>NC_141694.1:1921587648-1922857648 GCF_964263255.1 Lissotriton vulgaris
AGAACACTGCCTGTATTCAAAATAGCCCCCTGCCTCCCAGCACATGGCCGGCCTGTACCAGCACTCAAAATGTCCCCCACCCACATGGCCTGTTCCCATGAACACCCCAAAAATCGAAAAACACAGAAAAATCAGCACAATCCCATGCCATCCATGCCCTCCAAGATGTTTAAATTCAAGACACCCCACAGAAAGGATAGGCCCATGCTCCACTCACTACCCCTGGTCAAAAGGCCACAACAAGAGCCCAAAAAAACGAAAAACACAGAAGAATCAGCACAACCCCATTCCATCCATGCCCTCCATGATGTTTAAATTCAAGACACCCCACAGAAAGACTAGGCCCATGCACCACTCACTACTAACCCTGGGCGAAGAACTACGCTCCGTTCGCGGAGTTTGCAGAGTTTCGGCAACTCCGCGCTCCGCGGAGAACGCGAAGTTGTCGAATACTCCGCAAACTGCTGCGTAGCGTAGTTCCTGCGCGCTCAATAGCATGTTCGCGTGCGCGAGGATGCTTGTCGGTAAGATCGAGTTGCTGAACACGCAGAAACTGCAATCTGGCACAGAATAACTCGCGAACACGTTAGTAGTGACCGGAAATAAGGGGACGCGAGCGGGCGGGACAAACCTCATGGGTAACTTCGCGTGCTACACATCCCGAGCATGCAGGCAATCAATCAATCAATCAATCAGGATATTTGTATAGCGCGCTACTCACCCAGAGGGTCTCAAGGCGATTGGGGGAGGGGGGTCCGCTACTGCTCGAACAGCCATGTCTTGAGTTGCTTCCTGAAGCAGAGGTGGTCCTGAGTCAGGCGGAGGTGGATGGGGAGGGAGTTCCAAGTCTTGGCTGCCAGGTAGGAGAAGGATCTTCCTGCCATGGTGGATCTTCGGATGCATGGCACGGCGGCGAGGGCGTGGCTGGTCGATCGTAGCTGGCGGGTGGGAGTGTAGAAGGTCAGGCGGTTGTTGAGGTACCTGGGGCCCAGGTCGTGGAGGGCCTTGTGTGCTTGGGTGAGGAGTTGGAACGTGATTCTCTTGCTGACGGGGAGCCAGTGAAGGCCTCTCAGGTGTCCGGAGATGTGGCTGTGTCGGGGGAGGTCCAAGATATGTCGTGCGGAGGCGTTCTGGATGTGTCAGAGTCTTTTCTGGAGTTTGGCTGTGGTTCCGGTATAGAGGGTGTTTCCGTAGTCCAGTCGGCTGGTGACGAGTGCCTGTGTGACCGTCTTCCTGGTTTCGGTGGCGAGCCATCGGAAGATCTTTCGGAGCATGCGTAGGATGTTGAAGCATGATGATGAGACGGCGTTGACTTGTCTGGTCATCGAGAGGGAGGAGTCCAGGATGAAGCCCAGGTTGCGTGCGTGGTCCGTTGGTTTGGGTGCGCTGCCCAGGGCAGGGTGCCACCAGGAGTCGTCCCAGGCGGAGGGTGATGATCCAAGGATGAGGACTTCCGTCTTGTCTGAGTTCAGTTTCAGGCGGCTGTTCCTCATCCACTCGACTACGTCTTTCATCCATTCGTGTAGGTTGGTTCCTGGCGGTTCCTGGGTCGTTGGTGAGGGAGAGGATCAGCTGGGTGTCGTTGGCGTAGGAGATGATGTTGAGGTTGTGTTGGCGTACGATGGCTGCGAGGGGGCTCATGTAGACGTTGAAGAGGGTGGGGCTGAGTGATGATCCTTGTGGTACGCCGCATATGACTTTGGTGGCCTTGGATCTGTACGGGGGGAGGCGGACTCTCTGGGTTCTTCCGGTGAGGAACGAGATGATCCACTCCAGTGCCTTCTCTTGGTTTCCGATGTTGCTGAGGCGCTGCACTAGGGTGCGGTGGCAGACCGTATCGAATGCTGCGGAGAGGTACAGGAGGATGAGGGCCGCTGTTTCCCAGTTGTCGAGCAGGGCTCGGATGTCATCAGTGGCTGCGATGAGGGCGGTCTCGGTGCTGTGGTTGGCGCGAAAGCCGGACTGCGAGTGGTCGAGGCTGGTTGGGCGAGCGCAATTGGTGATCCACTGTGTGAGGTTGTTGGCTGCTTGGTTGGGGTCCGTTGAGCTGGCGGGAGGGTTCTGGCTCAGTGAAGTGGTGAGCTGGCCGGTGGTGATCTTGTTCCAGTTCCTGCGGGGAACCTGTTGCGGGTGGTGGTGAGTCGTGGTCTTTCTGAAGCTGAAGTGGACGCAGCTGTGGTCTGTCCAGTGTAGTCTGGTGGAGTGGCTAAAGGAGATGTACTTGCTGGAGGAGAAGACTGGGTCAAGCGTGTGTCCGGCATAGTGGGTGGGGGTGTTCACCAGTTGCATGAGTCCGAGGTTGGCGAGGTTGTCCAGCAGGGTGGTGGTGGTGTTGTCGTTGTTGTTCTCCAGGTGGAAGTTGAGGTCCCCTAGGAGGATGTAGTCAGCGGAGGCGAGGGCGTGCGGGCTGATGAAGTCTGCGATGTCTTCGCTGAATTGTGTGCGATGTCCTGGGGGTCTGTAGATGAGGGTATCTCTGAGTGTGGTCTTGGGGTCGGTGTGTATCGGGAAGTGAAGATGTTAAGCGGCTGTGAGGGTGTCGTCTGAGTTGGTCGTGATGCGGATGGTGTTCTTGTGGACGATGGCGATGCCTCCTCCTGTCTCGTTGACGCGGTCTCTCCGGGTGATCTTGTATCTGTCCGGGATGGCGACGGCGATGTCGGGCGCTGAGGAGGCGTTCATCCATGTTTCCGTGAGGAAGGCGACGTCTGGAGATGTGGTGTCGAGCAGGTTTCAGAGTTCCACAGCGCTCCCGATGACGAAAAATGGCTCGCGAACGGGTCAAGCAAGCTACTACGCATGCTCGCGGAGCTATGCGTAGTTCGCGGAGTGCAAGTGCATCTTCGCGTAGCTCGCGGAGTGCGGCTACGCGAACTACGCCCAGGCTTACTCACTACCCCTGGTCAAAAGGCCACAACAACAGCCCAAAAAAGCGAAAAACACAGACAAATCTGCACAATCCCATTCCATCCATGCCCTCCATGATGTTTAAATTCAAGACACCCCACAGAAAGACTAGGCCCATGCACCCCACACTACCCCTGGTCAAAAGGCCACAACAACAGCCCAAAAAAACGAAAAACACAGAAAAATCAGCACAATCCCATTCCATCCATGCCCTCCATGATGTTTAAATTCAAGACACCCCACAGAAAGACTAGGCCCATGCACCACTCACTACCCCTGGGCATAATGGTTAAAACCTAGGCATAATGGTTGCAGACCTAAGAACACTGCCTGCATTCAAAATGGCCCCCTGCCTCCCAGCACATGGCCTGCCTGTACCAGCTTTCAAAATGGCCCCCACCCACATGGCCTGTCCCCATGAACACCCCAAAAAATCGAAAAACACAGAAAAATCAGCACAATCCCATGCCATACATGCCCTCCATGATGTTTAAATTCAAGACACCCCACAGAAAGACTAGGCCCATGCACCACTCACTACCCCTGGTCAAAAGACCACAACAACAGCCCGAAAAAACGAAAAACACAGAAAAATCAGCACAATCCCATGCCATCCATGCCCTCCATGATGTTTAAATTCAAGACACCCCACAGAAAGACTAGGCCCATGCACCACTCACTACCCCTGGTCAAAAGGCCACAACAACAGCCCAAAAAAACGAAAAACACAGAAAAATCAGCACAATCCCATTCCATCCATGCCCTCCATAATGTTTAAATTCAAGACAACCCACAGAAAGACTAGGCCCATGCACCACTCACTACACCTGGGCATAATGGTTGAAACCTAGGCAAAATGGTTGCAGACGTAAGAACACTGCCTGCATTCAAAATGGCCCCCTGCCTCCCAGCACATGGCCTGCCTGTACCAGCTTTTAAAATGGCCCCCACCCACATGGCCTGTCCCCATGAACACCCCAAAAAATCGAAAAACACAGAAAAATCAGCACAATTCCATGCCATCCATGCCCTCCATGATGTTTAAATTCAAGACACCCCACAGAAAGTCTAGGCCCATGCACCACTCAGTACCCCTGGTCAAAAGGCCACAACAACAGCCCAAAAAAGACAAAAACACAGAAAAATCAGAACAATCCCATTCCATCCATGCCCTCCATGATGTTTAAATTCAAGACACCCCACAGAAAGACTAGGCCCATGCACCACTCACTACCCCTGGTCAAAAGACCACAACAACAGCCCAAAAAAACAAAAAACACAGAAAAATCAGCACAATCCCATTCCATCCATGCGCTCCATGATGTTTAAATTCAAGACACCCCACAGAAAGACTAGGCCCATGCGCCACTCACTACCCTTGGTCAAAAGGCCACAACAACAGCCCAAAAAAACGAGAAAAAAATAGAAAAATCAGCACAATCCCATTCCATCCATGCCCTCCATGATGTTTAAATTCAAGACACCCCACAGAAAGACTAGGCCCATGCACCACTCACTACCCCTGGGCATAATGGTTGAAACCTAGGCAAAATTGTTGCAGACCTAAGAACACTGCCTGCATTCAAAATGGCCCCCTGCCTCCCAGCACATGGCCGGCCTGTACCAGCACTCAAAATGGCCCCCACCCACATGGCCTGTCCCCATGAACACCCCAAAAAATTGAAAAACACAGAGAAATCAGCACAATCCTATGCGATCCATGCCCTCCATGATGTTTAAATTCAAGACACCCCACAGAAAGACTAGGCCCATGCACCACTCACCACCCCTGGTCAAAAGGCCACAACAACAGCCCAAAAAAACGAAAAACACAGAAAAATCAGCACAATTCAATTCCATCCATGCCCTCCATGATGTTTAAATTTAAGACACCCCACAGAAAGACTAGGCCCATGCACCACTCACTACCCCTGGGTATAATGGTTGAAACCTAGGCAAAATGGTTGCAGACCTAAGAACACTGCCTGCATTCAAAATGGCCCCCTGCCTCCCAGCACATGGCCTGCCTGTACCAGCACTCAAAATGCCCCCCACCCACATGGCCTGTCCCCATGAACACCCCAAAAAATCAAAAAACACAGAAAAATCAGCACAATCCCATGCCATCCATGCCCTCCATGATGTTTAAATTCAAGACACCCCACAGAAAGACTAGGCCCATGCACCACTCACTACCCCTGGTCAAAAGGCCACAACAACAGCCCAAAAAAACGAAAAACACAGAAAAATCAGCACAATCCCATTCCAATCATGCCCTCCATGATGTTTAATTTCAAGACACCCCACAGAAAGACTAGGCACATGCACCACTCACTACCCCTGGTCAAAAGGTCACAACAACAGCCCAAAAAAACGAAAAACACAGAAAAATCAGCACAATCCCATTCCACCCATGCCCTCCATGATGTTTAAATTCAAGACACCCCACAGAAAGACTAGGCCCATGCACCAATCACTACCCCTGGGCATAATGGTTGAATCCTAGGCAAAATGGTTGCAGACCTAAGAACACTGCCTGCATTCAAAATGGCCCCCTGCCTCCCAGCACATGGCCTGCCTGTACCAGCACTCAAAATGGACCCCACCCACATGGCCTGTCCCCATGAACACCCCAAAAAATCGAAAAACACAGAAAAATCAGCACAATCCCATGCCATCCATGCCCTCCATGATGTTTACATTCAAGACACCCCACAGAAAGACTAGGCCCATGCACCACTCACTACCCCTGGTCAAAAGGCCACAACAACAGCCCAAAAAAACGAAAAACACAGAAAAATCAGCACAATTCCATTCCATCCATGCCCTCCATGATGTTTAAATTTAAGACACCCCACAGAAAGACTAGGCCCATGCACCACTCACTACCCCTGGGCATAATGGTTGAAACCTAGGCAAAATGGTTGCAGACCTAAGAACACTGCCTGCATTCAAAATGGCCCCCTGCCTCCCAGCACATGGCCTGCCTGTACCAGCACTCAAAATGCCCCCCACCCACATGGCCTGTCCCCATGAACACCCCAAAAAATCAAAACACACAGAAAAATCAGCACAATCCCATGCCATCCATGCCCTCCATGATGTTTAAATTCAAGACACCCCACATAAAGACTAGGCCCATGCACCACTCACTACCCCTGGTCAAAAGGCCACAACAACAGCCCAAAAAAACGAAAAACACAGAAAAATCAGCACAATCCCATTCCAATCATGCCCTCCATGATGTTTAAATTCAAGACACCCCACAGAAAGACTAGGCACATGCACCACTCACTACCCCTGGTCAAAAGGTCACAACAACAGCCCAAAAAAACGAAAAACACAGAAAAATCAGCACAATCCCATTCCACCCATGCCCTCCATGATGTTTAAATTCAAGACACCCCACAGAAAGACTAGGCCCATGCACCAATCACTACCCCTGGGCATAATGGTTGAATCCTAGGCAAAATGGTTGCAGACCTAAGAACACTGCCTGCATTCAAAATGGCCCCCTGCCTCCCAGCACATGGCCTGCCTGTACCAGCACTCAAAATGGCCCCCACCCACATGGCCTGTCCCCATGAACACCCCAAAAAATCGAAAAACACAGAAAAATCAGCACAATCCCATGCCATCCATGCCCTCCATGATGTTTACATTCAAGACACCCCACAGAAAGACTAGGCCCATGCACCACTCACTACCCCTGGTCAAAAGGCCACAACAACAGCCCAAAAAAACGAAAAACAGAGAAAAATCAGCACAATCCCATTCCATCCATGCCCTCCATGATGTTTAACTTCAAGACACCCCACAGAAAGTCTAGGCCCATGCACCACTCACTACCCCTGGTCAAAAGGCCACAACAACAGCCCAAAAAAACGAAAAAACACAGAAAAATCAGCACAATCCCATTCCATCTATGCCCCCCATGATGTTTAAATTCAAGACACCCCACAGAAAGACTAGTCCCATGCACCACTCACTACCCCTGGTCAAAAGGCCACAACAACAGCCCAAAAATCGAAAATTCCAAAATTGTAGTTGCAGCAACTGTAATGCCCCAAACAAACTTACTTGTGAAATTTCTCGTCCAAAAGGGATCCAAAGAAAGTCAAAAAGGCCTCAAATCCAAATATCCAGCAGCATCTACAAAAAGTATCCTTCCAGGTCAAGAATCCGAATGAAAGTGACCAGCACATGAAGAAAGCACTGGGAGGAGCCTGCTGGACAGGAACAGGAAGTTTGAGACTGTGGGGCACTTCCTTCCTCCCACCCCCCCCCCCAAAAAAATGGACCCCTTGCAAAAAAAAGTGCAGGCAAATGTCAACCTGAGGAGTTATTCTGATAAAAATCATCATTTTCAGAAGGTTTATGCTGCTTGCTGGTGGATTTCTTGTGCAGAATTTCAAATGTTGTAGTTTCGCGCGTGCAAGATTGTTGCTGCTCGCCGCATCTACGTGTTCGCAATTGCGAACTCTCGCGATGCGTGCTGTGCAAGGTGGCAAGCCGCGATTAGGTAATCGCGGTCGCCAAACTCCCGCGGGATCCCGCAGCAAGATCCAAAATGGCGCAGCACTCGCAAAATATCGAGAAAAACAACTCGGCAAATGCTGAATGACGGTAAGTGAACGCCGCACGCCGCAAAATTGTATCACCAAGAAAAAAAATCCGCTGCGTGAGAATTTGCGGATTTTCGGTAAATTTGCGAGCGTTCGCGGATTGCGAATTTACCGAAAATCCGCAAAATCCGCGAGCGGAACGGATTTTCCGCTCAAGCTTACACGGTGGTGAATTTTGGAGCAGAGCAGCTATCAACTTTCCGAGATCCCAGCAGATGCGAGAAGCCCACGGACGCTGCCCCTCCTCTTTGATGCGCTGAGAAAGACGCTGTCTTTTCTCCTGCCGAGAAAATCCAGCCTCCGGCGTTTCCAGCCTACCCTTGCGGGTGACTGGGATATCGAGTCCTGAGAGAGAGATACCAGACCTCCTACATTCTGTTCCCAAGGTACAGTGCTGACTAAATCCTTTGAGAGAATTCTTGAATCAGATTCTTGGCAAAACCTACTTAACTTAAACTGCTACTTATTTACTCCTTCCCAGTATTAGGCTTAGGTCAGGTACACCGGGGTAGGCGTATTTAGAAGCACCAGTTGAGCACGTTAGCCGATGTAAATATGTATGTATATATTTTATCCATTTTAAAGTATCTTATGGCTGAGAAACCATATCAATGCTTTTACAGTATTATTTCATAATACTCCTTTTACTGTACGTACTTTACTTTATAATAAGTATTGCAATTGTGGCAATTTATTTCTCTTGCATGAGAAGGAAGACTGCTCAATAAATAATACCTTTTATTGAAAACGCCCGTCTCTCTCTTCTTTGCACTCTGGTGACACTAAGAACGCACATCTAACTGAGTGAAATAACTGTCTATTGTTTTCACACGACTCTAGAGATTTACTCCAATTTCCGAAGGAGCAAAGTTGTCATGTTTATGCGGTTGTCGGAAGCTGAATCCCTTCTTGTCTGAGCCAGGGAAGCTGATCCCTTCCTATTCAGTCAAGAAACTTTCCAGTGACCTCTGAGCTAGCTGGCGCAAACCTAAATTAAGTCTAACATAGTCAGTAGAGACCTAGAAGACTTCAGTCCTACGTCTACACTGCTGTTTATGTTATTCCAATGCGCAGGGCCTATAGGCAAAATAGCGCCCAACGTTTGGTAAGGTGATAAAACTAACGCAAGACGTTAGAGTAACTCAGTCGTGCTTTTTCACGCAGACCCTTTTTCCTGTAAATACTCCAATAGACGTCTGGAGTGGGTGAAAGGTTAAAATCTGCTGGAACCTAATAGGAAGAGATTCCTAAGTAGAGTTTTTTGGTTTAGTCAACGTTGAAGGATACAGTGTTCCAATAATATTGTGCACCTAATCTTTGGTCTCCTTGAAAACTTGATCTACAAAAAAAACAAAAAAACCCACTTCTGACAGTAAAATGCCTGACAGTGATGATGATAGGGATGCTGCTAGATTAGCAGCTCAACTAATAGAGGATGACACAAGTATCCTACAGAATGACCGGAATGCTATCCTCATTCCGGTCAACATAAGAAAAACTATAACTCTAAAATTTATAGAAAACGGACTGACAGCACGAGGTGGTACAGTCATTTTCGTGATAGATGCACACGAATATCGGCAGACAGAGGTATTCTATTCATGGATAAACTTTCCAGCGGCAAACGCTACAACACCGAATTCCACTATTACAAAATAGAGGAACCTCCGGATGAATACACTCCTTTTGAGGAGATTGAAATCCCATTAAAATACCAAGAGCACCTGCTCTGGTTTAAAGGCGCCCTAAAACATAATGATCACATCACCAGGCTTGGTCCACTAGGTAGACCAGGAGCAACGTGGCCGGTTCTAGCCAGCTACACACCACATCCAGACATCGAAAAAATGTCAGACAAGGAACTTTTAGCCCAGCTAAAATTACTAATTAAAATTCACAGACAGTTAGTCCAATATGTAATGAGGACTGCAACAGTCCAACCAGCAGTTAACATTCCACAGCTGACCCATCATCAGGGGAACACAAATAAAATTACACCACAGAACATACAATCATGTCTTGGTAAAACACCCGCAAAACGGGAACACATTCCATTCTGGCTAGCACAAAAAATAACTCAGATAGAGGCAGTATTCCTAAATACTACCCCTAGTGAGAAACACAGAATTCTGACTATCTACCTTGCAATGGGGGTCGCACCACACGTGGAGGACTGTGACACTTGGGTTACAGTCTTTGCTTCCATTTACACAAAAACACATGGTGTTCCGTCTCTGGCGGTAATACCAGATGTACTAAGACAGATTAAAAATGAATACGGTCCAGAACCTGCTTTAACTCTGGGTATGAAATTACTGAAAGACTTCAAGCAGGTCTCGGCTATATTATTAGCCAACATAAAAGGAGAAGCAGCATCTGTGGCAATCCGCCAAAAATTGAAGGAAACAGATATAACAGATCAACCAATTGAGCTTGCCAGAATCATAGAAAAATCGTATGAAGAACTAGGTAGAGATAGTTTGGGTGGGAAACCGGTAAAACCCCAACTACTTGAAAATCCTGAAAAAATATTTATTAAAAATAATCTAAACACTCCAAAAAAGAGCTGGGATGGAAATAAACAATCCAGTCCCAAAGAAAAAAGATTCCAGTCCAGAAGAAGGTCTCCTCGGCGGAGAGAAAGAACTCCAAACCGAGAACACCAGTCTCCCCAAAGGGTGCCCTCTGAGAAAAGATACAACCTTAGAAATAGGGATAATTTGAAAAAGCCTGACAGATATCAAAGTAATGATACACGTCCCTCTCAATCTTTTTCGCAGAAATCGGAAAGAAGAGGACGGTCGGAACACAGGGAAGAGCACGCCAAGTCCAAAGACAAGGAACCTGCTCAAAGTAAAAAATTACAATTTCCAAGAAAGAAGGTAGCCAGTATTAAGATAATCGAACATGCCGAGAATACTGAGGACACAACTGAAAAACGGAGAGTGGGCACAGACAATGCTAGACAGCGCAGCAGGAATCAGCATAGCTCGCAAGACCCTGATTAATCATCTGGAGACAGTGGACACGAATGAATACATTCAAGTGGAAACTGCAGATACCAGAGTTAACTAACCTCATAAAATATACGAAATAACACTGCGTATAGAGGGAGATAAGACTAGGAAAATAAGGGGTCTCTTTTGGGATAACCTCTCAAAAGGCTATGACATCCTATTAGCTGAAAAAGACTGGCCACCAGAGTTTGTCAGGGAGTGCCCTCATGGCGAAGAAATGATTATGCCAGCCTTCTCAAATCATATTCCAATTCATAGAAAATATATATATCCAGACCCTCCAGGATTTCGCGATTTCGCGATTTGCAAAAAAATCGCGAAATCGGCAGTTTTGTAAAAATGCCACGATTTTTACAAAACTGCCCGCGAAATTTGGACGGTTGGTCTGCGCTGGGAAGGAGGCCCCTTTTAGATGTCTGTGATGACAGGACAGCTGTCTGCAATGTCAAAATGTGGGGCATATTTGTTAGGCCTTTGCAGGCATCAGTTACAATAATGTCCGTCTATGATTTCAGGAGCTGGGGGGAAGTGTCTTTTTAGCAGATCTCGCCCGACCTGCTGGTATGCCGGCCCCACGTGTGTATTCCTACACATCGCCCTCGTTGGGAACAGGGGGCGGCTTTACTCCTAGAAGTAACACCGTCCCCCTCCCACCCATGGTGAATCTCTAGGAAAAGTGAGATTTCGGACAGCCTGTGCATCGTGTGGTGGAGCAGAGCAGAGAGGCAGGCGCAGCGGCGTCAGGAGGTGACCGGAGCAGGCAGGCTGCAGACAGAGCCACAGAGGCGGGATACAGGCCGGAGACCCCTCTAACAGCGGCCGGGCCCCCCTGCTGCCCCCCTCCCTCGGACCCAGAAAAAAAAAAGAAAGTGTGGTGGAGCAGGCAAAGGAGGTGTGGGGGGAGGTGGGCTGATATGACCAGCGGCAACTGCGGGCATTTAAATGAAGAGCAAATCGCGAGGAACGGAAAGATGTGCAGCGTGGAGAGGGGGGAGCTGTGAATGAGACGTGAGGGGGCCCAAACGGGGAAGGGCTGGATTATGTAGAGGCAAGGGGAAAAGAGATTGGAGGAGGGGGAAAGGTGAAGGGACAATAGGGGAGACTGAGAAGTGTGAGATGTGAAGGAAGAGTGAAGGAGCTAGAAAGGGAAAGGTTGGAAAGAAATGGAAGGTGTGAGTTGCAGAGGGTGGGAGGAAGATAGAGATGGCAAAGGAGAGATGGGATAGAAGAATTAGGTGTGCGAAAGGAGGCCAAGGCTAAAGAAGGGAGGGAAGGGAGAGGCCTTGAGGGGGGCAGAACGAGGTTGAGATGGGGAAAAGAGGAACAGAAGAGATGGGAATAGAAGGGAGAAAGAGTACAAGATGTAGAGAACGGTGGGACAGGAGAATAGAGTTGCGAGGAGAATGAGTAAAAGGTTCCCAGAGAGGAAATGGAGGGGGCTATGAGTTCTTGAGAGCTGAAGTGGGGGAGGGGGGCAAAGAGGAGGGAAGAGAAGAGGAGGAGATGTGGGGAGTTTAATATAAACGAGAGACAAAGATAGAAGACATTGGAAGGCAAAGGAGAAGTGCTGGAAGTGAATGCACGAGAGAGGCAGGAAGGACAAACTGAAAGCAGGAGGGAAAGGCATGAAAGGAAGAGCTATGCACTGAAAAGAACGGAGGCAGAAAATTGGAGTGAAAAAGAGAGAAAAAACAATGAAGAGAACTGAGCGAGTAAGGAGGAAAGACAATTTGAAAGAGAATGATAAGAAGCACTGGAGGGGGAATTATAGGGATGAGAAGTGATGGAATCAAGAACAAAACTGAAAATGAGAAAAGAGAAAGGGGAGGAAGGGAATAAAGAGAAGATAAAGGGAAGGAGCAATGAAAACAGAGTAAAGGAAGAGGAGCAACAAGGATTGAGAAAAATAACAGAAAAGCAAGAAAACGAAGAGAGAGAAGGAACGAGTCAATGACTGAAATGGAAATAAAAGAATTATTTTAGGTCTGTGTTGATAGTACAGCTGTCTGCAATGTCAGTATGTGTTCCTTATTGGATAGGCCTTTGCAGGCATCAGGGTGTCAATACTCATGCTCACAAAATTCCAAGGAAAGGAAAGACGGGCAGTGGCCATTGAACCTTGTTGCTGCATGATAAATGGTTTCCTGTCTGTGCAGAATGCACTGTTCAACGTAACCAACAAGAAAACTACAATTATCAGGCTACATGAATTATCAATGTCTTTGGAGATGGCAACCAGTGCAGGAAAGTAGGGGGAATCCACCTGATCTCACTATCGGCAGATGTCCCAGAGAAAAATGCTGAATTTGTCCTGGTGTCTGATAACTCAGCAGCGCCTGCAAGCTGTTTGTATTCGGCTGGGTGCCGCAACGTGCAGGCAGTAGGAGGGCTTTCTTATTTCAATATTCAGCTGGGAGCAAAAGTTATCTTACCTCTATTAAAATCCCATCGAAATTGCAGGGCACACAATGGTCTCTACAACAGGTATCTTAACCCTGTAAGATATTTTAAAATGCAGCCTCTATGTAACCAATTGAGTAACCTAGAACAGATTTACTGTCACATTTGTCATCTGTTAGCAATATCTTTGCAGCAAATTTAAAAAAAGAAATATTATGCTGCTACCAATGTTGCAGGGCATCAGTGGCACCCGCAATTGGCAAAAGAGGGTGCCTGAGGAAGAGGTGTCCTGCCTCTCGGATCCGTAGGCAGCAGTGCCCCAATAGGGGTGCATACATGCCACTAGAACATGTCAGGGATAAATACAGCTCCCTCCCACGAGGTTAGGACTGGTGCTGTGCTTACGTAGAGCTGCAGACACTTTAAACATGTCTATTTCAAAGTGGAAGAGACTGCTAAAACACCTACCATTGATTTCAGGCTGAAAATGAAGGATTATGAGTAAAATAAAGTGCCGCAAAAATGCCGCTAAATTTCCATATTTGTGCCGATAAATTTCCAAATTTGTGCCGCTAAATTTGCTAATCCATGCCGCAATATCCTGGGGGGTCTGTATATCGTAGAAAATGGGCAGTAGCTCAAGCACCTGCATTATATAAGAATCATGTAGGATGGGATGAGGACTCTCCTCCCCACAAAATCCAGTTAAAATGTCAACCAGCTGCACAAAGGCAGTACTCAATTAAGCAAGAAGCTAAAAAACAGGTCAGGGAGATTTTAGATCAACTTGAATACCAAAGGGTGATTGAAACATGCACCTCTCAAATGAACAATCCTTTGTTTCCTGTCTCCAAACCAGACAATTCATATTGTCTAGTCTTGAACTACAGACTCCTTAACTCGTGTTGCAAAACATTTGTGGTACAAATATGCACAGTGCGGCACTAATGAATAACATAGTTCGCAAAAAATACAAAACAACATTAGACATCTCTAATTGATTCTTTTGTCAAAATATCGCACCGGAAAGCAGGTATTTAACCGCTTTGTCAATTATGGGGTCACAGAAAAATTTCTGTAGACTCCCACAGGGATTCAAGAACAGCCCAGGATTATTCTCAGCCAGAGTAACAGAGTTACTACAAATGTATGATGATGAGGCATTATCTTATGTCGATGACATCTATCTCACAGACGACGACTTGGATACTCACTTGAAAAGAGTGAACACCATAATACTTGGGATCGCAGCAGAGGGTTACAAATTCAACTTTAAAAAATCACGAATTGCCCATTTAACGGTCCTGTTTTTAGGTTACGAATTATCAAGGGAAGGCAAAAGCCTAGCAGACAACTTTTTAGAGAAGTGTGCTGTACTCCAAGCACCAAAAACGCTGAAGAATTTACAATCGATACAAGGCTTCCTGAATTTCGGAAGAACTTACATTCTCAATTATGCATAGAGGGTTAAACCTCTCTATGATTTTAAACCAATCAACTGGACTCAGAAACACACATAAATTTTGAGATCATTGCAAACAGACATGTTAGCTAAAACAAAACTAGAGACACATGACAATACACGCAACCTTGTAATCCGAGTCATCCCAGGAAGATGCGGATTCACGTACCTGACCTCTAATGAGGGAGAAACGGTACCAATAGCTTACAAATCACATTTGTACACAAAAGCGGAGAAAATATTCAGTCTCACTGAAAATACTGTGAAGGCAGTTGAGACTGCTATAGCAAAAGAAAGAGCCCAAGCCCAAGGCAAAAGGATAACTGTTGTTACAGCAGAATCAGCCTTTGAGGCGTTATTCAGCCCAGTTAATCTAAAAACGGTGGCACTAGATCCTAAATGGATACAGTGGGAAAATTCTCTTGCTACAGAAGACGTGACATACTATTTTGTGCCGAACATGAAAAAACTGAATAATTTAAAATATGAAGAAGAGTATCCTCTGCCAATCGAAATTCTGCCTCTCCCACAGTACTCATGTATAATTTATACAGACAGATTCATACAGCATTACAATGTTGAAGATAAATCCTACAATGCAGCCTGCGCGATTGTTAAAGGTCGCTGGCTCTGTGGTAAATTCAGACCAAAAATAACAAAAACTGAATCACTGGGAAAGTGTTCGGCTCAGCGAGCTGAAATCAGATCCTTAAAGATGGCGCTTGAAAATGCTGATCGTGAATTACCGACACTAATTGTGGGCGATTCGCATTCCTGCGTCAAATCTTACAATAATGATTTGCAGAACTGGGTTCAAAACGATTACAAAGATGACAGAGGTGCCACAATCAAGCATAAAATGCTTTGGGAACAAGTAGTTCTTTTACAGAAAGAACTACAAAAGACTCATGTGATACACACATTGAGTCATCAACGTGATGGCGTTCACGTTGCAGGGAATTCATTGGCTAATACAGCCACAGCGGAAGCAACTCAACCGGCTTCCGTAGCCACAAAAAAGCGTTCAGACAAATACATAGACGGGTAAACCATGCTGGCGGTAAAAACCTCTTCAAAAAGCAACTGTGCAGCACTACCCGTGAACTATCCGCTCAATTATACATACGTAATTGACGCAAACTCCGTTCCTTTTGCTCGAATCCCTGGAGTGGGGGATAGGGTAATTCCAAACACGAACAGGAGAGTCTTAATAATAGTAGACGCACACATGGGTGAAGGTCCAAGGCACAAACAGATCAAAGAATCTCTGACAGAATTACAATCAGAATACTGGTGGCCGGGGATGAGCCTGCAACATAACAAATTTGTAAAGAGCTGTTCAGACTGCGACAGAGATCGTAGCAGTGAGCCAACCGGATTAGTGCCATGGCCATGCTAGTAGATAGCATAAGGCTATCTATACGTAAAATCTAGCGTCCCATTAATTCCTTTTAAGTCTAAAACTCACTTAAAAAATACAGACCCCAGCGCTCGGCTGACGCCAGAAACTGTTATAAAAGGTTTGCGAGTCTTTATCGGCACATATGCAATTGCCATGCTACATTCTGACCAGGGTCCTGCTTTCAGCTCTCGAGCTTATAAGGAGGCCATGACCAGCATGGGCATTGAATTGCGGTACTCTTGTCCCTTCCATCCTGAGGGAAACGGGATTGTGGAAAGAAAAAACCGAGACATGAAGCAATCTATAACGGTAAAGGTATTAGGTTCGGGTGATGGGTGGGTCCAGCATTTAATAAGTGTCCAAAGTAGTCTTAAAAATCTGCCAAGAAATTCTCTAAAAGGTTTCAGCCCGTACGAAGTATTGTTCGGACTACAATGTATATTCAGGATTTAGATAATCAAGCTTCAGTGGTGGAAGATAAGAAAAAAAGCTTTGACATCAAAGATCGTTTGGCTGTTTTACAGGACTTAAATGAAACAAGAAAAGCCCTGAGCAACGTGAAGTTAAAACAACAGCCAACAACCACTGAAGATACACCACCTGTCCCAGCAAGACCTGTCTGGATTCCAAAGATTGGGGATCTGGTCAGAGAAAAGATCATGGTGAAGAAGGAATTTGGGCCTTCATACAGAAAAACAGTACCTGTCTTAGCCATCAACGGAAGAAGATCAGTTGTACTACCGTCCCATGCTGGTAAAAAAGAGAACCGAGTTGTATCCATCGACCTGGTAAACCACAATCATGTGGCCAATAATAAGTAGTAGGCCCAGTGGACTCCCATGAAATAGCAGAATACCTAAATTTGCTACAATCCAAGAGGTTCAAACTGAAAGACTAATCACATTTGATAAACCTGCAGTGAATAAAAAAGGACTATGCAACAATACCATGGAACTTGTGCCTCTTGAAACCCAAATTGAAACAGTTCGTCAAGAAACACCAGTCTACAACGATGTAGCATCAGAATGTGCAAATGAAAAAGCAATTCCAACAATTGACAGAACAGCATCTGGCTACTTCATCAATTTCGATAACTTTTCTGTAGATCCAAGCGAACCAGAAGAAAAGCCAGCAACAAAGACTTTTAAAGACAAAGTAACAGAACTCTTTCTTCAACTCAAAGAAACCTATCTGATTTCTCCATGGATTGAATTTTGGATTGTGTTAGGTGTACTTTTCCTCCTGCTTTGGCTCATCATGGTACTTTGTTTGGGAAAATTCATTGAGGGAAAATACAGTACAATGGACACAGCAAGTCAGAACATCAACTTGGTCCTAAAGCCACACAAGTCATCTCACATCGAGAAAAGAGAACTATCATCAGTGAATGTGACAGCCATTCCAATACCCGGCGGGGTAGTTTGGGATAAAACGGATTACGAAATCTATGGCCCGGTCGAGCTCTTGAAAAATCCACATCAATTCAAGGTTTCATTAAGTGACTTTGTAAAACCAAGTACATTTTCTGATGATTGGGACTTTGAGAGCATTAATAATATGATGTCAGATCTAGTATTGTCAGCAAAATTTACAGAACATGATTATTTACAAGGGTCATCGAACTATGACCAGATGTATTTCTACAACCACTATGCACACCACTATTTGCATAAATCTGCTCAACCTAGAAATGTTTTTAAATATAATCAATGGGAACATTGTGAAACACCATCTAAAAGCAGTTCAAAAAAATTTTATGAGAAATTTGCATACTTCTCAGGATTTAACACAAGTTGATGCAGAAACATTTTATTATAACTATCAGATAAAACAGGGACAAAAACATGCTGACAAATACTAAACTGATTTATTTGGAAACATTTAATGAAAAAATAATTACATTTGGTTTTGATTTCTGGAAAAACAACATTGAAACAAAAACCATCTGGGGTACAAAAGAATGGCAGGTCCAAGGATTAGAAGCATTATTTCGAGCCTGCATGATCCCAGAACAAATAATGTTCTTGAATGACACAATTCAACAGACTACCTGTCTTGGCCTAGCCAAGATTAAAGACTTAAACAAACCGTCTATTTCAAAGCCAATAGCTGATAATACAACTACAGATATTGAGATAGACGTATCCGAAATTTCACTTCAAAACAGAACACAACCTGATTGGAAAAATTGGTTAATCTGGCCAACAGACACAAATAAATGTCAAGATAGATTCCTGAATAAAATACAGGGGTTAAAAATGACCAGACCAGACCCTAGATACTCCCAGAGACAACATCCAAGGATAGTAACAACATGCAGTGTAGGGAAACTACGCCTTGAATGGCTACAAACATCCACACTGACAGAAATTAAGCAACACTTGACTTTACTTAAAGACGGTGCTGACTTGCGTGATTTCATAATGAGACCACCCAAACAGCGTCAAAAACGTTTCATAGCGGCTAATATATATGCGGCGTACAACGAGGCATGGAAAGTAATGCAAATTGAAACAGCAGAGAAAATACGAGAAATTGATCGTATTAATTTGGAAAAATCGCTTTCTGTTGTGGACAACGGGTTAATGACTCCAGAATATATTCACTGGACAGTATTGTATCATCTGCTATCGATATAATAGATCAGGACTTGCTAATGTTACAACGTGGTCTGTCCCAATTACGTTCTATTGTACAGCTAGGCTGGACGTTGCAAAGCCTGCATTCTGGCTATGTGCCATGGCGTTTAATCAACACAACGTCATTGTTTTCTATATTTAACCGTACTGATAAACAAATCAGTTTGGCACAAAAAGGAGCAGACTATACGATTCTGAGCATTGAAAAACTCGAGAGATTACCATTGACAATGTCAGAAAGACCTGCCATTGAATGGATAATACACGGAATAATCACAATTCCAATAACAACTTTCCCATTTAAAAAATGCCAGGAATATATACCAGCAGGCCAGTTTGAAAGGTTGGGTAAAGGGTACATTAAGTCATCATGGAAATTACCTTATACAAACACATGTTATAGTGACAAGGACAAAAATGTATTTCTTAGTGGTAATGAGTGTAAACAATCACTAAGCGGTATACTTTTGTGCCAAGGTATTAATTTACATGGGGCATGTGAGGGGACTTCACATAACCTTTCATGCCACCAGCACGGCACACCTGCAACACAGATAGAGCCATTCTTTAGACAACTTTCTAACGGGAGTTACATTCTAATAACAGACCACAGCTGTTGTGGCATGGTGCCAGGGAAAGCATATCTCATAAGCGTTAGTTCCATGGTCACTTGCTGTATGCAAGTATTGTATCCAGTCGGCCCTCAAGATACTGAGGCGACGATTTGGCCTCCCTTGAATATCTCTTCTATACGAATTGATACTTTAAGCAGAATGAAGTCTGTGCTTTTACAGACAACAGTGCCTATAACGTCATCAAAAGAAACGTATGATCTTCAAGTTGCAAGGACAACAGCAGAGATACATACACTTTTATCAACCAATTGCCCCGTGCATTTCGTAGAAATGCTGAGCCAAATCCTAAATATGTCAAATACCAGTGGCATCGCACATGTATTTAAGACAATTTTTTCGGGACTGTTAACACCCTTGGAAGCAGTCCTGGGCATCTTTCCCAATTTTGTCCATTCGGTCTTTGGCGGCCTACCACTACTTTTGGGACTCGTAGCAGGAATTTTATTTTTGACCCTTCTGCTCCGATATGGCAAGCCACACCGCAGACAAGACTTCAGCAACAATGGAAGAAACGATCCTAGCTATACGCTATCGGGACCGCATAACTAAAGTCCTTGGATTAGCCCGGCTAAGAGATCTGAATATGACCTGGTTTCTTTCATTCAGACCTATATGGCAGAACTGCATCTTACCTGTGCTTCGATGTATGCTATGCGGAGAAGAATGCGTGTTGGACACCTGTCTTACACTACAATCAGCAGTACCAATGGATGTCGATACCTTGCTAAGTCCTGTAACGGCTCGTGCATCGTGTTGTCCACACCGGTTACCAATCCTGATGACGGCATTCGTTGAAACTTCACCACTACGATTAGGTGGGAGTGAAGCAAGAAATGAGAGCAACATCAGTGAAGAGTGTTGCCGGTGGCAGAGGCAGCCTCCTTCACTTAGCGCTTATAATTGCTGTTGGTCTACTACACTGCTCGCGCTGTTGTAACAGCGAAAGTTTTTAATGTAGCGACTGAGGCTATCTCTTTTAAAAACGTTCAGTGTGATTAATAATTGTTTACTTGTACTTGCTGCTTAGTTACTCTCCTACTCCCGCCCCGGTCCGCCGCGTCCAATCATGGGCGTTTGATGCGGAGGGCAAGGAGGAGCCTTGCACATCCGGGCTCAGGGAGCAGAGGTCAGCACTCTTGCGACACTGTAGGTAACGAGCCTATTTAAGTCAGCTGTGATACAGCACTCGCTGTGGAGAAGAGTGTTGCCGGTGGCAGAGGCAGCCTCCTTCACTTAGCGCTTATAATTGCTGTTGGTCTACTACACTGCTCGCGCTGTTGTAACAGCAAAAGTTTTTAATGTAGCGACTGAGGCTATCTCTTTTAAAAACATTCAGTGTGATTAATAATTGTTTACTTGTACTTGCTGCTTAGTTACTCTCCTACTCCCGCCCCGGTCCGCCGCGTCCAATCATGGGCGTTTGATGCGGAGGGCGAGGAGGAGCCTTGCACATCCGGGCTCAGGGAGCAGAGGTCAGCACTCTAGCGACGCTGTAGGTAACGAGCCTATTTAAGTCAGCTGTGATACAGCACTCGCTGTGGAGAAGAGTGTTGCCGGTGGCAGAGGCAGCCTCCTTCACTTAGCGCTTATAATTGCTGTTGGTCTACTACACTGCTCGCGCTGTTGTAACAGCGAAAGTTTTTAATGTAGCGACTGAGGCTATCTCTTTTAAAAACGTTCAGTGTGATTAATAATTGTTTACTTGTACTTGCTGCTTAGTTACTCTCCTACTCCCGCCCCGGTCCGCCGCGTCCAATCATGGGCGTTTGATGCGGAGGGCGAGGAGGAGCCTTGCACATCCGGGCTCAGGGAGCAGAAGTCAGCACTCTAGCGACCCCTCCCTCTAGTATAAATGTGCTTGGGGCAGCGACCGCGCAGCGGACGCGTGCAGCGGGCGCGCCGGAAGCGCGCCAAAGTCGAGCCAAAGTCCAGCCCGTCTGCGCCCGTCCGCGGCCGGACGGGGCGCGGGGCCACTGACCCTGGTTCTCCTACACCAACCTCTATAAGGTATGGCAGACATGATTTGCTTGATCTCCAACCCGACACGCTTGCAGCTTGTAAACATGCTATGACCGCATTGTCACTAGGCAAATGTACAAGGTGTAGTTTTGAACCCATGATTCAAACTCCAACAATAAACAGGGGTCATACCTTAAATGCAGCACTACTCAACTGCAGATCTCTCCGCAAGCACGCCCTCGAAATCTTTCATCTACTCGACGACTTAAACCTTAACATCCTTTTCTTGACGGAGACCTGGCTAGATGAGTTTTCAGACCCTGACATTATTCAGGCCATGCCCCACGGATACTCCCTCTCTAGATTGGACAGAAAAGACGGTAGGGGGGGAGGCATTGCCATCGCCACGAAAGCCCCCCTAGTATGCTCCTTAGCTCCTATACAGATCGATCACAGTGAAGCTGGATCCTTCACAATAAATACCGGCCCAATCACTCCTCATCGGGCATTCTGATATATCGTCCACCAGGCAGAATGTACGAGTTTACTTCTACCTTAATGGAAGCCATTACTCACTTAGCACTTAGAAAATCTAGACTTCTAGTGCTAGGTGATCTTAATGCTCATTTTGAAGATCCTCTAGACAATGATGCCACGGAGATTCGAACGGAGCTTCTCTCGGTTCAACTTGAAATGAAAAACAAGGAACCATCTCATCAATTAGGTCACTTACTGGATCCTATCTTTGGTAACTGGCAGGGAGTTCTCACCTTAGAGCCCATACCCATACCTTGGTCGGATCACTACATTATCCCGATCACGATCCAATTGGACAGAACTGAGCACTTTCAACACCAATCTCTGCGATATAAACGCAGGAAATGGAAGAGCTTTTCAATAGAATCCTTTATTCAAATCATCCAGGAGGAAGGCCCTCCTAAAGGGGAAGACTGTGAAGCAGCTAGCAACAATTTAAATAATATCGTAACTAAGGCCCTCGATGTTACTGCCCCCAGTCGTATCATGACCAATGCTAGGAGATTAAAAAAAGTTGCTCCCTGGTTTAGCCCTGAACTGCAGACCATGAAAACAGCCTGCAAAAAACTTGAGAGAGCGTGGCGCCAGAACTTCTGTGCAGATACTAAAATGAAGTATAAAAACTCACAAAGAGTGTATTACAAATCTGTACGTCTGGCTAAGGCAGAGCACTATCACTCCCGTATCATGGAGGCAGGGAATTCCTCGAAGGAACTGTTCCAGATTTACAAAGAAATATCTGTAGTAGATACGAACGCCTCTACCCAAAATGACTCTGTGGAATCATGTAATGAAGTTGCTCAGTACTTCTCTGGCAAAATCAATAAAATATATACAAGCTTCTCCAATCATATAGAGTCGGCCTCGGACTTCACAGAAAATGACAGTCCTATTAAGACTTTAAAGTGCCTTAAATCTTTTGAAGTTCCCCTGTACGAAGTCCTGTCTAAATTGTGTATTAAAATCAAATCGGGCTCTCCCCGAGACCCGGCGCCTCCGAAAATTTTAGCTGAAGCCTTCCCTGCTTTAGAACCTCATTACAGATATCTACTCCAGATCTCATTCGCCACAGCTTGCCTGCCGGCGGATTGGAAACAGGCAGTTGTACTACCAATTAAAAAAAAGCCGAATGTCAGCCAAGACATTATGGACAACCTCCGGCCAATTTCTCTGCTACCATATTTAGCTAAGCTAGCCAAGAAAATTGCCAACATCCAACTCATGGAACACCTTGAAGAACACGAGGTCTTCCATAAATCCCAGTCGGGTTTCAGATCCAACTTTTCAACGGAAACAGCTCTCCTTAGGGCCACTGAAACCCTGCGAGAGGGAGCAGACGAGGGCAAGACCATGGCCCTCATCATGCTCGACCTCAGTGCCGCGTTTGACACTGCACAGATCTCGAATTAAGAAGAGGGTTCAATCGGCACCTATGGTTGAACATTTTCTGGCCTTGGATCACAGCGAAAATCAATTCAAATGGACTGTCTTGGCAGTAATTGATTCAAAAAATGGTTCTCTTTGCGTTGATAGTGCCTTATTGCGCAAGGAATCATATTTGATCATGAAATTTGACAGCATAAACAAAGGATTAAACTGCATGAGTGAGCTCACCAGGTCTTAACTTGTTTATTTCCCCTCCTTTACCTAGGCTTTCCAAGCTTTGACTAAACAGTTTTTTTACCATGTAATGAGACAAAATACAAATCCCAGAATGCACTTCACTGAACAGCCGTCTCAGCCCCGCCTTTGTCATGGTCACGTGATTTTGTCTTTACTTGGCAATGGATACGACAACCGGGAGGCTCGTCCTCACGTTGCCCGTGTGTGAATTATTCCTTTCCGAAAACTGAATCAGAAGGTAAGCGGGCCCCTGAATTCCGGTCGAGAGACCGGCGCGTTGAAATTTTTTATTCCGCATTATTCAGGTCCCTGACTGGTAACATGTCTGTACCTTCCGTTCTTTTAGAATTCTCAAACCGGCGCTGACCCGCGCTTATTGAAACTGTGGCACCCCTGCAGAAATCTGCATTAGTTTCACGTAAGTTTTACTCCTTGTGAGCGCGACTTGTGTTCTTTTAACACTTGACGAGTAAATGCCTCATTGCTACCTATTTATCCTTTTGTTAGATTTTAAACAAGCCACGATCGCATTCATATGCATTGGAAGAGCTGAGAGCACACGCCCAATTGGAGCCCTTCGTAGGTAAAAACCTTGTTTTTCCTTTTTTTAAGGCCGACTAATTTTCGGGTTGAAAACAACCTGACTTAGCCCCTTGTTGCCTTGTCACTTTTAGGCGAGTACCGCTTGAACGCATATCAGAAGTCCCTTATCCTTCCGCTGGTCAAAGGCCAGGTATGAAAAAGCCCCTTTTGTCTAAATATATGCGTGTTTTTGTATAAAGACGTTTTGAGGAAGTCCAGTTTGAATCAGTTTTTGTTCTTCTATTATAAACAGTTGGCTTACCACGAAAAGACTTATCCCGCCCTGATGAGAGTCCGGCAATTGAAAAAACCGGGACTTGAAACGCGTCGGCCATTATATTGAGTATAGCCTGAATCTTGACATACATGATATTTTGCGTAAATTCGCAATTGCTATTTTATATAGCTGCTTTTTTTTGCTAAATGACGAATTGGTTATTATTATGCAAAACTGATTCTATTTTTTCATATTTCAATCACCTCACTGTGTATTGTAGTTTCAACATTATTGTGATTATATGTTTGTTTAACTTTGTGAAAATGTTTTGTGATTTTTTGTAATATTAGTTGTATGTATTTGTGCAATTCATTTGTGGCATTTGTTTTTTCTGTATGTATTGTTAGGATAACTTCACCAAAATGGATTCTCTGTGCAGTAGATTACATGTCCCTCTTGTTCTTAAATATGTTGAATAATTAAAACTAATTAGCCTAAATCGACGGCTAGGATACACGTATTGATTTCCGTTTATTCTATTTAAATAATTCTTCAAAATATTGGGGGTGGAGGTACATTCTCTTTGTTGTTTCTTGCTAATCGGCCCTACCTTCCCTCCTTAACTTTGCTGGGCCAAACCCCTTCCTTGTACAAAGAGTTTGACACTGTAGCACATTCCATCTTGCTACAGTGTCTAAACAAAGCCGGAGTAACCAATAAGGCACTGGGATGGCTGAAAGCCTTTTTGATCAATAGGAGCTTCCAGGTCCAAAGAGGGACTTCCCTCTCAGACAGCGTATGGCTCGAACAGGGGGTGCCTCAGGGCTCGGCCCTGAGTCCCACCCTGTTTAATCTATACATGGCCCCCCTGGCAGAGGTGGTGCAATCGTTCGGCGTGGAGCTTGTCTCCTACGCCGACGATACGCAACTTTTAATATCTCTGACGCAAGCCCCCTCCAGGGAAGCTGACAACTTTAATAACTGTATGAGCCGGCTGGCCTCTTGGATGACAGAGCACTGTTTAAAACTAAACGGAACCAAAACGGAGGTCATCATTATTGGAGGCAATGAGACCAATTGGACTAAAGAATGGTGGCCCACCTGCTTGGGTCCTTTGCCCCCTCATAGCCGGGAGGCAAAGAATCTAGGAGTCTGGGTGGACAATAAGCTATCTTTTGACAGCCATATAAAGAGAACTGTAGGCAAGTGCTTCGGAGTGATGAAGACACTCAACCGCACCCTTGACTTGCTGCCCCTCAACTCTAGACGGACTATGGCGCAGGCACTTATAACTTCCCACATTGATTACGGGAATGTTTTACTCTTGGGCACTTCAGAGAAAAATACAAAAAAATTACAGGTCCTGCAAAATTCGGCAGCACGCCTAGTGTTAAGACTGCCCCGTAGAGCCCCTTCACGACCCTCGCTGGCAACTCTCCATTGGTTGCCGGTCAAGAAGAGAATCATTTTTAAAGCTATGCTTTGGTGTCACAAGATCATCCATAATAAGGCACCTGCCTATATGTCGGACCTGGTTTCTCTATACGAACCCAACAGAACCCTCCGATCCCAAGGTACAGGTCTGCTCAGAACTACCCGTCCTAAAAAGGCCAGAATGGGAGGCAGATCCTTCTGCACGATGGCAGCGAAGCACTGGAACCTCCTGCCTTTGGACACCAGATTAGAGGGTAATGAGTCCTCCTTTAGGAAGAAATTGAAAACTTGCCTCTTTAATCTGTGATAGGTTCCTCTCTCCATAATTCTCACTCTCTCCACAGCGCGGGGACACGCCGGGAGGCGTCACCAGGCGCTTTACAAGCTCCTTTAAACTAAACTAAACTAAACTAAATCACCCAGGTACGACCTTCTGTGAGCAATGCTAATCCAGACATCGATGATAGCAATCATTATCACGACTGCACTGTTGCGGCATTTTCAAACTTGGTCAACCTCTCACCTGAATATGTAGACACATTTTTTGCGAGTCTGTCTGAAATGATGTTCTCCCCTGAACAGAAAGAATAAGCAACAAGCACACAGAGTTCCCATGAACTCTGAATTCGGCCTACGAATTTGATAAACCAAAGCTACTGAAAACATTTGGAACTATTTTTTCCCCTGACACAAAATTATTTTTTCCAAATCCAAAAATATTTACCTTTTTCTTTGGCACTTGTACTCTGCTTACAGTAGAACTATTCATAAAGAACAGAGCTTCTATTTTTAGGAACTTTAGAGACAATATTACCTCAGCCTCTAGCACATTTACAGCAATTGTATTTATATGTGATGAAATAGTCTCGCCCTTCTTTTCTGTATTAAGAGACATTTCATGTGTAAATTTTCACAAATCGTTCAGCTAAATATATATGCAGTTTTTTTAAGCGAATGATTGTACTGCTTAAAATACATACAGTACCTATGATCTTTCATGTATTTCGCAAAAACCATTTCGAATGCAAAATGTATTTTGGGGTGGGTTGAAATACACATGCACCTTTATTGCTTAGTTTTAGTAATTGATGGACATTAAATCGTGGAGTGGGTGTTGTGTGTTTATCTAGGAACCAGAATCAATGTTACCATTTTATGCCCTTACACGGCTATAATCGATAATATCCATATAATGGCATAAGAATCAGATCCATATTTCAGTAAATCGCCCTTGCAGTCCAAAGCTCGGCAAAAGCTACTTCCTTAGATTCCTAGAAAGCACAACGAGTTCTTTCAACATACCAAACCTCCAGCAACCTGGGAAATTCCAGTTAGCTTTGGTTTTGATTTCGTCCTAGAACTCCTGTGAAGCACTGTAAGAACGGCCAGTTCTTAGTGACATCTTTATTGACGTCTTATGTCCAACCTTACATCAAACCCGGCACCTTTCAGGTATAAATATGCCAACGCTGCCTTAAGCAAACACACAGTGGTGAATTTTGGAGCAGAGCAGCTATCTACTTTCCGAGAGCCCAGCAGATGCGAGAAGAACACGGACGCTGCCCCTCCTCTTTGACGCACTGAGAAAGACGCTGTCTTTTCTCCTGCCAAGAAAATCCAGCCTCCGGCGTTTCCAGCCTACCCTTGCGGGTGACTGGGATATCGAGTCCTGAGAGAGAGATACCAGACCTCCTACATTCTGTTCCCAAGGTACAGTGCTGACTAAACCCTTTGAGAGAATTCTTGAATCAGATTCTTGGCAAAACCTACTTAACTTAAACTGCTACTTATTTACTCCTTCCCAGTATTAGGCTTAGGTCAGGTACACCGGGGTAGGCGTATTTAGAAGCACCAGTTGAGCACTTTAGCCGATGTATATATGTATGTATATATTTTATCCATTTTAAAGTATCTTATGGCTGAGAAACCATATCAATGCTTTTACAGTATTATTTCATAATTCTCCTTTTACTGTATGTACTTTACTTTATAATAATTATTGCAATTGTGGCAATTTATTTCTCTTGCATGAGAAGGAAGGCTGCTCAATAAATAATACCTTTTATTGAAAACGCCCGTCTCTCTCTTCTCTGCACTCTGGTGAAACTAAGAAAGCACATCTGACTGAGTGAAATAACTGTCTATTGTTTTCACACGACTCTAGAGATTGACTCTTATTTCCGAGGGAGCAAAGTTGTCATGTTTATGCGGTTGTCGGAAGCTGAATCCCTTCTTGTCTGAGCCAAGGAAGCTGATCCCTTCCTATTCAGTCAAGAGAGTTTCCAGTGACCTCTGAGCTAGCTGGCGCAAACCTAAATTAAGTCTAACATAGTCAGTAGAGACCTAGAAGACTTCAGTCCTACGTCTGCACTGCTGTTTACGTTATTCCAATGCACAGGGCCTATAGGGAAAATAGGAACTACACTACAGTGTGCACCGGGGGCCCGTACCAGTGCAGAGCTGTGCACCCTGTGCCTGTACCTGTGCAGAGGTGTGCACGGGGTGCCTGTACCAGTGCAGAGGTGTGCACCGGGTGCCTGTACCAGTGCAGAGGCGTGCACCCAGTACCTGTACTAGTGCAGAGGTGTGCATCCGTACCAGTACAGAGGTGTGCATCTGGTGCCCATACTAGTGTAGAGGTGTACACGCTGTGCAAGTACAAATGTGGACGTGTGCACCCGGTGCCCGTATCAAAGCAGAGGTGTGTACCAGGTGCCAGTGGCAGTACAGATGTGTGCACTCGGTGTCCATACTAGAGCAGAGGTGTGCACCCAGTACCTGTACCAGTGCAGAGGTGTGCACCGGGTGCCCGTATCAGCACAGAGGTGTGCACCCTGTGCCCATACCAGTGCAGAGGTGTGCATGCTGTGCCCGTCCCAGTGCAGAGGTGTGCACCCTCTGCCCGTACCAGTGCAGAGGTGTGCACCCAGTGACCATACCAGTGTCAGGGTGTGCACCCGGTGCACATACCAATGCAGAGGTGTGCACCGGGTGCCTGTACCAGTACAGAGGTGTGCAATCTTGCCCTTACTAGAGCAGAGGTGTACACCCAGTGCCCATACCAGTGTAGAGGTGTGCACCCGGTGCCAGTACTATTGTAGAGATGTGTACCCGGTGCCCATACCAATGCAGAGGTGTGCACCCGGTGGCCATACCTAAGCAGAGGTGTAGACCCGGTGCCCGTGCCAGTACAGATGTGTGCACCCAGTGCCCGAACCAGTGCAGAGGTGTGCACGCTGTGCCCGTACCAGTGCAGAGGTGTGCACGCTGTGCCCATACCAGTGCAGGAGTGGGCACCGGGTGCCCATAGCAGTGCAGAGGTGTGCACCCAGTGCCCGTACTAGTGTACTGGTGTGCACCCGGTGCCCCTATCAGTGCAGAGACGTGCACCCGGTGCCCAAACCAGTGTAGAGATGTCGACCTGGTGCCCGTACCAGTGCAGAGGTGTGCATCTGGTACCCATACAGGTGCAAAGGTGTGCACCCTGAGCCCCTACTAGTGTAGAGGTGTGCACCCATTGGCCATACCAATGTAAAGGTATGCACCTGGTGCCCATACCAGTGCAGAGGTGTGCACCCTGTGCTTGTTCCAGTGCAGAAGTGTGCACCTGTTGCCCGTACTAGAGCAGGGGTGTGCACCCGGTGCCCATACCATTGCAGAGGTGTGCCCCCGGTGTCAGTACCAGTGCAGAGGTGTGCACCCGGTGCCCATACCTGTGCAGAGGTGTGCATACAGTGCCCGTACTAGTGTAGAGATGTGCACCCGGTGCCCAAACTAGTCTAGAGGTGTGCACCCGGTGGCCTTACCAATGTAAAGGTATGCACCTGGTGCCCACTCCAGTGCAGAGGTGTGCACCCTGTGCTTTTTCTAGTGCAGAGGTGGGCACCCGGTGCCCGTACTAGAGCAGAGGTGTGCACCCGGTGCCCATACCAGTGCAGAGGTGTGCCCCCGGTGTCAGTACCAGTGCAGATGTGTGCACATTGTGACAGTACTAGTGTAGAGGTGTGCACCTGGTGCCCGTACCAGTGCAGAGGTGTGCCCCCGGTGTCAGTACCAGTGGAGAGGTGTGAACCCGGTGGCCATACCAATGTAGAGGTATACACCTGGTGCCCATACCAGTGCAGAGGTGTGCACCCTGTGCTTGTTCCAGTGCAGATGTATGCACCCGGTGCCCATACTAGAGCAGAGGTGTGCACCTGGTGCTAAGTGTGAGCGGGAAATCCATTACGCTCGCGGATTTTGCGGATTTTGGGGAAATCCGCAATCCGCGAATTTTGCGGATTTCCCGCAAAATCCGCAAAAAAAAATCCGCAAGCGTAACGGGTTCAAAAGTTGAACCCCCACTCATGCAACTATTTTACAATGGCGCCAGCAAGCTGCCAGCGCCGTTGTAAAATAGTTACAAAGTTAGCTTGCACAGGAACCACTAGATAAAACGAAGCAGGTGCTGCTTTATTTTATCTCAGTGCTTCCTATGCAAGCTAACTTTGTAACTATTGTACAACGGCGCTGGCAGCTTGCTGGCGCCATTGTAAAATAGTTGCATGGCTGGGCACAGGTCAGGTCTGCAGCTCACTCAAGGGACCCCTGCGCCCTTCGGGGCGATTGCATAGTAACACACACATGGTCGCTCGAACTAGTTGATGCTCAAATTCAGTGACTCTTTCATTAGCCCAAGAACAATCGTGAGCGTCGTCGAGGCTGGACAGGTGTGCCTTCTTCCCAAATCTACCGTGGAAAATCAGCTGTGATGCTGGATAGGCTTTGCATCCTTGACTTTCACGAGCGCAATACCCGCGCTTCTTTCTCTTCATCTGCTGAACTGATCTTTCTCTGACCTTTTATTCACACAAGAGGCACATACCCTACTGGGTACATTGTGTTCGCACGGGTTTCTGCAAGTTCGCACGCGTTTTGTACAATTTCGCAATTTGCGAAATTGTAGAAAACCCTCGCGAACTTTCAGAAACCCGTACGAACATAAAAAAAAAAAATCTGCAAATTCGCGGGAATTCGCGGATTTTGCGGATTGCGAGTTTGCAAATCCGCAAAATTCGCGAATGCAAGATTCGCAAAATTCGCCCATACCTAGGCTGGTGCCCATACCAGTGCAGAGGTGTGCCCCCGGTGTCAGTACCAGTGCAGAAGTGTGCACCCGGTGCCCATACAAGTGCAGAGGTGTGCACCCGGTGCCCATACCAGTGCAGAGTTTTGCATCCCATGCCCGTACCAGTGCAGAGATGTGCACCTGGTGGCCAAACTAGTGTAGAGGTGTCCACCCGGTGGCCATACCAATGTAGAGGTATGCATCTGGTGCCCATACCAGTGCAGAGGTGTGCACCCTGTGCTTGTTCCAATGCAGAGTTGTACACCCGTTGCCCGTACTAGAGCAGAGGTGTGCACCTGGTGGCCATACCAGTGCAGAGGTGTGACCCCGGTGTCAGTACCAGTGTAGAGGTGTGCTTATTGTGCCAGTACCAGTGCAGAGGTGTGCACCTGGCGCCCATACCCGTGCATAGGTATGCACACTGTGCCTGTACCAGTGCAGAGGTATGCACCCGGCGCCCGTACCAGTGCAGAGGTGTGTTTGCTGTGCACATACCATTACAGAGGTGTGCACCTAGTGCCTGTACCAGGTCAAAGGTGTGCACCCGGTGCCCATACTAGAGCGGAGGTGTGCACAGGGTCTCGTACCAGTACAGAGGTGTGCACCCTGTGCCCGTCCCAGTGCAGAGGTGTGCACCCGGTGCCCGTACTAGTTCAGACGTGTGCACCCTGTGCCCGTACCATTACAGAGGTGTGCACCCTGTGCCTGTACCAGCGTAGAGATGTGCACCCGGTGCCCGTACTAGTGCAGACGTGTGCACCCTGCGCCCGTACCACTGCAGAGGTGGGTACGCTGTGCCCATACCATTACAGAGGTGTACCAGTGCAGAGGTGGGTATGCTGTGCCCATACCATTACAGAGGTGTGCACATGGTGCCCATACCATTGCAAAGGTGTGCACGCTGTGCCCGTCCCAGCATAGAGGTGTGCACCCCGTGCCCATACTTGTGCAAAGGTGTGTACCCGGTGCCCGTATTAGTGTAGAGGTGTGCACCCGATGCCCGTACCAGTGCAGAGGTGTGCACCCGATGCCCGTACCAGTGCAGAGATGTGCACACTGTGCCCGTACCAATGCAGAGGTGTGCACCCAGTGCCCATACTAGTGTCAGGGTGTGCACCCGGGTCCCGTACCAATGCAGAGGTGTGCACCGGGTGCCCCTACCAGTACAGAGGTGCACCCTTGCCCTTACCAGAGCATAGGTGTGCACCCAGTGTCCATACCAGTGTAGAGGTGTGCACCCGTGTGCCCGTACTAGTGTAGAGATGTGCTCCCGGTGCCCGTACAAATGCAGAGGTGTGCACCCGGTGCCCATACCAAAGCAGAGATGTAGACCCAGTACCCGTACCAGTACAGATGTTTGCACCCAGTGCCCAAACCAGTGCAGAGGTGTGCACGCTGTGCCCGTACCAGTGCAGAGGTGTGCACCCAGTGCCCGTACTAGTGTACAAGTGTGCACCCGGTGCTTCTACCAGTGCAGATACGTGCAGCCTGTGCCAATACTAGTGTAGAGGTGTGCACCCTATGCCCATACCAGTGCAGAGGTGTGCATCTGGTCCCCGTACCAGTGCAAAGGTGTGCACCCTGTGCCCGTACTAGTGTAGAGGTATGCACGCAGTGGCCGTACCAATGTAAAGGTATGCACCTGGTGCCCATACCAGTGCAGAGGTGTGCACCCTGTGCTTGTTTCAGTGCAGAGGTGTGCACCCGGTCCCGTACTAGAGCAGAGGTGTGCACCGGTGCCCATACCAGTGCAGAGGTGTGCATACAGTGCCCGTACCAGTGCAGAGATGTGCACCTGGTGCCCAAACTAGTGTAGAGGTGTGCACCCGGTGGCCATACCAATGTAGAGGTATGCACCTGGTGCCCAATCCAGTGCAGAGGTGTGCACCCTGTGCTTGTTCCAGTGCAGACGTGTGCCCCCGGTGTCAGTACCAGTGCAGAGGTGTGCACATTGTGACAGTACTAGTGTAGAGGTGAGCACCTGGTGCCTGTACCAGTGCAGAGGTGTGCACCCGGCGCCCGTACCAGTGCAGAGGTGTGCACCTGATGCCCCTACCAGTGAAGAGACGTGCACCCGGTGCCCAAACTAGGGTAGAGGTGTGCACCCGGTACCCGTACCAGTGCAGAGGTGTGGACATGGTGCCCGTACTAGTGTACAGGTGTTCACCCGATGCCCCTACCAGTGAAGAGACGTGCACCCACTGCCCAAAACAGTGTAGAGGTGTGCACCCGGTACCTGTACCAGTGCAGGGGTGTGGACCTGGTGCCCGTAACAGTGCGGAGGTATTAAGCATGTGCCAAAACTAGTGTAGAGGTGTGCACCCTATGCCCATACCAGTGCAGAGTTGTGCATCTGGTCCCCATACGAGTGCAAAGGCGTGCACCCTGTGCCTGTGCTAGTGTAGAGGTGTGCACCCGGTGGCCATACCAATGTAGAGGTATGCACCTGGTGCCCATACCAGTGCAGAGGTGTGCACCAGATGCTTGTTCCTGTGCAGAGGTGTGCACCCGGTGCCCGTACTAGAGCAGAGGTGTGCACCTGGTACCCATACCAGTGCAGAAGTGTGCCCCTGGTGTCAGTACCAGTGTAGAGGTTTGCACATTGTGCCAGTACCAGTGCAGAGGTGTGAACCTGGTGCCCGTACCCGTGCAGAGGTATGCACGCTGTGCCCGTACCAGTGCAGTGGTGTGCACCCAGTGCCCATACCAGTGTCGAGGTGTGCACCCAGTGCCCGTATTAGTGTAGAGATGTGCTCCCGGTGCCCGTACAAATGCAGAGGTGTGCACCCGGTGCCCATACCAAAGCAGAGGTGTAGACCCGGTACCCATACCAGTACAGATGTTTGCACCCAGTGCCCGAACCAGTGCAGAGGTGTGCACGCTGTGCCTGTACCAGTGCAGAGGTGTGCACCCGGTGCCCGTACTAGTGTACAGGTGTGCACCCGGTGCTCCTACCAGTGCAGAGATGTGCACCTGGTGCCCAAACCAGTGTGGAGGTGTGGACCTGGTGCCCGTACCAGTGCAGAGGTATGCAGCCTATGCCAATACAAGTGTAGAGGTGTGCACCCTATGCCCATACCAGTGCAGAGGTGTCCATCTGGTCCCCGTACCAGTGAAAAGGTGAGCACCCTGTGCCCGTACTAGTGTAGAGGTATGCACCCAGTGGCCTTACCAATGTAAAGGTATGCACCTGGTGCTCATACCAGTGCAGAGGTGTGCACCCTGTGCTTGTTCCAGTGCAGAGGTGTGCACCCGGTGCCCGTACTAGAGCAGAGGTGTGCACCGGGTGACCATACCAGTGCAGAGGTGTGCATACAGTGCCCGTACCAGTGCAGAGATGTGCACCCGGTGCCCAAACTAGTGTAGAGGTGTGCACCCGTTGGCCATACCAATGTAGAGGTATGCACCTGGTGCCCATTCCAGTGGAGAGGTGTGCACCCTGTGCTTGTTCCAGTGCAGAGGTGTGCACCCGGTGCCCGTACTTGTAATTTGTAATTTGTAGGGGTATTTATAGATGGCAACGTTCGCTCCCGAAGGAGCGTCTTGGCGTACTAGAGCAGAGGTGTGCACCCGGTGCCATACCAGTGCAGAGGTGTGCCCCCGGTGTCAGTACCAGTGCAGAGGTGTGCACATTGTGACAGTATTAGTGTAGAGGTGAGCACCTGGTGCCTGTACCAGTGCAGAGGTGTGCACCCGGCGCCCGTACCAGTGCAGAGGTGTGCCCCCAGTGCCCGTACTAGTGTATAGGTGTGCACCCGATGCCCCTACCAGTGAAGAGACGTGCACCCGGTGCCCAAACCAGTGTAGAGGTGTGCACCCAGTGCCCGTACCAGTGCAGAGGTGTGGACCTGGTGCCCTTACCAGTGCAGAGGTATTCAGCATGTGCCAATACTAGAGTAGAGGTGTGCACCCTATGCCTGATAACTAGTAAGAGAGGCGTGCTGCGCTGTATTCTGCTTTTAAAATCACTTGTTCACATGCATTATTTCTGTGTCTACTTTTAAACCTGTCCACTCGCCGTATTTTGTAGCAATTGTTTCCTTGCTTCCCCGGTCCACCACTGACTCGGTCAGCTTGTTGTGGAGGGAAGATTAGAAGAGGAGCACACCGGAAGTGACTGCGACTTCCTCCGTGTATCCTCCACCAATTAGGGGCCCGGCACTACAAAAGACTGCAGCCACGATCTCACTCTGTAGCTGATAACTAGTAAGAGAGGCGTGCTGCGCTGTATTCTGCTTTTAAAATCACTTGTTCACATGCATTATTTCTGTGTCTACTTTTAAACCTGTCCACTCGCCGTATTTTGTAGCAATTGTTTCCTTGCTTCCCCGGTCCACCACTGACTCGGTCAGCTTGTTGTGGAGGGAAGATTAGAAGAGGAGCACACCGGAAGTGACTGCGACTTCCTCCGTGCATCCTCCACCAATTAGACGGGCCCTCAGTAGTTAAAGGAGAAGGCGGGGCGGGAGCGCAGCGGACGAGCGCAGCGGGCACGACCTCAGCACGCCGAAGACTCGCCAAAGACTAGCCCGTCTGCGCCCGTCCGCGCTGGTCCGTTGCCCGTTGCCCGACCCCCTGGTTGAGTCCTATGTCACATGGCCACATATACCGGGGAAGAGTTACTCTCTCTACGGTCTGAGGTGCCGTGTGCGGTCCATCTGCTACACCCTGGCTCGCACTGCCTACGATGCCATCATTGTGGTTTTACTACCACCGAAGTCCCTCTGTCTTTACCGCCTGTAAAGTCTACGAAATTAAATATACTGAGCCTGAACTGCCGATCTTTAGTTAGGCATCATGAGGATGTCCATGACCTTTTGGTAGATCAATCCCCCGACCTGCTATTCTTAACAGAAACGTGGCTAACAAATGATTCGTCTGCCATCTTGACCCTGACCCTACCTTCTGGCTATTTGGCTCTTACCCAGAACAGACCCAAAATAAGAGGGGGTGGATTAGCAGTGATCTTCAAATCCACCTATTCCTGCTCTCTTTCTCCCATTACTATAGTTGGCTGTGAATGCGTCCTTTTTAAGATAAGGGTCTCGGATACCTTTACCTTTACAGGGCTCCTGATCTATCGCCCCCCCGGCCCTGCAAGCACCTTTCAGGAATCACTGGTCTCTACTATTTCTACGTTAACGCTTCAGTCTGCTAATTTCAGTATACTGGGGGACCTGAATCTCCATCTGGAGTGTTGTGACTCCCCCGCTGTACGAGATCTTCTGGGCGATCTGGAGGCTTGCCAACTTATTCAGCTAGTCAAAGGCCCATCCCACTTTGGCAGGCCATCTACTTGACCCGGTATTTTCGAACATTTCCGAAATATCGGCCTCCACTCCCTGCCCCCTCAGCTGGTCGGACCATTTCCTGGTTCAAATTTATATTAAGATCTCAGCTGGTTCCAGGAAACAGCCTCCCCCACCGCGTTGGAGGCGATCATGGCACAAACTAGATGGTTACAACAAGGGGGTTCCTGGACTGTTCCTAAGCGTGACTGAGGGAAAGACTAGCTGGCGTGACCAAAGGTGTAAATGTGACACCCAAGGGCATCCATTGTGTTGGATGGATTTGCCTCACACACCCCAAAGGATGTCATGCTTCATCATCGGCGGTTGCTCCTCGTCGGGGAGGCGGTGCAATCCCCGACGGGCTCACCTCAAAGAGGGGCTCTTTGGCGGAGATCTTTTTCCAACTGCCTTATGGTGAGGTGTGGGTGTGTGGGCAGGGTGGTATGTGATAGTGAGAAAGGGATATTAAAATGTAGCTAAGGGTACCGGAATGAACTTTATTCTGGGGGTCCCTAGCTGCAGTTAAAAACAAGGGGCTAGCTCACTAGGAGTCAACGAGTAAGTTCAGGTGAACCTAGATAGGGCTAGTGGTGCAAAACGGTCGACATGTTTCTCGCAGTGGGCAATAGTTACCCGCGATTCATCAGGACCTATAAAAGGTGATTAACCACATGCTGGTGTCATGTGTGGGTTTGTGTGTGTATTACCTCTGTGAGAGTTGTCCTATGCCTATTTGTCAAGAACTAACTGCCACATGAGGGGTCGGCGGGATAAGGCATCAAGGATGAGTCATAAAGTCAAGACTCTGATCTCTTGCGCCCTGGCTGCTTGACCTACCCTTCTCCGCCGAGCTAGATGGTGCCATATTCGAGACCAGACTGAAAAACTCCCGCCCAGACTGGCCAGAGGATCTGGAGGCAGCTGATACAGCATACAGAGACTGGGTCAATACATCACTTGACTACCTCATCCCCAAGAAACTGTCCAGGCCCAAGCGCAAGCATTCTCACCCTTGGTACTCTGTGGCACTGGCCGAACAGAAAAAGCAATGTAAGTTACTAGAGCGCATCTGGAGACGATCGTATGACCCCCAGGCGAAAGCCACCTTCAGATCCGCTACCAAAGCCTACCATAAACTTATAAAGAAAGTTAAAGCTACCTATTTTACGGACCAGATCAGTGTGAGCACAAATCGATCTAAAACCATCTTCTCTTTAGTGAAGGACATGACTAAACCACCAGAGGATCCTAATTGCACAATAACATCTGACTTGCAATGTGAAGAGATTGCTTGCTTTTTCGTAAGTAAAGTCCAAGGGATTTATAACTCTTTTGGGTCTGATGGGTCTGTCTCGACCCCTCACCAATCCCCAGACTCTTCGGAACTTCCCTACTCTCTTCACTCCCTCCCTTCCATCACACAGGCTAATATGAAACTTCTGGCTGTTAAAGTCAAGTCTGGGTCGCCGGAAGACCCCGTTAAACCTGAAATGTTCAAACTATTCCAGGATTCCATCTTGGCAGAGGGTCGGGAGCTGATTAATAGATCTTTTCAGTCTTCCACCATCCCTAAATCATGGAAACACGCCAAGGTTGTCCCTTTACTAAAAAAGCCCACCTTGGATTCTTCCAGGCCTGAAAGTTTTAGACCGATTTCCCTGCTACCTTATTTGGCCAAGGTGGCAGAAACGCATGTTAATGACATCTTGACCAATTACTTGGAGAGTAATGCGATTCTAGATGATTCACAAAACGGATTCCGGCCTAACCACAGCACGGAATCCGCACTGCTGGCCGTCACTGAACAACTAAGGGCAACACAAGATCTGGGTGTCACGTCGGCTCTAATCCTGCTGGATTTGAGTGCGGCGTTCGACACGGTCTCCCATGGGATTCTACTTAGAAGACTATGGGAGATCGGAGTCCGAGATGGTGCCCTGGACTGGTTCGCGTCTTTTCTATCTGACCGTTCCTTCCAGGTCCATGCTCCACCGTACTCATCCAGCAGGCTTCCGCTGAGCTGCGGTGTCCCGCAGGGGTCGGCGCTCAGCCCAACGTTGTTCAACGTGTACGTCCGCCCTCTGGCAGTGTTGGCCAGAGAATGTAAGATCCAATTAATATCATACGCGGACGACACACAGCTTATCTTCTCCTTTTCGAAGGACACGGATACGGACCAAGCCAAATTTCAAGACGATATTCTGGCCATCTCTAGCTGGATGACCAAGAATTGCCTGCAGTTGAATTCATCAAAAACTGAGGTACTCCTGATTGGCAAGGATTCAAACAAGTGGGATGATCACTGGTGGCCCTCTACGTTAGGTCCACCTCCCATCCCTAAGAAGGAAGTAAAAAACCTGGGCGTGCTTATGGACAACTCTCTTTCCCTAGAATCTCATGCAAAAAGAGTGGCGGGCGTGTGTTATGGTCGCCTACGGTCGCTCAAACCAATCTTGGGCTTCTTTGAACCATCTGTACGCCAGACAATTGTCCAAGCCCTTGTTTTATCGCATATAGACTATTGCAATGTCTTAATGCTGGGCTCTAATCAAACAGCCATCAACAGACTCCAAAGAGCCCAAAATGCAGCTGCCCGCATTTTGTTTGCCCTACCAAAATACTGTCACACATCCCATATTCTACGGCGTCTACACTGGCTTCCAGTCACACAACGTATTCAATTTAAGTCCCTCTGCCTAATGCATAAAATCCTTCACGGCTCTGGCCCCCGAGTTTTACAAGGTCTGTGTTCGTCCTATGTCCCCTCACGTGCCCTCCGCTCGGCGGACCTTCATCTTGCCTGTACCATCAAAATCCGAAGGAGCAGAGCTGGCGGCCGCTCCTTCAGGTATTTGGCTCCAAAACTGTGGAACTCGATCCCCGCGGAGGCACGTGCTACAAATAACTACCTGTCATTTAGAAAACTCATTAAAACCTGGTTGTTCCCTTCTATCTAGTGCTCCTAGTGGCGCTACACGTCTCCCCCTTGGTTCAAAGTCTGTCTTACTTTCAAGTTGTCTGCAAGCGCTGGGACGCCCCGTCACTGGGGTAGCCATGCGCTTTATAAGCATTTTTAACATTAACATTAACATTAACAGTGCAGAGGTGTGCATCTGGTCCTCGTACCAGTGCAAAGGTGTGCACCCTGTGCCTGTACTAGTGTAGAGGTGTGCACCCGGTGGCCATACCAATGTAGAGGTATGTACCTGGTGCCCATACCAGTGTAGAGGTGTGTACCCTGTGCTTGTTCCAGTGCGGAGGTATGCACCCGGTGCCCATACTAGAGCAGAGGTGTGCACCCGGTGCCCATACCAGTGCAGAGGTGTGCCCCCGGTGTCAGTACCAGTGCAGAGGTGTGCACCCGGTGCCCATACCAGTGCAGAGGTGTGCACCCGGTGCCCATACCAGTGCAGAGGTGTGCATCTGGTACCCGTACCAGTGCAGAGATGTGCACCCGGTGGCCAAACTAGTGTAGAGGTGTCCACCCGGTGGCCATACCAATGTAGAGGTATGCATCTGGTGCCCGTACCAGTGCAGAGGTATGCAGCCTGTGCCAAAACTTGTGTAGAGGTGTGCACCCTATGCCCATACCAATGCAGAGGTGTGCATCTGGTCCCCGTACCAGTGCGAAGGTGTGCACCCTGTGCCCGTACTAGTATAGAGGTATGCACCAGTGGCCGTACCTATGTAAAGGTATGCGCCTGGTGCCCATACCAGTGCAAAGGTGTGCACCCTGTGCTTGTTCAAGTGCAGAGGTGTGCACCCAGTGCCTGTACTAGAGCAGAGGTGTGCACCTGGTACCCATACCAGTGCAGAGGTGTGCCCCTGGTGTCAGTACCAGTGTAGAGGTTTGCACATTGTGGCAGTACCAGTGCAGAGGTGTGCACCTGGTGCCCGTACCCGTGCAGAGGTAAGCACGCTGTGCCCGTACCAGTGCAGAGGTGTGCACCCGGTGCCCGTCCCAGTGCAGAGGTGTGTTTGTGGTGCAAATACCATTATAGAAGTGTGCACCCCGTGCCTGTACCAGTGCAGTGCAGAGTTGTGCACCCGGTGCCCGTACTAGAGCAGAGGTGTGCACCGGGTCTTGTACCCGTACAGAGGTGTGTACCCTGTTCCCGTTCCAGTGCAGAGGTGTGCATCCGGTGCCCGTACTAGTGCAGACGTGTGCACCCTGTGCCCGTACCAATACAGAGGTGTGCACCCTGTACCAGTGCAGAGATGTGCACCCGGTGCCCGTACCAGTGCAGACATGTGCACCCTGCGCCCGTACCACTGCAGAGGTAGGTACGCTGTGCCCATACCATTACAGAGGTGTGCACCCTGTGCCCATTCCAGTGCAGAGGTGGGTATGCTGTGCCCATACCATTACAGAGGTGTGCACGCTGTGCCTGTCCCAGCATAGAGGTGTGCACCCTGTGCCCATACTAGTGCAGAGGTGTGTACCCGGTGCCCGTACTAGTGTAGAGGTGTGCACGCGTTGCCCATACTAGTGCAGAGGGGTGCAACCGATGCCCGTACCAGTGCAGAGGTGTGCACGCCTTGCCCGTACCAGTGCAGAGATGTACACACTGTGCCCGTACCAAAGCAGAGGTGTGCACCCAGTGCCGATACTAGTGCAGAGGTGTGCACCCGGTGCCCGTTCCAGTGCAGAAGTGTGCACGCCTTGCCCGTACCAGAGCAGAGATGTGCACACTGTGCCCGGACCAATGCAGAGGTGTTCACCCAGTGCCCATACTAGTGCAGAGGTCCAGATGCTGTGCCTGTACCAGTGCAGCGGTGCGCACGCGGACTGCTGCAGGTCTGTTCTTGTTTGTTTGTTGTTTTGGGTCTAGTGGAGCAGTTTGATGGACAGCAGCAGGAGGGGGTGACGAGGAAGCAGTGTGTTCACATTTTGTAAATGTTTCAATGTTTCTGTTTTTAAAAACAAGCATTTGCAATTCAATAGGCCTTCCATTTAGTGGAGACCTATTACATTAGAAACGGTAGTCATCACGGACAATGGAAGGGAGTGCCCGGGTAGGCACAGACAACGGGAGTGAGGGTGGGAGAAGGCACATACAATGGGAGTGTGGGTGGGGGGGGGAGGGGGAGAGAAGACACAGACAACAGGAGTGCAGGAGGGGGGATGGGGTGTGAAGGCATAGCCAACTGGGAGAGGGGAGTAGAGAAGGCAGTAGGAGAACCTCATTAAGAAAAATAGTGCTCACAGTCTAAATAAGATTGATACAAAAACAATGGTTCTGTCGGAACTTAAGACAATTTCTTAGTTATATTTGAATATTTTCACTATTTATCATACATTTCGCATTATTCTTCATGGAAATACTGTATTGAACATGTGTGAAAAAGGAAAACACACCACATTTAAGGTTTTTAGTAAGATTTTTCTTATTTTTAGATGTCACTGCATGGGTTAATCACAGATAAAAATAGGTTGTCAAAAATGACATGGAGATCACAATAAGGTGAAGTGCTTAGGTGAGTGGTAGTGACAAGTGATGGTCTAGTTGTGCAGTGACACAATAGCGTATTGTGTCACTGCACAACTAGACCATCACATGTCACTTTGAACAACCTATTTTTTTATCTGTGATTAACCATTGTTTTTGTATCAAGCTTAGAACCCAGGTTCTGATGGTCATTGGGCCACCCCGTTATAATTAATGCACAGTCTAAATAACATGTATCACCCAAAGTAAAGGGTCAGTAGCCATGGGCGCATACAAATGACAACATGACCCTAATAAGGAGGAACTAACAAACCTATAAACAAATCCAAAGGCAGCGTTTACCAAGAACAAAGACACAAGCCAATGAAAAATATGGGCGGGGGAGTGGGTGTGGCTTCCATCACGTACAGTACTACGGCAGATCTTCACCAAAGCAGCACTTGTGCACTGACTCTAGTCTCATCCTAAACAAATTATAGTGTGCAAAAAGTGTGATTTGGCTCCACCACGAGCAGTATTTAACCCTCACTTCATGATATTGGTTGTTTGGTGCCTCATGACGCATGCTTTGGAGTTCCTTTATTTGTATGCATCAACTACTCTTTTACATCTCAAAAGAACACTAGATCATCAAACATTAAATTCTTTAGCTTATAGATATTTTATTAAAAAAGTTGACTTTTTATGGCAATTTTAATATTTAAGTTGTGGAATTAAAGTGCAAGCCACAAGTATGGGCTTTACTCAGCGGCCGCTCCTTTGTTAAAGTGTCCGGGCATTGCCCCCTTATATTTGCCCCCCCCCTCAATATTTAAAATATTTTTTTCCTGCAGCTGGTGCTGGTCATTTCTTTTAATGACCAGGTTGCTTAGTGATGAGTGGGTGGGGCTCAATACAATGCAGGCTCACCTCGTGGTCGCCGACACACACTTCAACGTGCACCTGGCAGGTTGGCTGACCGCCTTTCTGCGACCATCCCGACATGCACAGTAGAAGCCTGTCACTATCTGTGGTGAGTGAGGCCAGAGGGTGGGCAGCCACAGGCCCCTACACTCAGAATGAGTGCTGAGTTCACCGACCCGATCCAATCCTGGTGCTGCTCTCAGCAAGGGAGCAACTTTTGGATTGGCCAGGACTTGCTGCACTAATGGCAATTGAACAAGTATTCCATGGAGTCCATGGAGAGAGTTGTGGCCAGTCTAGCCGAGTTCCATTCTCACCAAAGGGCAGTCATTGATGGCTCTCATGGTTGAGGCTGCAGAGTAGGGTTTCTGTGCAGACCGCATGGCCGACGGTGGCAGCATGAACTCCAAAGACCTCTTGGACTATAATTGCAATGTTTTGAAGCTGGCACTTTTTTGGTATTTCCCTTTTAGTATTGTTTAAACATTGCGTGTGTGCTATGGTATGTTTGTTTATAATGCAACATGTGTAACCAATCCTTCGCCGTTCCATTCATTGACTGGCTGCATGTAAACATCAATGTTTTTGCACTGCTTAGCAGTGTGCTTCAATGTTGTGTACACCTGCTATTGCTGAGTGTGGCCCCTGGTCCTCCCTCTGTGCGCATCCTGGCATTCCATGCCAACTCCAGTAAGTCAGCGGTCGGCATGGCAAGAGCTGTTTTCTGGACCTGGCACTGAGTGCCACTCCTACCCTTCCTCCCTCTGGTGCCATCCAATGGGGGAAGGGCGACAGCTGGCATGGTACCAGTGCCCTCCTTAAACCACAGGTCCAGAGAGGGCCCCTTCAATGGCTCCATCTGGGCCCTGAGCCACTGAGAGGTGGCTACGGACACAGACTAAGCTCTTACTATGGACAGGGCCCCTGGACTCACCCCAAAGAAGGAATGGGGACTGGGCAAAATACAAACAGGGGAACCATGTGTATTATAGATGGTGCCAGGGATCACTGCAGACTGGTGGGTGGTTTCTGAGGGGTATAACGTGCCCATACTGTTTTTTAAATTAAGCTACCCTACTTTTTCTGAAAAGACAATCATCCCAGGATGCTAATTGTGACAGTTAACATTCTTCAACTGAAGCATAAGGCAGTGGGTCTTCCATTCTGTGAAACAGAGGGAGTGACAAAAGCTAAACAATTCTTCCTGCCTGGGTGCTGCTGCCTGAAAGTAATTTGAATGTATGCAACTAGTTAATCTGCAAATGCAAAGGGTGCTTGGAAGCTGGTATTGGTTTAATTAATGAGAACCCTTGCGTCTTCCTGTTGACACAATCAACATTATTAATTTTGAGTAGTGTTGATAAGGCAAAACTGAATGAAAATACAGGGCGTATAGGTGAGCCGGTGCGTTGAGTGTTTGGAGGTTGTGAAGTGAAGGAGATGTGAGGATGTGCATGTAGTAGTCAGTGAAGATAAGATATTTAGATAGAGGAGATGTGGAGAGAAAATGGTGCATGTGTAGAATGAGAATAAGAGGCATGAATAATACACTCTGAAAGCTACTACTCCTTCCACAGACCTCAGTAAAGTTTGATGAACAATCTCATATTTTAATAATCTTCTTGCTTCTTCAAATGTGCTTGAAAATGTACCATGCACCATTTTTTTTCAAATTGTTCCTGGAGGAAGAACCATCCTGACCCCCCTTATGATGGTCTAGCTTGCTTTCTCTCACACCACAGGGCATTCAAACTAAACTTTTATGCCTCACCACTTTAAAATGGCACCAGCCGACACTGGATGTACTACTGCTTGTCACTAAGGTTTGTTGGGATTGGAAGGTCGCTGCATTGTATATAGGTGTGTTCTCCTACTTTGGGACACCAAATGAAAGTATATCTGGTACCCTGACTTTCATTAAGGCCCTGGTGTCATGTTAATCTAAACATGTGTACAGAAGCCTTGCCCCGTCTCTTGCTATGTGAGGTCCACAACCTGTGCTGTGACCTGCAGTGTCTCCATTGCTAACAGTGGACTACTGTTCCTGTCATAGGTATAGTGCATAGCATGGGTATAGCGCGTAAAAAAGTGCTACTAGCACGTCATGGTTAAGAGAAATCAAAAATATGATCAAACTTTTCTGTCTGTGGCACTCAGGTTGAGGCGTACCAATACACATGTATAACCTACCACTTCAATGTTTATACCCAGACACTGTCACTGACATGCGTGTGTGAGAGTGTGTGTCTGTGTGTTTGTGTAGTCTGTGTAATACATTAATAATATGTGGGTGATCCAGGGTAATGAAGCCCAGTGCTACTGTAGAAGCCATTTTCTTTATGATACCAAATGCAGTAAGCTTCTAGGCCCTGTTAAGTTGACATAATAAACACTGCACAAGATGCATGCACTTTTCCCTAGCTTCAGAGAAACAGCTTTAGTAACGCAAGGCTTGCTCGAAAACAAGATACGTGGCAAGGGAAGATGCTCGCTTAGGCACGTACACATACATTTCAGCATATCCCATTTCGCAATATGTTTCTGGTCATTACTATTATGTTACAATTATTAACTGGAAAGGCACCAGACTTACATCTTACATTACAGTGGAAAGTCCCAGAAACTGCCCTCTTGGGTCATATGGTCAGCAACAGTATGGTTCGGACCTTTCATGGTATACAACTGTTTAGGTCCTTGCTAATTGGTCAAAAGAACTATGCTTAATTTGTGCTACTGCATGTTATGATGCTTCATCCTTTGCGGTTTGGGCCTATATAAACTTTCAGACACGTCATGTCACCTCTTTGGACATTCAGTGACTTTGCTGATGTCTCCGTGCTGCACGTTAATCTGCTGTTTGTTGGTCTCCAATAAACTTTGCTATCTTATGTGCTGAGAGAGAGTCGTATGTGTTGGAATCATTTATTATTTACTAGCTTATCCATCCCGCGTTGCTGCGATCTCAGAAGAAAGGAAATTCAAGGAAACTCGTTATGATAACATTCAATTTACATTGTGTCATTTTCATTGAAATGTAGTCATTTTAACATGGAAAACATTTGAAAGTGTGGCTTGGGCAGTGCGTACTCGATTGGCTTCCAATCTTGATTCTCGTTGCTCTCCTGTTTCATTCGAGTGGGCTTGAGCAGTGCGTAAATGATCGGTTTCCAATCTTGATTCTCGTTGCTCTCCTGTTTCATTCGAGCGGGCTTGAGCAGTGCGTAATCGATCTGTTTCCAATCTTGATTCTCATTGCTCGTTCGTTTGAGAAGAACTGGCTTGAGCAGTGCATACTCAATAGGCTTCCAATCTTGATTGTTGCTCGTTCGTTTGAGAAGAACGTGCTTGAGCAGTTTATGTTCGAACAGCTTCTAATCTTGCTTCCCGTTGCTCATCTGTTTCTGAAGCTTGTAATGCCTTTTTCTTTCGTGCTTCAGATGTAGATCAACCAATCGATTTCCGTTTGGGGGGCATAACTGTCGACGATGTTAGCCAATTCGCTGACAATTTCAGTATTTGAAAGATTATGAGGACCCTGGGGGGCTGATATTTAAAAAAAATGTATGCCAGAAACCTTCGCAGGAGTGTACTCAACCACTTCCCAAAGTTTCTTGGCGATCAGATGAATGGTGCAGTAATGCATAAAGGACAAACAGACAGACAGACAGACATTCGTTTTTATATATATAGATTACTAGCTTACCCATCGCACGTTGCTGCGATCTTAGAAGAAAGGAAATTTAAGGAAACTTTTTATGATAAAATTCAATTTACATTGTGTCATTTTTATTGAAACATATTCATTTTAATATGGAAAACATTTAAAGTGTTGTTTTAATTCTGTTTATTTATTCGAGTGCTTATGGATACACATTATTTTTTGTTTTTCCTTCTGGTGCGTACACAAATAAATCAGAAGGTTTTCTGGCGCATGTGCTGGCCACATACAGTTGTCCATGTGAGAAGCACGGATTCACCAAATCTAGTCCACACACTTGCAGCGATTGTCCTTGTGCTTTGTTGATGGTCATTGCAAAAGCGAGTCGCACCGAAAACTGTAAACGTTCAGTTTTGGAAAGATTATGAGGGCCCTGGGGGGCCGATAATAAACAATTTTTATTTTTTGCCAGAAACCTTCGCGGGAGTGTACTCAACAACTTTTAACACATTATTATTTTATTTTTATTTTTTTATATATATATATATATATATTTTTGGGCCAGAAACCCTTGCTGGAGTGTACTCAACAACTTCCCAAAGTTTCATGCCGATTGGATGAATGGTGTAGTAATGCGTAAAGGACAAACAGACAGACATATATTCATTTTTATATATATAGATTTCAGCTTCTACATTTGGTGGAGAATGCAGCTTCCAGATCACTGACGAGTTCACAGACTGGCTTCTAGACTCGGCTTCCATCTGAGTGAGTGACCTGAGGTTCAATAACTTTTGCGTTAATCTTTCTCTCCTCTGCCTCCCTTGGATGCTGGGGGACTGTTTGACCGTAAGTTGACTTCGCCTTGTCTCTGGTTCCTGCTTTTTGGTCTCTCTCTCATCAAATGTGTATGACCCCCAGTTAACAGTTCTCCTTTGCGCTTCACTCTCCCTCTCCATCTGCCTTTCCTCTTCTCATGCATGGGGTTGTTTGCCTGTGCCCTGGCGACATGTATATCTTATGTTTCCACAACTTGTGGGAAATACAAATGGCTGTACTTGAGGCAGTACTCATCCCTTTCTTCTGTGCCCTCTTTGTGGCTCTTATAATTTATTTCACAGTCTGTCATCATTCGGCTAAAGACTGTACTCCTGTCTAACGTCAGCACTCGCTAACAAGTGCAGACAGGCTTTCTCCTCTTGTTCCCTGCATGCCTATTGACCTCTGACATTGCTGCAGATCTCTGCATGAATTTTTACATGTGCAGTTTTGCTCTACGTTTAGTTCCTGGTCCGGATACCCTCCCCACCTGGCCGGTGACGTTCCCTGCACGCAGTGACTCCCTGGTGCCAGGCAGCACCTAGCTGATGGCGTACCAAGGAGGGCAACCTACTGCACCCCCCTGTCTTGCTAGCAGAGAGTCCCTGTACGATGGGGGTGGAGGACCTTCACAGCTACATTCCATTCACTGGAGCAGAGGTAAGTATGCTTTGCCAGACTCAATAGACACCGGTAAGTCTTGATTGGGGGTTTTAAATACTCCAGGTTGGGTTGTAGCAGGTAGCCCCTCGTTTTAGAGCTGTGACAGTTTTGCTCTCCAGGTTCAGATGGTGGCGGTAATTGCACCCCTGTTATTGCACATCCTACTTGTGTTGGAACGATATTGTGGAGGCTCTTGCCAGTTGGACTGCTCCTCTTGAGGTTGCAACCGTTTCTTAGGGCGCCAGTCCTTAGGGTCCATGAAGTCAGGTCTGAGTCCAGCTAACTCACCTCAGTGCCGCTGGACCCGGGTACCCAGTGGGGCGCTGCCTCCTACTGTACGCCAGAGGTGGTCTCCAGCTGTGCCTAGGGAGTTTCCTAGGCACAGAGAGGAAGGAGTATCAGTTGTCTTGTTGTCTGCTATTTGTTCAATTCCTTGCATTTGTCTATTGTTGTGTTGTTATATGCCTCTCATATATTGTGGCCAAGTATAGTTAGGATTGGAGGGTACGGTTAGTATTTGCCAGACATAATTTCTTCTTTGGGTATTGCGACTCTACATGACTGACATTTGACGCTGCTAACTGTTTGACAATACAAAAAGCTCCATTCTAATATATACTGCCACCATAGTAAATGTTAGACCCGGCCTCGTGGCGTGGTCCTCCCTGACCCATAGCCTCCCCTTTTCCGAGCTTACACAACAACAGACCCCTGAGTCCCCCGGCCTAGCCATTCCTTCCCTCTATGTTACCCATAACCGTCCCCGGACTTCCCCGTCCAGGCCTCCATCTTCCCGGCCCATAGGCCCTGTGTGCCACTTCCCGGCACCTAAGATGGCCGCCCGGACCAGCCCGGCTTAGGCTGAGAGGCGCCACCCTGGCTGGAGGACCGAGCGCTCCCCTTGAGTGAGAGAGGGAGGAGCAGTACCTTTCACACCTCCGACCTCTCCTCGAGAAGTGGGTTTCGATCGCCCCTCCGGCCACCCGGAGGGCTGGCTCCACGCCCGCTGCGTGTCTGGGACTCCTCCTGAACATGACATGAATGGATCCAAAGAGGCCGCGTGGCAGGACGCCCCAACAAGCGGCCCCCCAGGTGCTAAGACCCCTGCAGACCAGAACTCCGGAGATCAAAGAGGAGCTGTCCTATAACTGGGGATACTCCTGGACTATCGAGAGATTCGATCCTGGAATGACAAGAGCCCTGCTGACGTGGTCGCGGCTCGCTTGGCAGAGAAGGACTTCTGCTGGAACCACCTGAGCCCCGCTGAGTGACTCGCGGCTCCCTTGCAACTTTGAAACCACCTGAGCCCTGCTGAGTGACTCGCGGCTCCCTTGCAACTTTGAAACCACCTGAGCCCTGCTGAGTGACTCACGGCTCCCTCGCAACTTTGAAACCACCGGAGCCCTGCTGAGTGACTCGCGGCTCCCTCGCAACTTTGTAACACCTGGGCCCTGCAGAGTGACTCGTGGCTCCCCAGAAGATCGTCCGACCTCCGACAACCTGCTTGAGTCCTGCTGAGTGACTCGCGGCTCCCTGATTCTCCTGGTCCGGCTGGACCCCAAAGATCACATTGTATCCCCCCGGCTCGAGGATTGAGAGCTGTGCACCGGATATGCATCGATATTGACACTGATCCCGTGAGACTGTCCCGCTACCCCTGGCCTGACCGAAACACTCTGAGCCCTTGCTCTATATGTAACTACCTGCCTTTGCCGATCATAAAGATCCTGTAAATCACGAGATAAAGAAACGTTTTGAAAAAGCTATGGTGTAGTGTCTCTTGGTCATGTGGTGCCTGTGTAGTGTGTACGATCCTAGATTCAAGACTCTCCCCCTGAGAAGTCTCCCACCAGTGCTCGTCTTTGTACCCAGGGAGGTGGGTCCCAGGGTGACCAGGTACACTTCCTGTCCTCCCCTGAGGTCGCCTTCTAACATTGGTGGCAAGCGACGGGATACGAGCCGCAATCTAGAGATCGTACAGTACACGACTAACGCACTACCAAGCAAAGACGGCAGAAGAAACCACCATGAGTACCATTGAAGTTGACGCGAGTACTGCATTCCGTGTAGAACAACTGGAGGAGTACACGCACAAAGAACTAAAGGAATTCTGCAAAGAACTGGGAATCGCTACCACTGGCCTCAACACAAAGGAAGACATGCAGAAAGCGTTGAAAGCTTGGGTGGAGTCCAGAGTCTCCTGCACAGAAGGAGCGGCGGCGCAGCCAGACAGACCAGGACTCCCCCAGACAGACAGCAGCAGCAGCCCGGTACGAAGCATCGTACCAGATGGGAGTCAATCCCCGGAAGCGCTCGCGGATAGAGAAAGAAGTCGCATCACGAGCTCGAGATGGCAAAACTAAAGATCGAAGGCGAAATAAAATTGGGAGAAAAGAAACTTGCTGTCAAGCAGATGAAAGTACAAGGAGAATTAGAAGAGAAGAAACTCCAGCGGGAGCATGAAGGGAGGAGACTTCAGCTGGAGCACGAGCGAAGCTTGAAGGAGCTCGAGCTCAAGGAGAGTAGCGAAGAGAACCGACCCCCGGGGAACCAAGAGACCGTCCCCATGGCAGAGCCGAAGGTCCACATCCCCAAAGATGTGGTCAAAGAATATTACAAAAATGACGACATCCAGCAATGGTTCAAGGCCTACGAAGTTGCCATGACCTCCCACCGAGTTCCACAGAAAGATTGGGGGGCCGGATTGTGGGGTTGATTCCTGAGCGAGGGGAGACACACCCTGCTCGATCTACCGTCCTCCGTGCAGACTTCCTACAACCACATGAAGGAGGCCCTCCTGACGAGATACGGCCTCACCCTACAAATGTACCGTCAGCGGTTCCGGGACTGCAAAAAGATTCCTGGCACCACCTGGGTAGAGTACGTAAACTTTTTTAGCAGAGCATTCGAAGGATGGGTCAAGGGCAGCAAAGTGACCACCATGGAAGAACTAACTGACTTCATGCTGTGGGAACATATGTCCACAAATTGTTTTGTGGAACTACACCAGCATCTGCTCGACAGCAAGCTCGCAGATCCGAGGAAGCTGGCCGTTGAGGCTGATCGCCGGGTGAACACCCGGGTCTCCCGGGGCCCCAAAGGGGACTACCCCCGCACCAGTCAAGGACCACCCCGCCAGAGAGGAGGGGGGAACCAAGGAGGACCCAGGGATGCCCAGTCTGGTCCCCAGCGTAGCCCCCCGATAAACACCCAGCCGAATTTCCCCGCACCTCCACCAGCTACTGCCGGTCCCCCGGGTAGACAGCACCGAGTGACCATCACATGTTATAGATGTCAAAAGCCCGGGCACTACGCCAGTGATCCCCAGTGTCCCATGGCCCCACGTATCCCTACCACCACTTCCCCGGCTAGGCAGATAGCGAATGTAGCTCTAGGGGAGGAATTTGAGGACACAGAGGAATGGGAACCTGCTGCCATGGCCCTAGTATCCCTAGGAGATAGAAAGATGGTCCCCGGGAACGCCCTGCCTACCAACACCAAGAAGTATCGCCAGTTAGTAACCGTGAATGGCCACCGAGTGGAGGCCCTCCGGGACACCAGAGCCAGCATCACAGGCGTCCTTAGCCATTTAGTACGAGAAGACAGGATCCTCCCCAATGTCCTGTGCCCTGTGATTTCCGCAGATAGCACTGAGAGCTTGTGTAAGGTAGCCCTGATACCATTTGAATGGGAAGGAATAGCCGGTAAATTAAAAGTAGCAGTACGGACCTCCCAACCTGTTGACTGCCTCCTGGGGAATGACCTGGAAAGTTCTCCATGGAAGCAGGTCGAGCGCCGAACCCACCTCGGGATGATGGGTCTTCCCGAGTGGGTATGCGCCACAACCCGATTGATGGCAGCCCGACTGCCCCCAGACAGGGAAGTCGAGGACGAAACCGCCAGCCTCCCTCCCGGGGACGGCGACAGGGCCGAACCAGCCGAGAACTCCAACCTCTCCCCATGAGGAGAAGATGTCGCTGACAACGAATCCCTACATCCCGATCCCGCACAGATCACCGAGCTGGGTGACCTGCCCGAATTGGCGCAGTGGCGCCATGAGGGGGGCCCCTCCCGAGAGGAGTTCTGCCGGGAGCAGGCTACCTGTCCTTCCCTGGTCAGACCCCGGCAGCAGGCCGAAGCCCAGGCGGCGGGCCACCAATCTGGAACACATTGGCTATACTGGGAGAATGACCTCCTTTACAGCGAACAGAAGTCAGCGGAGCTAGGGTCAGCCCGGCTGCTGGTGGTACCCCTACGCTTCCGCTACTTCCTCCTGGGCTTAGCCCACGATGTACCCCTAGCAGGCCATTTGGGCCAAGACAAGACGTATAGCCGCCTGGTCACGCACTTCTACTGGCCCAAGATGAAAGCGAACGTAGAGGCCCACTGCAAGTCCTGTCCCACGTGCCAGGCTAGTGGAAAAAGCGGAGGAAAACGCAAGGCACCCTTCCAACCATTCCCCGTCGTCAGTACCCCCTTTGAGCGGGTTGGAATTGACATTGTGGGGCCACTGGACCCCAGGACCTCTCAAGGTCACCGCTTCATCCTCGTCCTAGTAGACCATGCCACTCGATACCCGGATATTTTCAAAAAACAAGGGGAACCCAATTAGTACCTAGGGACCTTGGGCAGTCAATTATTATGAAAAAACAGTGGTCCATAGGATTAAGTTTTCACAAAGACAAATACATATATAGACTCCAATTAGTACTATATTGACAAGTTTTTCAGTACCCAGCCGGGCCTGAACTTTTATTTCAAATATATGCAAATTTTAAAAGACCATCAAGGAGGTCTAATGTGACAATTGATAGGGTACAAGCCTGTACCTATCCAAAAGAACACTCAAAAGAATTCAAGAGTAGGAAGAGAGCAAGGAAAGAGGGTAAATAATATCAGGCAAAAAGAACAACGGAGCCAATTGTCCCTTGCATCAATAGCATATTAGCAAGGCAAGTTCAGACAACCAATTCATGTAACAGTATACACACAATGGGAAAGTTACAGAATCGGAGTAAGTGTCGACGGCGTTTCGATCCCCGGCTCCTAGTGAACTGGGATCATCATCAGGACTTAAACAGTGTATTGCCTGTATGTGCTTTTTAAAACCTTCCAGAGCGATCTACAGCAGCCTCCAGATTGTTTAGAGGAAATAGTCGGATGGAGGGCTGATACCTCGGTGTGTTATTCCGGATAAGATTTAGTTTGCTGCCATAAATTCCTATCTCGTGTTAAAATCGAGAACATTGGATGTAAAGTGTATATTCAGACCTCTTAGGCGTATACACTTAGAATATCTTAGCTGGGAGTTAATACTCCTTAACTCGCGATCCGAGTAAGCTTCCAGGCGGTGTGCGCAATGGCAGTGCAACACTTCACGATAATGCGGAAGTGAGCATTATCGTGAAGTGTTGCACTGCCATTGCGCACACCGCCTGGAAGCTTACTCGGATCGCGAGTTAAGGAGTAATAACTCCCAGCTAAGATATTCTAAGTGTATACGCCTAAGAGGTCTGAATATACACTTTACATCCAATGGTCTCGATTTTAACACGAGATAGGAATTTATGGCAGCAAACTAAATCGTATCCGGAATAACACACCGAGGTATCAGCCCTCCATCCGACTATTTCCTCTAAACAATCTGGAGGCTGCTGTAGATCGCTCTGGAAGGTTTTAAAAAGCACATACAGGCAATACACTGTTTAGGTCCTGATGATGATCCCAGTTCACTAGGAGCCGGGGATCGAAACGCCGTCGACACTTACTCCGAATCTGTAACTTTCCCATTGTGTGTATACTGTTACATGAATTGGTTGTCTGAACTTGCCTTGCTAATATGCTATTGATGCAAGGGACAATTGGCTCCGTTGTTCTTTTTGCCTGATATTCTTTACCCTCTTTCCTTGCTCTCTTCCTACTCTTGAATTCTTTTGAGTGTTCTTTTGGATAGGTACAGGCTTGTACCCTATCAATTGTCACATTAGACCTCCTTGATGGTCTTTTAAAATTTGCTTATATTTGAAATAAAAGTTCAGGCCCGGCTGGGTACTGAAAAACTTGTCAATATAGTACTAATTGGAGTCTATATATGTATTTGTCTTTGTGAAAACTTAATCCTATGGACCACTGTTTTTTCATAATACTCGATACCCGGAAGCCATCCCCCTAGGCACCGTCACGGCCCCCGTGGTGGGCCGGGCGCTGATGGGAATCTTTTCCCGTGTAGGATTTCCCCGAGAAGTTGTGAGCGACCGCGGGATTAACTTTATCTCCCGGTACATGACATCCCTTTGGCAGCAATGTGGAGTGTCCTATCCGTTCACCACTCCGTACCACCCCCAAGGAAATGGCCTCGTAGAGCGGTTTAACCGGACTATAAAGGGGATGATCATGGGCCTAGAGGAGCCCCTCCGGCGTAAGTGGGACGTCCTGCTCCCCTGCCTCTTGTTCGCCTACCGGGTAGTCCCCCAGAAATCCTTGGGGTTCAACCCGTTTGAATTACTGTACGGACACCCGGTCCAGGGGCACCTCAGCCTGGTCAGAGAAGGTTGGGAGACGGCATGTGGAGACCCTCCTCAGGAGGTGTTCCGGTACATTCTGACACTCCGAAACCAGACTAGGAAGTTCCGAGAACTGGCCGAGGCCAACCTGGAGGCGAGCCAGGAAGAAATGAAGCGCTGGTACAACCAGAATGCCACTCTGGTTGAGTTCCAGCCGGGCCAGCAGGTATGGGTCATGGCCCCAGTAAAACCTTGCGCCCTCCGGGATAAGTGGACGGGGCTATTCAAAGTGATCGAGCGGAAAAGCCAAGTCACGTACTTGGTGGACGTCCAGTCCCCCTGGTACCCCCTGCGGGTCCTGCACGTGAACCGCCTCAAGCCTCAGTTCGTGCGGACGGAGTTGAGCCTGCTGCTGGTCACAGATGATGGGGCGGAAGAGGAAACGGAGCCTCTCCTGGACCTCCTGTGCACCAAAGAGAAAGATGGCTCCGTGGAAGGAGTGAACCTCTCTCCCTCCCTCACAATCCAGCAACGCGAAGACTGCCAACAGCTCTTGGGGCAGTTCTCCGACCTGTTTTCCCTTGTTTCCAAGGTCACCGACTGGTGTGTCCATGACGTGGACACCGGAGACACCCTGCCGGTGCGACACCGAGCCTACCGAGTACCCGATCGAGTCCGGTCCTGCATCCAGGCCGAGGTCTCAAAAATGTTGGCATTGGGGGTGGTCGAACCCTCCGACAGCCCCTGGGCCAGCTCAGTGGTGCTGGTCCCGAAAGCAGCTGCCCCTGGTGTCGCCCCTGAACTGAGGTTCTCCGTGGACTACCAGGGGCTCAATGCAGTCACCCGAGCCGACGCTCACCCCATTCCCCGCGCAGACGAGCTCCTTGACCGCCTCGGGTCTGCTCATTTTCTCAGCACCTTTGACTTGACCTGCGGATATTGGGAAATTGCGCTCACAGAGGGAGCCAAGGAGCGATCCGCCTTCTCCACCCCGGACGGGCACTATCGCTTTCGCGTGATGCCCTTCGGGATGAAAAATGCCCGGCCATTTTTTAGAGACTGGTAAACAGAGTCCTGGCCGGGCTGGAAGAGTTCAGTGCCGCATATCTGGACGATATCGCTGTTTTCAGTTCAGAATGGAGCGAGCACCTCCGGAGAGTGTTGATGGCCCTGCGCCAGGCAGGCCTCACAGTGAAAGCTAGCAAATGCCAAATCGGGCAAGGATCGGTGGTTTACCAGGGGCACCAGGTCGGAAGTGGGCATGTCGCCCCTCTGCAGCCTAAGATTGACGCCATCCAAGCCTGGGAAGCACCCACCACCCAAACGGAGGTCCGAGCCTTTCTGGGCCTCACCGGTTACTACCGGAGGTTCATCTGAGGGTACGGCAGCCTTGTAGGGCCCCTCACAGAACTAACGTCCAAAAAGCAGGCTCAGAAGGTGCAGTGGACCCCTGCCTGCCAAGAGGTGTTCGACGCCCTCAAGAGAGCCATGTGTACTGCCCCCGTACTACGAGCCCCTGACTACTCCAAAGAGTTTGTGGTACAGACTGATGCTTCGGAACACGGCATTGGGGCCGTACTATCCCAACTGAATAAGGACGGTCTAGACAGGCCTGTAGCCTTCATTAGCCAGAGGCTACTCCCAAGAGAGCAGAGGTGGAGCACCATCGAACGAGAAGCGTTCGCAGTAGTCTGGGCCCTAAAGAAGTTACGGCCCTACTTGTTCGGAACCCATTTCCGAGTCCAGACGGATCATCGACCATTGCGGTGGTTGATGCAGAGGAGGGGCGAGAACCCCAAACTGCTGCGATGGTCGATCTCCCTCCAGGGGATGGATTTCACTGTAGAGCATCGCCCTGGTACCAACCACGCCAACGCTGACGGCCTCTCCAGGTTCTTACGCCTCAGCGAAGAGAACCCCCAAGAGGATGGGTAGTTCTCCCCGACTTTCAGCTGGGCGGACACATGTTAGACCCGGCCTCGTGGCGTGATCCTCCCAGACCCGTAGCCCCCCCCTTTCCGAGCTTACACCACAACAGACCCCTGAGTCCCCCAGCCTAACCAACCCTTCCCTCCATGTTACCCATAACCGTCCCCGGACTTCCCCGTCCAGGCCTTCATCTTCCCGGCACCTAAGATGGCCGCCCAGACCAGCCCGGCCTAGGCTGAGAGGCGCGACTCTGGCTGGAGGATCGAGCGCTCCCCTTGAGTGGAAGAGGGAGGAGCAAAACCTTTCACACCTCCGACCTCTCCTCGAGAAGTGGGTTTTGATCGCCCCTCCGGCCACCCGGAGGGCTGGCTCCACGCCCGCTGCGTGTCTGGGACTCCTCCCGAACCTGACATGAATGGATCCAAAGGGGCCGCGTGGCAGGACGCCCCAACAAGCGGCCACCCCTGGTGCTAAGACCCCTGCAGACCAGAACTCCGGAGATCAAAGAGGAGCAGTCCTATAACTGGGGATGCTCCAGGACTATCAAGAGATTCGATCATGGAACGACAAGAGCCCTGCTGACGTGGTCGCGGCTCGCTTGGCAGAGAAGGACTTCTGCTGGAACCACCTGAGCCCGGCTGAGTGACTCGCGGCTCCCTTGCAACTTTGAAACCACCGGAGCCCTGCTGAGTGACTCGCGGCTCCCTCGCGACTTTGTAACACCTGAGCCCTGCTGAGTGACTCGCGGCTCCCCTGAAGATCGTCCGACCTCCGACACACTGCTTGAGCCCTGCTAAGTGACTCGCGGCTCCCTGACTCTCCTGGTCCAGCTGGACCCCAAAGATCACAAGATTGAGAGCTGTGTGCCGGATACGCATCGATATTGACACTGATTCCGTGAGACTGTCCCACTACCCCTGCCCTGACCGAAACCCTCTGAGCCCTTGCTCTATATGTAACTACCTGCCTTTGCTGATCATAAAGATCCTGTGAATCACAAGATAAAGAAACGTTTTCAAAAAGCTACGGTGTAGTGTCTCTTGGTCGTGTGGTGCCTGTGTAGTGTGTACGATCCTAGATTCGAGACTCTCCCCTGAGAAGTCTCCCGCCAGTGCTCGTCTTTGTACCCAGGGAGGTGGGTCCCAGGGTGACCAGGTACACTTCCTGTCCTCCCCTGAGGTCGCCTTCTAACAGTAAACGTCCTTTTATATCACCGTCAATTTATTATGGACTGACTGGTTGACTTATTAAGATTCGCCCTGTATTGCACAATACCGCCCCTTTTACGTCCTGTTCCTGATGTCCGTTGACATAACAATAATATTGTTCCTATTTCCCCTGTTACTCTTCTGGGATAAGTGTAATAACACTGCACATGGTTACAGTACACAGACTCTCTGACAGCGCTGCACGCAGGATTGCCAGAATCTGTTTTTATGTTTTATGTGTTTGCCTGCACTGGACGGAGAGTTCACCATCCTGCACTGTTTGCTTGATTGCCTGAGTGCCTTCAAATTCCGCCTAGCCGCCCCTTCCCCCTGATTATGGGATAACAGAAGATTGCAAGGAGACGAAATTACTCATCTTTCTTCTAAAATACTTTCCTGTCACCTTTCCTTCTGTTCATGGGACGCCAGTAATAAGCACCCAGAACTCTCTCTCATTCCCACTGATGAACGCTTGGGTGAACTTGAATTAATTGACCTGTCAGTTTGCCTGTCGAATGGCTCCCTCTGCTATCACGACAGCTGGAGAGTGGCTGAGACGCACATGATGACATTCATTTACCCACGGTGTTGTCTGTTCATAGGATAGCGCAAGACCCCACCCATCTGTTTGGTGTACCTGAACTGTCCCTGTACTACAAGGCAGGTTAGCGCATGCGCTTCACACACTCCACACTCATCTCCCACAATGGGAAACACACTCTGCAAAAATAATTTAGACAGCAGTCAGCCGCCCCGACCCCCCCTCCCCTAAAGACTCTCTGGCATACAATGTGGCCCTACGCCAAGGTCTACACTCCATACTATTTATACATAAATGGCATGACCTGACAGCTAGGAGACAGGACTTGCAGTTCTCACGTCAGGGACCGTGCGACATCAAAAAGTTGACATATAATGAGATAAGTTTTGAAATGAAAAGGCAAAAAGAGAAAACCAATCAAATGGGAATCATTCTATCAATGGGACCTGGTTCTGCGTGACAAACGCGCAACAAATGATGTAAAATCGAAAGTCTTCCGAGAATTATTTGAGGTTAAGAATAGGGTGCTAAATGAGATAAGTAAGCAAAAAATAAATGAGGATTGGAGAAAAGGGCAAATGGATATTGTAGGAGTATACGCATTCATACCGGTAGAGAAAGAAAAGCCGGGAGAAAAGGAAGATGGCAAAGTATTAGAAGACCTTACAATGGGATGGATAAGATCCACCACAGTCTCACACTCCACTCCCACAGACAAACCCTCTGAGTTAACTCAGCAGCAGAAGACATACACCGTAGCTTTAGCGCGCAAACTTATCAATGATGACGCTACCAAAATAGACTTGGACACCGTCCAAGACATTGCTGTTCTGCAGCTAATGAGGACAGAGGCAGCCCACGCCACCAGAAAATATAGTGATAAGAAAAGACAGCTGCAGGCTCAATGTACACAGGGAGACATAATGCAACCAAGGCTAATAGGCCGCAAATGGCAATAAAACAATTCGACAACACATCAGCAGATGACACTATGTCATTAACACAGCGGCATTGCCTGGTTTGGGAAGTTTGTACATACGTCCTGCAAACAGTCCATGACATTGGATTACTAGAACAGGCAATACAGGGGTCTCAACAGCCTGCACCACAGTATAGGCGGGACAGTTTAGATAGACCAAATAGTGCTACTCCATCCCCACAGGGCTCACCCTCAACACAAAAGAGACTACTGAAGTCAGACACAGTCAAATGCCAGGATTTACTACAACAGATGGTGGCAGGAACACTAGCAGTAGAAGACTTCACACAACACCACAACAGGCTATACCTAGAAAAAGTCCTGTTACTAGCACGAGCACAGTTAATGGAAAAGGGACCCCTGGCCCATAATGCCTATATCCAGAGAGCAAAGGCCCCAGGCCAAGATACAACAGGTATACTCCCACCTCTACCTCCACAGTATGAATCGGACATAGCGAGGTTCAGTTTCACAGACTCAGACTTGCAAACATACAAAGAGGAAGACATGAAAGATATCCTACAATATGCGGTAGACACACTGCAACAGTGGAAGCAGTTGGTGCACACATTTGCAGTGTTGGAAGTAGTTCAGACCCAGAAGGGATAAGGAAACATTAGACACATTTGATAAGACTTCCAGAAATGAAGGATGGAAAGGAAGGGCAGGACGGAACAACTTGGGGACTAAGAAGGGAGGAGAATGGAAGATACCCAGATTGAAAGTAGAACAACTGCCTTCTGCCCTGTCCTGTATTCAGAATAACAAGGTGGTACCACCAAAAAGAATACCTAAATTGCCACAGGAGAGAAAAAGCTGCTAAATACAACAGTTACTGCAGAGAGACCCATGGAAAGATTGCATCTCATTTGGATGCACTATAGCAGAAATAGCGCAAGGAAATAAGGGACTGCTAGATTGTGAAGACAGGACGAACAAAATAAAGGGAATTAAGGAGGAAACTAACATGGAACAAATTTCTGTGGGCAAGAGTAACTGCAAACACATAACAAAGCTATCATGGATCAGGAACAATGATCAGAGATCCTCACCTGGACTAGTAGGATACAAGGGACTATCCTTTATATGCCACCAGTGAGCATACTTCTACCTGCCACCAGGATGGTATGGCAGCTATTATCTTGCCTCCATCATACTACAAAGGACACATTTTACCGACATAGTACAGATCACACGCCAAGGCCCACGGCCAAGGAGAATTAGGAGGACACCAGAATGGGCAGAAATGTAATGACAGGCGTTAGGGTGATGGTCCCTGGTGCAGGGATTATCTACACCACACAGAGAATACATCAGTTAGCAAGAATGATGATTTAACACCTAGCTGACTCAACAGCAGCAGGGATGGGAAATATTACTGAGGAACAAACAGCAATGAGGGCCGTAGTGATTCAGAACAGAGTTGCATTAGACAATCATTCTGGCCAAAGAGGGAGGAGTCTGCCACGTCATCCAGCAGAGGTGTGCTGTTCGTATATACCTGACAACAGCCGCAATATAGATGATGCAATACACATGATTACAGACATTGGGGACGAAGCACATGGAATACATAGAGGGAGCATGTGGGAAAACTTAACGGTATGGCTAACAAGCTGCAGATCATGGATATTGGAAGTGATTATTGTAATAATCACAGTATTAATTAAACTCTGCGTGATTATCCAGGTTTGCCCAGCATGCTGCACAGCCTTTCTATCCTGCTGTGCACGCTGTATGCCCCATAACAAATGGCATGGACCTCATGAACACCATACCAATAATGATGATGAAGCAGAGGAGATGGAGGTGAGGGGTTAGGAGATAGTGATTTGGTATCAGATGGGGCAATGTAGAAGCCATTATCTTTATGATACCAAATGTAGTAAGCTTCTAGGCCCTGTTAAGTTGACATAATAAACACTGCACAAGATGCTTGCACTTTTCCCTAGCTTCAGCGAAACAGCTTTAGTAACGCAAGGCTTGCTCGAAAACGAGATACGTGGCAAGGAAAGATTCTCTCTTAGGCACGTACAAGTACATTTCAGCCTATCCCATTTTGCAATATGTTTCCGGTCATTACTATTATGTTGTAATTATTAACTGGAAAAGCACCAGACTTATATCTTACATTACAGTGCACAGTCCCAGAAGCTGCCCACTTGGGTCTCGTGGTCTGCAATGGTATGGTTTGGACCAAGAAGGATCCAGAGGTCAAGCAAGCTAAGCAAGTAAGTGGAAACACAGACTGCTGTGGGGTGGGGGGTCAGCAAAGGCAGCCTATGGTGGAGGAGAAAGCGACCCGAGGCTGAGACTCAACTGGCAGGCAATTTTCCCGAATCCGGGGTCAGATACTGCTTGAGAAATAGGAATACCTTAGGGGCCACTTTAAATTCAGAAGTATCACAAAAAGAATGAGAGAGAAAGAAAAAAAAAAAGAAAATTAAAAGAAAAATCAAAGCAGTGTCCCCCCCACAATTGGTGGAGTCGAAAGGAACCCCCTACACACTAATGCGGCATCACAAAAGGCAATACAACAGGTAAAATTTACCCCTCTTTACGCACTTACTTTAAAGTAATTCACACATACCCAAAAAATTCAAAAAAGCAAAGCCCTGAGAAGGGGGCAGTAAAAATGTATTCGGAAAGAGCGTTGGCTCAGCCTGCTCAGCCAATAATGGCGGATGATGCTCTAACGGCAGGTATCCCACATAGCCCCAATGGTTTTAGCGAGCTGGCAACATCAGAACAAAGTAAGGATGGCGAGAGCGAGGATAATTCTCTGTCCACTTTCCAAAAGAGCGCAGGGGGAGTGAGAAACACAGATCAATTGATGGAAATCTTTATCACAGAAATGAGATCAGGTTTTGTGATGTCGGAAAAAAAACAGCTTAGGATCCAGGGAGTTTGCGAGACATTAGAAACTAAGAATAAAGCTATGATGGCCAGGGTGACTACGCTCGAATCCAACATGGTAGAACTGGATAGAAGACTTATTCACAACGAGAAGGCCACGGGAGATCTGCTGACCAGTGAGAAAGAGCTCAGTAATAAGATTGAGTCCCTAGAAAATCAGGCCCGACGCAATAACTTGAGGCTTTTGCATATACTGGAGGCAAAAGAGGCAGGCGACATAAAGACTTATGTAATAGATCTGTTAAAAGAGTTCTTTCCTTGGGCAACTTCTGAGGAGCTCGCAGATGATATACAAAGGGTCCATAGAGATCCCTTTACAAAAAATAAAAATAGGACAAACCCAAGGAAAATTCTAGTAAACTTTAAGACCTATGCTCTCAAAGAAAAATCCTAAAAGAGGCGATAGTTGCAGGATCGCACAAAAAAGAAGAATGGACTTTTAGAATAAGGTCCGGTATTTCTAAAACCACACAAGACTGTCAGTGGCAGTAGGGCAATATATGCAAGAACTAAAATCGTTAGAGGCAAGTGTACAAATGAAATTCCCAGCAATGTTGAGAATTTTGTAGGATAACCACATGTATAATTTGAAAGAAACAAAAGAAGTAGAAACTCTGATAGACACGATTAAAGTACGGAAAGCGGGACCACAAGGTTAATTATTGGCTCATGGGGTAGGGCACTCGAATAGGCAGTACAGGTCTGCCAAGGAGTAAAGTGAGGGTTCTCCGGGGGGGGGTTAATTGGAGGGTGAGGGGGGGGGTCATGACTTTGTTATGCAAAAATATGTGCACGGTGTGGGAGCATAAGGAGAAAAAAACAAAGAAATACATTTTTGTCCAAGTCATGCAAAGTAAAAAGGGGCTCCGCCCGCAAACCTTCAAGATATGGGGGTTAATATTATTTCATGGAATGTAAATTCCTTGAGAGTGAGAGCACGAAGGCAAAGGGTATTAGAGTACCTGAAAAATAAGGATTGGAACATTATTATCTTACAAGAAACTCATCTCTTGGAGTCCGAATGGAAAGCAATAATGAAAGGGCAGCGCTGGGTAGAACACTATATATGCACTGAACAAACATGCTGTATCAAAGGTGTAATATTTATAATTAAGAAGTCAGCAAGAGCACAGATAAAGTCACAAAAAGCTGATACAAAAGGGAGATGGGCTGTAAGAAACATATGTATAGAGGGTAGAAAACTGACAGTTGGAGGTTAATATGGCCCAAACATGGATGATCCCTCAACACTGCAGGAGCTTTATGCTTACCTGTTGGATGCTAAAGGGCCCAATATCCTAGGGGGGATTTCAATATTCTGTTGGACCCGACATTGGAAAGGAGCCCCCCAAAAAACAGTCATAACCTACCTCAAATGAGGAGGTGGCTTAAAATCTTTCCAAAAAGACTTAGGGCTAGTTGATGTTTGGAAACTCAAGGGAGAAAAAACAACTAACCAGCTGTTCACTTTTAGGAACAAAACATTGGGTCACTCCTCCAGAATCGATTACTTTTTAATCAATAAGGTACTAGTGGGGGAAGCTAAGAATGTTCCACAATTATCTGAACACCTGTCTTACCATTCTGCAGTTGTATTAGGACTAGAGCTGAATAAGGTGAGGCCTCAGGCAAGGTGGACCCTAGATAAAGCAATACTGGCAGAAACTGACATAATAGAGATTATTACAGAAGAAACTCTGTTATACTTCCAACATAACCAGGAACAGACTTCGAGCCAGATTAGATGGGAGGCATACAAATCAGTCCTTAGAGGCAAAATTATCAGCCTAACAGCTCACAGAAATAAGTTAAGGAAGAAAGAAATAGAGAACATAGAGGCCGAGATTCACAGTTGGGAGAAGAAAATCAACGAGGAAACCTCAGCAGAAAGAATAGAAATATTAAGGAAGCAGCTGACTAAGGCAAAAAATAACCTAGTGAATACTTTAGATGCTAGAATCAGGAAGAAGTGGGAAGCAAGCAAGTTAGCCCATTACCAATTTGGCGAGGGGTGCGGAAAGCTTCTCGCTTGGAACACTAAGACAGAGCTAAGTAAAAACAAAATCTCAAGTATTCAAGAAGTAGGAAGCGCTACCCCACTGCTGGAGGAGACGGAAATTAAAACCGCCTTCTTTGAATTTTTCTCGGATTTATATGAAGAGAATACTAGCAATAACGAAGATTTAGCCCACAACTTTCTTAGCAAATGGGTTCAACAGTCGCTGTCAGAAGAACAAAGAGGAAAACTAAACACAGAATTTTCAGAAATAGAAGTCGAAGAGGTGATTAAAAACCTAAAGAGTGCCAAGGCAGCTGGTCCAGACGCTCTACCTAATGAAGTTTATAAAGTTCTGCGGGGGGTACTGGTTCCAGTTCAAACCAATCTGTTTAATGATATTTTTGTGAAAGGGCAAACACCACCAAAATCATGGAGTGAAACAGTAATTTGTATAATATTAAAACCGGGAAAAGACCCTAAGCGATGTGAGTCATATAGATCAATCTCTATGTTAAACAGTGACTAAAAGATTTTTACTCAGTTATTAGCAAAGAGATTAGGAGCATTCGCTGGGGACTTAATTCCCTCTGATCAGAAGGGTTTTATGAGGGGGAGACCAATTCAGAAACTTACACACGAATTGATAGGTGCCATAGATTTAGCTAATGAAGAAAATCTTCCCCTATCAGTTGCAACCTTTGATGCTGCCAAATCCTTCGATATGGTTAAGTGGAGCTGTTTACATAGCACATTAAAAGCATACAAGGTAGGCAATCATTTTTCAAGAGTGGTCAGCGCATTATATGCTTCTCCAACTTCATGCGTTCTGGTCAATGGCTCCCTGACAGAGAGGATACATATAGAGAGAGGAACTAGGCAAGGCTGTCCGCTATCCCCTTTATTGTTTAATTTATATATAGAGCCCTTGGCCTGCTCTTTAAGATCCAACCCCCAAATCACATCATTCAGATGTAGGGAATGGGGAAAGAAGGTCGCATTGTATGCGGACGACTTGATGATTTACACAAATAATCTGTTAGGTTCTCTCCTGGAAATAATGGCCACTTTACAACAGTTTGGAAATATATCAGGGTATCAAATTAATCAATAAAAAACAGAGATAATGCGCTGGAACAATCAGGCCGCCCCTTAGAAAGACCTCAAATTAGATACCTAGAAATTTCAATTGTGAAAACCCTCTAGAGCATTGCCCAGATAAACTTCAACAAGGTCTGCTCAGAGGCTAAAAAGTTAGTTAACGCCTGGAGTTCTCTTCCTTTATCTTTCATAGGTCACTCTAACTTGATTAAAATGATGATCCTACCTAAATGGGCCTCCAAGGGGATCAGAATCTCCTTGACGAAGATGAGAAGGAAATTGGAACATGGTGGGATAGCCACCCCTGATCTTTTGCAGTACTAAAGGGAGTGCAACTTTAAGAATATCAGGGTGCTATGTAAAGACTTTAAGAACTTCCCAGCTTATTTGCAAGCGATGGTTGGACCAAGAGGAGACTACTTTTTGTACAAATTCGGACACGCAAAATTTTTCAAAAAGATAAGGCTAAACATTTTAGGAGCAGCCATCAAATTATGGGTTCAGCTGAGGCGCCTATGGAAGATCCCCTATTATAGTCAACATGTGCCAATCTGGGACTCACCGGGCACTCCAGACTGCTTAAAGGATGCATTATCAACTCCACTGAAGGAAAATGGGATTGTGGAATGGGGGCAAATTCTGAGTGGTGTTTGCATTATTGACTGGGAAAAGTTGTCTGAGTTATCTGGCGGACGGCTGTCTAAACTAATGTACTACCAGCTAATTAGCTGGGCCAAAGCTTTGGGAAAGGACGGGCCAGGTAATGCAAAATTGGAGGGGAACATTATGCAATCATTCCAGAGGAAGGAAGTTGCCTACTGGTACTGGGCGCTTATCAATGAGGGCAGAGAGGATTTCAGCCTACCGAATGAAATATGGGGAAAGGCGCTGCCGTCGCAGGATGTATCGCCTCTATGGCAAGTATCTGTAGCTGCATGTGGGGATGTGATTAAAGCTACACCCTTGAAAAAAAACTTTTTGTTTACTATACATAGAGCGTATTGGACTCCTAAGAGGTTATCGAAAATGAACAAGGAGAAAATAAGGAGCTGCCCCAAGTGCAATGAGGAGAGAGCCGATGACATCCATATGTTTTGGCAGTGCCCGCACCTTCGGTTGTATTGGGATAATGTGTTGCCTCTCTGAGGTCCTCAAACAGGAAATACAGGTAAGCGCCCACCTAATACTATTTGGGGTGAAAATTGACGATACAGGGGTTTCTAGCCTTAACAAATGTCTTACAAATCTATTATTTATGTTGGTGCTAGTGGCCAGACGTGAGATCTGTATAAAATGGGTTAACCCCAACCCTCCTACAGTGGAAGAATGGTTAAATTCAGTTATTAGGATAAACAAGCTGGATAGGGCAGGGAAACATAGCAAAAGGCTGGAATTTTGGAATAACTGGGAACAGTATTGGTTGGAAAGGGAGTAATTATCCTTGATGTAGTTTTCTCACGAGGTCCTATGATTAAGCGCACTTTCAGTTTTGAAGTTTTGGTTACAGAATACAACCTCTGGGGAGTGGGCATGCTGCTTAAGAGACGCCTAATAAGCAGACAGGATACCCCCACGTGGATTAGAAATGATCTAAGTGTTGGGGAAGGGCTACAGAAGGCACTGTTATTCAAAAAGGCTCTTATCAGGTGGCCAAAATTGCTAAAACACTCCAGTATTCAAAACTTTGCGTGATGAGGACAAAAAAATAAATAAATAAATAATCACAGTATTAATTACACTCTGCGTGATGATCCAGGTTTGCCCGGTATGCTGCACAGCCTTTGTATCCTGCTGTGCACGCTGTATGCCCCATAACAAATGGCATGGACCTCATGAACACTATACCAATATTGATGATGAAGGAGAGGAGATGGAGGTGAGGGGTTAGGAGATAGTGATTTGGTATCAGATGGGGCAATGTGAAGCCATTTTCTTTATGATACCAAATGTAGTAAGCTTCTAGGCCCTGTTAAGTTGACATAATAAACACTGCACAAGATGCTTGCACTTTTCCCTAGCTTCAGCGAAACAGCTTTAGTAACGCAAGGCTTGCTCGAAAACGAGATACATGGCAAGGGAAGATGCTCTCTTAGGAACGTACAAGTACATTTCAGCCTATCCCATTTTGCAATATGTTTCCGGTCATTAGTATTATGTTGCAATTATTAACTGGAAAAGCACCAGACTTATATCTTACATTACAGTGCACAGTCCCAGAAGCTGCCCACTTGGGTCTTGGGGTCTGCAATGTTATGGTTTGGACCTTACATAGTATACAACTGTTTAGGCCCTTGCTAATTGGTCAAAATAACTATGCTTAATTTGTGCTCCATATGTTATGATGCGGCATCCTTTGCGGCTAGGGCGACTGCCGCGGCTAGGGCGACTGACGCTGGAATCTGGGGATCACGGTTCGATCCCCCGCTCCGGCGGCAGGTTAGCTCAGCACCATGTGACTCTGGGAAATAGCTTGCTTAATCTTCCCGACGGCCCCCAGCGCCTAGAGACCCTTACGGGTGATTGTGCGCTTTACAAATGTGGATTATTATTATTATTATTATTATACAAACTGTCAGACACGTCACCTCTTTGGACATCCAGTGACTTTGCTGATGTCTCTGTGCTGCACGTTAATCTGCTGTTTGTGGTCTCCAATAAACGTTGCTATCTTATGTGCCGATAGAGTCTTATGGGTGGAATAATTTATTATTTATTATTTCAGCTTCTACACTACTTGTTGTGATAAACATCAATCTACCCAAAGGCCGTATCTTAAGAACAGTCTGGAGATGCCCCGATCGTGCTCACCATACCTGAGGTACCCGATATACCTAGTACCCCAAGTGTGCTTGCTCTAACTAACTCTGCAAAACCAGGTTCAATGGAGGCCGCTGAGACCTGGGAGGATCGGGTAGAGAAGAGCATGGTAGATGCTACTGTTATCGTTGATGGGGGGCAGGACATAGGAGATCATCCACATCAGGCAGGGGACATGCGAGCCCAGCGTAATGAAAACATAACCCAGGCAACTCTGGCAAGACCTAAGTCGAATATGTATGTATGTATATAAGGAATTTGTAAAGCGCAGAAATTACCCTCGCAGGGGTGTTTCCACGCTAACATAGAAGACAGAGTTGGCTGGAATAAAATAAACACTTTGATTCATCATTAGGGGAAGCCATCTGCAAGGGGAAAGCTCTGAAAGCTCCAAGCAAAAGATAAAAAACACAGACAACAGGTGTTATGGCTGACGGTTTATCTCACGCGTGGTCCAAACACTTAGCACAAAATATCCATCAGATGACACAGAATCAGTGGTCGTATCAGTATCCTCGATAAGTGGTAGCAAAGTAGAACAAGAAAGTGAAAACCCCCATGATACTAGTGGAAGGGATTCTGCTACAACGTTACGTAGGTCGAAGAAAACTGCGCCTCTCTCAGCCCAAACTAAGATGTGAGAGCAAGATCTGAACTGGGATTACTCACCCTCTAGCCTGCTAGTGGGAGACACAACTAAATCTCCCCTCAATACGGAATCGGTGCCCACAGCCTCTTTCGATGCAAAATTGGGAGGAGTCCAGACAAGATAATAGGTGTTACCAAGCGGCTTTTAGAAAAGTCAAAAGCTCAGTTTGCAAAATAGCCATGCAGTGAAATTTTGGATCGTTCAAGTGACCTTGAAACAAGAACTGGTATTATTGAGTCTGAAATAGTGTCAACGCAGCTGCAGACTACATCACATGTGGCTAGATGCATAGATGTGCAGTGGAAGCTCGAAGATCGAAAGAACTGCCAACGAAGAAACAATCAGCAGTTCCTGTGTATTCCTGAGGACAAAGGGGGTATGGATATCCATCACTACATCGTTGATCTTTTAGCCAAGGCTTTTCCAGAAGTTGAAGGTTGGAACGGGGCCCAGGTAATCCAACGAGTATACCGGGTCCCCTTGGTGATGAAACAGCAGGCAGGTGCTGATGCCAGACCTTGAGCAGTGCTTGTGTTTTTTGGAATCTATCTCCCTCAACAGATAATTTTTCAAAAGGCAAGACCAGATCGTAAATGACGGCTGGATGATGTTGAGTTCTATACAAGACCAGATTTCTGTCCTGTGACTGTTGAAAGACAATGGAGGTTACGCCAGATGATAAACCCTTTTCAAGCAAAGAGAGCTCAGGCTTACCTCTTGAACAAGGAAAAATTAAAAGTTGTAATTGGGGATTGTGTCCGTCATTTCACATCAGAAATTAAAGCAAAATAATTTCTGGATGAGTTAAATAGGAAAGGCTAGGGAGGCTGGGCCTGCTTAAGTATCATGAAACTGAATATGAGATGGCTAAGAGACCTCTCTTTCTTTCTTTCCTTGTGTAAGGTTTGTGGGCATGTTTTTTGTGTAATTCAGCTGCTTTACCAACGATGAACTCTGGAGTCTTTTGGCACTTGAATAGTAGTGGGTGGTGGTAAGCAGGATGGTGGGTGTTTTATGAAATAGGGGTGTGGTTTAAGGTATATTTGATGTAAGAAGTGGGAATGTATTAATGTTTTTAATTTGTTGATAAAAAAGGGGAGGGGACTCACGGATCATGCCGAGAGCCACATCATCCTTACTAGGCCATCGGTCTAGTAGCTTTCATGGTAAGGGGTGAAAGGTGGGAAAGGCGGGAGGGGGATCAGGGTGGGTGAGTGGAAGGCGATGTGGGGCAGGGCGGGGAGAAAAGGGAAGAAAATCCAGCTTAGAGACATCGAATTGTGGAGATTCAGAAATAAAGAAAATGAAAGAATAGATAAAAAATGGAGTGGTAGGCAAAACAGATGGTTCATTTTGGAAGTAGGGTATGGATAAACTATGGATTTGTTCAGTCAATGTGGCAGGCCTGAATGACAGAGCAAAAAGAATTAGATATTCAAGATACTGGGTTTCATTAACCCGAAAAATATGTGTTTACAGCAGACCCATATCCCATGGAACAATAGGGGCATCCTACAGATAATTGGGTATGATCTGGCAGTTTTCTCCACACAGACCTCCATGATTAGGGGAATAGCGATATTTATCAAACAGCAAGCGGGTATTAGCAAATGTACTCTGGTGGATAAATGGGGCCGATGGGCTATCGTTACTTTAAATATGGGACTGACTGTTAGGGTAATTTATGCTTCAAACCAGGAAGTTCCCAAGATCTGGGAAGAATTAGAGCTGGAGCTTGCTGCATGGCCAACCCCACCAATATTATGTTGAGATTTTAATATCCACATGGGGATTTTAAGTGAGGATGGGCTGAAGTATAAGGGGAGAAAATCCCAGGTCAACCGGGCCATAAATAGCCTCAAATCCAGTCCGGTCTGGTAGATGTGTGGGCAGCTAGAAACAACATAGATCCAAGCTTTACATACTTCTCAAGCCCCCATAAAAAATAATACAGTCCAACTGGCAATTAGGATTCCACAAAACACCCCTTACCAGGGGTACACAAATAAAATTACACCACAGACTCTACATGCAGTTGTTGGTAAATTATCTGCAAAATGGGAGCAAATTCGATTCAGGATAGCTAAAAAAATTACTCAAATCGAGGCAGTATTTCCTGATGCTACCCCTCATGAGAAACACAGAATTCTTACAATCTGTTTACCAATGGGGATCGCACCACACCTGGAGGATTGCAACACTTGGGGTATAGTCTTTGCTGCAATCTACACCAAAACACATGGTGTTCCGTCTATGGCGGTAATACCAGACGTCCTGAAACAGATTCAAACTGAATATGGGGCAGAGCCGGCTTTAAATGTAGGTATGAAATAACTGAAATATTTCAAACAGGTCTCAACAATAATATTAGTTAATATTAACGGTGAAGCACCATCCGTGGCGATCCGCCAGAAATTAAGGGAATTCGATGTAACTGAGCAACCTCAGGAAATAGCCAGAATAATTGAAAAATCCTATGAAGAATTTGGCAGAGACAGTTTGGGTGATAAACAAGTGAAACCATAACTGACTGAAAGATCTGAAAAGGTTTTTATTAAAAACACTCCTACTCCTCCTAAAAGGAAGTGGGAAAACACTAAACAAACTCTAAAGAGAAGCGTTCTCAATCCAGAGGTAAGTCTCCTCAAAAGGAGCCCTCTGAAAGGAGTGATAACCTCAGGAATAGGGATAATTTGAGAAAACCTGATAGATATCAAGATACTGATACACGTTCCTCTTGTACCTTTCAGACTTCATCACAGAAATCCAAAAGAAGAGGACGGTCATAACATAAGGAAGAACGCGTGAAGTCCAAAGACGATCAACACATTCAAAAAAACAAGAAAACTCAATTCACCAAAAAGATGGTGGCAGGTCTAAAGATCAGACACGCCGAGGATCTTGAGGACACAACTCAAGAACTGGGAATGGGCTCAAATGATGTTGGACAGCGCAGCAGGAGTCACCATAGCTCGCAAGAACTTGAAGGATCATCTGGAGATAGTTGACTTGAATGAGTGCATCCAAGTTGAAACTGCAGATACCAGGGTTAGTGTCTCTTAGACCTGGCACCATTGGTGTGGGTTTCCCTTCCATTTTTGCTGTTGCCTCATGTATTTTTGCTGGTGTTAGATGCTTTGGGCACTGTGCCAGTGCTGTCCAGTGCCACAGTGCAAGTGCTCCCTATTGTAAATTGATGTATGGATTAGTGATTCCATGTTTGGCTATTTTGGTTTACTTGTCATACCCTAGTCTAGTGCACTGAGTGTGCCAGGGCGTGTAATCCAAATGCTGCTGGTGGGCCTGCAGCATTGGTTGTGCCACCCACAGAAGCAGCCTGGTAAAATGTGTCTAAGGTCTGCCATTGAAGAGCTTGCGTGCAGTCTGGTACTGTCATACTGACTGGGCAAGGGCACCCACTTGCCAGTCCCTAAACCTTCCCTTTTCTTTATATCAGTCACCCCTATGGTAGGTTCAAGGGCAGGGTGCATTGTAAGTATAAGGTAGGACAAGCCCTGATGTGTTTGGCATGTCCTAATAGTGAATTACAGTCATTTTCGTTTTTCACTATTGCGAGGCCACCTGTTCTCCATAGGCCAGAATAGGCAGTTGGATTGTTACATGTTTATAATCCTAACAGACTCAGAGAACATGGTAGAAATTCGAGTTTAGTATGCCTGGACTCAGAATAAAAAAATACATCTTTTAGTAAAGTTTATTTTAATATTCTGTGTTTGCAAATACCACTTTTAGAAAGAAAGTAGGTATTTGCTTGTCTAACCATTCAAACCTGCCTCTGCTGGTCGTGTATTGCTTAGTCTGGTTTTGTGAGTGACAGGTGGGGGGATTACAAGGGACAGGCTGAGTCACCCAGTGGTGAATAGCGAGATCTGCATCTAGATGGGAGGGAGGAGTTGCACCTGAACTCTGAATAGGGCTGTGCCTACATTCCACAATGCTGGCTGCACCCTCTGGGGAGTGGCTGATGTCTCTGCCTTGCACACTGAAAGAAGTAAAGGAGTCCTGTAAACAAAGTACTCTAGGACTGTACTTGCCTTCCACAATGCTGGCTCCACCTCCTGTGGGGCGTCTGATGTTCCTGCCTTGCACCGTGAAAGGAAAGGAGAAGTCTGGTAAACAGAGTGCTTCAGAACTGGTTTGGACCGGGCAAGGGCCACTCTCCCCTCAGAGAACAAACAATTTTGGGGTATAAATATTGGGACCCTGATCCCATGAAATTAGATCACTTTGGACTACAAGAAGAAACCTTTACTGAGGAGAGGAACCTGAAGAAACTGAGGAGAGACTATTCCCAAGCTGAAGTGCTGCTTGGGGGATTGGCCTGCAGTGGTTGCCTTACTGCCAAAGGAAGGAGAAAGGAACGTTGTGTACTTTGCTTTCAACTTGTGAAGTATCTCCAAGGGCTTGGAAAAGAGCTTGAATCCTGCTGAAGTCTCAGGGACAACATACTTCAACACACAGCTCCCCAGAGTTCTTGTGGAAGTGCCAGCTGCTGTTGTGGGCCTTCTGAGGAACTGCGTGTCGCAAGGAGCTGGAAGCGCGACTCAACGAGAAGAAGTGTGTCACCGTCGCTGTACTTGCTGTCGCAATTCCGAAGGAGGGTTTTGCCTCTGGAACTGTCACACTGCACCGCATCGGAGAGAAGCGTGCCGCAACGAAGGAAGCGTGTCGCCGTCGCTGCTGCTGCCGTCGCAACTCTGAAGGAGGGTGTCGCCGCTGTGGTAGTCGCACTGCACCGCATCAGGAGAAGAATCTCGCAACGAGGCCGGAGAGTGTCGCCGTCACTGTGCCTGCCATCGCAACTCTGAAGGAGGGTGTCGCCACTGGAACTGTCACGTCACACTGCATTGCATCGATCAAGGGCACCTTGCATTCCCGAGAAGCGCGCCGCTGTTAAAGCTGCTGCAGTCGTATCTTGGATGTCGCCGCTGTAGTTGTCGCATGGAGAGGAAGCTTCACGCATCGTGGGAGAAGAGCATCGCTGCTGGAGCTGCTGCCGTTGCATCTTGGATGTCGCCGCTGTAGTCCAAGCATCGAACCGAGAACTTCTCGCATCCCCGAGAAGCGTGCCACATCTGGAAGATCTTAACGTCTTTATTTCTTTGTATCTGAAATTTGCCGAATTTCCCATTGCTGCGACATTGCTTGTTGTGGAAGCGCAACGCAACCTAAGGTACATTGACGCAGAGTCTCGCATCTAAGAACTGAACTGAACTACGCTTAAATCTACCATCTAAAGTAATCATAGTGTGTATTTTTGTCGTTTATGGTCTTGTGGTAACTCTATATAAAGTCTACTTATTTTTTATATAAAACCTGTGTGGTGTCCATTTGTAGTGTTGTCACTGAGTTACTGTATGTGGTCACAACTGCTTAACTTACAATGCCTCTGAAATAAGCCTTGACTGCTCACGCCACACTACCTAGAGGGTGAGCAGGGGTTATTTTAGGAGTGTAATACACTTATCCTGACTAGAGGAGAGGGTCCCTATTTGTCACAAGTACTTACCTGTGCCAACTAGAGACCCCCAAATCTAACAGTTTCCCACATAAGTTATATGAAGTAACACTCCAAATGGAGGGGGAGATACCAAGATAAATAAGAACACTCTTTTGGGAGAAGCTCTTTCAGGGTTATGACATTCTTCTAGCTGAACAAGACTGGCCACCTGAATTTGTCAGGGAATGCCCACATGGTGAAGAAATAATCATGCCAGTCTTCTCCAATCATATTCCAATTCATTTAAAATATACTTATGCCAGGAAATGGGCAGTAGCCTAGGCTCCTGCATTATACAAAAATCATGTAGGGTGGGATGAGGATTCTTCTCGCCATAAAATCCAATTGAAAACTCAACCAACTGCAATAAGGCAGTATCGAGTTAAGCAAGAAGCTAAAAAACAGGTCAGGGAGATCTTAGATCAACTTGATTACCAAAGGGTGATTGAAACATGCACCTCGTCCATGAACAATCCTTTGTTTCCTATCTCCAAACCAGACAATACATATCGTCTAGTTTTGGATTACAGACATATAAACTCTTGTTGCAAAACTTTTGCAGTACAAAATGCACACAGTGCAGCACTGATGAATGACATTGTGCGTAAAAAATATAAAACAACATAAAATATTTCTAACAGTTTCTTCTGTCAAAACATTGGGTATGAAAGTGGGTATTTGACTGCTTTCTTAATCATGAGGACACAGCATCAACTCTGTCGTCTCCCACAGAGATTCAAGAATAGTTCAAGGTTATATCCAGCCAGGGAAACAGAGTTACTACAAACATATGATGACAAAGCTTTGTCATATGTAGATGACATCTATATAACAGACGATGACTTGGACAGGAACTTGAAAAGAGTGAACACCGTTATACTTGGCTTCGCCTCTGAAGGGTATAAATTCAATTTTCAGAATTCAAGAATTACCCACCTTAACGCCCTTTTTCTGGGATATGAGTTATCAAGTGAAGGCAAAAGCCTGGCAGCCAACTTTTTAGAAAAGTGTACGCTGCTCCAACCTCCAAAAACGCTGAAAAACTTACAGTTGATTCTAGGTTACCTTTTCTTCGAAGAACATACATTCTAAATTACACAGAAAGGGTTAAACTTTTCTACAAATTAATCAGACCTGATTTTAAAACGGTTATTTGGACATAAAAACACACAGAAATGTTGCATTCATTGCAAACAGACATGTTAGCAACAAAACATTTAAAAACACGCGTAAATGTACACAATTTAGTGATCCAACTCATTCCAGGAAAATGTGGGTACACATACTTAACCTTTAATGAAGGAGAGAAAGTACCAATAGCTGCAAATCACACCTGTACACACAAGCAGAAATGAAATTCACTTCTTCAGAAAAAACTCTGACAGCAGTTCAAACTGCAGTAGCAAAAGAGAGAGCTCTCGCACAGGGAAAATGCATTATGGTCGTTACACCTGTACCTGCCTTAGAGTCAGTGACAAAAGTGAGCATTCCAAATGCTAAAGCTTTACATCAGAGATGGATACAATGGGTAATTCTCATGCTGCAACAGAAGTTGAATATTTTTTTGATCCATATTTGAAAACACAAGAATTTCTACAATACGAACAAGAATGTCCTCTGCCTACTGAAATTCTGCCTCTAGAAAAGTATGAATGTATAATTTATACTGACGGATCAGCACAACCCGCTACAGGGGGTAAACAAGCATATAGTGCTGCATGCATGATCGTTAAAGGTCTCTGGCAAGATGGCAAATTCCGACCAATGGTCACTAAACCGCAATCTCTAGGAGACTGTGCAGCTCAGCGAGGTGAACTACAAGCATTTAAGATGGTGCTTGAAAATACTGATCGCCAATTCCCCACACTCATAGTTTGCGATTCGTATTATTGTGTTCAATCTTATAATGAATACATGCAGAATTGGATTCAAAACAGTTTCAAAGATGCAAAAGGTGGCACAATCAAGCATAAGCACAAGTAGTTCAGTTACGACAAGAACTACAAAAGGCTCACGTGATACATACACTGAGTCATCAACGTGATGGCGTACATGTTGCAGGGAATTCATTGGCTGATGACGCCGCAAAAGCAGCTGTGCAAACGGTTTCTGTAGCTGCAATCACTCGTTCAAAAACTAAAATCGACGGTGAAATAATGCAAGCTGTCAATGATTTAAGCAAAGACAGTGGTAAAACATTACCAAAAGGCTTTCCACTCAAATACTCATACATAACTGATGCAAATAATGTTCCTTTTCTCGTATCCCTGGAGTGGGGGATAGAGTAATTCCAAACATGGAACATAGATTAGGACTAATTTTAGCAGCACATCAAGGGCTCGCTTCTACACACGAAGGTGTTTCCGCTACAGTATCGTTATTAAAACAGAGATACTGGTGGCCACGCACAAGGAAACAGACCCAAAACTATATTTTGGAATGTGAAATCTGCCAGAAAATGAAAGTGTCTACAGTGAAACGTCCTGCGCAGACGCCCCTGTTAATTTCAGATAAACCATTAGCTTGCGTTTACCTGGACCACTGCGGTCCCTTACAGAGGGATGGTAACTATAAATATATCATGATCGCAGTGGATTTGTGTTCAAGACTCATTTGGATAAGGCCTCAGCGTTCGGCTGATGCTCGAACTGTTCTAAAAGATTTGCGAGTCTTTATCGGCACATACGCCGTTGGCATGCTACATTCTGACCAGGGTGCTGCATTTAGCTCTAAAGCTTACAAGGAGGCCATGGCCAATTTGGGTGTTGCATTGCGGTACTGGAGTCCATTCCATCCTGAGGGAAATTCAGTAGTGGAGAGAAAAAAACTGACATAAAGTAATCTATAACAGCTAGGGTATTAGGCTCGGGTGGCGGGTGGGTCAAACATCTAATAAGTGTCCAACGTTGTCTTAACAATCTGCTAAGAAGTTCTCTAGGGGGTATCACTCCATATGAAATCCTTATTGGTACTAGAATGATTGTGTCTGACCTCGATTGTCACACTTCAGTTGTGGAACAAAACCCCTTTAATATCAAAGATCGTTTGGCTGTTTTGCAGGACTTAAATTAAATAAGATCACAACAAAGTAACGTACTCCTGAAGCCTACAACCACTGAAGAGAAACAGACCATTCCAGCAAGGCCTGTCTGGATTCCAAAGATTGGGGATCTAGTCAGAGAAAAGATCACGGACAAGAAGGAATTTGGGCCTTCTTACAGACAATCAGTACCTGTCCTAGCCATCCACGGATCAAGAACAGTTTTACTGCCGCCCCTTGCTGGTAAAAAGGAGAACAGGTTCGTGTCCATCGACCTGGTCAAACCACATCATGTTGCTGATCATAAGCAGTAGGCCAAGTGGACTCCAAAGATGTAGAAGATGCCTGAATCTGGCTACTATCTAAGAGGTTCAAACTGAGAGACTCATCACCTTTGAAGAATCTGCAGTGCGAAAAGAAGGACTATGCAACAAAGCCATGGAACTTGTACTTCTTGAAACCCAAATCACAGTTCGTCAAGATACGCCTGTCTACAATGAAATAGCATCTCACTATACAGATGTAACAAGTGATCAAGTGGTTCCAGCGATTTCAACGAATCCTGATGCAATCCCAACAATTGACAGAACTGCTTCTGGCTATTTCATTAATTTTGATACGTTTTCCGAGGATCCCAGCGAACCTGAAACAACGCCAGTAAAAAGAACTTTGAAAGAACAAGCACCAGAACTTTTTCATCATCTGGAAAAGAATTATCTGGTTTCACCATAAATTGAACTTTGGATTGTAATGTAAGGAAGCCGACTCTCTAGCTGACCCACTGAACAGGAAGCTGCCCTTCTCCAGCTCCAGTGTTTCCGGCTCCCCTTGTGGGGTGTTGGGAAATCGAGTCCCGAGACTGAGATACCAGACCTCCTTCATTCTAAACCAAGGTATGGAGCTGATTAGAACCTAGAGAAACCTTTGGTAGATTCTTGGTAAAGAAAACTAAAACCTATGCTACACAATACGTTATTCTTCCCGCGTACTATACTTAGGTTAGGTACATTGGGGTAGGTGTATTTTAGAAGCACCAGTTGAGTATTTTAGCCTGTGTATATATGTATGTATTTTTATATGGCTTAGAAACCATACAATGCTCTTACAGTATTATTTCATATTACTGTTTACGCTGTACGAATTATACTTTGCAGTCTGCCTATTGATTGTAGCAGTTCACTTCTCTTGCATGAGAAAGAAGACTGTTCAATAAACCTTTTAATTGAAAATGCCCATCTCTCTGTTTCTCTGCAACTCTGTACAAACGAAGCATGCACGATTGACTGAGTGAAATACTAATCTATTGTTTCCACGACTCTGAGAGATATATTCTTATTCTTGGGAAACAAAGTTGTCATGTTTAAGCGGTTGTCAGAAACTAATCCCTTCTTGTGAATTTGACAAAAGTTTCTAGTGACCTCTGAGCTAGCTGGCACTCACTATTAAGTTTAATATATCCGATAGAGACCTAGTTGACCTCAGTCCTACGTCTAATCTATAGGATATACTATATTAATGTGCAGAGCCTATTGGGAATATATGAACTACACTACATGGTGGCAAGGGGTACTAGGCAGGGATGACAGTGCTCCCCAATTCTCTTCACCATATATCTAGATCCGTTCATTAACCAGATAATTCAGAACTCTGCGAGCAAACCCATCAAAACAAATGGCTTTGAGACAAAGGTACTCACCTACGCTGACATTATCGCTGTGGTTACGTCGAATCCAGCAACTGTAATATTAGAAATTGAGAGTATGGCGGTGAAATTTGGGAGCAGGTCAGGTAACTGTCTTAACAAAGGAAAGATGCAGATAATCTGTACAAGACAGTGTAATCTACAAGATCAGTGACAGACGGAATTGGCAACATATTTAGGGGTACGGATAGTACCTGATTTAGATATACTGTGGGAGAACAATCTTGATCCAGTGTTGGAGGAAGTTACCTCCGAGCTTCGACGACTGGATAAGCTGCACCTAAGGATAGTGGGTAGAGTAAATGTTTTAAAATGAAGATCTTTCCCAGAATATTATACCTGTTCTGCTCTATCCCCTTAGAACGGTGTGGTAATACATTCCAGAAAATGAACTCTTTCTTTTCAAATTTTATTTGGAACTGTCAAAAAACAAGACGCACTTTGAGAACACTAACCCTTCCCCAGGAGAGAGGTGGTTGGGCTGGTCCAAACTTGAATGAATTAATGAAATGGGTCTTATTGGGCGCAACTTAGCCCAAGGGCATCAAGGCGCCAGACATAACAGCATGAACAGATAGACATATAACAGAAGTCTTTAAGCACCAGGTCCAGGGTCTACGAATAAGAGTCCCGGAAGAGCCAGGGTTTCAGTTGTTTACGAAACAACCCCGGCAGAGGTTGAGAGGCCAGTTCTGGAGGAAGGAAGTTCCAGAGTCTGGGTGCCAGGGTAGAAAAGGCTCTGCCTCCCCATCTGGCCTTTTCAAATCTCGGAACCGTAAGAAGATTTTTAGAAGAGGATCGAAGCACTCTACTTGGGCGGTAAGGCTGGAGAAGGGAGCAGACACCTTCAGAACCATAGCCATAGAAGGCCCTGTGGGCAAGACAGAGAAGTTTAAAAGATATTCTAGCTTGGACAGGAAGCCAGTGGAGGTCTTTCCGGGCCTGAGATATTGAAGCAAGCCAGGGAAGATCCAGGACCATCCTGGCCGCCGCGTTTTGAACCATTTGGAGGCGGTGGACCGCAGATTTGTTCATGCCTCCATATAGAGCATTACAGTAGTCTAGTCTCGAAGAGACCTGAGCCACTGTTGCTTCTTTCCGGGCCGCCGGAGAGAGATAGGATGACATTTTTCTGAGGATCCTGATGATACCACAGCAGGTAGATATGGTCCTGCTGACTTGAAGGTCAAAGGAGAGAGTGGTATCAAACAGGACCCCCAGATTTCTGGCCGAATGAGAAGGGACAGGACAGTCTCCAAGGGAGGGCGGCCACCATTCATTAGACCATAGGTCCTGTCTCCCCCCGAAAATCAGGACCTCCGTTTTGTCTCCGTTAAGTTTAAGGAAATTTTGAATCATCCACTGGGAGAATGCTTCCATACATGCTCTAACTTGGAGGCAGTCTCAGCCACTGACTGGGAAAGGGAGACCAGGATTTGGGTATCGTCAGCGTATGACAACACCTCAAAGCCGAATAATCTTACAACTGAGGCCAGGGGGGTCACATAGATATTGAATAACAGGGGACTTAAAGCAGACCCCTGAGGGACCCCACATTGCAGAGGCCTCGAGGATGACAGAAATTCACCCAGCTGAACTCGTTGCTCCCTTTGATGGAGGAAGGAGGACAGGAGCCTGAGTGCCGGGCCACCAACCCCTATCTCCCTCAGCCTGGCAACCAAGACTGAGGGCGACAGGGTGTCAAAGGCCGCCGTGAGGTCGAGGAGGACCAGGAGAATGGTATGGCCCCTGTCAACTTCCGACCGAATATTATTGGCAACGACAGTGAGAGCGGATTCTATGAGCACTACCAAAACCGTGTTGAGAAATATCTAGGAGGTTGGAGTCCTCCAAAAAGGCGGTAAAATGGTGATTTAAGTGAGCCTCCAGTATCTTGGCAGGGGCAGGTAGTAAGGAGATCGGGCTGAAATTTTTCAGGACTCCAGGGTCCAGAGGAGGCCTTTTTCAAGAGCGGTTTAACGACCGCCAGTTTCCAAATGGAGGGAAAAATTCCCTCAGTAATAGCCTGGTTCATCACTTCGAGGAGGGTGGGAACAATCACTTCCCTGCATGATTTCAAAGTTTTTAGAGGGCAAGGGTCAAGAGTAGAGCCTGACTTGGTGTTATCTAGTAGATGATTTAAGCCCTCATAGGTGAGAAGAGGAAAATCCATAAAGCTAAATACTGGATTCACCACCGGAGTGGCGGGCTTGTAGACGGAAGACAAAGGGGCACTGATGTCCAGTTCGAAGTTGAGGAGTTCGAGAGATGAATAGATGTCGGAGATTTTATATGGAAAAAAGATGAAATATTATCGCATAACTCCTGAGATTCTACAATTGGATCCGAGTTTTGAGGAGCAGATAGCGAACTGATGATCTTGAAGAGATCTCTCGATGATTTTAGTGATGCCAACGGATTGTTATAATGGGCCTTTTTCTCCTCAATTATAGCCGTCTTGCAGTTTATGTCGATTTTTCCCGGTCGAATCTGGGTGGGCAGACCATTTCCTTTCATGTTTCCTGCATTCCCTTCTCAGTGTTCTAAGGCGGTCATTGAACTAGGGCATAGAGGGACTCTTGCGGGCACAGTAGTGCTCTTTGGCAGGAGCCAGAGTATCTACTGCTCTAGAGATGGAGTTTGTCAGAGCGGTAGCGGCAGAGTCTACGTTGGTATCAGGATGAGAGACCAGTCCAGTCAAATATGGGGCCAGGGTTTCATTACTAATATGTTTGAAATTGCGTCTAGTTACCCCTTTCTTAGTATCAGAGAGGAATGAGGAGGAGTGGGGGATGTTCAACTCAAAAGGTACTGCCAGATGATCGGACCAGGACAAAGGAATGGGAGTTTCAGTTTTGAGTCTAATATCATTAGAGAAGATGCCATTGAGAGTATGGCCGGCAAGATGGGTAGGACCGGCCACAAGCTGAGTCAGGCCGCAGGCAGCTAGGGAGTCCACCAGGGAAGTAGTATCTCTAGAAGTATCATTTTCTATATGAAAGTTAAGATCGCCCAGCAAGGTGAAGTTAGGTCTATCCAGGAAAGGTTCAAAGAGATTCAATAGGTCCTGGGAAAAAGAGGGTCTGGGACCCGGAGGCCTGTAGCACAAAATGCCAGAAGAGGAAGCTGTAGCAGTAAGGTTGATAGAGAAATATGCTGCTTCACAAGGGTCGGAGGGGGTAGATAGAGAATCCATCCAGCAGGTGAGCGAGGTCTTTTGCAATATGCCTAGACCACCCCCCCTGCGCCCGGTTCTATCCCTTCTAGACAAAGCATATCCTGGCGGAATGGCAGCGACTAGGTCGGGCCTGAGGAATCCGATGCCCAGGTCTCAGTAATAAAAACCAAGGAAGGCTTCCTTTGCGAAACAAAATCATGAAAGGTAATATTATTCTTGCAGAGTGACCTGGCATTAATAAGAAAGCACAGCTCTTGTAACACAACAGTACTCTTACAGGCTTTAGTGGCTCCATGCGGCCTTTCCGGATATTTTCTCTTATTATGCACAAAACTACAGCTAGCACATGGTGCATAGTAGGTATCGATGGGGTATTAGGTATGGTGATAGGATTTAGACTGAGGTCTAAGGGAGAGTATCCTATTGAGTGAATATAAGGTACTCCCTACCGGAAGGATGAAGCGGGGAGCAGCCCGCCTTGCCCCTGGCGCGTCCTCAGCGTGGACGGGCACAGACAAGCTTAACTTTGGCGCGACTTCGGCACGCGCACGCTGTGCGTGTCCGCTGTACGCGGAGAAATACATCACGTCTAAATAGGGTTGTGCCTAAAGGTGGATCCCCGCGTGACCCAGACTGACCAATGGGAGCGGGGACACCAATTGTATGCCGTCGCACCCTCCACAAAAACGGGAACATCCGGGGTGGAACGGGGCTCAGGGCAAGAGAAGCATCAAGTAAGAAAAAGGTCTCAGTGCACAGTAAGGTAAAGTAAAATATTAAAATACGGCTATTTTAAAAACATAGCGCTCAAAAACTGCTTTCTTTAGCCTCCAGCTTGAGCAAGCAAAAAAACAACTAAAAAAACTGTTCGAGTTAATCAAAACTCAATCCAGATATGGACCTCAAACTCTCTCAAACACCTCTAATGCACTACCGTCCAGTGAAGATTTCTCTACCTTCTTCAACTTAAGCCTGGTTCATCACTTCGAGAAAACAATGCTTCGTGGTCATCCTTTGAAATGTATTCGGAAGAAAAAATTGCCAAGATTCTTAGCACACTGAAGCCTTCCAATCACCTCACTGACCCTCTACCCGCTAACGCCGTAAAGGACTTTATCCCATTACTTCTCCCCTTATGGACCAAAATCATTAATAGCTCACTTCAACAAGGATGCAACCCGGACTCCCTCAAAGTGGGACAGGTCTCGCCCATATTAAAGAAACCCACAGCGGACCCCTCCGAGCTTAACAATTATCGCCCTATCACCAATATCCCTACCCTGGCCAAACTCCTAGAAAAATGCGTACACCTTCAACTGAATAAACACATCGAGCACTTTCACCTCCTCAACCCATACCAATCAGGTTTCCAAGCAGGCCACAGTACTGAATCAGCCTTGACCCACATTATTGATGATGCACTTCAAATTCTTGATCAGAATGGTTCTTGCCTCCTCACACTTCTCGATCTCTCTTCAGCCTTTGATACGGTCAAACATGAGAACTTACTTGAACTGTTGAATCTCAGAATGGGTATCTCAGGGACAGTTCTCAAGTGGTTCATCTCCTTTCTGCACAACAGGACCCAAAAATTCAGGATCAATAATACCATGTCCACTCCAGTTCCTGTAACACTCGGTGTCCCTCAAGGATCCTCCCTCTCCCCTACTCTGTTTAATCTAGTCATGGAGCCACTTACCGCACTACTCCAAACATCTAATGTTCAATTCCACATGTGCGCAGATGACACCCAGCTCTACCTCAAAATACACACCCTCGGTGACATCAAAATACTCAACACTACGCTTAGGAACACACAGACCTGGCTAGCAGAGAATCACCTCAAACCTAATGCGCTAAAAACAGAATTCCTCCTAATAGCACCTCCCACCAAAGTCCCCATCACTCAGGACTGGCTTAATCATCTCACTGCTCTCAACATTCAACCTACTATTGTGGACTCAGCGAAATCTTTAGGCATAACCCTCGACGGCAATCTCAACATGCATCATCACATCAGCAATGCAACGAAGGGAGCTAATTTCCATATCAACACATTGCGTAAGTTGAAACCTTTCCTTCCTCCCAAGGATTTTAAAACTGCAGTCCAAGCCTTAGTCATCCCTTGAGTGGAATATGGAAGTGTTGCCCTCAGTGGTCTCCCCTTATCGACAATCGCACCACTAAAAGCCACTATTAATGCTGCAGCCAGGCTTATCACAGGCTCGAAAAAACGCTCACACATCATGCCTGATCTAAAAGCTTTGAACTGGCTGCCCTACGAACCCAGAATACATCTGAAAATCGCCTGTATGAACCACAAAGCTTTACACCGCGATTCCCCCAGCTATCTCGCTCAGAAACTGACAATCTCTGGTGGCTCAAGAGCGACAAAAAGCGCAGACAATCTTCTTTTGAAACCTCGGAGATTTCACAAGAAAAAAACGTATAAACGCTCCTTCTCAGGAATGGCGCCCAGGATATGGAATGCCCTCTCACCAGAAATCAGACTTATCTCATCCACGATATCCTTCAAAAAAGAAGTAAAAGCTCTCCTCTTAGCCAAATTTACCTGAACTTTTGACTATTGTTATCTCGTATCTCAGTACTCTTCCTACTGAGACTTCGTATATTGTATATTGGATGTATAGTGACCTCCTATGCACCGATGCTACCTTACCTTGTTTTTCTTTTATTTTGTAACCATTTACACTTCTTTCCTCAAATGTTTTGTTTAATTATTACTCATTTGCCTTTTTCTACCACTCTGTTTGTAAAGCGCTCTGATATCCGTAAGGATCTTGTTCGAGCTCTATAAAACTTTCAAAATAAAAATAAATAAATTTTAAAAAAACGGGGCTTTTTCTTAGACAGCTGGATCCTAGCTATTATAAAAAAAGGTCTGCTTCAAGTGCTTGAAAGCAGCCAGAATGGTATGGATAAAAGTAAGTGAGATTATTAAAATCCCCAAGTGCAATAGATATACCCCTTTATGGAGATCCTCGCTTTTTCCAGCTGAGCTATCGGATGGTTTGTCCAGAGAGTGGGCACAGGCTGGTATCCATTGGGTTGCAAGTTTACTTAGTGATTAATCAGAAAGACTACCCTTCCCGGAATTAGTTCTGAAATTTGGGATTACCAGTAGATCATATTTTAAATATATTCAAATAAGGGGGTGTTTAAAAAAAATTCAGCTGTTAGATTTGATAACCTTCGAGCAATACCCCTAATGGACAAGCTATACGGGGGAAATGGGCGGATCGGGGACTTTTATCATATACTGATGGAAACAATACCCGGCGATTTAGGTAAAACTGAGACAAGGTGGGCATCAAAAATAGGGGATGATGACATCGATTTAGATATGTCATTAAAATTGGGGAAAAATATATTTTTGGCGGCAAACCTCAAAGCGCAACACTATAAAACCCTGTTTAACTTATATTATACTCCAGCAACACTTTTCAGTTGGGTGAAATGAGAGACTGATCAATGCCGTAGTTGTCAGCATAACCCTGCCGATACTATACATATGTTTTACGCATGTAAGTCCTTGACTCCATTAAAAAAGGGTATACAGAAATGTTGGCAAGAATCAAGTAACTGTGCGATTGCTATTAGATCACCGTTGATTCTATTTGGATATGATAGCCGAACATGAGCCACTGAGCAAGAGAGAAAGGGGTAAGATCTGGGCACCCATGACAAACTGACTTCATAGAAGCCACTGGGAGCCGGCAAGTAGGAAAGGCATCAGATAATCTGTGTTTGTACCTGTAAAAAAAGGGAAAATAAACAAATTTGATGTTTTTCTCCTCTCCTCATTCGTGAACCCAAGAGTATGCTGTAATATAATGTTTGAATTCAGATGTGTAAATGCCTTTTCTTTGTGCTTTATGATGTGCCCGATGGCATAAAATAAAAAATAAAAAAGAGAACAGCCTGGTTCTACAGTTTTGTACATGGCCCATTGTGGTTTTCCAATGCTAGCTTAACTGTGCACAATACAGGCCGCATTTGATTTGCGCACATTACTAAATACACATACTTATTTTTGTGTCACATTGCATTTTCACACAGAAATTGCATCTGTTTTCGTGTTCTGTTCTTTCCTGGGATTTGGCCTGAATACAGCAAACAAGATCAAACAACGATGTCCCATATTAGTTGGTTCTGGTCAGGCACTAGCACCTAGACACAACACAGGAGTGCAGCTGTTGTTTGTGAGTTTATGAACTTTGTTATATAGGTATACACGGTAATGTAACGCACAAAGAGAGAGAGACTTTCTGAGAGGAGATCGCAGATGTATCTGAGATGTAGAACGTACACCTGTGTATGCTTAGGTACAGGGTCCGCTACTAGTCCTAGAAATCCTTGTGGTGTAGCCATTCTGCTTCTATAGAAGGAGGGGGGGGCTAGACTAATCTGTCTCATAAATTTGACAGGGCTTTTCATAATATATGCTTTACTGACTATGCTCAATGTATGTTTGTTCAGCATTTGTTTTCTGATTGTGAGGCAAATACTGCATTCTAAAGCATGATAGGTTAAATGAATATTTCAAACTTCCTTTTTGGGTCTGTTATATCTTATTTTTGATGAGTGTAAGTGCAAATTGGGTTGTCCTGTTACTGTGATCCCTGACCCTGAGACAGTCTGGAGTATTGTGTTCCTCGGGTGTCATTTCACTTACCTGTCTAGTAAGGTTAGAAGGGTAAGTGAGACACAATAGCTAGTCCGACTTGGACTCATGGGTACTGATGTGGTATAGTTTCTCATTCCCTAACTACTGATGTTCTATGGTCCCAAGCATAGTTCTGTTCCTGAGCAGAATCCCTGGAACATGGCGCCACCATTGTTTGATCAGGTACCTAATTTGCAGGATCCCTAAGTAGCTCTTTTGCTTGCCCACAATACTCCTGCACCATTTTACAGAGACGTCCGTGGCATTTCGGATTCATCCTAAATAGTTTTTAGGAATCACCTAGTTCTGTTGGTTTTTCAAGCTTGAATAGTAAAAGATTTAGGGCCTCTTTGTGCTGCCTTTGGCATCCCTGACTACTTGATTATGGTGCAACGGTTACTCAACATTTTATTCAGAATGGAATCCCCAACGCAGGTGCTCCTGTGGTTTGTGTGATTGAGGCAGACACGGCGTACCGCTTTGAGGTTTTTTATTCCTGGGTTATTTTTCCGGCTTTGGATGCTAATGTCAATATGTTTCATACTTACAATACACCCACAGCACTGCAGCTTTATCATCCTTTTGCACTTCTTGAAGTTCCTCTTCCAGTCTGGGAGCATCAGCCTTGGTTTAATGGTGCCCTTCCCCACGTTCTCAGCATTGTTTGTATGAGCCACTTAAGTATTGACAGTGCCACTGGGCTACTCTGGCAGGTTTACAGAATTTAATTTGGGCGGAAACGCATGCTGTATAACCAGGCAGTTCTTTTATACAGACACATATTCCAATTTGTTTCCTGCACGTTCCTGGCTGGCCCTGCCAAGGCTTGAGTGCCTGCTCAGGCACAACAGGCAGTGGTGCTTGTTGTAAGTCCAATTATTGGTATTATCAAGCACCCTGCCAATAGAGAAGGTTTTCCATTTTGGATTTCCTAGAAAATCGATCACCTTGATGCTGTGTTTCCTCTTACGGTACTGCAAGAAAAACAGAATTTGACTATGTGTTTACCCAATGGTCTGGTTCCCCTTTAGGTGACTGCAATACTTTGGGGACTGTTTTTGCCACAGTGATGCTTTCTACTGGTTGCCCGAACACACCGCAATTCTCAAATCTTTACAGTCTGACTTGCTTGAAACACAACATTTACATATGTGACTTAATACAACAAACTTTGTTATCCAGATTTTACCTGGTTCACTTGGGTTTACATGTGTCACTTTTAATGAGAATCAAACTGTTCCCTTTGCTTATAAATCTTATTTAGATTCCCAATTGGAAATGTGTTTTGCTTCCACTAAAAACAAAATAACTGCTGTCCAGATGGCCGTCCTGAAAGAGCAGTCTCTTGCTGAAGGTAAACTCATCACTCTCGTTTCTCCTGTGACCGCCCTGGAGGCTGTCACAAAAGCTAGCCTTCCTAATGTCAAAGCCCTTCATTCTGACCCTTTCTTTGCTAACATGTTCATTTTTTCAATATCAACAAGTTTATCCTGTGTCCTTTTCAATTTATCTGCTTAATTACTACAGATGTATTATTAAAACTGATGGTTCAGTAGAACTGGCTATAGGTTCTAAGCAGCAATATTCTGCACCATGCGCCATCATTTAAGGCACTGTGTTAAGTGGCGCCTTTTCAGCTTACACTTACTAGCACCCAGTCTCTGAAGACTGTACTGTGCAGTGGCTGAGTTGAGAGCTTTGCTTCTCTCACTTGAACATGCAAATCCCGATTTCCCCACTCTCATAGTGTGTGATTCGTTTTACTGTGTGCAATAATTTAATAAAAATTTACATTTTAGGCAACAAACAAATTTCAGGGATTTCAAAGGAAGCCCAATTAAGCACAGGATGCATTAGGCTAAGGTGGCAAGTCTTAAGTATACATTGCCACAAATTCATCTTATAAATACATTGAATCTTCATCGTGTGGGAGCACATGTAGTAGGACATTTTTTGCTGATAAAGTAGCCAAATCTGCAGTAGCCACACATAAAATTGCAGAAGTTACACATTTGAAAACTCGTATTGATGATGACATTTTGGTGGTATTGAATGTCAGTACCACCAGCTTTTGCAAGAGGGATTACCTGGGTTTTTGGCCCCGTGCTAGACGGCCATCTAGGGAAACCTACCAAACCCACACATTTCTGAAAAGTAGACACCCGGGGGCTTCCAAGGAGGTATGGCTTGCATGGATCCTCCAACGTTCCTTTACCCAGAATCCCTTGCAAACATCAATTTTTGCAGAAAAAATCTGATTTTTCACACTTTTGTTGTGTGGGAAAGCGTGGCGTCACTGGGCTCACACAAATTTCCTCCCACCCAGCGTTCCCCCAGGTCTCCCGATAAAAATGGTACCTCACTTGCGTGGGTAGGCATAGTGGCTGCAACAGGAAAAGGTCCAAATCGTATGGTGGAGAAATTACAATAACCAATAGCAACATTACCTTCTTTTTTGGGGGGTAGGATTGAGTTTTTGGACCGGGGCTCGGCGGGCATCTTTGGAAACTACCAAAACCAAACAGTTCTGAAAACTAGACACCCGGGGGAGTCCAGGAAGGTATGGCATGCGTGGGTCCCCCAATGTTTTCCTACCCAGAAACCCCTGTAAACCATAAATTTAGGTTAAAAAAACTGTTTTCTATACATTTTTGCGTGGGATCTCCGAGTCCGCACAAATGTCCTACCACCCAGCGTTCCCCTTGTTCTCCCGAGTAAAATGATACCTCACTTGTGTGGGTGGGCCCAAGGCCTGTGACTAAGGCAGGGGGGCTTAACTTGTAAAACTTACATACTACTTTTTCAAAATTCATTTTTGGCCTATTCTGCTTTGGGGCACCCACACATGTGAGGTATCCTTTTACTCAGGAGAACAAGGGTAAGGCTGGGTGGTAGGACATTTTTGCCAGCACGGAGATCCCACGCAAAAAAGTTTGGAAAAGTGATATTTTTACCTAATTTTAAGGTTTGCAAGGAGTTCTGGGTAGGAAAACATTGGGGGACCCACGCATGCCATACCTCCCTGGACTCCCCCGGATGTCTACTTTTCAGAACTGTTTGGGTTTGGTACTTTTCAAAGAATACCACCGAGCCCCAGGCCAAAAACTCAGGTGCCCCCCCCAAAAATCAAGGGTGTTTTGCAATTGGGTATTGTAAATTCACCACCGTACAATTTGAACCGTTTCCTGTTGCAGCCACTATGCCTACCCACGCAAGTGAGGTACCATTTTTTTCAGGAGACCTGGGGGAACGCTTGGTGGGAGGAAATTTGTGGGAGCCCAGTGATGCCACGCTTTCCCACACAAAAAAAGTGTGAAAAAACTGATTTTTTCAGCAAAAATAGATGTTTGCAAGGGATTCTGGGTAAAGGAACGTTGGAGGATCCACGCAAGCCATACCTCCTTGGAAGCCCCCGGGTGTCTACTTTTCAGAAATGTGTGGGTTTGGTCGGTTTCCCTAGACGGCCGTCTCGCACGCGGCCAAAAACCCAGGTAACCCCTTTTGCAAAAGCTGGTGGTATTGAATGTCAATACCACCAGCTTTTGCAAGAGGGGTTACCTGGGTTTTTGGCCCCGTGCTAGACGGCCATCTAGGGAAACCTACCAAACCCACACATTTATGAAAAGTAGACACCCGGGGGCTTCCAAGGAGGTATGGCATGCGTGGGTGCCCCAATGTTTTCCTACCCAGAACTCCTTGCAAACCTTAGGTAAAAATATCAATTTTCCAAACTTTTTTGCGTGGGATCTCCGTGCCGGCAAAAATGTCCTACCACCCAGCGTTCCCCTTGTTCTCCCGAGTAAAAGGATACCTCACTTGTGTGGGTGCCCCAAAGCAGAACAGGCCAAAAATGAATTTTGAAAAAAGTAGTATGTAAGTTTTACAAGTGAAGCCCCCCTGCCTTAGTCACACGCCTTTGGCCCACCCACCGCCAGCCGCGGACCCATCACATTACAACACTCACACCAGCAGACAGCGCCATTCAAGGGCCCATCACTTACGTATCTGCCACAGCAACTACACAAAATGATGGACTGCGTAGAGTGTCACTCAACTAGCAGTGTGTGTAATGACCAACAGAAAGTTAGTACTCGCACACTGCCAGCTGAGCGCCAGTCCACCCACACCACCATCCAAGCGCCAGACCATGCACACCGCCAGCCAAACACCACTCAGCACACACCGACAGCCAAGTACCACTCCACACACACCGCCAGCCAAGCACCACTCCGTGCACAGACAGCAAAGTACCACTCCACGCACACCATCCAGCCAAGCGCCACTCCACACACACTGCCAGCCAAGCACCACTCCGTGCACAGACAGCCAAGTTCCACTCAACGCACACCACCAGCCAAGCGCCACTCCACACACACCGCCAGCCAAGCACCACTCCACGCACACTGCAAGCCAAGCGACACTCCACGCACACCGCCAGCCAAGCACCACTCCACGCACACCGCCAGCCAAGCACCACTCCGTGCACAAACAGCCAAGTACCACTCCACGCACACCATCCAGCCATGCGCCACTCCACACACACTGCCAGCCAAGCACCACTCCGTGCATAGATAGCCAAGTACCCCTCCACGCACACCACCAGCCAAACACCACTCAGCGCACACACCGACAGCCAAGTACCACTCCACACACACCGCCAGCCAAGCACCACTCCGTGCACAGACAGCAAAGTACCACTCCAAGCACACCATCCAGCCAAGCGCCACTCCACACACACCACCAGCCAAGCACCACTCCGTGCACAGACAGCCAAGTACCACTCAACGCACACCACCAGCCAAGCGCCACTCCACACACACCGCCAGCCAAGCACCACTCCATGCACACTGCAAGCCAAGCACCCCTCCACGCACACCGCCAGCCAAGCACCACTCTTTGCAAACCGCCAGCCAAGCACCACTCCGTGCACAAACAGCCAAGTACCACTCCACGCACACCATCCAGCCATGCGCCACTCCACACACACGGCCAGCCAAGCACCACTCCGTGCATAGATATCCAAGTACCCCTCCACGTACACCACCAGCCAAACACCACTCAGCGCACACACCGACAGCCAAGTACTACTCCACACACACCGCCAGCCAAGCACCACTCCATGCACAGACAGCAAAGTACCACTCCAAGCACACCATCCAGCCAAGCGCCACTCCACACACACCGCCAGCCAAGCACCACTCCGTGCACACTGCAAGCCAAGCGCCACTCCACGCACACCGCAAGCCAAGCGCCACTCCACACACACCACCAGCCAAGCGCCACTCCACACACACCGCCAGCCAAGCGCCACTCCACACACACCGCCAGCCAAGCACCACTCCACGCACACTGCAAGCCAAGCGCCACTCCACGCACACCGCAAGCCAAGCGCCACTCCACACACACCACCAGCCAAGCGCCACTCCACACACACCGCCAGCCAAGCGCCACTCCACACACACCACCAGCCAAGCGCCACTCCACACACACCGCCAGCCAAGCGCCACTCCACACACACCGACAGCCAAGCACCACTCAGCGCACACCGACAGCCAAGCGCCACTCACCGCCAGCCAAGCACCGCTCCACGCACACCGCCAGCCAAGCACCACTCCGTGCACAGACAGCAAAGTACCACTCCACGCACACCATCCAGCCAAGCGCCACTCCACACACACCGCCAGCCAAGCACCACTCCGTGCACAGACAGCCAAGTACCACTCAACGCACACCACCAGCCAAACGCCACTCCACACACACCGCCAGCCAAACACCACTCCACGCACACTGAAAGCCAAGCGCCACTCCACACACACCACCAGCCAAGCGCCACTCCGTGCGTAGATAGCCAAGTACCCCTCCACGCACACCGCCAGCCAAACACCACTCCGTGCACAGACAGCAAAGTACCACTCCACGCACACCATCCAGCCAAGCGCCACTCCACACACACCGCCAGCCAAGCACCACTCCGTGCACAGACAGCCAAGTACCACTCAACGCACACCACCAGCCAAACGACCCTTGGGGGGGGGGCGGGGGCGGCAGCGGAAGGTCTTCCGCTGCCGCCCCCACCAAAACAACGAAGATCAGAGAACCTCGGGGGGAGCGCCAGCACTTCCCCCGAGGGTGGGGCTGATGACGAGCTGGCCTTGTCATCCGCGCACGGCAGGTAAGCGCCATGACGAGCCCAGCTCGTCATTAGCTTTGAAGGGGTTAAACCCAGATCAGTTGACGGGGTGTGAGTGCTGGATTTGCTCCTTCGCTCCGTCCATCATCTCCTTTGGTATCGCATACTTTTAAAGCCAGAAACACCTTACCTAAAGGCTTTCCTACAAAATATTCTTATTATCTCAACAACCATAATGTTCCTTTTGGGAATATTCCAGTGGCAGGTGATCACAATATCCCTATCCTTGTCCGCAGACATTCTTTAATAGTTGCGGTGCATGAAGGTGTTGCTTCAGCACATGTGGGAGTAGCTGCCCCTACTCCCCTTTTACAACAGTGGTATTGGTGGCAAGGGTTGAACTAACAAACCATAAAATATGTCTTTTGTCGTGACATTTGTCAACAAATTAAGAGTTCTATTGTATCCCGCCCACCGCAGACACATCTTTTTATTCCTAGTCAGCCTTTGGCTGTATTTACCTAGATCATTGTGGTCTATTGACTCCTGATACTGCTTTCAAATTTAATTTAGTTCCGGCTGATTCTTGCTTCAAGATCCTTTGAGTTCAGCCAAAGCGCTCGGCTGGCACTTGAACTGTTATTAAAGACTTGAAGATTTTGTTGGGACTTATGCCTGTTGCACACTCCACTCAGACCAAGGTCCAGCTTTTGTTTCTAAAGAGTACCAATATTCGATGAAGTGCATGGGCGTGCAGGTAAATTTTTCTTCTCCGTTTAGGCCTGAAGGAAATTCTGTTGTGGAGAGAAGGAACCATGACATAAAGGAGTCCTTAACAGATAGAGTATTAAATACAGGGCACGGTTGGTTAAACCATATCTATGGGGTTCAACGAGCATTAGATAATCTCCCTAAAACATCTCTGTGTGGGTGGACCATGTCCAAAATGCCCTTTGACATCAAGATGTATGTTCCAGACTTTGATGGTCCAGATGTTCTGGAGGCAGCCTCTACCTTAGATGTAGATAACCACTGTACAGTCTTACAGGATCCACAAAAGTGCTATGACTCCCAGGCTCGGCGATTATGCCTACAGCTCTCCCGCTGAGTCCCGACACTCAAATTCCAGTACCCAGTTGGAATCCCAAAGTTGGAGGCCTGGTTCGAGAGAAGGTGGCAATCAAGAAGGCATTCGATCCAACGTACTGTAAACCTGTTCCAGTCCTTGGCATCCAGGGTACAGGAACTGTGATTTAGCCACAACTTCCGGGATACAAAGACAACCGCTTTGTCTCAATTGAGCATGTAAAACTACACCATGTTGCCCATTCTCCATAGTATGCATTAGGGACTTTTTTCTTACGAGAGAGGAGTGTGATTCTACTGGTGGACATTCACTTGTTAGTCAGCATGTTAAAATTAATTGCGCCTGTAATGCTTCAGCACCCAAATTGACTTGTTATTTAAAAGCAATTCTGATCCTTGCAATTCTCCCCTTTGTTACAGTACTTTCAAATGAAATCCATCTCATACTTAATATTAAAGATTGTTGCGGTATTCGAGCAGAATCTCCGTACATTGAATCCATTTCACAGTTAGTCACTTGTTGCCACAACGCCTTGTTTCCCCCTCCTCACAGGAATGTAGATTGCTCGTTGTGACCTTCTATTACAACTTTGAAAGCAGAATTTAACAAGCTAATCCGACTCAAAGCATTATTGTTCCAACAAGACGTGGCTCTCATATCTGCCCATGAGACCTTCGAATTGCAGGTGGCTAGACCTACCAGTGAAATATAATCATTGGTAGATACCAATCTTCCTATACTTTTCGGAGAACTAATTCATTGGTGTAATGCCTCCGAAAAAGCCGGATTAGCCCATGTTTTTGAACTTGTAGGCTCCGGTCTTGTGACTTCTTTCCAAACAATTTTTGGAGTAATTCCTGCTTTTATGCGATCTATTTTTTACAGTGTGTTCAGTAGTTTCCTTTCCTGCTGTTCCTCTTTGGTGGCATTCTCGTTCTATTGCTCCTCTTCAAGATTGGATGCTTCTTCAGTGTACGCCCAGGAGCTGGAATTCCTTCTACATTACTGTGAACGTATGCTTGAGAACTTTGGAGTACTCCCTCTGCAAATATTGGATGAAGATTGGTGTTTAACATTTCAATATTATTATTTCACCTGCATGCAACCTTCATTTCAATGCATCCAGTTTCCCTTTCAGCGGGCACTGGACACATGCCTGTCTTTTCAGACACCCACTGCCCTGGATTTCAAACTGCTGGCTAGTCACTTAGTGGTCCATTATCAAGACTCTTCCTTGGGTTTGAGACTTCGATGAAGGTGGGCAGTGGCAGTGTCCCCCTGAGCTGTTGGTGGCAAGCCTGGCCAATTGCGCAAGCACCTCTACCAGGTTCTCTCACAAATTTTAAAAACTGCACATTGCTTTTATTTCACGGGAATACTTTTTTAATTAACGAAATACTGTGAGGGTACTGGGGGGCAGACAGCACTTACCTGGAGGCCTGAGCTCGGCATTCCTTCCTCCCCACCCTGGTCCGACGCGGTACCTAGTACCGTTGCGCGGAGGGTGGGCAGGTAGAGCCAGGCACTTCCGGTTGTAAAGGTTAGCACTCTAGTTGTCTGGAGCGCTCTAGGTTAAAGGAGGCAAAATTCGGCGGCCGCGGGACGGCGAAGGTGGGCAGTGGCAGTGTCCCCCTGAGCTGTTGGTGGCAAGCCTGGCCAATCGCGCAAGCACCTCTACCAGGTTCTCTCACGAATTTTAAAAACTGCACATTGCTTTTATTTCACGGGAATACTTTTTTAATTAACGCAATACTGTGAGGGTACTGGGGGGCAGACAGCACTTACATGGAGGCCTGAGCACGGCGTTCCTTCCTCCCTGCCCTGGTCCGACGCGGTAGCTAGTACCGTTGCGCGGAGGGTGGGCAGGTAGAGCCAGGCACTTCGGGTTGTAAAGGTTAGCGCTCTAGTTGTTGGGAGCACTCTAGGTTAAAGGAGCTGTGCCCCAGCAAACGCGCAGCGGGTGCGCCGTCTTCGCGCCAAAGACTAGCCCGTCTGCGCCCGTCCGCTGCCGACCGGGGCTAGGGGCCAGACCCCTTGCCGACACTCCTGCCACAATTACATACAGTGTCAATCAACTCCTGGCCCCAAGGCAGGGAGTTGGGGAGGAATGCTGTCATAGCATTACAATGGTTTCTAAACAAGACCAATGTAACCAATGTTCTTTCACTCTGGCCCAGCAGCGCAACATGATGAATGCTGAGGAGAGAATGAAATTGTCCCTCATTAACTGTTGATCCCAAGGGAAACACAAAATGAAGGTCCATGACCTACTAATAGATGGACAGCTAGGCGCCTTGTTTCTTACAGAAACTTGGCTTAATGAAGACTCTGCACCCGATATAATAGATGCACTACCACCTGGGTATGAGATCAAGAGGATTGATAGACCCGTGGGCGTGGAGGCGGAATAGCTATAATTGGCAAAATAGAAATATGTTGCACGTTGAAGCAAGTGGATATTAAAAAAAGCGAATCCGGCTTTTTTTCCATCTCAGGTCAAGACAGTCCAATCCTGAAAGGGTTTCTGATCTATAGGCCCCCAGGTCCAGGGACCAGATTTAAGGAAAGCCTGATAGAACATCTGATACAACCTGCCTTAAAGGATGAGAGGCTGCTGCTTTTGGGGGGATCTTAATTTTCACTTCAATGACCCCACTAATACAGAAGCCCGGGAGATCCGCAATGAGCTTGCAGCTATGCAAATGACGCTCAAATCTGAACTCCCCACCCATGATTATGGGCACTTATTGGATCCTATTTTTTCCAATTGGGAACTGCTAAATATAGATACTCCGGTGCCTGTGGTATGGTCGGACCACTACCAGATCCCCTTCCAGATTGCGGTAAAAAGGGGAAAGCATGTAAGTCCGACGAGACAACGAGACGCAGGAAATGGGTAGGCTTTTCCAGAACTAAATTTAATGACCTTATGGAACAGGGTGGACCCCCAGTAGGTCAAGAGATAGAGGCAGCCTGCGAAATTTTGGATAACCGTATTTTGCAAGCCCTTGATCATACAGCCCCGTGGACCAATAACAGACCATGGCAATCTAAACCTGCACCTTGGTTTGGGCCCGAGCTTGTCAAGGAAAAGGCCGCGTGCAAACGACTTGAGAGACGCTGCAGGAAAGGTTATACGGTGGCAGATAGGATGGCCTATAAAGCTAAGCTTAAGGGCTATCATGCCTTGATTAGGATACATCGGACGGCATATTATAAAGACAGGATAGAGAGTGCAGAGGACATCAATGAAAGAACTGTTTGCTGTGTTTAAGGAAGTGGGCTCCCTTTCCAGCAGTGCCAGCCCATTGGAAGGCTCGGTGGAATCCTGCGACCGAGTGGCCCAATTTTTCGCTGATAAAGTGGGGAAAATCTATTCCTCATTTCCAGCGGAAGCTAGAACAAAGCCCATGACAGAGGATGTCACCGTTAACTCTGAAGGATCTGAGTTACTGGTATCCTTCAGCACCCCCCAAGAGGACATCTTAATTGACATAGCCTCCAAAATTAAGTCAGGCTCCCTTAAGGATCCAGCACCCGCTAAAATACTTAGGGAAAGTATAAACACCCTGGAACCTCACATACGCTATCTACTGGATCTTTCTTTTGATTCAGGCAGTGTTCCATCAGTATGGAAAGAGGCAGTGGTACTTCCGCAAAAAAAAATAACTAATATCAGTGCGGAACAATTAGACAATCTACGACCAATTTCCCTCCTTCCCTATTTCTCTAAAATCGCAGAGAAAGTTGTCAACAAACAATTGACAGAGCACATCGAAACCTGTAAACTCCTACACCCTACCCAATCAGATTTTCGGGCGTCTTACTCGACCGAATCAGCCCTACTCCTGTCCACTGAAACCATACGTAAGTTGATGGATGAAGGCCATACCACAGCACTCATCCTTTTAGACCTGAGCGTGGCTTTCGACACTGTAGCACATCACATCTTGGGGCAGTGTCTGAAAAAAGGAGGAGTGAGGGGCAGAGCTTTAGAAAGGCTAGAATCGTTCCTGCGGGATCGGAGCTTACAGGTCGCCCAAGGCCCTCATCGGTCTAAGAGTATTATGCTAAATCAGGGAGTACCCCAAGGGTCTAGCTTGAGCCCCACCCTCTTCAATCTGTATGTAACACCTATAGCAGAGATTACGGAGAGGTTTGGGGCTCAAGTAGTGACATACGCAGATGACACCCAACTTGTGGTGTCTCTTGCACAGTTAGATGGGGCAGCAGCGAACAACTTCTCAGGGTGCCTCCAAGCCGTAGCAGTCTGGATGGCTAATAACTGCTTGAAATTAAATGGCAGTAAGACAGAGGTGTTGGTGGTGGGACATGCACCATCGGTGTGGACTTCGGCATGGTGGCCACAAGTGCTGGGTCCTCTACCCTCACCTAGTGAGCAAGTGAAGAACTTGGGTATCTGGATAGATAACAAGATCTCCTATGAGCAACATACCACTCGGGTGGCCGGACAATGTTTCGGCATTTTGAGAAATATGCGGAAAACATTGGACTTACTTCCCACAACAGCCAGAAAGACCATAGTCCATGCTCTTGTTACTTCGAGATTGGACTATGGGAACGTTCTGTATTTAGGAGCCAATAACAGATGTATCACTAGGCTTCAGCGGATACAGAATATGGCGGCCCGCATGATCTTGAAACTACCCAGAAGTGCATCATCTAAGAAAGCCCTGGAATCCCTCCACTGGCTTCCGATCAAAGAACAGATGCTCTATAAGACCTTATTGCTCAGCCATCGGATCATGCAGGGAAAGAGGCCATCCTGCCTGTTGGACCTACTGAACCCTTACATCCCGGGCCGTGACTTGAGATCTTCCGGGAAAGGGCTGCTGAAGGTTCCTAGATTCAGAAGAGCTCGGATGGGCGGACGCTCCTTCCGAGTACAAGCTGCACAACACTGGAATAATCTCCCACATGAAATGAGATTAGAGACGTCGGAACGTATCTTCCGGAAACAACTTAAAACCTACCTCTTCCCTCTGGTTAGAGAATGAGGAGGTTAGTAGGAGAGAACTGGGTGGGGATGATTCGTCTGTTGGTTAGAGCCAGCACAACTCAGCGCGGGGACACACTGCTCCCAGTGTAACCATGCGCTTTATAAAATTTATTACTATTATTATTCTACATCATGTGAGTCTCGAGCCAATTGCCAATTAGGATTCCTGGGCAAGGGCAGAGAGATTACTGGATCAAAACTTCATTGAAATCAATGCAGTTTGCTCAGTGACTGCCTCCGCGTTAGCTGGCACTGGGGATCATGTATATGCTCTTTGAAATTCTATATTAGGTCGTGGACCTATCCTTCTGCACATTCAGGCTCCATCATTGAGACCTTCGCCGTCGCAACGGCAGATTACATGTTGGATGTCACCGACACACATTAATTGGCTTTTTTATCAAATTGTCTTCCATATGCCTTTCTTTCTTAACAAAGTAATTCTAAAAAACTGCTTTGAGTTTGTTTATCTTCCTATTTCTGTTATCCCTTTCTGTGCCACCTTTCTAACCAGGGGGAGGGTGTCATATGTTCAGTGCATGGCCCATTGTCGTTTTCCATATGTTAGCCTAACAGCACAATTCAGGCTGCAATTGCTTTGTGCACTTTACTATATACACATGTTTATTTTTGGGTCACATTGTATTTTCAAATAGAACTTGCATCTGCTTTCGTGTTTTGTTCTTTCCTGGGATTTCTTCTGAACACAGCAGACAAGGTCAAAGAATTTCCCTTGTTATTTTGTTCTGGTCAGGCACTAGCGCCTAGACACAGCACAGGAGTGCAGCTGTTGTTTGTGAGCATTTGAGCGTTGTCATATAGGTATGCACAGTAATGTAACACACGTATAGAGAGAGAATTTCACAAAGGAGATCACAGCTGTATCTGAGATGTAGAACATCCAACTGTGTATGCTGTGGTACGGGGTCCGCTATTAATTCCAGAGATTTTTGCTTCTGTAGAAGGGGGGGGATCAGGCTAATCTGTTTTATAATATGACAGGACTTTTCATTATATATGGTTTACTGACTATGCAAACTGTATATGGGTTAGCCAATTTTTTTCTGATTGTGGCAAGAATTCGGCATTCTAAAGTAAGCTTGGGCATAAAATCCGTTATGCGGGAGAATTTGCGGATTTTTGACGATTTCCCGATCCGCGAATCACGCGAATTTGCCCAAAAATCGGCAAATTCGCAAGCTGCAAATTATTTTGCTTGGTCGCGCTTGAGAAATACAATATTGCGCGTGCGGCGTTGACTTACCGTGATTCTGAGTCCGCTGAGTTGTTTTTTTCCCGGTTTTCGTGTGCTGCGCCATTTTCGATCTTGCTGCGTGACCGAGCGAGAGTTTTTCGAACGCAATTACGTCATTGCGGCTCACCATCTTGCACAGCAAGAGTTTGACAACGCAAGTACGTCATAAGGGCCCGCGATTACGCATTGCGGGAGTAAACAATGCCGAACACGTAGATGTGGCGTGCAGCTGACTTCCGGCAGGCGATTTGAACAGCTCGCGTTCCCGAAATTGCAAAAATTGCAATTCTACACAAGAAATCCACCGCAGGAAGCATAAACCTTGTGAAAATGATGATTTTGATCAGAATAACTCCTCAGAATGTCATTTGGCTGCACTTTTTGGTGCAAGGAGTCCATTTTTTTTTTGGGGGGGAGGAAGGAAGTGCCCCAGAGTCTCCAACTTCATGTTCCTGTCCAGCAGGCTCCTCTCAGTGCTTTGTCCATGTCCTGGTCACTTTTGATTTGGATCTGGAGCTGGAAGGATTAATTTTAGTGGCTGCTGCTGGATATTTGTATTTGAGGACTTTTTGGACTTTGGAGTTTGGATCGCTTTTGGACTTGAGATTTTACAAGTAAGTTGGTGTCGTTTGTTTGGGGCATTGCAGTTGAGGCAACTACAGTTCTAAAACTTTTTTCACAACTTTAACAAAATATATATTGTGGGTGGCCACAGTATCCAGTAGGCCCAGGGTTAGTCATGGGGGCATGATACAACTGTTTCTGTGATTTTTTTAAACTTAATTCTCATTTATGTCATGGAATTTTAGCTCACTGTTATATGTTGATTTTTTTTAATTTTGGGGTGCCTGTAAAGCCTCACTAGCCTGTAGGCCCAGGTGTAGTGAGTGGTGCATGGACCTAGTCTTTCTGTGGGGTGTCTTGAATTTAAACATCATTGAGGGCATGGATGGCATTGGATTGTGGTGATTTTTGTGTGTTTTTTTACATTTTGGGGTGGTGTTGGGGCCTGGCCATGTGGGTGGGGGTCATTTCGAGGCCTGGTACAGGCAGGGCCTGGCCATGTGGTGGGGGTCAAGGGGCCATTTTGAAGCCAGGCAGTGTGCTCAGGCCTGCACCCAGTTTGCCTTGCTTTCAACCATTATGCCCAGGGGTACTCAGTGGTGCATGGGCCTGGTCTTTCTGTGGGGTGTCTTGAATGTAAACATCATTGAGGGCATGAATGGCATTGGATTGTGGTGATTTTTGTGTGTTTTTCGTCTTTTTGGGGTGTTGTTGGGGTCTGGCCATGTGGGTGGGGGCCATTTTGAGGCCTGGGACAGGCAGGGCCTGGCCATGTGGTGGGGGTCAAGGGGCCATTCTGAAGCCAGGCAGTGTGCTCAGGCCTGCACCCAGTTTGCCTTGCTTTCAACCATTATGCCCAGGGGTACACAGTGGTGCATGGGCCTAGACTTTCTGTGGGGCGTCTTGAATTTAAACATCATTGAGGGCATGCATGGCATTGGATTGTGGAGCTTTTTGTGTGTTTTTCGACTGTTTGGGGTGTTTTTGGGGCCTGGCCATGTGGGTGGGGGCCATTTTGAGGCCTGGCGCAGACAGGGCCTGGCCATGCGGTGGGGGCCAAGGGGCAATTTTGAAGCCAGGCAGTGTACTCAGGCCTGCAGCCAGTTTGCCGTGCTTTCAACCATAATGCCCAGGGGTACTCAGTGGTGCATGGGCCTAGTCTTTCTGTGGGGTGTCTTGAATGTAAACATCATTGAGGGCATGGATGGCATTGGATTGTGTTGATTCTTGTGTGTTTTATGACTTTTTTGGGTGTTGTTAGGGCCTGGCGATGTGGGTGGGGGCCATTTTGAGGCCTGGGACAGGCAGGGCCTGGCCATGTGGTGGGGTTCAAGAGGCCATTTTGAAGCCAGGCAGTGTGCTCAGGCCTGCAGCCAGTTTGCCTTCCTTTCAACCATTATGCCCAGGGGTACTCAGTGGTACATGGGCCTAGTCTTTCTGTGGGGTGTCTTGAATGTAAACATCATTGAGGGCATGTATGGCATTGGATTGTGTTGATTCTTGTGTGGTTTTTGACTTTTTGGGGTGTATAACGGATGTTCCTCTGGCTTCCATTGCTTTTAGGTGCACAAGAGACCCACCAGTGCCAGGAAGAAGTCCTGCAGCGGTGTGTGCAGCACAACGTCACGTGACATTCCGTGTGGCCACAGACAAGACAACTCTGCCACTCGTGCAACTGCGGCCTGCTGTTCTGACATCTGAAGAAGATGGCCCCAAAGAAAGGTGGCCAGATTGCCTCAGCGAAAAAAGTTGCCAGTGCCACTGCCAGTAAGAAGGAGCAGAAGAAGCAAGTGGCACCACCTACCAAGGAGACTGGTGTGCCTACCAACACCTTTTTTGGGGAAAAAAAACCTACGCCTGCAGCAGCAGCGGTGTCCGCCGGGGACCAAGCTGGAAGCAGCACCTCTGCTTCATTGGGCTCAGTGCCACCACGCCAAGTTAGGTCCAAGACCACCATGAGTGCTGCTGCGGCAGCCACTTTGGTTGTTCAATCACCATCGACCAGTGATCTTGGCTCATCACATGAAAGTGCCATCCAATCAATGCCGGTTGTAACTTAGCTGACGAGTGTTCAACAACGACAGCCGCAACGACAACCACAGGTGCAACTAGTACAAGCGCAAGTACATGGGCAAGGAGAGGCACAAGTAGAGCCGCAAGGAGAGGCGCAAGTAGAGGCGCAAGGAGAGGCGCATGGACAGGTGCATGGAGAGGTGCAACTAGAGGTTCATGGAGCGGCACAACTGCCTACAACGCTTGTTCGTCCAGAAGTAAGGACACATCAGGAAATTGATATTCAAGAGGAGGTATCATCCGAGGAAGCCACTCCTCCTGATGATGATCCATTGTCTTCCAGATCCCCAGCAAGAAAAAGGTCAAGGAGGGCTATTACTACTACTACTACAAGTTCTTCTTCAAGCCCCCTTCATTCTGATGACCTTGATCATGATTGGAACCCAGCAATGCAGTCTGAGAGTGAGTCACGCCATGAGCCGACAAAGGTAGCTAAGTCTAAAGGGAAGGCTCCCGCAAGGCTTCGACTTATGGGTGATGACGACAAACAAGAAGTGGTGTCTTCTGCTGCTGATGAACAGTCTGACGATGACCCAGTCATCACAGTCATTACTCCAGCCCCAGCGGGCATGCAGCATACAAACATTTTGACCCTATCCCGAATGGCTGCTGAGCGGGATGTGGGCGGCGTGGCACTGGTACCACCACCAACGCAGTCAACTACAACACCAACACGACCTACCGCTTCCATATTTTTTAGTTAGAAGGGCCGGCAGGGACCTCCATCCAGCTCGACCTCAAGTAGTGGTGGTGTAAGTGAACAACAGAAACGAATTCAGTAATGCCCATCCTCCACTTCATCCGGCATTGAAAGTCAAAGTAGCACCTCCACCACCAGCAGACATTTCCAGTCCCCAGTTTGGGACTTCTTTACTGTTAGCCAAAGTGTGGAAAACATGGTAGTTTGTTCGATTTGTAAAACAACAGTTAGTCGGGGTAAGCTTGGTACCAACTATGGGACCGGAGGCCACAGAGGTCATCTCAAGAAACACCACACTATCATTTGGGAAGCACACATAAGGAAGATTGAGGAAGGCAAAAGAAAAACAAATCCAAATGTATCCCTTGATATTGCGTCTGATGATGATGAGAGGCTGATCGTGCAGGGGGGAAGTGAAGAAGCAACAGACATTTTTTCTGGTACACCCAGTACCGCTGGCAGCAGCGCTGCAGTGGTATCGCCCACACCCTCTACCCCTGCAACATGTATGAGGCACACTAAGAGTTTGGGAGAGACACCAATGCGAAAAACTACATTACTGGGCCTAACTGGTTTGAAGACGTCATCATCATCATCACGTAAAATGATCCAGCCCACCATTCGCGGAATGTTGTGGTCGGAGGCGCCATTTGAACGCAACCACCCAACGGTACGTCTGTATAACGCAAAGCTGGCTAAAATGCTAGCACTGGACCTGCTCCCTTTTTCTTTCGTGGAAGGGGTGGGGTTTCTAGAATTAGTGGCAACAGTCTGCCCTAAATGGAAGGTTCCTAGCCGGTCCTATTTTGCCAGAGTTGCGGTTCCAGCACTACATCAAGTTGTGCTGGAGTTGATTGGGGCAGATTTGCAGAAGAGTGCTGTTCACACTATCCACTTGACAACAGACATGTGGACCAGTTGCCAAGCCCTTGATTACATGTGCATCACTGCACACTGGGTCTCTTTTGCAGGGGTTAGAGACAAGTCAAGTGCAAGTGTTGAGCCGGACACACTTTTTCAAGCTACTCGGAAACATGCAACATTAGCCATGTTTGCCATGGAGAAATCTCATACTGCAAAAAACATTTTGGAGGAGTTTATTAGTAAGGTCTCTGAATGGCTGCATCCAAGAAATTGCATAGTTGGCTATGTTTCCACGGATAATGGCAGTAATATAGTTAAGGCCATGCAGCAAGGTGACTATTTCAGAGTGCCGTGTTTGGCGCACAGTATTAACATTGTGGTGCAAGATTTCTTGAAAAATGAAAACACAGTCAGGAAGTTAGTGACCATCTGCCGAAGAATCTGCACACATTTCAGCCATTCTTTTAAGTCCCGGAAGCAGCTGAGGGGCATTCAACATGAACGTAAAGTGCCAGTCAAAGGACTCATACAGGAGGTGGCAACACGTTGGAACTCAACCTTTTACATGCTTGAGCGTCTGTCTGAGCAGTGCATGGTAATCAATGAGTATGTCTTTCGACGGGGTTCTACTATGAAAGACATGAGGCTAGAGTTGGAGGAATGGAAGCTAGTTAAAAGCCTGACTGACATGCTTCGTCCTTTTGAGGTCTTCACGTGTGAAGTCAGCAGGGAGGACTGTTCTTTGGGCAAAGCTATCCCATTGTTGGTCATGCTAGAGCACCAATTAAAGGTGGTGTCTTCAACGTTCAGAGATGATGGTGAAAATCAAGACGCATATCAGTTGGCGGAGAGTTTATTAAGCCGCCTAGTTGACAATGAAAGGCTTAAAAACATACATACAGAACATTACATTTGTGGCACTATTCTGGATCCACGGTACAAAAAGGCAGTGGCCAGCAAAGCATTCATTCTTTTTGATGAAGCAGATGTTTAAAAGTACAAACATTGGCTAGCTGTGTCAGCCACTCGGTTAAAAAAAGATCGGCAGAAAATTCAAGGAGCCGGCAGAAGTCCAACTGAATCAGCAGGCCATCCAGCGTCAAGTTCCACTTCTGAATCTGTGGGCGAAGGGAGTCATTTTCCCTCACAGCCGTTAACGACACCAGCAGCAACAGTATCATCATCCTCACCTGCACCAGGCCCAGCCATATTATTGTCGGAAGCGGATTGGCTAACTCATCAAGAGTTTGCTCGTTCCAGTACTGCAAAGGCCACAGATGGTACGCAAAGTGGAGCAACCGTGGAGAACCTTGAGTTGATGGTGCAGGCCTATCTGGATGACCCAACAGAGGTCTTTGTTAATAAGAACCCATTGCTGTATTGGTACAGGAAAATGCCTCTATGGCCACTGATCACCAACCTGGCTCTAAATTATTTGTCTTGCCCACTCGCAAGTGTGTCTTCTGAACGTGTTTGCAGTGCTGCTGGTGCCATTGTAACTTCAAAAAGGACCTTCCTCTCACCCAAAAATGTGGAGAGGTTAACACTGATCAAGATGAATCAGCACTTCATCCCACCAGATTACAAAGTACGTGAATGCACGCAGGAAGAAGAGGACACCGACTTAGGTGACGGAAGTTCTTCTCTGTTACCTGACCTACTCCCATCTCAATTCATGGAGTTTGAGGACGAGCTCTACTTCTCTGACACCGAGGCCTGAAAATGACTTCCTTTTTTTCGTCCTTATTCACTTTTATTCCTGTGTGTCTTTCTTTGTTTTGAAACCTTTACCACAACAAAACTCTAATCTCCTAATCACAACAAGTCAATCAGCAGCACTGTCTTCGTCTTTTATTCCTTATTGATTTGAAGGTGCCGCAGTCTGCATTCCTGAGGTTCACAAGTTCACAACTCAATCATGCTCCTCTATACTCCTCCAGACCCCCCCTATCCATTTCCCTCAAGGTAGATGGATGGATTACGATGAGTCCCCTCAAGTGGGACTGAAATCACTGACTGACTACATGCTTGCTGATTGCTGACAGAGTTACTTCTGATATTGACAGGAGAAGCTGCCCTGTGGGCCCTCACTTTCCGAAGAAGATGCGGACAAAAAGTAGAACAGGTAATGAATAATTGAGAAGATGGCTTGCAGTGGACAGCAATGGCTATCTGGCTCTGATGAAACCAATTGCTGTTTCTTTTTTGTGCATGAAATGATGAATCATTTGTCTTGTCTTAGTTATTATTTAATCTTTTACACAGTAATTGTAACTCATGTCAACTACTCTGTTTTTTACCTTGTTTAATTCAAATTGTACTTCAAATTCAGGGGCCACTATGTTGCATTTCACAATATGCAAAATGTCCTTGGAGCGGACTCACTTTCCAATATACCTTTGATGATTGATTAAATAATATAACTTTTTTCTTTTCAATCACTCACTGGGATGGATGGATCATCAGCGTCGGTTTACGGAACTACTATGGCCAATTCGTGAGTGGCAAACAGGTAAACCAGTCTACAACAACTACTACAGCAGAACTACATGTCTGTCTATTCGTGGTATGTAGTGGTCAAGGGCGAGGCAGTGTACTGTTCTTGTTATGCCAGGCAGAGTCCATTCCAGACAGCAGTTCATGTAAAATTGGGGCTATGTGGCTTGCTGCATACAATTAGATATGCTTTGTCTGTCTGACAAAGAGCCTAGGTATGCTACATCAGGTTGCTTCACTCAGTGGTGCCTGCCTTGACCGTCTGCATGGCACTGCCCCAAGCTTGGGCTAAATATCCGTTACGTTTGGAAAATGAGCTGTTTTTCGGTATTTTGCAAATCTCCCGAAATTACTGAAAAATCGCAAATTCTTGAGCGGAACGGATTTTTGGCCCATGCTTGCGGCAGGGCCATGCAGACGGTCAAGGCAGGCACCACTGAGTGAAGCATCCTCCTGATGTAGCATACCTAGGCTCTTTGACACAGACAGACAAAGCATATCTAGGGTTTAGGGTTCAGTGCGATTTACTAGGGTTTTTGGGTTTAAGTTGGTATGGTTCATGCTGATTCTAGGGCTCGGGCCCAATGCAGGCTCGTTCATAATGATGTTGGCAAGGTTTTAGGGGGTTTTGGTGTTCTTTGGTCCAGAATTGGCAGAATTTTGGCCTTTTGGGTGTTTTGCGGGCACGTGTTTTTGGGTGAAAAGTACTAGTCGTAGACCTTCTTCTTCTTCTTCAAAGACCGCAGTGGTTCGATTTTGTTCTGCCTTGCTGAGATTCTTGGGAATCGCTGGAACAAGTGACTGTCCAGGTAAGTTTCAAGAGGATCGAAGTAGTGGAAGTGCTGAAAACAGCAATGTTTTGTGAACAGCGCAATTTTCCATGTTTTGAATATACCAGTATTGCATTGTAGTGTAGTTCCTATATTCCCAATAGGCTGTGCGCATTGGAATAACATAAACGATAGTGTAGGCGTAGGACTGAGGTCGACTAGGTCTCTTTTCAATATGTTAGACTTAATTGTGTGTGTGCCAGCTAGCTCAGAGGTCACTAGAAACTTTCTTGCGTAAACAAGAAGGTGTTAACTTTCCTGAATAGACAAGAAGGGATTAGCTTCTGACAACCATATAACATAACAATTTTTTCCCCCTGAAATAAGGAATATCTCCAGAGTTGCGGAAACAATAGATATCTATTTTACTCAGTCAATCGTGCATGCTTCGTTTTACCAGAAATGCAGAGAAATAGAGAGACGGGCGTTTTCAATAAAAGGGTTATTTATTGAGCAGTCTTCTTTCTCATGCAAGAGAAATGAATTGCCACAATTGCAATACTTGTCATAAAGTAAAGTGCGTACAGTAAAATGAGTATTATGAAATAATACTGTAAAAGCATTTATATGGTTTCTAAGCCATAAGATACTTAAAATGGATAAAATACATACAACGATAAAATAATGACTAAACATACTCAACTGGTGTTTCTAAGATACGCCTTCCCCAGTGTACCTAACCTAAGCCTAGTACAGGGAAGGAGTAGATGAGTTACAGTTTTTGCCAAGAATCTGAATCAAGATTTCTCTAAGGGTCTAATCAGCTCCGTACCTTGGGTATAGAATGAAGGAGGTCTTGTATCTCTCTCTCAGGACTCTATCTCCCAGTAACCCGCGAGGGTGACAGGGAAATACTGGAGCTGGATTTCTCAGCAGGAGAAAAGACAGCGTCTCTCTCAGTGCGTCAGCAGGGAGGCGTTCTGGATCCGCTGGAGTCTCTTCTGGAGCTTGGCGGTGGTACCGGCGTAGAGGGCGTTTCCGTAGTCCAGTCGACTAGTGACGAGGGCCTGGGTGACGGTCTTCCTGGTCTCGGTGGGGATCCACCAGAAGATCTTCCGTAGCATGCGTAGGATGTTGAAGCACGCTGAGGAGACGTTGTTGACTTGCCTGGTCATGGAGAGGGAGGAGTCCAGGATGAAGCCCAGGTTGCGTGCGTGGTCTGTCGGTTTGGGTGCGGTGCCCAGGGCGGGAGGCCACCAGGAGTCGTCCCAGGCGGAGGGTGAAGAGCCCAGGATGAGGACCTCCGTCTTGTCTGAGTTCAGTTTCAGGCGGCTGGTCGTCATCCACTCGGCTACTTCTTTCATCCCTTCGTGCAGGTTGGCTCTGGCGGCGGCGGGGTCGTTGGTCAGGGAGAGGATCAGCTGGGGGTCGTCGGTGTAGGAGATTATGCTGAGGTTGTGTTGGCGTGCGATGGCCGCGAGGGGGCTCATGTAGATGTTGAAGAGGGTGGGGCTCAGCGAGGATCCTTGAGGGACGCCGCAGATGACTTCGGTGGCCTCTGACTTGTACGGTGGTAGGCGGACTCTCTGTGTTCTTCCGTCGAGGAAGGAGATGATCCATTCCAGAGCCTTCTCCTGGATTCCGACGTTGCTGAGGCGCTGTACTAGGGTGCGGCGGCAGACAGTGTCGAATGCCGCGGAGAGGTCTAGGAGGATGAGGGCCGCTGTTTCTCCGTTGTCCATCAGGGCTCGGATGTCATCGGTGGCGGCGATGAGGGCGGTCTCGGTGCTGTGGTTGGCTCGGAAGCCAGACTGAGAGGGGTCGAGGGATCCATTCGTCTCAAGGAAGGCGGCCAGCTGCTTGTTGACGGTCTTCTCGATGACTTTGGCTGGAAACGGGAGGAGCGAGATGGGGCGGTTATTCTTGAGTTCGGTGGGGTCCGCTGTGGGTTTCTTGAGTAGAGCGCTGAGTTCGGCGTGCTTCCAGATCTCAGGGAAGGTGGCGGTGTCAAAGGATGTGTTGATGATGTCTCGCAGGTGGGGTGCGATGACAGCGTCGGCCTTGTTGAAGACATACAGTTTATGTTTCACCCACCCAGGCAGTCCTCTATCCTTTCTCCTTCCACCCATCCTTGCTTCATCCTTCAACCGGCAATGCATCATATTCCCAGCCACCTCGGGCAGCAATCAAACACGTATCATTCTTTGCCAGTCATCATTACTTTTAACTCGCTCGTCCTTCCACACTTGCTTACACCCTTCTTTCCCTTTTCGTTCATCCCATCCATCAAGTTCATCTGTGATCTGACTTGGATTCTCGAAAAAACTTTCACAGCTGAGTTGAAGTCAATTTAGAGGAGGCTACTACCTGGTTGATAAAAACTTAGTTCTAAATTTGTAAGTCTTCTTAACAGTATAGTATACTTGTACTGTACAACATACACCCGTGCAGAGAGCACACTCTGCAGTCTGCAATCTCAATAAGTAAGGAATATAATAGCTTACCACTGTCCGTCACTACCGTGGCATCCCCCACAGCAGTTTCCGCTGGCTGTTGCACCGCCTCCGCCCATAAGGAGTGCCCACCTCCGCGCTGGCCCCGGCACCGGTGGATGATTGTGCCGATGTTCTGCCTAGAAAAAACATTTCAGATTCTTAGATGCTATATACACCACTCCCTAGTATTTTGTCTAGGAATGAAAAAATGTCACTACGACTACACAAACAAATTTAATAATTTGTGACTGTCTAGTCAAAACTAAAAATTGCCCTTTTTTCAGGGAAGGGTGTTGTCTTGCTACACTTTTTGGCACAACTGATGAATGCTTGCTTTTTAACACGCACCATTTTTCTCATAACAGACAGAAGCTTCCCTTCTAAGAACAAGAGCAACATCAGATCATCTTCACTAGGACGGAGTCAGCAATGATTCTGCACCACAAAGATGATTTGAAGTTCCAACCAGGTGAGGGCTCGCCCAAAATTAATGTGTGAAATCACTAAGCACTTTTCCATTTTCAATCCACCGTTTATGTTGTATGATGAACTTGATTTTAATAAATGTTTTTACTTTAATAAAGCTTTAAAACTTACATAGACTCTGTGGTTTTTGGTCATTAGTGAGTGAGCGAAAGGGTTTGCAATTTGCAAGCATGAGTCCGTGGCTCTGACAGTTCTGGACTCTGACTCCGTAGTCTTATATCCTGGGTTGGATAATCATCATTGGGGATCAATCATCGATGAATTAGGGAGCTAAATGACTCTGCCACACTAGCTAGTCAGTAAGGAGATTGGGGGTTCAAATTCTGTTATGACTGAGGTATGTGGAAAGTCTAACTGTGCCTATTATAATTGATAAACAATGCACTATTTAGTGTCCATGGTTCTGTTTGTGCAGAATTGTCCCTGCAACAATAGTAGTATGGATTGTCCTCCTATCTAATCAAAAAGAAAACTAGTATATTATTCTTTCTTGGTGGTCATTGACATTTTATTGTTGGGAATTGTGAAAGCATAAACATTTAGAAGACTTCAAAAGACATTATGGACAACCCAGAGGACTGCACTCAGTGCATAGAGCAATTGCTGAATAGAATGGGAGTTTCGTTTAACACCTTTAGCCAACTGTGCAAGCTTAGTTAGCTACACAGACAGACTAATAATAATAATCTAGTAGTACCACAGGGAGTCATAGTAGAGGCAGGATAAGAATTTAGAAACAGTCTACAAGAAGATCAAAGACGATATAGAAAACATCGAATGAGGAACGTTAGTAAAAAATAGGTACTTAAAAGATAGGGAAGTATCATTATTAATATTAACATGAAAACTTACTGGGGCCAGCAGAGGAGCCCTCGCCGGACCAATCCTGGCCTTCCTGTTCCTGCTCAGCCGGTGCCGCTACCTCCTCCTCTGTGCTCTTGCCCCTGGGGGGAGCTGATGTACAACATGAAAGAAAGACCCAAACATGGATGATTGTTGTCAACCAAATCAAACTTTTCAAAAGAACAATAACAAATTATTTCGGAGAAATAGCAAATAGACAACAATTGCAATACATATATTGACCTGTCTGATGTGGTCTACTAGGATATTAGTATTACTGGATTCGCGGACCGTCGACTTGGAAAGTTATGTAACTCACTAAACCAACTACAAAAAGGTTCGACTAGGACTGGCAGGCAGCCCTCCGCAGCAGTGACAGACGAAGTCCATCGTGATTGCAGACCAGTGAGAACATTAAAAGTAAGTTTACTATTACATGACCAGTCATTAAAATACTCTGAGAGATGCATCACGTTGTAAAGCCCTGTGCCATCAGGGGGCGTTCCGGCGCAAGGGAGGGCGTTCCTGCGTAGGAACGCATCATAAAAGTGGCTGAGTGAAATCTACAAGATTTAACTCAGTCACTTTTAGGCCAATGATGCGTCTCTCAAAACCATGCGCCTGCTTGAAGTAGACGTACGGCTTGACGCAGCATTGGGGAGATAGGGCACCCCAGAGCATTGCTGGAGCTGCGTCGTGGTTGTGACGCAACTCCAGCAATGCGCCACCTTTAACTCACAGATGCGTGACGCTTCTGTGTCGTTTTTGCCCCATGGTGCGCCGCATTGTGAATGCGACGCACCATGGGTGGTGGAGGCGTGGCGCACAATTACTGGCGCATCCCTGCTAATTTTCAGGGGTGCACCAGTAATTGTAAATCAGCCCCTTAGTGTCTAGCATTACGCAGTTCTGTAAAGTACACTCATACATAATTACTCAGGCCAATGAAATGAGCACAAAATCGAAAACAAACAAGCATAGTAGCACCGCCACTGAGCAGAAGAGCAGTGCACCTGAAATGCAATCACAGAAGATTTTGAAACATAACTTACCTATAATGTAATCAGCAGCATAATTGCTCTTCGGAAAAAACAAAAATTTGCAATATGATAACACATAGAGCAGGAGAAAACAGAGTAGAGATTAAATAGCTACTACTACTCACCAGGCCCCGGGATCTCGACGCCTACCAGGTCGAGCAGGTCGTGTTCACGGTCCAGGAGGTCGGACCACCGGTGCGTGGCCTGGCTGTAGGTGCGCCGGACCCGAGAGTGTTTATACATGGCCCGGCACACCTTTTCCCACAGCTTCCGACGCTCCCGGAGCCTGTACCCGCTAGCGATCCTGCCGCCTGCCGCAATGGTCTTGGGGAGGCGGCGCTGCACATAATAAACCAGTGCGGCCACCTCCTCCGCGCTGAAGATCTCCCAGGCTGTGACTTGCTTCCCCCTCAATCGCACACATGGGAGCCGGGAACGGGGTGCGGGACCCTTCCCCTTGTCAGGCTGCTTCCCGTCTCCCTTTGCCATGGTCTGGACAGGAAGGTAAATAATAAATAGGAAAGAGAATAGGGAAAAAGTAAAGAAAAGAAAAGAGTTTAAAAAAGTAGTTTTAAATTAACCAAAAGTAGAAGAAAACACAAAATATAGAGCTAGAAAAATAAGTAAAATAGATCCAAAAAAACTTCAAACAAGCAAAGGATGCAAAAGATTGATGCTGGATAGAGAAAGCATGCCCAGAACCATAGCAATGAGTGAAAAACAAGATGGCCCCGCCCGTTGAGGACCGCGTGGGTAAGTTTGCGCAATATTTCCCTGCAAGCACGCAAAAACACACGCAAACTTGAAATAGCGCGCCGCACACAACGTGAGATTGCCAATAGCGCCCGGAAATGGAAATACGCAACGCGCACAAGATGGTCGTGCCCATGTACGACAGCATGGGTAACTTCGCGGTTGTTGCACTGCAAGCGGCCCATGAAGACGCAAAAAACCCCACAAACACGCAAAAAAAGCCGCAAATTCGAACAAATGCGCGAATTTTGCGGATCGCAAATTCACTTTCGCATGAATTCGCGGACCGCAAATTCACAGATTTTGCCCATACATATTCTAAAGCACAATAGTTTAAATAAATATTTGAAACTTCTTTCATGTCTCTGTTATATCTTATTGCGGGCAAGTACAAGTGTGAGATTGATACCTGGTGTCCTTTTACCATGATCCCTGAGAGGGTCGGAAGGGTTGTGTTGTGGGGTGTCAATTCACCTTTGTCTCTCTGGTAAGGCTAGGAGGGCAAATGTGACACTATAGCTAGTCGGCCTTGGGCTCATGATACTGAGGTGTCATGGCGACTCAGCCCCTATATATTATCGGTCGGTGGTTCTAAGCATAGTTCTGTTCCTGAGCAGAATCATTGCAACAGTTTAAGACAGTCAAACAAAATACTCAGTTTAGTAATTGTGTATAAATGTCAGGATAAAATCACCCCCTTTGTTCCAGTTCCATGTCCTTTATGACCAAGTAGCTGAGTGCTTTGCATATTACTCATAAGACAGCTGTGCAACCAGGGCAGCCAGCCTCCAAGTGGTGAAAGGACATCACCCGCAGTCTGGATTCCCTAAAGGAGAGGCTATGGACCAGTACAAAAACACCTAGAAAACTATTTACCTGCTAAAAGAGGTAGGGAGTCTGCCAGGGCCCAGCAGGAGGAGAATGTCCAGGACAGGCAAGGATCAGAAAGCCCACGTCGGCTGCAACTGAATGATTACCATTCTAACTGACATGAATGAGGACTGCAACTGACTGATTGTAGTAGGTGTGACTGAGGGATGCAACTGAGTGGCTACCAGCAACAAGGTGAGGGCTGCAACTGATGAATTCCCATTGATCTGGACAAGGGCTGCATCTACCTGATTCACAAGGCCTGCATCTAAATGACTGCTGTATGCCCACACATGAACTGTGACAGCCTGATCGCTCTAGGCCCAGACAAGTGCTTGAACGGCCTGGCTGCCATAGGACAAACGGGGGATGCAACTGCAAAATTGCCATAGGTTTAACTCATTCTGCAGCTACCTTTGGTCCTCAATATTCCCACCGGGGCTTAAACTAAACTTGTTTTGAACCACATCACCATGGCTGGGACTGCACCTTCTCAAACCAAGACTGCTCGATGTGGACTGTGCACGTTGGACTGTGGACACACAAAGCTAAGTCGGATTCTGATTCCTGTGACTCCTGGTTTCAATTAAGGAGTAACCCAGAGGTAGGGGCGCCACCCAGGAGGAAGTTGAATGGGAACACGGCTTGTACAAAGGGAACACACTCAAGAACAGTGACTTTTGTGGTCATCGATCTGTGTAGTATTTAATGCAACAGTCGGATTAAAGTATGTTTTATCATCAAAAGAGTAGCACTGGGCTGGACATTGAGGAGCTTATTTATGAGAAGCTTAAGCCACTAGAGTGTCACTTTTTTGGACGACCGGTGGTACAAACCTCTCAATCAAATCTCTGAGTGACGCAAAGCCACCCTGTGTGGATATGCATGGACTCATAGATATTAAATAAGAGAAAGCCGCGCACGTCGTTGCGTTGTCTTACTCGGCATTCAGGAGGCATTTCATGGGTGTTACGGTGGTTGTTCCCACTCAACACCCATGTATATTGACTCTGACCCAGACTTACTTGGGTAGCGCTAAAACCTTATGTCTCCCCAGGACAGCTGTAACAAAGGGAAATATTTTTATTTCTCCTCAATTCTTCCTCTCTCCAAGTGTGCTGCATTCTCCATCACACATAGGAAGAGGAAAATGCCTCTCTGTATTGTTTTTGTGCAGGAAAGTAACCCTTCCTGCACAAAAACAATCTTGTCTGCAACACGGGCTCCCTTGCACTATGGAGCAAGGGAGCCTACCTGGCGCTAGGCAGCAAATTGTGCTACAACATAGAGGGAAAGGATAGGAATGCACCGTATTTCATAAATACAATCTATTTTTACACTTTCACATTGGAGTAGGGTAGCGCAGCAAGAAGACTTGTGGAGCTCCGCTATGCCACGTCCTCATAAACAAGGCTCTAAGAATATTGTGTTTGTTGGTTGATTGTTGAGTGCTGAGCTTGAGCACATCCAAGTTACCTCCCTGAGAAGCCTTTGACTGCTGCCCCCGCTACCCTGATGGGCAAACATGGAAGGGACGCTAATTGGCTTTATTTTCAGAAACATAGAAGGATCGGAGCCAGGACATCAGTGACAACTGACCCCAAACCCCATAATTTAAGTCTAGTAGATCCTGCCTCCTGGGGTCCCTCAAACATGGTCTAACAAGGTTATTCATTATTGTGGTATGAATCAACTTCCACTTCAGACCAGCACGAACCCCTCCAAAACCTAAAGCTAAGGTTATATCCTACCTACACTTTGCAAGGGAAGTGGGACATTCTGAACACAGGAAATATCCGGAAGCTCTGCTCAATCATGCCAGGACTGGAGAATCTAGAAACCTCAGACATTGGTGGAGTGGCTTTCCTCGCTCCAGAACCCGGTGATAAGAATGAGATAATAGAAGTGACCTGCTCTAACCAGGAAATGGCAAGAGCACTAAGGGAACATAAAAACCGCCAGAACGACTGGGGGATCCGGGTAAGAAATCCAGTAAAACAAAATAACCAGCAATCCTGAAAGGAGTATATATAGCACAGCCATTGGACCATGAGAGAAAACCTCAAAGCAAAGAGAGCAGAAAGAGCGACATAAATCCCACAACCAGCTCCATTTTGCACGGCATCAAAGTTGGTCCAAGACCCAGACAATGGAGTAACGGCCCATTACAAATCACAATGGACCCAGAGGAGGGAAAACGAACATGCCTGGCCAAGAGAGTGAACATCAAAGACTGGTCCTCGGTACCGAGGGCTTTAAACCATTGCTCCTAATAAATGGGGTCTTGCTGATGACAGGAACAACTTAACTTTTAAATAAAAAATCTGCTCTTGGTTTATTCGATAACTAAGATAAAAAAAGATGCACTACTATCACTAAAGGGTTACGACATCATAGCGGTGTAAGAAACTTGGGCCTTGAGCTCGACCCCATGGGAAGACTACATAGCCTACGGATCGCTTGCTACACCCCTTAGCAGGGGGCATGCTTTGGGAGGAGTGGCAATTTATATAAAGAACAATTTGACAATCCAGGTATCCCTATTATGTAAGGGAAACGGTGATCACATACTCCTCTAAGTCAGGATCTAAGTCAGGATCAGTGGCAAATGATCTTATTCTGTATCTACCTTCACCCATCTAAGCCCAAAAGAGAAGCATTGTTAAACAGAATGCAGGCAATAATCAGCTATTTACATGCTGAACACCCAGACGATCTGCCTGGCCAAGAGAGTGAACATCAAAGACTGGTCCTGGGTACGGAGGGCTTTAACTCTTGCTCCTAACAAACGGGGTCTTGCTGATGACAAGAACAACTTAACTTTTAAATAAAAAATCTGCTCTTGGAATATCCAGGGTTTAATCGTTAACAAAGATAAAAAGGACACACTACAATCATAAAAAGGTTATGAAATCATAGCGGTGCAAGAAACTTGGGCCTTGAGCTCAACCCCCTGGACAGACTACACAGCCTACGAATTGCTTGCCACAGGAGGAGTGGAAATTTACATCAAGAACAATTTGACAATCCAGGTATCCCTAGTATGTAAGGGAAATGGTGATTGCATAATCCTCAAAACAGGGCTCCAAAATTCTGACACACTATGTCAGATTCAGAGGCAAATGATCTTATTCTGTATCTACCTTCACCCATCTAAGCTCAAAAGAGAAGCATTGTTAAGCAGAATGCAGGCAATAATCAGCGATTTACATGCTGAACACCAGGACAATCTATGGCTAATAATGGGTGATTTTAACGCAAATCTAATGGAATCAGATTTAAACTCTTCCCTGGTAGCTTTGGATGACTCAATCTGGTCTATTCCAGAAATAAGCTGCCAGTACCAATGTAAGGACAACCATGGACTCGAACTGTCAGTCTTTTTCAACCAACTGGGCCTCCAAGTCTTAAATGGAAGATCAGCCTCAGACTCACCGGCAGCGTATACCCACTTCTCCCACTCCAGACTGGCCACTCTAGACTGTATTTGGATCTCGATTGTGCAATTTCACGCAGCTCAAGACTTCGTTGTCACTCTGTTACTGGCAAGTGACCATGACATCATCTCCTGCAAAATTCTATCATCGAAATGCCATCGCCTAAAAATCCACTGATCAATGAGGAAGCCAATCTGGAGCCAATCAGGAAAATAAGGTGGTCGATGGAACATATAGAAAAAACTAAAGGAGAAGTAGAATTAATCCTGTCCAGAGCAACTGAGGGAAATGGTAATCTAATCCCGACAATATTTTGGGAACAACTTCTGGGAGAGATTAGGGATAAACTCAGAGGGACGAAGAGTAATCCGTGCAGAACATACCTAACAGATAATCACCTCAAAAAACAAAAAGAGTTAATATCAGCATTTAAACGTAAATTAAACTATACCATGTGAAATATCACCAATGAAATCTCAGAACAAGATCAGCCCAGGAAAAGGTGGCAGCAATCCGTCATAGTTACAGGAAAGCAAGATTCTCTCTTCAAAGAATGGCTGGAGAATCTCACTGGATCAAAGCCTATGAAATAATAAAGTCCCGGGACCAGAAGAGATTCTGGAAGTGGATTAACAACTGCTTCAAATCAAATCTACAACCCTCTGTCACAAACATCTCGACCCAAGCGTCGGAAAATCACATATACACTCCCTACATGGACTCGCCTAGCGAAGACAGCACAAGTAACAAACTGGCTACTTTCACCAATATATTAGCTTGCTTAGAGCCACAGCCAGCATCAAACGATCAGAAGGAAATAACAGCAGATATGGTTGTGCGCATTATAAATAAAATGCGCCCTGGCTGGACACCAGGCCCAAACGGCATACCTCCAATGGTATATAAGGGAACAGTCTTTAAATGGGCAACCATATGGCACCACTATTTACAGAGTATAGATCAAGAAGGCACATTCCTGAGTCATGGACGGGTTCTCTTTTAGTCCCAAAACATAAAAAAGGGACGCGATCGAACCCAGAAAACTATCGCACGATTGCCCTCTTAGATGTCAATGGGAAATGTTACGCTAACTTGCTTTTAAAAGACTTTACTGCCTGGGCAGAAGCACAAAATCTGATCCCGTTTACGCAAACAGGCTTCCAAAAGGGCTCGAGCATTTAAGATGACTTGATCTGTGTGTCATACTTAATAGAATCACCATTGGACAAGAAAGGGAAAGCCCTCTACCTAGCCTATATCGATTTTCAAACAGCTTTCGATAGCGTGGACCGTTCGAGACTGCGGACGAAATAAAAAAACTGGGGCATTAACAACTTACTATTAAACGCACTAGTGGCTCTGTAGTCAGAAAGTCTGCCTACTGGTCAACAACCAAAAAGATACAAACCAACAAGGGCCTAAAATAAGGCTGTATACTGTCCCCAATGCTTTTTAATTTGTATTTAGCCGACCTTCCTGATTTCCTGGCCAGGCTTGAGCATTCCCTCCCAAACTCACCGGATCTAAAATCTAATTGTTGCAATACGCAGAAAACCCCATCCTGTTAGATCAAACTCCGATTGGTCTACAGTCGTCATACTGCAAAGCAAACAAATTGAAAATAAACACAACAAAAACAAAGACGATGATAATCTACAGATGAATGAAGATAAGAAGTTTATGGCAAGTCTGCGGTAAATCCATCGAGACAGTCTCAACTTATAAGTACCTAGGGGTATTGATCGACCATAAAGGAAGGCAGTCCACACACATCACAGCAATGCACGGGCAGGCACAATCCTTGGAGGTCGCCTTCTGCAGAGCAGGGAAATCTATGTGCTCACTTGACATCACCCCTTTAATCAAAGCAATGGGGGCCACATTTCTACTGTCCATTTGCCATGGCACTATTGTCTTTAAAGACAAGATGTCATCGTGGCTGGATAGAGCTCAATCTGTCTGCTTCCGTAAAGTTTTTCTTTTGCCCTCTTCCACTTCGCATGTGCAAATCCGTAAGGAATTCAACATGACGTCTCAAAAGTTGATACTTAAAGAACGATTCATAGCATTCTGTCTAAAGGCCAAACAAGCACGGGAAAACTCATTGAAATTACACATGGCTAATGATAAATAAACCCGGGTCAACCTGGCACAATTATCTCACTCACTCCGTTGAAACGCTGGAAGCCTGTGGAATATGGGCCGGCCTCACATCCACACCGGCAGCAGCAGAACTCTTAAAAAAACAGGCTAAAATAATGTCAGAGTTCAACGATGCCACAAACGTAAAAAACCTTAAGTATAGAAGTTGAGCCTTAAAACTATACAACAGCTGAGGCTTATCACACTATCTTTCATCCCCCATAAAGCCAACAATGATGCGCCAACGAATGAGGCTACGATTCGACTTGATCCCTCTATTGGCATACAAGTATGGGCAAGGCTACAAAGAAATCTCATCCACACAGTGCCGCACCTGTGGGGAGAAGTAGAAACCTTAACTCACATATTAAGAATTTGAGAGACACTGCGCCCTTTAAGAACTTATTGGCTTCGACCCATCTAGCGCATTTTTAAAATTCGGCAACGCCAGGATGCCCTGGCGGAATGCTTGAAGGGTGACTCAGCACGGTTGTCGGCACACTTTTTGAAATTTCTGATGGCCGCACAGGACATTATGGCCTCCGAAATAAATTATAGAATTATAAAGCTCATACAACTATTATCAGTTTTAATTCTTCTTAATGTAAATGCTAAAAACCTTTAAAATTGAAGCTTATGCACTTTATTCTGTATCTCTGTATTTGCGATTGCAATGATTTTAATTAATTGTGCAATACAATTCTATTCTATTCTATGTTATTAACCTGTAATTTACCGTTACTTTAGCAACATGTTTCCTGTTTAAATGTAATTTGGGCAACAAAAGTGATTTTGGGTGTAGGTAATGATAACAAGATGCAGCCCTTCTCTAACTAAATGAATCCAAGTTTACACTGTCCATTTAAGGTCTGTCTGTCCGAAATACATTCGCAAACGTTATATTTTACACAAAAATGAAGGATTTTATTTTGTAATTTAGTTGTTTTATCACAATTCTGTTATTTGACATGGTCTTTAAAATCATACCAACAATATAACATCAATATTTCATCCAATATTTAAAAGGTGCATACAAATAAGAAACCATCAGAAACCATCAATTTGGGAAGTGCTCAGTGCTTTAGGGTTATAATCTCTGTGGAAAAATGCTATTGCAAATTTCTTTTCACACACTAAAAGAGAGAAATCCCTCAAAACCAAGGTGACAGGGCTAATTAAAACCATCAACCAAAAAGATTCCCCTGGTTACATTTGGAGAAAATAGACTATGTAGAGACGCTAAAGTATACTAACCATATGCTGCCTAATACTGTGCAAAAATGCATATACACAAAGGACAAACATTGTATTTACTTTAAAAAATGTTTTTCATTGTACATAATCCACATAAATAAAAAATAATATTTACCTAATAACAAAGATCATTATAAGTATTGACAAAGGTCTAATAATATGCATTTTAAAACAATGCCATCCAACCAATGATGGCACTACAGATATGAATCACATCTTGGATCCGATTTTCTCCAATGCCAGGATAGAAATTGACGCCCCTGACGCCATGAGTGGTGCACTTAGACAGCACTTGATTCCTTTCAGCAGCAATCTTGAGGGTGACTTGCTCTGTCTGGAGAACTGGATACATATTCGTGCTCTGGAGCTTGCCCCCACACCAATCGTGAAGCTACAACTGGCCGAGCCTCTGCCGCTTGGTTTAAAGAAGCCTTTGGAAAGAGCAAAAGTGCCAGCAAATGCTTGGAGAGAGTGTAGTGGAATAATTTCAATCCTAAGGACACAACTAGCTACAAACAGACCCTGAAAGCCCACTATAATAAAATTTGTGAGTAAAAGAAAAATGTTTTCTCCTTCAAAATCGAGTTAGCCGGGAAAAAAAGAAAGAGAAATTTTTCAAATTTCAAAAGATTTCTCATTCTCTAGTGTGGTGGACAGTCCCTTTGCCTCCACCAGTGAGCGAATCAACTATCTGGTGGGTTATTTTCACGATAAAATCTAAATTATTTAAAACTTCTTTGATGCTCCGCTCCTGGCGAAGGAAGTAATCACAGGGCTGTCACTCCCCGCCAACCCTGTGTCAGGTCCCTTTCTCATCCAATTTCCTCCAATTCCCCAGGAAAAATCTCTGGAGACAATGAGAACCCTTAAGTAAGGCTCACCCTCGGATCCATGTCCAGCCAAAGTACTGTCATCTATAGCTGGGATTATTAATCCAGCTGTCAACCTGATTTTGAATACCTCACTGCAAAAGGGGCAGGAGCTAGACAGCTGGAAAAATGCAAAAATTCCCCCCTACCAAAAAAGCCTTCAGCAGAACCTTTGGTGGCCTCTAATTATAGTCCGATATCACTTCTTCCCTTCTTTTCCAAAGTTTGGGAAAATGGGTGAATTTAGTCACCACAGAATATGTGGAAACAACCATGTACTCTGTCATAGTCAGTCAGATTTCTGGGTGAATTTTGGTAAACAAAGAGCCCTATTGGAAGTCTCCAAAGCTATTAAAGAGACACTAGACAAAGCAGTGCTGATACTGTTGGACCTCTCCACAGTCTTAGATACCGTGCCCCATGACCGGCTCTTGCAGGGATTCCAGGAGTGTGCCGCTTGTGTCAGTGTACTCAAGTGATTTTCTTCTTTTCTAAGAGACCGTCAGCAAAGAATGTGATCCCCTCCCTTTGCGGCCCCCATCCCACCCATGAAGATAGGGGTTCGGCAGGGATGGATCCTGAGACCAACACTTTTTCATGTATATATGGCTCCCCTTGTGCTTCTAGCTGAGGCACACAGCGCTAAAATAGTGTCATATGCAGATGGTACGTGATTGCTGTTCACCTGTGAAAAGGGCACCGATTTTAGAGGTGGCGAGATTAACATCTGCTTGATGGAGGTATTCTCCTGCCTAATGAGGAACCAATTAAAGTGCAACCCGGAGAAACCAGAGATCAATTTCAACGGTCCCTCACCATGCGAAGCGTGGCACCAGTGGTCGCCTCAGAATATGTTCCCCCCTGCAGCCTCAGTATGCACTGTGAAGAACTTAGGGGTCAAGCTAGATGCTAATTGATCTATGAAGGCTCAGATCCAAACAGTCACAGGTACCTGCTTTGGCCTGTTAAAATTGTTAAAGAATGTTCTTCCCCTGCTGGTGGATACATACAGGAAGAAGGTAGTCCAAGCCCTGATTGCATCAAAGCTGGACTAGGTCAACATCTTGTACCTGGGCCTATCGGATCATTTACTAAACCGCCTGCAGGTGGTCCAGAATGCAACGGCCAGAGCAATTCTCATGGTAGGACCCAGAGTGAGAATGTCTATCCATCTGATGTCCCTGCATTGGCTGCTGGTCCAGATGAGGATTCAATTTAAAGCTCTGGTCCTGGCTTTCAGGGCCCTTCATTATACTGGTGCCTTCTTTATTAAGAATAGGATTCAGCACTATGTGCCGCGAAGAAGCCAGAGGTCTTATGTTCCCATTGCGTGTAATAAAAAATAGGTCATAACATGTTTGCATAATACTTTAAATCAGAAAGCAAGGAATTAACTACTGGTCCATCCCAATCACTGGAATGAATGTCTGGTGTTACCACATCTCCTAAAGAAAAGCAAAACACGTATGGTATCTTGAAGACTCAAGTCGGGCCATGAACTTCAAAAGTGCTTTATCTCAGACGATGCCATCTGCGACTTGGAAAGCTGAAATGTTAACAAGAGTTTGATCATTTTTCATGATATGTGACAATGTATGGGGAGCCAGAATTCCATCGACCAGCTTCACAGCAGAGCGTTCTGGCAAATAATGACCGTTGATGAGCAAGAAGAGTACAGTCACAAATCCAATCGACATGAAGAGGAAAATCAGGATAAGTACCAACAAAATGTAGGTCCAGGGTGGGACCAGGTAAGTCTTTGTGAGCCAAGAGAGGAAAATACTTATTTTTGTCGGTGGAAGTGCCAAAGTGGAAGACGAGGAGGAAGAGTCATAAGAGAAGCTCACACGGTCCCCAAAATAACCACTTGCACTCATGGTCATCACAAATTGTAGGTTAGCATCAATTTGATGTTGACGAGGACTGGGTCGGCACCTCACTTTGGGACTCATCCACAGGGTAAGCACACTCAACTTCGTCGTTGATGAGGATGATGGCAGGACAGGTAACAGGTCCATATTAGTGTCCATCTCACCCTTAGCAATACGTGGATAAGTTGAAGGGGATGGATGTACTGCATTCAAAGAGATAGCGTTGCATGAAACTGCAGGAGTTATGCTACTCAGAATCAGCCAGAAGGTGTAACTTGACACTGTTCACAGAAATATATCTGTTTTCTTTGCGGCCAGGAAGCCCTGCGTATAAGCAGTTCCATCCTTCGTAGCAGCTATGGCTACCAAAATGTCATTATTTATCTTAGTCATGGACCTTGTAACCGCTGCAACGGAACACGTGGCTACTGCAGATTTGGCTGCTTCGTCAGCCAAAGAATTACCAACAGCGTGCGCTCCCGCCCTCTGATGGCCAAGAGTATGAATAAGCTGTGTGAGTGGCAGACGTTCTTTGAGCACCACCACACAAACCCAGAGCATTGTTTGCTTTATTGAGGGGCCTTTAGAGTCTAGATAATCATTCTGACACCAAAATAATGAGTTGTCTTTGAAAGACTGGAAACAGTAGTAGGAATCGCAGACAATTAGAGTATTCACATTAGGATTGGCAAACTCGAGAGCTAGAATAAGAGCACGCAGCTCTGCTAATTGCGCCGTACAGTCATCAAGCACCTGTGTATGCTCTATGGAGGATTTAAACTCACCATCTACAATGTAACCAGCAACAGCAACCAGCGCGAGCCACGAAATAAGCATGCTTGGAACCGACGGCCGGTTGAGCCGAGCCATCAGTGTAGATGATACATTTGTGCTCATCCAAAGGAAGCAAAGACAATGGAGGTGGATGAACATTTTCATAATATAAAAACTCCTGTGTCTGAAGAGCAGGATCAAAGGTAAAGGTCAGCCAATGTAAAAAAAAGTAGCCCATTGAATCCAATGGGGATCTGGCCTTAGTCACTGCTTCTAAAGCAGGGATAGGCGAAACCATCAGAATGAGTTTTCCCTGCGATAGCGAGCGTTCTTTCAGAATTGCCATTTGGACTGCAGTTAAAATCTTTTAAACATTCGAAAAGCGCATTTCGGCTGCTGTGTACAGATGTGATTTGTATGCAATATGTAATGGTCCCCTTTATTGAACATTAGGTACGTAAAACCCACCGTCCCCGGTACATATACTTATGACCATCTTTGCAGAATTATCACGTTTCAACAAGAAGTTAGTCTCCAGCAGATCAGACTGCAAAGAACGTAGAATAGAGGTATTTTCTGTTAACCAGCAGGCAGAAGCAAATGCAAGTAGTATCAACACATAGAGTGGTTTGATACCCTGGGCGCAATCAGGAATGTATGTCCTCCTGCAATTTAAAAATCCCAGCAAAGACTGAAGGTTTTTCAGTGTTGAAGGAGGTTGCAACTGTGTACATTTCTCCGGTAAGTTGGGGATTAACCCCCTACCTTCATTGCTGAGCTTGTAGTCCAAAAATAGCACCACCAGCAAATGATGTGTGATTTTGACAAATTAAATTTGTATCCCTAGTCGGTGAATGATAATATAATGCTGTCTACTCATACCAGATGCAGCATCAGCTCGTCGTCTGTCAGATAAATATCATCAACGTCCGAGAAAGCATCAGGGTCCACGCTGTGCAATAAAGACACAACACATTCAGCAAAGCCCCGGGGCTATTCTTACACCCCATAGGCAAACGTGTACATTTTTTCTGATTCCCGACGGCGGTAAATGCTGTCAAGTCACGGCACTCAGGAGGCAAGTTGTGACTATAGAAACCATTCAATATTTCCATGTTGTCTTATATTTTTTACGGATTATGCTGTTCACTAGCGCAGAACTGTGGGTGTTTCTGTACCGCAAATGTACGACTTTGACTATTCAAATTTTGATAATCCAATACAATGTGATATGAACTGTACGGTTTCAAGACCAGAAAAAGACGATTATTCATAAGAGATATACAGGACTCAATTACACCTTGATATTCCAATTGAGTCAGAATGTCACAAACAGGAGGTTTAGCCACCCGTCTGGTTGGATGTTGCGATTGTGGCTGCGGCATAGAACGTAAAGGAATCTTGTGTGCCGGTGAATCTTTATCCTAGCCCATTTGATTAAAGTACACTGCAGAGGCAAGGTCTGAAGCCCACTGCGCTGCAAAAACATCTGCATGCTCCTCAGAGACATATGGTGAAAAACTCGGAAGTATCACATCTTCTCCCCTGGAAGCGGCCAAAACAAATGGTGGGGGCAAATCCGCCTCTGCCAGTAAAATGTCATATGAGGAAGTCAGATTTTCCCAAAAAAATTCTGTAATAGTACGCTGTAAATCACCCTCAATTTGGAAGACTACTTCATATAGTCTATCGGGGGGAGCAACTCAAGTATCTGCTGTTTCTACTGTAATAAATGTATCAGTTACTTTCACCTCCAGACAAGGATGCATTGCCTCCCGCACTATAGTAACTTCCGCCGCGCTGTTGAGCAGAGTCACCGCCCATGTCAAATCTAGAAGTCGTATTCCCACTGTCTGAAGCATACTTCGTTGTTAAAGCAGCATTTTTTTCTTTCAATACGGTGGTCTAAAACGAGGCAGATCCTCTTGCTTGGCTTTGAAGTCAAACTGTCAAGGTTGATCTTGTCCCTGCTGGTGGTTGGACCTTTTCCACAATCCTGGCATTCCCCACCACCGACTTGAGAGTCCGGTGTGTCCTGTAAAGAAGGAGGAGAGCGCTGATCAGGGACTTGCCTATCTATCAGGAGTCTTAATTTTTGTGCGTTCGCGCAAGTCATAAGAAAGCTCAGAAGGCTCAGGTGTCGGTGAACCAGCACGCGAGCTTGAGTTTGCGGTTGAGTAAAAGGCTTAATTCCCTGACTATTGCGTCCTAAGGTTTTATCAGCTTTAGCAATAATTTGCGCTGTTTGTCTGTGTCTGCCACAGCCTCCAAGCGTTGCGCCATCTGTAAGTTCACAGCATCACCCTTAACATTAGCAAGGATCAAATCTCAAACAATGTCGAACAAACCCACCAGTATCATTCCCAACTCCAGGGCCACTTTGGCCCCATGTTCATCATGAACACGTTTTATCATGGAAGGGAGAACAGTCATTGAGGTGATGCCGAAACTCATCGAATAAACCACTGCAAACACTCTTTCCCAAGTGTTACAATCAGCTAATTCAGGAGTAAGGCCTTTAGGTAAACTCATGGTCAAGATCCTGTGTTTCTCCAGCCATCCTAGGATGCTTGTTTCCAGTCCAGGGAGGATCTGGCCTGGCAGTTTGGGCTGGACTGTTCCCATTGGGCACAGGCTCAAGACTGATTTGCATATGGCTGGGTCCAAACTGGAATTGCATGGTGAGCAAAAACATGATGGATTTAGGCCCAGATGTCTGTACTGGGGTGAATGTATGACATTGATCTCCATTATATCCATCAATTGTTCTTTTTGCAGGTGGAACTGAGTGTTACCAAAGCCAAAACCATCCAGTTCCTGTCAGGTGAACAGGTTTGTTGGATTAAAGTGTCCTCACTTAGGGAAAATGCAGATTTCAGAATCCTAACATAATCTAATTGCACCCCTACCTCTGCTCTTCCAGTGAAGCTGCACCGGCTCCTTGTGAGTGACAGTACCATCCTTCGATCTCACACGGTGCTCTCCCCATGCTCTTCATCACACAGACTCCTCACAGATCCTTAGACCCTTGATCCTCCTTATTGCTCTGCTGCAAGTCCCTGCATTTTAAAGCTTTTGGGGTAGACGTAGGCGTCATTTTGTTGACACTGAAGCTGTACATTTTTAGAGCTGTGTTTACAAAATGAATCTAGAGGGCTTTAGCATCACTTTGTTAATTTCTGCACCAAATGTTCACAATGCCAGGTCTAATTGAAAGGTAAGGGCCCCCCCTTAAAAGGCCACTTAAAACTGACATAGCCTTATTTACAACTATTCTGGGCAATTAAAGTACTTTGGCCAAAGATGCACAAAGACCCAAAATCAGCAGAATTTTACTGCTACAGAATACCAGGTGTAACAAGCATCTGCAAGGCAATTGGTCTTGCATTTGCCAGAGTTAGAGCTATAGGTGCTGTCAGTGACAATGTCTTTTATGTATGTGTTTTTGTTTGGAGTGGAGTGGATGTATGCGGTGTGGAGTGGAATTATGTGGTTTGAATTGCGAATGATAGTTTTGGAAATGTGTGGGTTGGAATTGTGTGGTGTGTTGTGCATTTGTGTAGTGGAATTATGTGGAATGGTGAATAGATAGGGATAAGCGCTGCACAGAATATATAGAATTCAAGATAGAGAGGGATATGTAATTTGTGTAAGAAGTGGTCAAAGAACTCCAAACAGCGGAGCAGACAGAGTATGTGAGAAGAGAGAAAGAAGGGGATTGCAGGCCATAGATGCATACAGCGGAAGCTCCTGTGTAAACAGAAGACAACCTAAGAAGAGAAGGAGTGTGTGGGTTTGCGGGATGGAAATCTTGAAAAGGCAAGGGAAAGAACCTGTGATGAAAGACCTGCAGTGAACCACATGAGAGAGGCAGGAAGACTGCATGAGAGAGAGCACGAGCGAGAGAGGGATGAGTGGGAGGGGAACCTGGAGAGGTGGAAAAGTGCACAGAATCAGGAGGTATAGGAAGGTAGTATGTGGGAGCAGGCAGTATAGAGAGGAGACATGGAATTTGAGGGAGGGATGAGAGGGTTGAAGTGGAATTGCGAGATAAGAGGGGGTAGTGATAGTGTGAGGGAGAGGGGAAGTGGATGTGGATGTGTGGGAGAGAGATGACAGGGTTTGTGGAAGTTTGAGGTAGAGATGGGTTGTTTTTGAATTGTTTGTTGTGGAATATTGTGTTGTGGAATTAGATGGGTTGGTGTGAAGTTGTGTAGTGGAAATATGTTGCATGGTGTGCTGTGGAATTGTGTGGATAGTAATGAAATAGTATTAACTGTCATAGAAATATGTAGAGTGAGATTGTGTGTGATGGACTTAATTATGTGGAATGGTATTGTGCATTGTGGAGTAGTGCGGGTAGAGATGAAAGGTGTAGGGTAGAGGGGAGTAATGCAGAGTAGAGTGCAGAGGTGTAGAGTGTAGTAGGGTTGTGTGCACTGATGCAGAATAAATTAGAGTGGCGTAGAGTGGAGTGATGCAAAGTAGAGTGGTGCAGAGTGCAGTAGAGTAGGGTAGAGTTGAGTGCAGTGGTGCAGTGGCAAAGAGTGCATAGTAGAGCAGGGTAACGTGTACTAGCAGAGTAAAGTACTGCACAGTAGATTAGAGTGGTATAGAGTAGAGTGGTGTGCAGATTATAGTGGAGCAGAAGGCACTGGTGCAGAGTGCATTTTCATAGAGTTCACTGGCTTAGAGTGAAGTGTCATGGAGTGGACCAGAGTAGAGTGCAGTGGTGCAGACCAGAGTGGCAGAGAGCAAAGTGAAGGAGAGCAGAGTGGAGCCGAGTGGTGTATACTGGTGTAGAGAAAAGTGAAGTTGAATGCAATGGTGTAAACTAGAGTTGCATAGAGTGCAGTAGAGTTGAGAGTTGCAGAGTAATGTATAGTGGGGCGCAGTGGTACACAGTACATTGGGGTGCAGAGATTCAGAGTGCAGTGGCGCAGATCGCAGCAGTGCAGAGTGGAATAGAGTGACATAGAGTAGATTGTTTCGAGGTGGAATGAAGTGGTGTAGAGTGCAGTGGTGTAGAGTAGAGCAGTTTGGAGTGGAGTGCAGAGACACCGTGTGGATTGGAATGGCATAGTGTGGAGTGGTACAGAGTATATTAAAGTGACACTGTGTGGAGTGGCGTAGTGTGGAGTGGTGCAGAGTAGAGTGAAGATGGGTACGTTTGTGCATGGTGTGGAAGTGCACTGCCGTTAGAGGTAACACATCTTCAATTGGAACGACCATTGCATCTGCCCTGACATACAGTTTTACTGATGAAGGGATGCAGTACACCAGCGGTAATGTGTGGACATTTCATCACCTAGTGTAATGATTTGTTTGCATTAATATTTGTTTCCACCACTTTCTGAATGATCAAAACATATGCATCATTCGGGCTTTCCAAATTTTGAAATATCTACACCGTTCATTTACAGACATTTATATTTTGTTTTGTTCTAGAAAAAAATTACCATTGTACATCATACCCGGAGTAGCCATCATGATTGTTACATTAATCCTCTCACTTTGAAGTCAGAGAAAGAAAAGTAAATATCAAAATCCCTGGAAGACAGACACTGATATTTGACCTCTGCCTTTGAATGCACAGCAAACGTGACAAGATGAGAACAATATTTAAAGGCCTGTTTACAGAAACTGTGTAATGGTGAAAGAGTACAATAAAAAGGGTTTGGGCAAGGAAAGGGACAAACTCAAGCTTTACAGCCTAAAACAAATAAAGCAAGCAAACAGAAACCAAGCAAATGTGAGTTACAAACCACAAAGCCAATGGTAAGCGATGGGCGTAATAAATTACCAGGGAACCTTTCCAAAAGTCCGCACGATGTTATCAGGCTTTGACCTAAAAACAGCCTTCCTTGCATGCCACTGGAGGACACAGCGAAACAGACCAGAGAAAAATGATGAGATGATCAATGATATGCCTGAAAATATCTAATGCCAATGGCTGAAGGTTACAGAGCGAAAGAAGCCAATGGCTTGTGGAGTTACATTCAAAGTCAATTAAAGTAAGTACAGTAGACTCTAAGCTCCCAAAAAACAGGCTAGGCAGCCCGTTATGCACCTACCCTCTTGTCACCTCCATCCCAGACGTAGTACATGACAATGTGAAAAAAACCAAGTCATTCTCCCAAAACTCCATTCTAATTGCACATTATCTCAATCAGTTAATAGGTGCAGAGAGGTGACGTACCCTCCGCATCACCAAACGTAATCTGGTTGTTTTTGGAGCTTTATTTGTGTCAAACCACTCTTTCTTGACATCTACCTTGTCACATTCTTTACACCTCCACTGCTCCTCAGTAGCAGATGCACCCTTTTCTCACCAGCCGTCTTCATCCATCTAGCACTTTCCAAGAAGGAGAGCAGTAGGCCTTCGACTGAACTGAAATTTGGAACAACTTCCCATTGATAAAGTGTGTCAAGAAGCGCTAAATTAATAATAACTCAATAAAAGGAAGGTGCAGCTCTAGCTAAAAATGAATGTCCCTCTGAGGGATGATCAGCTCATGGATGTGAGGTAGGGGAGAGGTGGAATGGCACCCTGAATGTCTCTACTGCGAACAAGAGTTCAGGCAAACAGAACAAGATCACCAGGACCAATGGCAAGGGCCGGCTGAGCAAAGAGGAGATCGGGAGGATGGTGCAGGAGACGGAGAGATGCAAAGCAGATAATGAAGCCTAGAGAGAGGGAAACATCCTTTACAATGCAACATTTACCACGCAGTGCCTTTACGACGCAACCATTACAACGCAGACCACTACAACGCATTGCGCTGGGGGGCGCTCTAGGATAGGGAATAGATTTCATTTACTATCCAACACCTTCCCTAGTGTCCACGGGGACAGGAGTTGGAATAGTAAATTAAACTATTCACTATCCAGCACCCCAAAGCGCTATGCGTTGTAAAGGTTTGCTTTGTAATACTTACGTTGTGAAAGCATGCGTGGTAAAAGCATGCGTTGTAATGTCATACATCCTAGAGAGAGAATGATGCTGCCAAGAAAGCAGTTCGATTCTACGTCTTCAACATGAAAAGCACTGTGGAGGACTACCGACCTAAAAACCGTATTTGTACATCTCAAACTACTCACCCTTACAGGTCTCTGGGGCCCGATGTGGAAATGAAGTGAGCTACTGCCCAGAGTTACAGGATGCTGAGCTGAGCTGCCGCCGGAGCTGGGGATCGAACCGTGAGCCCGGTGCTCCGAAGTCAGCAGCCCTGGCCAATACGCCACACCTCTCCACAACTTAAAGACAAGACCAGTGAAGAAGAAGATTGTGTATACAAGTAACCAGACCATCTCCTGGCTGGAGAGCAAACAGCTGGCAGAACAGAAGTACGAGCACCAGCAGAAAGAGCCGGAGAAGGTCTGTAAGCCCATAATCTCGAAACTCTACCAGGGTGGGATGCCTGAGGGAAAGCCCGGTGCCGACTTTGGTGATCAGGCTTCACGGGGTGGTGCCAAGCCTCGCTCTACTATTGAGGAGGTGGATTCATCTAACAGAGACCTTAGCACTTTCTTTCACTTTCCAATGACTGAAGGGCAAGGTAATTCACACTTGTACAGTTTTCTGCCCCATATTATACCTTTACAAATGAAATTTTGGTTTGAAAATTACTTGTTTTTCTAGCTCATGTTGACAACAAAATATACATTAGTCCAATACGTACTGTTTCGCTCACGCTAAGACTCAGAACGGTTTGCTCATGGCATTAAATTACCAAGTAGGGTGGGCTCAATGTGGGTGGGGATCTCCAGCTAGTGGGGTCTTTAGCTATTTATTCAAGAATGCCTGCTGTTAATAGCCTGTTTTATGTGGGAAATGGTTATGCATACATTCAAGGAGATATTTAAGTCGGGACTGTATATCTTTGGCGCTACCATTGTTTCATGGTAATTTCTAAGAGGCTACATTAAATGAAGTAACATAAAGCCCCATTTCAAATGCTTTGCTGTGCTAGTTCAAACAAAAATAACATTGCGTTTTAAATGGTACTGGACATTGCAGTTTCTCTACATTCTGAAAAGGCCACCTGGGTCATCCACTGATTGTAATGGTTTCCCTCTCCACCTCACATGCCTGCTTCAGGTGTAGACCCATCTCCACTGCTCATGCCTGCTTCAGGTGTACACCCATCTCCACTGCTCATGCCTGCTTCAGGTGTACACCTATCTCCACTGCTCATGCCTGCTTCGGGTGTACCCTCATCTCCACTGCTTATCCCTGCTTCAGGCGTACACCCATCTCCACTGCTTATCCCTGCTTCAGGTGTATACCCATCAACACTGCTCATGCCTGCTTCAGGTGTACACCCATCTCCACTGCTTATCCCTGCTTCAGGTGTATACCCATCTCGACTACTCATGCCTGCATCAGGTGTACACCCATCTCCACTGCTCATGCCTGCTTCAGGTGTACACCCATCTCCACTGCTCATGCCAGCTTCAGGTGTACACCCATCTCCACTGCTCATGCCTGCTTCAGGTGTACACCCATCTCCACTGCTCATGCCTGCTTTGGGGGTACCCTCATCTCCACTGTTAGCTATAGGGGAGACAGGTCGGGGATTCCTTCCTTGGACGTCACCTACCCAGTCGGTCTTTAGTCAGACTTCCTTTCGTCTCTCCTGTCTTCTCTTCCCGCTTCCTCCCTCGATTTATATCTCTACTTCTCTCCTCTCTGTGTATTGAGACTGAACTATTTTGTCTGATGCCCAATTGAGCTACATGGTTTAGCTATAGGTGAGATGGGCCGCGGATTCGCTCCTTGGTCGTCACCTACCCAGTTGGCCTTTAGACAGATTTCATTTCGTATCTCCTTGTTGTCTCCTCCCCCATCCTCCCTTTCTCACCTTCCCTGTTCCCCACTCGTTACGCTCCATTTATTTTGCCCTCCATGTTATTTAAATGTTTCCCTTTGAGACCTAGCTATTTGGCCATTGCCCGGTGGAGCTACCCGATAGCTACAGAGGAGATGGGTTTTGGGACTTCCCCCTTGACCGTCACCTACCCAGCCGGTCTTTGGGCAGATTTTCCTTAGTCTTTCTGCCGTTTCTCCCTCCCATCCTGTTTTTCTGCGAACCTCTTCCCTCGACACTTGAGACTGATCTACTTTGTCTGACGCCCGATGGAGCTACCTTGTTTAGCTATAGGGGAGATGGACCGTGGATTCCCTCCTTGGTCATCACCTACCCAGTCGATCTTTAGACAGACTTTCTCTCGTCTCTACGGTTGTCTCTTCCCTTATTTTCACGTTCTCACCTCACCTATCCCCCACTTCTTTTCTCTCTCCTCCCTCTCCTCTCCTAATGTATTGCTGATGGTTTAACGTAATGTGTAATTGTTGATCTTTTTCTGTTATACTGTTAAACCACATTGTTGCACTTCCTTTCGTCCCTCCTGTCGTCTCCTACCGCATCCTCCCTCTATTTATGTCTCTCCTTCTCCCCTCTCTCAATGTATTGAGACTGAACTTTTTTGTCTGATGCCTGATGGAGCTACCTGGTTTAGCGATAGGTGAGATGGGCTGTGGATTCCCTTCTTGGTCTTCACCTACCTTGTTGGTCTTTAGACAGACTTCTATCCGTCTCTCCGTATTGTCTCTTCCCTTATCCTCCCTCTCTCACCTCCCCTGCCCCTTCACTACTTTTCTCTCTCGTTTCTCTCCCCTCGTAATTGTATTGCCTAATTTTTAGGATTTATTGTGTTATTGTTGTACTTTTTCTGTTTCATTGTTGTTTCTCATGTAAAGCGCTCTGATACTTCCAGGTCTAGCCAGCGCTATATAAAACTCTTTAAATTAATAAAAAAATTAATTCAGGTGTATACCCATCTCCACTGCTCATGCCTGCTTCAGGTGTACACCCATCTCCACTGCTCATGCCTGCTTCAGATGTACACCAATCTCCACTGCTCATGCCTGCTTCAGGTGTACACCCATCTCCACTGCTCATGCCTGCTTCGGGTGTACACCCATCTCCACTTTTTATGCCTGCTTCGGGTGTACCCTCATCTGCACTGCTTATCCCTGCTTCAGGCGTACACTTATCTCCACTGCTCATGCCTGCTTCAGGTGTACACCCATCTCCACTGTTCATGCCTGCTTCGGGTGTACCCTCATCTCCACTGCGTATCCCTGCTTCAGGCGTACACTTATCTCCACTGCTCATGCCTGCTTCAGGTGTACACCCATCTCCACTGCTCATGCCTGCTTCAGGTGTACACCCATCTCCACTTCTCATGCCTGCTTCGAGTGTACACTCATCTCCACTGCTTATCACTGCTTCTGGTGTACACAAATCTCCACTGCACATGCCTGCTTCGGGTTTACACCCATCTCCACTGCTCATGCCTGCTTCGGGTGTACACTCATCTCCACTGCTTATCCCTGCTTCAGGTGTACACCCATCTCCACTGCTCATGCCTGCTTCAGATGTACACCAATCTCCACGGCTCATGCCTGCTTCAGGTGTATACCCATCTCCACTGCTCATGCCTGATTCAGGTGCACACCCATCTCCACTGCTTATCCCTGCTTCAGGTGTACAACCATCTCCAGTGCTTATCCCTGCTTCGGGTGTACACCCATCTCACTGCTTATCCCTGTTTTGGGTGTACACCCATCTCCACTGCTCATGCCTGCTTCAGGTGTACACCCATCTCCACTGCTTATTCCTGCTTCTGGTGTACACCCATCTCCACTGCTCATTCCTGCTTCAGGTGTACACCCATCTCCACTGCTCATGCCTGCTTCAGGTGTACACCCATCTCCACTGCTCATGCCTGCTTCAGGTGTTCACCCATCTCCACTGCTTATCCCTGCTTCAGGTGTACAACCATCTCCAGTGCTTATCCCTGCTTCGTGTGTACACCCATCTCCACTGCTCATGCCTGCTTTGGTGTACCCTCATCTCCACTGCTTATCCCTGCTTTAGGTGTACACCCATCTCCACTGCTTATCCCTGATTCAGGTGTACACCCATCTCCACTGCTCATGCCTGCTTCAGGTGTACACCCATCTCTACTGCTCATGCCTGCTTCAGGTGTACACCCATCTCCACTGCTCATGCCTGATTCGGGTGGACACTCAGCTCCACTGCTTATCCCTGCTTCTGGTGTACACCCATCTCCACTGCTCATGCCTGCTTCAGGTATACACCAATATCCACAGCTTTTGCCTGCTTCTGGTGTACACCCATCTCCACTACTCATGCCTACTTCGGGTGTACACTCATCTCCACTGCTTATCCCTGCTTCGGGTGTACACCCATCTCCACTGCTCATTCCTGCTTCAGGTGTACACCCATCTCCACTGCTCATGCCTGCTTCAGGTGTACACCCAACTCCGCTGCTCATGCCTGCTTCCATTGTCTAGACCAAGTGGCATTTCTGACACAGCTGCATTTGCCAATACTTCTCTTCAAGGGGGCAGCACCCCTGTTCACCTACACTGTGAAGGTGTCCGCATCTTTGGATGAGTTCTGATTCAAGAAGTTGATCTTGGATTTATGACAGGGCTCTATGTTGGTGTTTTTGTTCAGTGTAATTTTGGACATATCGGCATAAAAATCTATGTAGATGCACCACACACCACCTTTCGGGAACAAATGCACCTTGGCAGAGGTGTGGCGCGGTGTCCAGAGCAGCTAACACCAGAGTGCAGGGTTTACGGTTTGATCTCTGGTGCCGGCGGCAGCTCAGCTCAGCATCCTGTGACTCTAGGCAATAGCTCCCTTAGGGGCATATTATCAAGGGGGGCGATAGGAAATTATTGCTGCTTTAGCGGCCGTTTTCGGCCGCTAAGCGGCGATAATTCTATCGCCCTATTAGCAAGCTGTCGCTAACAGCAGTTAGCGACAGCTTGAAGGCGATAGCGAGTGGTTTGGGGCCCGCTTTGCATGTCAGCGATATTTATCGCTAATGACAGGCAAAGTGGGCGTACCCAACCTGTTAGCGACTGAAAGCAGTCACTAACATCGCTATCGCCTATTACCAACACAGGCGTAGCGATGGAAATATTCGCACTAAGAGCGAATATCTCCAAAAGCTAACGCCTACTCAGACCAGTTCTTAGCCATTGTATCCAATGGGAGGTGGATATAATGGCTAAGACCCTGGTAGCGATAATGCGTGAATATCGCTATATTCTCAGCGATATTCACGGATTTCACCGCTATCGCCGGAAATTTTATCGCTTTTGAGATAAACGTTGCTAATAGCACCTTATCTCAGCGCTAAAATCCGGTGATGCTCAGCGACAAAAAAATTGCCGCTAAGCCTACTTACCGATAAATATCACTATTTGTTGATAATATGGTCCCCAATCTCCCTGACGGCCTCCAGAGCCTTGAGACCCCTAACGGGGTGATACGCTTGCGCCTTACAAATAGGAATTAATACTATTATTATCTGCTGTAAGAAAATGACACAATGAGTTGAACATCTACAGTTGATTTTCCTGGACATCCTAAAGTTCAGAGATTGGCAATATGACACCTTTTTCATCAGTAACACACAATTTGCAGCATTAGCTATTGCATTATTCAACACTGTCAAAAACTATTATTGGAATACCCTTTACCAGAACCACATGTTTCACAAACCATGAAGTCCGTGCACCTGTTGCAGGCTTCTGGGAATCCTAGACTGTCAGCCGGTAGAAGTTGAGAGTACCTAAACATGTAACACTTAAGTTCTTGAGGTGAAAATGTAGAGCACTTCGGTGTAGAAACGTGCATGTTTTGAATGAGTAGCCCCAACGCGGGTATGTCGTGGGGTGTATTAAATATAGAATTCAATACCACTTTTAAAACCAGCCTTTTGCTTCATATATATACAGGCTAAGTGCCGTTTAACACCTTGGTTGTTTTCCAGTAGTCCCATGTTCCAGTGGTAATGAGTGATTTCCATTATAGGCATGCCTATGAGTGCCTCCGATGCACAAGTTAGAGCAGCAGGCAGCGTGTACGCATGAGTACAGGCCTGAAGGTGCCTGTTAGATCGAATCGATGTATTATCTAATCTGCAGATGTCCTTCCTCTGAGGCCTGCTGGGGGCGCGACAGAGCGTGGAACTGCTGAAGGGGACACCCCTCGCCTGCAGGGCCCGTGCACGCAGCACTCGGAGCTGTCCCGAAACAAAAACCAAGGGGCATATTATCCAGCCCCAGCAATAATTATCGCTGGCCGCTCTTAGCGTGAGAAGGTTTATCACAGGCTATCGCTGGAAATTATTGCCCTTCTAGCGCTGTATTAACAACGCAAAGCACAATGGCGATAATTATTCCAGCGATAGCAATGTTTTCCATGGAACATCGCTGGTTTTCCATCGATGTTCCATGGAAAACGGCGATAACCTTGCTGATACGATCCTGTGGCCGTATCAGCATAATCCACCTCCTATGTAAAGTATAGGTAAGTCAGCATTTTTGCAGACATTAGTTTTTGGCGAAAATGCCTGGGTCTCCTTGTAAATATCACGATGTGCACATCAGCGATATTTACAAGGTTGTTCTTCCCAGTGACGCCCACTTTGCATCTCCTTAGAGATGCAAAGAGAGGCATTGGAAAAACGGGTGCTAACATGCGCTAATGCATGTTAGCACCCACTTGAAAATAGGGCGATAGTTTTATCTCCGCTTTTTTGGCTTTTAACACCTTCCATGCTTATGACGGGTCCAGCTCTTCATGAGGCAGAGTGGAGCTGTGCTCATGACGAGCTGGGCTGCGGCCCTCCCATGCGCAAGTGACTCCCCTTCTGTGCAGAAGAATCAATCAGTGGGCGGACTCAAGACGAGCCCAGCTCGTCATGAGCACAGCTCCAATGTGCCTCATGAGGAGCTGGGCTCGTCACGAGCACTGCGGCGCCGCGGCCACCTCCCTCCCCCGTGCCATGGGGAATTACCCCTGCTGCAAAGGGGTTAAACCAAAAAAGCGGCGATAAGGCCCTTGTTGATATGCCCCCAAATGAGTCACATCTCTGTTTGGCCACTGCACGTTTCAAATGGGTTTTCAAAGACAACAAATAGCAAAAAGTGATGTAGGTGCCGCTCGGTCCAGGAAAAACAATCCCCTCAGAGTTCAGAGGTTCCTGCAGCCCTCATGCAGCCTATCCACCTCAAGACATCTCCATTTCCAGAAGTGTCAAGTGGAGCAATTTGCATCACACCACATACGAGGCCCGAACAGCTTCAGCGGAATGTTTATATGAGGCAGATAGATCAGTGCTCCATGGTCTACATCCACAACCTCCGGTGTGAAGCACCCCCCCCCCCCCCAACCAGTGCTGCTGCTCACTGGTCTGCACGTGTCTGGGCTGTGGGCTGCAGCTTGCTTTTCCTTTAAGTGTGCCCCATGGAGGTGCATTAGCAGTGGGTTCTCTTGTCCAGACCACAGCTGGAGCCCTGGGCTTCGCAGTTTGTTCCAGTGAATCCCTCCTCAATGTGTGCGCAGTGTTGAGCTCCCGGCTCCCTGTTTCAGGTGAGATACAGCGGCGCCATGATGCGCTCCTCTGTACTTAAATCCACTAGTGCCCGTGTGAGGAGTGGCAACTTTGCACTAGGCGAAAACTGCACACATTTTAAAAGACACACAAGTAGACACCAAAGACCATGAACAGAAAAAACAGACCTCAGTCATTGAATGCACAGCAAATGTGCCATAGGAAACGAGATGTATAGCCCTGTTTACAGCAGTAAACCCGGAGCACTCTCTCAAGTGCCCCAGATTAAAGACAAAAGAAGTTCCTGAACATATGTTAAAATGGTTACCAGTGTATTTATTTGATACTTAGTCCCTGCTGTCTGGAAGTGGACTAATGAGGAGAAAGAATAAGTGAGTGGCAATGAAGCCAGCAAATGGGAAGCCTTAAGGCAAACTGTTGCCCACAAAGTAGATACAGAATGTCTCAAATGGACAGCACAAGCGCTGTCTATCCGAGACCTAAAAATGACTCGTGTCCACTGGTATGAAAGCAGAACTTACCCAAATCACTTCTGGCAAGTTCCACAGCATCATAGACCTAATCCTATTGCAGCTTGGACCACCAAGAAGACCACCATCACCACCACCATCACCACCAGCATCACAACCAGCATGGGGGCAGGCAAGGAGAAAGGAGCAGGCATGCTGCCAGAGGATTACCCTCAGTGACCTCAGGGAGGAGGAGCTCATTGCCCATTACAGTGCAGAACCAACAGGACACCGAGCAAGGATTTTACACCTTTGCATGATTTCCACATGTGTTAGGGGGGAAATGGACTGTACCCATGTGCAACTTGTGCCCCACCAGCTGCTACATTACACTCGTACCACAATAGGAAGCACAAGCATTTCATGAATACGCAGTCAATCATGGACCATATGGGCCTCCTCATCAATGTCTCCGCAAAGTATCTGGTCAGTGCTCATGATTCCTTTATCTTCCGACATTCCACCATCAATGATCGCTTCCAGAATAGGACTTGAGGGAATGGCCTACTGGTTGATAAGTACTTCTCAAGCACATGACAGACCACATGACAGTCAATTATGTTGGAATGTGTTGTCATATTAGTCTTTGGTTCAATAATGCAGTGGAGATGTAGTGGGCATGAGCCTACATACTTACGCCATACGTGATATGTGCAACACAATCCTAGATAGATTTGAAGTAAGGCAAGCTGGAGCAAAGTGCTGCATGGATGCACTTTAAATTAAGGATGTGTTCTATGGACCTTGCAGTGGCCTTTACCGGCAACACCGGTAGGGGAAAGGATGTAGCCTTACGGCTAGAGCGGGTGACCTCGAAGCTGGGGAACTGGGTTCGAGTCTCGGCAACGACGCTCAACATACTGTGATTCTGGGCAAATGCCTTAATCTCCCCGTGCCTAACAAAAATGAATGTGTCCTTCTGTAACAAAACTAGTGCTCTTGTAAAGTGCTCTGATACCCGATGTCTCTGGTCTAATTCGCTCTATATAAAACTTTAAAAAATAAATAAAATTGAAAAAAACACCAATGAAGATCTTACACATTTTCACATATTCACAGGTTCAGGGACCCCTGGACTCTGTGAAAATAGTGTGCCTTCCAAGGGTAGGTGAAGTGAAGATACATAATAACATGTCATGTCCAATTACTATGTGTCCTGCATTCTGCAGGACACTTAGAAGAGAGAAATAGCATTGTGTTTTCCTTTGGTGCAGAAATGTGTCTCTTAAAGCATCAAGTTATTTGACAACACTGCACAGACACACACGTACCAGGGTGCAAGAGGGTATGTGTTGGCGCTACTCACCAATATGGGATGATGTGCATGCAGACAAACCATGCACATTAGGAATATGGCAGATTCCAGCCCTTCACTTTGGATGCTAATCAGCGCAGCCAGATCACATCCAGTGCTGCCCAGTGGCAGCACCCGCTACTTTAGGCCATGTGTATGAATTCAATATTGAGAAAGAGCCTCGCTAATGCAACGCCATGTGGAATGCTGTGTCCAAACACCTGATTGAAGCAAGGGATTCCCTGTCTCTAGCCTGTGTGTTGACAGGTAAATCCCATGGTCATGAGGCACGTGATGTATCCCAGACCAGTGAAACTGAGAAATATTTTCTTATTTTAACTTTACAAGATCATGTCTCCCAAGCTACATTACATCACTCATCATATACACACATCCCATCCCATGTACACAAACCACTCTATCAGTGATCCAATGCTCCAGACTGAGCAGCAAGGTGCAGCCTCGTGCACAAACTACCTCTCCCATGACAGGGAAACACACAGTCATCTTGGCAATAATGTGCCTGTCTTGGAGCGAACCTGCACAGTTTCTGCCAGCGCAGGCACAAAACAGAATCATGTCCTACACTGTCCCAAAGCAGTGTGAAAGTGTAACGTGGTTAGTCTAACATTGGCACTGTACAGCACAAGACTACAACAAATACCTTAAACCCCTTGTGTACTGTCAACATAGTTGAGGAGGTCAGACTCCCTGCCAACTCACTACCCTCCCATGGCAGCAGATGTTGAACAACATTGACTCCAACTCTCACTGTGAAATATGTCTGACTAAAGTACACAACATATCATGCTTCTGTTACAGGTTGTAAAGTCAGACAGGTATCAGTTCAGGAATGGCAATAGTAATCAATAACCAACACTATTGATGAGTCTGAGAGATTTGCCTACTGATTGGCTAAATGACTCTCCTTACTGGAGACAAATCATCACCTTCATGGCATTGGCACTCACGAGTATGACAAACAGTAAGCGAATCAGAGGATAGCACACCTGTATGTCTAGCACAGGATCAGTCATTTCTAATCCCTACTTGTTTGTATTAACCCTGGGCAAAGTACTACGCTATGCTCGCTTAGTTTGCGAAGTTTGCGCTACTTCGTACTATATGAATTGCACGTAGCACAGTACAAACACGCATAGCGGTAATTTATTGCTTGCTTGTGGTCCTCAACGTCAAGTTGGCGACCACGAGCAAGCAAAATGACATCCCGGCAAGACTTTTACCTCATTCGCGATCAGCAACATCAAGTTGCCGATCGCGACAATGGAAAATAAACCTTCCGGCAAGATTCTCAATGCGTGAAGATCAAGTTTCTCATTGCGAGTGGTCGCGCATGCTTGCGACCGCTTGTGATGAGAAAACTACCAGTCCGCGTTGAGAAAGCTGCCGCTCAAGTAGAAATCTACTTGAGAGGTAGAAAACTACTGCTTGCACTATGCGAGATACGGTTTGCACTGATTCCACAATGCGAACAAGCACCAGGCACTGTGCAATCAGTGCAACAGCATTTTGCACCATGCACTATGCAGTTCGCGTACCTATGTATAGCCCGCGTAGTGGGAAGTGCACTTTGCGTACCTACGTGTAGCATTTCTACGCGAACTATGCCCAGGGTTAGTCTGTATGCCACACATTGTCATAGCATGTCTCGTACAGTAGATAAGGTATATGAGACATTCAGGGCACAGAACAGAATGGACATGAATGTGGGGCCACCCCTTTCATGACTCTTAACTAATTGTACCCCTCCTGTCTTTGCAGCTGACCAAGGATATGATCTGCAACCTTGGGTGATGACTCCTCTAAAAAATCTCTCAGACGGTACCCCAGCAGAGGTACAATCATGCCCTAAGAAGGACCCGGTCGATAGTGGAGCTGACCTTTGAAGTACTGAAATCCTGCTTCAGGAGCTTGAATATGTCTGTGGACCGATCACTGTAGTTGCCATCAATGCTGTGCAAAATTATTCTTTTGTGGTGCATATTGCACAATATTTGTGTAAAGACAAATGCACCATGGGCTGATGTCATTGAGGAGCAGGAAGGAACTGCCGGATGTTGAGGCTGAGGAAGATGATGAATAAGCCTGGGCGCAAAATCCCTTCCGCTCGCGGATTCGCGGATTTTCAGCAAATTCACGGATTGCGAATTTGCCGAAAATCCACAAAATCCGTGAACGGATCCGGGCGGCAAAAGTTCAAGCTTCAAGCTTGTAACTATTTTAGAATGGCGCCGGCAAGCTGCCAGCGCCATTCTAAAATAGTTACTAAGTTAGCTTCAACAGGAAGCACTAATAGAAGCAGGTGCTCGAGTTTAACAGAATTCGAGCACCTGCTTTATTTTATCTATTAGTGCTTCCTGATGAAGCTAACTTAGTAACTATTTTAGAATGGAGCTGGCAGCTTGCCGGAGCCATTCTAAAATAAAACAGGAGAGGGGCAGAGGGCTGAAGGGCACAACAACTAGTGTGGCAGAGGCCAGAAGGGCACACCAACGAGTGAGGCAGAGGGCAGAAGGGCACAACAACAAGTGGGGCAGAGGGCAGAAGGGCATAACAACGAGTGGGGCAGAGGGTAGAATGGCACAAAAACAAGTGGGGCAGAGGGCAGAAGGGCACAACAATGAGTGTGGCAGAAGGCAGAAGGGTGCAAAAACGATTGGGGCAGAGGGCAGAATGGCACAACAACGAGTGGGGCAGAGGGCAGAAGGGCACAAAAACGAGTGCAGCAGAGGGCAGAAGGGCACAAAAACGATTGGGGCAGAGGGCAGAATGGCACAAAAACGAGTGGGCCAGAGGGCAGAAGGGCACAAAATCGAGTGTGGCAAAGGGCAGAATGGCACAAAACGATAGGGGGCAGAGGGCAGAATGGCACAAAAACAAGTGGGGCAGAGGGCAGAAGGGCACAAAAACGAGTGGGGCAGAGGGCAGAATGGCACAAAAACGATTGGGGCAGAGGGCAGAAGGGCACAAAAAATCAGTGGGGCAGAGGGCAGAAGGGCACAACAACGAGCGGTCTCGCACAAAAAAAACCAGCGAACACGCAAAGCGCCCCACGAACATACATGGGGTCTCAGAAGCTGACAGGGGCATTGCTAACTCACCGGGGGTCACGCCACTCTTCCGTTGCTGTTGGTCTCCGGCTGCCGCTTCCTCCACCACGCGGCAGCCGTGTGTGAGAGACTACAGCCCCCAGCATCCTTGGCGGTGACACGCCCACCGGGAATCGCGCACGGAGGCGCACAAAAGACAGAGGTCCCTGCGGACGAGCGGGGGTCTCAGAAGCTGACAGGGGCATTGCTAACTCACCGGGGGTCACGCCACTCTTCCGTTGCTGTTGTTCTCCGGCTGCCGCTTCCTCCACCACGCGGCAGCCGTGTGTGAGAGACTACAGCCCCCAGCATCCTTGGCGGTGACACGCCCACCGGGAATCGCACACGGAGGCGCACAAAAGACAGAGGTCCCTGCGGACGAGCGGGGGTCTCAGAAGCTGACAGGGGCATTGCTAACTCACCGGGGGTCACGCCACTCTTCCGTTGCTGTTGGTCTCCGGCTGCCGCTTCCTCCACCACGCGGCAGCCGTGTGTGAGAGACTACAGCCCCCAGCATCCTTGGCGGTGACACGCCCACCGGGAATCGCGCACGGAGGCGCACAAAAGACAGAGGTCCCTCCCGCCTCGTGGGACGCGAGCGGGACGGCGCCGGGCTAAGCCCGGGCAAAGGGCGGGCCCTCTGTGGCCCTCAGAGGCCAGAGGAGGCCGGGACGGGCTATCCCACTTGGTCTTCCAAGAAGAGGTATTGCCATTTACTGCCAACTCCACTGACTATCACATTGGATTGTGACTGTTTCCCCTTCCTGCAAGGGAGCGGATACTCAAAGTATTCCCCTAGTCATAGCTGTTTGTCTTGTTTTCTTACACTTTAAACATACCCAGCATGGATCCTCTTACGAAAACGCCCAGTACAGCATCTAATCCCCCATGGCTAGATGACCTAAACAGTTTGTGTAACAACAAGTACTCCCTTGTTACATCGCCCTACCAGGTTTCTAACGCCAGTTCGCTAGTTCCTAACGATAGTACACAGGGGCCCCAACCAACTTTCGTAAAATTAAAAGCAAACAAAACAACTCCCCTTAACGCCATATCTGGGAAAAGGAAACTTGATGGGGTTGGAGAAAGTGGGTCCCAATCCAATTCACCAACATTGCAGCATGAGTTAACAGAATCAAACCCGCCTGCTAACATGGCTCTGCTAATTCAGGAGATGGGCAAAAAAATAGACGACCCAGTATCCTCTCCCCAATTGGTCTTACTGACCATGATGGAACAGTTGATTAAAACTATCATTCATCCCCTGATCGACAAAATTAACAGCTTGGGGGAAAGACTAACGGGGATTGAGGAAACTGTTAAACACAATCAGCCATACACAGCAACATCTAAGTGTTTACCCCTGACCGGTCAACCTAATTTGCCTAAACAATCTGTGCAAAACACAGTTTCCACAACACATGTATCAGTTCCCACTACTGTGTGCCCACCCGTCCCTAAATCACTACCCACACCTTCCTCAGAACGCATTATTGAGCCAAAATTGAAAAGTATTAAGACCCCTCATATCAATCTTCCCCCAGAGGCCGCTCCATTCGTGTCCATCCTGTAGGGGGCTCTTCCTCTGAAACATGGTAAAATCGAGAGAACCAGTGATCTGGTAAATAAAGTTAAGTTCTGGTTAACGAAAAACAGACCCCTACCCCATAACCTCGTTGGCAGAATAGTCAGCGTGAGGAGAGTGGGCTGGTTGGGTCCCCATCGGAAAGATATCTGTGGGGATCTGATTCTAATCAGATTTAGGAGCAGACATGTTGTCCCCTATCTACAGTCGTGGCTGCCCCAAGAAAGTGATGGCCCTATAACAACTTGGGACCTACATGACTTTTACCCAAGTGAATCGTACAACACCTATCGGGATCAGTCTGCCATTCACAACCCAAAGCTGGCCCACAGTTCCTGGCCACCAAATGAGTACACTTTCCCCTCTTTTAACCTTTTTTCTCATAGATTATTTAAGTTTAGCAACCTACCTCAATCTAACTTTTCCATCCCATATAACAAGTGTCAATATTAGGTGGGTGCATAAAATGTAAATTCTTTGATATTATTACTAACTGGATCAGTTAATTTTATTTACTTAATCTAATGAGATCTTTGTTGACCCTTTTTTAAATGTATGTTGTTTGTTATTATATGACTGTATATTTTTTTTACATTGTATGCTTTTATGGTTGAAACCAAACCGAATAAAGCTTGATGATGATGATGATGATGATTGGGGCAGAGGGCAGAATGGCAAAAAACGAGTGGGGCAGAGGGAAGAAGGGCACAAAAATGAGTGGGGCAGAGGGCAGAAGGGCACAACAACGAGTGTGGCAGCGGGCAGAAGGGCACAAAAATGATTGGGGCAGAGGGCAGAATGGCACAAAAACGAGTGGGGCAGAGGGCAGAAGGGCACAAAAACGAGTGGGGCAGAGGGCAGAATGGCACAAAAACTAGTGGGGCAGAGGGCAGAAGGGCACAAAAAATCAGTGGGGCAGAGGGCAGAAGGGCACAACAACGAGCGGTCTCGCACAAAAAAAAACAGCGAACACGCAAAGCGCCCCGCGAACATGCAAATTGCCCCACGAACACGCAAATCACCCCGCGAACACACAAAAAAAATCCGCAAATTTCGCACAAATATGTGAATTTTGCGGATCGCAAATTTGCAAATCTGCAAATTCGCGAATCGCGAATCCGCAAAATTCGCCCATACATAATGATGAGCCACATCGCACAGTTCCATCAGGAGCCACAATATGGAGGATGGACCATAATATTAACACTTTTTTCACTGATACATGAGGGACTTACATGATGTCACAAAAGGATGACCTGTCTAACTGTATAAATATATATGTAAATAAATATATCACCACTACCACTGTGTATGCATTTTGCTTCCATAGTACTAGTAACATTCACATCACACATGCTACTAATTGCCACACAGAAAATGTATGTAGCTATGAGTAACAAACTGTATTGGACAACATCTGGTTTAAACAATATAGTGTGCATGACAACTACCTGTAGCATATAATAGTCCTCCATTGCCAGCCACAATTAACATGGTGCTGCAACATAGATAGTATGATATGACTGTGTGTGTGTCTCTCCTGCTGCTAGCCATTTGTACATTCTCATACTTTTGGATGATAGTAGAGTCAACTCACAGAATGATGACTGTGATAGTATGTGCATGGGAACACATCCCAAACCTACAGTCTACATATCCTACATCCATCCACAGCTGCATACACATAGGAAATCTATTAGAAGATCTCATATCTCACATACAAATGCCACATACTATACTTTACCAGTGACAAACAGTGTCCACCTAGTGACAGTGTAGCCACACTTGCCCCACTAGGCTAAGATGCCAATGGGACAAGCAGTGATGCAGACTACCATGTTGGTGTACTTTACTCAGATACAAACAATGGCTTCACTCCTCTGAGTGTAACAATTGAGCATCAGAAATCACATAAAGCAAGGTTAATCCAGCCAAGGTGCCATGCACCGATGCATCCCAAGATAAGGTGTTCCAAAGTGGCGGGAAAATCGAAGTGGAACTTCATACCCGAATCCATAGCCATCACTAAACCTCTAGTTGCCAAACAACCAAGAAACATATTACGCTCCCAGAATTCAGGAAAAACCTCAAGACATGGCTCTTCGACCAATGACTTGAGGACCAAGTGCCTGGAGACCCCCAGGAGTGACAAGCTGCTCTTCATATGAATCCTTTGATTGATTGATTGTGATGAGTCTCAATGGCAAACATGTCTATGATTGTATTACACCTGACAAGTTGTGGCTAGACAGGCTGGCCTCATGATCCACACATCATAGGCTGCGTGATGGCGGTAAAAACTATGTGCAATTGCAAATGTGCATGGGCCACACATATCCTTCCAGACACAAGGCCATACAGCAAATGTATGTGAGCCACAAAATTATATGGTGTGTTCCCTCATTACTTCCCTCAACATAAACCTTTCATGGAGTAGTTCTACATGGCTTATGTGAGCAACAGCATGCAGTACACATGGACACAGATAATCCCTGGTCACATCAATTGATACATCCATGTTATGGCTCTCCGGGTGATGTCTGTCAAGTTGTGTAGTGCCAGGTCCATGTGAGTCTCATCACCTGTCTCAGTATCAAACTACATGAGTGTTGCATGTGAACACCCACTGCTATACACATGCAACACCGCCTTGATACAGAGTATATATATGGTGTGATTTACCCAGCCTTATTGTCAGCAATGTATAGGAGGTCATAGCACCATCAGCATGAGTGAGAATCATGATATCTACAAATGCTGACACTGTTTCTTTCCTGTGGGGTATGACCCTTGAATATGAATGGCCTATACTAAACCAATCATATGGCGCCATCCATACATCCCCTACCAAGTGGTTGCAGCCAATCGCAGCACTCATCCGCAAGGGAAAATGTAATCCTCCCAAGTTTCCCCACAGTCTGCTGCCTCCACTGTGGTACACCCCGCAGATTGGCAGTAGGTTGTGCTGTTGTAGATGTGGGTGCACTCACCCCATAGCTGTGTTAATTTGTGGCATCCTTGGGGGGAGCTAAAGCAATGTAATTGGATGCTAATTAAGCATACAAGGCACCTCTTGGTAGGTGTGCCCTTGCACTACCAGAGGAATTGGGCCCTATGCATAGTATGATCCCAAAAAGCATGAACTCACAAATATGTACACTGTTAACACATACAGTAAACACATGCAAAGCAGGTCAACTCATCTTATCACATTCAACACAGCAATCCTTTCAAATGATAACATGCAATGCACATAGAAAAAGATAAGCACATTTGCCCCATTGCACCAAAATAAAAATACGCATGAGCCTAAAGCGTGAATTATGCAGCCTCCTCGGTAGCCAAAAAGGACGCTTCCCAGTCTACGCGTCTGTTTGTATGCATGTGCATGGCGTCTTGTCAGGCCTTGCCTTGTGTGAATTCAAGTGGTTTTAAGAATACAAGGGAACCCACTAAAGGCCTTTGGACCATGGGTAAGTGTCTTATTACAGAGAACAAGGGTCCTAAGGAGTTATGGTATGGCGAGAGGATAATAATATAGACTACAATCAGTACTATATAGTTTCAATGCCCAGCCGGGCGTGAGTTTATTTAAGGAATAGTATAGAATATTGATGATCCAAGGAGGATCAAAATAAAAGGTGAGATAGGGTACAGTCCTGTACCTATCCCAAAGGGTTAGAGAGAATAGATCAAAGCAAGGGGGATAGAAGGAGGAAACAGGTTTTTCAGGCAGGAAAAAATTCTTGAGCCAAGGGGTGACTTGCAATTACAATAAATAGTTCCAACAAATTCACCTTGCAGTATAAACAATTTTAAATATACATGCTATATCATATGCTATACTGCATTGCGCGTCGACGTTTCGATCCCTAAAGGCTCATGATAAACCGGGATCATCATCAGGACAGTTTTATAATTAATACCTGCATTACAATTTGAAAGCCTTGCGTTGCAATTTGCAAGCGCATGTGGTTGGAATTGTTCTGGTTGGTCGTGAAAGTTACGGCCGGTGCGGGTACCAGGATACCAGCGTCCTACTATGCAGACGCATTCAGTTGAAGAGTGTTCAGACCGGAGGGGAGATAATTCAAGCCGGTTCTCATTTCATAAAGCTAGCTCCATCTGGAGTAGCCGTTCAGGGGGGAAGATTTTCGTAAATCCGGGATGCGCCGTATTGATGTTGGCTCACTCAGGATTACTGAATGCTGGATCAGAGATACGGCGGGTTGGGGTGAAGCTCGATGGACTTCTACCCCTTCCTGGCAGCGCGAGTCCGCTGTGTTGTGTGAATTCAAAGCATTGACTGGTAGCATAAAAAACAAGACGCATCAGCCTAAAGTGTGAAATTTGCAGCCATCAGTCAACCGAAAATGACTCTTTCCAGCCAGCGCATCTGAAAGACCGCAGGGTGCCTTGTAAGGCTCTGTGTGAAATCAACACATTGACTGGTAGCATCAAAACATAGGACACTGAAATATGATGCATCAGCCCAGGAAGTGATGTCATGTATAATGCATGCTGGATACCAGGAAATGTGAAGTTCCTTTCATTTTCAGTTCAAGTCACTGCTTTACTCTCTGTGTTTGAGAACGGTTGTGTGTTTGCTGTGCTGGAGAGTGTTTTGGTGTGTCTGGAGCTGGTTTCTTGTGTAGGCTGTCCCTGTTGTGTCTCTTAAGCCTTTTTTGTGCTTTCTTCATGTATATTGTTGTGTTTTGTCCTGTGTTGGGTGTTCCTCTTCAGGGGAATTGTTATTATAGGGGTAGTTGTGGTTTTTGGGGGTGTTCTATTTTGATTGGGTGTGTGTTGTTTTTGGGTAGGATCATGCCTTGGAAGGGTAGGGCTCGCCCCATGAACAAAGAGGAGATTGGGTGATTCCGGTGGCTAGTGAACCATTACTTGCCCAACATGGTAGCCACTGGAGGATGTGTGCTTGTGGCCCATGGTGGTGTTGATACATTGTTGGGTGAGGGTGTGCTAACAGATGCAGAGGCTGTTTGGATTCGACTGGACAGTCCATCGAATTAAACATTGCTGGCCGATATGATTGGCAGGGAGTCTGACCTCTTCGACTACGTGAGCATCCAAGTTGGTGGAGAAGATTTTACAGTTTTCGTATGTTTCGCATTTACCCAGTGATAAATAGTGGTAGTTTAGCTCACATGACGTTTTGATCAAAATAGCCATGCACCCATGCAAATGAGGGAAATGCTGTGGCAATACCGTTGTACCGATATAAACCAGTGCAATCTGTGGCAGTGAGCAGGCCACACAAGTGTTAGTGTCCTTTTAGGTGAGACAAATAAGACCCAGGGAAGCACATGCTTGTAGCCCAATCCAGACAACTCATATGATGACAAGCCAGGTAGTGCAGATCAGCTCGAGATGAGCTTCTTTCACTACAAGCATTTGTCAGGTATATCTGGGATTTGTCAGTACAGAACATAGGTTACACATGATGGGGCCTATTTTCCAGCCCATTTCTGTGCCGCCGGGACGTCGCTTTTTCCCTTATCAAAAGTGATGCACCGGTGCTGCAAGGGCCTTGTATTTGATCCCCAACATTGTCTGCAAAATTATGTGGGAGTGAAATTCACAAGTAGTGGTGCTGCACAGCTCAATGATGATTTGCCCTGTGCTGGCCAGCAAAACAGAGAAAATGCAGATTTGGCAGAAGTTGTTGAAGAAAGTTATAACGAACCACCTTACCAACAATAATGTGTACTTAGAAGCCCCTAGCGGCGCTGGTGCATCACTTTTCATATGTAAAAAATAGATGCCTCAGTGGTGCAAGGGGCTTGCAAATGTGCCCCTTGGTGTGCACATGGAACCTTGACCTATGGTGCACATGTGTGTTTATTGTTGACATAATTGGTATTGTACTGGAAGCAGCAATTCTCAGCACAAAGAAAGGCTGAGGCAGGGTATGACACTTTTGTATGTGTTCATTGGATTACAGCATACATACGATACTCAAGGACACAAAGTAATGCATTAATGAGGCCTGGCATGGCTTACACAGCTTGGTTAACCTTTGACACATAGTGATGTGCTGATGATCCTCCTTGGAATACCTCCCCTGGGCAGTGAAGGACGAGGCCTTCTATGGCCATGCGGATTCTAACGATCACCTGCTATGCCTTCCAAAATGAAGAGTTGGTCAGACAGTAGAGAATGAAAACTTACATTTCTTCAGGTATGTACTCTGCAGAGGAGCCCAGTCAGACCTTCACCCTAAGATGTCTGTTGAGGGGACTGACTCCTAGGGTACCCTAATACATGATGAACCTCTCTGGAGACTTCGGCCACGCCTCTGGTGGAAAACTACTGGCTTGAGCCGGGCATGAACAAAGGAGGTACACAGAGATGAGCTAGCACCTGCCAGAGGGTGGCACTATCAGTGTCTCAAGGCCACTGTGCCCAGTCTCAGCATCTCCTAACGTGGGAGCAGAACTACATGGAGAGATTGGAATGTGCAAACAGAATAACAGTTCATTAGCAAGTTGAGTTACAACCTTGAACAGAAGAGAATAATAACAAAGTACAGTGTTATGCTGAGGCAAGCAATTCTAAATTCTAAGGCCTAATACGAGCACAGCCCAGACAGTCTAATAAGGATTACATAATACAAAATGGAGTCACACTGGATAAATAAAAGGCCTGCATGCTGCAGGGATAACTCAGTGGGATACATTGTGCGAGTACAAATTCATGTATTTTAGCCACACAATGCTAACCTAATTTAACTTAATGAATGCATTATGGGAAAGGGGAATCTCAAATCTAACAGTAGTCACATATTAATGAGGTCTGCCATGGTTTGCAGAGCTTAGCTAACCTGTGACACATAGTGATGTGCTGATGATTGTCCTTGGCATACCTCCCCTGGGTAGTCACACATTAATGAGGCCAGTAATGCCTTACCAGCTTAGCTAACCTGTGAACATGGTAAAACATGTATCACCGGCAATTGCAGTGCAAAAGGTATGGCTCCTTAAAGTCCACAATGGCTGCACTGTGCTTTGCATAGACTTGCCTTATTCCATGCCTTATTCCATACCTATAAATACATAGCAAATCCTGAATGCTGGCTATACATTGCCTCATGGAGGTGTTTTTGAGGCTAGGGCCATTGGAGATGTCCTTACATATGGTACTCCCATTTTACATGCCTCTTGTATGACTATATTGTTGTATTTCTATCTATCTATAATATTCACCAACATAAAAGGAGAAGCAGCATCTGTGGCGATCCACCACAAATTGAAGGAGACAGATATAGCAAAACAACCATTTGAACTTGCCAGAATCATAGAAAAATCCTATGAAGAACTAGGGAGAGATAGTTTAGGTGGGAAACCGGTAAAACCCCAACTAACTGAAAATCCTGAAAAAACCTCTCTTAAAAATAATCTGAATACTCCAAAAAGGAGCTGGGAGGGTAATAAACAGTCCACTCCCAGGGAAAAACTATTCCAGTCCAGAGGAAGGTCTCCTCATTAGAGAGAAAAATCTCCAGACCGAGGAAACAAGTCTCCCCAAAGGAACCCTCTGAAAAAAGATACAACCTTAGAGATAGTGAAAAATTGAGAAAACCTGATAGATATCAAGATATTGATACACGTCCCTCTCGATCCCTCTCACTCAATCTTTCTCGATTTTCCTCACAGAAATCGGAAAGGAGAGGACGATTAGAACACAGAGAAGAGAAGACAAGGAACCTGCTCATCAAAGTAATAAATCACAATATCCCAGAAAGAAGGTAGCAAGTATTATGTTTAAACATGCTGAGGTTTCTGAGGACACAGCTGAAAAACGGAGAGTGGGCCCAGACAATGCTAGAATGCGCAGCAGAAGTGACCATAGCTCGCAAGATCCTGATCAATCATCTGGAGACAGTGGATACGAATGAATACATTCAGGTGGAAACTGCAGATACCAGGGATTGCAAACCCCATAAAATATACGAAATAACATTACGTATAGAAGGGGACAAGACACGGAAAGTAAGAGGTCTCTTTTGGGATAATCTTTCAAAAGACTATGACATCCTGTTAGCTGAAAAAGACTGACCACCAGAGTTTGTCAGGGAGTGCCCTCATGGTGAAGAAATAATTATGCCTGCCTTCTCTAATCATATACCAAATCATAAAAAATATACACTTGCAAGAAAATGGGCAGTAGCCCAAGCTCCAGCTTTATATAAAAACCATGTAGGATGGGATGAGGACTCACCTCACCACATAATCCAGTTACAAAATCAGCCGACTGCACAAAGGCAGTACCTAGTTAAACAAGAAGCTAAAAAGCAGGTCAAGGAGATTTTAGATCAACTTGAATATCAAGGGGTAATTGAAACATGCACCTCATAAATTAACAATCCTTTGTTTCCTGTCTCTAAACCAGACGATTCATATCGTCTAGTTTTGGACTACAGAAACCTTAAATCCTGTTGTAAAACATTTGCAGTACAAAACTCACACAGTGCAGCACTAATGAATAACATTGTGCGCAAAAAAATATAAAACGACATTCGATATCTCTAATTGATTCTTTTGTCAGAACATTGCACCTGAAAGCTGGTATTTGACCGCTTTCTCAATAATGGGGTCACAAAAACACTTCTGTCGACTCCCACAGGGATTCATGAATAGCTCAGGATTATTCTCAGCAAGGGTAACTGAGTACTACAAATCTACGACGATGAGGCATTATCCTATGTCGATGACATCTACCTCACAGATGATGACCTGGAGAGTCACTTAAAAAGAGTGAACACCATAATACTGGGGTTCGCTTCAGAGGGTTACAAATTCAACTTTAAAAAGTCACAAATTGACCATCTAACTGTCCTATTTTTAGGATATGAATTATCAAATGAAGGCAAAAGCCTGGCAGACAATTTCTTAGAGAAATGTGCTGTACTCCAAGCACCAAAAACCCTGAAGAATTTACAATCAATACTAGGTTTCCTGAATTTCGGACGAACATACATAATAAATTATATAGAGAGAGTTAAACCTCTCTATGAATTAATAAGACCTGATTTCAAACCAATAAATTGGACTCAGAAACACACAGAAATTTTAAGATCATTATAAACAGACATGTTAACTAAAACGAAATTGCAAAACGTGAAAACACACGCAATCTTGAAATCCGAGTCTTCCCAGGAAGATGCGGATTCACATACCTGACCTCTAATGAGGGAGAAATGGTACCTATAGCTTACAAATCACATTTGTACACTAAAGCTGAAATAAAATCCAGTTCTACAGAAAAATTCTGATAGCGGTTCAAACTGCTGTAGCAAAAGAAAGAGCCCAAGCCCAAGGCAGAAGGATAACTGTTTTTACAGCAGAATCAGCACTTGAGGCATTAACGTGCATACGCAATTTAAATGCTGTGGCATTAGATCCAGAATGGATACAATGGGAAAATTCTCTTGCTGCAGAAGACGTGAAATACTATTTTGACCCAAAACTGAAGAAATTAGATGATCTAGAGTACGAACAAGAATATCCTCTGCCAATCGAAATTCTGCCTCTAGAAAAGTACACTTGGGTAATCTATATGGACAGATTTGCACAACACTGCAATGTAGTGGAAAAATCATACAAAGCAGTGTGCACGATTTTTAAAGATCGCTGGCGCTCTGGTAAATTCAGACCGATGATTACCAAAACTGAATCAATCAGAAACTGTTCAGCTCAGCGAGCTGAAATAAGATCTTTAAAGATGGCGCTTGAAAATGCCGATCGTGAATTCCCGACACTAATAGTGCGCGATTCGCATTTCTGCGTCAAGTCTTACAACAGTGACATGCAGACATGGAGCAAAAAACGGTTACAAAGATGACACAGGTGCCACAATAAAGCATAAATCGCTTTGGGAAAAAGTAGTTCTTTTAAAGAAAGAACTACAGAAGACTCACATGATACATGCACTGAGTCATCAACGTGATGGCGTTCACGTTGCAGGGAATTCATTGGCTAACACAGCCAGAGCGGAAGCGGTTCAACCGGATTCCGTAGCCACTGAAAAACGTTCAGAAAAACACATAGATGGGGAAACCATGCTGGCGGTAAAAGCCTCATTAAAAGGTAATTATGCAGCATTACCTCTCAACTATCCACTCAGTAATACATACATAATTGATGCGAACTCCGTTCCATTTGCTCAAATCCCTGGAGTGGGGCATAGAGTAATTCCAAGCACGAACCAGAGAGTTTTCTTGATTGAAAGCGCACACATGGGACTTGGTCCGAGGCACCAACAGATCTTGAAATCTTTAATAGAATTACAATCAGGGTACTGGTAGCCGGGAATGAGCGTGCAAATTTACAAATTTGCAATGGATTGTCCAGAATGCAACAGAGATCGCAGCTGTGAACCGGACCAGACTATTGCCCGGACATCTTTGTTAGAAAGCTTCAGGCTTTCTATGATAGAGAAATCCAACCCAAAGAATGTGTCCCAATAATTATTAAGACAAATTAACTTGAATATGTAAACCAGCAGCACTCGGCTGATGCCAGAACTGCTATAAAAAGATTTGCGAGTCTGTATTGGCATATACGCAATTGGCATGCTACATTCTGATCAGGGTCCTGCGTTTAGCTCTCGAGCTTACAAAGAGGCCATGAACAGCATGGACATCGCATTGCGGTACTCTTCTCCCTTCCATCCTGAGGGAAATGCGGTAGTGGAAAGAAAAAAACGGGACATAAAGCAATCTATAACGGCGAGGGTATTAGGTTTGGGTGATGGGTGGGTCAAACATTTAGCAAGTGTCCAACATAGTATTATTAATCTGCCAAGAAATTGTCTAAAAGGTCTCACTCCATACGAACTGTCTATTGTTCGGTACTAGAATGCTAATTTAGGATCTTGACTGTCACACTTCAGTGGTAGAAGAAAATTGATTTGATATTAAAGACCATTTGGCTGTCTTACAGGATCTAAATGAAACAAGAAAAAGCCTGAGTAACATAAAATTGAAACAACAGCCGACAACCACTGAAGAAAAACCACCTGTCCCAGCAAGACCTGTCTGGATTCCAAAGATTGGGGATCTGGTCAGAGAGAAGATCGCGGTGAAGAAGGAATTTGGGCCTTCTTACAGAAAAGCTGTACCTGCCTTAGCCATCAGCGGAACGAGATCAGTTGTACTACCGCCCCTTGCTAGTAAAAAGGAGAACTGAGTTGTATCCATCGACCTGGTAAAACCACAATCATGTGGCCAATAATAAGTAGTAGGCCCAGTGGACTCCCAAGGAATAGCAGAATACCGAAATTTGCTACAATCCAAGAGGCTCATGCTGATTGACTAATCAAATTTGATAAACCTGCAGTGAATAAAAAAGGACTATGCAATAATGCCATGGAACTTGTGCCTCTTGAAACCCAAATTGCAACAGTCCATCAAGAAACACCAATCTACAATGATGTAGCCTCTGAATTTTCTAATGAAACAAAGAAAAATGCAAAAGCAAATGGAAATCCGGAAAAAAATCCCAACAAGACCCAAGTGAGCATGAAGAAACGCTTGTAACAAAAACTTTCAAAGAAAAAATAATTGAACTTTCTCTCCAACTAAAAGAAACATATCTGATTTCACCATGGATTGAATTTTGGATTGTGTTAGATGTACTTGCTCTCCTACTTTGGCTCATCATGGTTCTATGTTTGGAAAAATTCAACGATGAAAAATATAGTACAATGGACACAGCAAGTCAGAACATCAACTTGATCCTAAAGCCTCACACATCCTCCCACATAGAGAAAAGAGAACTGTCATCAGTAAACATCTCAGCCAAACCAATACCCGGTGGGGTAGCATGGGACAGAACTGAATATGACATTTTTGGCCCGGTTGAACTCTTGAAATATCCACATCAGTTCAAGGTTTCATTAAGTGACTTTGTAACACCAAGTACGTTCTCTGATGATTGGGACTTTGAAAACATTAATAATATGATGTCAGATTTAGTAATGTCAGCCAAATTTACTGAACATGATTACTTACAGGGTTCATCGAATTATTTAGAGTTATACTGTTATAACCACTTTGGTGATCACTATTTGCATAAAACTGCACAGCCTAGAAATGTGTTATATTATAACCAATGGGAACACTGTCCAACACCGCCAAAAGGCAGCTCGAAAATATTTTATGAGAACTTCCAGTACTTCTCAGGGTTTAACAACAGTGATCCGAAAACCTTTTATTTTAAAATGTTAAATAGGACAGGTATGAAAACAATGTTGAGAAATACTAAATTGATTTATTCTGAAAAATTTTATGACAAAATGTCTACATTTGGTTTCGAATTTTTTAAAAAACAACATTGAAACAAAAACGATCTGGGGTATCAAAGATTGGCAAGTACAGGGCCTAGAAGCAATATTTAGGGCCTGCATGATCCCAGAACAAATGATATTTTTGAATGACACAATTCAACAAGCTACTTGTCTTGGTTTAGCTAAGATAAAAGACTTAAATACACTGTCTATTCCGAAACCCATAACTGATAGTGATAGCACTACAGATGTGGAGATAGACATAACCCATATTTTTCACCAAAACAGAACACATCCTGATTGGAAAAAGTGGTTGATCTGGCCAACAGACACAAATAACTGTCAAGATAGATTCCTGAACAAAACACAGGGGTTCAAAATGACCAGGCCAGACTCAAGATACTCCCAGAGACAACATCCAGGGATAGTTACAACATACAGTGTAGGGAAGCTATGCCTTCAGCGGCTACAGAAATCCACACTGGCTGAAATTAAGCAACACTTGACTTTACTTAAAGACGTTGCTGACTTGCGTGATTTCATAATGGGACCACGCAAACAGTGTCAATAACGTTTCATAGCGGCCGGTATATACGCTGCATACAACGAAGCTGGGAAAGTAATGCAAATTGAAACAGCAGAAAAAATACGAGAAATTGATTGTATTAATTTGAAAAAATCACTTTCTGTAGTGGACAATGGGTTAACGACTCTGTCCTCCAGAATATATTCATTGGACAGCATTGTTTCATCTGCTATTGATATAATAGAACAGGACTTACTAATGTTACAACATGGACACTCTCAATTACGTTCTATTGTACAGCTTGATTGGACGTTGCAAAATCTGCGTTCAGGCTAAGTACCATCGCGTTTAATCAACACAACGTCATTATGCGGTATCTTTAACCTTACTGATAAACAAATCAGTTTGGCACAAAAAGGAGCAGATTATACGATTCCGAGCATTGAAAAACTTGAGAGATTACCATTGACAATGTCAGAGAGACCTGTCATTGAATGGATAATACACGGAACAATTTCAATTCCAACAACAACTTTCCAGTTCAAATACTGCCAAGAGTATATACCTGCAGGCCAGTATGAGAAGTTGGGTAAAGAATACATCAAATCAATCTGGGATTTACCCTAAACACACAGATATTATAGTGAAGGGAAAAGGGATGTATTCCTTAGTGGTAACAAATGTAAAAAATCACTAAGTGGTACACTTCTGTGTCAAGGTATTAACTTGCATGGAGCTTATTTTGTGACTGTAACTTCCAGGGTCGTTTTCTGTATGCAAGTATTGTATCCACACAGCAATCCAGATACCTGGGCTGGGTTTTGGCCTTCGTTGAATATCTTTTCTATTCGTATTGATACTTTAAGCAGAATGAAGTCTATTCTTTACAGACAACTGTGCCTCTAACATCATCCAAAGAAACGTATGATCTGCATATGGCAAGGACATGACAGAGATACATTCTCTTTTATCGACAAATTGCCCCACGCATTTCGCAGAAATGTTAAGCCAAATCTTAAACATGTCTGATACCAGTGGCATTGCACATGTATTCTTCCCGAATTTTGTCCATTCTGTCTTTGGCGGCCTACCCTTAATCTTGGGACTCGTGGCAGGAATTTTATTTTTGTTCCTTCTGCTCCGATATGGCAAGCCAATCCACAGACAAGACTCTAGCAACAATGGAAGAAACGATCCGAGCAATACGATACCGAGACCGTATCACTAAGGTCCTCGGATTGAGATCTAACTACAACCTGGTTTCTTTCATTCAGACCAAACTGGCAGGATTGCATCTTACCTGTGCTTCGATGTCTGCTATGCGGAGAAGAATGCGTGTTAAACATCTGTCTTACACTACCATCAGCAGTACCAAAGGATATCGATACTTTGCTAGGTCCGGTAACGACTCATGCATCGGGTTGTCCCCAGCGGCTACCTATTCTGATGACGGCATTTTTTGAGACTTCACCACTACGAGTAGGTGGCGGTGAGGTATGAGAGGAAAGCAGCACCATACAGGTACAACCTTCTGTGAGCATTGCTGATCGAAACATCGGTGATAGCAATCACGCTCCAAACTGCACAGTCGCAGCATTTTCGAACTTGGTTGAACTTTCACCTGATGTTGTAGACCACTTTTTTGCCGGTCTGTCTGATATGATGTTCTCTCCAGTCAACGAGAATAATTCTTAAAAAACAATGATTACACAGCGTTCCCTGAATTCGGCCCTCAGTTTTGATAAACAAAGCAACTGAAAAAAATGTGGAACTATTTTTTACCCTGAAAACGAAATTATTTTTTCCATTTCCAAAATATTTTTTTTTTTTGGCACATGGTACTCTGCTTAAAGTAGAACTATTCTTAGAGAACAGAGCTTCTATTTTTAGGATACTAGAGACAATATTTTACCTCAGCCTCTAGCACATACAGCATTTTGTATAAATATGTGATGGAATGGTCTCGACCTTCTTTTCTGTATTCAGAGCCATTTCATGTGTAAATTTTCGCAAATCATTCAGCTAATATATATATGCATTTTAATGAATGATGACACTGCTTGAAAAGCGTACAGTACCAATACTCATTTTCTTGTATTTACCATATACCATTTCAAATGCAAAATATGTATTTTGGGGTGGGTTGGAAAACACACATGCATTGTTACATGTTTATTATTGCTTAGCATTTTAGTAATGATGGACATTAATCTATGGAGTGGGTGTTGTATTTCTATCTAGGACCCTAATTCGATATTCCCGATTCATGCCCTTGTGCGGTTATAATCAATAATATCCTTACAAAGGCATAAGAATCATATCCATATTCAGTAATAGCCCATGCAGTCCAAAGCACAGCACGGCTACTCCCATCGACTCCTAGAAAGCACAACATGTTCTTTAAACAAACCAAGCCTCCAGCAGCCCGGGAAATTCCCCCCTGCCTTTGTTTTGATTTGAACAAGAACTCCTGGAGTCCAGCAAGAACTCTTAGTTCTTAGTGACGTCTTCTGCCCAACCTTACGTCAAACCCGGCACCTTTCAGGTATAAAATACCAACGGTTGCCTTAAGCAAACACACGGTGGTTTGAAGCAGAGCGGCTATCTACTTGCCCGAGAGCCCAGCTGATGCGAGAGCCCACGGAAGCCGCCCCTCCCCTTTGACGCGCTGGAGAAGCTACTTTTTCTCACGCCAAGAAAATCCAGCTCCGGTATTCCCGAGTCACCCTTGCGGGTTGCTGGGAGATCGAGTCCTGAAGAAAGAGATACTAGACCTCCCACATTCTATTACTAAGGTACGGAGCTGACTAAACCCTTAAAGAGAATTCTTGAATCAGATCCTTGGCAAAAACAATCTTAACCAACTTAACTTAAACTGCTACTTACTTACTCCTTCCCAAGTATTAGGCTTAGGTCAGGTACATCGGGGTAGGCGTAGTTAGAAGCACCAGTTGAGTACGTTAGTCAATGGTTTTATGTATGTATATATATTTTATCTATTTTAAGTATCATATGGCTAAGAAACCATATCTATGCTTTTACAGTATTATTTCGTAATACTACTTTTACTGTACGCACTTTACTTCATAATAAGTATTGCAATTGTGGCAATTCATTTCTCTTGCATGAGAAAGAAGACTGCTCAATTAATACCACCTTTTATTGAAAACGCCTGTCTCTCTATTTCTCTGCACTCTGGTGAAACTGAGTATGCACGATTGACTGAGTGAAATAGCTGCCTATTGTTTTCACATGACTCTAGAGATACACTCTATTCTGAGGGAGCAAAGTTGTCATGTTTGTACGGTTGTCAGAAGCGAATCCCTTCTTATCTAAATCCGGAGAGTTAACTCTTTCCTGAACATTCGAGAAAGTTTCTAGTGACCTCTGAGCTAGCTGGCGAAAATAATTAAGTCTAATATAGTCAGTAGAGCCCTAGTCAACCTCAGTCCTACGTCTACACTGCTGTTTATATTATTCCAATGCACAGAGCCTATTGGGAATATAGGTGGCAAAACGCTTCCAAAATGGTATGCTGGAAATTGGAGAAGATGGCAACAAACTGTCTTAAGCTTAATTCCGAAAAAACGGAGGTAGTTATTTTCGGACCCCTCTCACCAGGCTGGTCAGCATCCTGGTGGCCACCAGCCTTTGGAGTACTCCCAAGCCCGGCATCTAAGTTCAGGAACTTGGGAGTTACTTTTTATGAGGGTCTTAACTTTATGGATCATGCGAACAAAGTAGCAACCACAGCCCATCATAAATAAAGAATGATCAGAAAAATTAGCCAGTTTCTGCCAGAGGCAGCTACTAAAACACTGGTCAGCATTTTAGTTTTAGCGTCCCTCAATTACTGTAATGGCAAATTTTTAAATGCTCAGTTCAGGGTCACGAAGAAGCTGCAGGCAATACAGTATGCCGCAGCACGTTTGCTCTCTGGAACACCCAAATTCTCGGCTATATCAGACACCATTAAAAAATACCACTGGTTGACGATCCGGAATAGGATCAAGTTCAAATCACTTTGTATAGTGTATAAGGCCCTTAACGATCAAGGGACCGCATTTTCTTAAGGACCAGCTGATACCCTACAAACCTTCTAGACAGCTTCGTTCCACCACTCTTAACCAGCTAGTGATCCCACGTTCTAAAACAGTGTCCTGGGGTGACCGCCGCTTTTTAGTCGCGGCACCCAAGTTATGGAACACCTTGCCTCAACACATTAGGCTAAGCCCTTCACTTCTCCAGTTCCGCAAGAGATTGAAGACATGGCTTTTTAATCAGTAACACCCATTAAAAAATCCTCTGGAGCAATTAACATCGAGCTGAAGTTATGCGAATTGTCTCGCGCCGGGACGCCTGCAGGTATTCGTTTGCACTTTATAAATGAAAAAAATAAAATAAAATAAAATAAACTACACTACAATATGTCCAAGGGGAGCACTCTCACATGGTACTGTATGCAAGGGTATGCCAGACTAAATCTGGCAAAACTCAACAAATTCCATACATGTTGGTTTTCACTTTTCCCCAAAAATACTTAGGGATGCATGGAATAGGTCTGAATAATATATGTTACTCTGCAGCACTGACAGGTACAGAACACACTTAACTTAAGGAACAGGAGCGCATGATGTGTGATGTATGTAGCGTATTAATTTCCTGGTTTCAACCTTAAGAGGGCATCAGTATTGCTATACCTTGCTGAATATGGTATGTGAATCATGTAGGTGCAGGGAATATTCAAAGTCAGCTACAGCAGTGAAATATAGTAGTGATGAGGTTGGGGAACAGGTGCGTGTTTTGGCTCCCATATGTATGGACACTTCAGCTTGCCTTAACGATGTGTATCATTCAGGCGCGTTAACTGTGCCGTTTGATTACTTACAACCTGAAGGGTTGCGTGGCGAACAGCTATGCATGTGTACTGCGCTTCTGTTGCATATAATATGTGTGTTCTAAGATTACTTATGTGTGTTACATATTATGTCTTGTGGGTGACCCACCATCACTCACAGTTGGTGAGGTTGATCATTTCAAGGACATCAACGTCACTGGTGGGCGCCTTTGCCAACGCTAATTGTATAGTGCAAGGATTGAGTGAGATGTCAGGGCACAAGAAGGGATATGCCATGTGTCCTAGGAGAAAACATTGCAACACTGGGGGGGTCTTTCCCAAGTATTGCCTGTGTAGCGCTGAGGGAGTAGGTTGCCCCAGTTACCTTGACGGTAGTGCAGAGGAAACCGTGGGGTCCATGGATGACAGAGAGATTGTGCGTACAGTGGCTAAGTATCAACAGGCAGAGGGCAGAGGCTCGGAAGAAAACAGGAGCCAGTGTGACTGCTTTCAGGTGTCATCTGGTGTCTTTAAAGTAGTTTATACCTAATATTGTCCACCAGGTTTCTGGGAGGAGGCTTAGCATGAGGGTGAAGTACAGACCCCAACAAGCAAAGACATCCATCCTGGGAAACCTCCATGAGCTAGCCGGGTGGCAAGCTGCACGAGAACCATGCACGTAGAGTTCTGTGAGGCGCAGAGGGTGTTCCCCACTCTTGAGGGCCCGCAGTGGCAGGCCGAGTCCCAGGACCAGGACATTGGCAAAACTACTGGTGATCATCAGACTTAATTCAGAAAATGGTCTCCTATGTGGGGAGACAAAGGTCCCTGAGTCCATCAGGAGGAGGTAGTCTTTATTTTTTTTTATTGCTTCAAATGCACCTTTATTCAATTAAATACAAATGTACAGCTAGTAAACACATGTTTCAAGGGGCACGCCCTCTTCAACAGAGCTTATAATTCTGCCTGCTGCCCCTGCCCCACTTCAGTTCTTGTCCCTGGCCTGTGCCAGCTGTCCCTGTGCTGTCTGCTGTCCCTGCGCTGCTTGCAGCTCCTGTCCTTACGTTGTCTGCAGTCACATTCTCTGTGTTGCCTGCTGTCCATGCACTGGCTGCAGTCTATGTCCTAGTGCTGTTCCTGAGATGCCTACTGTCCCTGCTCTTCCTGCTGTGACAGTGTAGAAATAATTGGATTTAGCATTAGCAGAAGACAAGTTGTATTTAGAGACTATCTTGCCCGTTTACGGAATCCATTTTGTATTTCTGTCGGCCATTTTGTATGCCATGTGCTCGGTCCTACCTTCCTATTAAATGCTCTTGAAATCTTCCTAGAGACAAGATATGTTTAGTCTCCTCTTCTTTTCACATGCTCAGAAGAGCATTCAGCTGTCTCTGAATTGGACTGTCAAGATGTGTCCACCAGAATAGCTGACCATTAGCCCTTCCCACTTCCTGAAAGCACACTTTCTGTATGACCTTGCATGTATTGAAACCTACTCTCTGTTCTCTGTGCCGCCTTCATTTCAGCTCCTGTGTGGGTATAAAAGGACCAAGCTCCTTCTAGTCAGTGTGCCACCTCATACTATACCGAAGGGTGTTGTATGAATGTAGTCCACCTTATGAGGTTTAATAAACTCTGTCTTTTCTATTCCAGTTTATGTTCCAACTTCTTATTATTGGTCTAAGGACTCTGAGCAGAGAAGGGCGAATCCTTTGCACTAGTAGGCCTGGCTGGGGCTTGCTACGTCAAATTGGTGCATCCAATGTGGGGCTCATCGGTGACTCGGATGCCCAAAGGACTGGTTGAGACGAAGGATTGGAATCTCGCTTTGGACGTGATCACTGCCAGAGGAGACCCGAGTCTTGGCGTCCACAGTGTTTTCCCTTTCTTTCCGATCTAAACATCCAGGTGGCGCCGGTCTTCAATTGAGATCTCTTCTGTTGATTCGCTGTGCAGTGACCATTTGGTTGATTTGAGAACTTGGCAGGAGCAACCTGGACACTATTTCACTGGTAAGAGCTGTTTTACGGCACTTGCTGTAAGTATGACGCCTTGTACTTAGTAAGGTAGTTTAGATATGCTTACTACGGCCTTTTTCTGTGTATTGGCCAAAAGTTTGAAATGATTCTATGTAAAAGTTGATATATGTCTTGCAACACATATAGGCAGGTAATGAGGAGATTTTTCTCTACTCCTATGAAATTCGAACGGCGCAACATACAAAGAGTACTTTAAGCGCTACTTTTTTATAATAATGCATATTTTGCACTATTTTTGGCATGCCTGTTTTTGCACACTTCATAAGTTGTGTTGCTTTTGTACTGGTACCAATTTGAAACTTGATGAAGCACAACCGGGCCCCCCAGAGGGGACGCCTAATAGGGATATGTATGTTAAATATGGTATTTTGTCCATAATGTACAGCAAATTGTGGAATAAATACACTCACAAGGATACTGAGTTACGTTGGCCTATGCATGGGTCATTTGATTTATGAAAGATTCAGTATGTGGAGCAACGAATGTTCAAGCAAAAGGCTAGGCAAGACATGTTTGACTGTGTGTGAAAATGGGAGAAAGAAGTGCGTGAGAGGACGAAGCGTGAACAGGCCTTGATTGAAAAAGAACAGCAAAAAAGTGTGCATGGGAAAGCGCTGGAAATGAAAAACAAAGAAAGTAAAGAAAGAGAAGATAGGGAGTGTCAGTTACAGGTAAATGGCCAATATGCTATTCGTAGGCCTCTCTATCCTATTGTTAATAAACCCCAAGATGATTCTCTCTTATTAGATCGTTCTCCACCTCCGTATATTTTCCCTTCTGCTCCTAATGAGTCAGATGAGGACTCTCCTACAGATCAGGATAAAGCCCGAGACACTAGCTCAATGTTATCTAACGAACGTTCCTCTGAGATTAGATCTGCGGCACGAAAAGCCAATCGTGGTACTCTCACTGCTTCTGAACTTCTAGATACTATTAAGAATTGGTCAGAAAAGGAACAGAAATATTTTACTGAGATATTGGCTGCAGAGGTTGTTGAGCCATTTAGGAAACATTCGGTGGAAGTACCGCCATATGATATAGCAGCTGATTGTAAGCAATTATTTGAAGGTTCTTTTGTCTTCTACCAGGTGGCTGATACGATCAGACGCTTGGGTAAACTACGTGATGAAGCAGTCTGTTTGCGGGAGGAAAAAAAGGCAGCAGTCGCAGCTGCACAAATATCTCGACTGAACATGGCACGAGTTCCAACGCCCGAAACAGATAAGAATGTTGTAAATGTGAAACCTATGCAGGAAGCCGCACCTTTATATGTTCCTCCTAAAGGAACAGGAACAAGTGATGAAAAGACTTCTACTGACGCGAAAGGGTATTTTATTTATAATTGGGTTTACACTCCTTGGAATAGAGCAGACGTTATGGCTCTTAAAAATGCATTGCCTGATCCGCGAAAGAATCCAACAGCTTTTTATGAAGAAATCGATGGTGCCATTAGCTCATGTACTATGACTTTGTCTGATATTGATTTGTTTTTTGGATTAATATTACCACCTGATATGTGGAGAACTGTGTGTAAAATTGATGATTGTGCAACATTTGGGGCATTGTGGTCAGATATAGAACAATTATATAAAGATAGAGAGCCTGCACAAAAATCATGTCGACTAATTTTAGATCTTCCAGCAGCTATCTTGGTTGAAATAAAGACCATTATTCCCTCTAGAAAGATAGATTGGACTATGTTAGCGTCCTGTAAGCAAAAGGCAGATGAGTTAGTTTCAGACTTCTTCACACGCTTTGAAGAACCATTCCATGATTTTAGTGGCCAGTCATTGACAGATGACAAGGGTAGGCATCTGTTTGTCGATAAATATGTCACAAACTTGTTGCCAGAAATAGCTAGTCGCCTAAAGGCGAGTGAGAGTTCATGGACTACCTCCTCTCCGGTTTCTCCTCTAACCATGGCTCAGTATTATGAACGACAAGAATTAGAAGCGAAAAGTAAGGAGGATAAAAAATCTAAAGAGTTAAAAATGAAGGTTATGATGATTTTAGCTTATGGTTCGCCTTATAGAGGTGATAATAGGGGTGGACGTGGATCTTTTGGTTCGTCTTTTCCTCCCTCTACTCGTGGAGATTTGTCTATTAATCAGTGTGCGTACTTCAGCCAATTTGGCCATTGAATTTCTAATTGTCCGGTGCTACGTGCCCAGCAGGGTTCACGTGGTCGGGGACAAATGAGAAATAGTTCAGGATCTTCAGGGCCTATAGGAAATACAAATGATCGTGCTTGGTATGACACTAATATACGTGGACAAGAGGGGGCACATTTTTTTGACAGATGGAATCAATATCAAATGTCCGACTTTGAGCCGTCTGCTTTCCAAGATTCTGCTTATGCATAGGATTGCCTAGGATGGGGTAAAGAATCAGTTGAAGTTCCAGTAGATCAGAAGGGTCCCTATGTTACAGCACATGTTTTGTGTTCTACTGATCAGTTTCTGGTTGATACAGGAGCTGCTCGTAGTGCTTTGTCCAAACACTTGATTCCAAGGGCTCCCCTGTCTGGCTTAACTATTACATTGATAGGTTTCGATGGAACACCTTCCCTTAGCCCATTGTCACAACCACTTGCACTCCATGTTGATAAGTTTACTGCTCCATGTCCATTTTTGCTTTCTCCGAATACACCAGACAACATTGTGGGTCTTGACATGCTCAAATATTTCAGGGCCACAATACGATGTTCTCCGAAAGGAGTACAGGTTATTTTAAATGACAACCACCCCATGATTGAGAGATCTTGTATTGTTAAAGAGGATATTGCACCAAATTAACTCCCTAGTACTTTGTCAGCTACTTCAGACACCGATGTAGGACTAATGATTATTCCACCAGTACATATTAGTGTCAAGGAGGGCACTATACTGCCAGGTTTGCCTCAGTATAACATTTCTAGAGAATGAGAGGAAGCACTTACACGCATTGTTCATGACTTAATCAAAGTGGGGGTTGTGGAGGAAGTTCCTTACAATGTTTGCAATAGCTGATTCTTCCTATTTTGAAGAAAGATACTGACACTAAGATTTAAAGATTTGTCATTGATCTGAGAGAAGTCAACAAGATTGTAGTGCCACAGTACCCTTTAGTATCTGATATAACGACATTGCTTACCTTGGTCCCTTCAACAGCAACGACATTTTCAGTAGTGGATTTGAAGAACGCTTTTTTCTAGATTCCTATTCATCCTGATAGCCGATATTTGTTCAGTTTTACTTTAAATGACAGATCATATAGATTTTGTAGAGTTCCTCAAGGGTACACTGAGAGTCCGCGTATCTATAGTCAAGCCTTGAAACGACAACTCGATTCTTTTATTTTGCCTGAAGGAGTGGCTCTCATACACTATGCTGATGACATCTTGTTGGCAGCTGATACACCTGAACAGTGTGAAACATGTACTTTGTCCTTGCTTTCTTTTCTTGCGACACATCACCATTAAGTATCTCGGAAGAAATTGCAATATTGTAGACCGAAGGTGACCTACCTAGGACACCTTCCGTCTTTTTTGTTTTTAAATTTTTATTTGCCAACGTAAAGAAATAATACATAAAACATTTCAATAAAGCACCCACCCCTTAATGAAAGAGAAAACTACGTATAGTTTAGACAAGAGATAAAGACACAGTGGACCAAAAAAGGACAGAGAGTCAGATGTTTAAGAAATGAAGAAGCAAAATATGAAAATACGTGAACAAAAACCACAAGGCCTAGGAGTCGGTCAAAAAGAAAGAAAAAAGAAAAAAAGAAAAATGAAAGAACAAAAAGACAAAAAATAATAATAATATTTAGTTTACAAAGAGGCTAGGGAGGAGAAGTGGGACGGAATGAAGGTTCTCCTGACTGTGCCAGCCAAGATGTCAGTTTTTCCCACACCTCCAGGCCCTTTTTCCGTCTTTTCCTTCCTTTCTTTGTGTACACAGCGATTTCTAGGTGATATATAGCAATAAATCTGGCTAGCCAATGTGAGAACGATGGGGGCTCCGGGTCAAGCCAGGCAGAGGCCACACAGAGCCGCCAAACTAATAATAATAATAATAATAAAAGGGGTCTTATCATGCGCATACTTAGCCCAATGGGCGTCAAGGCACCTAATTCAAAATCCAGCTCATAACATGGACCCTGCAGCTCAACCTGTGTAAGCTCTCGAGAAGCACCACGTTTTAAGGGCCTTTTTAAACAGCGCTAGAGAAGGTAAGGTCTTCATCTCCAGCGGCAAGATGTTCCAAAGCTGAGGAGCAACGACGGAGAAGGCCCTGGCTCCCCATCTAGTGAGCTTAAAGCGAGGGACAGCGAGTTGGAATAGTCCCGAAGAGCGCAAACACCTAGTGGGATGGTAACGGGTAAGGAGGGAGCTGATAGCGCCTTTAGATCCATCCTCGAGTGCTCTATAGGTCATACACAGAATTTTGAAATAAATTCTGTGTTGAATAGGCAGCCAATGAAGGTCTCTCCTCGCAGCAGTGGCAGAGGAGGCCCTGGGAAGATCCAGGACAAAACGTGCAGCGGCATTCTGCACGATTTGCAGTCGATGTATGAGGCCCTTGTTGGATTCCATGTAAAGAGAGTTGCAATAATCCAACCTGGAGCCAACAAGGGCGACTGCAATCTGCTTGCATGCCTGAGGAGACAAATAGCTGCGAATTCTGTTGAGCGTCCTGGTCACGCCCCAGCAGGTCGAAACAGTCCGATTCACCTGTAAGGACATCGAGAGCGAAGTATCGAACACTACACCCAGATTTCTGGCAGACTGAGAGGGAGTGGGGCAGATGCCAAGAGAGGGGGGCCACCACTCACTCGACCAGATGTCTTGGTCCTTTCCAAAGACCAGGACCTCAGTCTTGTCGCCATTTAGCTTCAGGAAGTTGAAGTTGGTAACCATCCAATCTGCAACATGTTGCATACAGGACCTGAAGCTAGAGGCAGATGTTATGACAGAGGACTGAGTAAGTGAAACCATGATCTGGGTGTCGTCGGCATAAGATACCACCTCCATCCCCTGAGATCTTACTAGCCTAGCAAGGGGGGCCACGTAGATGTTGAACAGGGTCGGACTTAGTGCCGACCCCTGTGGCACCCCGCATTGCAAAGACTTAGCTGGGGAGAGGTGGTTGCCGAGCATCACTCTCTGTTCCCTATCGAGGAGAAAGGAGTTAAGGAGACTCAGGGCCGAGCCAGTGACACCTGCCTCCCTCAGCCGAGATGTTAAAATGGCAGGAGACAGAGTGTCGAATGCGGCTGTGAGGTCCAGTAGCACAAGAACAGTAGTTTGTCCAGCATCAACCTTGCGTCGGATGTTATCGACTACTGAGGTGAGAGCAGATTCTGTGCTGTGGTGCTTTCGAAAGCCATGCTGGGTTGTATCAAGATACTCCGAAGCTTCAAGGAAAGAACATAAATGGCGGTTCAGGTGTGCTTCTAGGATTTTAGCAGTGCAGGGAGCAAACTGTCATCGCAATAAAAATTAAACCATCTCTCTTCAATTTATAAGTATCTGTCTCTGTTCCTAGCAGAATAATAGTTGGATTCAGTGTGATAGGCTGAGTTGTGACTTCCCTTAAAAATTCCTGTATTCGGTTTAAGGTGATGGAGAGATTTAAGCATGTAGAAAAAATATGGATAGAGTTGGCTGCAAATTCCGAGCATCTAGGACATAGGTTGCCTTGGCCAGTTCCCCACTTTGCAATTTTACTATGAGTGAGATATAAAAAGAAGATGGTAAGTGCTGCGCCTGTAGTTTGGCTGAAATTAAAATGTTCTGTGAGAGGGCAAGTGAGTTAAAAAAGTGGTGTTAGGAGTGTTAGTTTTGTTGTGCCATTTATCAGCTATGTTCTGTAAGTCGTCTGGGGTCTGCCTATTTATGATATTAAATAGCAGGCCAATTCAGGGGGTTAATGGCTTACGTAAAGTATTAAGCAGGTCAATTTCCCTGAATCCTGAGGCCCCCCTGCTTTCCTAGACAAAAAAGTCAGATACAGAGAGATATTTAAATGCGTCTTCTTTTTTTAGTTTGAATCTAAGCAATAGCTCAGAAAAAGGGACCACCCCTTCACAAGTGATAATGTCTCCCAGTTTCAGTATGCCGGCCTTATGCCAGTCTGAGAAGTAAGCCCTGCCAAACATATCAGGCAAGCTTCCATTGTTCAGCGTGGGAGTATAGAAGTTGAATTTGCCCAGCCCTAAGAATTTTCGGATACTGCGGAAGGTTTTAAAAGAGTTTAGTAATGTCTTGAATCTCACCCTTTTATAGTATCCGTAGGTGGTTTCCCGAAGAAGACAGCCCCAGGACTGTTCTCCCAATAGTATCTGGAAGGGCATGGGAAGCCCTAAAGTCTGCGAGGATGGAGCCTCTTTTAACAATTCTGTGCTGAATTGTAAAACCGAAGCCCAATAGTAAAGAGTAATGTTTGGAAAGGACCAACGCCCTCGCTCTTTTGGTAGACAGAGCTGCCTTAAAGCCCTCCTGGGTTGGTAATATGACCAAATAAACTGTGTGAATATTTGTTGACATTTTTGTAGGTTAGATTTACTGAATTCCAGAGAAATTGTGCGGAAAAAATATAGGAGTTTGGGAAAATATGTCATTTTTATTACAATACATCTGCCAACAAGGGTTAGATGTAGATTGTTAATTTGTTTTAGAGCCCTTTTAGTATGTAATGCCAAGGGGGCTAGGTTGTCTGTGACAATTTCGTCCAGATTTGATGAGATAGAGACCTCCAGATATTTGGCTTTGGGAACTACTCTATAATCGGTCCAGAGTACTTGGCTATTGGTTATTATTTGGGTTTTGTTTTGGTTCAGGGCATAGCCAGAAAGCCTCCCAAATTTTAGCGCCTCATTTTCAAGGGCCACTATGGTGTTTAAGGGATCAGGTGAAGTGATGGCCAGATCATCGGCGTAAGCCATGATCTTAGTACAGCTGCCTTGTAGGTTGACTGGGAGGATCTCATTATTTCTCTCTATTTGCTTGATAAAGGGGTCCAAATAGAGGGCGAACAGCAGAGGGGAGCACGGGCAGCCCTGTCTGGTACCCTGGAAGATCTCAAACTGCCCGGTAAGTTGTCCATTAAGGGAAACACAAGCTGTTGGTTTTACATAAAAGGCTTGTACTGCCTGCGTGATCCTTGGCCCGAATCCCATTCTCTTTATGACAGCCCACAGAAATTGCCAGGAGACCCGATCAAAGGCTTTCTCAGCGTCCAAGAGTGTGAGTGACATCGGGTCACCAGCAGCCTGTGCAGCATCAAAAAGAGTAATGGCCCTCCTAACATGCTCTGTGGTTCCTTTTTTCGGGATAAACCCATGCTGCCACTCTGAGACCAACGATTCGACCTCTAAAGAGATTCTGTAGGCTAGCACTTTGGAAAAAATCTTTGAATCACAGTTAATGAGCGTTATCGGTCGATACGAGCTCATCTCTGTTGGAGATTTATCCTTCTTTGGGAAAATACCTATTCTGGCCATGGACCAGGATTCTGGTGGTAAAGTCCCATTGAAGATAGAGGTTATTACTTCTATAAGAATTGTCTTAATTTGTGGAGCGAAAATCTTACAGAACTCTACTGGGATTCCATCCATCCCAGTAGCTTTCCCATCAGGCAGGCTATTAAGGGATTCCAGTATCTCGTCCCATGTAGGAGTTATGTCTAGCATTTCCCTATCCTCTAAGGAAGGAGAACTGAGGTTGATTTCGCTAAGGTAGTTGGTAGTCTCATTAGCGATTAGGTCACTGGGACCATGGTTCTCCTCCGTATAGAGCTTGGAGTAGAAGTCCTGAAATCCCTTTCTTATGTGATCGATGTCGTTAGTCACTTCCCCTGATGGGAGTTTAATTGCACGTATCTCATTGCAAGAGACCTGTTATCTGGTCCTAACAGCCAGATGATGCCCGATATTGTCACTGCACTCATAATTTTTCTCTCGGGTGCTTGCCCATTTTGCTGCAGTTTTTTCAGCAAAAATTGCCCCAATTTCGGCTCTAACCAGCACTACCTCTTTCTACACTGTCTCAATGTCTTGTCTTGTTTGAATGCAGTGAGTCAATTTGGTTTCGCCCACCCTTAGCTTCCCTTGTAGGCTACTTATCACCGTTTTCTCTTTTCTATTTTTACGCACTGAGAATCCGAGAGTCTCACCCCTGATCCCAGCTTTTAAAGCGTCCCAGACTGTCATAAGAGGGGCAGAGCCAACATTAATCTCCAGTAATTCCTCTAGCCACCCTTGCATATGTGTTTTGTACAGCTGGTCCTGTAGTAAAGCTTTTTCAAAACTCCAGGAGGAGGCCTCTCCAGCTTTCCCCAGACCTTTAATGTTAATGATAAGGGGATTATGGTCGGACATAAAGCGTGGGGCCATTTCAATAGTGCAATTGTTAATAATTGAGGATGAAAGGAAAAAGTCATCCAGCTGGACACCTTCTGTCTAAGGAGGGCCGTGCACTGATATCAGATTGCATTCAAGCAATTCTAGACACTCCAGTACCTTCCACGCAGAAAGATGTCCGTGCATTTATTGGTTTAACTTCATTTTGTAGGCAATGGATATTGGGTTTTTCACACATTGTTAAACCACTGCTAGCACTTTTGACTAAGAACACTCCAATTCCTCTTCCTTGGACGGATGAATGTCAAAATGCTTTTCGTGAGTTAAAACAAGCTCTCTGCTCTGCACCAGTGTTAGGTACACCAGATTATACGAAAGCTTTTACACTCTATGTGCACGAGAAAGATAGATGTGCATTGTCAGTTTTAGTGCAAACACGCTGTGACAAGTAATGTCCCTGTGCATATTTTTCTGCAGTTCTTGATCCTGTTGCTCGTGCTTTGCCTGGATGTTTTCGTTCAATGGCAGCCACAGCTCTGTCCATACCTCAGAGGAAAGGAATAGTTTTGTCACACAAACTGTTGGTGCTAGTACCCCAAGCAGTAGATGCCCTTTTGAATCAGACTAAAACTCAGCATTTAACTAGCGCTCGCCTGACAGGATACAAATTGACACTGTTAGCATCTCATATTACATTGAAGAGGTGTGCTACACTAAACCCAGCTACTTTGCTGCCACATCCTGCGACTCAGTCTCAATCAAAGGAGCCTCATGATTGTATATTCCTTACTGAGGAACAGACAAAGGGTTGCATTGAATTGCAAGATACGCCCCTTTCAGATGTTGATGGGGAGCTGTGGGTTGATGGGTCTTGTTTGAAGTTACCAGATGGCACAACCTCAGCTGCATATGAAATCACGACACTTGAAACAGTAGTGGAAACAGCTCGCATACCACAAAAGTCGGCTCAAGCAGCTGAACTAATAGCTTTGACACGAGCGAGTGAGCTTAGTACTGACTTATGTGTGAACATTTACAGGGATAGCCGCTATGCTTTTGGAGTGGTTCATGATTTTGGCCTACTCTGGAAGGAAAGAGGCTTTCTTACATCCCATGGGATGCAGATAATGCATGGAGAATTAGTACATAATCTTTTGACTGCACTCACATGTCCGAAGAAAGATGCCATTAAGAATTGTAGCGCACACAAGAAGATCACTGATAAAATAGGACAAGGAAATGCCTTTGCAGATCGTTTAGCTCGTGAAACTGCAATGCAGCGAACCACTACACCTATGTATGTAGTGAAACCACAAGCTGAGCGTTGGCATGATGCTAGAGAGGAAGTATTGGATATTCAGAAATCTGCCTCTGTGGAAGAACTTGAGCAGTGGTCTAAAGAAGGAATGTTAGACAATGAGGGTTGTTGGCGTAACACAGAAAGGAGTAGATGGAAACTGCCTGCAGCCTATTTACAATCTATGGTTCAAATGGCACATGGGCTGGCACATGTTGGAGCTCTAGCGATAACTAAATTGCTTACACAGGTCTGGGAGCATCCTAAAATTGCCAGCACAGCTAAAAGAGTGGTACAGTCCTGTTTGATCTGTTGGCAGTACAATCCTGGAAAAGGGACACAAAAATCCTACAGGAGGGTTTGCTACACCAACCGCACCTTTTGAAGTTTTCCAGATGGAATACATCCAGCTTTAATGCTGTAACAATCTGAAATATGTCCTAGTGGTGGTATGTGCCTTCAGTAAATGGATAGAGGCGTACCCTACAAAGGATAATACTGCTCTTACTACAGCAAAGGTGCTTCTGAAGGATTTTTTCCCAAGGTATGGTGTTTGCCAACTTTTATGGAGTGACAACGGACCTCATTTTATTGGGCAAGTTGTTGATTATGTCATGAAAGGATTAGGGATCAAACAGAAATTCCATGCAGTCTTCCACCCACAATCAGCAGGATTAGTGGAAAGGTATAATGCTACCTTAAAGTTGAAGCTGGCGAAAATACTGGTTTCGACGTCCCTAAAGTGCCCGGATGCACTGCCTTTGGCACTGTTATCCACATTCACGATCAGGTCGTACACCCTATGAGGTAGTATTTGAAAGACCGATAAACATTTAGGGTGTTCCTTAGCCACGCCCCATACATGATGTACCTTGTCTTCTGTTGATCGATTCTTTGGCACAATTAACTGATAGTTTGATCTCTACTCATCAACAGGTTCGAGAGGCTCTTCCTGACAGATCTACAGGTGAGGCCCATGATCTCCATCTTGGTGACCATGTGATGGTCAAGACATTTGACAGATCGAACAGCTTGGAACTGAGGTGGCGAGGTCCGGAGCAGGTGCTGTTAGCTATGAGGACAGCAGTTCGAGTGACAAACAGAAAGAACTGGCTCCATACTACGCATTGCAAACGTGTATCGCCCGCCTTGGTGGAACCTGCTGTGCTGATCGACCATCGGGATTCTAGAGACGGAGAAGAGTCAAGCTATCTCATCTGACAAATCTGCGGAAGTCTTCCCGGACCACACAATTCCTGGAACATCGCAATACAATTTGAGACTGAGGAAAGAATCTGCAGTTTTGAACGAGACTGGTTCAGCTACCGCCCTGGGTTTGTGTAACGGAGAGCCAATGAATGAAGGGGGGATCAGACCTGCATTAGTGTAGTGACACCCGTCTTGGCCCGTGGTGAAGAAATCAGCGGCTACCCAAAGGAGAAGAGCTCCAACAATTGTTTTCAGCAAGTTTTTAGAAAGATTGATCATCGCTGCTATTGAAATGAATAATAAGAGAATAATTTGTGCTGTAGGGATTGTTGTTGCCTTGGTGGTTTTGGCAATAACTACTTGGTTCATTGAGAAAGCAGTTCCTGCTCGGCAGCTTTTTGTTGCAACTACTCCAGCTCCACTGGAGCACTACTACAATACTCTTCCTTATCATGAGCAGAAACATCGACAGTCCTATTTAAATAATACATTTATTCAGATGTTGCATCATACCCATAATGCTACAAATACTACCAATTGTTGGGTATGTGGGATGATACCTGCACACCAGAAGAAAGGGGGAACACCTTTTATTCCTCTACTGTTTTCCCATAATGGTTCATGTCAAGCTTGGTATGCCCTTTTGTTTGCTTATGGAAAGCCTTCAGTAGGTGGAATCATTTTTCTATTGAATAAAGAATGTTAGCAAGATGAGAACGTTTATCCTCAAGCCAAAGGGACTAAATGGAAATGGAATAAATACCAACCGGACAATATTTCAACACCATATGTCTTCACAAATCTGAGGAATATGAAGAACATTGGACCCTTTGTGATATCTGTAACCCGAGCAAAAGCAGATTTATGTATTGGCAGTGTTGGGAGAATTCCCCTAGGATGAAGTGAATGTATTACTGTATTGAATATTGAAGGCATGAATAATAGTAGCTTTACATCATCTCACAAACCTATTTTGTATGCGGTAATAAAGGATATTACCAATTACCTATTGGATGGTCAGGAATATGCTACATATCGTTTCTGTTACCACCTGTGTTTTTAGCACCTGCATCCTATCATTGTGATCAGAATCTATACAATGATGTTTCTAATCATAGATATAAACGGACAATAAGCATAGATGAGGTCGACCAGACAGATACCACTTGGCAACAGTATGTCGATTTCATTTTTTTTTTTTTTTCTTCGTGGGTGCTGCATGCAAGCCGCTTGGCCACCGTGCGCTCAATAAATACCTTATTCATATTCATTCATTAAATAGTAGAAAGATTAGACGATTAACACGCGTAGTGGGAGCTGTGACCAATCAGACAGCTACGTCACTTGGGAACATTACAGAAGTACTGCAAATTGCGAGAATTGTAGCACTTCAAAATAGAATGGTGCTTGATGTGATTTTGGCTGATCGTGGTGGTGCATGCCGCATCATCGGAAGTAGTTGCTGTGTTTTCATACCTGATCACTCACCTTCAGTTTATGCTGCAGTTTCTAAGCTGCATAAAATTGCTGCAGACATTCACTCAGAGACTGGTTCATGGACCTTTTAAAACTGGATATGGACACTTGTTGGTACTTGGGGCATCCCTGCCTGTACACCTGCTAGAACAAATGCTACAAAAGAACAGCAAATGTTGAGTAAAGAAATTACTTATATGATGAAAATGTATGTACAAGATGCAGATCCAGATTATCCTAGACAGACTAATGTCTTCAGAAAATGCTGTATGGGTCGTCTGTTGTAGTTTAGAAATAATTGGATTAAGCATTAGCAGAAGACATGTCGTATTTTGAGACTATCTTGCCCATTTATGGAATCCATTTTGTATTTCTGTCGGCCATTTTGTATGCCATGTGCTCTGTCCTACCTTCCTGTTAACTGCTCTTGAAATCTGCCTGGAGACAAGATATGTTTAGCCTCCTCTTCTTTGCACATGCTCAGAAGAGCATGAAGCTGTCTCTGAATTGTAACTGTCAAGATGTGTTCACCAGAATAGCTGACCATTACCCCTTCCCACTTGCTGAAAGCGCACTTTCTGTATGACCTTTATGTATTGAAACCTACACTCTGTGCTCTGTACCGCCCCCATTTCAGCCCCTGTGTGGGTATAAAAGGACCAAGCTCCTTCTAGTCAGTGTGCCACCTCATACTATATATGCAGTCCATGTCCCTGCACTGCATGCAGTCCCTGAACTGCTTGCTTCCTCTGACCCCACACTCCCCGTCCCAGGTCCTTCCTTAGGACCACTCACCAGGACCTCTAGTGGAGGCCACTGCATAGCCACACAGAGGACACGGGCAGCAGGCACGCCACGAATGCAGTCAGTTGGACAATGCCCAGCACCAGGACCCCTGACCCTCCTTTTTTCATGTGTCACAGCCTACAAAATATCCCACACCACTCCTGCCCACAAGAACAAGAAAAACACATGACTTTTCCACTGTATCCTGCTCAATGCCTGCTTCCTCAGCAAACACCGCACGGAATACTGGGGCACTATCACCACCCTCTCCATGTATGTTGCTTTTATCACTAAAATGTGGCTTAACCCCTCCTCGAATGCAAACATCACTAATGTCACTCCAGAAGGCTTCAAGATGATACGCTACAATCTCACCAACAACGAAGGTGGAGGCATTGCCATAATCTTCAAGGAAACCATCAGTGCACCATCACTACTGATGACCCCACAGCTCTCATGGAACATTTCAAATTTTTACTACAAACTGATGCGAAGACCACCATAAGTGGCACCCTCACCTACAAACCCCCAGGACCCAGAGCAACATTCTGCGGCACCATCCCCAACCTCATTGCACCCAAGCAAATAACTCTTACCACTACATCCTGTCTGGAGGCCTCAACTTCCACACTGATCTCACTTTTATCCTGGAATGCACCGATTGATACCTCATATATTTACGTATATTTTTGTACATTGTGTAAACTGTATCGTGTGCTACCTCATATTTTTTGTATCCTGCCCTTATATACTATCAGTATTATACCTACACTTACACCTTGTACTTTGTAATTTACCGTATATACCATATGCTACCTCATATTTTTTGTATCCTGCCCTTATATACTATCAGTATTATACCTACTATTACACCTTGTACTTTGTAATTTACCGTATGTATTTGCTCTACTGCACACTCTTATATCCTGGTTATGCTGGTTGATCACTAGTGCCACTTTGGTAATTTATAACTTATTATTGTGTAACCTACTTTATGCATTTGTTTTTTTGCACATTTGTACCACTATAGTGCATTAGTGCATTCTCCCATACCCACCTAATCCATCAACGCAACATGGATCCTATCGGCAAACACACATACAAAATAAACTACCCACCATCACTCACCAAAAAAGCCGCCAAACGCTTTAAACACAACTTCCTTAGGTCACACCCTGAAACCCCTTTTGCTGACACCTACTTCTCACCGGTCAATGGATCGCTGAACACTGATATCATCATACACACCACACGCAGAGCTCAATGGAGAAAAGCGTTTCTCACCCTACTCACCGTCTCCTCCACCAGGAAATTTGCTCACAGCCTAACTCTCTCCATCACACCATCCCAAGTCTTTCCAGGCAGAGCCACCATCACTATTTACAATAACGGGATTGTCCTATCACAATCCACAGACAGGAACCTGGAACTGCTAGACAACTTGTTCCCCACTTTCAAAGAACACCTCTCCATTTCACGGACCAACACTCATATCTCCTCCAGTCCCACCAACCATGACCTCACAGCTACATACTCCTCAATCAGGGACACACCTACCACCCCTGACCTCCCATCCCCCACCCACAACCCCACTATCCCAATTCAGCACTCAATCACACACACAGATCGCTCCCCCTCATACACCACTCACACCCCCGCCCCTTCTACCAACTCGCGGACCTCCACACATACCTTCAACACTCCTATCACACCTACAGCGGGCATTAACACCCCGCTCGCCGCTGACAGCACAGCTCCCACCCATAACACACCTAACTTAGTCCAGCACCAGAATAACACGCACTCCGACAAATTCCCCCTTTTATCCCCCCCATTCTCAGTCCCCATTACCCTCTAACCAACTACGCAGAACATACCTCCTCTCTTAATTTAACTCCCCCTTCCCTCAACAGGACCATCTCCAATCCCACTCCCCCTCCTACTCTCAGCCCCCATTATCCTCCCTGCACCCCCACCATGGCTATCAGTCTCCCAGCCTAAACCTTGACCCCCCCGCCTACCACCAATGCCCTCACTCATACCACCAACCTCCTCCCTACCTCATCCACACCCCTCCCGCCCAAAACGTCTCGCCTCCCTAACTCCATCCCGCACACCAACACAACGCAGACCTGTTCGAACACCAGCCCTCTCTCCCACCTGCACACGAATTCCCTGGTCAGCCATTCACCCCTGACTGCCACCCCCACCTCCACCACCTACCCCACGATGGAATACATCATGGCCACCCTCACTCAGATCAAAGAAGACATACACGCCATCAAAGAACTACTCTCCACACACCCCATACACCCCCCACCCACCTCCACCTCCCCTCCCAACTTGTCCCCTACTCCGCCGGCTGACTCCCTCACTCATCACGCCCCACACCGGCCATCAATCCCTGCTCATAGGCGCAGCAACTGCCCTCGTCCCCCACATCGCCCCTGCAACCCCTCACACAACTACACCTCCCTGCCCAACTTGTCCCCCACCCCTCCGACGAACCCTCTCACTCAGCTATCCCCCAATCTGACCTCAATCCCAGCTCGTAATTGCAACAACCACCCTCGTCGCACCCACAACTATTCTTCTGACCTCGACACACTCACCCTTCTCCGCTCCTATGACCCAGCCCTCCAAATTCACACAACCACCCCACACCGCAACATTCCCACGATACACTCAAATCCCCTTAGACCACCCACACTAAACAGCAGATTCTCCATCCCCAATAACCTTAGAAAAGTCCCTCTCTCTCTAGAACCATCTACCACCCTCAACACACCCCGTCTCAAATGCACTCTTCTCAACTGCAGATCGGCCACGAAACATTCCGCCGCCATTGCTGACCTCCTCTTATCGCGGGACCTTGACCTAATCATCCTGACTGAAACGTGGCTAACTGAATCTTCGACACCCATAATGGACATTCTGGTTCCTCCCAACTACCACATTATCAGGCTCGACAGAACAGGCAAAATAGGTGGTGGAATCGCATGCATCTACAGGAACAACCTCTCTGTTCAGAAAGTCAATTCCACCTCCCTACTATCCCCAACATCCTGGGAATACATCTGCCTCGACATCATTAGTGAGGGCAAACCGATATGCTCTCTTCACAGCATTTACCACCCGCCCAGGGACAACTTCACCTTTTCCCAACAAATCATGGATATGATCTCAACCAATTCCGGACGGCAGCTCACCCAAATATACCTTGGTGACTTCAACCTCCACTGGAATGACCGCAACGACGCGGTGGTAAATAGTCTTAAAAATTTCCTCGATGCCCTTAACCTCACCCAAATATGCAACAGCCCGACCCACGAGAAAGGTTCTACCCTCGACCTGATCATCTCCAAAGAGGACTCTATCCAACTCGAGTCCATCCAACCCTGTGACTGGTCAGATCATCATATTGTCACATTCTTTATCAATGAAAAAGTCAAAGTCAACCCGGCTCAACTCTCCAAGCCCAAAGTCTGGAAAAGAGACTCAAAAAAGCTCAACCCAGGCTCTTTGCCCCCTAACAGTTGCAATCTCCTACTCCCACCGACAGGCGCTACGGATGTCCAAACTCTGACTGACCACTATCTCAACGCTATGACCTCTATAATTAATGAGGCTGCACCTATGCAGCTAAAAAGAGTCTCTACTAAAATCTCCAAACCATGGTACGACGGGAGCCTCAATGAGGATAGACGAGACATGCGAATGGGAGAGCGTACCTGGAGATCAGCTCTCTCTGCAATGCACCTAAAAGATCTAAAGAAAAAGAGAAACGCCTACTTCAGGAAAATAAAACGCTCAAAATCGTACTTCTTCAGCCTCCAACTCGACCAAGCAAAAAACCGCCCGAGAAAACTGTTTGAGCTAATCAATTCACAATCCAAGGAGCAACCCCAACCACTCAACACTGGGCATGAGGCACCCTCCTGTGAAGACTTCACTGCTTTCTTTATCCAAAAAACGGACAAAATAAAAAGCGATCCTCTCATTGACGCAAGCCTCTACTCCAAACCCCAATGCCTAGCACCCACTGAACCAAAAAACAATGCTACATGGTCAACCTTCGGCACATACTCGGAAGAAGAAATTGGCAAACTGCTCAGCACCCTGAAACCATCCAATCACCTCACGGACCCCCTCCCTGCCTCCGCAGTAAAAGACTTTACCCCTTTGCTTCTCCCTCTCTGGACTAAAATTATCAACAGCTCTCTCCAACAAGGAAGCATACCTGACTCCCTCAAAGTTGGTCGGGTCACACCTCTACTAAAGAAACCTACAGCCGATCCCTCTGATCTCAATAATTACCGTCCCATCACCAATATCCCCACTCTCGCCAAACTGCTGGAAAAATGCGCACAACTACAATTGACTAAACACAATGAGCAATTTGATCTCCTCAACCCTCACCAGTCAGGCTTCCGAGCAGGACACAGCACAGAAACTGCTATGACTCACATAATTGACGACGCACTTCAAATGCTAGACCAAAACGACACTTGCCTCCTCATCCTTCTTGATCTCTCTTCAGCATTCGACACCGTTAAACATGAGAATCTACTAGAACTACTAAACACAAGAATGGGTTTATCTGGAACTGTTCTCAAGTGGTTCACTTCCTTTCTTCACAATAGGTCGCAGAAATTCAAGAGCAACAACCTGATGTCATCGCCAATACCTGTAATGCTAGGCGTCCCCCAAGGATCCTCTCTATCCCCAACTTTGTTCAACCTAGTCATGGAACCTCTCACCACCTTGCTACAAGCATCCAATGTACACTTTCACATGTACGCCGATGACACCCAACTTTACCTCAAATTACAATCCCCCAATGACATCCTGGTCCTGAACTCAACGATCAGATGCACCCAATCCTGGCTTGCCGATAATCACCTCAAACTCAATGCCCTGAAAACAGAGTTCCTTCTGATCTCACCTCCAGCGAAGATATCCACCACTCAAATTTGGCTTAAACTCCTAACCGCACTCAATGTCCAACCCACCATCGTGGACTCAGCAAAATCTTTAGGCATAACACTCGACACCAATCTCAACATGCAGCAACATATCAGCAAGGCAACAAAGGGAGCGAACTTCCAGATCAATACTCTGAGAAAACGTAAACCCTACCTCCCAGCCAAAGACTTCCAAACCGCAGTACAAGCACTAGTCATCCCACAAATTGAATACGGCAGCACCGCCCTCTGCGGACTCCCCCTAACTACAACCGCACCACTAAAAGCTTCTCTAAATGCTGCAGCGAGACTCATCACTGGATCAAAAAAGCACTCCCACATTACCCCTGACTTGAAATCCCTGAATTGGCTGCCTTTTGAAGCCAGAATACATCTGAAAATCGCCTGCATGACACACAAGGCGGTACACCTAAACTCACCCGGCTACCTCGCTCCGAAATTGACAATCTCTGGGGGAATTAGAAACACGAGAGGCACAAACAATCTTGTGCTGAAACCTCGAAGATTCCGGAAGGAAAAAACATACAAGCGCTCCTTCTCAGGAATGGCGCCTAGGATTTGGAACTCACTCCCTCCCGAAACCAGGCTTATCTCTTCCACTACACTCTTTAAAAAAGAAGTAAAAGATATCCTTATGGCTAAATACACTTGAACTACTATCTCGAACTCTGTTAACACCCTGCACCGATCTGTACTACATGTTTGACCCCTTTACTTATTTGTATGAGTTGTCTTATTACTCACATGATTGGCTTTGCAGCCACCTATTTGTACTGTGTGATCTATTGATTTACTTGTTTGACTATGTTCCCTCAGGTACCCCTCTATGTAAAGCGCTCTGATATCTGCGAAGATCTTGTTTGCGCTATATAAAACTTTGAAAATAAATAAAATAAAATAAATAAACTCACTCGTTATAATGGAGAACATGAACAACATTAGCCTTCCCCAACTGGTCACCAAGCCAACGCACAAAGCTGGACACACACTTGACCCCATTTTCAACTCCAGAAACAGAATCAAATTCAGCCACACCATAGAACAACTCACCTGGACTGACTACACCATTGTACAGTTCACAATCACCAACACTCAGCTCATTTTCAGCAGGCCTCAGATTTACGACCACCACAGTTGGAGAATGGTCACCAGAACTCAGTGGACAAATGCCCCCTCCATTGCTGAACCGAAGGCCTCAACAGACGTCAAACAGGCCATCCAGATCTTCACCGCATGGATCACCAACAGTGCTGACAGAGTTGCCTAACTGAAACCTACAAAATCCATCAAGACCGCCAAGCATGACAGCTGCTACACCCCAGATCTCAGGACTTCCTAGCACAAAGGCCACCAACTGGAGAAATTATGGTGCATCAGCAAGGACTTCGCTGACGGAGCAGCTCACAAAACAGCCCTCAACAACTATCGCTTTCCCAACAAAGAAGCCAAGGAAGCAGCCATCTCCATCTGCATTCACTCCACACACAACCACACAAAAAAACTCTTCAAATAAGTAAAAGAATTCTCGAACTCCATTGCCATAGAGAACATCTGGCACTCCCAAGAACTCTGATGCCTTATAGACTACTTTAACAGCAAGATCACCAACATCTACAACAATTTCAACCTCCAACCTGTCACTCTCAACCCCAATGACCTCAACCAACCAGTGAACATAAGCAAAACCATTACCACCTGGTCTACGCTCATCACCCTCACCACCTCAACCATCATGTATTCTATCCACACCAGGGCACCCATTGACCCCAGCCCTCACCACCTCTACAACCTTAAAATGAACCCAATCAGCACACAACTCACCAGCATCCTCAACATCTCCATCGCCACAGCAACATTTCCAGATTGATGGACCCACTCTCTGCCGACCTGGGCTTTTTTTTTTTTTAACCCCTTTTTATGCAAGGAATGCAGAGTATAAATCATACAATATACATACATTAAACAGGAACAGCAATCAGGCAGTCAAAAAAAAAAAACAGATAATATACATAACATCAATACAGTTTCTTAAATCCAATCCGCAATAGGTGCCCATATCCTAGCTCCGATAGCCCTTTTTCTCCTTACTTTAGTTTTATAAATAGCCATTTCCAAATTATACATTACTAATAATCTTTCAAGCAAAGTGAAAAAAGAGGGTGAGTCCGCATTAATCCAATCTTTTGCGATACACGCACGTGCTACAGCCATACAAATAAAGATAAAATAAATCGTAGATTTAGATCTTATTTGAGCAGATATTTCCTTGCTGAGACCCTTCAGAACTAATTCCCCAGTTATACTTATCGATCGTCTAAGTATTAATTGCAAGAAATGTTCAAGTGATAAGAAAACTTCAGATCATTTGGGGCATGCAAAAAACATTTGCACTTTGCACAGCGTCAGCAGCATGTTGTCCACACCTATTACACTTAGTCCCAGTGGCAGAACTCCATTTAGATATCTTTCTTGGAGTATAACATAAATAGTGTATGGCCATATAATGCTGTGTTCACATCATTCCTGTCATGAGAACATAATTAGCCAGCCGAAATGATTCAGCAATATTAACTTCGGCTATCCCTAGTTTAGTTACCCATTTCATTTGACAACTTTCAAGATCATCAGGAAGCTCTGCAACAATATAAAATTGTCCTATTGATGTTTTTTTGTCATACTATCAATGAGAGGAAATTTCGTCAAGTGCCGTTCTGTCCCAGGACCTAGAGTCTGCAAAAAACTACGTCTTTGGAGAAATTTTTAAAATTCATTTTTTGACAGACCAAAATTGTTTTGTAAATCAGTAAATGAAGCTAACTGTCCCTCTTGAAGCAGGTCCCCTAAACATTGAACTCCTCTAGTGCCCTACCTTTTAGCAGTTTGATCACGAAAAATAAAAGGTAGTAACTTGGCTGCTACGAACGGTGTATACACCTTTAATTTTGGAATTCCCATCTGGCGCTTAACCACTTTCCATACAGCATAGGTGGCCTTTAAAATTTTAAATTTGTTTTTTTTTAAATAACTAGGTTCTACTACTTTGACCAAACAGCCCTTAATCGCCTCACCCATCCCAAGCTCATAAATAGAAGGGGTATTGGAGGGCAGTATACAAGCTCTTTCCCCCACTGCCAGTGGACTAATGAATTGCAGAATTTCTGCAACATAATACAACAAAAAATAAGGTATCCCCAATCCTCCCGGTCCTTCAGCAATACCATCTTTTTATAAGCTCTGCGTTGTCGCTTATATCCCCAGATAAACCTAGTGGAGATCCTTTCTAGTCTTTTAAAGCATATAGCTGGAAATTCAATTGGGATTGTGCGGGACATATATAAAGGTTTCGGTAATACCAACATTTTTAGCACATTGGATCTGCCGTATGAAGACAAATGGAGGTGATCTAGTCTCTCCAATACTTAATTTGTTTTGGTCAATGCAGGGTTCATATATAGTTCAGGAATATTGCATAATGGAAGTGAAATCTTGATTCCTAAATAGGTAACTTCTGGAACAGTAGTTATGTTAGACTGAGGATCTTCACCAACGTGAAGAATTTGAGTTTTGGAGATATTCAATTTATAGCCCGAAAATGAGCCAAACTGAGCCTCTAATTCATTAATGGCTGGAAGTGTAGTACCAATATCTGTTGTAACTCCTACAATATCATCCGCATAAGCGAGGGCTCGATAATCTGTATGAAATAAGCGGATGGGTTTAATATTTTCAGCTGCATTTAGTTTATTCAAAAAGGGATGGATATATAAAGCGAACAAAAGTGGCGACCACGGACACCCTTGCCGTGTGCAGCGAGAAATTGAAAACAAAGAAGATGTTTGTCCAGCCAAAGGTATACAGGCAGTAGGGGAAAAATAAAGAGTCTTAAGAGCAGTTAAAATACCAAGGCCAAATCCTTTCCGGCTTAGAGCTTCCCACATATACGACCAGGAAACCCTGTTGAATGCTTTTTCAGCATCCAACAGGCTTACCCCAATTGCAGAGCTGGTAGCTTGTGCCCAATCCAAAAGGGCAATCAAGCGCCGAACATGATCAGTTGTGTCTCGTCCATGGATAAATCCATGCTGGAACTTTGACACAAGAGGTGTTATTATGCCAGACAGATGTGACGCAATGATCTTAGAGTAAACCTTACTGTCAGCATTGATAAGCGATATAGGCCTATATGAGGAGGGCATTGAAGGTGGCTTGTCTTTTTTAAGAAAAATGTTAATTATTGAGTTCCGCCATGAGGCAGGAGCATTCCCCTTCTGAGCTTCCCTCAATACTGTCATTAATTCTCCTTTTAAGACTGTTCAAAAGACTCTAAAAAATTCAAGAGGAATGCAGTGGGCGAACAGCCTTACCCACCGCCAGCAATAGTAAGGCTGCCTCGACCTCTTCCCATGTGATAGGTATTTCTAATTCCTCAGTTTGCTCTGATGTCAATATGGAATTCTCGATATTAGAACTGCAGTCTGCTACATTATCCCCAGTACCAGAGATAGTTTCCTCTGTGTACAACTTACTGTAAAATTTACGAAAGACCTCCAATACTTCAGCAGGTTTGTCATGCATTTACCCTGAATCATCAAGATTGCTATTTTTCCTTCTAGCAACCTCTTTTTGCCGAAGCCTCTTAGCTAATACTCGCCCCGAATTTTCTCCCACCTCATAGATCTCTGATCTATAAGCTGCGACTTGTGCAGCTAGTTTTGCGGCAAAGCCCTGGTATAATGCTGCTTTCTGAATAGACAGATCCCTTTGAATTTGATCTGTGCTCATCCCTTTACCAATTGCCGACATCAGCTGGATTTCAATATTTCGTAGTTTTCCCATCTCAATATCACACACCTTTCGTATTTCACGTTGTTTACTAATTGAGTATCTTAATGTTTCTCCCCGAACCCCTGATTTAAAAGCATCCCACACCACCTGAACCGAGGCAGACCCATGATTAATAAAAAAAACCTCAACTATCCATTTCCCCATCTGCTCAACGTAGAGGGAATCAAATAGTAATTTGCGCTCAGGAATCGAACATGACATTATTAGCGTTATTTTTATATCTAGTAGTTACAAAGAAATATTCTAAACTAAAATGTTTTTGATGAGGGGCGGAAAAAAAAGTACTCCCTGGGATCCCATTCCCTTTAAGTGACCTACATCGACTAACCCGAATTCTTTAATAAGCCCTCTAGTTGCCCTAAAAACTTAGTTTTTCTTTCCCCCCATAAACATGATTGCTAGTTATATCAGCCTTTCCATCCAGGTGAAGATTAAAATCCCGACATACTATTAAAGGGGATGTCCAGGCCGCAAGCTCTATACCAAGCTGATTCAGCATGTCTGGATCATCCAGATTAGGGCCGTAAATAATACAAAGAGTCACTGACAGACCTTCCATAGCCAATTTAATAATTACCCAGCGACCAAAAGGATCTTCTTTCACACACTTGGATGTCCCCCACCTGTACCTTTTCAGAACAGCCACCCCTCTTGTGGTTGTATCCTGCCGTGTACAGCCAACTAATTCAAGACCCAAGTCTTTAAACCAGCTTCTATTATTCCATGCTAAGTGGGTCTCTTGTATACACAATAAATCACTTTCATGGATTTAAGCATTTGGGCCATTATTCCCCTTTTCCTCATGTCATTTTAACCCACAAATATTCCATGAACACACCGTAAATGTATTAATTTTTAAGACATTTTGAATATAACTTTGAAAGAATTTGTTTTTGGTCATACTATTAACTAACACGCTAACAAGTAAGTATACAATTGTGAAGACTTTATTAGACACATGATATATGAAGTTTGTGCTTAGAACCACTTCTCTGCTATTCCTTGCCTCACACCCCCCCCTTCCCACCCTTCCTCCTCTGAATGCCACCCTCACCCACCCCAAAACCCACCCAAATAAGGCAAAGGGACAGAACTGTCCCCGTTGTGATGGAGAGAAAGGCTGATTACTCCCAACCGATCCTACCCCATCCCCCCGAACTGAAACAAAATTCGACAGAATTGAAAACACTATGAAACATAATTTGCTTCAATCGGACAACATCTTCAGACTAAATAGTCTCCAAAAAAACCCCTGGCAACAATCTCAGACACAAAAAAATTTGTTTTCTCTTTATAAATAATCTTGAGCTTGGAAGGATTAAGTAAATAAGCGAAGGCTCCCTTGGCTTGAAAGAGCGGTATAAGCTGCAGCGGGTGCCACCTCTGCTGGACCGCAGCCTGGCAGTAATCCGGACGTACAAAGAACTTGACCCACTTCCCTTTACTCAAACGATCAGGTCTTGCTAAATGATATAAAGCTTCACGTAATAAAAAGTCATTTAAATAAATCAGAATCGCTCTAGGTTTCTGATCAGCGGGCCTAGTACCACTCCGCTTCTGGAAGGGAAATCGATTAACTCTTTGTAATTCAGCCTCCCATCTCCTTAGCGTCAGTTCAGGAAAGGCCTCTGCAAACAGCTCTTGAATAAATTGTCAGATGTTACTTCCTTCCGCCCCTTCCGGGATACCTAAGACTCGTAGATTGTTCCTTCTAGATCTGTTCTTAAGATCAATTAGCTTCCAATTAATATCGTCCTTGAGGGCACTTAAAGATGCAACCTCAGTTTTCTGTTGGGATATTTCATCTTCAACCGAAGAAATTCTAACTTCTGCCTCCCCGATACTAGTGGACAGTTCATTAATTGTCTTGACAATTCTACAAACTGTATTCTGTAATTTACGAACAGCCCCTGGATCTGCAAGGCTTCTGCTTTTGTCTCCTCACGATGCATCGTAATGGCTTGAAGAATAGTAACTAAAGTAACTTCACTCTCAGTGTGGTCTCCCAGAGAGGGGTTAGGGTGGCAATCCATTAATTTGGCTGTTGTACTGCTTGTGCTACCAGGGTTGGACTCGTCCAAGGAGAGGCTTAATATAGGGGATCCATAATTTCCAGAGCAATCTCTAGACAATAAAGTAGGACCAGGCGCCAATGTTACTGTTCTGGCTTTACAGACTGTGCTTCCCCCCTCCATTGGACTACCTTCTTCTTCCTCCAAAGGAGCTGAGCTTGCCACACTCCTATCGTCTGGCCAATCGCCTTCAAAACTCTCAGGATCAGAGATATTGGAGAGGTCCGACATGGAGTAGAATTTGCCTGCAGTATCTACAGAGTCCACCTCAATATTTCCTTTAGCCACACCCCCAACATTTTCCGACGATTTATCAGGATTAATAACTACCAACTCAGTTAGTATGACACCATAAGGTAATACAGTATTTTCAGAGTGTGTGTCCGTATTGAGAATCTCGTCCCAGTTCTCAATTACCATCTCTACCCCCTCCTCATGCTGAGTATGTAGCTCGGTATTTTGCAGTTCAGCAAGTTCACTTTGAGGAGCAGTCTTGCCTTTAAGTTGCACTTTTTTTTTAAACATTCCTGGAATCTTAGGCTTAGCACCCCCAACCTTGGTATCCATTCTAGCTTGGTTCAGAGGGCAGGTTTTACCTCTTTGTGTAGCATTAGAAGTTCCAGTATCGTCCACATCGCCGTCATTATGAATCGGGCTCGCTAGTTTTGCCAGATTATCGGGAGGTCCACCAGCAGCTTCTTTAGTGACAGCGGCTGCTGCTCGATTCTTCGGCCCTTTCCCCGCAGTACCAGTGCCGGTAGCGGTCTTCGGAGCCATTGCTAGGTCCGCGGCAACAATCCACCCCGGGTATTCCTGGTGACTCCCTCCCCAAGCAGGGAATGCAGATGCAGGAACCTGGACGCCACTCGCAAAAAACGTTGGGAGTCCGCAGTCGCTCCTCATAGTCAGAACGCGGGTGCAGAGACGAGAACAGAGACGCCAATAGATCTGTTGAAAGCTCTGAACTCGTTGGTAGCGAAAGAAGTCACTCGGCATATCCAGTACAGTCATGTAAGGAGCTACCGCCAAGTTTTTCTAAGCTCAGAATCCATGGGGGGGTGGGGTATTATCGTCGGTGAGGAGCTTCACATCGCTTGCCTCACTCGGACACCGATGTGTCCGCCATCTTGCCTCCGGAATCTCGGGTACTGACAGATTAGAGACAACCTTGCAATGAACCCAATCAGCACACAACTCACCAGCATCCTCAAAATCTCCATCGCCACAGCAACATTTCCAGACTGATGGAACCACTCTCTGCCGACCAGAGCATTCTTAAAAAAAATAACGCCCGATGTCCCTGATCCCGTACCCAGCCAAAGTACTTTAGAAAGCCATCAACCAGCAGCTCGCTGAATTCCTGTAAAAAACCACCTACTGGACGCCTTTCAATCAGGATTTCCTGCTAATAACAGCCCTGAGAGCATGGTGATCGCTGCCACAGACAGCATCAGAACACTTCTCGACTATGGAGAAACAGCAGCCCTGATCTTCCTCAATCTCTCAGCAAAATTTGACACCGTCTCCCATAAAACTCTTATCAATGGACACTACAACATAGGCATACAACAAGACACCCTCAAGTGGATCGCTTGCTTCCATACAGGTTGCACACAGAGCATCCAACTGCCTGTCTTCACCTCTGCCCCTAAAGACATCATATGCAGCGCACCGCAAGGATCATCCCTATCCCCCCACCCTATTCAACATCTATATGATCCCCCTGGCAGATATCATCAGATTCCACTGACTTAATGTACTCTCCTACACAAACAACACTCAACTGATCCTCCCACTCACTGTCGACCTCTCTGATACCAAATATAACTTCCACAACACCATGACCATTGTTTTTAACTGGATTCATACATATTCATAAAAATACATCAAATAGAATCTGTTAAAAAAGAGTAAAGAAAATTTCAACAAACCTTCAGACATACATCATATTAAGAGCGACAACACATAACACATAAACATTTGTCATTAAATATTATTATTTTTAAATAATCAATTAAAGTGCTTTGTCTAAGAATGTTTCACACATGCAGCATTTTGTCCTCAAATCTAACAGAGATAGGTGTCATCCTCAACAGCCAACTGACAATGAAACGACAAGTCAATGCAGTTGCTTCCTTCTGTTTTCACACACTTTGCATGCTCTGCAGAATCTTTACATGGACCCCTACCAACACCAGAAAAAACTTCCCTCCGCTCTCGTTGTGGATATGGAGACTCCAGTCTTGAGGTGGAGACTCCCCTCTCATGTTGGAGACTCTGTTCTCGTGGTGGAGTCTCTGCTCTCCTGGTGGAATCTTTGCTCTGGTGGTGGAGACTCTGCTCTGTTGGTGGAGACTCCGCTCTGGTGGTGTAGACTATGCTCTGGTGGTGGAGACTTTGCTCTTGTAGTGGAAACTTCACTCTGGTGGTGGAGGCTCTGCTCTTGAGGTGGAGACTTTGCTCTTGTGGTGGAGCATGGAGACTCTATTCTTTTCGAGGAGACTTTGCTCTTGTGGTGGAGTATTGTGACTCCACTCTTGTGGTGGAGACTTCCCTCTCATGGTGGAGACTTTGTTCTTTTGGCAGAGACTCTGTTCTTGTGGTGGAGACTCCCCTCTTTTGGTGGAGACTCTGTTCTTGTGGAGGAGTCTCTGCTCTTGTGGTGGAGACTCCCCTCTGTTGGTGGAGACTAATTTCTCCTGGTGGAGACTATGCTCTCCTGGTGGAAACTCCCCTCTGATGGCGGAGACTCCCTCCTTGTGATGGAGACTCTACTCTTGTATTGGAGACTTCGCTCTTGTGGTGGATCATGGCGACTCCACTCTTGTGGTGGAGAATCCATTCTCGTGGTGAAGTCTCTGCTCTTGTGCTAGACACTCCACTCTGGTGGTGGAGACTCCGCTCTGGTTCTTCCAACACAAGATCGCTGACATCCATGACAGCTTTAACACCATGACCACCCGACTATGCCAGACCCTATCTGCCCTGTGAACACCACCAGCACCAACCACCTGACCTCCTGGTCCAACATCAATGACGACGAGCCACGCAAGGTCATGAACTCCATCCACTCAGGATCTCTGTCAGACCTGTGCCTACACCATGTATTCAACAAAGCAGACGCTGCCATCGCACCCCAACTACGGAACATTTCCTTCAAAACAGCAACATTCCCGGAAAGCTGGAAACCCGCCGAAATCAACGCCCTCCTCAAGAAGCCCAAGGCGGACCTCAAGAACTTCCAGCCCATCTTCCTGCTCCCGGCGAAGGTCATCGAGAAAATCATCAACATGCAACTGTCCCGCCACTTGGAAGACAACAACATCTTGGACCCGTCCCAGTCCGGATTCAGATGAAACCACAGCACCGAGACAGCCCTCGTCACTGCCACAGATGACATCAGGTGCCAACTAGACAACGGCGAAACATCAGCCCTCATCCTCATGGACCTGTCAGCCACCTTTTACACAGTCTGCCATCGCACTCTAAAGACACGCCTCCTAGTAGCCGGAATAAAAGAGATGGCCCTTGACTGGACCACGTCCTTCCTCTCTGGCAGAACCTAGAGCGTCCCCCACCCACCCTTCCGATCCGAGGCCACTGACATCATCTGTGGCCTCCCCCAGGGCTCATCCCTCAGCCCGACGCTGTTCAACGTCTACATGGCCCCCCTTGCACAAGTGGCCCGCCAACACGACCTCAACATCATCTTCTACACTGACGACACTGAGCTCATCCTCTCCCTCACCAAGGACCCGCACACCACCAAAACCAATCTCCACGAGGGAATGAATGTCGTCATCGACTGGATGAGGAACAGCCGTCTGAAGCTGAACTCGGACAACGCAGAGGTACTCATCCTCGGACCCACCACCTCAACCTGGATGACTCCTGGTGGCCGACCACACTGGGAACAGCACCGACACCCACCGAGCATGCACGCAACCTAGGATTCATCCTCGACTCCTCCCTCTCCATGTCTAAACAGGTCAACGCCGTCTCCTCCCCCTCCCCCGCGAGCACTGAGAGAGCCGAGAGCCGAGCTGAGCGAAGCGGCCAACCATCAGAGGGTGCCAGTGCTGTGAGGGAGAGACCAAGAGATCGACTGAAAGGCCAATAAGGACCGACTGATCCGACTGATCCAATTGAGGGACCAGGAGCCCCCCGACAGGAGGTAGGAGATTGTCGGAGAAAAGCAGTGGATGGTGAATGGTGAACGGTCTGCCCGCCACTCCTTGCTCCCGCTGGCTGTCGCTCCTCGCTCCTCGCCCATTTCGCCCGTCTGACATCCGACATCTGACATAGGTCTGGGCCTGGGCTGGGGCTTGGCGAGGGAGCGGGCATGGACAAGGGTGCGCGCGCGGGCTTGGCCCCCTGGCCCTTAAGTCAGCCCCCAAGTCTGCCGACTCTGCCGACTCTGCCCAGCCGAGGGGGGGTGAGGCAGCATAGACCAGCAGCGCCCCGTGCAGTGGCCAGCAAGTGGTCAGGCTTGGTCAGCAGCCTGGGGGAGAGGCCCTGGGGCAGTGCACCACTGGGAGTTTGTGTCCCAGTTGCTGGCCAGTGGACTAGTGGCCCATCGATTGATCAGCTGAGCACCAACAGTGGCCAACAGTTGCAGGATCAACAACGTCAATCCCCACCGTGACTTCTGTCACCATCCATCAATCACCCAACCAATCACATGCAAATCATCTATTCTTGTCACAGAGAGTGAGTGGGCCAGCAGATCAGCGGCTGCAGGAAGTGTGAGCGCTGGAAACCTACGGATGTTAAGGGACAGCGCTGCGACAACAACACTCCTGTATACACTCCTGTACACATTTCCAACTGCTGTTCTGTCAGCTGCCGCGGCAGCAGGTAGTGTGAGCGCTGGACGCAATAGGAAGCATTAGGAAGCGCTGTGATAACAACACTCCTGCACACGACCCTAACGTCGTCTCTGCAGCCATAACCACCATCTTACAAAATATCATAAATGACAGCAGTGACAAGCTTTAAACAGCCATAAAAAAAAGAATGGTCAAAGCGAGCAAAGCGAGCATCTGTAAGGAGGAGGTTCATACTGTATCTGACCTGCGCCTGATTTGGAACAGGGAAGGGTGGGGCAGGCACGGACCCCCTCAAGGACACTAGCGCCGACTAGCGCGCAGACAGTCATGACACCTTGCAAGTATTCCAATCAGCACCCGCACTAGCAGCAAGAGAACACGAAAACACGAAAAACAGCCCTAACTCATAGAACAACAAAGCTAACTATATGGGACCACTTGAGGGGTAAGATGAGATCTGGTAGGCCGAGAGTAAACCCACCAAGGAATATCAGGAAGAAGGCCAAGGCCAAGGTTAAATCGCATGCTCATACCCAGCTAGCCGACCAACCCACTAGTCTAATATCTCCCATCTACTTGATCTTTGGAGCAGCGAAACCCTCCGGGAAGTTTACTTTTATGAAGGACCCGATGTCAGTAATTTATTCAACGCCGACAACCCAAACCGGCCTAAAGAAGCCAATGACTCCGAACATCTGCAGCACAAAGACGGAGACAAAGGACACGTCGGCAGTTCAATCAGCCCAATCAGTTACACCCACAATGCCAAATGGAATTGAGACGTATCACAACTGCGTGGAACAAGCTTATGATCCAACGAAACGCACTATGCACTGTCAAGCCCAAGTCCACAGGGACAGCAACACGCCTGAACCTGCAGCACGAGCAGACGCAGAGGAAAATATACCAACAACACGACCCTCAAGCACAGTCCCAGACATCACATCTGAAGGCTTTATAAGTAATGTATTACCAAACAATAGCGAACTGAACTTAATCACGACCAGCAATCAGCGATCAGACAGCAAAAGGGACAGCCCTTCTAATAGCAAACAATGTGACCCATTGGACAAAGCTTACCTAAATAATCATTCAACTCCTAGACCGGTTTTACGTTCAAACAAAAGCCTAAATCAAAAGACAGCAAAATCAAAAGACTTACACCTGGCACGGAAACCGGAAACTACTACAACGACTACCTATGACAAGCCCACAAGACACAGGGGTCGCCCGTCCATTAACACAACTCGAAGTGACCCAACACAAGCAATAAATTACTGCTTGCTGCGCTGGAGGACTTAGTTATAACAATTCATGACTCGCAGTCAGAAATGTTGCGTATTTCGCCAATTACAGGTCCACTGACCAACAGTCAGGCAAAGACCCCCAGCGTAACAAAACCTGTTCAAGGAAACGAACCATTTACACATACAAGTAACTGTGGTAAGGACAAGGGCAACCCAAAGGAAGTATCCATATTAAAGATCTCAAGCTCCCTGAACCCAGACATAGTATCTATTGAAAGAAATTCCAATATCAAACAAAAATCATTTGAAGAACAGATACACAGAACACTACCAAGCAACCAGATCGCATTGGAGCCTGCTATTGCTCCTAACAATGACAATGAACATAGCACACAACCAGAAGTCGAACCGGATACCAAAATCAGCTTAGAATCAATATTTACGTTACACAAGGCACTGGGATGTATATTGGAAACATCGATAAAAACTCTAAACATGCAGTCGAATAAGCTTGACGTACAAATATATTTAATGGGATCAATAGCCGAGCACATAGACGGCATAAATAAAAAACTTGACGTAATGGCTGTCTCATTCAACATCTTAACAGAACAAGTCTGCACAAGTCTGCTAGCACACTCCTGCACCTGTCACCCAATATTGGAAAAACTCCAGGATCTGCCATTTATTTTGAAAGACATTCTGCAGGAATGTAAGCAGACTAATCTAACTGCCACTAGCATTAAACTGAATGATGATTTGATTTTCTTTGATGACAACGCGATTCAAACAAAGGCAGCCAAAATAGTCGTCCCCTACCAACAGCCGGCAAGGTAACGACAAACACAACAACCTGAGCACTACTGTAATTAATAGATCAGAAAAGTTAAAATCTAAATCTGACATCGTCTTGGCCAACCAACAGAGCAGCGCTAAACCTACTATCATGGACCAACCTGCTTGAAGTCGACAGTGGAACAAAACTAGCCAAACGTCAGAAAAAAAGGGCTAGAAAAAACAGAAATCAACGTCTAAGCAGCGAACTTGAGCACAAGCAGACGTCAACACTCTTCCCTATTTTCGAACAAGCCAAACTGAAAAGCAAGAGTGCTACAACGACTGACCCATCTCAGACGGCGATACCAAAAGACATTAAAATCAAGTGCCCGAGGACGCCCGCAAAAACGGAGGCTCAAGTCATGAGAATAGATTCCTCTAATAAGCCACAGCACAAAACTTCGCCAAACAAATCACATCTCCCCGCAGAGGCCGTCCCTATAAAAGCCTTGTGCATAGGGAGCTCTTTGGGTACAGATCTCCGCGACTGAACGGCATGAAATATTTTCGCTGATCAAGAAGATTCCAACGATGATCAGTCAAACAAGCCGTTAGTAATCACACAATCCACATTGGGCAAACCCAAACTTCCCCCTAATCAGATCTCAAGTTCTCAAGTTCGCAGAACCTGAACAAGCAGCCCACAATAATCGATGGAAGAACCAGCAAATGAAAAGTCTGGAAAAGACAGTCCCAGCAGTCAAATTGTGGAAATGACAGCTACCAACGACACAGTATCTCCAATCACCATCTCCAGTGTGGTCACAGAAACTGACAGACGCTTGGCAACAAACGCGACTAGGGAAAATCTTGACCTCATCAGAGTAACCTTCCCAATTGACAGTAAGGGCACCAACCCCGAAACTAGCAGGGAAGCAGGGGGCAGATGCCGCTCAGAGAACTTGCTTGACGCAAATGAGTGCCCACTAGCAACGAGGCACATAACAAGTAAAGCACGAGAATAGAACTCATCAAGCATACCACACAAGCGACCCCTGCACAGCGTTCACTTCCCTCTTGGAAACTGCCACCCCGACAACATGAAAGGTTCTGGGTCTTGTACCCAAACGTACCATCGCCAAATTATCAAAATCCGCGACAATCCTCTAACGGCAAAGGAGGGAGTTTCCAATGCAGGAAAACTTCTTTTCGTTCCTGAATTCGAACAGCAAGGTTTGCAAGATCATTTAAACCATGGGAACATACTACGCTTAACATCAGCTATCCCTAGTCTTGGTTACCTTACTTCAGCAGACCTCCTGTCGGTTGAGTTCATAACATCAGAGGATGACCCAAAAAAAGAGTGCACGACATGGAGGAAGGCTGGAATGGTAACCCACATTTCTCCAAAATGGCCAAATTTAAGGAATGGGGAATCCTCTTGAAGGAAATGGCTAAGGCAGCGTATCCATCTCCACTCCTAAGAAGGCAGACCAAGAGCGCAAATCTAGCACCAAGGAATCGACCAACGCACTCGGTCCTCCAAGGAGCAAGGGGAGCCGAAGTAGCAGACCACGAGCATCTTCAGCCTCAATTGTTATTCTCAAATTGAACGCCCGGTAAGCCAACCAACACTGTAAGCCAAGTCATAAAAATTCTCTCCTGGAATATTGCGGGTGCTAAAGACATCATGAACAAAAACGGCAAAGCCGCTACTTGGGACCCATATGCAATTATAGCCTTACAGGAAACGTGGCTAACCGACCAAATTGATATACCTGGCCACTCGGGCTACCACGTAAGCGCGACTCGCCTCCAGCGCTTCGGGTGAGCCCGTGGGGGTCTTTCTGTCTACATATCAACGTCTTTGAAGATCAGAACAACACAATCTCTGGATTCAACTGAGGACATGCAAATCTTAAAACTAGAGAGTACAACAACGGCTATAACCAGAACCCTAATTTTAATGAACACATACGCAAATCCAAAAAAATCTTCCAAAAAAACACTATTCCAACGCATTACCTTGGTGGTCACCAACATGCGTTTGGAACACCCGGATTGGGAGATAATCCTCACCGGCGACTTCAACTCAAACCTTCTACAAGCACCGGAGGACGAAGTCAACATCAATGCTGCAAATGAAATCTGGAACGTCTTGCCGCAGGCAGTCCCTCAGGTAGTGAAGAAGGACAATGAGGGTAAACAACTTATATGGGACCTCGAAAATCTCGGTCTCCGAGCACTAAACGGAAGAATTACTCAAGATAACCCTCCGTCAATGACCTACATAGGCCACAACTCCTGTTCGGTGCTGGACTATACTTTTGTCACACTACCCCTGCTCAGTCAAATACAAGACTTCCATATCATCTGCTCTTTGGACAGCGATCACTCCAAACAACATTTTGAGATCGCGACGGAAATACCCAAACTCGAACCAGCTCCCATGCTACCAGGCAATCTTACGACCATCACTCTGAAGCGGCTCAAGTGGACAAGTGAATCCCTCCCACGAATAGCCAATGACACCAAAAATCTATTAGAAGAGCTCCTGACTGAGAATGCCCTGAGCCCAGTCATTTGGAACAACTATTTGAAGAAACTCCCTAGGACCAACTCAAGCAACACAACAAGATCCTCTTTTAAAATCAAGAACGCATTCAGCAGATCAGTCCTAGCATTGAAGAGGCACTGGAAAAAACGTATACGTCAAGCAAGTGGACACACCCAAAATGCCAGTGTCTGGTCAGCAGTACGCAAGGTCAGGACTCAATATAAGAAATTAATATGGACTGAAAAACAAAACCTCCAAAATGAGTTCTGGTCCAAATTACTGCACAACATCAAGAGTGCGGACTCGCGGACCTTCTGGCTGCAAGTTAACTCTGTAAACCGGAAAGCCCAACCAATAAGCATGGCCTGCATAACTGAATCGCAATGGTCTCAACACCTAACAGATACATTTTCAATCAATAACCAGAGCGCAGCTACCACCTTGCCCTTCGAAGCAACAGGTAACCCAGTGCGGGAAGTCATTGCCCCAGCCCATCAAGGGAACAGCTCAAAGGGTAATGGACCAATAGCAACATGGCCCAGGCATGATGGCGAACAAAGTATTTTAAAAATAATTGGGAAAAGCAGGCAAGACAGCGCCCAAGGCCCAAACGGCGTTCCACAAGCCATCTACAAGACGGAGCCACAGAACCGGGCCAGCAAACTTAACTTACTGTTTCAAACAGTAACTAACACAGGTGGTATTCCTGAGAGCTGGAGGGGAGCTATTATATCCCTGTTGGACTTGGCCCTTCTGGCAGGTTCACCCCTGAACTTTTTGCCTAGTGTTAATAAATAATTATAGTGATTTCTGGTCTTTGCGCACTTTGACACTGTGGCGCAGTGTAAAGTGCGTGCGCTCCCTGAGTGCGTGTGTGAGATTGGCCTGCTCTCCCATAGGAATGCATGGGGAATGTCTGTTTCCCTGGTAGTTCCTGATGCGTGAGGCGTGCATGCTCAAGTTTGGTATATGCGAACTCGTGAGAGTGAATGCTGCGCAATAGTATGTGCGGCGTGTATGTGTCTAGTGGGGAAGTGCTACTTCTAGACATGGCTGCGTGTGTGCTGTGAAGGTGCTGGCGTGTGATTGGCTGGAGCTGGCTGGGATGCAAGGCTCCAGGAGTCTGTGTGGGTCTGCCCCGGTGGTGAAAGGAGATATTAGCATGCTGATGTGAGGGAGGGGTTGCACCTGTGTCCAGAATGAGGCTGGGTTTTCCCCACACAATGCTGGCTCCGCCCCCTGTGGTGCGACTGATGACCCTAGCCTGCCAGGTGAATGAAAGGGGTGGTTTTTATTATTATTATTGGGTTTTGTAGAGCGCGTAGTCACCCGTAAGTGTCCCAGCGCTAAGATCCTCACAGACCAGAGGGTAACGGGGAAGTGACAGGGAAGAGGAGGGGAAGGGCTCAGGGAAACAGATGAGTTTTTAACCGTTTCCTGAATCGGAGATAGTCTGGTTCAGTCCTGAGAACAAGAGGAAGGCAATTCCATAGGCGGGCTGTGTTGACAGAAAAGCGCCGTCCACACGTACGGACCTTCTTCACTCTGGGAATAGTGATGAGGTGTTCATGGTCCGATCGGAGGGATCTTGCGGCTTTATAGGGCTTTATGAATTTTTTTAGGATAGAGGTGCCTTTGTCCTGTACAAGTTTGTGTGCTAGACAGAGAGCTTTAAACTTCACTCGTTCTCTCACTGGGAGCCAATGTAAGTATTTCAGTGCTGGTTTGGCCGAGGATCTCGACGGAGTGTTGGTGAGGATCCGGGCAGCCGCGTTCTGAATCCTTTGAAGTTTGTTAAGAGTTGCTTCGGGGGCACCCAAATAGATGGTGTTACTGTAATCCAGCCTTGATATAATAAGGCCTTGGATTAACAGTTTCTGGGATACAGGAGGGAGTAGTGGCAAAATCTTCCTGATGGATTTAAGAAGCCCGAAGCAGGTTCCGGCGACTTTATTGGCTTGCGTCTTGAAAGAGAGGTCTTTTTCAAGCCAGATTCCTAGGCTCTTGATCTCAGGCTTGGGGGTCGGAGGATCACCCAAGCAGGGTGGCCAAAGGTTATGCGAGAGGGAAAGCCCTTTATGGCCAAGGAGGAGAATGTCCGTCTTTGAGCCATTGAGCTTTAATGCCGAACTGTTCATCCATCCTTGGATTTCCGTAAGACAATTATAAAGGTCCGAGGGTTTTTGGTTAGGGTGAGATAGAGACACTACTAATTGTGTGTCATCAGCATAGCTGATGATTTTCACCCCAAACGGGTTGACAACCTCTTCCAGTGGGGCCATGTAGACATTAAATAATGTCGGGCTTAAAGATGAGCCCTGTGGCACACCACACTGGAGGAGGGTGTCGGGGGACCGGATGTCATTCTCCCCGACCTGAAAGGAGCGGTGGTCGAGGAAAGATTTAAACCAGGTCAGAGCAGTGCCCTCAACACCGATGTTCCTGAGTCGATGGATTAAGACCCGGTGGTTGACGGTGTCGAAGGCCGCACTGAGGTCCAGGAGGATCACTGCCACTGATCCTCCTGCATCTAAAAGGGCTCTAGCCTCCTCCACAGCTGCGAGAAGGGCGATGTCGGTGCCCTGCCCTGGGCGGAATCCAGTTTGCGAATATCTGAGCAGATTATTGGACTCCAGATAGTGTGATAGTTTTTTATTCACAAGTTTTTCAGCAATTTTACTGGTTCCGAGAAGGAGAGAAATTGGCCTATAATTGGCCAAGTCTGTGGGGTCCAGCGAAGGTTTTTTGAGTAGCGCCTTGACGACCGCCGCCTTCCAACTGGGGGGGACTACTCCCTGGAGCAATGTGCCCTTGATGGTTGAGCCATCAAGGGCACTCCAAAACCAGCTGCGACTGGTTCTCCCCCCACCCTGCACCTGAAGACAAAGGGAAAAGGTGTATAAAAGAGGGGCGGTGACCCCATGAAAGTGTTCTTGTTCTGGTTGCTGACTTGAATCTACTAGGGGCATGCTGCTTGGGCCCAGGGGAAGGCTTGCCCCCCCTGGGCCATGCCCAGCCCCTGGCTTGCTGATGGACCCCTGAAGGACTTGCTACTTGCCCTTGCCCTAGCGCCTGGGAGCCCTTTCCATTGACCCCTGGCGCATGAAAGCACTATTTTGTGTGCCTAGCGCTTGGGAGCGCTGGATCCTGCCTTCTAGCACTTGGGTGCGCTTCATTGTTGCTGCAGCGCTGAGAGCGCTTTGCTTTCCAAACCGTTGACCACCCGGCATTTGCCCCGTCCTACAAAGGTCGCCTGGACCCCCAGCGAGTGCCTACCTCGCTTATTTTCTTATTTACCGCTGCTGGCCTGGACCCCTCGTGATGTCTGTCCCGGGCTGCGCTGGGATTGGCTGCCAGCCTGGGATTTCCTTATGATGCTTCCCCGGGCCGCGCCATGATTGGCTGCCCGCCCGGGATTCCCCGATGACGTCTCCCCGGGCTGCGCAGTGATTGGCTGCCAGCCCGAGGAGGTTTGGTTCGAGTCCTTGGAGCCCGACGGAGGTAGGGAGCGGCGGGAGCCTATTCCGCGCCCCTGCTTCCCCCTGAGAGAACTGCTGCTTCCCCCCGGGGCCCCCAGGAGCAAGGGAGAGCCTTGGAGAGCGAGGAGAGACCGGCGCGACCACAACCCGGTGAGTGCTGCAGGAGGGAGAGGAGGAGCGTCGGGGCACATTGCCGGTGCCCGCCCCTCCCCTCCAGTGCGAGCGCCCGGGTGTTCAGAGTCCCGTGGGGCCTTCCCCGATGCTGAGTCCCCCGAGAGGGGCTCCACCTATGCGAAGCAGAATCCGAGAGGCTCATGGGGGCAGTTCTCAATCGAGAGTCCCCCGGGAGGGATTCCACCACCCCCCGTTAATTATGAGCCCGAGAAGATTCAACGTGGCCCAGTTGTTTTGTTAGAGCCTCGAAGGCTCTGGGGGCATTTGTTAATTAGGAGCCCAGAGGCTCCAGGGCCCACATTGTATGTAGAGCCCAGAGAGGCTCAGAAGCGCCGAATTTGGTTTAAAGAGCCCAGAGAGGCTCGTGGGGCCATTACTTTACTCAGAGCCCAGCAAGGCTCCAAAAAAGGGACAAATATATGTTCAGAGCCTGCGAGGCTCCCAAGTTGCCCCCCCCCCATCATCTACAGCTGCCCAGCACTTTGTGGGCAGCTGCCACGTTTAGGTCTTGGCGCATTGGCACAACCTGGACCCTGGACTTTTGATGTAAGTTCCGTGTTAATGTGATTTATGCGAAGTGTTCTTTGCTGCACCTCTGAATGTGTTGTAGATGCATCATGTGCCTTGTTCCTTACACCTCTATATGTGTGTTTATGCATCATGTGTTTCTCTTACACCTCTGAACGTTTTTAGGCATCATGTGTTCTCCTGTGCTGCACCTCTGAATGTGTTTTGATGCGTCATGTGCCTTGTCCTTACACCGCTGAATGTAGGTTCTGCATCATGTGTTTTCCTCCCCTACACCGCTGAATGTATAATGATGCATCATGTGTAATGTGCCTATGCCCCTACTTGTATTGTGATATTTAGGTGGTTGTTCTTGCTAGTACAGGTGGTGCTAGTGAGGTACTGGTTGCTGCGTGACCTGTTCCTAAGGTGGTTAGGATTGCGTAGGTGGTACTTACCTGATTACCAGTAGTTACTGATTGTGTGCTGTTTTGTGCTACAGTGATTTTCTGTTATGTGCTAAGTGATATTCCAAGGGCTTGATACTGAGCTCGCCCCCTGACCAGAGTCCCAGGACCAGTGGACTCTATTTGTGCCTTATCTGACAAATTGCTGGGACTTGTCTGATCTCCCTTGGGCCCCTGGGGCCTCGCTGAAATGTGCCTCGCTCATTCCCCTCGGCAGCTCGTGCTCGGCAGCCCGTCCAAGCCTCGAGCAGCGCCGCTCTCCCCTGAGCCGCGCCGCTTCGCTGGGTCGCCCGCATCCTGCCTTCCCCTCCTCTTCTGAGCCGCACACATTGGTCGCCTCAGAGAAACGCTTGTAGCTAGCTGGCTGCCCGCTCAAGTTTACTAAGGAGGTCACTCGCATTATCCCGCAACCAGGACGGAAGGTACAGTCCAATAGGCTCTATGTTCTAAGTTCTAGGCCTACAAGTATTGTATTCTTAGTTCTAAAAGTGCTGATTCCTGACACTGGTCCAGGTGGCCCTGTCTTGTACATATCCCCTGTAAATTCTGCCCGTGCCTGTTGGCACATTGTAAAGTGTGTGTTTTTATCTAATGTGTTTTGGTGTAATACAAAGGCTATTGTTATATATAACCTTGTGTGGAGTTTCCTTTGTGGTGGGCCTTGGGTGTTGTTGCTGGGGTGCGTGCGCAAATACTTAACTCACATCGCCTCCAAGTTTAGCCTTGCTGCTCGCGCCACGTTACCTAGAGGGTGAGCAGGGGTTATCTTGGCGTGTAACTCCCTTGCCCTGACTTAGGAGTGGTGGTCTGTGACTGACTTTGGCGCAAGCCCTGGCCAGCCAGGGATCCCATTTCTAACATTCCCCAATCTATAAAGGTGGAGAGCGCAAGGATCCGAACAACTACCGCCTGATTGCTCTCCTTGACGCTGAATCAAAAATACTACGCGTCACTGATATTAGCAGACCTTGCTGAATGGTCAGAAACGAACAGCAAAATACCACTGAACCAGACCGGCTTTCGGCATGGCATGGGAACAACGACGAATGCTATGGCCCTATGCCTTATTGCCGAAAAAAGTCTACAGAACTCCCATGACCTTTACACCTGTTTTGTAGACTTTAATGAGGCTTTTGACTGTGTCAACAGACAAATGCTATGGGCAAAATTAAAACATCAGGGCCTACCGGGCTCAATTCTCTTGCCCATTATTAACCTCTACACCAAAACCTGGATGCAGGTAAAAGTCGACAATGGGCGCCGTCTGACCAGGAAGATCTACACTGTTGAGGGACTAAAGCAAGGATGCGTCCTGGCCCCACATCTATTTAATTTATTTATGAGCGACCTGGCAGAAAGCCTAGACAAGGTTAATGCGCATCCTCCCAGGTTAGGCACCCTTCGGCTAACGCACTAATCGTACGCGGTCGATGTGGTACTGCTGAGCCAGACAAGAATTGGCCTCCAGCGTCTGTTAGACGACTTGTCCGGCTACACAAAAGGAACCTGTTAACAATAAACATCAAGAAAACAAAGACAATGCTCATATCACAACGACGCAAAAATCCGCCAACCATCCGAATAAACAACGATCAGCTGGAATCCATCAATAACTATAAATACTTGGGCGTACACCTAGATAAACGCCTAAATTTCCTAGTGCACCTCAAAGCCATGGAAAGAAAGAGGGCCACATTATTGCGCGCCTTCACCAGCTTGGCTGCCGAGCTAAAGGGCCCTCTCGTCTCCCCCCTGCTAATTGCAATGAAAGCAAAATTACTGCCCACAATAGCATACGGGAGTATTCTGCACTACGGAAAAAGCGCCACCCTCCTGGATAAAACACAAACTAAAGTCTACAAACGGGTCGTCTTGTTACCGAATAATTCTACCCCAGCGCAAGTTAGACTTGAATTTGGACTACAATCTCAAGTCTTACTGAAAAAATATGAGGCCATTAAATTTTGGTTAAATGTCTGAAGGAAGAAGGAGAACAAAATGAATGGTGCACTCTGGGGAGAGATCCAGACAAGCCCGATTTCTGAGTACTCAAAATACCTAAAGTTTTCACTAGAGGTTACTGAGCTCGGAGCACTGTGGGAAACAAAATTGCCAGTTCCTTCGTTTAACCAGGTAGTCAAAAGGATTGCTAAGAAACACTCGTTCCTCAATGACAAAATCACTTTTAGTACCCGGTCTCACGCTTGGATGACTATTAAATCGTACACAAGGTCCGCACCAGCACTTTATTTAGACACGCCATTCTCGCTGAACCTTAAACACAAATTTCTCCACTTAAGGCTGGGCATCTTACCTACAAGACTAGACCAACCCAGATGGAGACCACATGTAACAACGGAATGTGACCTTTGCGGTGCAGGTAAACAAGACTTTATACACATAGTGTGTATTTGTCCAGCTATGTATCACGGACGGCGGCACTGGCTTAAGGACAAACTCAATGAGCTAGAAGTCCGTACCTGCCGATCAGCGATAGTTCAGACCTTATGTTCAGCGGACGCCCAACTGATCTGTAGACTAGTAAAATTCCTGGACAGTTTTGTGGAAAAAACAAGGTACGCTGCCACTTGCCGGATCCCCATTGAGACTTAAGACCATTGTCGAAAGATAAATCTGTGCTCTGGAAATATTTGCTGAAGCTGGTTAGACTCTTTGCAACATAGTCCTCAAACTTTTTCTTCTATCTCCCTTCCCTTTTCCTTTTCTTATTTATTTCCTTTTCAAAGTCTTAAAAGTTGGTTTTAAATGCTGCAGAATGCTATAAATTGTAATGGTTTTAATCAACCGAACAATAAAGAATTAATACCATACCGTCTCCTCCTCCTGCTACAACACCCTCTGCATGCACCGCAGGATCTACAAGCGGATCCCGACCAAAACAAGAAGAACGGTGACACAGGCCCTCGTCAGCAGCAGGCTAGACTACGGCAACGCACTCTATGCAGGAATCCCAGCCAAACACCTACAACGACTACAACACATCCAAAACGCCTCCGCCTGACTGATCGTCAACGTCCCCCGCCGCAGCCACATCACCCTCCACCTGAGAGACCTGCACTGGCTCCCCATCGACAAGAGGATCACCTTCAAGCTCCTCACCGATGCACACAAAGCACTCCACAATGCTGGACCAGCCTACCTGAACAGCAGACTCAGCTTCTACACCCCCACCCGTCAGCTCCGCTCCGCCAGCCTCGCCCTCGCCGCTGTCCCCCGCATCCAACGAACAACCTCCGGCGGAAGATCCTTCTCCTACCTCGCCGCCAAGACCTGGAACACCCTCCCTACCCACCTACAGCAGAGCCAAGACCTCCTCGCCTTCAGAAGACTCCTCAAGACATGGCTCTTCGAGCAGTAGCGGCACCCCCTCCCCTCAGCGCCTTGAGACCCTCACGGGTAAGTAGCGCGCTTTGCAGGTACTCTGATTGATTGATTGATTGGTTGTGGAGAATCTGCTCTTGTGGTGGAGACTCCGCTCTCATGGTGGACACTCTGCTCTTTTGGTGGAGACTTCACTCTGGTGGTGGAGATTTCAATCTGGTGGTGGAGACTCTCCTTTCCTGATGGAGCATTGAAACTTCGCTTTTTTGGTCGAGGCTATGCTCTTCTGGTGGAGACTCCGATCTGGTGGTGAATAATACACCCTTCTTGTGGTGAAGATCCACTCTTGCATTGGAGACTCCACTCTTGTGGTGGATATGGAGACTCCACTCTTGTGGTGGAGACTCCCCTCTCATGGTGGAGATTCTGTTCTCATGGTGGAGTCTCTGCTCTCATGGTGGAGACTCCGCTCTGGTGGTGGGGACACAGCTCTTGTGGTGGAGACTCTGCTCTCGTGGTGAAGACTCTGCTCTATGGTAGAGACTCCACTCTGGTGGTGGAGACTCTTCTCTGGTGGTGGAGACTCCGCTCTGGTGGTGGAGACTCTGCTCTGGTGGTGGAGACTCTGCTCTCGTGGTGGAGACTTCACTACCATGGTAGAGCATGAATATTTCACTCTTGTGGTGGATATTGAGACTTTACTCTTGGGGTGGAGACTCCACTCTTGTGGCGGAGACTCCATTCTTGTGGTGGAGTCTCTGCTCTTGTGATGGAGACTCTGTTCTGGTGGTGGAGACTCCACTCTGGTGTCGGAGACTCTGCTGTCATGATGGATCCTCAGCTCTCATGGTGGAGAATTTGCTCTTGTGGTGGAGACTCCGATCTTGTGGTGGAGACTCTGCTCTCCTGGTGGAGACACCCTCTCGTTGTGGGGACTCTAATCTTGTGGTGGAGACTCCACTCTTGTGGTGGAGCATGGAGACATTTTCTCTCATTGTGGAGACTCCACTCTTGTGGTGGAGACTCTGCTCTCCTGGTGGATACTCCCCTCTTGTTGTGGAGACTCTACTCCTGTGGTGGAAACTCCACTCTTGTGGTGGAGCAAGGAGACTTTACTCTTGTGATGGAGTCTTCACTTTTGTGGTGGAGACTCTGCTGTCCTGGTGGAGATTCCACTCTCTTGGTGGAGCATGGAGACTTCGCTCTCGTGGCTGAGTCTCTACTCTCCTTGTAGAGACTTCTCTCTTGTGAAGGAGACTCCGCTTTTGTGGTGGAGACTCAGTTCTCCTGGTGGAGACTATGCTCTCCTGGTGGAAACTCTGCTCTGGTGGTGGAGACTCTACTCTTGTATTGAAGACTTAACTCACGTAGTGGAGTATAGAGACTCCAACCTTGTGGCGGAGACTCCCTTCTCATGGTGAAGACTCTGTTCTTGTGGTGGAGACTCTGTTCTCGAGGTGGAGTCTCTGCTCTCATGGTGGAGACTCCACTCGGTTGTTGGAGACTCCGCTCTGGTGGTGGAGACTCCACTCTCATGGTGGACACTCTGCTCTTTTGGTGGAGACTTCACTCTGGTGGTGGAGACTCCAATATGGTGGTGGAGACTCTGCTTTCCTGGTGGAGCATTGAGACTTTGCTCTCCTGGTAGAGACTAAGCTCTCCTGGTCGAGACTCCTCTCTGGTGGTGGATACTTCCTTCTTGTGGTGAAGACTCCACTCTTGCATTGGAGACTCTGCTCTCATGGTGGATATGGAGATTCCACTCTTGTGGTGGAGACTCCCCCCTCATGGTAGAGACTCTGTTCTCATGGTGGAGTCTCTACTATTGTGGTGGAGACTCTGCTCTGGTGGTGGGGACTCAGTTCTTGTGGTGGAAACTCTGCTCTATGGTGGAGACTCCCCTCTGGTGGTGGAGACTTCACTCCCATGATAGAGCATGAAGACTTCACTCTTGTGGTGGATATGGTGATTTCACTCTTGTGGCGGAGACTCCATTCTTCTGGTGGAGTCTCTGCTCTCATGATGGAGACTCTGCTCTGGTGAAGAAGACTCTGCTCTGGTGGTGGAGACTCCTCCCTGGTGGTGGAGGCTCTGCTGTCGTGGTGGATACTCAGCTCTCATGGTGGAGACTTTGCTCTCATGATGGATACTCCATTCTCGTGGTCGAGACTGCTCCCCTGGTGGAGACTCCACTCTTGTGGTGGAGCATGGAGACTTTGCTCTTGTGGTGGAGACTCGCTCTCGTGGTGGAGACTCTGCTCTCCTGGTAGAGACTCTCCTCTCGTTGTGGAGATTCTACTCTCTTGGTGGAGCATTGAGGCTTTGCTCTCGTGGCTGAGTCTCTACTCTTGTAGTTGAGACTTCTCTCTTGTGAAAGAGATTCCGCTATTGTGGTGGAGACTCCACTCTTGTGGTTGAGCAAGGAGACTTTGCTCTCATGGTGGAGACTCCACTTTTGTGGTGGAGACTCTGCTTTCCTGGTGGAGACTCCACTCTCTTGTTGGAGCATGGAGACTTTGCTCTTGTGGCTGAGTCTCTACTCTTGTGGTAGAGACTTCTCATTTGTGAAGGAGACTCTGCTTTTGTGGTGGATACTCAGTTCTCCTGGTGGAGACTACACTCTCCTGATGGAAACTCTGCTCTGGTGGTGGAGACTCCCTTCTTGTGTTGGAGACTCTACTCTTGTATAAGAGACTTTGCTCTGGTAGTGGAGTATGGAGACTCCACTCTCATGGTGGAGACTCTGCTCTGTTGGTGGAGTCTCCGCTCTAGTGGTGGAAACTCCGCTCTCATGGTGGACACTCTGCTCTTTTAGTGGAGATTGCACTCTGGTGGTGGAGAATCCAATCTGGTGGCAGAGACTCTGCTTTCCTGGTGGAGCATGAGACTTCGCTCACCTAGTGGAGACTCCGCTCTGGTGGTGGATACTCCCTTCTTGTGGTGAAGACTCCACTCTTGCATTGGAGACTCTGCTCTCGTGGTGGATATGGAGACTCCACTCTTGTGGTGAAGACTCCCCCCATGGTGGAGATTCTGTTCTCATGGTGGAGTCTCAGCCCTTGCGGTGGAGACTCGGCTCTGGTGATAAAGACTCGTCTCTATGGTGGAGACTCCACTCTGGTGGTGGAGACTTCACCTCCATGGTAGAGCATGAAGACTTCACTCTTGTGGTGGATATGGAGACTTTACTCTTATGGTGGAGACTCCCCTCTTGTGGCGGAGACTCCATTCTTGTGGTGGAGTCTCCGCTCTCATGATGGAGACTCTGCTCTGGTGAAGAAGGCTCCGCTCTGGTGGTAGAGACTCCAATCTGGTGGTGGAGGATCTGCTCTTGTGGATATTCTGCTCTTGTGGCAGAGACTCTGCTTTCGTGATTGATACTCAGCTCTCATGGTGGAGAATTTACTCTTGTGGTGGAGACTCCCCTCTCAATTGTGGAGACTGTACTCTTGTGGTGGAGACTCCACTCTTGTGGTGGAGCAGGGAGACATTGCTCTCATTGTGGAGACTCAGCTCTCGTGGTGGAGACCCTGCTCTCCTGGTGGAGACTCCCTTCTTGTTGTGGAGACTCTACTCCTGTGGTGGAGACTCCACTCTTGTGGTGGAGACTCCATCTTGTGGTGGTGCAAGGAGGCTTTTCTCTCATGGGGGAGACTCCACTTTTGTGGTGGAGGCTCTGCTCTCCTGGTGGAGACTCCACTCTCTTGGTGGAGCATGGAGACTTCGCTCTCGTGGCTGAATCTCTACTCTCGTGGTAGACACTTCTCTCTTGTGAAGGAGACTCCGCTTTTTTGGTGGAGACTCAGTTCTCTGGGTGGAGAATACGCTCTCCTGGTGGAACCTCCGCTCTGGTGGTGGAGACTCCCTTTTTGTGTTGGAGACTCTACTCTTGTATAAGAGACTTGGCTCTCGTAGTGGAGTATGGAGACTCCACTCTTGTGGTGGAGACTCCCCTCTCATGTTGGAAACTCTGTTCTCATGGTGGAGACTCTGTTCTCGAGCTGGAGTCTCTACTCTTATGGTGGAGACGCCGCTCTGGTGGTGGAGACTCCGCTCTGGTGGTGGACACTCCGCTTTCATGGTGGACACTCCGCTCTGTTGGTGGAGACTCTGCTCTGGTGGTTGAGACTCTGCTCTCATGGTGGACACTCTGCTCTTTTGGTGGAGACTTCACTCTGGTGGTGGAGTCTCCAATAAGGTGGCAGAGACTCTGCTTTCCTGGTGGTGTTGTAGTTTGACAGCGATTAGATTAAGCATTAGCAGAAGACATCTCATGTTTAGCTATTAACGTGACATTTAGCGGACTCCATTTTGTATTCATGGCAACCATTTTGTTTGCCACATGCTGCCACATGTTGACCATGTGCTTTGTCCTATCTTCCTGTTAACTGCGCTTGAAATCTGCCCGGCAACAAGTTATATTTAGCATCCCCCACTTTTGCGCATGCCCAGTAGGGTCTACAGCTGTGAGTGATTAGTACCAGACAGGAATGTGTTTACCAGTTTCCAAAACTGTTAGCTCCTCCCACTGATTGATTGTGCCTTTCTATATTACCTTATATGTACATAAAACTTGCTTCTGTGTTTGTACCGCCTACTTTCGATCCCCTGTGTGGGTATAAAGAGACCATGCTCTTTTAGTTAGGGGTGCTACTTCTTGCAATACCGGAGGGTACTGTCTGAACCGTAGAACCACCTCATGAGGTGTAATAAACATTATCTTTTCTATTCCAGTTTCTGTGCCAACTTCATCCAATTGGTCTGAGGACTTTGTGCAGAGAAGGGCGAACCCCTTGAACTGGTGGGCCTTGCTGAGGCTTGCTACTACAGTGGAGCATTGAGACTTTGCTCTCCTGGTACAGACTACCCTCTCCTGGTGGAGACTCCGCTATGGTTGTAGATAATCTCTTCTTGTGGTGAAGACTCCACTCTTGCATTGGAGACTCTGCTCTCGTGGTGGATATGGACACTCCACTCTTGCGGTGGAGACTCTCCCCCATGGTGTAGACTCTGTTCTCATGGTGGAGTCTCCGCTCTTGTGGTGGAGACTCTGCTCTGGTGGTGGGGACTCAGCTCTTGTAGTGGAGATTCTGCTCTTGTGGTGTAGACTCTGCTCTATTGTGGAGACTCCACTCTGGTGGTGGAGACTTCACTCCCATGGTAGAGCATGAAGACTTCACTCTTGTGGTGGATATGGAGACTTTTCTCTTATGGTGGAGATTACACTCTTGTGTTGGAGACTCCTCTCTTGTGGTGGAGACTCTGCTCTGGTGGGGGAGAGTCCACTCTCATGGTGGAGACTTTCGTTTTTGTGTGGGCACTCTACTCTAGTGGTGGAGACTTCACTTTTCTGGTGGAGACTTCACTCTTGTGGTGGAGATTTTGTTCTTGTGGTGGAGACTCTGATCTCATTGAGGAGTCTCTGTTCTTGTAGTAGAGTCTCCTTTTCCGTGGTGGAGACTCTGCTCTCGTGGTGGAGACTCCGCTCTCATAGTGGAGACTCTGCTCTTATGGAGACTCCGCTCTTGTGGTAGAGACTGTGCTCTCCTGTTGGAGACTCTGCTCTCATGGTGGAGATGCCGATCTTGTGGTGCAACCTTTACTCTCATGGAGGAGCGCGAAAACTTCCCTCTGATGGTGGAGACTCCGCTCTCGTGGTGGAGACTCCGCTCTCGTGGTGGAGACTTCGCTCTTATGGTGGAGGCTCTGCTCTCATGTTGGAGACTCCGCTCTCCTGGTGGAGACTTCGGTCTCATGGTGGAGTTTCCGCTCTAGTGGCAGAGACTCCAATCATTCTGATTGCCTGACAGACCCGGAAAGCATACCTAGAATGGTGGCAGTCCGCCATATTAGAATGCTTCATCTCCGCCAGCCATGGATTGCAGTTCAATCGCCGTTCACAGGCTGACAGGGATTGCATTTGGGGGCCCGTTGCATGCCTCTCCTGGGGGTGGCGGGTGTGCACTACACTTACCTGCACCAGGTGGCAGGCATCCCATGATGACTGCCACATAGTGCAGGGAAATGCAAATAGTGCATTTTGAACTTTGCGTCGGGTGCTGCAGCCAGCAGCACCCACCGTAATTTTTGAGATACACGTTGCGACCACCACGGTTGTGGTTGCATCGTAATCTCTCGTGCGGAACTGCCACCTTACAGGTGGCCGCCCCCAAGCTCCGCAATGATGGCGGTCGGACTTTAGCTGTCATGGTGGAGCATTGAGTCTTGTGGTGAAGACGCCGCTCTTGGGTGGAACGTGGAGACTTCACTCTCATGGTGGAGACTTCGCTCTCATGGTGGAGACTCCACTCTAGTGGTGGAGACTGCACACCTTCATGAGCCAGGCCCTCATGTTCATGCTGTGATAGGAATCTGCCATTTTAACGACACCACAACTCATGCCTGGAAGACGCCTCCCTACCTCACACCTTACTTTGCGAACACGTAATGATGATATTAATTAGAAATTTATATATTTGTTTTGCAATCACTTATTGTAACTGTTCTCTGAAGTCACACCTCAATCGTTCAAAGACTCTGTTTGGTCCAGTTTGGACAACATGCGAAACCTTCCCTCACAGAACTCCCTAACAAAGCTTGTTTTAGAGTTAGAGGTTAGCCTGATTACTGGGTTTACAAAGTATTTTGGGTGACTGAAAAAACAAATATCGAACAGGATATGCTGTTTCTTTATGGGTTTAATGACCATTTCTTATATGACGTAGATGTCATGGCAGGACTCTTAAATCTGTGGAACCCACATCACCCAGAACCTGAATTCCCCATATTATGTGAATGCTTCTGATCTTCAAGCTTCCTGTAGGTAGATATGGGTGCTGAGGGCTCTTTCTGCATCAAAGACTTCACTAGAAACCGTGTTCCACCTTCAGTTCCTGAACACTGCAAGGTATATTCTCGACTTTTGCAAATCAGGTATTCACTAGAGGAAGCCCTGATTTGTGAAATAAATGTGTGCATCAGTTCTGCCTGCCTGTCTGCACCAAGTGTACAAGGGCACACTCTGAACTGATCCTGCATTAGTGGCAGTATATTTTATATCATTTGTTCTTTCCTATAGGCAATTCACTTCCCATAAACCCTCCTGGGCTTTAGGGCTGACCTCTGGCCACTGTCACTGTTGGAACAGATTTGCACCTGCACTTAAGAAGTAAGCAAATTAGTAAGTAAGTTGCATTGCTGGTGACTGCTGGAGGTGAGCAGGCCAGGGGGGTGTCCCTGGGGCTGTGATTACCTCCTCTGGTCCCTGGAGCATGGCTCATGGTGCAGTGGTGAGAGCACAGAAGGAACGTCTCCTGGTGAATCCTCTTGTACTTAAAACCAGGAGTGTGAGCAGAGGGGGTGCCCTCGAGGTCCCCCACGCAGCTCCCAGGCTGGCACAGGCCCCCCTCTTTCTATGATCAGTGACAGGTAATCCCAGGCTCTGGAACTAGGGGTGCAGGGAGTGCTGCGGCTCCCCCGAAACAACCAAGCTGAGGCTCAAAAGGTGAATGAACAACAAAAATATGTTTTATCTTCTCTCATTTACGGTGCCTCCAAAGACACAGATCAGATGTCAGGTGCTGCCTTCTGAAATATCATTGCTTCTTCTTTTGACATGGAGACTGATGTTCATTTTATTCCTCTGACTGCAAATTGATAGTTTTTCTATACCGAAGAGTGTGTCAATATTGATAGGGTCTAGGGAGTGCAGAAGGAAAGGCTGCAGTATGTCAAATTTGGAACAGACAGGATTTAACAATTAAATATTTTCAAATTGATCTGTACAAATGTTTCAAAATATATCAACAGGGAGGTAAGCAATAATGTAGCACATGTTTTCTACTTAGATGTGCCATGGAAACTAAGGCTTTAGTAGGTTCATAACAAATCAAGGAAGTCTACCTGGAAATGTGCAATTGGTAAATATTGTCTTCACCTGTTCTTTCAAACATTACCTTTGGTGCACCCATATTTTTACAAGCACAGCTCATGTCACAGTGAGTTTACTTTACCTTTCAATGGACACTAACTGTCTGTAAATGACTTGGTGCTGCCACACCACGCGTTAGTGATAAGTTTGCAACAACGTGCTCCCAGCAGCTCCAAGTACTCCCCCCTCCTGCTGAAAAAGGGGGATCTTTGGTTACACTAGCTTCTAGTGTGAGGCTTGGATTCTTCAGTCCCTATATCCTCAGTGATGTAACATCCATGGCAGCCCCCCCAGTGTGAACACTGTCCCAGAGCCACCACAAGCCATAGCTGTGTATGATCAATCTTGATGCATTGTTGACACTTCACAAGACCCTGACTGTGCCTCCTGCTGTGAAGCCACAAGATGTCCCCACACTGGATATGGAGCTGTGAGGGCTCTGGGGGTGGGGGTGGTATTTCGAAGCACATAGTGAATGTACAATAAAGACCTTCCTAATTGGAAGTAGTTTTATGACATGGGACCTTCACAGTGTACAGTGCAACCTAACACTGTCCTCCTGCTGACATGCTGAGTGTGGGGAGGAGGGCAGATAAGTTTCCCTGTAAAGACCTACACCAGGGTAACACATTGTAAGTCTCAGTCTTGCCTCTGACCCTCATCTGGTACATGTCTTTCTCACCTACAGAGCCCCACTCACTTATTCATACACCCCTCACATCGATTGATGCTTCCCCAAAAGCCTGCAATGCTCACCTGTAGAGCCTTCATAATCTTTCTCCTGTTCCTAGGATTACTCTCTCACCACAACACAATAGAACTCTCTCCACTGCCAGAAATGCTTCTATCTGCTCCCCTCTCTATTTAATGTCTCTCTTATCTCTCTCTAATGCTTCTGTCTCCCTCCTGCATTGCTTATCTCTCTCTCTCTGTAATGCTTATCCCCCTCTCTGTAATGCTTCGCTTCCTCTCTGTAATGCTTCTCTCCCTCTCTGTAATGCTTCTTTTCCTCTCTGTAATGCTTCTCCTCTCTGTAATGTCGCTCTCCCTCTCTGTAATGTTTCTCTCCCATCTCTGTAATGCCTCTCTCCCTCTATGTACTGCTTCTCTCCCTCTCTGTAATGCTTTTCTCCCTCTCTGTAATGCTTCTCTCCCATCTCTGTAGTGCCTCTCTACCGGCTCTGTAATGCCTCTCTCTCACACTGTAATGCTTCTCTCCCTCTCTGTAATGCTTCTATCCCTCTCTGTAATGCTTCTCTCCCATCTCTGTAATGCTTCTCTCCCTCTCTGTACTGCTTCTCCCCCTCTCTGTAATGCTTCTCTCCCTCTCTGTAATGCTTTTCTCCCTCTCTGTAATGCTTCTCTCCCATCTCTGTAGTGCCTCTCTACCGTCTCTGTAATGCCTCTCTCTCACACTGTAATGCTTCTCTCCCTCTCTGTAATGCTTCTATCCCTCTCTGTAATGCTTCTCTCCCATCTCTGTAATGCTTCTCTCCCTCTCTGTACTGCTTCTCCCCCTCTCTGTAATGCTTCTCTCCCTCTCTGTAATGCTTCTCTCCCATCTCTGTAAGGCCTCTCTACCGTCTCTGAATTGCCTCTCTCTCTCTCTGTAATGCTTCTCCCCCTCTCTGTAATGCTTCTCCCCCTCTCTGTAATGCTTCTCTCCCATCTCTGTAATGCCTCTCTCCCATCTCTGTAATGACTCTCTCTCTCTCTCTGTAATGCTTCTCCCCCTCTCTGTAATGCTTCTCCCCCTCTCTGTAATGCTTCTCTCCCATCTCTATAATGCCTCTCTACCATCTCTGTAATGCCTCTCTCTCTCTCTCTGTAATGCTTCTCTCCCATCTCTGTAATGCCTCTCTCTCTCATCTCTGTAATGCCTCCCTCCCATCTCTGTAATGTTTTTCTCCCTCTCTGTAATGCTTTGTATTTATTTTTTAATATTGTTACACAGTGTCTCTGACACCAGCCCCTCCTGGGAAAGACGGTGTTGGTTTTGGCGTAGCTCCGCGCGTGAGCGGTTCCTGGTTTAAAGAGACTTTGCTTCTGGGAGATCTGGAACCCTCTGGTGTGGCCAGTGGATTGGCCATCTCATGGCCATCAATCTTTTGGTGAAGCAGCCAATTCTAAATTAGGCCTGAGTGGTAAATTCCATTCCGCTTGCAGAATTTGTGTAATTTCGCATTTCACGGAGAACACGGAATTGCCAACTAGTTGAGGTTGTGTGTCATCTGCATATTAATGCTTACAGTATATGTGTGTAATATCCTAAGCATTTAATAAACAAAGTAATCAAACAAACAAGTAACTAAGGGAAAACACATCGGAATCAAAAGTATATAAAAACATTGTTTTTAATATATTCATCATAAAAAATAATTTCATTGTTGAAATATACAATGTATACACATATTCAAAAAATAAAACCGTTGTTGGAAAAACAACCACAAATTAGCAATGTTATAATAATCACTAAAAAATAGTGGCACTAGTATGGTCTTGACCGATGTGTTTTCCCTTAGTTACTTGTTCGTTTGATTACTTTGTTTATTAAATGCCTAGGATATTACACACATATATTGTTTTCCCAGTCATAGGATTTGAATAATTTTTTACCCAGGGGGGCCTTGTTTTTTTGCATCTTATTGATGCTTACAGCGCATACGTCAGGTAGGTGCATGGACAGGAGCTCTGCTAGAGTTGAGTGTCATCTGTATATTGATGCCTTACAGCGCATACGTCAGGTAGGTGCATGGACAGGAGCTCTTGCTAGAGTTGAGTGTCATCTGTATATTGATGCCTTACAGCGCATACGTCAGGTAGGTGCATGGACAGGAGCTCTTGCTAGAGTTGAGTGTCATCTGTATATTGATGCCTTACAGCGCATAGGTCAGGTAGGTGCATGGACTGGAGCTCTTGCTAGAGTTGAGTGTCATCTGTATATTGATGCCTTACAGTGCATACGTCAGGTAGGTGCATGGACAGGAGCTCTTGCTAGAGTTGAGTGTCATCTGTATATTGATGCCTTACAGCGCATAGGTCAGGTAGGTGCATGGACTGGAGCTATGGCTAGAGTTGAGTGTCATCTGTTTATTGATGCCTTACAGCGCATACGTCAGGTAGGTGCATGGACAGGAGCTCTTGCTAGAGTTGAGTGTCATCTGTATATTGATGCCTTACAGCGCATAGGTCAGGTAGGTGCATGGACTGGAGCTCTTGCTAGAGTTGAGTGTCATCTGTATATTGATGCCTTACAGTGCATACGTCAGGTAGGTGCATGGACAGGAGCTCTTGCTAGAGTTGAGTTTCATCTGTATATTGATGCCTTACAGTGCATAGGTCAGGTAGGTGTATGGACAGGAGCTCTTGCTAGAGTTGAGTGTCATCTGTATATTGATGCCTTACAGCGCATACGTCAGGTAGGTGCATGGACAGGAGCTCTTGCTAGAGTTGAGTTTCATCTGTATATTGATGCCTTACAGCGCATACGTCAGGTAGGTGCATGGACAGGAGCTCTTGCTAGAGTTGAGTGTCATCTGTATATTGATGCCTTACAGCGCATACGCCAGGTAAGTACATGCTAAGGAGCTCTTGCTAGAGTTGAGTGTCATCTGTATATTGATGCCTTACAGCGCATACGTCAGGTAGGTGCATGGACTGGAGCTCTTGCTAGAGTTGAGTGTCATCTGTATATTGATGCCTTACAGCGCATACGTCAGGTAGGTGCATGGACAGGAGCTCTTGCTAGAGTTGAGTGTCATCTGTATATTGATGCCTTACAGCGCATACGTCAGGTAGGTGCATGGACTGGAGCTCTTGCTAGAGTTGAGTGTCATCTGTATATTGATGCCTTACAGCGCATACGTCAGGTAGGTGCATGGACAGAAGCTCTTGCTAGAGTTGAGTTTCATCTGTATATTGATGCCTTACAGCGCATACGTCAGGTAGGTGCATGGACAGGAGCTCTTGCTAGAGTTGAGTGTCATCTGTATATTGATGCCTTACAGTGCATACGTCAGGTAGGTGCATGGATGGGAGCTCTTGCTAGAGTTGAGTGTCATCTGTATATTGATGCCTTACAGCGCATACGTCAGGTAGGTGCATGGACAGGAGCTCTGCTAGAGTTGAGTGTCATCTGTATATTGATGCCTTACAGCGCATACGTCAGGTAGGTGCATGGACAGGAGCTCTGCTAGAGTTGAGTGTCATCTGTATATTGATGCCTTACAGTGCATGCAACAGGTAGGTGCATGGACAGGAGCTCTTGCTAGAGTTGAGTGTCATCTGTATATTGATGCCTTACAGCGCATACGTCAGGTAGGTGCATTGACTGGAGCTCTTGCTAGAGTTGAGTTTCATCTGTATATTGATGCCTTAAAGTGCATACGTCAGGTAGGTGCATGGACTGGAGCTCTTGCTAGAGTTGAGTGTCATCTGTATATTGATGCCTTACAGCGCATACGTCAGGTAGGTGCATGGACAGGAGCTCTTGCTAGAGTTGAGTTTCATCTGTATATTGATGCCTTACAGTGCATAGGTCAGGTAGGTGCATGGACAGGAGCTCTGCTAGAGTTGAGTGTCATCTGTATATTGATGCCTTACAGCGCATACGTTAGGTAGGTGCATGGACAGGAGCTCTTTCTAGAGTTGAGTGTCATCTGTATATTGATGCCTTACAGCGCATACGTCAGGTAGGTGCATGGACGGGAGCTCTTGCTAGAGTTGAGTGTCATCTGTATATCGATGCCTTACAGCGCATATACGTCAGGTAGGTGCATGGACAGGAGCTCTTGCTAGAGTTGAGTGTCATCTGTATATCGATGCCTTACAGTGCATACGTCAGGTAGGTGCATGGACAGGAGCTCTTGCTAGAGTTGAGTGTCATCTGTATATTGATGCCTTACAGCGCATACGTCAGGTAGGTGCATGGACAGGAGCTCTTGCTAGAGTTGAGTGTCATCTGTATATTGATGCCTTACAGTGCATACGCCAGGTAAGTGCATGCTAAGGAGCTCTTGCTAGAGTTGAGTGTCATCTGTATATTGATGCCTTACAGTGCATGCAAGAGGTGGGTGCATGGACTGGAGCTCTTGCTAGAGTTGAGTGTCATCTGTATATTGATGCCTTACAGCGCATACGTCAGGTAGGTGCATGGACAGGAGCTCTTGCTAGAGTTGAGTTTCATCTGTATATTGATGCCTTACAGCGCATACGTCAGGTAGGTGCATGGACAGGAGCTCTGCTAGAGTTGAGTGTCATCTGTATATGGATGCCTTACAGTGCATACGTCAGGTAGGTGCATGGACAGGAGCTCTTACTAGAGTTGAGTGTCATCTGTATATTGATGCCTTACAGCGCATACGTCAGGTAGGTGCATGGACAGGAGCTCTGCTAGAGTTGAGTGTCATCTGTATATTGATGCCTTACAGCGCATACGTCAGGTAGGTGCATGGACAGGAGCTCTTGCTAGAGTTGAGTTTCATCTGTATATTGATGCCTTACAGCGCATAGGTCAGGTAGGTGCATGGACTGGAGCTCTGCTAGAGTTGAGTGTCATCTGTATATTGATGCCTTACAGCCCATACATCAGGTAGGTGCATGGACAGGAGCTCTTGCTAGAGTTGAGTGTCATCTGTATATTGATGCCTTACAGCGCATACGTCAGGTAGGTGCATGGACAGGAGCTCTTGCTAGAGTTGAGTGTCATCTGTATATTGATGCCTTACAGCGCATACATCAGGTAGGTGCATGGACAGGAGCTCTTGCTAGAGTTGAGTGTCATCTGTATATTGATGCCTTACAGCGCATACGTCAAGTAGGTGCATGGACAGGAGCTCTTGCTAGAGTTGAGTGTCATCTGTATATTGATGCCTTACAGTGCATACGTCAGGTAGGTGCATGGACAGGAGCTCTTGCTAGAGTTAAGTGTCATCTGTATATTGATGCCTTACAGCGCATACGTCAGGTAGGTGCATGGACAGAAGCTCTTGCTAGAGTTGAGTGTCATCTGTATATTGATGCCTTACAGCGCATACGTCAGGTAGGTGCATGGACAGGAGCTCTTGCTAGAGTTGAGTGTCATCTGTATATTGATGCCTTACAGCGCATAGGTCAGGTAGGTGCATGGACTGGAGCTCTTGCTAGAGTTGAGTTTCATCTGTATATTGATGCCTTACAGCGCATACGTCAGGTAGGTGCATGGACAGGAGCTCTTGCTAGAGTTGAGTTTCATCTGTATATTCATGCCTTACAGCGCATACGTCAGGTAGGTGCATGGACAGGAGCTCTTGCTAGAGTTGAGTGTCATCTGTATATTGATGCCTTACAGTGCATAAGTCAGGTAGGTGCATGGACAGGAGCTCTTGCTAGAGTTGAGTGTCATCTGTATCTTGATGCCTTACAGCGCATACGTCAGGTAGGTGCATGGACAGGAGCTCTTGCTAGAGTTGAGTGTCATCTGTATATTGATGCCTTACAGCGCATACGTCAGGTAGGTGCATGGACAGGAGCTCTTGCTAGAGTTGAGTTTCATCTGTATATTGATGCCTTACAGCGCATAGGTCAGGTAGGTGCATGGACTGGAGCTCTTGCTAGAGTTGAGTTTCATCTGTATATTGATGCCTTACAGCGCATACGTCAGGTAGGTGCATGGACAGGAGCTCTTGCTAGAGTTGAGTTTCATCTGTATATTGATGCCTTATAGCGCATACGTCAGGTAGGTGCATGGACAGGAGCTCTTGCTAGAGTTGAGTTTCATCTGTATATTGATGCCTTACAGCGCATACGTCAGGTAGGTGCATGGACTGGAGCTCTTGCTAGAGTTGAGTTTCATCTGTATATTGATGCCTTACAGCGCATATGTCAGGTAGGTGCATGGAAAGGAGCTCTTGCTAGAGTTGAGTTTCATCTGTATATTGATGCCTTACAGCGCATAGGTCAGGTAGGTGCATGGACTGGAGCTCTTGCTAGAGTTGAGTTTCATCTGTATATTGATGCCTTACAGCGCATACGTCAGGTAGGTGCATGGACAGGAGCTCTTGATAGAATTGTGTGTCATCTGCATAATAATGCCTTACAGTGCAAGTGTCAGGTAGGAACATGTGCAGGAGCTCTTGGTAGAGTTGAGTGCCATCTGCAGTAATGCTGCATCATTGCACATGCCTCAGGAAGCTACAGGAGCTCTTGTTGAGGTTGTGTGTCATCTGCGTATTGATGCCTTACAAAGCATGCAACAGGTAAGTGCATGTGCAGGAGCTCTTGCTTGAGTTGTGTGTCGTCCTCATATTGCTGCCTACTGTGCATACATCAGGGAGATGCATGCGCAGGAGCTCTTGCTGGAGTTTCTTGTCTGAATATCAATGCCTTAATGTGCATGTGTCAGGTAGGAGCATGTGCAGGAGCTCTTGCTAAAGTTGCATCTTGTCTGCATGTTGATGCCTTAGGGCACATGCCTCAAGTAGGGGCATGCGTAGGAGCTCTAGGTAGAGTTGTGTGTCATCTGAATATGGATGCATTATGGTGCTTGTGCAGGAGCTCTTGCTGGAGTTTTTTACATCTACATATTGAGGCATCACAAAACATGCCTCAGGTAGGTACATGCCTAGGATCTCTTCCTAGAGTTGTGTGCTATCTGCATATTGATGCCTTACAGCACATGCATCAGGTAGGTGGATGCCAAGAAGGTCTTGCTAGAGTTTTGTGTCATCTGCATATTGATTCCTTATGGGAGGACATGCATCAGGTAGGTGCATGCACAGGAGCTCTTGAAAGTGTTGCGTGTTATCTACATATTGATACATTATGATGAATTCATCAGATAGGTGTGTGTGCGCAGGGGTTCTTGCTAGAGCTGCATGTTTTCATCATATTGATGCCTTAAGGTGCATGCACAGGAGCTGTAGTTAGAGTTGTGTGTTGTCTGCATATTGATGGCTTATGGCACATGCATCAGGTAGGTACATGCACAGGAGCTTTTGCTAGACTTGTGTGTCATCTTCATATTGAGGCCTTACGGCACTTGCATCAGGTAGGTTAGTGTGTTGGAGCTCTTAATAGAGTTGCTTGTCATCTGCTTATTGATGCCTTGCTGCACATGTGTCAGGTAGGAGCATGTGCAGGAGCTCTTGGTAGAGTTGTTTGTCATCTGCATATTGAGGCATTATGGTGCATGTGTCAGGTAGGTGCATGCACAGGTACTCTTGCTAGAGTGTTTTGTCATCTACATATTGAGGCATCAAAGCACATGCCTCAAGTAGGTGCATTCACAGGAACTCTTGCTACAGTAGCATGCCATCTACATATTGATGCCTCATGACTCATGGGTCAGGTAGGTGCATGCACAGGAGCTCTTGCTAGAGATATGTGTCATCTGCATATTGATGCCTTATGGGAAAATGCGTCAGGTAGGTGTATGTGCAGGAGCTCTTGCAAGAGCTGTGTGTTGTATGCATATTGATGCCTTATGGTGCATGTGTCAGGTAGGTGCATGCACCGGAGCTCTTGCTAGAGTTGCATGTCATCTGCATATTGATGCCTAATGGGACATGCATCAGGTAGGTGCATGCGCAGGAGCTCTTGCTAGAGATATGTGTCATCTGCATATTGATGCCTTATGGGAAAATGCGTCAGGTAGGTGTATGTGCAGGAGCTCTTGCAAGAGCTGTGTGTTGTATGCATATTGATGCCTTATGGTGCATGCATCAGATAGGTACATGTGCAGGAACTCCTACTAGAGTTGCATGTCGTATGCATATTGACTCAATACGGCACATGTGTAAGGCAGGTGTATGAGCAGGAGCTTTTGGTAGAGTTGTGTGTCTGCATATTGATGCCTTATGGCGCATGTGTCAGGTAGGAACATGCACAAGAGCTCCTAATAGATTTGCATGTTGTCTGCATAGTGATACATTACAGTGCATGTGTAAGGTAGGTGCATGAGCAGGAGCTTTTGCTAGAGTCCCCTGTCAGCATATTGATGCCTTATGGAGCATGCCTCAGGAAGGTACATAAGCAGGAGCTCTTGGTCGAGTTGCGTGTTGTCCACACATTGATGCATCACGGCGCTTGAGTCAGGTAGGTACATGCATATGCGCTCTTGTTAGGGTTTCATTTAATCTGCAGATTGATGCACCACGGCACATGAGTCAGGTAGGTCCAGGCACAGGAGCTCTTGTTAGAGCTCTATGTCATCTGCATATTTATACCTTACAGTGCAAGCATCTGGTAGGAGCATGCGCAGGAGCTCTTGACAGAGTTGTGTGCTGTCTGCATATTGATGCATTAGGGCACATGTGTCGGGTAGGTGCATGGTTATCATCTGAATATTGAGGCATCATGATGCATGCATCAGGGAGGTGTGTGTTCAGGAGCCCTTGCTAGTGTTGCGTTTCATCTGCATATTGATGCATCATTGCACATTCCTCAGGAAGCTACATGTGGAAGAGGTGTTGATGAGGTTGTGTGTCATCTCCATATGATGCGTACAGCGCATACATCAGGTAGGTGCATGCGCAGGAGCTCTTGCTAGAGATATGTGTCATCTGCATATTGATGCCTTATGGGAAAATGCGTCAGGTAGGTGCATGCGCAGGAGCTCTTGACAGAGTTGAGTGTCATCTGCATATTGATGCCTTACAGCGCATACGTCAGGTAGGTGCATGGACAGGAGCTCTTGCTAGAGTTGAGTGCCATCTGTATATTGATGCCTTACAGCGCATGCAACAGGTAGGTGAATGAACAGGAGCTCTTGCTAGAGATGTGTGTTATCTGCAAATTGATTCAGTATGGGACATGCTCTAGGTAGGTGCATGCGCAGGAGCTCTTGGTAGAGTGGCACGTCATCTGCATATTGATGCCTTCTGGTGCGTCGTCAGGTAAGTGCATGGACATTAGCTCTTGCAAGAGCTGTGTGTTATATGCATATTGATGCCTTATGGTGCATGTGTCAGGTAGGTGCATGCGCAGGAGCTCTTGATAGAGTTGCATGTCATCTGCATATTTATGCCTTAGGGACATGCATCAGGTAGGTTTATGATTCAGAAAAGGGGGTGGTGATGAACAGAGTGTCTGAATTAAGCAGACCACTCTTACCCAGACCAAAGATCAGGGCTTGATCCATCACCATTATTTATCTCACTGAACCATCCCAGCTCAGAACCTGGCTATATGCAAATCAGTCTGTCCCTGGCCCAGTGCATCATGGGAACAGGGCAGACTAAACTACCAAGCCAATTCTTCACCAGAAAGGAGACAAGCTACCGGGGACCGGTTTCTGGCATTTCAGCCGTCTTCGGCCCGGCTTGCTTGAATCCTGATGGTGCAGTGAGAAAGGGACTCATGTCTGAGTATACCCTGCCACACCTATAGTGGCCAAAAACGATTCAGAAAAGGGGGTGGTGATGAACAGAGTGTCTGAATTAAGCAGACCACTCTTACCCAGTCCAAAGATCAGGGCTTGATCCATCACCATTATTTATCTCACTGCACCATCCCAGTTCAGAACCTGGCTATATGCAAATCAGTCTGTCCCTGGCCCAGTGCATCATGGGAACAGGGCAGACTAAACTACCAAGCCAATTCTTCACCAGAAAGGAGACAAGCTACCGGGGACCGGTTTCTGGCATTTCAGCCGTCTTCGGCCCGGCTTGCTTGAATCCTGTTGGTGCAGTGAGAAAGGGACTCATGTCTGAGTATACCCTGCCACACCTATAGTGGCCAAAAACGATTCAGAAAAGGGGGTGGTGATGAACAGAGTGTCTGAATTAAGCAGACCACTCTTACCCAGTCCAAAGATCAGGGCTTGATCCATCACCATTATTTATCTTACTGCACCATCCCAGTTCAGAACCTGGCTATATGCAAATCAGTCTGTCCCTGGCCCAGTGCATCATGGGAACACGGCAGACTAAACTACCAAGCCAATTCTTCACCAGAAAGGAGACAAGCTACCGGGGACTGGTTTCTGGCATTTCAGCCGCCTTCGGCCCGGCTTACTTGAATCCTGATGGTGCAGTGAGAAAGGGACTCATGTCTGAGTATACCCTGCCACACCTATAGTGGCCAAAAACGATTAAGAAAAGGGGGTGGTGATGAACAGAGTGTCTGAATTAAGCAGACCACTCTTACCCAGTCCAAAGATCAGGGCTTGATCCATCACCATTATTTATCTCACTGCACCATCCCAGTTCAGAGCCTGGCTATATGCAAATCAGTCTGTCCCTGGCCCAGTGCATCATGGGAACAGGGCAGACTAAACTACCAAGCCAATTCTTCACCAGAAAGGAGACAAGCTACCGGGGACCGTTCTCTGGCATTTCAGCCGTCTTCGGCCCGGCTTGCTTGAATCCTGATGGTGCAGTGAGAAAGGGACTCATGTCAGGTAGGTTTATGCGCAGGAGTTCTTGCTAGAGCTGCATGTCATTCTGATATTGATGCCTTACGGTGCATGCATCAGATAGGTGCATGCGCAGGGGCTCTTGCAAGAGCCGTGTATTGTCCTTATATTGAAGCCTTACAGCATATTCACCAGGTAAGTCCATGCGCCGGATTTCTTGCTAGAGTTGCATGTCATCCACATATTGAGGCCCTACAACGCATGCATCAGATAGGTACATGTGCAGGAGCTCTTACTAGAGTTGAATGTCATGTGCATATTGACTCATTACGGCATATGTGTACGGCAGGTGTATAAGCAGGAGCTCGGTAGAGTTGTGTGTCTGCATATGGATGCCTTATGGCGCATGTGTCAGGTAGGAACATGCACAAGAGCTCTTAATAGATTTGCATGTTGTCTGCATAGTGATACATTACTGTGCATGCGTAAGGCAGGTGCATGAGCAGGAGCTTTTGGTAGAGTCCCCTGTCAGCATATTGATGCCTTATGGAGCATGCGTCAGGAAGGTACATGAGCAGGAGTTCTTGGTCGAGTTGAGTGTTGTCCAAATATTGTTGCATCACGGCACATGAGTCAGGTAGGTACATGCCCAGGAGCTCTTGTTAGAGTTGTATGTCATCTGCATATTGATTCCTTGCAGTGCATGCATCAGGTAGGTGCATGCACTGGAGCTCTTGATGTAGTTGCGTGTCATCTGCAAATTGATGTATTACAGCACATGTGTCAGGTAGGTACATGCCCAGGAGCTCTTGGTAGAGTTGCATTTCATCTGAATATTGATGCATCATGGTGCATACGTTAGGTAGTCGCCTGCGCAGGAGCTCTTGGTAGAGTTGCGTCTCATCCTCATATTGATGCCTCATGACACATGTGTCAGGTAAGTGCATGTGCATGAGCTTTTGCTAGAGTTGCTTGTCGTCCTCATATTGATGGTTTACAGCACATGTGTCAGGTAGGTACATGCGCAGGAGCAAGTGATAGCCCTGAGCCTTATGGGATGTACACCAGGTCCACACATGCTGGCCAAGGTCTAGGCTTTGAGGTACTTTTTTGGTTGGAGTTACTTTGGAATTGTGAAAGGCTCTTCAGAGATTTCAGAGAAACTTCCCCAAGTTTATTGTGGATTGGTGTTGATATTTGTATTTGACTTCACTTTGGGTCCTTTGTTTTCTCGGGATGTGGTGACATTGCTAATGGAGAACAATATGATCTCTTTATTATTCCCTTGTGTTAGATTTGGGGGTCTCTAGTTGGCACAGGTAGGTACTTGTGACAAATAGGGACCCTTGCGTCTAGTCAGGGTAAGGGGGTACACTCCTAAAATAACCCCTGCTCACCCCCTTGGTAGCTTGGCACAAGCAGACAGGCTAATCTCAGATTCAGTGTGTAAAGCATTTGTGACTACATACAGTAACCCAGTGACAACACTACAAATGGACACCACACAAGGTTTATATCAAAAATAAGTATTCGTTATATAGACTTAACACAAGACCTTTAAAAGACAGAAATCCACAATAATATACTTAAAAATGGTACTTTTAGCTTACTTCAGTTCAGTTCTTAAGATGCAACATTTTGTTTCAATGTACCTTTTGATGGGGCGTGCTTCCACAACAAGTAATGTTGCAGCGATGGAAATGAGGTGCAAAGAAATAAAGACGTGAAGATCTTCCAGATGCGGCACGCTTCTTCGAGGATGCAAGGATTCTTCGTTCGATGTGTCAGCTGCAGCGACAACACCTTTGTTTAGCGATGCAACGGCAACAGCCTTGGCTGTGGCACTCTTCTTCGGCGTTGCGAGAAGCTTAAACACAATGCGACTACTACAGCACCAACATTATAGATGCGACGGTAGCAGCTCCGACGGCTGTGCGCTTCTCCTGGGATGCGAGGCGCTTTTCTCGATGCGGTACAATACGACAGCTACAGCGCCGACATCCATGATGCGACTGCAGCAACTGTGATGGGCGACACGTTTCCTCTTCGTTGAGCCGTGCTTCCAGCTCCTTGCGACACGCAGTCCTTCAGAAGGCCCAAAACAGCAGCAGGTTCTTCCAAAGAAGTCTGGGGAGCTGGGTGGTGAAGTCTGTTGTCCCTGAGACTTCAGCAGGAGGCAAGCTCTTTTCCAAGCCCTTGGAGATCCATCACAAGTGAAAGTAAAGCATACAAACTTCTACCTCCCCTCTTTGACAGTCAGGCAACCACTGCAGGCCAATCCCCCAAGCAGCACTTCAGCTTAGGGATAGTCTCTCCTCAGTTTCTTCAGGTTCCTACTCCTCTTGTAGTCCAAAAGTGATCTAATTTCTTGGGATCAGGGTCCCAATATTTATACCCCAAAATCCTTTGTCTTCTGAGGGCACAGGGGACTTTCCCCAGGCCAAACCAGTTCTGGAGCACTCTGTGTATATGACTCCTTCTTTCCTTTCACAGTGCAGGGCAGAAACATCAGACTCCCCACAGGAGGTGGAACCAGCAGTGTGGAGGGAAAGCAAAGCCCTTGAGCACTTTTTTGACATGATTCTTTCTCTTCTTTCACTGTGCAGGGAAGAGACATCAGACACACCACAGGGGGTGGAGCCAGCACTGTGGGGGGCCGGCACTGTCCTATTCAGGTCCCAGGTGCAACTCTTCCCTCACATCTAGATGCAGATCTCTCTATTCACCACTGGGCGGACTCAACCTGTCTCCTGGAATCCCCCAGCCCTGTCACTCAAACTCCAGACAAGGAATACACAAACTAGTAGAGGCAGGTTTGGAAGGTTAGACAAGAAAATACCTACTTTCTAAAAGTGGTATTTTCAAACAGAATGTTAAAGCCAACTTTATTAAAAGATGTATTTTATCATTCTGAGTTCAGGCATACTAAACTCAAATTTCTATCATGTTGCCCGAGTCAGTTAGGATCATAAGATGTAATAATCTAACTGCCTATTCTGGCCTATGGAGAACAGCTATCCTTGCAATAGTGAAGAACGAAAATGGCTGTAATTCACTATTAGGACATGACACACATACCAGGGCTGTTCCTACCTTATACTTATAATGCACCCTGCCCTTGGGCATAATAAAGGGGTGTCTTATATGAAGAAAAGGGAAGGTTTAGGGAGTGGTAAGTGGGTGGACTTGCCCAGTCAACATGGCAGTACCAGACTGCACACAGGCTCTGCAATGGCACGCCTTAGACACATTTTACAAGGCTGCTTCTGTGGGTGGCACAACCAGTGCTGCAAGCCCACCACCAGAATTTGGTTTACAAGCCCTGGGCACTCTCAGTGCACGGCACTACGGTCTGACAAGAAAACCAAACAAGCCAATCATGGAATCTCTAATCCATACATCAATTTACAATAGGGAGAGCATATGCCCTTTAGCACTGATCAGCAGTGGTAAAGTGCCCAGTCATAAAACCAACAAAACAGGTCAGACAAAATACAGGAGGAAGGCAAATCATTCAGGGATGACCCTGCAAAAAGGGCCAAGTCCAACACAACCCCCTGCCAGCCAAAACGCAGGGGAGACCAATCACTACCCTGATGGGCTTCCCTGCTTTGGGCGCTAGAACATGGACCTGGCCCGCAACAGCTGGGGCATATTCCAGTTCTACGCCAATCTGAACGCATTTCAATCCCTCTGTCCATACTCTCATGGTCCATCAATATAAATAAATACATGTACATCAAGCTAATCCGTGGACACCTCCTGTGCAGCATCTAATCTTAACTTGCTCACAGGTGTGTCCCAACAGACAGACAACAAGTCACAGTGGCCACTGACAGTAGTCAGGGATGAGACCCAGGCCTTATGCCTCTCAGGGCTCTTAAACCTTTGTGGCATCAGAGAGCGTGGGGCAGTAACCCCAGGTGCTTTGCACTCTCTGTCCACTCTCCCTCCTGTCAGGCCAGGTATGACATCCTGGCACTGACCCACAAGCCCCAGGCCTGTACCCGGTGGCTGGACGAGAGAATGGGGTGGGCTCTCCCAAACCTGGTCCTCCTCCTTGGGGCTCTGTACCCTCCCAACTGGTGTGGTACCCCCTTCCAGAATTGTCAGGGTGCCTGTAGCAGGTGTCCTCCACAATTCTCCAACAAGTTCAGGGGTTCTATCCTGCAACTGGGCCACCAGGTCAGGGGTGACACCCTGAACCTGGCCCTCCAACTTAGGGTTTTAACCCTGTAGTTGAACCGGGGTCAGAGGAAAGTACTCCCTCCCTCTGCACCCCCTTCCGGAGTGCTGTACCCTCCCACCTGGAGTGGTACCCCTAGAAGCTACAACGATCAGGACACTGATTACAGTTGCCCCTTCCTCCAGGTCAGACAACACCTGAACCTGGCTTTCCAACCCAGGGACCAACCCCTGCCGTTAAACACTTGCCTGGCACACCAGGACCTCCCGGGGAGCACACATACCCCCCTGAGGGTAATACATAACTCCTGTGTTGTGTGATATTCTGCCTAGTGCAGATCTCCCGACCCCTGTCCATCTGACAGTCTGCGATGATCTCCCAGGACAGAAGCGGTGTCCCCATGGTTATTCACTGGTGACGAAGCCCTTCGGCTGGCCCCTGACCCACTGGTTCTTCCACTGGGGACTCCTACCCCCTCTCACCCCTCAGTCTGGAACTCTGTATCCTCCATTTAAGAGCATCACTGCTAGACACCAGAACTAATGGAGGCCTGATTACAGACACTCCCAGTTCACCAGACACTTGGGGATCCCCCTCAACAGGCGGCCCTTCAGGACAGCCGAGGCTCCCAGCTGGTGTTCCCTTAAACAACCATCCAGGCTCTGAAACTGGGTTTCGGGCACCTTGGGACACGCATCCCCACACTCATTCCTTCTCCGCTGAGACAGGACATGAGCCCCTACACCCCTCCCACTACAATGGGACCTAGCTGGGGTACTCTGCACCACTTCGACAATTATGGGTTGGAAGATACCTGAGCAACTCCCCACAGGGTCACTCCCCAATGCCTCTCCAGACCCTCTGGAATCCACCAAAAGGTCTGCCTCCAATGTGAGCTCCCTGGGGTCAGAGTACTCACTCTCTAACAGGTGTTGGAGGTGTTGGCATAGTCCTGGAAAATAAGGACTTACAATATGGTCTCACAAGATTGGAGCACATAGCCCCCCACAGGGGTTAACCAAACTATCCTTTACCTCACAATCCAGTGCCTCACACACGTACTCCACGACACTCTCCTGAGATTGGCAAGACAGTATCTGACTGTCTCTGTCATTCAACCCACACTCTTCTGGGCGGTCTTCACACTCACATATCAGGACTTCAACCTTGGAAGAACCCCTCTCCCTGCAACTCTCATCTAGAGTCAGTAGAGTGTCCCTCCAACTACTAGGACCATGAACCCTTGTGCCAGTTACCCCATTCTCCTCAGGGACCCGGTGCACTACTGGAGCTACCTCATGTCCTTGAACGTCCTGGTGTATGATAACTCCCTCCAAGTCAGGCCCCACATCTCTGGGTGTGTGTACTACTCCCTCAGCACTAGAAAATTCAATTTTGCTGCCACCATCTGAGCTGGATTTCACCTCCAACTCAGTCAAGTCCACTCCCTGAGCTACACAATTTTTCTTTTCAGGTAAGAATCGCTCAATTTCCTTGCACTCCCGGTCTAGCTGCCTCAGCCTCAGGTCACAAGCACAAATCTGATTCCTCTCTTCACGAGCCAATATTTCCCAAAATGTTTCCTCCTCATGGCCACTGCCCTCTTGGTATTCTGGCTGTGACTCCTCCCCCTCAGATTCCTCAGATTCCTTAGAGTCATCTGTTAGTGTTGCTTCCCAATGTAGCACCTCATAGCTATACAGGACTGCCTCAAGATCCTGCCTTGAGGATCTCCTCTTCACAGGCAGGCCCCTCTCCTTGTAAAATGCTTTTAGCTCCCTTGTCTTGTAGATATACAGGTGAGAAAAGTTGACTTCCATTTTGACAAGGTCCAACTGGTGCAACAACTAATCAGAGTTCCAAAAAACAAATTCCAAAGGGAAACAGGGAAAATAGTATGTGGTTGCGAATTGGTCTGCACTCACTAGTAGTGTTCACCAATCATTATACAAATGGCAGTCCAGAATCCTCATCGCTGACCACCAATGTTTGGAGGTCTCTAGTTGGCACAGGTAGGTACTTGTGACAAATAGGGACCCTTGCGTCTAGTCAGGGTAAGTGGGTACACTCCTAAAATAACCCCTGCTAACCCCATTGGTATCTTGGCACGAGCAGACAGGCTTATCTCAGAGGCAGTGTGTAAAGCATTTGTGACCACATACAGTAACCCAGAGACGACACTACAAATTGAGACCACACAAGGTTTATATAAAAAAATAAGTATTCTTTATCTAAACTTAACACAAGACCTTTAAACAACAGAAATTTACAATACTACACTTAAAAATTGTAGTTTTAGCTTAGTTCAGTTAAGTTCTTAAGATGCGTTGCGCTTTGTCAGGTGCTAGAAACAGAGAACTCTTACTGAATACTTGCACAGGAACAGAAGATGCTAGTCCCCAACTCCCTCTACAGGATTCCTCAGAGACCGATTACAATCACGTATCCAAAAAACCCCAAAGGGTGAAGGGGGAGTCGATAAAATAATAAACTAAAGAAGATACTGGTTCTGGACCTTCAGATTTTCCTTATGGCATTCTTCTCATCAGTCCATTCAACAGACTACCTCTTGAAAAATACCTAAGGAAACTAACACAGCACAATTACTTAGCATCCTAATCTACTCTGCTTCTATCTAGAAATATTCATATAAGTGGTACCTCGAATATTACATATCCCTATGTCTAAGCGTGGGTGTAAAATCCATTTTGTTCGCAAATTTGTGGATTTTTTGGCAATTTCGCGGTCCGCGAATCGCGCAAATTTGGCCAAAAATCCGCAAATTCGCAAGCTACGAATTATTTTGCTTGTCGCGCTTGAAAAATACAATATCGCACGTGCGGCGTTGACTTACCGTGATTCTGAGTCCGCAGAGTTGTTTATCTCCCGGTTTGCGTGTGCTGTGCCATTTTTGATCTTGCTGCGTGATCGCGCGAGAGTTTTTCGAACGCATTTACGTCATCGCGGCTCGCCATCTTGCACAGCGAGAGTTTGACAATGCGAGTACGTCATAAGGGCCCGCGATCACGCATTGCGGGAATAAACTATGCTGAACACGTAGATGCGGCGCACAGCTGACTTCCTGCAGGAGATTTGAACAGCTCGCTTTCCCGAAATTGCAAAAATTGCAAATCTGCAAAAGAAATCCACCGCAGGAAGCATAAACCTTCTGAAAATTATGATTTTGATCAGAATAACTCCTCAGATTGACATTTGGCTGCACTTTTTGGTGCACTTTTTGGTGAAGTAGTGTGGCTCACTGGTTAGAGGCGGCAGACCCGAGAGCAGAGGACGGCCCGGGACCAGGGTTCGATTCCCGGCGCGGCAGGTTTCTGGACCAGGGTCAGCGGACTCAATAATTCTCTCTCGCTCGGTGCCCACTCTGATCAGCGATCACACTCGGCAACTCTGGGCATTAGCTTGCCTCATCTTCACTAACGGCCCCACCAGACCGCCGGGGATGCCTGGTCTCACCCTGGAGATACCCAGTAAGGGACCATCTCTCATGGAAGCCAGGAAGGGTTTCGCAGCGGTCGAAGCGCCTTGGGACCCTACGGGTAAGTAGTGCGCTATATAAATGCCTATACATTTATATTTACACATTTACATTTTTTGGGGGGGTGGGAGGAAGGTAGTGCCCCAGAGTCTCCAACTTCTTGTTCCTGTCCAGAAGGCTCCTCCCAGTGCTTTGTCCATGTCCTGGTCACTTTTGATTTGGATATGGAGCTGGAAGGATTACCTTTTGTGGCTGCTGCTGGATATTTGTATTTGAGGACTTTTTAGACTTTGGAGTTTGGATCACTTTTGTACTTGAGATTTTACAAGTAAGTTGGTGTTGTTTGTTTGGGGCATTGCAGGTGAGGCAACTACAGTTTTAAAACTTTTATCACCACGTTAAAAAATATATATTGTGGGTAGCCACAGTATCCTGTAGGCCAAGGGTTAGTCATGGGTGCATGATACAACTGTTTCTGTGATTTTTTTCACTTAATTCTCATGTATGTCATGGAATTTTAGCTCACTGTTATATGTTGATTTTTTTAAAAATTTTGGGGTGCCTGTAAAGCCTCACTACCCAGTAGGCCCAGGTGTAGTGAGTGGTGCATGGACCTAGTCTTTCAGTGGGGTGTCTTCCATTTAAACATCATTGTGGGCATGGATGGCATTGGATTGTGGTGATTTTTGTGGGTTTTTTGACTTTTTGGGGTGTTGTTGGGGCCTGGCCATGTGGGTGGGGGCCATTTTGAGGCCTGGTACAGGTAGGGCATGGCCATGTGGTGGGGGTAAAGGGGCCATTTTGAAACAAGGCAGTGTGCTCAGGCCTGCACCCAGTTTACCTTGCTTTCAACCATTATGCCCAGGGGTACTCAGTGGTGCATGGACCTAGTCTTTCTGTGGGGTGTCTTGAATTTAAACATCATTGAGGGCATGGGTGACATTGGATTGTGGTGATTTTTGTGTGTGTGTTTTGACTTTTTGGGGTGTTTAACTGATGTTCCTCTGGCTTCCATTGCTTTTAGGTGCACACGAGAACCACCAGTGCCAGGAAGAAGTCCTACAGTAGTGTGTGCAGCACAACGTCACATGATGTCACGTGTGGCCACAGATAAGACAACTCTGCAACTCGTGCAACTGCGGCCTGCTGTTCTGACATTGGAAGAAGATGGCCCCAAAGAAAGGTGGCCGTAGCGCCTCAGCGAAAAAAGTTGCCAGTGCCACTGCCAGTAAGAAGGAGCAGAAGAAGCAAGTGGCACCACCTACCAAGGAGACTGGTGTGCCCACCGACACTTTCTTGGGAGAAAAAAAACTACGCCTGCAGCAGCAGCGGTGTCCGCCGGGGACCAAGCTGGAAGCAGGACCTACGCTTCATTGGGCTCAGTGCCACCAAGCCAAGTTATGTCCAAGACCATGAGTGCTGCTGCGGCAGCCACTTTGGTTGTTCAATCCCCATCGACCAGTGATGTTGGCTCATCACAAGAAATACCATCCAATCAACGCCGGGTGTAACTCACCTGACCAGTGTTCAACAACCACAGCCGCAACGACAACCACAGGTGCAACTAGTACAAGCGCAAGTACATGGTCAAGGAGAGGCGCAAGGAGAGGCGAAAGGAGAGGCGCATTGAGAGGCGCATGGAGAGGTGCATGGAGAGGTGCAACTAGAGGTTCATGAAGTGGCACAACTGCCTACAACGCTTGTAGGGGCACATCAGGAAATTGATATTCAAGTGGAGGTGCTATCATCTGAGGAAGCCACTCCTCCTGAGGATGATCCATTGTCTTCCAGATCCCCAGCAAGAAAAAGGTCAAGCAGGGCTACTACTACTAGGGGGCGTGGCTAGAGCGCCGATGGCAGAGGTCACCTGAGCGTTCGGCTCCGCGATCGAGCCGCCATTAATCCTGTAAGCCGGGCACTAGAGGCTACCCAACCCACGGGCTGCTGTGTGGGAAGGGACGCTGGGCTAGGAGACATCATCGAGGGGCCCCGGCGGAGCCTGGGTGAAGCGAGCGGTGCCAGGCAAGCTCTGACGGATCGGTCTGTGCCGAGACAAAAATGGCACCCGCTCCGAGTTAGTGTTTCGGAAGTGGCCTGCAAACCTGGGATGCTGGGGATTTAAGTGGAGTTTCCCCCCCCCCCTCATAGTGGGGCGAAAGAAACATTGGATATCTGGGCGACCGACGGCGTTTGATGACCTTCCGTGCGGCGGCTCTGAGGCACGCCAGCCGCGCGGTGCCCATCGGAGATAGTGCCCGGCCCAGCCCCTGGGGCGCTGGGTGACACGGTGATGGAGTGGGTGGAGAGGGCCGACCGGAGCCCCATCGGACCCCTAATGGACTTGGCCTCCGCCGATACGTGACTCGAGCGAGTTGTTCCGCCCCCTCCAGGCGCTGCAGGGCGATCGATGGCCGGAGGCCTCTTCTTGTGGTCCCCTAGGGGAACGCTTACTGCGGAGCCCGTGTGGCAGGGCTGGCGCTGGGCCTTGGGGGTGAATCTAGCCTAATACAGCATATGGGCGCATACTGGCGGCCCCCTTTGGAGGAGTGCCTTGAAAGGTGCGTCAGAGCCACTGTGGACGTGCTGCGGGACTTCTGGGTCCCGAGCAGAGGGCTGGAGGCCTGACGGAGCAGCAAGAGCGACCGACCTGACCCTTGGGGCCTATGGGGGCCGACGTGGGGAACGGAGGGGGCCTGCAGCGCTAGAGGCAACAGTGGAAGTGGAGCATAGGGGTCGTGGTCCCTGGAGGAACATTGCAGGTCGGTGACGGCCCTTCCCCCCATCCTCCCCCGCCCGTGTCCAGCTCATGAGGGGCTGAAGTCATCCTACACCTGGACTCCAGACGGCGCAATCCACCATAGGAATGGACCGCTGGGGGCTGGGAGCGCGTGGTGATCCACCGTGGTGGTCGAGGCGGGCGCCACCGCTAACCGGTCTGAACACCCCCAGCAGATCCTCCACGAACCCGGCGACAAAAAGCTGTGGAACCCGGATACAGCTGGGTGCGGAGTAGCCTGGGGTGGCACTGTCCTGGCCCATCGACCCCGGAGCACGAGTGGAGTGACCTGGTGGTTGGACCCCCCCTGCACCGCTTTACCTGGATCCGGTCAGAGGGAGGCCGAGGGGAGATTTATTGAAGCATGACGACTAATAAACTGAAGTGGGGCTTGTCAAGGCTTGGTTGCTGTTTCCCAACTGGTCGCTCACCCGGATCAGTATCAGACACCACAGACACCATGGGGAAACCAAAGGGAGCCAAGGGCAACGCGCAGGCTACATCGGATGTGGAGATGCCAGGCAAAGGGGACCAAATTAGACCCAGAGACGCCGCGGGACCCGCACCTCCAACACCAACTAGACAAGATCCTGATGGCGATAATGGACACAAGATCGGTGCTCCAACAGGATATAGCACAAGTCGCGACAAGCCTAGGATTGCACAGGGACGACCACGGTAAGCTCTCGGACAGAGTTAAGGAGGTGAAGAGCTCGATTAGCTCTCTGGAACCGGCACACAAATCACTCTCTGCTGCCATGAAAGATGTCTTGAACCGGATTGACACACTGGAGAAGAGGGCAGAAGACGCAGAAGGGTGCAATAGACGGAACAACATCCGAATAGTGGGGCTGCTGGAAAAAATTGAAGGTGCGGACATGGTTTGTTACCTGGAAGAGTGGCTCCGGACGGTGGTGGCGCCTGAGGGGTTATCCTCATTTTATACCCTGGAACAGGCGCATAGGGTCCCATCCAGGCCGCCGCAGCAGAGCCGACCCCTGCGCCCGGTGTTTGCCCGGTTGTTGCACTTCCGGGACAGAGTCTTACTTCTTAACAATGCCAGGCTGAACGGTCCCTTCCAGGTGGAGAAAAGTAGGGTAAATATCTTCCCGGATTATACCTATGAAAATCAGCGCAAGAGAGCCTCTTTCCTAGCGATAAAGCGAGAACTGAGAAGCGAGAGTATACAGTACTCCTTACTGTTCCCGGTGAGGCTCCAATTAATATTGGACGGTACGACCACATTTTTTGACACCCCGATGAAGCGTGTAGTTGGTTGGAACTATATAGAGCTGGCAAGGACGGCCCTGGATCACTTTTCCTAACAGTTCCAGAAGAGAGGCCGCAGGGGAGATCTAGGAGGATCCGAAATGGTCGTAGTATACTCGGGCGGCCTTCGGCTCTGAAGACAACAGCGGAACGGCGAGGGGTTTTGGAGGTGGTGTCCAGTATGTTGGGGTCGCAGGGAGTGCCCATAATGGAGGACACGGAGCCTGGCAGTGGGGAAGACCGCACGGACACAGAGGACTCTGAGACTGACAGTGTACCCCTGCCAACGATTACCCCGGAGACGGCAGACGGACTGCTGGATGGACAAGGGTGATTCTGGGTGAGCCGATTCAATAAAGGAACGAACAATGGGAGTGTGGGTGGCGTTTAACGGGGAGGTGATTGCTAGCCTAATGATGGAAGGGTTGAGGGGTAAGTCCTAAATTGGCCCTGTGTTAATATGGCTCGATCGCACACGGGAAGCTAGGGCCGAAGGCGGCTTCCTGCCGGTGCTTGACACCCATATTGCCCTTAAGGCAAGCCTGCGGTGACTACCGTCAGGATATTCTACTTTTCTTTGGGGACAGTTTGGATGGGAACTAGATCACGGTCTTTGGGTCCTGTTCTGGGGAGGGCGGGGATGGAGGAGAGGTTTGGGGATGTTATGTTGTTGTTGGGGGGTGGGTACGCCATCGGTGCAGGGCAACTATTGTGTCTGGCCCGCATAGAGCTAGGGTGGAGGAGCAGGAGCAGGGCATTTTGGGACAATGGTTGAACTATGTAACTTAAAATGTATTACCTGGAACGTGCGCTGGCTTCATACTATGACTAGGCGACACAAGGTACATGCTTACTTAGTGCGCAGAGGAGTGCAAATAGCGCTATTACAGGAAACACACCTAACGAAAGCAGAGGGGTTGGCATTACAGCGCAGATGGAGGGGACAACTATACAACACCACATACTCGGCGTATGCTAGAGGCGCGTTAATTTGGATAAGAGCTGGGGTCCCTCTCCAGGTGACAAAACACACAGTAGATCCGGAAGGGCGGTTTGTGGCCATAGCGGGTAAATTCGGAGGTAAGGACATAAACATCTGCAGCATTTACACGCCAAATGTGGACCAATTAGCCTTCTTCGCGACAATGTCGGGTTCCCTGGCCCACTATCTAGTGGGGCCACTTCTGATGGGAGGTGACTTTACCTTGGTTGTGGATATAGCCCTCAATAGATCGCACCAACAGGCCAAATAGCCAAGGGTAGGCTGGAATGGCAAACTAAATGGGGATTGACGGACATCTGGCGAGCTCAACACCCGCACCCCCGGGATTACTCTCATTTCTCGGGCATGCACGAATTGCACGTGAGGCTGGATGTGATCTTGTGCTCTGCGGAGATGATACCCGCGGCCACAAGATCCGAATACTTGGCGAGGACGATCTCCGACAACAACCCTCTACTGGCCGACTTCAGGTGGTTCCCAGGCGCCTCCTGTGTTCCAACTTGGAGATTGCGCCCTGAAATGTTAGAAGATCCAATATTCCGAAGGGAACTGGGAGAAAGGATCACTGATTATTTCACTGAGAATGAAGGCACGACTGGGGAGAGGGCAACAGAGTGGGACGCCTTCAAGGTAGTAGTGAGAGGCTATTGTATAACTAAGAAGGTGGGGATGCGCAGGGTACTTCTAGATGACCTCAATAAAGCGGATCGTAAACTCTGTGAACTGGAGCTCTTGCGTCCCGGTCGACCGGAGCTGCAACAGCAGACCGCAGCGGCGAAAGAAGCGGTAGTGGTCGAAGTGGAAAGACTGCGCAGTTTCGACTATAAGGCTTACTTAACCAGGTCACTCGTGGAGGGAGACAAGTCGGGAGCGTTGCTGGCTTGGCTAGCCAACCCCACGAGGCGCAGTTCTCCCACGGTCTCCATGCGTAACACTGTGGGTGTGGAGGTCTATACCCAACCTGAAATTCTCCACTGCTTTACGAGCTATTATGAAACTCTCTATCAGAGCAGGCAGATAGCGGATATCGCGCCCAAAGATGATTTTTTACGTGAGCTGCCCATCCCGAAACTAGAACCCGAACAGGCGCAGGACTTGGGTAAAGATATAGAAATAGGGGAGATCCGCGGTGCCATAAAAAGTATGGCACGCAACAAAACCCCAGGACTAGACGGGCTACCCGTAGAATTCTACGCTGCTTATGTGGACTTGTTGGCCCCACGACTACTGATAGTGTATAAAGAGGCAAAACGACTAGGGTATCTCCCGGGCATGATGCGCGAGGTGCTGGTGATTTCCCAGCTTAAACCTGACAAAGAGAGCGGTGACCCGGCGTCGTACAGACCATTATCGATGCTCACAGTAGACTACAAAATATTAATTAGCATCCTAGCATCTAGACTACTGGAACACATGGGCACTCTAGTTCATAAAGATCAGGCAGGGTTTATACCCAAACGTAACACCACCATGAATATACGCCGACTAGTTCGCCTGCTGGAGGAGGACCACGAGGAGGCCCCTCAACCCATGATACTGTCGATCGACCTGGAAAAGGCGTTTGATAGTCTGGAGTGGGAGTACCTTCGTAAGGCGCTCAGTTGCTACGGGGTAGGAGAGGGCTATTTACGGTGGACAGCAGTGTTATACGCTTCAGCTTTGGCAAGAGTGAAATCGGGCGCGCTAATCTCCCCGCAGTACCCGGTGGAGAGAGGAACGAGACAAGGTTGCTCGCTATCGCCATTGCTTTTTGCGCTGGCGGTAGAGCCCCTGGCACTGTCAATCCGCACCGGGGCCCTTATGGAGAGCTGAGGACCCTGATGGGGCAACAATTTATTTCCCTTTATGCCGACGACCTGTTGCTCTTCCTTGAGGATGCTGAGGGGGCCTTGGCTGGTGCCGATGCCGTACTGACTTCCTTTGGTGAAATATCAGGCCTCAGGGTAAACTGGTCCAAAACATGTCTATTCCCAGTCCGTAAGGGTGAACCCCAACCCACCACACCCAGAACAATTAGATGGGAACCCAGTTGCCTGAAGTTTTTAGGGGTCTACATTTATCACAACCCAGCTGATGTACTGGAGGGTAATATCTCCCGTAGTATTAGAGCGCTGAAGGGCAGTATGTCCTTTTAGGCCACCCTTCCGCTGTCGGTGGCGGGACGGATTGCGCTGCTTAAGATGGTAGCGCTCCCCAGGCTCCTTTACTATTTTAGGACGCTCCCGATTTGGATCCCTCCCGCTGTATTCCGGAACTTGAGGTCACTGTTCGTAGCTTTCCTCTGGGGATCGGGCCGTCGCAGAGTGGCGCTTACGACTTTGATGAGACCTAAGGCGGAGGGGGGGCTGGCTGTGCCTGATTTCGAAGTGTACTACTTGGCAGCCCAACTACAAGTCTATACTCAGGAAGTAGCATGGGAGTTCCGGGGACCTGAGGAGGAGCGGGGACTGGGAATACCTAGACACATACTCTCTTACATTGCAATGCAGCAGAGACTAGCCCTGAGGGACCTCACACAGGAAGAACGTACTATTAGGTCGTGTAGGAACCTCCCACAGCGTAGAGCTGGAGTAAACCACCCCTATGCCCCTGAAATACCGCTGGGAATGCTCACAGCATTACCGCATGGTGGAGATTGGTCGCAATTACAAAATTGGGAGGAAGCAGGGATACAATTAATAGGCGATCTATACGAGGACGGGGCGTTGCTGCCCCTCCAGGCAATCTCGGACCGCTTAGGCATACCCAGAGGCGATTTTTGGCTACTCGTGGCGATCACGAGGGCAATACAGGCGCACTGGAAGATGGGACTTGAGGAATCGCAGACAACAATGGCATGCCAATATGCCATGATGGCAGCAGGAACAATTAAAGCAGTGCATTGTCTATATTTCAGGATGATTAACGAGAGACTACCTCCGCTAGAGGTGCTCAGGGCTAAATGGCAAGAGGACATAGAGAGGGAAATTCCAGAGACCACATGGGCCCAGCTGATGCGCCGAGCTTGGAAGAGCACGCGCAATGCGCGGTTCCAATTGGTCCACTTCTACATCCTACACCGGGCGTATATGACCCCAGGAAAGATACAAAAATATTTTGCTTCAGATACTGCGGCCTGCCCTAGATGTCAGGCAAGTGGTGCGGAACTGGGCCATATGCTATGGACTTGCCCTGGTCTGACCTCTTACTGGAAAATGGTAGGAGATACTCCTAATGAGGTGACAGAACGAGCACTGCAGTACGACATGTGGTGGGGATCCTTCATTGGTTTCCGCATACCCCTAAAACGAAAATCACCAGCAAATTTATAGATATGGGATTACTCTTAGCTAAATGGGAAATCACGCGACACTGAAAGGCACGAGTGGGTCAAACAGGCGCTAAATGGTGCAGCGAGTTCCTTAAATGGGCTGAGGGAGAGAGTACCTTGAGATACCAGCTAGGGCGGCGACAGCAAAATGAGAGGGCACTGGAATCTGCGCAAGCATGGGAGGCTTTGGTACAGGCTTTACGCGACCACGACACGCAAAGTGACATAGATTTGGAAGGCAATGATATGCCAATAACCCCGTAGCACGTCAGGTACAATGCATGATGCCCCAACTGCTGACGGCGAGACTCCTGCTTCATACTTTCTGACATACCAACAATGCACCGATGGCGGGGGGAGGGAGGAGAGAGGAGGGGCGGTGAGGTCTTTCAAGCTTCGTTAAAAAAAAAAAATATTTTTAAATTCCGGGATTGATGGCTTGCTGATAGACCTCAGGGGTAGTTTGGCTGGGTTGATTGGGGTACAAGTTCTAAAGGATAAGCAGATACAAACCGTTTTCACAGCCGGTCATGACTAGCAATGATCAGTACACATGTACAACACGGGATCGATACTTGCCGCCTGACCTCCGGGTTGTGGGCTGAATGGCTGTGTAACCATAATACCATAGTCTCGTCGCTGCCGACGCTGATTGTACTGTTATTGACCGATGTATATCTGTAAATGACTATCTGCAATAAAAACATATTTACTAAAAAAAAAGGAGGGCTACTACTACTACAAGTTCTTCTTCAAGCCCCCTTCATTCTGATGACCTTGATCCTGATTGGAACCCACAATTGCAGTCTGAGAGTGAGGCACGCCATGAGCCGACAAAGGTAGCTAAGCGTAAAAGAAAGGTTCCCGCAAGGCTTCGATTTATGTGTGATGATGGTGAACAAGAAGTGGTGTCTTCTGCTGCTGATGAACAGTCTGTTGATGAACCAGTCATCACAGACGTCACTCCAGCCCCAGCGGGCATGGAGCAGACAGACATTTTCACCATATCCCGAATGGCTGCTGAGCGGGATGTGGGCGGCGTGGCACTGGTACCACCACCGACGCAGTTAACTACAACACCAACACGACCTACAGCTTCCATATTTTTTAGTCAGAAGGGCCGGCTGGGACCTCCATCCAGCTCGACCTCCATTACCTCAAGTAGTGGTACTGTAAGTGAACAAGAGAAACAAATTCAGCCATGCCCATCCTCCACTTCATCTGGCATTGAAAGTCAAAGTAGCACCTCCACCACCAGCAGACATCTCCAGTCCCCAGTTTGAGACTTCTTTACTGTTAGCAAAAAGGTGGAAAACATGGTTGTTTGTTCGATTTGTAAAGTATTCGTTAGTCGGGGTAAGCTTGGTACCAACTATGGGACCGGAGGCCAGAGGGGTCATCTGAAAAAACACCACCCTATCCAGTGGTATGTGCACCTAAGTAAGATCCAGGAAGTCCAAAGTAGAACTGATCCAAATGTATCCATTCAAATTGCATCTGATGCTGACGAGGGGCTGATTGTGCAGGGGGGTTTTCAAGAACCGAGCAACAATTTTTCTGGTACACCCAGTACCCAGTACCCCTGGCAGCAGCACTGCAGTGGTAGCGCCCACACCCTCTACCCCTCCCTGCAACATGTATGAGGCACACTAAGAGTCTGGGACAGACACCAATGCAAAAAAGTACATCAATGAGCCGAACTGGTTTGAAGTCTGCATCATCATCATCATCATTGCGTAAAAAGGTCCAGCTCACCATTAGAAGCATGTTTTGGTGGGAGGCGCCATTTGAACGCAACCACCCAACGGTACGTCTGTATAACGCAAAGCTGGCTAAAATGCTAGCGCTGGACCTTCTCCCTTTTTCTTTCGTGGAAGAGGTGAGTTTTCTAGAATTAACAACAGCAACAGTCTGCCCTAAAAGGAAGGTTCCTAGCTGGTCCTATTTTGCCAGAGTTGTGGTTCCAGCACTACACATGATGTGCTGGAGGTGATTGGGGCAGCTTTGCAGAAGAGTGCTGTTCACACTATCCAAATGACAACAGACATGTGGACAAGTTGCCAAGCCCTTGATTACATGTGCATCACTGCACACTGGGTCTCTTTTGCAGGGGTTAGAGACAATTCAAGTGCAGGTGTTGACCCGGACACAGTTTTTCAAGCTACTCGGAAACATGCAACATTAGCCATGTTTGCTATGGAGAAAACTCATACTGCACCTAACCTTTTGGACAAGTTTGATTGGAAGGTCTCTGAATGGCTGCATCCAAGAAATCGCATAGTTGGTTATGTTTCCACAGATAATGGCAGTAATATAGTTAAGGCCATGCAGCAAGGTGCCTATTTCAGAGTGGCATATTTGGCGCACAGTATTAACATTGTGGTGCAAGATTTCTTGAAAAAAGAAAGCATAGTCAGCAAGTTACTGACCACCTGCCAAAGAATCTGCACACATTTCAGCCATTCTTTTAAGGCCCGGAAGGAGCTGAGGAGCATTCAACATGAACGTAGACTGCCAGTCAAAGGACTCATCCAGGAGGTGGCAACACGTTGGAACTCAACCTTTTACATGCTTGAGCGTCTGTCTGAGCAGTGGGGGGTAATAAATGATTCTGTCTATAAACTGGGTTCTACTATGAAAGATATGAGGCTAGAGTTGGAGGAATGGAAGCTAGTTGCAAGCCTGACAGACAAGCTTCGTCCTTTTGAGGTCTTCACACGTGAAGTCAGCAGCGAGGACTGTTCTTTGGGCAAAGCTATCCAATTGTTGGTCATGCTAGAGCACCAAATGAAGGCGGTGCCTTCAACGTTCCGAGATGATGCTGAAAAGCAAGACGCATATCATTTGGCGGAGAGGTTATTAAGCTGCCTAGTTGACAATGAAAGGCTTAAAAACTAGGCATGGGCGGAAAATCCGTTCCGCTCGTGGATTTTGCGGATTTTCGGGAAATCCGCAATCCGCGAGATTTGCGAATTTCCTGCAAAATCCGCAAATCCGCGAGCAGCGGATTTTGCTCGCACTGCTCGCACTGTTCGCGTGAGTTCGCACCCCGCGAATAAGTGCGAAATTGCAGAAATACGATCTAAGCAAAACTGAAAGTAACTACTTACCAGGTTCAAAAGTTCAGGCACATCATTAGTAGCCATTTCCTGTAGTGCTTCCTGAGGGGCCCCTCCAGAGTTCAGTTGCCAGTTGAAACTATTATGTGACCCTGCTCTGAACCTCAGAATAGTTACACATATGCCACAAAGGTCATGAATTACAGCTAAGGGAGACAAGCAGGAGCCAGGCTGGAAGTTAAAATCCATTAATCAGCCCCTAATTCATTATTGTCAGTTGGGGCAGGGCAGGTGTTGTAACTAATTTTGCAACAATGAAAGCACTTAGCAAGTGCAAAAGATCACTAATCAGGGCGCACTAAGGAAGCAGGTGCCAGCTAAAAAAATATTCTGTGACACATTAATCAGCCCCAAATTAATTCAGGTCACTTGAGGCAGGGAAGGTGTGCTTTGCTTTGCCGAAAATAATGTACACTGGACAACCAGAGGGTGTGGTGATGAAACAGAGGGTGGCATGGGTGGGCCAGAGGGTGGCATGAGTAGTCAGAGAGTGGCAGTGGTGACAGAGAGTGGCAGTGATGAAGAAGAGTGTCCCAAACAGGTTGGACACGTAGAAACAACAAGTTCGCAAAACTTGCGACCCGACAGGTAAGTTCGCAAATTGCGAAATTGTAAAAACCCTCGCGAACTGGCAGAAACACGGGCGAACACAAAAAAAAAAAAAATCCGCAAATTCGCGGGAATTCGCGGATTTTGCGGATTGCGAATCCGCAAATCCGCAAAATTCGCGAACGCGAGATCCGCAAAATTCGCTCATGCTTATTAAAAACATACATACAGAACAACATTACATTTGTGCCACTATTCCGGATCCACAGTATAAAAAGGCAGTGGCCAGCAAAGCATTCATTCCTTTTGATGAAGCAGATGTTTCAAAGTACAAACATTGGCTAGCTGTGTCAGCCAGTCGGTTCGAAAAAGAGCGGCAGAAAATTCAAGGAGCCAGCAGAAGTACAACTAAATCAGCAGGCCATCCAGCATCAAGTTCCACTTCTGAATCTGTGACCGAAGGGAGTCACATTCCCTCACAGCTGTTAAGGACACCAGCAGCAACCGTATCATCACCCTCACCTGCACCAGGCTGAGCCATAATATTGTCAGAAGAGGATTGGCTAACTCATCAAAGGTTTGCTTGTTACAGTGCTGCAAAGGCCACAGATGGTACGCAAAGTGGAGCAACCTTGAGTCGATGGTGCAGGCCTATCTGGATGACCCAACAGAGGTCTTTGTTAATAAGAACCCATTGCTGTATTGGTACAGGGAAATGCCTCTATGGCCACTGATCACCAACCTGGCTCTAAATTATTTGTCTTGCCCACTCGCAAGCGTGTCTTCTGAACTTGTTTTCAGTGCTGCTGGTGCCATTGTAACTTCAAAAAGGACCCACCTCTTGCCCAAAAATGTGGATAGGTTAACAGTGATCAAGATGAATCAGCACTTCATACCACCAGATTACAAAATATGTGAATGCACACAGGAAGAAGAGGACACCTGAAGTAAGCAAGCCTCAGCTAGGCCTACCAGTGCAAGGGGTTCGCCCTTCTCTGCACAGAGTCCTCAGACCATAGGAAGAAGTTGGCACAGAAACTGGAAAAATACAAAAGCATAGTTTATTAAACCTTTAAAGGTGGTACTACAGTCCATACAACACCCTTCAGTATTGCATAGAGTAGCACCCCGAACTAAAGCACATGGTCCCTTTTATACACAATGAGGGGGTTTAAAAGAAGGTGGTACAAAATACAAGAGAAAGTTTTATGTACATATAAGGGCATATTGGAAAGCACAATCGATGAGTAGGCGGAGTTAACAGTTTTCAGAGACTAGTAAATACATTCCTATCTGGAACTAATTAGTAACAGCTGCAGACCATTGGGCATGCTGAAGTGGGGGATGCTAAATATAGCCTGTTGCTGGGCAGATTTCAGGCGCAGTTAACAAGGAGGTAGGACAAAGCACATGGCAATGTATGGCATACAAAATGGCCGCTACGAATACAAAATGGAGTCGCTTCATTTGCTACAACAATGGTCAAATACAGCATGTCTTCTGCTAATGCTTAACCTAATCGCCGTTGATTTACAATACACCAACTTAGGTGACGGAAGTTCTTCTCTGTTAGCTGACCTACTCACGTCTTAATTCATAGAGTTTGAGGACGAGCTCTACTTCCCTGACACCGAGGCCTGAAAATGACTTCCTTTTTTTCGTCCTTATTCATTTTTATTCCTGTGTGTCTTTCTTTGTTTTGCAACTTTTACCACAACAAAACTCTAATCACCTAATCACAACTAGTCCATCAGCAGCACTGTCTTCATCTTATTTTCCTTAGTGAATTGAAGGTGCCACAGTCTGCATTCCTGAGGTTCACAAGTTCACAACTCAATCATGCTCCTCTATACTCCTCCAGACTCCCCCTATCCATTTCCGTCAAGGCAGATGGATGGATTACGACGAGTCCCCTCAAGTGGGACTGAAATTACTAACTAACTACATGCTTGCTGTTTGCTGACAGAGTTACTTCTGATATTGACAGGAGAGGCTGCCCTGTGGGCCCTCACTTTCCAAAGAAGATGCGGACAAAAAGTAGAACAGGTAATGAATAATTGAGAAGATGGCATGCAGTGGACAGCAATGGCTGTCTGGCTCTGATGAAACCAATTGCTGTTTGTTTTTTGGGCATGAAATGATGAATCATATGTCTTGTCTTAGTTATTATTTAATCTTTTACACAGTAATTGTAACTCATGTCAACTACTCTGTTTTTTTTACCTTGTTTAATTCAAATTGTACTTAAAATTCAGGGGCCACTATGTTGCCTTTTACAATATGAAAAATGTCCTTGGAGTGGACTCACTTGACAATATACCATGATGATTGATTAAATAATATATATATTTTTTTTACAGTCACTTACTGGGATGGATGGAAGAACTATGGCCAATTCACGAGTGGCAAACAGGTAAACCAGTCTTCAACAACTACTACATTAGAACTACAGTCTGTCTATTCGTGGGATGTAGTGGTCGAGGGCGAGGCAGTATACTGTTGTTGTTATGCCAGGCAGAGTTCACTCCAGACAGCAGTTCATGTAAAATTGGGGCTATGTGGTTTGCTGCATACAATTAGATATGCTTTGTCTGTCTGACAAAGAGCCTAGGTAAGCTTCATCAGGTTGCTTCACTCAGTGGTGCCTGCCGTGACCGTCTGCATGCCACTGCCTCAAGCTTGTGCCAAACATCTGTTATGTTTGCGAAATTTGCTGTTTTGTGGTTTTTCGCAAATCTCGCGAAATTACCGAAAAATCGCAAATTCTTGAGCAGAACGGATTTTTGGCCCATGCTTGCAGCAGGGCCATGCAGACGGTCAAGGCAGGCACCACTGAGTGAAGGATCCTCCTGATGTAGCATACATAGGCTCTATGACACAGACAGACAAAGCATATCTAGGGTTGGGGGTTCAGTGCGATTTACTAGGGTTTTTGGGTTTAAGTTGGTAGGGATCCCGCTGAGTCTAGGGCTCAGAGCCCGATGCAGGCTCGTTCATAATGATGTTGGCAAGGTTTTGGTGTTCTTTGGTTTAGAATTGGCAGGATTTTGGCCTTTTTTGTTGTTTTGCGGGCGCGTGTGTTTGGGTGAAAACTAAGTCAAAACTAGTCGTAGACCTTCTTCTTCTTCTTCTTCTTCTTCAAAGAGCGCAGTGGTTCGATTTTGTTCTACCTTGCTGGGATTCTTGGGAATCGCTGGAACAAGTGTCCAGGTAAGTTTCAAGAGGATCGAAGTAGTGGAAGTGCTGAAAACAGCAATTTTTTGTGAACAGCGCAATTTGCCATGTTTTGAATATACCAGTATTGCATGTTTTTGCACTGGTTTGAAGAAAATCCTTGGTGGAAAAGGGGGGTTTGGGCCTAGTTGCAGACAGCATTTTGGCACAATTTAAACTGAGGCCTAGCAGTATTGCGTGTTTTTGGGGGGCTGTTAGGAGGGTTCTAGATTTGTGGGGGGGTCTGGGGGTCTGGGAGCATTGCTGGGATAGTCTAATTTTGATTGCAAGTGATTTGAAGAAAATCCATGGTGGGAAAGGGGAGTTAGGCCTAGCATCAGAGCGCGTTTGGACCGTTGTTGACTGGTTGGCTGAAAATTTTCTAAGTGTGAGTTTTTGCATTTTTGCTTTTTGCCTGTTTGGGGGTGTTCTACTTTTTTGCGGGTGGGTTGACGGGTCTGGGGGCATAGCTGGGAAGGTCTAATATCAGGCGCAAGTGGTTTGGATAAAATCCTTGGTTAAAAAGATTTTCCATTCTTGCTCACTTGCCTGTTTTTTGGGGGGCTGTTTGGGGGGGGGCTTCTAGGTTTTTAGGGTAGGTTTTGGGGTCTGGGAGCACTGCTGGCACAGTTTAATTTTGATTGCATTTGTTTTTAAGAAAATCCATGGTGGAAAAGGGGAGTTAAAACCTAGCTGCAGAGTGCCCTTTGGCACGATTTGGAGTTAGGGTTCAACCTGGTAGCAGTACCGCATGTTTTTAGGGGGCTACTTGGGGGTGTTCTAGATTTCTGCAAATGAGTTCAGGGGTCTGGGAGCACTACTGGTAATGTCTAATTTTGAATGCAAGTGTTTTTAAGAAAATCCATGGTGGAAAAGGGGGGTTGCATAGGAAGTTTTGTCACAATTTGGAGTTAGGGTTAACACTCACATTTTTTCTTGGGGCTACTTGGGGGTGTTCTACATTTTTGCGACTGGGTTCAGTGGTCTGGGAGCACTCCTGGGAATGTGTAATTGTGATTGCAAGTTGTTTGAAGAAAACCCGGGGTGATTTTTTTTTTTTTTACCAAAATTGATTTTCTGTGGAGGGCTACTTGGGGGGGGGGGGGTGCTAGATTCTTGCGACTGGGTTTAGGGTCTGGGAGCACTCCTGGGAATGTCTAATAATCATTGCAAGTATTTTGAAGAAAATCCAAGGTGGAAAAGGGGTCTTTTGGGCCTAATTTCAAAGTACGCTTTCTGCTTGATTTTCAAGTAGGCCTCATCCCCGTCGCAGTATTGCATGTTTTTGGTGGGCTACTTTGGGGGGTTCTACAGTTTTGTGCCGGGGTTACGGGGTCTAGGGGCACTCCTGGAAATGTCTAATTTTGATTGCAAGTGTTTTGAAAAAAAATACTCGGTGGAAAAGGGGGGTTTGGCCCTACTTGCAGAGTGCGTTTTGGCACGTTTTGAAGTTAGGGTTCAACACCTGGTAGCAGCATTGCATGTTTTTAGGGGGCTACTTGGGGGTGTTCTACATTTTGCCGACTGGGTTCAGGGGTCTGGGAGCACACCTGGGAATGTCTAATTTTGTTTGCAATTTTCTTTAAGGAAATCCATGGTGGATCAGCAGAATTCAACCATAGTTACTATTACTATCCTTGTAAAGGAGAACCAGGTTACGCACTTTTGAAGCGATGATTGTATATAGTAATAATGTCAGCTCTGAAAACTGAAAGTGTTATTTTTTTCACTACACAGATTTTTGTAACTGGTTCACTTCCTGTTTTTTCCCATAAAAAATTACAGGACGGCTTTTACCATGTGCCATGGAACAAACGCTGAACTCAGATGCAATCCGCAATTACTCATCAGGCAGCCAGTGGACAGTGTGTCTGATCACCAATATTGATCGACTGAGCTTAAGATGGAATGGAGGAGTATATCCCGAATAAGAGGAATGGCTGGATGCATGCAGCTTCACCAATTCAACAGGACAACTACAACATAAAGTTACAGTATTCTCTCTTAACTTCTCCTTATCTTTTAAATGTTATTGTTGCAAAAAACTTGAACTTCTACGAATGTGACTAGGTGTGTTTCTTTGTTCTCTGCTTCAAAGTCATCTCTCCAGCTATTTCATACGTGTCTTTGATATTTTTATAACTAACTTAATGTACTAATAATAAGTGTTTATTCTCTATGAGGGCAGAAAGGCAAGTGAAATTGCGTAATAATGCAGCCCTGTACTAGTGTCAATGTCAAATTGTTTCCTCAGAATTACTAATAAGATGTAGTAAGTACAACTTTTCAGTAACCTAACCACCCGTTTAGCAAACAACTTCATGCATGCAGTAGTGCACTACCTTTATGTCCCTTAAAAGATTTATGGATATCTTTGAATCCAAAAATGTGTTTCTCTTCATTTGTTGTTTGCCCATGCAGTGTTTTTTTTCTTCTCTTCACAAAACCTTTCCCAAAAAAGCCCATTCCCATCCAATCTTCAAAAACCCTAACCCTCTTCCCCCGGGCTGTGTGGTTTTTCATTGAGGTATGACTATGACAACAAGAAATTTCACACACTTGCAGGGGAGGATAAGGTCTAAGCACCAGAAAAATGTTGGAAAATGGAACTTCATGTGCGAAATCGTGAATTGAGCATCAAACATCATGCTCATACACATGACAAATCAAATGGTTAATTCTTATGTTTAAGTATCCTCTGCCTTCATAATATTTCTTATAGTAGCCATAGTCCACGAAACTAGTACTTATATTTAGAATACTTTAGCACTGCTTAGGCTACAATTTATGGCACTGTTCAGTAGCTTACTATCTATCGTACTGTTTCTAATGCTACGCTCAGGCCAATCAATGTTTCATTTCCTTTTTTTTCATATGCTGCTACTGCCAGTGTGTACCACTACTACCAGCACAACAATGATATTTCATCCGTCGAGGATTCATGTCAACAACCAACCGTTTGCCATGCAGGCAGCCCTGTGGCTACCCCTACTCTCAAACACGAATCACAGGTAAGATAAGCATTTTGGAGAGGTAGAATAATGGGCTAGGACTGGGAGGAGAGCAGAGACTTCCAGTACTACTAGTTAAGTACTAGTAGGGCTACTGAATTCACTAACTCGGTTACTGCCACTTTGGTACATTTCAGGACTAGAAGTTTCATTCATGCTGGTAAGTTGGAAGAAACCAAACGTCCAGTAACCAAAGCCCACCCCCACACAAAATAGTATGAATGCGTATACTATGTTTTGGTATGAAAAATAATTATTAAGAAATATATTCATGTAGTCCAAAAATAAAATAAATTAACCCAACTCACCCCCCTACCTAGCCCCAACCAATGTCCAAAAGTCCCCTTTCCCAAACACCCAATTCCCACCCCCAACAGTCTTTAAAAAAAGGGGCAAGGGACAGTCACTGTCTCTGGTGGCGTAGTGTGGACAGCTGTTGCTGCACGTCCCGCAGCTCTTTGCGGAGGTCCCAGAGCTGGTGCTGATGTTGTTCGGCCAACCGCTCCAGGTACTCCACTCTTTTACGGAGGCAGCGCTGATGTACCATCCAGGCTCTTGGGGGGGTAGCTGATTGTGTTGCTGCAGTGCGGCAGCGGCGGGAGGCTGTCGGGCCACGGCTCCGTTTGGGTGAATGCTCCTGGCTGGTGGACACGGGTCACTGGAGGAGGATGCAGTGGTTGCGGTCTCCTCCTCCTGCTCCCGAGCCCACAGCCGCCGATACTCTGCACAAATAGCCTCCAGCCCACGGGCCCTGGCCCGGACAGCCATCTCCTTTCGGGTGAGCTTTTTCAGAGTAGCATCTATATGAAGGAAGAAAGAAAAATACTGTAGCCAATATTCTTTAACATAAAGTCAAAATAATTCAAAGGAAAGATTAACTCTCAGTAACACCAGCAAGTAGCAAACACAGTATAACATTTTGGCATGTATCTTTCCGTCATCTTTGTAGGCCTGTGACATTACTGGGAGTTTCAGGAATTCCACTAGCAGGACTAGGGATGGACTCACTAATACATACCTAGTCAGAGAGTACTAAAAAAAGTCTTCTGTTTTTTTCTCTTGTTTTGCAAAAGAAATTACTGGTACGTGAACTTGTGGTAGCCGGCATAGCAGCTCACTCAGCTTGCGCCCAAGAAAAACAGACGCAAGCCATGATGTCGTAGACTCGCAGTACTTTTAGCAGTAAATGCAGGTGGGGATAGGAAGCTCTTACTTTTCTATTGGGTGGCTCTGCCACTGGCCATACTCGGTTACATTAAGGGCTACTGCTCAATGTAATGATATCTTTCGCACTGCCCCCCCGGGCCTTTAGAACAAAAGAAGAATGAAGATTATTCAATTCTGATCATATATCATTATCCTGCCGATCACATGATCTTTGGTTATATCACGGATGCCTTTAGGTGCTTTGTTTTGATAGATTGAGTGAACTACAGTGATAGTCCACCCATGACACAGCTGAAATAAAATTATTAACATAGGGAGTGAGTGTGGAACCCATAATTGGTGGAGGAAGGGACTTGACTTGATATAATGTTGTCAACTATACAATCCATACACAATAGATGCTGCCCTTGCAAAGTAAAGTACTGTACTGTTTGTCAAGGCATGGAGTATTTGTGAACAATCACAAATTCTAGTATTTGGATTTCCTCAGCTTTGCTACTCTGGCACGGACATGCTGTTCAAAGTAACAATCTTCATCCACTCAGCGTCTGCTCTACTACATCATACACCTCTGCTATTGATGAGGAAAAAGAAGATAACATCCAGTCTTCCAAAGTATGTCTATCATTCTTCTTAATGTCTCAAATGTACCAAGTTTTCTTTTTCTCAACAACCAACTATCACCCTTTTCATTATATTTTGGAAACCACTGTCTTCTTCTCTTGACTTGCATTCAAAAACACCATACTTTACAGTCATAAATGTTAAGACTCGCTCATCCTTCGTTTTACCCTTCTTTCACTTTTTGTTCTTCACATCCATAAAGTACATCTGATATGACTTGGCTTCACGATAAAAGTTTTCCAGCTGAGTTGAAGTCAAATAGAGGGGGCCATTTCTTACCCGAGAAGTACCCCCGCTAATGCTATTACAAGTCAAGGTTGACTGTCTTGTCTGTGATAGCAAAGAAGTAGTTCTAAATTAGTAACTGTTCTTAACAGTACAGTGTGCTTGTACTAGTGTACTGTACAGTACATCATACACTCCTTTGCGAGCCTACTCAAAAATGTCAAGGAAGGAGTTTAATAATTCACCACCGTCCGCTGAGCCTTCCCCCCTGCTCCTCCTGGTGGCGCCGCCGCATCCGCACCTAGAGTGGAGCCCTCCGCACTGCTGGCCCCGGCACTGGTGATCATCTGTGCCGCATCAGATGTCGTGACGTCTAGAAAAAACATGGCATATTTTCAGATGCCATACACAACCCCCTATTTCTCCTCGTAATGGAAGGAAATGTTACATAACACATTTTTAGGTCGAGCAGACCTAAAAAGCATGCGAAGCATGCTTTGTCTGTTCGACATCTTTTGCTGGCGTGTCTGGGGGAATGTGAGACAGTGATCGCCCACGCGCCTCGCTGTCTCAGATTCCTCCTCGAGGGCGCGCACGTCACCGTGCACATCCCCTGCCTGCCAATCACTCTCAATCACACACAGCCATACTCACGCATGCGCGCACACACACATACACCCACGCAGGCACAATGCATACACACACACACGAGCGCCCATGCACACATGCACGCACATACATACATGCAGAGACACCCCCTGCACACATACACACACGAGAGCACTGAGGCCCCCCCAGCCCTTTGGAACTTACCGGGGCAATCTCGGGGGACTCCACTCGCAGCACACTCCTTTCCGGGGGCTCCCACTTGGTCAAGGGAGCCCCGCAACACTTCCGCAACCTCCTGCTGGCGGCCCCGGGGCTCTTCACCGCTCACAGGAGCCCCGGGCCGAAAGACCTCCTGCCTCCTCTTCCGGTCCGAACGCGGCCACGCCCCCGTCACAAGGCGACCTTGCCTGACTTCCGGTGCGGCCACGCACAGCGTTTTTGCATAGGATTACGTTGGGCGCGCGCCGCTGATAAACAGGCAGGCTTTGACTCTTCCCGCCCGCTGTCCGTGTCCCGGCCGCTGTCGTGTCCAGGCCGCTGTCCGTGTCTTGTTTTATTAAGCCTTTTACAGTGGTTAAGCAGTAAACTCTAAAAACAGTCCTGCCTATGCCAATCGACATATTTCATCATAAAGTAATGAAAAGGGGGACAGTTTCAGCGGTTTTACCACAACTCGGCTTCTGTGTAAACATCCTCGACCCCAGATATTTTATTTTGTGTACCTCCCAGAGGCCAAGGTTTGCAGCTCCCTCGTGTTTGCGTCTGTTTGCGAGGTACTGTCAAAGAGCTCAGGGACTTGCAAACAAAGATGCTGACGGGATCTGCGTCGATAATGGGGACGACGAGCCAACATATTAACAGGGAGCGCCGAGCTGAGGGACTGTCTTGGCTCTGAGAGCCCATGCTCGAGACGAGCCATGAAAGCGTTTGCCATCAAACATCAACATAGTGCAACGAGCAGCATGCAAACATATTGTTGTCTCCTAATAACTCAAGAGTATTTCTGTAGCATGCAGAAGCGTTTCGTCTGTCTATCCTTTCTCCTATGCATTCAACTGACTGACTGCTCACAAACCTAGGGTGACCCCTCAGTGCGACAGTGCTGGAGAGCATACACAACAATCTGAAATGAATGTGTAGTCGCCTGCCCTTGCGAGAAGCTGGGTAACGTGAAAGTAGGGGAAGAGGGGGTGCTTTACGCAGTTGAAAGTGTTGCCTCTTTTAAGAGCCACCATGCTGCCTCACATTGTCGTCCTCAGAAATGTACAGCTTAAAGGCCTCTGAAACTGAAAGCTTGAATGCATTTATTCACACAGATGCAGTAGGTTTTTAACACCCAAAACGTATTTGCTGAAAGAGAAATGTTTTACTGTATTGTCCATCCTCCTAATGCAAAACATATTTCGCATCTGAATATGGCGATAACTAACGTGGTCACGTGACCTCGTATGACAAGAAAAAACGTACAGCATGCCGAGCAAGCAATACAACTTCTAATTTAGCAGCAGCACTTGGAGGGGCTTTAAAGTTTGTCATTTACATCTAGTAGATTAAGAAGCTCTGTCTCGCTCTGAATCTTGTTACTTCTCGCTCCCCACTCCTCCCTGCATACTTGTTTTATTGCTGACGAAGCGCGCAGTTTTCAGAAGTCTTTTTTTTACCGATTACAGGAAAGCAAATTGCAATACAAGAATATTCTATGCTCGTTCGTCAGTGCTCACACTCTAGTGAAACATAATATCCCCGACCTCGATGACGCAGCCTCAAAAAATGAGGAAAAAACTATCTTGACGGGGACAGTGTCCAATGCGCTTTGCTCGTTGCATTTATTGGCAAAGGATTCGTGCCGAGGCACTGATTTAATCAGGGCCCTGAAAAGCTTTGTGTGTCTCCTTTCTTTCTGCTGTCACTTCTAAATGTATATTGTGAACATCGGGACCGAGGAGGCCGATAACACAATGGGGAAAGGAGGCTGTGCTTTGATTAGAGATTAATCAGGACAGTGGCTATTAACTGGTCGGAAAAAAGTTACTTCGGCAACCGAGATTAGATGCAGCGAAACGAAAAAAGAATGGTATGTTCAAAGGCTTCTAATGGACAAACACGGCTCCGAGCTCGGGCCTTTCCGGTTATTAATGGCCTGCTACATTGAACGACCCATAACTTCGCCAGGCCTCAGTTCTTCCACCCAGTCATAAACTTACAGGAAAGAATACGTCAACGAAAGTATTGCCTGAACATAATGATTATGTACAAATGCCTCATTGCCACAGAACATGTAACGTCAAAGGGGTGCATGGGCCCTGTCCGTCTTTCTGCTTTCTCTAAAACCCCAAAACTGCCCCAGACTATGTATCTTGAATGGAGTTTTGGTCTACCACAAACGCTGGCTGACGCTCACAGGCGTTCGCTCCCTCACGTGTGGAAAAAGTCATGTTTTTTAACCGTCCCCCCTTTGAAGTTCTCATCACTTCTAATTCTACTCACTCAACACTGATCAATAAATGCCTCAGAGAACGTACGTGCATGTTTCACCCTTTCTCCCGCCTCTCCGTCCCAAGCTCTTATTGATAAAGGGCGAACCTCACTTGCATCACAGTGGTGAGAACAGACGAGGAAGGTGGCAGGAAACGACATATTGCATTTGTTATTGAATATTTGCCATGGGGAGGGTAAGGGTGAAGAATGTGTAGGAAAGCGGCCAGATGACAGGTATATTCCTTTGGGTGGTGAAAAGGGGTGATCGTAAGAGCGTGGTGGGAATGGATGGCCGGACACTAGGTATACGTCTTCATGCACGTACAACGGGGGTAGGAGTCCTGAGGGGGGTTGTGGCCATGCTGTGCATGGCTCTCCCAGGACTCCTCAACCCATGCACTGTGTATCGTAGAAGACGATCTGGGGTGGAAGCGCATAGCTAACGCAAAACTGTAGATACTTTTGATAAAGGAGATGTTTTGTTCCGAGAGTCTGAGTGACATCACAGACAACCTGAGCTTTGCTCTTACCTCATTGTCTAGTTGATATCTCGCCCACCGCCTTGATCAAAATAATTCTGTACAGACATTTACCCATCTATTATTCTCTGTCTTCTATCACATCAGTATATTTATACCTGGAATGTGTAGTTTCTTGCTAAAGCCCTGACCTGTCAGTACTGTTTCTCTGGTCCTTGTTAGTCGCACCACCATTGTTTAGCGAATGCGCCCTACAGAAGTGGCCTCACACAGTCAAGTATGTGAAACCAATAGGATCATTCATTGGAAACCGGAATGCTTTCACTAAGCGGCCAGTATTCCACTTGCATGTGGGTTTAGGTGCAACTCGTATCATTTCCTAAAGTGAAATTACACAAAATACAGCAAAAGTATGCGTGATGCCGCTTGCGTTAAAAAATTACCCGAATGGTGTGGTGTGTTCAGGTAAAACATTGAAAATCTAATTTCGAGTTGATTTTCAGTTGCTTGCATTCAAACTTGTAGTGTTGCACTCAAAAAATACCCAAATGGTTCACTCAGGTAAAAATCTACCTGAAGGTTTGTCGACAGCCCACGTTAAAAGAACTGCTGCTAGTGTTCAAAACGCTACTGGTCGCATTCAGATCTGTAGTTCTAATCTAAAAAATTACCCAAATGGTCCACTCACGGAAAAAAATCTTCCTGAAAAGCTGCTCATGCTAAATAATTAACCGAACTGTATATCTTGTGTTAAAATTTAGCCCTGAAACTACGCAATGTGGCATAATCTGTGTAATTTTGTGTAAATGTTGTTGTTAATGCCGTTAGTGCACGCTTTCACCATGCAGACATACAACGGCAGCTGTCCGTGCACGTTTTAACCAACACACTCCTCCAACCGTCAGTGCACACTTTCACCAGGCATACACACCACCAGCCGTCAGTGCATGATTCCACCAGGCACACACACATCACCAGCCATCAGTGCACGCTTCCACCAGGCACACACACCACTAGCCATTAGTGCACGCTTCCTATAGACACACACACCATCAGCTATCCTCACCAGTCAGTGCATAATTCCATCATGCACACACACCACTAGCCGTTAGTGCACGCTTCCATCAGGCACACATCACCATCCGTTAGTGCACACTTTCACCAGTGCACGTTTTAACAGGCACACTCCAGCCGTCAGTGCACGCTTTCATTAGGCAAACACACCACCAGCTACAATTGCATGCTTCCACCAGGCACACACACCACCAGTTGTCAGTGCATGCTTCCACCACTCACACACCACCAAACGTCACTGCATGCTTTCACCAGGCATACACACCAGCAGTTGTCAGTGCATGCTTCCACTAGGCACACGCACCACCTGCCATCATCACCAGTCGTCAGTGCACGCTTCCACCATGCACACACATTACTAGTCGTCAGTGCACGCTTCCACCAGGCAGACACAAACAGCCTTCAGTGCACGCTTTATAGGCACACACACACACCATTAGCATCAGGCATCCACAAGCGTCAGGCATTCACAAGCTTAAGGCATACACAAGCGTAAAAAATCCAAAAGTGTCAGACATACACAGGCACCCACAAACGTCAGGCACCCACAGCATAAGGCATCCACAAGCATCAGACATCAGGCATCCACAAGCGTCAGGCATCCACAAGCATCAGGCATCCACAAGCGTCAGGCATCCACAAGCATCAAGCATCAGGTATCAGACATCCACAAACATCAGACATCCACAAGCATCAGGCATCCACAAGCGTTCCTTTCATAAGCTCTCTGCCATCCTCGTTAGCTTCAAATGTTTCTGGTTCCTCACAAGGCCCCTCCAGCTCTTGCCTTGCTACATTTTAAATTGCCACAGCACCACTCAATCAATCAATCAATCAAAGCATTTATGTAGCGCGCTACTCACCCGGAGGGTCTCAAGGCGCTAGGGGAGGGGGGTCCGCTACTGCTCGAACAGCCAGGTCTTAAGCTGCTTCCTGAAGGCGAGGTGGTCCTGGGTCAGGCGGAGGTGGGTCGGGAGGGAGTTCCAAGTCTTGGCGGCGAGGTAGGAGAAGGACCTTCCCCCTGTGGTGGCTCTTCGGATGCGGGGGACGGCGGCGAGGGCGTGTCCGGTCGATCGGAGATGGCGTTTGGGAGCGTAGAAGTTGAGGTGGCTGTTGAGGTATCCTGGGCCTTGGTTGTGTAGGGCTTTGTGTACGTGGGTGAGGAGACGGAAGGTGATTCTCTTGTTGACCGGGAGAGTGCAGGTCTCTCAGGTGTCCGGAGATGTGGTTGTGGCGGGGGATGTCCAGGATGAGTCGTGCTGAGGCGTTCTGGATCTGCTGGAGTCTCTTCTGGAGTTTGGCGGTGGTTCCGGCGTAGAGGGAGTTGCCGTAGTCCAGGCGGCTGGTGACGAGGGCCAGGGTGACCGTCTTCCTGGTCTCGGAGGGGATCCATCGGAAGATCTTCCGTAGCATGCGCAGGATGTTGAAGCACGATGAGGAGATGGCGTTGACTTGTTTGGTCATGGAGAGGGAGGAGTCCAGGCCAATGCCACAGTACCACTGAACGCCACAGCATCACTCAGCATCACTCAACGCCACAGCATCACTCAATGCCACAGCATCACTTCACGCCACAGCATCACTCAGCGCCACAGCATCACTCAGCGCCACTCAATGCCACAGCATCATTCAGCACCACTGAACGCCAGAGCATCACTCAGCAGCACTAAACGCCAGAGCATCACTCAGCACCACTAAGCGCCAGAGCATCACTCAGCACCACTAAACGCCACAGCATCACTCAGCACCACTAAACGCCACAGCATCACTCAGCACCACTGAACGCCACAGCATGACTCAGCACCACTAAATGCCACAGCATCACTCTGTGCAACCATTCAACAACAACTGGTTCAAATATGTTCTCTCAATGGTTCAAACTTTATTACAAATGTCACAAAAAGATGTTAATATTTCACTTCTGTTCTTTGATTTTCGTCACAATAAAATACACTTAACATAATCTTCACAAAAGTTATTTACAAAAGTTTAAACTATTGCCATAAATTACAATAACTTTTATTTAAGTATTAATTATTAAAAAAAATTAAAAGCCATTGTTATTTGTAATATCAATACATCTAAGTCACGTAAATACAACACATATTGCATTACAAATGCTATAGGTGTCACGTTTGCTAAAGTTAAAACTATTGGCATTGTAAATGACAAAGTTATTAATTTGGCTATTTTCAAAACCAACACATAAATAAAAAAATTGTCATTTACAATACCAATAGCTCAAACTTTCTTAATGCGAGACCTATTGCGGAGAAGTGTGGCTCAAGTGGTTGGAGTGGCAGACCCTGATGCAGAGGTCTGGCCTGGACCAGAGTTCAATTCCCCGCCTCGGTGGGTCTTGGGCTCAAATTTCCCCAGACCTGACAATTCTCGCCTCGGTGCCTATTCCAATCATGGAGTCCCACTCTTTAACTCTGGGCAGTAGCTTGCTTAATCTCCACAAGGGCCCCTCGCGGCGGGATGCCTGACTTTCACCTTGGGGATGCCCAGAAATGGGTTATCATGCAGGGGAATACCAGGACGGGTTCCCTAAGCAAGCGCCGGGAAACCCACCGCGGGTAGCTGTGCGCTATACAAGCTCAACTACATTTACATTTACATTTTTTGCATTGCAAATGCTTGTTTATTACTGGGATTGAGAAAAAATAACGGTTTTGGGGAGGGTGTTAACTTTTTATATGCTTATTCCATTAAATGCTACACTTCTTAGGACAACTGATGAATGCTTGCTTAACGTGCACCATTTTTCTAATTACAGAAAGAAGATTACATTGCCCTTCTGCCAACAGGACGATTCACCAACTACTAGTAAGTCATCACCAGCAGTACTTTAAGTACTTTAAAGAAGGTGGTGGCTCCCGCACAGTTATTCTAATAATTTCATGTGTCTGTTAACTATTACGTTAAAGTAATTTGATTCATGGGAATGTTGTTTAAACTTTAACGTCATCTATCAGCAGTGCTCCCTCCGAATACCACGCTATTAAAAATAAAGAAATATTTTTTAATTTCTTAATTGAAAATAAAACTTTAAAACTAACAAACAATATGTGGTTTTTGTTCACGAGTGAGTGAGCGGAAGGGTTTGAAGTACTGCACTTGGCAGTCATGTTTCTGTGACTCAGATAGGCTGGGAGTCGGCGGTAGTCTTCTTCTGTTCTTCTGGGTCGTAAAATCATTGGTCAGACACACTAGATAGCCGGTCAGGGGATTGGGGGTTCAACTTCTGTTCTCACTGAGTTTGTGGAAAGTTGAACTGCACCTATCATCAATAATGTCCTATTTCTCTTGTCCATACTTCTTTATGTGCAGAATAGTCCCTGAAACACTAGCGGTATGGGATGTGCTCCCAGAAAATCAAAAAGGCAGCTGCTACCTTTTTCTTGGTGTAAACATTGACATTTTGTTGTTGGAAATTGTCAAAGCACTTACATTAAGAAGACTAGAATAGACAGCAAGGGCAACCCAGAGGACTGCACTCAGTGCCTAGAGCTATTGCTGGATCAGAGTTTTGTTTAACACTGTTTGCCGACTGGGCAAGCTTAGCTACCTACACAGACCAACTCATAATCGTAAATAGTAGTAGCACAGAGAGTGATGGTAGAGGCAGGATAAGAATGTAGAAAGTAGTCTAGATTAGAAGAAGATCAAAGACTATTTTGTAAAAAATAGAATTAGGAAACAGTTTGTAAGAATAGGAGCTGTAAAAGTTAGGGACGTAGAAGTATTAATATAACAATAGAACAACTTACTGAGGCAGCAGAAGAGCCTGCAAGGGACCGATCCTGTGATTGTACACCGTCTTCCACCGGAGTCTCAATGGTGCTGCTAGTCGCCTTGCCCCTGGGAGGTGCTGATGATCATGAAATAAAGAAACACAACTTGGATGATTGTTTTTTTGAAATATTTGATTTCTTTGACCACAATCTAAAATTATCTTGGGGAAACAAATTAGCAACATTTGCACTACATGTATTAACCTATCTGATCTGGTCAACTAGGAGGATACTAGTACAGTATTGCTGGATTCGCAGACCGTCTACTTGGAAAGTTATGTAAATCACTAACTAAACCAACAACAAAAGGTTCTACTATGACTGCCAGCACTCAGCAGCACGCGACGTGACAGACACAGTCCGTCATCATGATTGCAGAGCACTAAAAAATGTCCTACTACTACTAATATCAAGTCATAATATACTCAACCTATCAATCCATCACTATCTCTTCTTCTTAGTGGCAGCAGGAGTACAAAGGAAGGACTAGACTTGAGTCTCTAGTCTCTCTAGCATTACGCAGTTCTGTAAAGTACTGCACTCATACATATTCTCAGGCCAAATGAGCAAACAAGTAATCATAGTACTAGCAACGCCACTGAGGAGGCGAGCACCTGCAATCACAGAAGCTATTTAAACACTATTTTACCTGCAATGTAATCGAATAGGCAGCACTCTTGCTCTTCGGGTAAAACATATATTAGCAATATAACACAGAGCAGAAGAATACAAAGTAGGTATTAAATAGCTACTCACCAAGGTCAGGGATCTCCACACCTGGCAGGTAGAGCAGGTCCTGCTCCCGGTCGAGGACGTCGGCCCACCGGTGCGTCGCTTGGTCGTAGTTGCGCCGGACCTCCGACTCCCTCCGCATGACCCGGCACACCTTATCCCACTGCTGGCGACGCTCCCGGAGGCCATACCCTTGACCGGGCCTGCCCCCTGCTGCCACGGTCTTAGGGAGGTGGCGCAGAACAAAAAATATCAGGGCCGCCACCTCCACCATGGTAAAAACCTCCCTGGCCACTACATCAACTCCCGTCAATCGCCCGCAAGGGAGCCGGCTACAGGGAGTGGGACCCTTCCCCTTTGATTTGCCGGCTTCCTTTGCCATGATCCTGGCCGAAAGAAGAAAAGAATAGGGGAAAGAAAAAGAACTAAAATGAAAGAGAGAGCTAAACCAAAAAAGTAGTTATAAAGTAACAAAAAGTTGAAAAAAACACAAAATATAGATCTAGACAAATAGAGAGATAGATAATGAGCAAAAAAGAGCAAAAAAAAGTTCAAAGAAAGAAAGGATGGCAAAGATTCAAGCTGGATACAAAAAGCATGCCCAGGACCATAGCAATGAATGAAAAACAAGATAGCCGTGTGGGTAAGTTCGCGCGACATTTCCCCCGCGAGCACGCAAAAACACGCGCAAAATCGTAATAGCGCATCGCACACAACGCGAGATTGCCAAAAGCGCCCGGAAACAGAAATGCGCAACGTGCACAAGATGGCCACGCCCATGTATGACCGCATGGGCAACTTCGCGGTCGGTGCGCTGCAAGCGGTCTGCGAATACGCAAAAAAACCCGCAAATACGCAAAAAAATTCACAAATATCCACGAATTTGCGGATTATGCGGATCGCGAAATCGCTTGCGCACGAATTAGCGGACTGCGAATTCGCAAATTTTGCCCATACTTACCTATGTCCTTCTGAACTAGCCCCTCTTCTTAATTGTTGGATTCTGGTCCCCTTTGTATTTCTTCTTATTTCTTCTGTGCAGGTTAACCTATAAATTATATTGACATTCAATGAACTATTGAATTTTAGCATTAAAATAATTATCTTTCTTGTTAGAGACTCAACTACCAGTTTTATTTATGAAGGTGTTTTCTATGTATTACTTTATTTGGTATTTTCTTGTAAAAGTATTAGGCTTCTTAACCTCTAGGAATAGTTCTCAAACGATTTTTATCTCCTTGTATTTTTGCTTTCAGGTAATTGTGATGTATCAACAAAAATATCTTTTCTATTTCTTTCCTTAGAAATACAGTTTGTAACAGCGTTATGAATTCTCAGGTAAGTGTAAATATTTCTTATTACATAGCCTTATTCAATTAGACTTTCTTTTTCTAGGCTTTTTAAAAAAAACTAAGAACGAAAAACCGTCACTTAGCTGAATTGAGTTGTTCTTGTCTTCTCCTTGTCTTGTCCTCTAAAGGGTTACTACTGCCGGGAACTCTGAGGCAGGAGGAGCTGCAATGCGAAGAGTCAGTCAGACAACGCCTTTGAACCTCTGGACGCCGGAAAAGGGTAACGGAGGAGAAATGAGGAAACAAACACTTCCTACAATCAAGGCATTAAAAGTATGGAGCTTGGAATAACCAAAAGGGGGTAAATCTATATACAATCAGAAGTGCGCGAATTACAGGGTATCACTCGGGAAACGCTGCAGTGAAGTGGGCAGTCATTAGGGAGAGACCCTCTCACTAGAGGTTCCACACAGGTGTGGGAATAAAATCTAGACCGCTGCATTGCTTGTTCCGCGGCAGCCATCTTGGAACTCCTTTCATGCCACAAAGCCCTTCCCACTTTAGACCGCGGCTCTCATCCGACATCCAGGCCCCGCAGGCGCCAGTTGCCGAGCCCGCCTCCAGGTGGCTGTCGCGTTCAGTAGTCGGCTGTCGAGTGGTCACCCCGCTCACGTTGGTAGGCAGAGATTAAGTGGGCGATCGGGGATCACGGGAAACCAGGATAATCAGCTTATATTACGGGCAGTGGACGGAGCTACTCTTAAGCACGTCCACCATGCTCGGCTCGTGGCCACGCCCCCAAACGTGATCCTCTTGTTGACAGGGAGCCATTGCAGGTTTCTCAGGTGGGCGGATATGTGGCTGAGGGATGTCGAGGATGAGTCGTGCGGAGGCGTTTTGTATGTGTTGTAGTCGATTCTGAAGTTTGGCGGTGGTTCCTGCGTGTAGGGCGTTTCCGTAGTCCAGTCGGCTGGTGACAAGGGCCTAGGTGACGTTTTTTTTTTTTGTGGTTTCGGTGGGGATCCATCTGAAGATTTTTCGGAGCATGCGCAGGGTGTTGAAGCAGGAGGACGAGACGGCGTTGACTTGCTTGGTCATCGTGGGGGATGTGTCCAGGATGAACCCCAGGTTGCGTGCATGGTCCGCCGGTTCTGGGGCGGAGCCCAGTGCTGTGGGCCACCTGGAGTTGTCCCAGTCAGAGGGGGATTGTCCGAGGATGAGTTCAACTTCAGGCGGCTGAGTCTCATCCATTCTGCAACGTCTTTCATTCCTTCCTGGAGGTTGCTTTTGGCGGTCGTTGGGTCTTTGGTGAGGGGAGTATCAGCTGGGTGTCGTCGGTGTAGGAGATGATGTTGATGTTGTGTTTGCGTGCGATGGCGGCAAAGGGGCTCATGTAGATGTTGAAGAGGGTTGGGCTGAGCGAGGAGCCCTAGGGTATGCCGCAGAGGATCTCGGTGGCCTCTGATCGGAAGGGAGGGAGGAGGACTTTCTGGGTTCTGTCGGAGAGGAAAGAGGTGATCCAGTCCAGGGCCTTTCCTTGGATCCCGGTGTTGGAGAGGGGGTTTATTAGGGTGCAGTGGCAGACGGTATCGAAGGCTGCCGAGAGGTACAGGAGGATGAGGGTGGTTTTTTCTCTGTTGTCCATCATGGTCCTGATGTCGTCGGTGGCTGCGATGAGGGCAGTCTCGGTGCTGTGGTTGGCTCGAAATCCGGACTGGGACGGGTCGAGCAGGTTGTTAGCCTCGAGGAAAGCAGTCAGCTTTTTGTTTACGGTCTTCTCGATGACTTCTAGCACTTGGACGCCCCCGGGAAGCAACCGTGCTCTATAAATCTACTTTTCATTTCATTTCATTTCATTTCACTTTGGCCGGGAAGGGAAGAAGAGAGATGGGGCGGAAGTTCTTGAGGTCTTTGGGGTACGCTTTGGGTTTCTTCAGAATTTCTGCGTGTTTCCAGCTCTCGGGGAAGGCAGCTGACGTGAACGAGCTGTATATGACGTTCCGGAGATGGGGTGCGATAATGGTGTCAGCTTTGTTGAAGATATGATGGGGGCAAGGGTCGGAGGGGTTGCCGGAGTGGATGGAGTTCATGACGCTGGTGGTGTCTTCAGTGCTGATAGGGGTCCAGGCGCTGAGGATGGAGGTGGGGGTCGCTGGTTTGGTGGCTGCAGGCGGAGTCTGGGGTCCAAAGCTGTGTATATCTGCGATCTTGCAGTGGTAGAACGTGGCGAGGGAGTTGCAGAGTTCTTGTGATGGTGTGACGTTGTTGTTGCTGGCGCGGGGGTTGGAGAGCTCTTTGACAAATGCTGAAGAGTTCCTTGCTGTTGCGGGTGTTGTTGTCTAGTCGCTCTTTGAATGATGTCCTTTTGGTGGTTCGGATAAGCTGGTGGTGCTCACGGGTGACGCTCTTGAGGGCTGTCATGTTCTCTGTAGTTCGTTCGTGGAGCCAGGTTTTTTCAAGGGTTTGACAGGATTTCTTGGATTCTTTGAGTGAGTCTGTGAACCATGGGATTTTCCTGTTGCCGGTCAGGCCTGGGTTGTTCTTCAGTGATGCGAGGTCGCCGGCGCAGTTGGTGATCCACTGTGCGAGGTTGCGGGCTGCGTCGTTGGCGTCGGTGGTGTTGCCTGGCAGGTTCTGGCTTAGTGATGAGAGCAGTTGGTCTGTGGTGATTTTGCTCCAGCATCTGCGGGGATCTGTTGTGTGCGGTGGTGGGATGTGTTATTTTTGAAGGTGAAGTGGATACATCTGTGGTCCGTCCAGTGTAGTTCTGTGGAGTGGCTGAAGGAGACGTGGTTGCTGGCTGAGAAGATGGGGTGGAGCATGTGGCCGGCGAGGTGGGTGGGTGTGTCAACCAGTTGTTTGAGCCCGAGGTTGGCCAGGTTGTCGAGCAGGGTGGTGGTGTTGTTGTCGTTGTTTTTCTCCAGGTGGAAGTTCAGGTCCCCTAGGAGGATATACTCTGGTAAGGCTAGGGCGTGCGGGCTGATGAAGTAGGCGATGGTTTCGCTGAATTGTGTGCGTGGTCCCGGGGGTCTGTAGATGAGCGTTCCTCTGAGGGTGGTCTTGGGGTCGGTGTGAATCTGGAAGTGTAGGTGTTCGGCGGCGGGGAGCGTGACTTCGGTGGCGGTTGTGATGTCGATGGTGTTCTTGTGGACGATGGCGATTCCTCCTCCTGCTTGGTTGACGCGGTCCTTCCTGGTGATCTTGTAGCCGTCCGGGATGGTTCTGGCGATGTCGGGGGCCGAGGAGGGGTTCATCCAGGTTTCCGTGAGGAAGGCAAAGTCTGGTGCTGTTGTGTCGAGGAGGTCCCACAGTTCGATGTCGTGCTTGTGGATGGAGCGGGTGTTGAGGAGGATGCACTTGAGGTGGTTGTTGTTGTTGTTGTGGGGTTTGGAGGGTATGGGGCGGGTTCGGAGGCAGGTGAATTTGCAGGCTTGACAGGTGAAGGGTCCGTGGGTGCGCTTCGGGGTGGCTCAATAGCAGGTGGGTGGTCGTTCGGTGTTGAGTGCGTGGAGGGCAGTCGTAGGGTTTCTGGTGCTGGGCGCGGTCCTGGCACGGACGGGCGCAGACGGACTTGCCTTAGGCACGCCTTCAGCACGCCAGCGGGGCGCCTGCTGCGCGCGTCCTCTGCACGGCCGTGCAGCGGCCGCCATTAGGTGGGAGGGTGGAGGAGGGATCAGCGGGGAGGCGGGAGGGCAGGCCAGCCAATGGGCACGGGGGGCAGGGCGCCAAGGGGCACGGGGGGCAGGGCCGCACGGGAGTCAGTGGCGGGAAACGGGGGAGTAGCGGAGCGAAAGGTCAAGAGTAAAGGGAAACAGGGGCGACAGGCACACGGGGGTACAAAAAGGAAAATGGGCAGCAGGCACTGGCACATGGGGGCACAAAATGAAGAGGGGCAGCAGACAAACAGGGATGGTCTCCCAGGAGGGGACCCGGAGCAAAGCAAGGTGGGAAGTCGGCGCAGGACAGCTGAGGAGCGAGGCAGCAGAACAGGCGGCTGGCAGGAGGAGGTCACAGGCACAGGTGGCGCTGCAGCGATGGGGAAGCGACCTACCCGGAGGTTCAATGGTCGCTGTCTCTATTGCGCAGCGGCCGCTGTTAAATGGGGTCAGCTGGGAGGCGGGAGGGCAGGCCAGCCAATGGGCTCGGGGGGCGGCGCCGCACGGGAATCAGCAGCGGGAAACGGGGGAGTAGCGGAGCGAAAGGTCAAGAGTAAAGGGAAACAGGGGCGACAGGCACACGGGGGTACAAAAAGGAAAATGGGCAGCAGCCACTGGCACATGGGGGCACAAAATGAAGAGGGTCAGCAGACAAACAGGGAGGGTCTCCCAGGAGGGGACCCGGAGCGGAGCAAGGTGGGAAGTCGGCGCAGGACAGCTGAGGAGTGAGGCAGCAGAACAGGCGGCTGGCAGGAGGAGGTCACAGGCACAGGTGACCTTTACCCTTGATTCACTAAAAGGAGCCGAGTCCCTTGGATTCTCTATCAAACTCAATGAGTCCACCTCATTTTCTGGAGGACTTATCTATCGTCCACCAGGTACCGCTACCAAATTTTTAGATTCCCTCAGTGACACCCTCGGTCAACTCCTAATCAGATACCCGCATGTCACCCTGCTGGGTGATTTTAACCTGCACCTCGATTCAACAGAGGATGCGCAGACACTTAACTTCCACCAAACCCTGGAGATTTTTAATCTCCAATAAAAGGTTAAGCAACCCACCCACCTAGCGGGACACACTTTAGACGGGGTCTGTACCAACCTCCCCTTTCTAGAAACCCACACCCCAGTCCCACAAATCTGGACCGACCACAATCTGATCCCATTCTTCATCAGAACCCCCCAGTATATAAATGCATTTAAACCTTGCTTATCTACAGAGAACCAGGTCAACTGGAAAACGGTAGAAGAAGCCTTTAAACTCAAACACACCTTGTAGAAGAAGCCTTTAAACTCAAACACACCCTTGAGACCCAGATACCCAGCATGACTGGAAATGTTGAACAAGACTCCCGATCCTTCCACAACTGGATATCACACGAAATTAAAATCCGTGCCCCACCCAAACGCACCAGGAAAACAGGTACAATAACCAAAACTAACGCCCCCTGGTTCACACCAGAAGTAGCCAAAGCTCACCTGCTTTGCAAAAAAGGAGAACGCAAATGGCGAAAAACATATGATAGTATGGACAGAAACTCCTACGTCCAACTAAGGAAAAGCTATCACTGTACTATAAAAAACGCCAAAAAAGAATTCTACATCAAGACCATTAATGAGGCCAAACAAAAGCAAAAAACCCTGTTTGCAATAGTGAAATCCTTCACTCATCCTAAAACCTTACAGTCTGAAATACCTCCATCTCAAGATCTCTGCGACAAAATAGCAGACTTCTTCGAAGAGAAAATCAACCTTATTCAGAAAAACTTCCCTCCATACCAACATTCACAGTCCCCCTTCAGACAGGAACAAGAAGATAATTCCACGGCATACCTAAAGACCTTTTCACAGGTCACCCTAGCACAAACCAAGGAAGTCATCCTAGCATGCAAGTCAGGCGCCCCCTCCGACTCCTGCCCTCCCAGCATCCTGCATCAACTGATTGACACTGTCAATCCCATCATAAATGAAATAGTGAACACCTCCCTCAGCACCTCTAATGAAAAAGCCGAACAAACCCCCATCGGACCTGACCAACCTCCGCCCAATCTCCCTCCTCCCAGTTTTGGGGAAAATCACAGAACAAATAGTATACAGGGAGCACAAAACCCATTTGGAAACAAATAATATCCTCCACCCCCAACAATCAGGATTCCGTCCACAGCACTCAACAGAAACAGCCCTGATTGAGTTGACTGACTCCATAAAACTTCTCCAAGATCAAAGGAAAAACGCCGTACTGATCTTGTTGGACCTCACGGCAGCGTTCGACACAATCTCCCACCTCATACTCCTAGACAGACTTAGGGACATCGGCATCTCTGACCTAGCATTAGAATGGATAACATCTTTCCTTACCGAAAGATCACAATCCATCAAACTAGGACCTTTCAGATCAGTAGAGAAAAAGATACAATCAGGAGTCCCACAGGGTTCTATTTTAAGCCCTCTGCTTTTTAACGTCTACCTCATACCCCTTATCTCTCTGATCGAATCATACGGTATCACTGTTACATCTTATGCCGACGATACCCAACTCATAGTCCCACTTGAGGAGAACTCCACAACCGCCGAACAAAATCTAACAAACTGCCTGAAAGATGTCTTCCTATGGATGGAAACTAACCATCTCAAGTGTAACACAGGGAAGACAGAGATCCTCCCCATGAGGAAAAACGTCAACTTCTGTCCCCATCTCTGGTGGCCAGAGGACTCCACAGCCCCCCCCAGACTGTCGTAACTGCAAGAAACCTTGGAGTCACCTTCGATACTGACCTATCCTTCGACCAGCATGTCAGGACAGTGGCAGGAAGCTGCTTCGGAATCATTAAATCCCTTAAAAATGTTTTTGATTTCCTACCAATTGAAGCCAGAAAGACGGTAACTGTGGCGCTGATCCTCTCGCGCATAGATTACTGTAATGGTCTCCTGGCAGGTGTGAAAAAAGCCACACTCAAAAAACTGCGTGTTCAGCATTCGGCTGCCAGGCTGGTGCTTAAACTCCCCAGAAGATCTTCAGCCTCCACCGCCCTAAGAACCCTCCATTGGTTACCCTTGCACAAAAGGATCCAATTCAAGATCCTAACTGTTGCTTTTCGGGCATTCAACCACACTGGCCCCAAGTACCTAATCAAACGTTATCCCCGCTACAACCCCCAGAGGACTCTGAGATCCTCCAACAACAACCTAATAACACTAGCCAACTTCAACCTAAAAACCAAAGGGGGTAAAACTCTTACCCACCTTTCTTCCAAAGCATGGAACGCTATGCCCCAGCATCTGAGATCCCTGACCAACTAAAGCCAATTTAGGAAACAACTTAAAACATGGATCTTCAGCCTATCTGATGAGTACGTGCGGGACACCATCTAACCCTGCCCAATTCCATCCTTCTACACACCTTCCAGTCAGCGCCAGGATGCTTCTTCCGGAGCGACAGCCGCGCTTTATAAATACCAATTCCAATTCCAATTCCAATACAGGTGGCGCTGCAGCGGTGGGGAAGCGACCTACCCGGAGGGTCAATGGTCGCTGTCTCTATCGCGCAGCGGCCGCTGTTAAATGAGGTCAGCTGGGAGGCGGGAGGGCAGGCCAGCCAATGGGCTCGGGGGGCGGGGCCGCACGGGAATCAGCAGCGGTAAACGGGGGAGTAGCAGAGTGAAAGGTTAAAAGTAATGGGAAACAGGGGCGACAGGCACACGGGGGTACAAAAAGGAAAATGGGCAGCAGGCACTGGCACATGGGGGCACAAAATGAAGAGGGGCAGCAGACACACAGGTAGAGTCTGCCAGGAGGGGACCCGGAGCGGAGCAAGGCGGAAAGTCGGTGCAGGGCAGCCGAGGAGCGAGGCAGCAGAACAGGTGGCTGGCAGGAGGAGTTCACAGGCACAGGTGGTGCTGCAGCAGGGGGGAAGCGACCTACCCGGAGGGTCAAGGGTCGCATTGCAAAAAAGCTCGCGGCCAGACCAGTTGAAGCACTTTTAAAGGTCTACAAAGCTAAACGTCTGGCGGTTGCCATGTATGGTTCTCAGATTTGGGGCTATACCCCTCATGTTAAAATGCAGTTAATAGAGAATACATTTCTGAGAGGAGGTTTAACTGTCCCACAGTGTACCCCCACTTTCTCCATCCATACTGAATTAGGGGTTGGATTTGTTACAGATGAAATTAAAATAGCACCACTGATATATTGGTTAAAAATCTGGTTAAACAAAGAAATCTCCCTTAATCATACCATCTTGAAAAATTGTATAGAGCTGGATAATGCACACAAAATTCTGTGGCTGTCCTATATAAAATCTGGTTTCCAAAAAATAGGGCGCCCAGCCCTTTTTTCTTTACCCGAAACTATAACAAAAAAGGACATCGCCCTGACAAAAAATGCCCTGTTGAATATACTATCATTAGAGCGAGAGGAGACTGAAATGATGAAACCACTGGCAAGAGCTAATTATGCCCTAGTCAGCTGTCCAGGCCCCGAACACTACCTGATTACAGTAAAAAAACTCATACCATCGGCATCTTTTATTCAGATTTCGGTTTAACCAGATACATTTTTCTTTGGGCTTCTTCAAAACATGGTGCACCCCCGAACAGGCCGATCCCTGTAAATGTGATAACTTTTCAGTACAGGATACTTTACACTTCTTCATGTTCTGTGATCGATACCAGGAGTGCAGAAGGAAGTACGTGTTTCCAATCCTGAGGGAGGCGGGATTTACACAGGTTAGGCCAGCGTTGTTGTATCTTCAACAACCTAATTCACCCCGAATAATGTTTCATGTTGCCAGTTTCCTGGTTGCTGCTATCCGTATCAGGAACAAGAGCATTATGCCATTACTGACCCCAAGTAGCCCTGATTAGCATATTCCTCTCTTTTTTAGAATATGGTCTCAATGTACAGTATAATTTTAATGTAGTTTTATAAGGTTTTTAAGACTATTTTTATGTGTGTGTCAAAATAGGATAAAATGAGTACAACATGTATAGTATGAACTTTTAACTATAAGCATTTTACTGTGTAATTAATAGTTTTTACTATTGCTCACGATTGTACCATGTCCTTTTATGATATGAAGTTATCGAATGAAGTAAATTGACTGAGTGACTGACTGAGTCAGTTCAACAACTTGGGGAATGCTAACCATCAACATTATTCATCAGGGAGCCTGCCTCCAACTTACCCCTGCATCCAGAGTCAACTGAGAGGAACACCCCTAATTCAACCTAACTTTTACACACCCCGCTACATACACATGTTTTACCTGCGTTTACTGAGAGTAGTGAAAGATAGTAGTCACAGAGGAATTATAAAATAGAGGCATGTAGGGCACTCACTATGTCGCAGGTGACAAGAAATTTGACCTGTCCTGACACTTCTAATGATGCTGCCACCATTGCCAGCCTAGAGTAATGCGAGGGAATTGTTGGTGATAGTCACACTCGCTATCAAGGGCTCACTTTGTGTTGTCCCCTCAGACTACAGAGGCTTTCATTTGAATCCAACCTATCTATATCGGTCTCAGATGTCCATGCATGATTGTTCTGTGCCCTAAAGCCAAGCCAAAAACTTGCTGGGGAGTAATCTAGAACCATACCGGTTTCCTTCTAATCTCAACAAAGACCATATTCGAAGCGCATGAGAATTCCTGATAATGGTAATGACTAATGTGAGTGAACTGAGATTAGTCGTCACAAATACGTTTGCGTTCAGTTTGTGAATCACACATTGTTTTCCTGTGTCTTTCTTTCCAGGTTCACTGAGTAGGAGAGGATGGAGACTAGAAACCAAAGCCAGCCAACTGAATTCATTCTTTTGGGATTCTCCTTTCCATCCCAGATGGTTTTAGTGGTTTTTTTGGGGTTCCTTGTAATTTATCTGGTGACCATCATAGCCAATGTCCTCATCATCGTAGTCGTTAAAACAGATTCTCAGCTCCACTCTCCCATGTACTTTTTTATTTGCAACTTGTCCTTTTTGGATTTGTGTTATTCATCAACAAACATCCCTAAATGCCTTGAAGGTTTTCTCTCTGAAAAAAACCACATTACATTTGTGGGATGTGTTATCCAAATGTACTTGGGTATCTCCTTGGTTGACACCCAGTGCATCCTTCTGGCAGTAATGGCCGTAGACCGCTATGTCGCTATATGTAACCCGTTGAACTATCAACGCTTGATGACGAAAACTACCTGCATCGTGCTGTCTGTTGTTGTGTGGACCTGTGGGATGCTACTTGCCACCGTTCAGGTATCTTTCACAATGAGAGTGCCATTTTGTGGGTACAAGATCAACCATGTTGTCTGTGAATTGGCTGCTGTCTTACGTCTATCATGTGTCGACACCCACTTGGTTGAAGCTGTGATTTTTGTGATTGGTGTTGTAGTCCTGATGGCTCCTCTCTGCTGCATTACGTTCACCTATTTTCACATCATCTCCACCATCCTGGGAATTGCAACAGCTTCTGGTAGACACAAAATGTTCTCCACCTGTAGCTCTCACCTAACCGTGGTTATTATATTCTTTGGGACCATCACTGTTATGTACATGAGACCGCGGTCAATGATCTCAACGGAGAAAGAGAAAGTCATCTCCCTCTGCTATGGTTTAGTGACTCCAGCTCTTAACCCACTCATCTACACTTTACGAAACAGGGAGGTGAAGGGAGCCATGAAGAAACTGCTCAGCAGAGCCAGACCCTGTGCAACCTGGACTGCTTTAATGTGAAAAGTCTGAAAGAAGATCATTTTGCTTTAGATGTTTGGCATTCTGGGAAATTTGACTTTTCAAGTTGTATGATTACAACACATTGATACTAACACAATCCCATTCAGATCCCCACAAGCCCTCTGCTAGATGATTTAGGGGAAAGGATATATTTCTACCTTGCCTCCAGCTATTCCCCCCAGAGGGACATCTCTGAGGACCCCACTTTCCAGCACTTCAACTGCCAAACTTATTAGAGATCATAACACAGCTTTGCTCTTCAGAGACACCTTTTACAGGAACAAAAAAAAAGATTTAATCTGGTTCGTGTAATCAAAGGGAAATCAGCATTTACTGGGCTTCAGTTGAATCTATTGGGGCTTTTAAGTCTGATGCCCTGAGGTTACCTCACCATGAGACATCAGTGAAGTGTTTGCTTCGCTGCTGTTATCTCATGCAATTTCTGGCAATTTATGCTACCCACGTAGCGGTTTTTAATGGTGTTTGTGTTTTTGTGCTTCAAAATGGATTTGCAGATTTTTTTGTACTTTAGTGCTAAAGGTTAGATTTGTATTTCATGTAATTTCAAATAATTGTTCCAGAATTTGGTAGAAGCATATAAAGGACATACGCAAACTTTGCATTGCCATGCTTATTGGCCACAAATCTGCGTCCCAAGTAGATTCTATCAGTGCTATCTAAGGTTTACTCATGCAGGTGGGTGAGATAGAGACTCTGAACTCACTGAGAGCACAACAACACAATAACACTCAATAAATCAACATCCAGCCAGTGCTTGGTCTTTTAAAGAGAAAGTATTTAATCGTGTCAATGTCCTTGTGAAAACAAAAAGCAGGGAATATCATAAGACAGGTGATTTACTTGAACTGGTTTGGTTTTCAGACTCCTGGAAATGGACCTCTCATGGGGCTTTGTGGTGGGGGTTCACCTCACTGACATAGGCTACCCTACCAGACAACTGTACTAAGGCAGTTGTCTTTATTTCAATTTTTATTTTTTTGCAAACCATGCACTCAGACTCACTGTTTGTTCCCACAAGTTTGCAGCTGTGTGTATCTGGACACAGTGAGGTACTGTGTTGCAGTGTTTCTGCACACAGACGAACTATGCTCAGGAAATGGGACCTCGATGTATAGGGACTGAGCCTTATTACCACCTTAGTGCCCAACAACCCAGGACTGAGTAGCTATAGCATCTCACTTGCTCTCGTACCCACTCACAGAGACACAAATGGTTAGAGACCCCAGAACACAACACTCCCAGATCTCTCAGGAATTGCGGTAACACGACACACCCTTTTGCTCACTCTGTTGTGCTTGTCCCAGATAGGATCTGACAGAGACACAGAATAGTTTAAAATATTTATTTTAACTAACATGCCCTAACATGCAGTATACATGCCACAACAGCCAGGTAAATGCATAATACAAATATTGTCAGCATAGCAGCTACATATCATGAAGGGAGATGTCATCAGAAAAATATAATGAAGAAAAGACTACAGTGCCTGACCTCCCTTCCCGTGCTACGAAGAAGTATTATTATATAATAGAAGATCTTTGGGACTTGTCAGCAGACCATATACCTTAGCCTATAGATGCTAGATCTACATCGAAGGTGCTGTCTCGCTCTTCTCTCTGGTAAGGTCCCTCTCCAAGTGTGTCGCACCTAGTCGTGCACCCCGCTAAAAATCCAAGTACCCTGTCCAAACAACAGCTGCATCAGTACATTTTGTCTATGGGACAAAGACTGGCCAGAACAAAGTACCAAGGGGCATTGTCGTTCAACCTTGCACATAATGTTCAGTCAAAATCCCTGGAACATGCAGAAAATGAAAACAGCGATGAGTTCTCTTCTCATATGATAGCACTCTTTGACATTATTGCAAAAAAACAATGATGTGCAGTAACGTGTGCAAAGCAGCAGGCAAGCTGCAAGGAGCTCATGCTCAGTTAGTGAAAAACGGCAATGTCCCTATGGGCCACGTGACAACTTAAGTCATGTTTGGAAGCCAGGAGAGTGGGAAAGTAAAGTGATGGAGGAAACGGGAATGTGCTTCAAAGAGAATATCCTGCTGGATTGACAGTGGCCCAGCTATTCACAGTTTTAGAACACGCACTTCAGGATGGGCTGGAATGTTAGGTTGTCGCATGCCTCAGAGGTATCACTCTCTGGTCATGGAGTGTGATGCATAAAACGAGATGGTAGTGTTGCCTGGGTTAGGTATTGTCCCTCTGAGCACAGCGTGGGTTTGCAGGAGGTAATATAGTAAGTTGGTCTGAAGAGTTTAAAAAAAAATGTGAACACTAATCTTCATATATGTTGACGAGATTTTATTTGATGATACAATATTGAATCAATCATATCGCAAATCCATTCATGTCAACTTGAGAGCATTAGTTTGAAATGATCCACATCATCTAATGCATTTCGGTCAGTTCTTGTCCTTCATCAGGGTATATCTATACAAAATACCAATGCAAGGTATAATTAGTAACCAGACAAATTAGTGACCTCCACCTTCTCCCAGGTGTGAGAAAAGATGTTACATGCATCGAGCACTGAATAGTGCTCACTATTGTATCCAGACGTAGAGTACGAATAGGGAAAGAAAAAATTCCACAGAATAAGTACCAGGCTTACAGTCTATTAGTGTGGTCATGGCAAATAAATAAAATAAAATTAAGTGGATGCAAATGTGAATAATACATAGTGCCCGAGTGTTGACTATACTGTGCATGATGAGTGAGGAGGCGTATTAAAGACAAATGCACAGTGTGAAAAATAAGCGTTTCACAGAACTAGTAGATGCGAGTATAGACACGTGTCTGCAACAAGTCTTGCAGTCTGCCAAGAGTTACAAAAAAGTGCAATCTGAAGCATGCTGTCAATCGTGCTTTCAGAAACTTAAAAGAAGTGGGTATGTTTGCTAATAGAAACGTTGTGGTGATGGCTGGCACCAAACCCTGACAGTGTACACGCGAGGGTGTGAACCGGACGTTGAATTACAGTATAGTCATAGAAACAGACTACACTCAAAGTACGTGAAATGATGGCAAATGTGGTTGCCATGTTAAGGGGGCGTATTTGTTGAGGGGGCAGCTAGTGTACCAGAGGTGAAAGGAAGTGAAACGGGGTACGTGGTAATGAGTCATATCAGAAAATGATAAGCTAACAATGTTGTATAAGTCACAAAGTGTCAGTGAACAAACACTAAAGAATGCTTATCAACGCCTCACATTAAACTAAATGCAACAATGGTGTACATAATGGTAAAATATAGGAACCCATGCAAATGGGTTAAATGATGTGCAAGTATTCACGTTTGGCCTGACAACTACAACCCGTAGTCATGAGCTGAGTTCTGATGTAGAACGAGGACCTGTCCAAAAAAGTTGCAAACTAACAATATTACGACAATCACGGAGCATCAATGAACAAGCGCTGGAGCAGGTGTTTCAATGACTTGAGTTCACATTAAATACAACGTTACAATGGATTAAAATAATATGCAGTACCCCATGTAAATGGAGAGAACAACTTACAATCATCCAAACTTGGCTCCGTTCTGCAGGACAACATCAACATGGACATAGGTTGAGTTCCCCTGCTGAAGCAGGATAAATATCAGGCTGTAATGAAGCGTTCATATGTGAGTTCACAGAAGTGAGCATATGTCGCTGAGAGGATGCATGAGAAAAGATAAGTGAATATAGTTTGTGTGTGCAAGATCAGCATGTCGTATGGAAAGGGTAATATAAGTGGTTGAAAGAAGAGGACAGGAAAGCAAAAAGATGGTATGTACCTGTGAAATAGGAAGCAAGGATGAAAAATGCAATGTGCGAGAAAAAGTGACAGTGAATCCCAATAGGGGAGAGGCTATAAGCACCCCATAGCATGAACTTTACAAAATAAACGTGCCTGAACTATCAGTGGACAAAATCTATATGAAAAACAACAATACATCAACAGTAAAACGTTCACAAGTAACATGCAAATTTCATTGAGTCATTAAAACCACATGGTTTCATGGAGTCTAAAAATGTAATCCAATAGTTCTCTCTTCAAAAAAGACGGTTGTTATTGTCTCTGCCATCCAGTTTTTCTATGACTTCCAAGATAGTGAATTTCAACGTCTTATGTTGTGGTTGTTTTCCATGAAATCAGCGGCCACTACAGATTTTCAGTTTTTGGTATGTATGCTACTCTTATGTTCTTTCAGTTTTGCCTACATAAACAAGGCCACAAGGGCAGTTCAATAGGTATATGACATTGGTAGTGTCACAATTGGCAGTCACATGCAGTCGAATAGTGGTTCCTTTCATAGGATGAATTATAGTATCACCTTTGATGATCATGTTGCTGCAGTTGCTGCAATTGTAGCAGGGTGAAGATCCTTTATATTTTGATCTGCAGCACATTTCCATATCAATGTGATTGCATTAGCTGCCGGCGCTCTCCAGAGGTGAGACCGCTCTCCTATGTGAAGTATTGCTACTCAGCCTTATCCACCTGCACCCATTTTAGGGGATTGGGGCTCCTTTGTCACCAACTGACCACGACCCATCGCAAGAGAGAAAGACAAAAAGGGGAGAGAGGAGACAGATAAGAAAACTTTGATGAAGGCAGAAAAGGGGATGAAAATCAACCTGCAAGCTATTTTACGGTAGTGAAAGAAAAAGGTTATGGCACATTTGGCCTACAACAATAGGACCCTAAGAACATTTTTGGGGCTCTTACAAATTACACACGGCCCCCCAAAATGTCACCTCCACATTTAACATCAGACATCCCTCATTTTCCTATTGTTAGAATAACAAATCTAAACCACTCTCACATTTACCAATGCAACCTGACACAGCTCACCATGGCATCAGTACTACCAGAATGCCCACACCAAGAATGGACCATACATTTCAGAGTGAGAGGTACCAGCTCGTCAGCCAAAAAAAGAGCAAGCTTCCTGGTATCCAAGCATGAGAAGGAAATGGTGACAAAGGTAACTTGCAAGAAAAAAACAACAATGTCAGTCCCATCTACCACTTTCGAGATAATACTGGCCTTCAGAAGGAAATATTACTAGTTTGTGTAGGAGAACGACCCATGTGAGTAGATATAAGAGCAGTGGGAGGCACCACAAACTATCACAAGTAATCAAAATCAACACTAGACGATGCTCGCTTATAAGACCTCTGCATATTCTAGACATGTCACCTTGCCAACCTGGTGCACCAGAGCCAGCCTACTTGACCTACTTGTTTGAAGTAACACTGACCATGGGCTCACCCACTCACTGTAACCTCATGCTGCTGAAGGCAGCCCTAGGAAAGCACACCGGTCTTTCATTTATTAGATAACATAACTCAGTCTCCCGGACCTAAAAGCATCATAACAAAAAAGCTAACCTGTGTTATTGTGTTTTAATGCAGTGCATTGCAAACTTCGCATCATTGATGCCGGTAGGTGTGAGAAGGGCAAAAAACAAAACACCCATACCTTGGCAGGGTAACAACTTGATAAAATTTAACACAGCTATATCCAGAGCTTTCAAATTTCCAGAGTCACAAAAATGCAACTTGTCTTCCTTTAACGGAAAACAGCTATTTAACATTTAGTGATTGGAACTAGTAAATTAAGCACAACATTTCAAAAGTTTAGAAATAATTTTTTGTTGAGGTGTTACAGATGTAGATACTTCTGCTCAAAACTGAAATAGTTGGGTTGTGAGGAGCAAACAGGATTATGCAAGATTATTTGAAGTGACAAGTGCAAAGTTGCAGCATCTGCCTGCCACCCACACTTCAACCTCATGTGCCAAGAAATAAAGACAAACATTCAAGCTAGCCTGGCTGATGAGTGTTTATGCCCCAAAACCAGTCCTAGGATGCTTCTGTCCAGTCCAGTGAGGTCCTGGCTTGGCAGTTCGGGCTGGACTGTTCCCATGAGGAGCAGGGTCAAGACTGATTTGCATATGGCTGTGTCCATACTGGGGTGGCATGGTGAGCAAAAGAACCATGGATTTAACACGGATCTTTGTGACTGGGAGTGAATGTTTGAATTGTTTAGCATCCCATCCATTATTTGTTTCTTTTGCTTTTCGTAGCCCTAAGTGGGAAGAGCATGCTCAGATGTGGGTCCCTTGCTCACTGCACCAGTAAATTGAAGCTAGTCTGGCTTAAGAGAGGTGAAGGCCTGATGTAGGCCAACTAGCCCGGTGAGGCATTGGTGTGATGGCTGAAACATGCTGACCCAGGGTGACAGAGGACACTAGTTTTCTTAGTGCATCCTCACCTGTTTTTCACTCTGTCAGAGTGTCATTTGAAAATAAAATGAACCTTCAGGGCACCCTAGACTATTTCAAATCTAGGATCCCACCCAATAACCAAAAATGTCCTTGGCAACCATGGTTGAGCACGCCCGGATACATTAGGTATCTGGGATGAAGAATCATGCTGCTTGGAGTTCCATGGGCGAGAGCCCTTTTAATACCATAGGTGATCCCCTTGGGCTGGTATGGAGAGATAGGTTAAGCATAGTGGGAGTTTGCTCCTGTTGTTTTTCTATGGTTAGGTGTTTAGGAAGGTGAGCAAACCATGTATCACTTCTCACTCCCTCTTTCTTGCAATATAGTAATAAGAATCTAAGCCACAAATGTAATACATTTGACACTTGACTTTCATGTGGCTTCTACCTGCCAGCCACACTCTAACCTCAGGCACCAAGAATTAAAGACATAACATTGACCTTGATGTGAAATAGGAGAAATAAAGAGATGTCCACTTGGTGGCTGATTTGCACAAAGCGAATGCAGAAACACTGGCACTGCCCATGACCTCCGCATGTCAGGTGGGGTGCGTGGTGATGATTGAGAGGATGATTGAGGGCTGTCGCCATGGTGCATTACTCGATTGAGGAAGGAGCCGTCCCACTGTGCAATGCTGTGACCTGAAGGGGACATTTTCCTCTGTGTGCTGTCACAGACCCTGTATGCGGGGAGGGGGGCCGTATTGCAGTGATTGGTATGTTGCCTTGGAGCAGCGTGCAGCTTTTAAGGAGACGCAAGCTATGACCTGCAGAGTAGGAGCAGTGATCCAACTACCCAATAATCCATTAGGACCCAAGACCTGCAGCTGCGGAGTCTTACCACATTCTCCTAGGAGTATTTGGATGCCTTCCTTTCCTACCATAGCATCCTGTCTCCTGCTTATCACCAGGCCGCAAACAGGGAACTCTGACCCTTCACTCGATCGAAAGTGGGAAAGACTGAATACTATACACCCAATACTGGGCTTGCACTGACTGATACGCGATGGCACGGACACACTTTGACTTTCTCAAGCTCATCATGGAACTTCTAAGACTTAAACCCAATAGCGGGCCTCGCTGGAACGCTGCCTCACCTACATGGGGAATACCCTTGACCCTTTTACAGGGAAGAGGAACTCGAGAGTCGATCCAAGGAAAGCTAGTGTGCTTCCCTTTGGAAGACAGTGTATATTATTTGCACACAAAATCTGAGGGTGGATGTACGGGAACATCCAACTCATGACCGATGTAAAAACTACCTGACACACAGTAACGTAAGGTGGCGCAATCGGCTGCCTTGCATATATTATTTTGCCCAAAGTCATGAAGAAACTATCCTACGAGGCTAGTTCCTCTTTGATTGTGTCCTCTAAAATACAGCGTAAGTGCAAAGAGGAAATAAAAGAGGAGAAATGGATATATTTTGTTTGCGTTGATGGATGCACTGGAATGCCCTAGCACCCCCCATGCAATGTTTACCTGACATACAGTTAAGCAAGGCAGGGCAGTGTGCTGCTTGCGTTAGGTTTTTATTTTATTTTACAAACCCACTCAAAGGGAATGTGATTAGCACTGTAATTCACAAAATAGTTTTTACATCAGGGTAGTGCCAGAAAAGCGACTCAATTCTGGTGAACATTTTAAGACTCTAAGCCTAAACATTTATATTTTGGGGCAGATTTACAAGGCCCTTGCGCCACTTTTGCGTCACTTTTCTCATGTTAAAAATGACGCAAAAGTGGCGCGAGAGCCTTGTAAATCTGCACCTTTTTTTTACTCTGCCACAAAGAATGTGCCAACAAGGAGACAACGTGAGTAAAGCTGTTCTGCCTAATTGGTTGCAAATACTATTTAAAAGTATCTTATGGAGTTAAGGCACCTGTTGTAGAGGTCTGTGTGTTCACAGTTAATCCGAGTGAATATTAATGGTAAAATATCTCTGGAGGTTAATGCACTTGCTGGAAAGATCTGTATTTTATCTAGCCTCAGTTTTGACTTACAGAAGCCTAGGGGCTTATTGTGCCTCCTGCAAAGCACATCATGTATCCTGTAAATGACAGATTTGATTTTATATAGGTAGGTAAGTGGGTTGTTGCTTTGAGCACAGAGATCATTATGTTACTTGCAGTTGCATTGTAATTCTTCTAATATAGCACAGTGAGCTATGAAAGAAATGTGACTTCTACACCTTGTAACCCCCCACTGTTTTATGTATATCATCCTGTACATTGATTTACAAATGTATATAATTTATTGTATATGCGTTGACATGAGTAGCACAATACAAGAAAAAATAGTGGGATTTAAATTATATCAATGCCTTTCATGGGAAGTAAGAGCTATTTATTTGTGTAAATACTGGGAAAGACCAACACATTTGACTCCTAAACAGGGACTGAACAAAGTGAAAAGCTGCCTCTTAAGTATGTGTGAAGTGTTATCAAGGTGCACGCCGTGTTTCCCCTCTGCTGCTTGCATCTAGGTGTGGAGCTCCTGACTGCTCCCAGCCAGGAGACTCCAACAAAAGGAGGCCTGATGACCCTTATATCTGGCCTTTGTTATCACCCAGCTGGAGTCTGAAATAACAAACCCCCTCATCACCTGCAGGTAGCGGCTCAAAACAAAGCAGTCAAGGTGCAGTCTCTGCTCTGCTGAATGTGTCTCGTGTTTGAAAATTATGAAGAACTGGGATATCAAATACCCAGCGGTGCCAGGGACACGCCCAGAGTCCTCTGGGTTCCCTTGCCTTGGGATACAGAGACGCAGAATACTTCTAGGTGGCGTCAGAGATCAAATTTATTAGCTGCAGCTAGTAGCAGAAATCCCAGCAATACAACACGGTATACAACTCAAGAAACTGCTCAATTTTACTAAGGCGAGACATCCCTATTTATACACAAAAAGGTACATTTAAAATGCACGCCCCTGCACCAAAATTCAACCAATAGAAAATACATGACTTCACACAGCATCATACAGTAAAGCTCATTTTACAGTGTCGCAGCCCACAAGTTAATATTTAGGCATACCTAAATAATAATCTGGAAGGCCCGGACAAACCCTTAATTGAAAGCGTAACCCATGAAATGAAGAAACAGTAAAGAAAAGTAGTTTCAGATAATGTGCAAGATAACAGAAACGTAAAGACACTTAAAAGTTAACAAATGTCTTGAATGGTGATTGGGAAAGTGGATAACGATCTTGCAGGGAAATTGGCTTGGCAGGGTCAATTCCAGGTGAAAGGCCAGCTTCTGAAATTAACTCCAGCGCACGAAGAAAACCTTAGTTAATGTATACATGACCCACAAAAGGTCAGACGGCTTTGCTCGCAGACTAACTTCTGAGGCCTACGTAAAAGGCAACACCAGATGGCAGTCACGACGCATGGCAAAAACCAATGTTTAGAAAAGGAAGTCGTAAGGAAAGAAACAATTTAGATATTGTTTAGGATAAGATATGTGCAAGGAAACTAAAGGTTAAGGAGGTCCTGAACAGTGATTGAAAAACTCAGACAACGGCCAGCTAGTGAAACTGGTTTTGCACAAGGTCAGTTTCAGGTGAAGAGGGTCACTCTCTCTGCAGTTCATTCAGAGTCAGAAAAACCCAAGTTAATATATGCACGAACTCAGAAGGCCAGGCCACTTGTTCGTTGGGCCTACTTCACAGGCCTACGTGAGGGTTAAGACTAAAATGGAGTCAGGTTTGAGAGTTTCAGAACCACAGACCCTCCTTTTGCCATTACGTAGCCAATAACCTAAACTCATGTTAATCTGAATCTAGGTCTATATCTATTCTTATCAGGTCATCAAGGTGTTGCTGTAACATCATCTTATTATCCTTCACTTCTCTCGGGACTGGTCTTCTCACACAGATCGTAGCACAAAGACTACAAATGTGGGGACCACACTGGATGCATAAACAACACGAGAAAAGGATTGCTAACGCCATATCAAGAATTTTCAGAATCTTACATCCCCATTTGGAAAGCGATTCCCATAACCATCCCATCAACGACCAGTTACCTTCGTCCACATGAATAGACTCAGAGATCTTATGTAGTCTAGAGATGGCTTGGTACACTGTCGAGGCATTATCTGGTATGAAAGCGCAGCAACTAGATCTAATCAATTTGCATACCCCACTTCTATCTGCAAGTATAATATCTATAACAAAACGGTTCTGTAATGTCATAAGGCGATCCGCTTGAAGCTCAGCTGTAATATTGCTAAGGGCACCAGCAGTCTCATTTATAGTGGCCTCAACCACTCTCGTAAACTGATGAATATTCCTACTATTAGCCATAGGACCCCAAAAGGGTAGAAAACCCTTGAAGAAGTCTCCAGCTTCTTGTGCGACAGTATCTTTCGCATCGATTATACCTCTACCATATCTTGTCTTATGGTAGTCGAAAACAGCAGTGTATGTAGGGGGAAGCAAAAATGCCACGTAACATGTACCGAAAAAATCAGATGGCAACCATGTGTCTGCTCTATCGTGACAAACAAAATACGTGCCTTTAGCTGGCACAAACGGAGCAGATTTATGGGACGTGTAGACGTATGTGTGAACAGACACACTCTTGCCAAGCTGAGCTCTCGGATTCTGACCATTACCTTGCAAAAAAGAGATGACCTCGGTGGGGTATAATCCAAATAGGAGGAGACCTTCGCTGCCTTTCTTTCTCCGTCAAGCTAACACTATATGTCGTCTTATTCCAACCGAGATATGCTCGTACCTCATCTCTAAGGATAGCGTTATACGCATCGATATCTCTAATCATATCAACTATTCCCCATATCAAGGAATTATTACTTGCATTGTCTTTGACGGAACGTACAGGAGAGGCTTCATTGGCATAGATAAACATTGATTGGAGTGCCCAAACTGACCCGTTAGGCGAAAAGGGCAAAACCAAATATGGCATTCCCTTATCTGTAGTATGCGGAATAAGACCAGACACCCAACAATTCGTGGTATTTATGACTAGCTGATGCTGATGCAACATCTGTATAAACAAATTGTTCACAAATTCTGATTTTCGTGTCTGTTCTTGTTCAGGTAACGTATGAAACTCATCTGGAGAAACAGTAGAAAAGGAAAGAGTAGGTTGGGAGGTAGATGTAAGTGGCAATTGTGTGACATAGAAAATCCAACCCACACAAGCTAACGTAATATTCACAAGCATAAGAAAATACATTATTAAAAAACATTTGTTACGAATCAATATACATATTTGGACTTTAGAATCCACTTTCCTAACACATTTATCAGATTAAAAAAAATCCATCCTCTAACGTGCTGCTCACGGAAATTTTCCTTCTTCGCTTAAGTTCAAGTTCAAGTTCAAGTTTGACCCTGAACCACAGACCTTGTGTCAATACGCAGCTCACCCCTTAAGAACTTCCTACCGTGACCCTGAAGCTGAGTCCGGATGGTGACTCGAAAAAGGAAAAAGCAAAAAAGTCTCCTGATCTGACAAGGTGTAATTCACTATATAAAAGAATTCGGTTTTATTTGTCCATGGCAATGGGCTTTCTTGGCCTTAAATCGTAGCGTTCTTTATCAGGTACAGTTGGATCCTTAAATAAAAGTTCCGGATTGGTGGTGTCAATCTTTAGATGAGGAGGCACAGCAGCTTGCAGAACATCATCATCCTCGCGTTCTGACGTTTCCATGTCAAATGAGCATCACTAAAGGGCACAAATGTGGGGACTCTCTCGCAATCTGTGTCAGCTATACCATCCCTCACCCACTGATCATACGGTAAAGGCAAATGAACTTTTTTCGTATGGGTGGCATGCACCCAGTTATTTTTTACCAGCTACTCTAACAGCAGTTCTAGTGACCAGCAATACCAAATAGGGACCAGTCCATCTCGGTTCCAAATTCTTGGATCGCTGAAAATTCTTCGTCAAGATAAAATCACCAGGTTGGATCGTGTGCCCTGGATCTGTAGTAGCTGTCGGCAAACTGTCATAGACCTGTTGGTGGAGAACACGTAATTTAGCAGTCAAGTCATGTAAGTAATCCACCAACATAGGGTACTCAATACTGCTGTATTCTTTAGGATGAGGCACACCCCCAAACATTCGCAGGACGACCAAAAACAATTTCATATGGACTCACTCAAGAATGCACAGTCGTCCTTGTTGACAAAAGAGCCAACAGCAAGGCATCCGACCATGTAAGACCAGTGCTCGCTTGTACCTTAGCTAATTTCAGCTTCAAGGTACCATTGTAACATTCAACAAGTCCAGCAGACTGGGGGTGATTCGCTGCATGGAACTTCTGATTTATTCCCAAACCAGCACATACTTTCTTCATGATTTGACATACAAATTCACTCCCATTGTCCGACCATACAATTCTCGGCAAACCATACCTAGGGAAGTACTCTCTTAGCAAACCTTGGCTGTAGACAAGGCAGTATTATCCTTTAGGGGGTAGGCCTCTATCCACCTGGAAAAGGCACAAACAACCAAAAGGACATACTTCAAATTATTGCATCTCTCCATATGTATATAATCTAGCTGTATCACCTCAAACGGATACATCAGAGGAGCAAAATGACCAGCTGGAGTTGGAGTTCCCTTACCAGGATTATACTTCAGACAAATCATACAATGTTTCACTACGTTCTCCGCACGTTTCGGAATTCCAGCATTCTGCCAAACTGGAGCCAACAACTTGCATATTCCCTTCGAACTTATTGGAGCCATTCCATGAGCCATTGTAACCACTGGGAGCACATACGCATCTGGCAACAGCCATCGCTGGTGTTCTGACAACTCAACCCAACAGCCTGTCGAATCCAACATACCCGTAGTTTCTCTCCAAACACTCACTTCTTTCTCAGTCGCTTCAGCCTGAATCATTTTCACACTTTCTATTGTGTCTTCGCACATTCCACCAGCCATAACCCAATTAGCTGGGCCTGCAACATACATACGGCTCATCATGTATTTCGCCGTTTCCTTCGCAACTTCATCTGCAAACGCATTCCCTCGACCAACATCGTCCACAACTTTCTTATGCGCACTACACTTCATAATTGCAATCTGCTTTGGGAGAGTGAGAGATTCCAAAAGTTCATTCACCAACTGCCCATGCTGTATTTTTGTCCCATGCGAAGTAAGGGACCCACGCACTCTCCATAAACGCCCAAAACTATGGGTAACACCAAACGCATACTGGCTATCGGTGTAAACATTCACTCGCTTTCCTTCTGACAACACACACGCTCTAGTCAGTGCAATCAATTCTGCTGCTTGCGCAGAATTCTTTGGTATGCGTGCTGTCTCAACAACTGTATGTAAAGTTGTAATAGTATACGCTGCAGTCGTTTCACCATTCGGAAGCTTAAAACGCGAACCATCTACCCATAGGGTACCATCAACATTCGTAAGGGGAGTATCCCTCAGGTCAACTCTAGCCTTCGTTTCTTCCTCTGTACGAAGAAAACAATCATGCTGTTCCTGAGGATCCGTCCCTGTAGAGATCGGTAACAACGTAGCTGGATTCAACACATTACATCTTTTAATGTGCACCTGACTAGCCAACTATGTCAACTCGTAACCTGACAGACGTGCACTAGTAATGTGCTGTGTCTTAGTCCTGTTTAATAAGGTATCCACTGCATGTGGGACCATCACAATCAACGTATTATCCAATACCAAACCAGCAGACTGTCGGATAGAAACAGCCGCTGCAGCTGTAGCTCTCAGAGAACTCGGCAACGCCTTAGCAACTGGGTCCAACGTTGCTGAAAAATACGCACATGGACACTGCTTGTCCCCAAATGGTTGTGTCAACACTGACAACACACAACCTTCTCTCTCGTGCATGTACAACATGAAAGGCTTACTATAGTCTGGAGTACCCAACACAGGAGCCGAACACAATGCATCGCCTAGTTCGAAAAAACTTTCCTGACATTCGTCAGACCAAGGAAGAGGATGCGGAGTATCTTTCAGAGTCAATGCTATCAGAGGTTTCGCCAACAGTGAAAAATTGGGGATCCACTGTCTACAATACGATGTAATACCTAAAAAGGCACGCACTTCTCTCTGTGTGGATGGTACATTAATTTGCGCAATTGCTTGAATTCGTTCTGGAGTCAATCTCCTTCCCTCCTTCGACAAGAGATGACATAAGTAGGTCACTTCTTGGCGACAATATTGCAACTTTGAAGGGGACACTTTATGATGAAGGTCAGACAAATACCATAACAAAGAAAGAGTAGCCTCTTTACAAATCTTTTCATCATCAGCAGTAATCAACAAATCATCGACGTACTGAATAAGAGTAGCACCAACAGGTACAGGTAACACAAAACCGTCAAGCTGAGTTTTCAACGCCTGACTATAGATGGAGGGACTTTTACAATAACCTTGGGGAGCTCTCCTAAACCCGGAAGGGTCGGCCTCCTAATGAGAAGCCAAAAATATCCCTGCTCTCCTCAGCAATAGGATTACTGAAGAAAGCATTCTTCAAATCGATGACAGAAAACCAAGCTGCCGAAGCAGGAATCAAAGTCAACAAAGCAGTAATATCAGGTATCACAGGAAACTGTGGCACGACAATCTTGTTTACCTCTCGAAGATCGATCACAAACCGGTACACAGCTGGCTGAGAAGCATCAGTATGTTTAAGGACAGGCAAAACAGGACTGTTACACACATTACCTCTCGTTTCCTCAACCACACCCTTCTCAACAAGATCATAAACAATCGCTAAAAGAGCTCTCTCACCATCACTCGAGATTTTGTATTGGGGAATACGAGGTAGCCTAGCATTTGACTTAAGGGTGACAACATAAGGTGGAATCTGCAAAAGACCAACATAATTTGGACCTATAGCCCAAAGTGTATCAGGAAGCGAACGCAATTCCAGTGGCAAACAATCCTTAGACAAATACATTTGGGAAATCACTTTCTTACCGAGGGTAAGTTGTACTCCTGAAGGAGAACAATGTAATGTCGCATACAATCTTTTCAGCAGGTCAAAACCCAACAGATTCTCACCACAACCAGTCGTTAGAATAAGTGGAGCTTCCAATTCACTAGGGCCAATGGAAAGGGACAAAGGATTAGAAACCGGATTACGAACTGGGGCGCCTGAAAATCCCACTGAAACATTGGTCAAGTCAGACAAAGGTGCACCAGGAAGTTTAAAGTGCATAATAGAACTCTTCATTGCAACAGTATCCAAAAGAAAAGGTTCTACCACACCTGATGTACTCACTTCAACATAAGGTCCACTCTGATCTACTGGAACTGAGACTACTCCCTCACTTTGTCCTTGGCTGTCCTAGTTATCATTATAACCAGAACTCTCACCTTCGACATAGTAATCCTTAACATATTACTGGGCAGACTGACCACTCGGAACATTCTCTCTATCAAAATAATTCGCAGAATTCTGTAGGGAAGAGTAACGCTCATTCTGAGGGATCACACCACGTCCCCTACCCCTAGGAGCTTGCTGAAAACTACCACGACCTCTCTGATCATATGCACCATTCGTACGCTGTAACAAAGCAGGGAAACTATTCTAGTAGTGACCTTCCTTTCTGCAATAAGCACACTGATTAGGGCCAGGAAAGAATCGCTGAACATAAGGCTCAGGCTTCTGTAACAATCTCTGAAATTGTGGAGGTTGCTGAAACTGAGGCAGATTCTGACGAGGCGGATAAGCTTGCTGCAAAAGAGAGACAGCCCATGAACTCTCAGAGTCTTTTAACTTATTAGAAAGTTCGGGAAGCAAATTAAAAACAAATTTATCCACAAACAACCTTTGACCACCCTCCATACTCATATCCTGACCACTATGATCAATAAAAGTCTCTTCAAACCTAGTGAAGACATCAGATACACTCTCATCTTTCTTTTGCTTACATGCTGCTAACTATCCCAATTCACTCGTAAAGCGGGCATCATTGTTTTCATCAGAATAATAATTTTACCTGGTAATTCTGAAACTAAAGGTTCAGGTTTAGCACCTCCCTCCTGTCTACCATCTGCTGGAAACAATATTCGCCCAGGTATCACCTAATTCATCAGCATGATGCTCATGACGAATTTTCGCCCACAAGGGTTGAGGGACTACATTACCTATCAACATATCGATGTCAGCTAAATTCATAATACACGCTTCAACTGTCTGGGACAACTCCTTGTAATAACCAGCAGGATTCTTACGAAGGTCAGGTAAGGTCTGCTTAAGAGCCAAGACCTCTGCTGTCTTCCAAGGGACATGTACCCATACACTCTAGAAATGTGCCGGTAAACCCTGAATACCGTGATTAACATTAGCAACAACTTCCTCTCTCCATACAGGGGGAACCTCTCTCGTAGGATACTGCTTCACTTTCCTCCTAACAGAGGAATCAGGTTCATACAATGTCTGAGGCGAAAGTCTAGATCTGAAGGCAAGTATTGTCTCTACGGCATCTGTAACATCAGATTCCACTATCATCCCTGTAGCAAACTCTGACTAAACATCGAGCACATCCTGTGGAATCGGACCCAACTCATTATCTTCCCATTCCTGGAACAGAAAAGTACACATTACATCAAAAACATACCTTTGCTTAGGCGGTTCCCACTGAAAGAAAACATCCATAACTGCTGGCAAATCCTTCCTCGGAGCATTTAAAATCCACCTACAAGCCAACAAATCCAACACTGTCCGTTCTTCAGAACTAGGAAGCTGACTACGACTCTGTTTACGTTCCGAAACAGGGGTCGTATTCAGTGACCCAAACAATGGTGACAACAGATTAACAACAGTCTCGGTCATTCGTTTTCGAGCAGAAGGGGAAGAAGTAGACATAAGAACAGGAGAATAAGTATTCTGAGGCAAGGAAGGTGTAGGGACAAGAACAGTAGAAGTCGAAGATGCAGAAGCAGAAGGCAAAGGAGTTTGAGGCAAAGCTGGTAGCAAGGCTGGCGACCCTAGAATGGGTTGCGCAGGAGGAGGCAAAACCATCTGTGGAGCACCGGGTGGCTGAACAATAGCAGGAGGTTGAACAACAAAGGGTGGAACAACCGGAGGTAATGGAGGTGCAGTAGCACCCTGCACATAGGGAGGAGGCAATCTCAGTAAATGAGAGATCAAAGGATCTTTTTCAAGGTCTTCCATCATTTTCGGAGGAGAAGATGGCAAGGCCGGATAACATTTATCTATGGCCATGCAACGCTGTCTATCTAAGACTTCACTCGCACGCTCTTCTCCATCTTCCTTAAACTGCCTAGCAGCTTGTAGTACTGACATATTCTTATCTTTCCTATCTCTCTTTGCTTGCTTAATTTCTCGCTGTTTGGCTTCCTTACGCCAAAGGCGGAAAGAGTCAAACATTGCCGGCCGGGCTTTCTTCTTAAATAGCCTAACTTCTAGATTGTCTAAAATCTCTGTTTCAAAACTACCATATGGGGGACATTGCAAAACACCATCTTTTTTTGTGTAGCGGACACATACTTCATTATAAGTAATGGGACCCACTCCGTGTTTAGAATAGAGCTCATAAGTCGGAGTTCCAACCGGAGGTATCGGACATGAATCCTCCAATCGGGAATCCCTGTTACTACCACAAACAAACCAATTACCAAATTTACCAAGACCAGGCATTTTGCTCACTAGTCTGGTTTCAAACTTCAAAGGGAATCAAAAAAATGATACACTCGTAAATATACAAGCCCTTCAGCTTTGGTTACTGCAGCAACCAAATCAAAACCAAAGAACCAAACAAAGTCGTGGGAGCGACCCACTTATACTTTACCAAATATCTGTCACGCCACAAGAAGACCGTCTATCGTCCCGCTTTACAAACATCAATCGGAGGGTCCAAGACAAGACGACAGTCAGAGCAGCAGTCCTTCGTAGCCGTTGGAAAGCGGGAAGCCTTGCAGAAAAGACCTTTGGTCCACGTCGACATGCAGGGGTCAATGAAGTGGGGGCCCTCCTCCAGAATTTCCTCACGTGACTCCTCGCAATCTTCGGGCTTGGACCGGTACTACTGAAGTCGCCCCACATTGGCCGCACCAACTGAAGAACTGGGATATCAAATACCCAGCGGTGCCAGGGACACGCCCAAAGTCCTCTGGGTTCCCTTGCCTTAGGATACAGAGACATGGAATACTTCTAGGTGGCGTCAGAGATCAAATTTATTAGCTGCAGCTGGTAGCAGAAATTGCAGCAATACCACACGGTGTACAACTCAAGAAACTGCTCAATTTTACTAAGGCGAGACATCCCTATTTATACACAAAAAGGTACATTTAAAATGCACGCCCCTGCACCAAAATTCAACCAATAGAAAATACATGACATCACACAGCATCATATAGTAAAGCTCATTTACAGTGTCCCAACCCACAAGTTAATATTTAGGCATATCTTAATAATAATCTGGAAGGCCCGGACAAACCCTTAATTGAAAGCGTAACCCATGAAATGAAGAAACAGTAAAGAAAAGTAGTTTCAGATAATGTGCAAGATGACAGAAACATAAAGAAACTTAAAAGTTAACAAATGTCTTGAATGGTGATTGGGAAAGTGGATAACGATCTTGCAGGGAAATTGGCTTGGCAGGGTCAATTCCAGGTGAAAGGCCAGCTTCTGAAATTAACTCCAGCGCACAAAGAAAACCTTAGTTGATGCATACATGACCCACAAAAGGTCAGACTGCTTTGCTCGCAGACTAACTTCTGAGGCTTACGTAAAAGGCAACACCAGATGGCAGTCACGACGCATGGCAAAAACCCATGTTTAGAAAAGAAAGTCGTAAGGAAAGAAACAATTTAGATATTGTATAGGATAAGATATGTGCAAGGAAATTAAAGGTTAAGGAGGTCCTGAACAGTGATTGAAAAACTCAGATTACGATCAGCTAGTGAAACTGGTTTTGCAAAAGATCAGTTTCAGGTGAAGAGGGTCACTCTCTCTGCAGTTCATTCAGAGTCAGAAAAACCCAAGTCAATATATGCACGAACTCAGAAGGCCAGGCCACTTGTTCGTTGGGCCTACTTCACAGGCCTACGTGAGGGCAAGACTAAAATGGAGTCAGGTTTGAAAATTACAGAACCACAATTACACTGGGCCCAGTTCAGCACATTTTTCAGTGGGATCGAACTTCTTGGCAGGTGTTAAAGAATGGGTGGACGCCGTCCACCCATGTACACCCCTTACTCGTGCCCTGCTTACAGCACATGATCCTTCGCCTGGTCTTTGTCCTTCGGGATGAGTTTGCGCTATATAAAACTGCAAAAAAACAAAACAAAAAATGCCGATGCCACACGCCTCTTTCCAGTGCATATCACTAAAATCACAGTAGCTCCGCCCCTTACACGCACCTTTTCACAGAACGTAATGCAATAGCTCTCTTGATGTAAGCCGTATCTCCTCCGTTATGGTTTCAAAACTTAGGAATGGGTGTATGTAAGTGCCATCTTGCCCAATGTTTACAGAAATATCCGAGGGGAAATCAGTTGTGTGTTTCTGTCACTGGAGTATGTGGCACTTTCACAGAGTGCTAGCTGGCTGCTTTCCTGATAAGCTTTTAATCACAATAACCACAACTGTGAACTTTGTAATATGAACCTCATTGCCCTAAAAAAACATCCTCCTGTATTACATGCAAGACCTATTGCATTGCCAATGCTTGTTAGGACCTGCCGTCAGGTCCTTCCATGCCCAGGCAAACACAAAGCCTCGTTGAGAGGGCCTTTTAAAGAAAGCTCAGCCCTGCCCCTGGAGTGTGCATGCAATGTGTGTGAGGGGCAGGCCTTAGGCTTTACTGGAACCCCTACAAAGCTCATCCAGGACAGGAAGGAGGATGGGGGGTTCAGGTCCTACTGGGGCACCCAGGTGCACCCACTGAGCGATGACGCATGGAGACGACCACAGTTCCTAGGTCTCCGATTGATGACAGAGAGCTAGCTACGTGACCCTTGTGCGCAAATGCCTCATATCGCAGTCTCCAGGGTTGTAACCTTTGGACCCCGCTCCTAGAACCCTCCTATTGAGAGCTTTTCACAGAAATGTTCAGTGCTTTTAGCAGACAGAAATTTAACCGCATCCTGCCAGAAGAGTTGGATTGCTAGGCACTGCCACAGCAGATGAACATCAGATGCACCTTCTAGCCTACACTTGGGGCAAGGCCTCTTCTAGCTTCCGCCCATCTGTGAGAGCTTCTTAGGAGACCAATGCACCCTGTACAGAGGTGTCAGAGGAGCAGATCTCCCTGTAACCCAAAGTGTGGACATAGATACTTGCCATAGGTGTAGGATGTCTTGCCCCTGCAGGTCCCTCTTCCTAATTTCCTTGGGCAGTGCTGAGGGCCTTCCTCCTCTCGTACCAGCATCCAATACCACTCGGACACCTCTTTCATATATCCCCGGTCTCTCATTTCTCTTCCTCCCTTTCTGATTGGAGCCCAATACCTGATTGTTTACTGAGCCAACTTGAAAATTGGTAATGTTTTAACCTTGATGGAGTGAAGTTAGAGCTGATTGCTAAGGAATCCCATGATATCAAAGAACCTTGTTCAACTAACGGACCCCATCTTCTCAAAGGCTGCTGTTAAAATTGGAGAGGCTGAGGCGTCTTGTAGACATTGAGGGGTCCCCGGTGTTTCCATATCGGCGGTTTATAGCAATAACAGGGAATTCCAAGAACGTTTAACTTGGGTCCACAGCTTGCAAGCTGCAGATAGAATCTTGAATTTGATCTTCTTAAAGTACTTAAGGTGACAATTTAAAAAGAAAATAGTTGCCTTCATACAGAAGATTTTTTGTTAGATCCCTAAGATCAGATGGATTACTTTGTTTGCAATACATGAGCAGCTGTCTTAGATTTTTCAAAGAGAAAGGACAATATTATTGCTGGAAGTCCGGGAGTGCCATCCCTCCAAGCTATTGGTTCGCTTTTATTCTTGTAAATGAAGCTCCTCGAGTCAACTTGTAGCTTTCTAAACCATTCAGTCTTAAAATGTAGCAGAAGATAGTTAAATATGTAGGTGCATTTAGGTAGGCTCATCATTTTGACTATGTTTGCTCTCCCTAAAATAGACAGAGGCAGATGTGCTCTGAGTGTAACAACTTCTTAGTTTCCAACCTGATTCTATTGAAATTAATGAATGTCATTTTGTCCACGTATTTGACTACCCTTACCCCTAGGCATCTGATTCCTGACCTTACTAGTGGGGAGTCAAATGTATCATTCCAAGTCATAGTCGCATCCATATCAACATTTACAAGATATCCAGAGACTCACCCAATGGCCCCCGTTAGTTCCATCATGACTGGTAGTGAGGCCTCCCGATTGCACGGGTTGATTATAAGACCATTTGCATGTCGTTCTTCTTTTTTAATCCAGTCCATATATCGAAAAGGCAGAATTTCTTGTTCGCCCCTTATCCTTCTTACCAAGGGGTCTTTATATAAATTTAAAAGGAAGGACAAAAATCGGCATCCTTGTCGAGTACCCCGACCATTAGTAATTTTGGAATTAAGGAACCCATTTATCACTATCCTAGCTGTGGGGGCATTGTATATTGTTCTTATAGCATTGAGGAAGTTGTTGCCTAATCCATTCTGATCAATAACTTCATATAAATAAGGCCACCTGACTCTGTCAAAGGCTTTGGCAGCGTCCATCATTATAATGGCTGCGGGGGTCTTTATTGTAGTAGCAAAGTGAAGTGCACTCACCATATCATGAGTTAAGTCATGGAGCTTCCTATGTTTCATAAACCCTTTTGATTGTAATGTACAATATTTGTTGTTACACTGTCTAGCCTTTTAGCGAGTATTTGCGTGAATATTTTATAATCGCTATTAAGCAGAGAGATTAGCAAGTATGATTCACATTTCTTTGGGTCCTAACTAGGTTTTACAATTAACGTTATAGCTGCCTCATTCCAAGGGATTGGGGAAGGTAAATGTTTAATATCGATGTTGTTCAGTAATTTGGTACGGTATGGCGCAATCACTTCCTTTAGGGCCTTGTATAGCTCATTCGGAATGCTGTCTGGCTCTGCTGCTTTTCTTTTCTTAAAGTGTCTGATTGATTTTTCTACCGCTAGAGCAGTCATTTCCAGATTAAGAGATGTTTGTTGTCTGATAGCTAATCCAGGGAGAATGTCCTGTTGTAGCCACTCAGTCAGTCAGTCAGTCAAAGTACTTTTATTTGATTTTGATAAAAATCATAAAAAGACATTGCATACAAAAGTTCATGAATACATTTACAGATACATCAGGTACAATCATGTTAAAATAGAGATTAAAATACGTGATCAGACTTTACAATACAGCCTTATAAAAAGCAGTTTACAAAAGTTCAAAATCTATAAGAATATCAGCAACGGCAGACACAGTGCAAAATAGGCAATTTGATCTACAGCAAAAGGGAGTCATTGTATGCTGTCAATGGATACATGTTTAGCTTTAATGCGCGCTACTGCGGCCAGGAAACTTCCCATACAAAAATTATTATACGAACAGTACTCATCGACTGTAAATATAGGAGTGCCAGTTTAACTTCTCTAAAGCCCGCCTCCCTTAAGATTGGGAGCAAGTATTTCTTTCGGGGCACTAAAAACAGTGTGCAAAACAGAGCAAAGTGCGTGGTATCCTGAATTGAATGATTGTCGCAGGAGCACAGGGGGGCTGAGTCTGGCTTGGCCCAGGATGGGTAATTTCCCAATAGGTAAGGGATCAGATTTAATCTGAATTTTGTCAAGAGGAACCTGCGGAATGGTCTTGTGACTATTGTGAGGTAGGGTTCCATGGCAGGGGAGCATTTTGTTAAATAGTGAATCCTGACCGAGGGCTTCTGCAGTTCTATTTCCTCTCGGTTTGATCTTGCCAGGGACAAAAACTGCCTCTTGATCGAAACTACGTCCTTAATTGTTATGCTTTTAGGTGAATCAAAAAGTTCCGGTCTTCCTAGCCGATGAAATGACCTCCTCAGATAGTTCAACCAAGGAATCTTTTTGTGGTGCTCCAGTGACATAACATCCTCCATAATAGAGTGGTTCAAGGGTACCTCTTTGTTGAGCCACGTCTTTAGCCAGTAGATCAGTGGGGCCAGGTTTAGCCTGTCAGTTATATAGTCCAAGCCCACCTCCGAATAAATGGAATAAGTTGGGGTAGATGGGGGGACTGATAGTAATGAGCGTAAAAACCTGTTCTCCACTCTATGGGAAGGTTCAAGCTGTGCATACCCCCAAATTGGCGCGCCATACATGACTATTGACAGACATTTCGAGGTGTAAGCCTTCAGTAGGGCCTCCATTGGCCTAGCACCCAGTCTTTTGGAAAAAGCCATGAGGGCAGCTGATGACCTGGACACCGATAAGCTTTTTGCTCTAACCTGTGGGCCCCACGTCCCCCTCTCGTCAAAGAGCACCCCTAGATAGAGAAAAACTGCAGTTCTGGAGACCTCCAGACCCTTGAATTTGTAGGTTTTATTCGTACTTTTAGGCCTGTGTGCTCCTACTACCATTGTGTGTGATTTACCCACGTTAACCTTCATGTCCAGGTCGTCCATGAAGGTACCAAATGCATCAAGCAGGCACTGCAGAGCGTTACCAGTACGGGCAATAAGGACTGCGTCGTCCACGTATAGGAGTGCTGGGATCTTAGATACTACTTCACGCGGGACATCACCCCCGGTCTTCTCTAGGCACTTCCCCAAACCATTGATGTATATGGTAAACAGGAGAGGGGCTAGTATGCATCCCTGCCTTACCCCACGCCTGGAGTTAAATTGGTCACTGCATCTTCCCTCCCTGGTGACCCTGACCTTAGCGGACAGATCCTGGTGTAATAAGGCTATGAATCTAACCAGGGCTTCGTCTATCCCAATCTTCAGTAACATGGCCCAGAGCTTTGTTCTGTTTGAGGAAATATAAATTTTTGGTCAAGTTGTGTTCCCTAGCGCGTACCCCACCGACTCCATGTACCAGCTTAAAATGCATGTAACTTCCCTCCTGTGCCAGCTATGAATACGCAAATACATTTGCGTCCAACGTTAACTTGTCCTCTTTCAGACCCACCCTGAATGGGTTAAATAGCCGTTCCTAAGTATGCTATGCCAACGTCTTTTTGTAGTGTACTCTACATGTTTTTCCTGCTCTGACAGAGTAGGCCCTGAATTTCTGCCATCGAGCCTCTTTTTCTGGCTTCTGACTATGACAGCCTCAGCCCAGGTTGCCTCCGTACCCGTGAACTCTGACTTACTCCCAGCGCGGCCCCTCGCGCTTAGCTCAGCCTGCTTTCTGCCAAGACTGACTATAACCTTCGAGTTATCTGTCCGCTCCTCGAAAATGCATTCCTGCCTACCAGCTTCAGTAAACATCCTCCCCAGCTGCAGAGCCAAAGGGCCGACCTGTCTCCGTGCAAGTAATTCATAGCCTCTGTTACCATGCTCCCATGGAAGGCCCCGTGCCCCCACGCTTCTCATGTAGACACTTAGGCGCTTATACACGCATCCACAGTTAGCATAGAATAGCTTTCTGCCCTAGAGACCTTTCCGCCCAGATAATATGGTTCCTAAACATCAGATATCAGATATGATAGAAGTACAAGTTGATCTGACATGCCAGACTTCTGTCTCTTTCCGTCAGTGTAAATGTCAAGTCCCCTGCACCCCGTCAATCACACGTCATGCAGCTGCGCGCGCATCCAAGCTTCCGATTTCTGCTGACATTGCAACATTTCTGTTAACGCCACCCACTCGCGTCACCTATCAGTGACGTTTCTAGCACACACCTCCAGTTCACGCCTCTTGATTACGTACTAGTACCACGTGTATACTGTTATCTTGTCTTCTCTCAACTGTTACGCCTACTGCATTGCTTCTTATGAAATGAATTAAGTATATAAGCTATGTATTGTCAATAAAATGTAGCGCGCTCTTTCTATCCCTTCTGACACCCCTGTGGTGGTCAGAATCCGATATCTTGGTCATGACCATTCCTTTTTAAGGAATAAAACCCTTAGAAACTCTAACACCACGGACTCTGTTTTTTTCTTCCGATCTGAGTTATTATTGATTAAGTACTTACCTGCATAGAAATTAAGAGAGTAAATTAATTATTTACGTCATTTTGGCGCCCGAATAGGGACCCCTCCCCCACCTCACGCGCCGGTTGGCGCATTGCAAGCTCTGTCCCCTGCCATCAGTTAGATGGAACCAACGCGTACCGGCAGGATTTCCTGCATCTCCCTCTGACCCACGGAGGTGACGAAGACTGCGATCAGTGCCCAGACGAGGCGGTGAGGAGTGCGGAGGATCCCGACCAGAGCCTAGCCGAAAGAAGCAAGGTCCGAGGTGTCAAGAGGCCCACCAGTTTTCCGAAGTTTTCCGAAGTTTCCCGAAGTCGAGCCGAGTCGAGTCCAGTCCAGTCGAGTTTTCCGAGGCCTTCTGTTTCCGTGCTTCCCGGTGAGTACCATTGCTGGGACGTATCTAGACGGGTTTGGGTACACAAGTCCGGTCTGCACTGTTTTTAGGCAGTGTATCTGTACTGTTTAGCAGTACATCCAGTATAGAGGGTAGTCATCTATGTCTCAAATGTTTTCTTGTGTGATTAATGTCGTGGTATGAATGTGACCGTTTAATGTGCATTATTGTGTTTCTTGTATAAACTAGCTGTATCTAGTATTAAGTAGTAAGGATCGAGTATTCAGTAATAAGTAAACAAGATGCCGTTTTTCAACAAGTTAAAGCAGATAGGAACTAGGAAAGGGATACTGGAGGAAGAAATTCCTATTCCCCCTAGGGACACTCCAGGTAACTTTATGTATCATAAACATGGCATAGATGCCATATTGTATCTAGACTTATGGGCCGATTATACCAAGCACCTAGAAGAAAGACACAGATGGCCCACTACCGGAACATGGGATGCCGAGTGCATCATGAAGGTAGAAGAAGCATTATGGAAAAAGAAAGCTAGACAATCTCAGAAAGACGCCATAGAATTCTGGCGTAAGGAATCACATAAGCGTGCTGAGAAAGCACTCCGTAGAGAAGACAGACTTAAAGAATCAGACAAGGCCCAAGAAAACGAGTTAGTTACTGAAGGGATCCGAGTAAAAACAGAACAAATAGACCGTGCCCGAAACAATCTTGTAAATGGTATGTATCTCGCGGCCGAGGGTACACCTGAGGCCCTATCAGAAATACCGAAAAACTTACCGCCACCATTAGTTCCAACTAAAGTAATGCATAAGACTACTAAAGACATATTCCTAAATTCTTATCTAGAGGATGTAGCACCAGCTTACACCAATCTGCCTGTTCGTGCCTTGCCTACTGACAGGGGCGGGGGTGGCACCCCGCCCCCGGATCATGTCCCGCCAGTACCGCAACAGACCTCCCCCGTTCCGCCAGCCCCGCCACTTCCCGCACTCAAAACTGACCTACCGAAACCACTTCTACCTGATCCTACGAAACGACAAACTCAAGTTCAGATCCAGACTCCGCAGGGAGATAATGCTCAAGCGTCCGCCTCAGGAGGGGCGACCGCGGGTCTTCGGACCCCACCATTAACACACAGATTCACTCTCAGGGATATGCAGAGTCCTCTCACGTTCAGGTCACCCCGCCTGGACGCATTAAAAGAAAACATTTCAGTTTGCAGATATGATCCAGTACCCGGAAAAAACGATCTAATGATATTGGCATCACTACGGTTAAGATCTGCTACTGATATCTTGCTATGCTATGTAGGGATGAAGGACCGTCTAGATAGAATATATGAGTTTGTACAGACAGGGAAAGACCCTGACAGTATCAAGGATGCCATGGAGAAACAGAAAGTTGACATTCAAGCACAAATACTACGATTTTTCATAAATTGCCTAATAAGAGAACGAGACAGGCCTGGAACAGATCAAAGTGAATTAGATGCACTAAACAAGTGGGGTCAACATATAGCCGATGGAAAACATGACAAGGGGGCTTGCATAGCCAGTATGTACAAGAAAATCAGAAAAGCAGTGATAACCGCACACCAGAAAGAAAAAGCTTCCTCCGAGGAGGAAGAAGAACCTGAAGAACCAGAACGAGCTACAGATACCATAGCGTATGTAGGTAAGGGAACTTACCTTAGGAAGGGCATCCGTTCAGAAAACAAGAGAGTTTTTCTCTCTGCTTTAACAAACCCAAATTCTTCTGAACACCAGTTCCAGGAGACTGATAAAAGACTACGAGAAAGAATGGGGTACCATGTACTCAATTCGATGGATGAACAAGAACTAGCTCGGTCAGCCATCTTATGGGCTGAAAATCCGGACATATATAATGATGATACCTTAGCACAGACGTTTCTAAACCTTTGCCCAGACGAACAGAAATTAGCAAGTGTATACATGATTCAGCACCTCCTCACGAAATACCGAAATAAACATTCCGATCCAGGTCCCTTACACGAAACATTAGAAGCACTACTCATGGATAGATGGAGAGGTTTCAGTACCAAGTTAATACAAATAATTCTAGAACAACGACATAAATATAACACTTTCATAAGTTCTGAATATGTTCCGGCCCCGCCTCCAGAAAGGAAAATGTACCACATGCAATGCGGTAGTGGCATTGAAAGTCAGAACCCCTTACGAGAAGTACACCCAGTTATGGGTACGGATCATGTCTTGAAACATGTATATGTACACACGCCACTGACTAAGTTAGAACTGTTAGAAATGAAGAAACTAGTTCCGTGCCATGATAAAGACCCTGCAGGTTTTCACAGAGAGCTTAAAGACATGTTACTAATGGGGGATTACACGTATGATGATATTATGAAAATGTTAAAGGTACTGTTGCCCACGGGCATTTACGAGAAATTAAAGGAAAAAGAATGGGAGGTGGGAGACACAAAGATTGCATGGGCAGAAATAGAAGACGAAGAAAGCAAACGTGTCCCAGGGGTAGGCCTTGGGGACAAGACTAAAGCATTACCCGGTTTAATAGTACAGGTTCTGCCAAGATTATTGACAACTAGAAAGGAAGATTGGGACGCCATCTCGTCCTGTAAACAGAAACATGATGAAGATACTAGTGACTTCTATTCCAGATTCGAGAAATGTTTCATTATAAATAGTGGCCTACAACCAAGCAGCGAATCATATCCACACCTTTTTGTATCAAAACTAGTCGAGAACTCCCTACCATTAGTTAAAAATAGAGTGTACAAAGTTGAAAGTACTTGGCAGGCAAATACGCCATCCCAGATGTTACAAATGTTACAATATCATCAGAACAGAATTAGAGAAGAACAAGATCAGGAACAGAAACGTATGAAAGACACCAAGATGAAAATGTTAGTAGCTCAGACGGTCCCGACCGACGGTCAGAGAAAAGGTGGGACCCAGACAAGTCACACTACAGTTTCCGTTAAAGGGACATGTAATTACTGTAAACAGCCAGGTCATTACGTACATGAATGCCCAGTCCTGAAACATAACATAGCAACAGGTAAAACTAAAGAAAGACCGCATCCGTCTAGACAAGACCAGGTCCAGCAACAGACTTCACAAAATGTACAGCCAATGCAGAATACACAGCCTATGCATGCTCCATCTCATACAGCACAGACAGTAGCAGGACCACAGCCCATTGCCGCGACTCAGCAAGTTTCGCAACAGATGTACCAGTATGCCCAATCTGCATATCCAGAATACCCCCGATATACATGAAACAGCCTAGAGAGGGAAGGTGGTTTGCCTCTTATTGAAATTCCTGTAGATCAAGAAGGTCCTTATGTACACAGTTACGTATTGGGAAAAGACAGAAAGTTTTTAATTGACACAGGGGCAAGCCGCACCACAATCAGCCATAATGAAGTCCCAGGGGCACCCCTCTCAGGCTCACAGAATGTTTCCCTTGGTTTTTCAGGACAGCCTATTGTAAATGAAGTATCGGAACCAGTACCCTTGGCTGTGGGTCCATTATCACGAGTTACAGATTTGTTACTTACGAATTCATGCCCAGAAAATCTGTTAGGAATTAAAACTCTGAAGGCTCTAGGAGTTATAATCTGCTGTTCCCCGGAGGGAGTTAGACTCTTTCTACGGGATTTCAAGGGTCATTATGTTTTACGAGAATTTGATGTCAGATTGAAAAATGTACCAGATCACCTATGGGCAAAAGGCCCAGCTGACGTAGGTTGTATGCATATCACTCCATACCGTGTTACACTCAAGACAGGAGTTGTTCTACCCAGAATCAGACAATACAAGTTACCACCCGATGCTGTAGTGGCTTTACTGAAAATTGTTGAAGAGCTTATTGCCCAGGGAGTGGTCATAGAGACCGACTCCAATATCTGTAATTCACCCATCATTCCAATTCTTAAACGTACTGACCCCAATGCACCGCCAGTATATCGGCTGGTGATTGATCTTCGAGAATTGAATAAATGCATTGTACCACAGTACCCTGTGGTCCCCGATATCTCTTCCCTATTGACTGCTATTGATTCAGAAGCAACGTTCTTTACTGTAATTGATCTCAAGAACGCTTTCTTCAGTGTACCTATTGATCCGGAGAGCCAATATCTCTTCGGATTCAGTTTAAATGGACGAAGTTTCAAATTTTCCCGCGCACCTCAAGGATTCACAGAAAGCCCCAGCATCTATAGTCAAGCACTGAAAAGACAACTAGATTGTATTCAAATGCCAGTTAATACCGCTTTACTGCAATACGTCGATGATCTACTGATCACCGCACGAAGTGAGCCCGAATGTGAACAAGCATCATTGACAGTTTTACATTTCCTGGCAGACAAGGGACACAAGGTGTCTCCTTCGAAGCTACAATTCTGTGTTCAGCAAGTTGTATACTTGGGTCACTTGCTGTCCAAAGTGGGGAGACAGCTCACTCCCGATCGCATTCAGTTAATTGTAAACATGCCACGACCCCAGACACAAAAGGAAGTGCGGGCCTTCATAGGCCTCACCTCGTACTGCAGACAATGGATTCCTCAATATGCATTTCTAGCTAAACCACTCATCCAGTTAACGACGCAGGAGGCAGCAACTTCGACTGTCCTCCCTTGGACTCAGGAACATACACAAGCCTTTGAGGAATTAAAGAGAGCATTATGCCAAGCACCAGTTTTAGCGACACCATGTTACAGCAAACCGTTTACACTTTTTGTTACAGAACGTGATGGTACAGCATTGTCTGTCCTCACTCAAGATCAAGCAGGTTCACATAAGCCTTGCGCTTATTTTTCAAGTACATTGGATTCAGTAGCCCAGGCACTCCCTGCGTGCTTAAAGTCAGTAGCAGCAACAGCGTTAGCAATAAGACAGAGCGATTCAATTGTTTTAGGCCATCAGTTAACAGTACAAGTTCCACACTCTGTAGAGGTTCTTTTAAACAGAACTCAGACTCAACACTTGACTATAGCACGACTGACAGGTTACGAATTGACACTATTCCAGCCACACATAGAAATCAGACGCTGCAGTATCCTGAACCCAGCAACACTGTTACCTACCATTATGACAGATCCAGCTCCGCATGATTGCATAGAGATCATTAATGCAGTAACAAAGCCCCGACGAGACTTAACAGATGTTCCATTGACAAATCCAGACCTGACACTTTATGTGGATGGTTCATGTATGAGAACAAGTACAGGAGAGTTAGTGGCCGCGTATGCAGTGACCACTGAAACTGAAATTAAAGAAACACATCGTATTGATACACTGTCTGCTCAAGCGGCAGAGCTCATCGCTCTGACCCGAGCCTGTATTCTAGCCAAGAACAGAAATGTCAACATATACACTGACTCCCGTTATGCGTTCGGAGTTGTACACGACTTCGGCATGTTATGGCAAGAACGAGGTTTTCTGACCTCTCACGGTGCCAAGATCCAACATGGTCCCCTCATTCAAGCACTGTTAGAAGCAATACATCTGCCTTCAGGCATATCCGTCATGAAGTGTAAAGCACATACTAAAGTCACAGATTCTGTTTCCCAGGGTAACGACCTGGCAGACCAAACAGCAAAACGTACAGCATTGACTAACACTCAGACAACTGACATAACAAAGACAATAGGACCGACAAATTGCATGACAGTCAGGGATCCCGCACTAGATGTTATTGACATTCAGACACACGCTACCCCAGAAGAAATAAAGAAATGGATTGAACTAGGAGGGATCCAGACAGATCAAGGTTGGATGACGAAGGGAAAATCTACATGGTTTCTCCCTGACTCTATGGTTCAAGTCATGATAAATACAGCACATAGCCCAGCACACCTAGGAGAGAAAGCGATGTTAGACAGTTTACAAAATCTTTGGAACAATAAACACTTACGAGCAGCAGCGAAACAGAAAGTGCGTACTTGCATGATCTGTTGTCAGTTCAATCCAGGTAAAAGCGTCCCTGTAGAGCAAGGTGGATTTCATCCTCCCGATCACCCTTTTGAAGTCCTCCAGATGGATTATATCCAGATGGACCGTTGTCGAGGATTTAAATATGTTCTCGTAGTTGTCTGTGCTCTGTCCCGCTGGACCGAAGCATACCCAGTCCCAGATTACACTGCTCCGACCACTGCCAAGCAGCTGGTTTGTGAATTCTTCCCACGATACGGCTTGCCTCGTGTCGTGTACTCAGATAACGGTCAGCCATTCTCATCTGCATTAATGAAAGAAGTTTCTCTATTACTGGGATACCAGTGGAAATTCCATTGTGTCCGACATCCTGAAGCCGCAGGCCTTGTAGAGAGGCATAACCAGACACTAAAGATCCGCCTTGCCAAAATATGTCAGGAGAAAGGGGTCGACTGGATAGTCGCCCTGCCAGTGGCACTATTCTACATGAGAATGGTTGCCCATTCGAGATCAGGGCTATCTCCGTACGAGGTGGTCTTTGGCAGACCACCGAATATGTGGGGGACGCCCTTTCCGAAAAAGATCACTGATGTTGATTGTAATATGTTGACAGATTACCTTGCCTCCTTGATGTCTGCACTCCAATCATGTCGTTCACAGGTTGCCGCAGCCTTCCCTGACAACACTGATGTAAAGCCGCATGACGTCCGTCCCGGGGACCTCGTCCTAGTGCGCAATTTTGATAGAAAGAGTCCGTTGGAGCCCCGCTGGAAATCACCGAAGACCGTCCTTCTCACCACGAGGACCGCCGTGAAGATCGAAGGGAGAAAGGGGTGGGTTCACACGAGTCATGTGAAAAGATTTTTTGAACTGAAACCTGATCGAGACTCGTCCACCCCCACCAAAGACTGTGTTGATCCAAAAGACTTTACAGAATCTGAACGAGATAAAACTCCCCAAGAAGACTATCGCATGAAACTCCGATCTAGCAAGTCAGACAGTTTAATTGTTTAAGTCCTCCCCTAGGTGAATCGGTTAAATAGTTTCTGACATGTATCCCCTAGATCGAGATAGAGAGAGAGAGAGGCGAATTAAGAAGCATGTATATTGTAAATCACTCCGTAGTCACTGTATAGTGACACTATTAATCATGTTTATTCTGAGTATTCTAATTATTGTTGCAAGCATCCTTTTACCTATCTACTACCCTATTTTCAAGCGTGAACAATCTGTTTACAATGTCTCTGCTGAACACACTTTTAGCAAGTTACCTCCACATGAACTTTCCTACAGACTTGCGCTGCGCAACAACTCTTTTATTAGTATGCTACATCATTCCCATCAAACTAACAATGCTACAGACTGCTGGATATGTGGCCGACTCCCTCCCTACCAGAATTACAAGGGAGCTCTGCCCCTCTTTCCGTACCCGTTCACTCACAATGGCTCCTGCGGTGCATGGTTTAAAATAATTAATTCCTTAGATCCTGATATTGCTGTTTTCGACGGGGGCTGGGTTTGGGGAAACCTGAACTTAGTCCTGCTCGATGTTTGCTACCCTGATAAGGAGGGACTCCCCACTAGAATAGGAACTGATCTAGAAAATGAAGTGTATGGATTAGGTAACTATACAATTAGCCTTATGATTCTTACTGTTGAATCCGAAGACGCACCTGTTATACCCACTATGCCAGTACTGCCAGTTACTGGTGAATTATGTATCAGGAAGAAAGGTTCAGTACACTTAGGTCATAGTAAATGCACTACTGTGGTCGAATTCAGTGATCATGGAAAATCGTCCTTTAAAGCTATTAGTCATTCTTACTTTGTTTGTGGTCATACCGCATACATACGTCTACCTCCAGATTGGGATGGTACCTGTTACATTGCATTCCTTCTGCCACCTGTTTTCCTAGCCCCCCCTGATTACCATAGAAATACCAATCTAGTAAAGAATAGACCCAGAAGAGATATCCCACTTGTCGACTACACAGAAACGGCATGGGAACAGTACACCGATTTTAATAAAGGATTCTTTTTCTTTTTAGGACCTGTTCAGAATAGTAAATTAATACGCAGATTAACTAGAACACTTGAAGCAGTAGTAAATGAAACTGCCTCCGCCTTAGGTAACCTAACAGAAGAACAGTCCGCCATGCGGGTTGTTGTCCTTCAGAATCGTCTTGTTATTGACGTCATCTTGGCAGATAGAGGCGGAGCTTGTAAGGTCATCGGGTCAAGTTGCTGTGTTTTCATACCACAAAACGCACCATCTGTATATCAAGCTATTACACGTCTCCATAAAATTGCAAATCAGATACATCAGGATCCAGGCACCTGGACTTGGTCCGGTTGGTTCTGGACAACGTTAACAGCTTGGGGATGGAAGATCCTATCCTTCCTAGGCATTGGCTTAGTCCTAGTATTCAGTTGCTGCTTGTGCCTACAGTGCGGGCCAGCGATTTGTGGACTGTGTGCCACTTCTTGTATTGAACATTCCAGTTTTTTCTCAAAACGTAAAAGAAAGAAAGAAGAACAAATGATGTTACAAGAACAAACTGATCGATTCATGAGGATCGATATATCATGAAGGGTCCGTAGGGAACAAGGAGGGAATGAGGAAATATAAATTTTTGGTCAAGTTGTGTTCCCTAGCGCGTACCCCACCGACTCCATGTACCAGCTTAAAATGCATGTAACTTCCCTCCTGTGCCAGCTATGAAGACGCAAATACATTTGCGTCCAACGTTAACTTGTCCTCTTTCAGACCCACCCTGAATGGGTTAAATAGCCGTTCCTAAGTATGCTATGCCAACGTCTTTTTGTAGTGTACTCTACATGTTTTTCCTGCTCTGACAGAGTAGGCCCTGAATTTCTGCCATCGAGCCTCTTTTTCTGGCTTCTGACTATGACAGCCTCAGCCCAGGTTGCCTCCGTACCCGTGAACTCTGACTTACTCCCAGCGCGGCCCCTCGCGCTTAGCTCAGCCTGCTTTCTGCCAAGACTGACTATAACCTTCGAGTTATCTGTCCGCTCCTCGAAAATGCATTCCTGCCTACCAGCTTCAGTAAACATCCTCCCCAGCTGCAGAGCCAAAGGGCCGACCTGTCTCCGTGCAAGTAATTCATAGCCTCTGTTACCATGCTCCCATGGAAGGCCCCGTGCCCCCACGCTTCTCATGTAGACACTTAGGCGCTTATACACGCATCCACAGTTAGCATAGAATAGCTTTCTGCCCTAGAGACCTTTCCGCCCAGATAATATGGTTCCTAAACATCAGATATCAGATATGATAGAAGTACAAGTTGATCTGACATGCCAGACTTCTGTCTCTTTCCGTCAGTGTAAATGTCAAGTCCCCTGCACCCCGTCAATCACACGTCATGCAGCTGCGCGCGCATCCAAGCTTCCGATTTCTGCTGACATTGCAACATTTCTGTTAACGCCACCCACTCGCGTCACCTATCAGTGACGTTTCTAGCACACACCTCCAGTTCACGCCTCTTGATTACGTACTAGTACCACGTGTATACTGTTATCTTGTCTTCTCTCAACTGTTACGCCTACTGCATTGCTTCTTATGAAATGAATTAAGTATATAAGCTATGTATTGTCAATAAAATGTAGCGCGCTCTTTCTATCCCTTCTGACACCCCTGTGGTGGTCAGAATCCGATATCTTGGTCATGACCATTCCTTTTTAAGGAATAAAACCCTTAGAAACTCTAACACCACGGACTCTGTTTTTTTCTTCCGATCTGAGTTATTATTGATTAAGTACTTACCTGCATAGAAATTAAGAGAGTAAATTAATTATTTACGTCATGTTCACCAAATCAAAAGCCGAGGAGAGGACGATAAATGCTAGAAATAAGGACCCCTCCTTGGCAACCGTGTACTTGGCGAGCAGAAGATGTAAATTGGAGAACTGTTCCACTGTGCCCCTCTTTTCCCTGAAACCATATTGTATTTCGGCTAGCCCATCATGATTCTCTATACTCTCCCTGAGCTTGGTTAACAGGACTCTGCCTAAGATTTTGACGGCAGAGTCCAGGAGGGATATGGGCCTATAACAGCCTGGGTCGTCCCGGTTACCTTTCTTAAAAATTGGGACAATGATGGAGGTTGCCCAGGAAAATGAAAAAAAGCTGCTGGTGGCTGCGTTAAATACGTTGGTCAGAACGCCTGCCCAGATACCAGGGGAAGATTTATACAAGTTGCCCGGGACTTCGTCAGGGCCTGGTGCTTTGTTCTTTGAGGTTTCATGGATGGCTTTTTCCACTTCACCTATATTGGAGGTCAGGGCATAAGACTCCAGGCCGGTTGGTGGATCGGGGGTACTGTCCATGCTCTCGGCACCATATAACGCACTAAAGTGACTGATCCATTTTTCATCCGGAATCACACAATCCATGACTGAATTAGGTGAGTCCATGAAAAAGGGCTGGTTTATTACATTCCAAAATGCTTTACTGTCCCTTAGAATGTCTACGTTCAATAGGTTATCCCAGGCTATTGACTTAATCGTTTCTTTCCTTGATTTGATGGCCGACTTGTACTGTTTCCTAAGGTGTGCTATATTCCTCGTGTCCCTTATAGGTTGCTTTAGAGCAAGCATCAGCAGTCTATGGGCCTTGGAGCAGTTTTTAATCGAACCAGCGATGGGGTTTGCTGGTTCCCCGCCTCGTGCTGACCGTAAGATCTTTCACAATTTGGTTGCAAATTGCTTCAAAGGCCCCCTAATTTCATCAGCAGGGGACGAAGTGTTTTGGCATACCTCTAGATAGCAGTTGATTTTTGGTAGGAGCTCAGCGTGAAAAGTATTGGGCACTACATTGGCCCACTTGAGCCTTCTCCCCTGGTCGGTTGGACGTACTGAGATATGGGCCTCTTGTGGATCGGGCGTAGGGCCCATATGCTGCCCCCAGGCTACCTCCGCTACTACCTGCTTGTGGTCACTATGTACAGACGCCAGCGTGTTGTATGACATTACCCTATTCAGGATCCCTGGGGTCATAAATATGTAATCGATAGTGGACTCTGGGCTAGTGCCTTTGTAGGTATGGGATCTAATGGTGCCTTCGGGTGAGTTAGGTTCATAGAGATTATGATAAGCCACTAAGTCTTCTAGCTCTGCCCCCTCAGTGGAATGCTCAAAATGTGGCCCTACTGGCCCTGCGGGGTCTGCCCTGATCGTTGAACCACATGGACCGTTGCATGGGTGAATATTAAAATCTCCTAAAAGAATAATTTCATGGCTAAGACGTGTGTTTTGACTGACAGAAACTAAAAAAGCATCTAGGATTGCAATACTATTATTGCTAGTATCCTTATTCATTGAATTATAACAATTGATATAAAAGGTGGGGAACTAACCTTTCAACTATTAGCAGGTTTGGCCAGGGATTGTTGACCAGTTTCAACGAGCCTCTGAGTTTCAGGGAAAAAAGTGTTATGAGACCACCCCTAGCTCTACCTGAGCTACTTGGGGATTCGGCCTTAACGAAGCTAGTAAAGCCGTCCAGGCAGAAACTATCTGCTGTGTCCCAAGTCTCCTGCATGGTGATAACTTCATATCCGCGGACCACTCCCACCCAATCCTCATTTGTTACCTTGCTTTTGATACCTGCCACGTTCCAGCTAGCGAGTTTGCAAACCATATCCTTCCCCCGCTCACCAGGTCCAATTTGGAGGGGTCACCCGTGAACTAATGGTCAATCGACCTCCTCCAAGCCCTCCATACCCTCCAAACCCTCCGTGCCTGACAATGGAGCAAAATGGTTGCTGGTGGGTATCCCGCTAACTGATGGTGCGTCTCCCACCCCTTGAGCTGGTAGTGGCAGTGATATGGATTCTGAACTTTGGACTGGGCGTTGAGGGGAGCCCATGGTAGCGGCCGCGACGGAACCTGCCCCTGGGCGTGCGATCAGGGTTGGGCTTATGGTGCCGTGACGGTATCCAACATAGGTTCTTCTCGTGGGAGGATAAAAAAAACCAAGTGGTACGGGTCTCACATGATCTTTGGAAGTTATAACTGAACCGTCCCAGAAAAGTTTATCTGCCAGGTTGGGCCTGTTCAAATTTATGACCACACAGTCCCCCTTGGTGATTTTGGGTCTTTTCCCTACCCTCCCTTCTCTCCTTGCAAAAATAAGCAAGTCTGTGGGGTTCTCCCCACTGGAGGAATCAGCACACCAAGTTCTTGCTTCATTTAGAAGGTTCCTAGTGGATTCAAATTAACCCTCTTCAAGCGGTGGTACTCCTAAAACACTGCCACCAAAGGGGCAGCAGCCGAAGGTTAGTTCAGGTTGTACTTGCTTGGTTTTATTTCCTGTGCGGGGACGTGGGTGGAGGCAACCGTGGGTGGGCGATAGATGTTTGACCCGCCTGGCTTGTGTGTGTGATTGCACGGGGAAGATGCCCTCTGGAAACTGTTCCCTCTCCCTTCTGGAGCGGGACTGTGGTATAGGGACTTGGCCCTCCTGGCACTCCAAGACCTTGAGGCGGAGTGCCCCTCCCTCTTAGGCTGCTCCAAGGGCGTCGTGTAGGAGGTAATGATTTTATCCAACTGTGCACATTTCTTGAGGAGATCGGACAAGCAGGAATTTAGTGTGTCAACAATGTCTTTTGCGATCCCCACTAGCAGAGGCTCAATTCTAGCAACGAAAAGTGCCTCCAGTTAGTCCCCAAGAGGCTCAGTTAGTTAAATGGCCGAAGCCGCTGCTTTGCTTTTTTTACCCTCTGGGCCCCTTTGGCGGTTGGGCTGCCTGTTGACAAGGCTGCGATGGCTTAATAGGGGTACTAGGCTTGGTTGCTGTTGTGGCTAGGGAGGCGGGAGTAGTGTTGATAATTACCACGGGGTCCAAAGGTATAGGGGGACCCACTATCGTTGAACCAACTGGGCTGGTGGGGAACAGCTCGGGAGTAGGGCAATGTTAGACCCAGTTCTTGTTAGGCGCTAGCAATTTCTTTTGTATGAGCCCCCACTGCTGAGGAAAGATATGACAAGATGGACTTAGAGTGCCTGGGCATTTTGGCGTTTTTCCCCTCATCCTCACAAGTCGGTGTTTTCTTACGCTTACCCATTGTTCGTGGTTGAGGTGTTGTTAGGGGGTGGCCCGCCCCGCCTCCTCCTGCCTCGGACTGCCAAAGACTGCCCCGCCCTTGTCCCAGGCTTCTCCCGGCTGCTCCTGCGTGCGACTCGCGAGGCGAGAGGCGTTCCGCTGTTTTCAAGCGCCTCCGGGCGCGTCTGCGGCGTCACCGGCTCTCCGGGGTAGCTAGGAGTTGAGGTTCTCCCACTGCTGCCGGTGAGCTCGTCCTGCGGTCGAGGCCGTTTCCTTCACGGCGGTCCTGGGGGCTGGGTGATGGCCGTTGCCCTCAAGGCGTGCTGTGCTGGCAGGGGGGTGTGTGGCAGTGTCCCCCCCGAGCGCTATGGCACTCCGCTGTTTTCAAGCGCCTCCGGGCGCGTCAGCGGCGTCACTGGCTCTCCGGGGCAGCTGGGAGTTGAGGTTCTCCCGCTGCTGCCGGTGAGCTTGTCCTGCGGTCGGGGCCGTTTCCCTTACGGCGGTCCTGGGGGCTGGGCTGGGTGATGGCCGTTGCCCTCACGGCGTGCTGTGCTGCCAGGTGGGTGTGTGGCAGTGTAGCCACTCCTTCACATCTATCGGAGTAGATTGTATATCACCAGTATAGAGATCTTGAAAGAAGTCCCTAAATGCCCTTTCAATACTGTGATCTTCCAACCAAATAGACAAGGAGTCGAACTCATCTGCACCTCTTTAATCTCATTCCGGATTAGGTCTTGCTGTGTCCTTCAGGCTAATCATTTCTCACATCTTTCCCCAAACTCATAAAGAGACAATTTGCTGGCATCTCAGCTCACCGCACCCTCCTTTCCAAAAATTCAGGTACGCCTTCCTTGCCCTCATTCAATTTCCTATGAAGCTCAGTTTATAATTACTATATTTACAATCTGTCAGATCTTTCTGCGCCTTATCAATACTCAATATCGCCTCATTGGCGGCGATCGTGGCCCCTTTCGGAATCCATATGGTGACTTACGCCAACGACACTCAATTGGTCGTTGTGCTCAACCAAGCAAGGCAGCAGCCGAATGACCTAGACGCATGCCTAGCGGGAGTCTCAAAGTCCCACCTGAAGCTCAGTGGTGAAAATACTGATATTATGATCCTGGGCAACCCCTCTAATGTGACACTGAGGACTATGTGGCCAGCAAGCATGGGTCCAGTCCTGGTCCCCAAGACCGAGATAACGAGTCTGGACATCTGGTTAGACCAGAACTTGACATTTAAGGTGCAAGCGAGGAAGACGGTTGCCACCTGTCATGGCCTGCTTAGAATGGCAAGAAAAGTGCTTCCTCTCCTTCCTCCCCAAGCCAAGACAATCCTAGTCCAATCACTGATACTCCCAAGGATCGACTATGGAAATGCATTTTACTTGGGGCCCTTATCGCAGTAACCACGAAATTGAAAACGGTCCAAAACTGCGTGGCCAGACTACTGTTGGGAATGTCAAAGCCCCTCTCAGCTAAACCGGCCCATCGCTCCGTTCACTGGCTGCCACTGAAAGAAAGAATCAGCTTCAAAGCCCTTTGTGTTGTCCACAAGTCCCTGCAGGGTAAAGGGTCACCGTTGATTTCGACCGTGATCCACTTATACAAAGCAAACAGGAAACTGTGCTCAGACAAACTTCACTTGGTTGAAGTCCCAAGAGTTAAGAGGGCCAGAAGAGGTGGCCGGCTTTTTCTTGCAACGCAGAAAAACTCTGGAATGCACTGCTGCTACATCCCCACAGATAACCTAGCCACCTTGTTTTCCGAAAGCAACTGAAAACACTTCTGTTTCCCTAAGTCGCTCTGCCTCTGATCCCTAGTCATGCAAAGCGCTGGAGGCCTCCGGGCAGTCATGCGCTATACAAGTGTCCTTTCATTTCATTTCAATACTAGATTCATATGCTCCTAGTTCTTGTGTCCCTTCTTTTATGCGCTGCATAGTTTATTATTCTTCCTTGAACGTATGCCTGAAAGTATCCCACACAATGGGGTCGATTAGGATCGCGGACGGACTTGAGTCCGTCCGCGACCCCAGAGTATGAGGGAACGTCCGCATGGGCTGCGGCGTTCCCTCATGTGCGATTAGGATGTGACCGCCACCCTGGCGGTCACATCCTGGATATTTAACATTGCGGCGGGTGCTGCTTCAAGCAGCACCCGCCGCAATGTTAAAAGTGCATGTGTAACATTTACATGCACAAAGCGGCAGGCACCGCGCGGTGCCTGCCGCATTGTGCATGTAAATGCTGGGGGGTACCATAGGTACCCCCCATGTGCACCCCCCACCCACCAACACCCTGGGGGCCCGCAACGGGCCCCCAAAATCAAAAGTACACATGCTTTTCCACGGCGGAAAAACCGCCGCGGAAAAGCATGTTTTCAAATGCTTCCTAATTTGGCCGGCAGTGTCTGATAGACACTGCCAGCCAAATGAGAGCTTTTCCGCTGCGGTTGTAATCCGACCGCGGCGGAAAAGCAGCGGACAGAAACCAAGACCCACCAGCCATCGTAATGTGGCGGTGGGTCTTTGGTGAGCCCGCAATGGATTTTCCGCCTCCTCCGGGCCGGAGGTGGCTTCCGCCGGCCCAGAGGAGGCGGAAAATCCTCCATCCTAATCGGCCCCAATGTGTGCAGGGGCAGATGTTCCATTTATCTCAAATAAGTCTACTGTATCTTTCTTTGTAGCCTTTACAACTTTTTCATTCCCTGAGTGAATTATTTCTAGGGTCCACCTAGACTCCAATTGGTGGCACTCAACATATATTGTTAAATTTACAGCAGTGTGATCCAGAAGATGTTCTGTTTGGTGCATAACTGTCGAAATATGCTTGCTTAACTTTATATTGACCAAAGAGAAATCTATCCTGGAGGCATGTGAGTATTTTCTATTCTGATGGGTAAACTCTTTTTAAGCCATGCTTTTAGTTTCTAAATGTCCATTAAACCCAGATTCTTGATTAGCTGCTGTGCAGCCTCCGTCATTTTAGGGGCATTTACTCTTAGTCTTACTGTGGATTTGTCAAGAGCAATATTCCACAATATGTTGAAATCTCCTCCTGTGATAATGTGGTACCTCATGTCAAGCATGTGTTTGTATCGTTCCTTAAGTGGAGAAGGATCATCTACGTTTGGACCATAATAACTCACCAGTGTGTATCCTATGCTGTCTATTTTAATAGTAGTTATTGCCCATCTGTCCCCTATATCCACAATTGAACTTTCTAGCTTAACTTGAGTGGATTTTTTAAATAATTTAGCTACCCCTTACAAGTTACACAATTGATTAGTGCGTACCAATTGCACTATTCATCTATTTGTCTTAAGACTGTTATCCCATTCCTCGCAGCGCAGGTGTGTTTCTTGTAATAATATTATGTCATTATAGGCGAGTTTTAATAATTTCAAAATCTTTCTCCTTTTAGTATGAACCCTAAGTCAATTAATGTTCCAGGATAGTATTCCTATTTCAAGTGGGTTATGTGCCTCCTTTGTCATGCTGCCTTTTTTTTGTCAATGTCACTTCCTTTTAGGCGACCGCCTAATATCACATGTGATGACCATTTTTATTTTATTTTTTCCCTAATGCTCCCCACCCAGTGCGCATAATTGCAAATAAATGTGTGTGACCCCACTTTCCTCCACCCATTCCAACCTACCCTGGGGACCCTCTCTTTGTCCAGATGGGGTAGTACATTTTACCCCTTGAGCGCGAACTCTCCGGCCTATCCTCCTATAAATTATTTTGCGCTTTAATCTGGGTAATTAAACCCTCAACCTCAGTGGCTTCCTTCATATTAGACATTGTGTTATTCCACATGACCCATAATGTCACAGGGAACTTCAGCTGTGCATATGTCCCCAGTGATTTGAGGTTAGGATAAGTTTCCCTAGCTCCCACTGGCGATCTTGTGTAATCTTCACAATGTCTGATCTTATGGTGTAAGACCAATTTCCTTTCTGAAAATATTTTTCTTTAAGAGCTGCTGTGATAATTGCTTCTTTAATTACATAGGTGTGAACTTTTACTAAGAATTTCCTTGGTTTATCCCTTTTTGGATTTCTCCAAAGTGTCCTGTTCTAGATCCCAGGTAAGAATTTCTGGCATAGACTACTTAAAGCAAATCTATTACAGAGCCTTTCAGATCTCCTCCTTCCACTCCCTCAGGAATATTTAGAAGTGTTAGATTATTTCTTCTGGAATTATTCTCTAGTGACTCTAATTTGTCCCTGATTTATTTTTCACCAGTTTATAGGGATTGAATTACCCTATGATTAGACTTAACCCCCTCCTGTAGTACGCCAAGGGACGTTTCCATTGTCGTTAATAACCTTGCTGTAATATCCTCCATTTTGGCTTGAAGGTTCTCGCAGGTCTCCTGGATTTTTGTTTGTTTTGTTTCAGAGATTGCAAAGTTGTACTTAATATCTCTTGAAAGTGAGAGCAATAAAGCACTTGTGTCTGGGACTGCCATGTTGTTAACTAAAGTTGCATCTTCCATGCACAAGGTCATTTGTACCTGGTTTCCTTCCATATTATCTTCAGATAATGCAGAGAATCTATTGAATGTAGGGAGATCTATCACTGTGGCCGACTGTGGATTGGAGACTTGAAGAAGCTTAATTGCAGCCATCTTCTCAATAGGGATTGTAACATTTGATGAAGGTGTGTTACCCTGGAGTTCTGTCTCCCTTACTAATAGGACCTCAAGGATGGTGTGACTTTAATTTTTCCCCCTAGAATTCTAATGTTCCACATGGTCCCAGTGTCTCTCAGCTTGGTTTGATGACTGTATGGTAGTCTTTGTCCGTACTGTTATGGGTGGAGAAATAGCTGTTGTATTTGTGCTTCGATCTTTTCTAAATTCCCCATCCCCTGACCCAACAGATGTCCAAGCTCACCATTCCTTAAATAATATCTACTTTTACCTGCGACGGTGGCAGCTTCTGCAGATTTTGTTTCTGGCAGATTTATCAATGTTGCCTTCTTCTTCCTATCTCCACCGCTCTTTCCTGGAGTGGCTGTATTCCCTGCAATGTGGGTGCTGTGCTTCCTCTTGGTGCCACCCCTAGTACGTCTCTTAAGGGTCATAAGTTTGCACCATGTGTCCACTGCCTCTGTGTGAGAGAATGTGGCAGGATGTGTGTTAATAAATAGGCAAGAGACCTGCTTCTGGTGTCCTCCACAACCTCCTCCTCCACTCTAGGTACAAGCTGCAGGTCCCCTCAACTTGTAGTAACTCTGCCTAACACGTCATCTGCCGAGACACCAAAGCCAATGTTGGCCGCTGGCCAGGGATTCTGCCACAGCTGTTTAGCAGCAATCACGCAGGTAAGAGGTTGTGGTTGCATTTTTATTTTAGAAAAGAGACACTCATGATAGGATGTATGACAATACAACACATGCTTTTACCACGCATGCTTTTACATCGCAACTTTTACAATGCATGCCTTTACAACGCATAGTGTTGAGGGGTGCTGGATAGTGAATAGTTTAATTTACTATTCCAACTCCAGTCCCCGTGGATAGTAGGGAAGGTGTTGGATAGTAAATTAAATCTATTCCCTTACCTAGAGCGCCCCCCAGCGCAATGCGTTGTAATGGTTTGCGTTGTAAAAGTTGCGATGTAAAAGCACTGCGTGGCAAAAGTTCCATTGTAAAGGATGTTTCCCCTCATGATAAGCTCTGTGTAGTCTAACTAGTAAGCATGCCGGAGAGAGCAGAGATCACGGCCAATGTGGTAGCTGGCCACCATGTTCCCCCACCGTCGGTTGATTTCTTGAGCAAGTGCAATGTTATGTTGCTTTACATTGCTCAATGTATGTGTTAGAAATAGCTGCCTTTCTGGCTGGATAATATCAGTATTTTCTGAATGTGCAAAACATGATATGCTTCCATTTCACCCTGTCACATTATCGAATATGAACACATCATTTCATCTCACTCTAAATATGCATTACTTAGGAACTGCTTCTATGATACTACTCTACGAAAATATAGAATTGTAAAAAAAAATATTAGCTGTTAGAAACGTTGAAAAAGCTGGCAAATTACATGGAAGCTGAGTTCAGGAGACTTAATCTGAACCTCTGAATGCAGGAGGTTGTTGGGATATGTCAGTGAAGGGAAGATTAGGTCAGGTCCAAGGCAAGATGCTGGCAATGTAAAAAAACAAATAGCGTTAGACAAGATAAAATCAATCACTACTGCCTTCTGTGCACTATAGTTTTGTGCCAGCAATAACAAAGAAGCATTAGGCTGAGGTGCAGTAAAGAGGATCGTCAGAGACAGTAGAAAGCTGAAATGTGAGGCATGTGACATGTTCCCTGCCATCTTATTTCAGGGTATATGGAGAGGTGAAGGGCTTCATGAGAGTGTACAGCATTGAGGACCAGAGGACCTATATGGGGAGGAGCTATGAAGCTGTCATCAGGCTACTACAAATGCAGGCTACTGGAAAATGTATCCACATCATTGTACTTAGTCTTAACTTGGAGAAATATTTAGTTTCACATAAAGAGCTTTGAGGCTCTCAACAGGACTCTCCTTCACAGGTGCTCCAACAAACAATGAGCCCTTTGAGAAAAGCTTCAACACTGACCAGAGGTAGTACTAGCTGAATGCGTACCTCACCAGTCCAGTGAGGTGTCCACGTGCTGCCAAACATGTTGCCGTATCTCCAAATTCTGAGGTAACCCTATTTGAACCTCATATGCCAATGTGACAAGAACTCACTCTTGTATAGGAGCAAACACTCGGGCACTGTCAGGTGTGAGAATTATTGCATCTGATAAAATCTGACATCACTGTGATAGGATTTTTTTAGATGTTAGAATTATTTCATACTCTGAATTTTTAGGGGATAAAATGCAGATTTTGGTGCATACACCAACAAAATCTCTATGCCTCGGTAAATACTGGGTATTTTTCCTTTGTTAAATTCCAGCATGTAATACCTTGAAAAAACAAGAGATAAGAGGCATTTGGTGAAACAGTAACAGTTTGTTTGATTAAACAGTGCAGCCATGAGAGCAGTTACATGCCCCAAGTCTGAAGACTGTCTGAACTTACAATCGATCTGGCATGGGTATTTATGCAATTCATTGAATGGCATAAAATAGCTCTAGTGATCCTTAGTTGGAAAGGAATGTTAACATCTATCTTTTGAGCCATAAATAAATGTATCGGATGAGGAATCCAGGTGGGCCTCAGCCGTGCGTGGACACATTACAGCCAGGGGGTAACGTGTCCATGTGTCCGGCACGGGGAGCGCGTGATCATTGCATGTACTTTGTGTGCTGTGACCTGATTGGTTATGTGTGCCTAACATCAAGTGTCATCTGACTTATGGAGTTTTGGGAATGAGCGTACCCCTCCGGCCATGTGTGCTTTATTGGGGACAATCTCCCAGGACCATTATGGTGTTACTGCACCTATCTATGGCATTGATCTAGGGTTTCCCATTCACACGTTTGCCTGCCGGGTACCTGCCACCCCACCTGTGACCTGTCAATTACTGACCTGAGGTAATTGAAATTTTTATGGTCAAGTGTGTCCCCTAACGTGTACCCCATCGACTCCATGTACGAGTTCAAAGTGCATGTAACTTCCCTCCACAACCGATTCTGATGACGCAAATACATTTGCGTCCAACGTTAACATGTCCTCTGTCAGATCCACCATGAATGGATCGATAATTCAGTTCCTAAGTATGCCGTGCCACCGTCTTTACATGGTGCACTTTCACGTTTTTTCCTGGCTCTGCCGAGCTAGGCCCTGATTTCTGTCTTCAAGCCACTTCTGTCTCTGCCTCTGAAAGCTGCAGCATGGAGATGCATCCCTGACCTCTGCCTTACTTCCTGCCAAGCGAGCGGTGCCCGGCTCGGCCTGGTCTGCCTGCCAAAAACAGTATTTTACCTTCAAGTTATCAGAGTAGCCAGCTCAGCCTCCTCGAAAACACATTCCTGCCTAGCGAAAATGGGTAAACATATCCCCGGCTGCAGAGCAAAGGGCCAAGCCTTCCTGTCTCCCTCATGAAATTCATTGCTCCCGTTACCATGGTAGGCCCCTAGCTCCGTGCATTGCACTTAGACATGCATACATTCAGTATAGAATAGCCTCTGCCCGAAAGACCTTTTACTTCAGATTAAACATCCTCCAAATACTAGATATCAGATATGTTATAAGAACAGGTCGATCTGACATGCCAGACTTCTGTCTCCTCTACTAGTGTTAAAAGTCAGACCCTTAGCTTCCTCCCGATGCACGTCAATCACACGTCATATTAACTGCGCGCGCATTCAGGCCACAGGTTTCAGCTGACTCTGCAAGAATTCTCTAAGCATCCACCCACTTATGACACTTTTCTGTGACGTTTCTAGTACACGCCTCTGTGCACACCCTTGTTCACGCCTTTTTGCTACGCACATGTGTTCTTATCATATACATTTCACTTGTCACGCCTACTGTATTCAATGCTATTGTGTCATTATACTATATATGTCATGTACTGTTAATAAATCGTTGACATCTTTTCTGCCATCATTGCATACCCGAACCATTGTATTGATGGAATAGATTTCCATGACTCGCGTCATTCTTGATTAAAGCCCTTATGACTCAGACACCACGGACTCTGCCTCTCATTTGATTGAGCTATTCTTTTTACCTGTCTGAAATTATATGGCAAACTCGTATACGGTAAAATATTTACCACATAATTTGGCGCCCGAATAGGGACCCCTCCCCCACCCCACGCGCCGGTGATGCGTCGCAGGCCTTGCCCCCTTCCACAGCCGTGACGGACCCCATGCGCATCTGCAGGTTTTCCTGTATCTCCCTCAGGCCTACGGAGGTGACGGAGACTGCGGTCGACATCCAGACGAGGCGGTGAGGAGTGCGGAGGATCCCGACCAGAGCCCAGCCGAGAGAGCAGTGTCCGAGGTATCGAGAGGCCCACCTGTAGTGCCGAGGCGCATGCGTAGTGCGCAGCAGCAGCAGTGACGTCGTAGCGGTCCAGTCCAGTCCAGTTTCCGAGGCCTTCCGTTCCGTGCTTCCCGGTGAGTACCGTTGCTGGGGACGCATCAAGACGGGTGCATTAATTTGTGTCCGGTCAAGACGGGTTTGGGTACACAGATCCGGTCTGCACTGTTTAGCAGTGTATCTGTACTGTTTAGCAGTGCATCTAGTATTCAGTTATCCAGTTATTAAGTATTGTTGTTCGTTTCGAAATGTTTCAATGTGTTTTAATGTCGTGGTATGAGTGATTGTTTGCATTTCCTTACTGTGTTTATTGTGTATAGTGTCTAGACCGAGGTAGCAATGCCTTTGTTTTCAAAGTTACGACAGATAGGAACTAGGAAAGGGATACTTGAAGAAGCAGTCCCTATCCCACCCAGGGACACTCCTGGACATTTTATGTACCACAAACATGGCTTAGACGCCATACTATACTTCGACTTGTGGGTGGATTACACGAAAGACTTGGGAGAGAATCAGAGAAGGCCCGCTGCAGGGACATGGGATGCCGAGTGCATCATGAGAGTAGAGGAAGCGTTATGGAAAAAGAAAGCCAGACAGTCACAGAAAGATGCCATTGAATTATGGCGTAAAGAATCACATAGACGGACAGAGAAAGCATTCAGAAAAGCAGAGAAAAGTAGAGAGGATTCCGAAAAGGCCAAAGAAAAAGAACTACTAGAAGAAGGAGAGCGAGTCAGAATGGAACAACACGACAGACAAAGTAATGCAATTATTACAGGACTGTATCCAGTCCTGGCCGAGGGCCTGCCCAAGGCGACCCCGGAAATACCGAAAGATCTGCCCCCTCCATTGGTTCCGACAAAATTACGTCATAAGACCGCAGCAGACATTTTCCTTTCTTCCTATTTAGACAATGTAGCTCCCGCATATACCAATGTACCCGTACCACCTGCTAACAATATTCTGCCCCCAGGTCCGCAACAGCAGATCCCTGCTGATCTGACCACGACCCCTCCACGTCACCAGATGCCCGCACCTGTTGTTACTGCCCCTACTATTCCCCCTGGTATTCATCCGCTTAATCCCTTTGGGCCCGCCGCTGCTCAGGGTCCAACCCCGTTACAGTTACCGATCCTACAACCAGGTTATGCTCACGCCTCCGCCTCAGGAGGTGCTACAGGAGGTTATCGCACCCCGCCACATGTACAACGTATGACAATGAGAGAATTAGCAATGCAGCGCACACCTAAAGCAACCCCAGCCGAAAAGCTTAAAGAATATCTTACAGATTGTAGATATGATACAGTGCCTGGCAAAACAGGACCCATGATGTTAGCCTCATTACGTTTAAGACGTGTTACAGATTATTTGATGTTATTACCAGAAATGCCAGACCATCTAGACAATATATATCATTTTATCAGAACAGGAGAAAGACCGGAGTGTATTGGTGAAGCCATGGCACATCAGAAAGTTGAGACACAATCTTTAATTATGCGATTCTTGATTAATTGTTTGATAAGGGAACAAGATCAGCCAGGTTTTCCGAAAGAAGAGATGGAGGGATTGTCAAAATGGAGTCAGAATATTGCAGACTGTAAACATGACAAAGAGAAATGTATACATGCTATGATTAGAAAGGTCCGTAAAGAAATAGTAGCAATACATACCGGCCGAGAGTCTGAAAGGCATCCTGAGTCAGACGATAAAGAAACCTCAGATGAGGATGAACTAGAGGATACCGCGGAAACCTCGCAACCGGCGAGGGGTGACCTGTTGGCATACGTAGGTAGTGAGAAACTCCCTAGACAATATCCTCTTGATAGGCCCTTCGACAGACCCATTCGTTTAGAAAACAAGAAACGTTACCTTTGTCCGATACCAGAGCGATGTTCCCTTGAACATATATTCCAAATTACTGATAAAATTCTGAAAGAACGAGTAGGTTATCATGAGCTCAATACCTTACGTGATCAGGAACTAGCCCGGTCCGCAGTACAGTGGGCCAGGGATGACAGCATATATAAAGACGATTTAGTAGTGCAAACATTTTTAAGTCTTACCCCAGAATAACAGCGACTAGCTGGTATATACATGACCCAACATCTCATTACACAGTATGAAAACCAACAATCTGACCCAGGTCCGTTATATAATCTATTGCAGGATTTACTCCTGAGAAGATGGAGAGGTCTAGGTACCGATTTAATTGAAATGATTTTAGAACATCGTCACAAATATAGAACTTTCTTGACTCCACATCTTGTTTCCGTTCCACCCCCAGTTAGGCAACCATATCACCTAGACAAACAGAATCCTTTACGAGAAGTACATCCAGTCAGGAAACCAGATAATACCTTTGAACGTGTGTTTGTATACGCGCCCATAACTAAAATAGAATTATTGGAAATGAAGAAAATAGTGCCAAGTCATGATAAAGATCCCGCAGGGTTCCACCGTGAAACAAAAGACATGTTACTCATGGGAGATTACACCTATCCCGACATTATGAAAATATTGAAAGTGTTATTGCCTGCCGGTATTTACGAGAAACTCAAAGAAAAAGAATGGGAGGTGGGAGACAAAAAGATTAATTGGACAGAATTAGAAAACGAAGATACTGGTCGAACCCCAGGTTTAGGTCTTGGGGACAAAACTAAAGCATTACCAGGATTATTAGTACAGGTTTTGCCAAGACTGTTGGCAACTAAAAAGGAGGACTGGGATGCAATCTCAGCCTGCAAACAGAAACACGACGAAGACACTAGTGATTTTTATTCCAGATTCGAGAAATGTTTTATTATTAATAGTGGCCTGAAAACGAGTAGCGAGTCATACCCACACCTTTTTGTATCCAAATTAGTTGAGAATTCATTGCCCCAGGTTAAGAACCGTGTATTGAAAGTCGAGAGCACATGGCAAGCTAATACGCCTTCCCAAATGTTACAGATGTTACAGTACCACCAGAACAGAATCAGGGAGGAACATGATCACGAACAGAGACGTATGAAAGACACGAAAATGAAAGTACTAGTTGCCCAGTCAGTTCCAGCTGATGGTCATAAAAGGGGTACGACACAATCCAACAATTCAGCAGCTCCTGTTAAAGGGACATGCAACTATTGTAAACAGCCAGGTCACTATGTAAACGATTGTGCAGTTTTGAAACACAACATAGCTACAGGTAAAACTAAAGAGAGACCGCGTCCTCCCAGACAGGACCAGGCCCAACAACACGTTCCACAGAATATACAGCCTATGCAGATTCCACAACAGACCGTAGCGGTACCACAGCCACAGCCCATTGCCGCAACACAACATGTCACACAGCAGATGTACCAGTATGCACAATCTGACTACCCCGATTATCAGCAATACACATGAAACAGCCTAGAGAGGGAGGTTGGCTTGCCTCTTATTGAGGTTCCTGTAGATCAAGAGGGTCCTTATGTACATAGTCAGGTATTAGGAAAGGATAGAACATTTTTGATTGACACAGGGGCAAGCAGAACTACCATCAGTCATGACGAGGTTCCAGGGGCACCCCTCTCAGGCTCACAGAATGTTTCCCTTGGATTTTCAGGAAAGCCTATTGTTAATGAAGTATCGAAACCAGTTCCCATTGCAGTTGGTCCATTGTCCCGTACTACAGATTTATTGCTCACGAAATCATGTCCAGAAAACTTGCTTGGTATTAAGACTCTGAAAGCTCTAGGAGCTGTAATTTGTTGTTCTCCAGAAGGAGTAAGGTTGTTCCTTCGTGATTTTAAAGGACATTATGTATTGAGAGACTTTGACCCTAGGTTACAGAATGTTCCTGCACATTTATGGGCGAAAGGCCCCACTGATGTAGGTTGTATGCGCATTACTCCATATCGTGTCACACTCAAGCCAGGAGTTATACTACCACGAATCCGACAATACAAGTTACCACCAGATGCTGTAGTGGCTTTACTGAAAATCATTGATGAGCTCATTGCACAAGGAGTGGTTGTAGAAACCGACTCCAATGTTTGTAATTCCCCTATCATTCCAATTCTTAAACGCACTGATCCAAATGCACCTCAAGTTTATCGCTTAGTGATCGATTTACGAGAATTAAGTAAATGCATTGTGCCACAGTATCCAGTGGTTTCAGACATTTCGTCACTATTGACAGCTATTGATTCCGAAGCGACGTTCTTTACTGTAATCGATCTCAAGAACGCCTTCTTTAGCGTCCCCATTGATCCGGAAAGCCAATACCTTTTCGGTTTCTGTTTAAATGGCCGAAGCTTCAAATTTGCACGCGCACCTCAAGGATTCACAGAAAGCCCTAGCATCTATAGCCAAGCATTAAAACGACAACTTGACAGTATTCACATGCCTGCCAACACTGCCCTACTCCAATACGTCGATGATCTATTGATCACCGCCCGTAGTGAACCCGAATGTGAACAAGCATCACTGACGGTCTTGCATTTCCTGGCAGACAAGGGACACAAGGTGTCTCCTTCTAAACTACAATTCTGTGCCCAGCAAGTGGTGTACCTTGGGCACTTGCTGTCCAAGTGGGGTAGGCAGCTGACACCCGAACGAATTCAGTTAATTGCACATCTTCCGCAACCCAAGACACAGAAAGAAGTACGAGCCTTTATTGGACTCACTTATTATTGCAGACAATGGATTCCACAATATGCATTTCTAGCTAAACCACTTATACAGTTGACAACACAGGAGGCAGCGTCTTCGACTGTTCTCCCATGGACACAGGAACATACACAAGCTTTTGACGAATTAAAGAAAGCCTTATGTCAAGCACCAGTTTTAGCAACACCATGTTACAGCAAACCTTTTACACTTTTTGTCACAGAACGCGATGGCATAGCGTTGTCGGTTCTCACTCAGCTACAAGCAGACAAACACAGACCGTGTGCTTATTTTTCGAGTACATTGGATCCAGTAGCCCAGGCCTTGCCTGCGTGCTTAAAGTCAGTTGCAGCAACAGCTCTAGCAATCAGACAAAGTGATTCCATTGTATTAGGACATCAATTGACAGTACAAGTTCCACATTCTGTAGAGGTTCTCCTAAATAGAACCCAGACCCAACACTTGACTATAGCACGACTGACAGGTTATGAATTGACATTATTCCAACCACACATAGAAATCAGACGTTGCAATACACTAAATCCTGCTACACTTTTACCATCGAGCACAACAGATCCTACTCCACATGACAGTGTGGATGTAGTTGACACAGTTACAAAGCCCAGACAAGACTTGACAGATGTGGCATTACCCAATCCAGACCTGACACTTTATGTGGATGGGTCATGTTCGAGAACAAGCACAGGAGAATTAGTGGCCGCATACGCAGTGACCACTGAAACTGAAGTGATAGAAACACATCGCATTGACACCCTGTCAGCCCAAGCAGCAGAGCTCATTGCTCTGACCCAAGCCTGTATACGAACCAAGAACCTGAAAGTAAACATATACACAGATTCACGTTATGCATTCGGAGTCGTTCACGACTTCGGTGTCCTCTGGCAAGAAAGAGGTTTCTTGACCTCTCATGGAGCCAAGATTCAACATGGTCCCCTCATTCAAGCTCTGTTAGAAGCAATACATTTGCCTATAGCCATAGCCATCATGAAGTGCAAAGCACATACTAAAGTCACAGACACTATTTCTCAGGGCAACGATTTTGCAGACCGCATAGCGAAACATACAGCACTGACTCATACTCAAACGACGGACATGACAAAGACTGACGTAACTTCACTGACACATTGTATGACAGTCAGGGACCCAACACAAGATGTCATCGACATACAGACACATGCTACTCCAGATGAAATAAAGAAATGGACTGAACAAGGAGGGGTCCAGACAGACCAGGGATGGATGACGAGGGGAAAGACCACATGGTTTCTCCCCGACTCTATGGTTCAAGTTATCATCAACACAGCACATAGTCCAGCACATTTAGGAGAAAAAGCCATGTTAGACAGTTTACAGAACCTCTGGTTCAACAAGCATTTACGAGCAGCAGCAAAACAGAAAGTGCGTACCTGCATGATCTGTTGTCAGTTCAATCCAGGAAAGGGGATTCCTGTAGAGCAAGGTGGATTTCATCCTCCCGACTATCCTTTTGAAGTCCTCCAGATGGATTATATCCAGATGGCCAGATGCCGAGGATTTAAGTATGTCCTTGTAGTTGTATGTGCCCTATCCCGATGGACAGAAGCATATCCCGTCCCAGATTACACTGCCCTGACCACTGCCAGGCAGTTGGTTCGTGAGTTTTTCCCTCGATACGGTTTGCCCCGTGTCGTTTATTCAGATAACGGACAGCCATTCTCATCTGAACTTATGAAGCAGGTTTCACTTCTATTAGGGTACCAGTGAAAGTTTCACTGTGTCCGACATCCCGAGGCTGCAGGTCTCGTGGAGCGACACAATCAGACTCTGAAAACTTGCCTTGCCAAAGTGTGTAAAGAGAAAGGAGTAGATTGGATAGTAGCTTTGCCAGTTGCCCTTTTTTATATGCGAATGGTAGCCCATTCTAGGACAGGGCTATCCCCGTATGAGGTGGTCTTCGGTAGACCTCCTAATGTGTGGGGGACGCCTCTGCCGCGAAAAATCACTGATGTTGACAGTAATATGCTGACAGATTACCTTGCTTCCTTGATGTCTGCACTACAATCATGTCGTTCACAGGTCGCGGCAGCCTTCCCAGACAACACCGAGGTGAAGCCACATGAACTGGTTCCGGGGGACGTTGTAGTTGTCCGAAATTTCGACCGGTCAAGCCCTTTGGAGCCCCGCTGGAAGGAGCCGAAGATTGTTTTGTTAACAACCAGGACTGCTGTTAAGCTGGAGGGGAGGAAGGGCTGGGTTCACTCTAGTCATGTGAAGCGATTTTATGGACTTCCGCCAAAAACTGATTCCCAGAACTCTCACATGCCAGAGACTGATACTAAACTCCCCCTTTCAGAGAAAACTCCCCAAGAGGAGTATCGACAGAAATTGAGGTCTAGTAAGTCAGACAGTTTAATTGTTTAAGTCCCCCTCGGGTGAAGCGGTTAGGCAGTTTCTGACAATGTACAAGTTAGACCCAAATAGAGAGAGAGATAGACAAGAGACTAAGAAACAAAGATATTGTAAAAATCTCCGTAGCAGATGCGTCTGCACATTACTTATTATGCTTTTTCTGAGTCTTACAATTATTATTTTAAGTTGGATGCTATACATATATTTTCCTCTTGCACATTCTTTTCCTAATGACACTGCCGAGCACACGTTTAGTGCTCTACCCCCACACGAATTGTCTTATCGACTTGCGCTGCGCAACAATACATTCATTCGTATGTTACATCATTCTCACCAGATCAACAATGCTACTAATTGTTGGATATGTGGCCGACTCCCTCCCTATCAGAACTACAAGGGAGCTCTGCCCCTCTTTCCTTACCCGTTTACACATAATGGTTCCTGTGGTGCATGGTTTAGTTTAATATCCTCTATAGACACCGACTCTAGGGTTTCCCAAGGCAATTGGATATGGAGAAATCTGAACACAGTCATGAACAAAGCATGTTTCCCGAACGAGGAGGGTCTTCCACAAATGACAGGGACAGATCTAGAAAATGAAGTGTATGGATTAGGCAATTTTACACTTAACCTCATGATTCTAAATGTTCAGTCCGAAACCAGTCCAGACTTGCCATCCATATCAGTTCTCCCAGCAAAAGGTGTATTATGTGTCAGAAAGAATGGTTCAGTACATCTAGGTCACAGTGACTGTACTACTGTGGTCGAATTCAGTGATAAAGGCAAGTCTACCTTCAAAGCTTCCCGACATTCCTATTTTATATGTGGTCAGACAGCTTATGTCCGTTTACCTCCAGACTGGGATGGTACCTGTTTCATTGCATTCCTATTGCCACCAGTTTTCCTAGCCCCATCTGACTATCACAGGAATTCCCGCCTCAATATTGTTAGACACAAGAGAGATCTCCCACTAGTTGATCAGACCGAAACCGCATGGGAACAATATACAGATTTCAATAAAGGATTCTTTCCCTACCTAGGCACTGTCTCCAATAGTAAACTGATACGCAGATTAACCAGAATTCTCGAAGCGGTAGTGAATGAGACTACTTCTGCTTTGGGTAACTTAACAGAGGAGCAGTCTGCTATGAGACTTGTTGTTCTTCAGAACCGCCTTGTCCTTGACGTCATCCTGGCCGATAGGGGCGGGGCTTGTAGAGTCATCGGATCCAGTTGCTGCGTGTTTATTCCAAATAACGCGCCATCAGTCTATAAAGCCATTACCAGACTTCACGAGATTGCTCATCTGATACACCAGAATCCAGGCTCATGGACTTGGTCCGGTTGGCTCTGGAGTGTAGTATCGGCCTGGGGATGGAAGCTACTGTCATTCCTAGGAATCATATTGACCATAGTATTCAGTTGTTGTCTATGTTTACAATGTGGGCCAGCGTTTTGCGGCTTGTGCGCCAAAGCATGTGTTCCCCATTCAAGTTCACGTTCCCATTCCCGAAGAAAGAAAGAAGAACAGATGATGTTATATGAACAAATAGATGGTCTCATGAAAATTGATATATCTTAATGGGTCCGTAGGGGACAAGGAGGGATTGAGGTAATTGAAATTTTTATGGTCAAGTGTGTCCCGTAACGTGTACCCCATCGACTCCATGTACGAGTTCAAAGTGCATGTAACTTCCCTCCACAACCGAATCTGATGACGCAAATACATTTGCGTCCAACGTTAACATGTCCTCTTTCAGATCCACCATGAATGGATCGATAATTCAGTTCCTAAGTATGCCGTGCCACCGTCTTTACATGGTGCACTTTCAGGTTTTTTCCTGGCTCTGCCAAGCTAGGCCCTGATTTCTGTCTTCAAGCCACTTCTGTCTCTGCCTCTGAAAGCTGCAGCATGGAGATGCATCCCTGACCTCTGCCTTACTTCCTGCCAAGCGAGCGGTGCCCGGCTCGGCCTGGTCTGCCTGCCAAAAACAGTATTTTACCTTCAAGTTATCAGCGTAGCCAGCTCAGCCTCCTCGAAAACACATTCCTGTCTAGCGAAAATGGGTAAACATATCCCCGGCTGCAGAGCAAAGGGCCAAGCCTTCCTGTCTCCCTCATTAAATTCATTGCTCCTGTTACCATGGTAGGCCCCTAGCTCCGTGCATTGCACTTAGACATGCATACATTCAGTATAGAATAGCCTCTGCCCGAAAGACCTTTTACATCAGATTAAACATCCTCCAAATACTAGATATCAGATATGTTATAAGAACAGGTCGATCTGACATGCCATACTTCTGTCTCCTCTACTAGTGTTAAAAGTCAGACCCTTAGCTTCCTCCCGATGCACGTCAATCACACGTCATATTAGCTGCGCGCGCATTCAGGCCACAGGTTTCAGCTGACTCTGCAAGAATTCTCTAAGCATCCACCCACTTATGACACTTTTCTGTGACGTTTCTAGTACACGCCTCTGTGCACACCCATGTTCACGCCTTTTTGCTACGCACATGTGTTCTTATCATATACATTTCACTTGTCACGCCTACTGTATTCAATGCTATTGTGTCATTATACTATATATGTCATGTACTGTTAATAAATCGTTGACATCTTTTCTGCCATCATTGCATACCCGAACCCTTGTATTGATGGAATAGATTTCCATGACTCGAGTCATTCTTGATTAAAGCCCTTATGACTCAGACACCACGGACTCTGCCTCTCATTTGATTGAGCTATTCTTTTTACCTGCCTGAAATTATATGGCAAACTCGTATACGGTAAAATATTTACCACAGACCCCAGATCCTGGTCTCAGTGCCTGACTTAGTGCGTATTTCTGAGTCAGGGATGACATGGAGTTCGAAACAGGCACATTTGTCAATAAAGATGCAATTTGTTTTTTGTACATGAATATATCGTCATTCATATTGACATTGTCTTTCTTAATATTAACAATCCCCCCTCTAGTTACATTTTCAACCATTCTATCTAACCCATTTTTCACCACAGTCGAAGCCGGTGCACATAAGAGCGTTGGGGCAGGGTGGGAGGGAGTCAACAGACGATGACAATGGGAAATAAAATTTCAAAATAGAAAAACATTTACCTTGCACTCGCCGCATCGCCTACTTGCGATGCGGGGAGCGCAAGGTAAGAGGTTTTATTTATTTATTAAAACATTCTCTCATTGTTGAAAGTTGACGCCCCCCACTTGATCCCCTACCCCAACGATCATACCTGCATCGGCCATGGCTGCTTTATGACAGTTACTTTATTGGGGGCCTGTTGTTCCTCAGTTTTGATGATTACTACTTTCCTAGTTACTTGCATTCTATGATTCTACCCAATTTGAGGTTTGCTTTTTTACAGCAGAAAATCCTCAATTGCACTTAACCACACAAAGACAAGAAAATAATGAAAACTGGCAACTATGATGAGTGCAGACAGGAAAGCCACTGGGGGAGCCAGGAGTACCAATTCTATAACCACTTCTGCTCAGGGGCACCTCCCTCCTATATCATGTCTCTTTGTGAATGGTGCAGTGTTTGAATGGCAAGAGTCAATGTCCCATTATTCATGTCATTCCTTGGGATTGACATGCAACATGACTCACCAATCTTGGCACACACCCCTCCCTCCATTGCATTATTAAGTTAAACGTATACCGATGCTGCATCACCATGAGGTGGATTGCTCTTAGTTCTTCCTGGATTGAATTAAGGCCAAGCTCATCATTTTAATTCACAAAAGGGGGTGGTGATGAACAGAGTGTCTGAATTGAGCAGACCACTCTTACCCAGTCCAAAGATCAGGGCTTGATCCATCACCGTTATTTATCTCACTGCCCCATCCCAGCTCAGAACCTGGCTATATGCAAATTAGTCTGTCCCTGGCCCAGTGCATCATGGGAACAGGGCACACTAAACTACCAAGCCAATTCTTTACCAGAAAGGAGACAAGCTACCGGGGACCGGTTTCTGGCATTTCAGCCGTCTTCGGCCCGGCTTGCTTGAATCCTGATGGAGCAGTGAGAAAGGGACTCATGTCTGAGTATACCCTGCCACACCTATAGTGGCCAAAATCGATTCACAAAAGGGGGTGGTGATGAACAGAGTGTCTGAATTGAGCAGACCACTCTTACCCAGTCCAAAGATCAGGGCTTGATCCATCACCGTTATTTATCTCACTGCCCCATCCCAGCTCAGAACCTGGCTATATGCAAATCAGTCTGTCCCTGGCCCAGTGCATCATGGGAACAGGGCAGACTAAACTACCAAGCCAATTCTTTACCAGAAAGGAGACAAGCTACCGGGGACCGGTTTCTGGCATTTCAGCCGTCTTCGGCCCGGCTTGCTTGAATCCTGATGGAGCAGTGAGAAAGGGACTCATGTCTGAGTATACCCTGCCACACCTATAGTGGCCAAAATCGATTCACAAAAGGGGGTGTGATGAACAGAGTGTCTAAATTGAGCAGACCACTCTTACCCAGTCCAAAGATCAGGGCTTGATCCATCACCGTTATTTATCTCACTGCCCCATCCCAGCTCAGAACCTGGCTATATGCAAATCAGTCTGTCCCTGGCCCAGTGCATCATGGGAACAGGGCAGACTAAACTACCAAGCCAATTCTTTACCAGAAAGGAGACAAGCTACCGGGGACCGGTTTCTGGCATTTCAGCCGTCTTCGGCCCGGCTTGCTTGAATCCTGATGGAGCAGTGAGAAAGGGACTCATGTCTGAGTATACCCTGCCACACCTATAGTGGCCAAAATCGATTCACAAAAGGGGGTGTGATGAACAGAGTGTCTAAATTGAGCAGACCACTCTTACCCAGTCCAAAGATCAGGGCTTGATCCATCACCGTTATTTATCTCACTGCCCCATCCCAGCTCAGAACCTGGCTATATTCAAATCAGTCTGTCCCTGGCCCAGTGCATCATGGGAACAGGGCAGACTAAACTACCAAGCCAATTCTTTACCAGAAAGGAGACAAGCTACCGGGGACCGGTTTCTGGCATTTCAGCCGTCTTCGGCCCGGCTTGCTTGAATCCGTGTTGTAAATATTTTTGTCCACCCTAAGCGTGGAAGGGTATTCTCAGATGTGAGACCCTTGCTCATTGCACCATCAGGATTCAAGCAAACCGGGCCGAAGACGGCTGTAATGCCAGAAACCGGTCCCCGGGAGCTTGTTTCCTTCCCAGTGTAAGAATTGGCTTTTGTAGTTTGGTTTGCCCTGTTCCCATCATGCACTGGGACAGGAACAGACTAATTTGCATACAGCCAGGTTCTGAAACTGGGATGGTGCAGTGAGCTAAAAAACGGTGTTGGATCTAGCCCTGATCTTTTGACTGGGTGAGAGCTTTCTGCTTAATTCAGAGACTCTGTCCCTCACCACCCCTTGTTGTAAATATTTTTGTCCACCCTAAGCGTGGAAGGGTATTCTCAGATGTGAGACCCTTGCTCATTGCACCATCAGGATTCAAGCAAACCGGGCCGAAGACGGCTGTAATGCCAGAAACCGGTCATCGGGAGCTTGTTTCCTTCCCAGTGTAAGAATTGGCTTTTGTAGTTTGGTTTGCCCTGTTCCCATCATGCACTGGGACAGGAACAGACTAATTTGCATACAGCCAGGTTCTGAAACTGGGATGGTGCAGTGAGCTAAAAAACGGTGTTGGATCTAGCCCTGATCTTTTGACTGGGTGAGAGCTTTCTGCTTAATTCAGAGACTCTGTCCCTCACCACCCCTTGTTGTAAATATTTTTGTCCACCCTAAGCGTGGAAGGGTATTCTCAGATGTGAGACCCTTGCTCATTGCACCATCAGGATTCAAGCAAACCGGGCCGAAGACGGCTGTAATGCCAGAAACCGGTCCCCGGGAGCTTGTTTCCTTCCCAGTGTAAGAATTGGCTTTTGTAGTTTGGTTTGCCCTGTTCCCATCATGCACTGGACAGGAACAGACTAATTTGCATACAGCCAGGTTCTGAAACTGGGATGGTGCAGTGAGCTAAAAAAAGGTGTTGGATCTAGCCCTGATCTTTTGACTGGGTGAGAGCTTTCTGCTTAATTCAGAGACTCTGTCCCTCACCACCCAATGTTGTAAATATTTTTGTCCACCCTAAGCGTGGAAGGGTATTCTCAGATGTGAGACCCTTGCTCATTGCACCATCAGGATTCAAGCAAACCGGGCCGAAGACGGCTGTAATGCTAGAAACTGGTCCCCGGGAGCTTGTTTCCTTCCCAGTGTAAGAATTGGCTTTTGTAGTTTGGTTTGCCCTGTTCCCATCATGCACTGGGACAGGAACAGACTAATTTGCATACAGCCAGGTTCTGAAACTGGGATGGTGCAGTGAGCTAAAAAACGGTGTTGGATCCAGCCCTGATCTTTTGACTGGGTGAGAGCTTTCTGCTTAATTCAGAGACTCTGTCCCTCACCACCCCTTGTTGTAAAATTTTTTGTCCACCCTAAGCGTGGAAGGGTATTCTCAGATGTGAGACCCTTGCTCATTGCACCATCAGGATTCAAGCAAACCGGGCCGAAGACGGCTGTAATGCCAGAAACCGGTCCCCGGGAGCTTGTTTCCTTCCCAGTGTAAGAATTGGCTTTTGTAGTTTGGTTTGCCCTGTTCCCATCATGCACTGGGACAGGAACAGACTAATTTGCATACAGCCAGGTTCTGAAACTGGGATGGTGCAGTGAGCTAAAAAACGGTGTTGGATCTAGCCCTGATCTTTTGACTGGGTGAGAGCTTTCTGCTTAATTCAGAGACTCTGTCCCTCACCACCCCTTGTTGTAAATATTTTTGTCCACCCTAAGCGTGCAAGGGTATTCTCAGATGTGAGACCCTTGCTCATTGCACCATCAAGATTCAAGCAAACCGGGCCGAAGACGGCTGTAATGCCAGAAACCGGTCCCCAGGAGCTTGTTTCCTTCCCAGTGTAAGAATTGGCTTTTGTAGTTTGGTTTGCCCTGTTCCCATCATGCACTGGGACAGGAACAGACTAATTTGCATACAGCCAGGTTCTGAAACTGGGATGGTGCAGTGAGCTAAAAAACGGTGTTGGATCTAGCCCTGATCTTTTGACTGGGTGAGAGCTTTCTGCTTAATTCAGAGACTCTGTCCCTCACCACCCCTTGTTGTAAATAAGCTCATCATTTTAGGCATTTTCCAACTTGTTATTTAGAGCCAACGGGCATTTACTTTTATCTGCCTGGTGAAGAAGGGTGTGGCCCTCCCTCTGATACTGGTGTCTGATAACAGTCCGAATACTTCTAGAATGTCCTTGTTTTGAGCCAAGACAAAAAAATCCACAGTTCTAGTTCCATGGGCCGAATGCAGCAAGGTTGTCTTTTTTCTTGCAGGTATGATTGGTGGGGACTGGTGGGGGGGGGGGGGGGATTTTGACAGACTATGACAAGGGAAAATGTATTATTTATTTTACTTTCCCTTTTCAACGTCTGTCAAAATCGCCTCCTCCCCACTGGGCCCCACCGCTTTGACCTACACAGGCCTCTGCTGCAGGTGCTTGTACAAATACTATAGTTCTTTTCCAGGAATGACTAGGGTCAGAGTGTGTATGGTTATGATGAAACAAAGTTCATGCCATACTGGGATTAGCTGAGTGTAGGCAATCTTGCTGCATTGGGAAATATCCATTACAACGCAGTCATTACAACGCACTACTTTTACAAGGTGGCTGTCACAATGCAACAGCCTTTACATTGCATGCCATTACAAAGCAGCCATTACAACGCATGTCACTAAAACGCATGCCATTACAACGAATGTCACTACAACGCATGCCATCACGATGCATTATAAGGTACGTAACGGGGATTTTTTCAGTTTTAGGGTGGGTATGGGTTTTGGGGTACACATGAATAGTAATTTTTACCCCTTTACCCCTGCATTATCCAACACTTTCCCTACTGTTGCACTCACTGGAGTGGGAATAGTATTTTTTAGTCTGCACTATCCAACACTTACCCTACTGTTGCCCTAAAAGTATCATGCGTTTTAATGGTATGCGTTGTAATTGAATGTGTTGTAAATGCAGTTTCTAAAAAATGAGTTGTGATGGAATGCGTTCTAAACTCATATGCTGTAATGAATGTTGTGATGTAAAAACCACGTTGTAAAAGCATGCGTTGTAAATGCTTGAATTATAACGTGTCATATTCGCTGCACTGCCAGTACATATCCATCAGTGTGGAAGTGCCCCATTGCACATCCGGAATGTGCAGAATCATGCAGATATTTTCATTAATGCCCAGCGGAAGCATTCCTTTACCTCTGAAACCCAAGGAATGCAGTGTAGGTTACATATGTTTTGGGTTTGCCCCTTCCCTTTTAGCCAAGTGTATCCAGTCATCTCAGTATCCCAGATTTCCTGACTTGGGGTGTCTATGCTTTTGTTCAACCCTCCCTTACGAGACCCATTTCCATGTGTATCATTGAGCTGAATGGCACCACTCGTCTGTGGTTCACTTGTGTAATAGAATACAGCCCCAGATACGCTAAGGGCTCCCTTGGACCACAAATAGAGGCAGGAGCTGATGTGTTTATGCATTTAGTTGTGGGTTTTGCTACCTCCAAGAATCTCTTGTCTGGGAAGTCCTGGGGACAAACAGTATCCTCCTGTGTGGTGCCCTTCCAGCGCATCCTTCCAGCTCAGTTTAGACATTGTTAGGCTTGGTTTAAGGATATAGAGCTGTTGGGCCGGTGTCATATCGGGTCACTCTGTGTGTCTCTAGCTTATTGCCATATGTTAACTCATTGATTGCGTATTATGGTGCTCAAACTGTTCCTATTAAAGCTCAACATTGTCTTTGTACTTCCCTTTAGGGTTGTGTTCTCCACACTCAATGTATGCAATCTTTAGTGAGGCACTGGCAGATGGCCCAGATTGTGGTATCTTTTTGATAGTCAAAACTTAAGGGTGAATATTGGTAATCTTTCGAGTTAAGGGATTCAATAAGTCTTTATTTCAATTCACATAAATTATGAAAGACATTTTATTTAAAATATTAATCATTCCATTTCCACAGTAATGAAAGGCTGACACAATAGAATAATAAATACATCCACAAGTTATTCCATTCATATATACAAATATTATACATAAATACATTTAAGACATAAAAGAATGTCAATAAAATCCCAAGCCAATTTACAGTGGATACCGCAGGCTAATAGTGACTAAGTTAAAAATGTAAAAGACCATTTAATAACAGCTTAAAAAAGACAGTTTAGCACAGGTTCAACTTATGAGCACGAATTGCCCACATCCAGTGTAAACATTTGGCAACCGGAATTACAATTGATTCTGTACTCTCCATTTTTAGGATCCTAAGTGCTTCATTACCAGTTAGAACGCCCTTAGACATGCAAATGGGTTTGAAGCACTTGTGCCTCGGTTTTTTATACACTGGGCAGATTAATACAATATGCGCTGTAAATTCAATCTGGGTCGGGCAAAATGGACATTTCATGCTAATCTTATAGCACCATTTACCAGTAAATGGGTTAACTGGGAGAGTACCCACCCTAAATTGGTGGCACCGTTTCCTATCACTGAAAACGGTAATAGAATCCCAGTACCCTTCATAATCGGTAACATGTTTAGTCTCCAAAAAATCTCTTGTTGAAGAGGGCCTAGTTGAGGATATAAAGTGTTTCAAGGTAACCATAATCCAGTATATCTCCTTAAAATCCTTTAGAGAGAGAAAGACGTTGTGTACGGGATTTTGCCACAAGTGGTTGAGGCCCATCTCATTATAAGTAGGTTTTACCTGCCTCAGCCATGGAATTTTGGGCGCCCTATCAGCATTCCTGACTTCGAGGAAAGCCTGTGCGTACTGAGAGAGCTTGAGGGTTACTCAGAGCCTCCTCCAGTATGCCACTGGTCTGTAGCGTGCCACAACCTTCGAAGGAGTGACATCCCAAGTCGTAATAAAGGGGCAAAAGTGAAGTAGATTGTGGGAGGCCAGTTACACCCCTCATGAATTTGTTTTGGGAAATTGTCAATGACGCTAGGTTGCTGAAGCCCCATAGTTCCGCCCCATACAGGACAGAGGCGCTAATTTTTGAGTTATACATTTTTAACACTGAGGCAATCGGCTTTGTGTGGGAAAGGCGCTGTTCCCTTATTAGGGCACCAGAAAATTGTGCATGTTTAAGGACAAACTGGTCTATGTGAGGTTTCCAGTTTAGTTTACAACCTAGAGTAATACTCAGTAGGTGAAGACTTGAGTTTGCTCTAGTGTGGCTTCATTCAAGGCTACCCTCCCTCTTACAATCTTGTAGTGTAGTTCCTATTTTCCCAATAGGCCCTGCGCATTGGAATAACATAAACAGCAGTATAGACGTAGAAGTGCGGTCTTCCAGGTCTCTACTGACTATGCTAAACTTAATTGGGTTTGTTACCAACTAGCTCAGAGGTCACTGGAAACTTTCTTGACTGAATAGGAAGTGATCAGCTTCCCTGGCACAGACAAGAAGGGATTCAGTTTTCCAACAACCGCATAAACATGACACTTTGCTTCTTAGAATAAGAGTCAATCTCTAGAGTCGTGTGAAACAATAGACAGTTATTTTACCCAGTCAGTTGTGCAGATTACTTTCACCAAGGTGCAGAGAATAGAGAGACAGGCGTTTTCAATAAAAGGTATTATTTATTGAACAGTCTTTCTTCTCATGCAAGAGAAATGAATTGCCACAATTGCAAGACTCGTTATTATAAAAAGTGCGTACAGTAAAATGAGGATTGCGAAATAATACTGTAAAAGCATTGATATGGTTGCTTAGCCATACAATGGTTAAAATGAATAAAATATATACATTCATATATACATTTAGCTAATGTACTCAACTGGTGCTTCTAACTATGCCCACCCCAGTGTACCTGACCTAAGCCTAATACTTGGGAGGGAGGAAGTAAGTAGCAGTTTAAGTTAAGTCGGTTTTGCCAAGGTTTGTTCAAGAATTCTCTCTAAGGGTTTAGTCAACACCATACCTCTGGACTAGAATGTTGGAGGTCTTGTATCTCCTTTCAGGGCTCTATATCCCAGTCACTCGCAAAAGTAGGCTGGAAACGCCGGTGCTGGATTTTCCCGGCAGGAGAAAAGACAGCGTCTCTCTCAGCGCGTCAAGGAGGAGGAGGGGCAGCGTCTGAGGGCTGCTTGCATTTGCTGGGCTCTGCAAGGGACAGCTGTTCTGCTCCTGTGTTCACCACACCATCGGTATCTCGATGTCTTCGCACTTGCTTAAGGCAACGTTGGTAATATTTATACCTGAAAGGTGCCTGGTTTGACGTATGTTTTTGGACATAAGACGTCAATAAAGATGTCACTAGGAAGTGATCGTCCTTTCCTTGCTCATTAGAGTTCTATTACTAAACAAAACATAGCAAGCGGGGCTTTCCCAGGTTGCTGAGTTTTATCTTGTTGAAGAACTCGGAGTGTAATCTAGGAATCTTAGATAGTGGCTTCTGCTGTGTCATTTACTTTAATGAGCTGCAGAGGCGAGTTTCTGAAATATGTTTGAAATATGGCTCTGCTCGTTTATGCCATTATAGGGGTATGAATGGATTATAGCCGTATAGGGCATAGGGTCACAGTATTGATCGGGGTCCTAGATTAGAACGCAATACCCACTCCACGAATTTATGTCCATCAAATTATTAAAAACTAAAGCAATAAGATGCATGTGTAACATTACCCACCCCAAAATGCATATTTGCATTTGAAATGGCGTATTTGAAATACATGGAAATATAGGTACTGTACGTTTTCAAGCGTAGAAATCATTCAACATTATAGAATATGTAATCAGTGAACGATTTTGCGAAAAAATTACACATGAAATATCTCTTTATACAGAAAAGAAGGGCGAGATAATTTCATCACATATAAATGCATTTGCTGTAACATGTGCTAGAGGCTGATGTAAAGTTATTATGTCTCTAGATCTACCCAAAAATAAAAGTTCTGTTCTTTAGGAATAGTTCTACTTTAAGCAAAGATTTTCGTGCCAGAAAAAAGGTAAATATTTTGACAAAATGTTCAATTAAAAAAAAATACTTTTCATGGTGAACGGGGAAATAGAGTTCAAACGCTTTTCAGTAGTTTTTGTTGCTCAGAACTGAAGGCCGAATTCAGAGTTCATGGGAACGCTGTGTGTCGGAATGCTTTAAAAAAATTATTGTTTCTGTTCAGGGGAGAGCATCATATCAGACAGGCTCTCAAAGAATTGGTCTACAAAATCAGGTGACAGTTCGACCAAATTCGATAATGCTGAAACTTGGCAGGTGTGAGAATGATTGCTATCATCGGTGTCTGGATCAGCAATGCTCACAGGTCGTACCTGGGTGATGTTGCTTTTATTTCTCGCTCCACTGTCACCACCTAGTCGTAGCACAGGAGTCTCAACGAATGCCGTCATCAGGATTGGTAGCCGATGGGGACAACACAATGCGTGAGCCGTTACAGGACTTAGCAAAGTATCGATATCCATTGGTACTGCTGATGGAAGTGTAAGACAGGTGTCTAAAACGCATTCATCTCCGCATAGCATACATCGAAGCACAGGTAAGATGCAGGTCTGCCATATAGGTCTGAATGAAAGAAACCAGTTCATGTTCAGATCTCTCAGCCTGGCCAATCCAAGGACTCTAGTTATTCGGTCCCGTTAGCATATGGCTAGGATCGGTTCTTCCATCCCTGCCCGAGTCATGTCTTTGTTTTGGCTTGCCATATCGGAGCAGGAGGGTAAAAAATAAAATGCCTGCTACAAGTCCCAAAATCAGGGGTATGCCGCCAAAGACTGAATGGACAAAATTGGGAATGATTCCCAGAATTGCTTTGAATGGTGTTAACAGTCCCTAAAAAATGGTCTTAAATACGCCTGGGATGCCTATGGCACTTGACATATTTAGAATTTCGCTAAGCATTTCTTTGAAATGCATGGGGCAATTTGTTGATAAAAGGTCATGAATCTCCGATGCTGTCCTTGCAACTTGGAGATCATACGTCTCTTTTGATGACGTGATGGGCACTGTTGTCTGCAAAAGCTCAGACTTCATTCTGCTTAAAGTATTCGTATAGAAGAGACATTCAAACGAGGCCAAATGGTAGTCTCGGAGTCTCCAGGGCCGTTTGGAAACAATGCTTGCATTCAGCATTTGTCCATGGAAGTAACACTTACAAGATATGCTTTCCCTGGCAAAAGGCCACAACAGCTGTGATCCGTTATTAGAATGTAACTCCCGTTCGAGAGCTGCTTAAAGAAAGGCTCTTTCTGCGTTGCAGGTGTGACATGTTGGTGGCATGAAAGGTTTTTCGAATTTCCTTCACAGGCCCGTGTAAATTAATACCCTGGCACAAAAGTATACCACTTAGTGAATGTTTTCAGTTTTCACCACTAAGAAATAAATTTTTGTTGCTGTCACTATAGCATGTGTGTGTATATGGTAATTTCCATGCTGACTTAATGTACCCTTTACCCACACGTTCATACTGGCCAGTTGGTATGTATTCAAGGCGATTTTTAAATCGGAAAGTTGTTATCGGAATTGTGATAATCCTGTGTATTATCCATTCAATGACAGGACTTTCTGACATTGTCAATGGTAATCTCTCAAGTTTTTCGATGCTCAGGATTGTATAGTCTGCTCCTTTCTGTGCCAAGCTGATTTGTTTATCAGTAAGGTTAAAGATGGAAAATAATGACGTTGTGTTGATTAAATGCCATGGCACGTAGCCTGAACGAAGGTTTTGCAGCGTCCAGCCTAACTGTACAATAGAACGCAATTGTGACTGGCCATACCGTAACATTAGCAAGTCTTTGTCTATTATATCTATGGCAGATGATACAATACTGTCCAGTGAATATATTCTGGAGGACAGAGTCATTAACCCATTGTCCACAACAGAAAGTGATTTTTCCAAATTAATACGATCAATTTCCCGTATTTTTTCAGCTGTTTCAATGTGTGATACTTTCCAAGCCTTGTTGTAAGCCGCATATATACTGGTCGCTATGAAACGCTTTTGACGCTGTTTGCATGGTCCCAGAATGAAATCGCGCAAATCAGCACCATCTTTAAGTAAAGACAAGTGTTGCTCAATTTCTGCCAGTGTGGATGATTCTAGCCATTAAAGGCACAGCTTCCCTACACTGTATGTTGTTACTATCCCTGGATGTTGTCTCTGGGAGTATCTAGGGTCTAGTCTGGTCATTATTAACCCCTGTGTTTTGTTCAGGAATCTATCTTGACAGTTATTCGTGTCAGTAGGCCAGATTAACCACTTTTTCCAATCAAGATGTGTTCTGTTTAGATGTAAAATGTTTGATACGTCTATTTCGATATCTGTAGTTGCATTATCAGGTATTGGCTTTGGAATAGACGGTTTATTAAGGTCTTTAATCTTAGCTAGGCCAAGACAGGTTGTTTGTTGAATTGTGTCATTTAAGAACATTATTTGTTCTGGGATCATGCAGGCTCGAAATAATGCTTCTAGGCCTTGTACCTGCCAATCTTTTGTACCCCAGATGGTTTTTGTTTCAATGTTATTTTTCCAAAAATCAAAACCAAATGTCATCATTTTTTTCATAAAATGCTTCTGAATATATCAATTTAGTATTTGTCAGCATTGTTTTCAATCCTGTTTTATCTAACAGTTTATAATAAAATGTTTCTGCATCACTGGTGTTAAACCCTGAGAAGTACTGGAATTTCTCATAGAATGTTTTCGAACTGCTTTTAGGTGGAGTAGCACAATGTTCCCATTGGTTATATTTAAAAACATTTCTAGGTTGTGCAGATTTATGCAAGTAATGGTCACCGTAATGTGAGGAGCAGTACATCTGTTCATAATTAGACAAACCTTGTAAATAATCATGTTCTGTAAATCTAGCTGACAACACTAAATCAGACATCATATTATTAATACTTTCAAAATCCCAATCATCAGAAAATGTACTTGGTTTTACAAAGTCACTTAAGGAAACCTTGAACTGGTGAGGATATTTCAGGATTTCGACCGGACCATATATTTCATAGTCAGTTTTGTCCCATACTACCCCCCCGGGTATTGGAATGGCTGTGACATTTACTGTTGACAGTTCTCTTTTCTTCAAGGGGGATGATCTGTGTGGTTTGAGGACTAAGTTGATGTTCTGGCTTGCTGTGTCCATTAAACTGTAATAAACATTCCTAAAATTAAAACTAAAATTAGGAATAGTAGGAGTATAAGTACCCCTGAGATTATCCAATGCTCAATCAATGGTGCATCCAGATATACTTCTTTGATTTGATGAAAGAGTTCAGTTGCTTTTTCTTTAAAAGTTTTTCTTTCTGGCATCACTTTGGGGTCAGTTTGATCTTCAGAAAAGTTGTCGAAATTGATGAAGTAGCCAGAGGCAGTTCTGTCAATTGTTGGAATTGTATTTTCAATTTGTCTTGCGATAGCACTTTCTGATGCCACATCATTGTAGACTGGTGTTTCTTGACAAACTGATTCAATCTGTGTTTCAAGTGGCACAAGTTCCATGGCATTATTGCATAGTCCCTCTCTGTGCACTGCAGGCTTATCGAATGTGATTAGTCTTTCAGTTTGAACCTCTTGGATTGTTGCAAGTATGGGTATTCTGTTATTTCTCAGAGTCCACTGGGCCTACTGTTGATTATAGGCCACATGATTGTGGTTTTACCAGGTAGATCGATACAACTCTGTTTTCCTTTTTTCCAGCAAGGGGCGGTAGTACTACTGATCTTGTTCCTTTAATTGCCAATACAGGTACTGCTTTTCTGTAAGAAGGCCCAAATTCCTTCTTCACCGCTATTTTTTCTCTGACTAGATCCCCAATCTTTGGAATCCAGACAGGCCTTGCTGGGGCTGGTGGTGCCTCTTCAGAGGTAGTTGGCTGTTGCTTTAACTTTATGTTGCTTAAGGATTTTCTTGTTTCATTCATGTCCTGTAAAACAGCCAAACGATCTTTGATGTCAAAGTCTTTATTCTTATCTTCTACCACTGATACCTGACTATCTAAGTCCTGAATGTGCATTCTAGTTCCGAACAATAGTTCGTATGGGCTGAAACCTTTTAGAGAATTTCTTGGCAAATTGTTAAGACTGAGCTGGACACTTATTAAATGTTTGACCCACCCATCACCCAAACCTAATACCTTCGCTGTTATAGATTGCTTTATGTCCCGGTTTTTTCTTTCCACTACACTGTTCCCTTCGGGGTGTGATGGACAAGAGTATCTCAACCCAACGCCCATACTGGCCATGGCCTCCTTATAAGCTCGAGAGCTGAAAGCAGGATCCTGGTCAGAATGGAACATGGCAATTGCGTATGTGCCGATAAAGACTCGCAGATCTTTTATAACAGTTTTGGCGTCAGCCGAGCGCTGGGGCCACATTTTTTAAGTGAATTCTAGTCTTAAATGATATACAATGGGACGCATTTCTCTTGTTTGATTATGCGTATAGATCGCCTTATGCTTTCTATTAGGGTTCCTGACACTACGCTGGCCGGTTCTCCACTGCGATCTCTGTTGCAGTCTTCACAATTTTTTGCAAAATATTGAATATCTACGCTCATTCCCGGCCACCAGTATTCTGATTGTAATTCTTTCAGAGAGTCCCTGATTGTTTGGTGTCTCAGACCCAACCCCATATGTGCTTCCTGTGTGAGGAAACCTCTCCGGTTCGTGTTTGGAATTACCCTATCCCCCACTCCAGGGATTCGAGCAAAAGGAACGGAGTTTGCATCAATTACGTATGCATAATTGAGTGGATAGTTCATGGGTAGTGCTGCACAGCTGCCCTTTAAGGACGTTTTTACTGCCAGGATGGTTACCCCGTCTATGTATTTTTCTAAACGCTTTTTTGTGGCTACGGAAGCCGGTTTATGCTTCCGTTGTGGCTGTATTAGCCAATGAATTTCCTGCAATGTGAACGCCATCACGTTGATGACTCAGAGTGTGTATCACGTGAGTCTTTTGTAGTTCTTTCTGTAAAAGAACTACCTGTTTCCAAAGAATTTTATGCTTGATTGTGGCACCAGTGTCATCTTTGAAATCATTTTGAATTCAGCTCGGCAACTTATTATTGTAAGAGTTGACGCAAAAATGCAAATCGCACACGATTAGTGTCGGGAATTCACGTTCTGCATTTTCAAGCGCCATCTTTAAAGATCTGATTTCAGCTCTCTGAGCCGAACAGTTTCTTACTGATTCAGTTTTTGTTATTTTCGGTCTGAATTTACCGCACAGCCAGCGACCTTTAACAATCGCACAGGTTGCATCGTAGGATTTGTTTTCTACGTTGAAATGCTGTACGAATCTGTCTGTGTAGATTATACAAGAGTATTGTTGGAGAGGCAGAATTTCGATTGGCAGAGGATATTCTTGTTCATATTTTAAATCATTCAGTTTTTCGAATTGCGGAGCAAAATAGTATTTCACGTCGTCCGCAGCAAGAGAATTTACATACTGTATCCATTTCGGATCCAGTGACACTGTAGGCAGGTTTACTGGGCTGAATAGCGCCTCGAAGGCGGATTCCGCTGTGAGGACATTAATCCTTTTGCCGTGTGCTAGTTCCCTTTCATTAGCTAGTGCAGTTTGTACTGCTTTCACAGTGTTTTCTGTGAGACTGAATGTTTTTTCTGCTCGTGTATACAAGTGTGATTTGTAAGCTATTGGTACCTTTTCTCCCTCATTAGAGGTCAGGTAAGTGAATCTGCATCTTCCTGGGATGACTCGGATTACAAGGTTGCGTGTATTGTCACGTGTATCTAATTTTGTTTTTGCTAACATGTCTGTTTGCAGTGATCTCAAAATTTCTGTGTGTTTTTGAGTCCAGTTGATTGGTTTAAAATCAGGTTTAATTAGTTCGTAGAGAGGTTTAACCCTCTCCGCATAATTTAGAATGTAAGTTCTTCCGAAATTCAGGAAACCTAGAATTGATTGTAAGTTCTTCAGCGTTTTAGGTTCTTGGAGTACAGCGCACTTCTCTAAGAAGTTGTCCGATGGGCTTTTACCTTCACTTGATAATTCGTATCCTAGAAATAATACTGTCAGATGGGCAATTCGAGACTTTTTAAAGTTGAGTTTGTAACCCTCTGCTGCGAACCCAAGTATTATGCTGTTCACTCTTTTCAAGTGAGTCTCCAAGTCGTCGTCTGTGAGATAGATATCATTTACATAAGATAATGCCTCATCATCATACATTTGTAGTAACTCTGTTACTCTGGCTGAGAATAGTCCTGGGCTGTTCTTGAATCCCTGTGGGAGCCTACAGAAATTTTTCTGAGACCCCATTACTGAGAAAGCGGTCAAGTATCTGCTTTCAGGTGCAATATTTTGACAAAAGAAACCATTTGATATGTCTAATGTCTTTTTATATTTTATACGAACTGTGTTATTCATTAGTGCAGCACTATGCGAGTTTTGTACTGTGAATGTTTTGCAACATGAGTTAAGGTGTCAGTAGTCCAAAACTAGACGATATGAATCGTCCGGTTTGGAGACAGGAAACAAAGGATTGTTCATTTGAGAGGTGCATGTTTCAATCACCCCCTGGTATTCAAGTTGATCTAAAATCTCCCTGACCTGTTTTTTAGCTTCTTGCTTAATTGGATACTGCCTTTGGGCAGTCGGTTGACTTTTCAACTGGATTTTGTGAGGAGGAGAGTCCTCATCCCATCCTACATGATTTTTATATAATCATGGTGCCTGGGCTACTGCCCATTTCCTTGCATATACATATTTAGTGTGAATCGGAATGTGATTCGAGAAGGCAGGCATAATCATTTCTTAGCCACGAGGGCACTCCCTGACAAACTCTGGGGGCCAATCTTTTTACAGCTAACAGGATGTCATAGCCTTTTGAGAGTTTGTCCCAAAATAGACCCCTTATTTTCCTAGTCTTATCACCCTCTATACGCAGTGTTATTTTGTATATCTTATGAGGTTCGCTAACTCTGGTGTCGGCAGTTTCTACTTGAATGTATTTATTCGTGTCTACTGTCTCCAGATGACTCATCAGGATCTTGCGAGCTATGCTTATTTCTGCTGCGCTGTCTAGCATTGTCTTTGCCCACTCCCCATTTTTCAACTGTGTCCTCAGTATTCTCGGCATGTTAGATTACTCTAATACTGGCTACCTTCTTTTTTGGAAATTGAGATTTTTTACTTTGAGTAGGTTCCTTGTCTTAGGACTTGGTGTGCTCTCCTGGGTCTGACCGTCCTCTTCTTTCCGATTTCTGCGAAAAAGATCGAGAGGGACGTGTATCAATACTTTGATATCAATCAGGTTTCTTCAAATTATCCCCATTTCTAAGGTTATACCTTTTCTCAGAGGGCTCCCTCCGGGGAGACTGGTGTTCTCGAGTCAGAGTTCTTTCCCTCCGTCGAGGAGACCTTCCTCTGGACTGGAAAACTTTTTCCTTGGGAATGGATTGTTTATTTCCATCCCAGCTCTTTTTAGGAGTATTAGAATAATTTTTAATAAATAATTTTTCAGGATTTTCAAGTAGTTGGGGTTTTACTGGTTTCTCACCCAAGCTGTCTCTACCTAATTCTTCATAGCATGTTTCTATAATTCTGGCAAGCTCAATTGGTTGATCTGTTATATTTGTTTCCTTCAATATCTGGCGGATCGCCACAGATGCTGCTTCTCCTTTTATATTGGCTAGTAATATAGCCGAGACCTGCTTGAAGTCTTTCAGTAATTTCATACCAAGAGTTAAAGCGGGCTCTGGACCGTATTCATTCTGAATCTGTTTTAGCACAACTGGTATTACCGCCATGGACGGAACACCATGTGTTTTTGTGTAAATGGAAGCAAAGACTGTACCCCAAGTGTCACAGTCCTCCATGTGTGGTGCGACCTCCATTGGAAGGCAGATGGTCAGGATTCTGTGTTTCTCAATAGGGGTAGTATCAGGAAATACTGCCTCTATTTGAGTAATTTTCTGCGCTAACCAGAAAGGAATTTGTTCCCGTTTTATGGGTGTTTTACCAAGACATGATTGTATGTTCTGTGGTGTAATTTTATTTGTGTTCCCCTGATGAGGGGTCAACTGTGGAATATTAACAGCTGGATGGACTGTTGCAGTCTGCATTACATATTGGACTAATTGTCTATGTATTTTAATTAATGTTTTTAGCTGTATTAACAGCTCTTCGCGAGACATTTTTGCAATGTCCGGATGTGGTGTGTAGCTGGCTAGAACCGGCCACGTTGTTCCTGGTCTACCTAGTGGACCGAGCCTGGTAATATGATCATTATGTTTTAGGGCGCCTTTAAACCAGAGCAGGTGCTCTTGGAATTTTAATGGGATTTCAATCTCCTCGAAAGGAGCGTACTCTTCCGGTGGATCCCCTATTTTGTAATAGTGGAACTCGTTTGTTGCAGCGTTTGCCGCTGGAAATTTTATCCATGAATAGAATACCTCTGTCTGCCGATATTCGTGTGCCTCTATCACGAAGACGACTGTGCCACCTTGTGTGGTCAGTCCATTTTCTGTAAGTTTTAACGTTATAGTTTTTCTTATGTTGACCGGGATGATTATCGCACCCGGTTCATTAGTCCCTGTATTATCGGGACCCTGCTGAGTCGCATTTACTGCGGCATCAACGGTTCCGTTCTCTAAGTCTGACATTGTATGAAATGCAGGTTTTTGAAGAGCAGGTCTCCAAGGAGACAAAGATTAGGTTCACAATATTTTGGAACACGGTATCCTTCAACGTTGAATAAACCAGAGCTTTGCATAGGAATCTCTTCCTACTAAGTTCGGGCGGATTTTAACCTTTCACCCACTCCAGACGTCTATTGGAGTATTTACGGGAGAAAGGGTCTGTGTGAAAAATGCACAACTGAGTTACTCTAACGTCTTACGTTAGTTTTATCGCCTTACCAAACGTTGGGCGCCATGTAGTGTAGTTCTTATTTTCCCAATAGGCCCTGCGCATTGGAATAACATAAACAGCAGTATAGACGTAGAAGTGCGGTCTTCCAGGTCTCTACTGACTATGCTAAACTTAATTGGGTTTGTTACCAACTAGCTCAGAGGTCACTGGAAACTTTCTTGACTGAATAGGAACTGATCAGCTTCCCTGGCACAGACAAGAAGGGATTCAGTTTTCCGACAACCGCATAAACGTGACAACTTTGCTCCTTAGAATAAGAGTCAATCTCTAGAGTCGTGTGAAACAATAGACAGTTATTTTACCCAGTCAGTTGTGCAGATTACTTTCACCAAGGTGCAGAGAATAGAGAGACGGGCGTTTTCAAAAAAAGGTATTATTTATTGAACAGTCTTCTCATGCAAGAGAAATGAATTGCCACAATTGCAAGACTCGTTATTATAAAAAGTGCGTACAGTAAAATGAGGATTGCGAAATAATACAGTAAAAGCATTGATATCATTTCTTAGCTATACAATGGTTAAAATGAATAAAATATATACATTCATATATACATTTAGCTAACGTACTCAACTGGTGCTTCTAACTACGCCTACCCCAGTGTACCTGACCTAAGCCTAATACTTGGGAGAGTGGAAGTAAGTAGCAGTTTAAGTTAAGTTGGTTTTGCCAAGGTTTGCTTCAAGAATTCTCTCTAAGGGTTAAGTCAACACCATACCTCTGGAATAGAATGTTGGAGGTCTTGTATCTCCTTTCAGGGCTCGATATCCCAGTCACTCGCAAGAGTGGGCTGGAAACGCCGGAGCTGGATTTTCTCGGCAGGAGAAAAGGCAGCGTCTCTCTCAGCGCGTCAAGGAGCAAGCGTCCGTGGGCTGCTTGCATCTGCTGGGCTCTGCAAGGGACAGCTGTTCTGCTCCTGTGTTCACCACACCATCGGTATCTAGATGTCATCGCACTTGCTTAAGGCAACGTTGGTAATATTTATACCTGAAAGGTGCCTGGTTTGACGTATGTTTTTGGACATAAGACGTCAATAAAGATGTCACTAGGAAGTGATCGTCCTTTCCTTGCTCATTAGAGTTCTATTACTAATCAAAACATAGCAAGTGGGGCTTTCCCAGGTTGCTGAGTTTTATCTTGTTGAAGAACTCGGAGTGTAATCTAGGAATCTTAGATAGTGGCTTCTGCTGTGTCATTTACTTTAATGAGCTGCAGAGGCGAGTTTCTGAAATATGTCTGAAATATGGCTCTGCTCGTTTATGCCATTATAGGGGTATGAATGGATTATAGCTGTATAGGGGCATAAGGTCACAGTATTGATCGGGGTCCTAGATTAGAACGCGACAATCTTTTGTTTGTGTAGCACCATTAACTTAGTTTTATCCACATTAATTATAAGACCATAGTCCCGGAAGAACACTTCAAATCTCACAATCGCCATCTGGAGGCCTTGTTGGGTTTTAGAGATTAACAAGGTGTCATCTTCAAACATTAGCAGGGGGATCTTCCTGCCAGCAAGAATAGGGGCGTCTGTAGGGTGATTCGTAAAATACTCGATCACCCTTTTAATATACAGGGAGAAAAGCGTTGGTGCCAATACGGACCCATGATGAACCCCTCTGGCACTCCTGAATCTATCTGTCACCCTGCCCTGCTGACCCCATCGGACTTGTGCAAAGTTTGAATTGTGCAGTTTGATTACAAAGGCCAGTAAATCCAAGGGCTTACCCTGTTCCGCAAAAACACTCCACATCTTGGCACGTGGGACTAGGTCGAATGCCGACTTAAGATATACGAAAGCAGCATATAATTTGCCACATTTGAGGATCACCACAGGCCATTAAATTAAAACAAATCTAAAAACCTGGTCGATGGTGCTCGTGTGTGAGCGGAACCCAGCCTGTAATGGGGAAAGGATATCGAAGTCGTCAATCCAGCCTTGGATTCTACTCAGCACAAACCTGACAGTCACCTTCTGAATACAATCAGTTTAACTTATGGGTCTGTAATTACCAGGATCTGAGTGATCCCCCTTTTTAAAAATTGGAATGATCTCAGCTCTCATCCATGAATCTGGTATAAGAGAGCCGCTAGCAATAGCATTCCCTAGGGACTGAATATAAGTTATCCACATGACCCTATTATGCAAGAACAGATCAGCATGTACACAGTCTAACCCAGGCGCTCTGCCTCTCGGGACCGTATTAAGTGCTGAATCACCCTCCTGACTGGTAAAGTGCAAGGGGGGATTACCTTCGGGAATGAGAGGAGGACCATGAGCTAATTCAAGTTCTTGGGCAGAGATGGCAAACTGCGTCTTAAAGTGGGATACCCACAGTTCGGGTGCTGCATGGTTGCTAGGTGGTTGACTGGGCTTCCCCTTACCCCATTTAACCAGATGCCAGAATGCAACCATATTTCTATCTTTACTGGCATGGTACATCTCATCCCAATACTGCTCATCCCATTCCCTTCTAGCCTTTTGTTGCACTAACTGCTATTCCACCCTCGCACTTTTGACTCAGTTCCGGTTCTTGGATCTTATCACCCTGGCTAATGCTTTATAGACTTCCCTACGTGATTTCCCATACCATGTTTCCACCGTGGGACTAACATGATTCTTGGATTTTTGTACATTAGTTATAAAGAAGCCCTTCAGCTTGTTAAAAAGTTTATTGTGGATGGAAATAACTTTAGACTCAATTTCCTGCTGTGTAACACAACTTTGGAGATCTGTTGTTGCCTTGGCGACCAGCTGGCTCATAACCTCTAGTTGGTCTTCATTGTTTAAACAATTCAACAATTTTACTCTCCTTGTATCATTACTAAGCTGTACTTCTATATTGTCGCATCCCACGTCCTGCCCTTCAGCAACATGACTTCCTTCCAGCTGCAGTGACAGTACCAGGGGGTTATGGTCACTTTCCACCCTTTCCACAACTGCCATGTCCTTTAGGGAGGGCCAATATTCCTTGTTAAGAAATATGTAGTTTATGCGACTACTTCGCAACCCATTACTAAAAGTAGGGGAACCTTGCTTGTCAGATTTCGCCCTCCCATTTACAGCCCTTAACCCTTGCTCTAGACATAACACTTTTAGCTGCAGTGTTAGAGTTAATCAATTATATGAGCCATTGAGAACCCCCCCTTTTTCTTCATACCTAACTGGGTGCTTGGATTAGTGTGAAATGTTTATGGAGTGGCCTTGTAATCATAGGGATGATTTGCATCAGTTTTAATCTAGCGTTTTATGGGCGCTGCCAGTTTTCCAAGACCGTGTCTCTCCTGGTGTGTGCATGGAGGCACCATCAGTGTGTGCTGCTTCATCCAACCTTCAGGTCCGCTGGACTGTGTGAGGAGGGGAAGTGTCACTTGTAAGTGATAATTATGTGGAGATTAGGGGGCAGGCTTCTAGATGGGAGGAGCCAAAGTTGTTTAAAAAGTAATGGGAGAAAGGGAAATGGAGATTTTTCTCGAGATGGCAGGCGGGGGAAGTCTGTTTGTTAGCAGGTACGTGGTCAAGCGATGAAAGAAAGCGGGTGGAGTGAGCGAAGGGAAGTGAGATGTTTTGATGGGCGAGAGGAAAGAGAAGGTTTCGTTTGGAAAGAGCTGTTGGGGAAGGATGAGATTGTAAGAACGAGAAGTCGGTGAAAATACATCAATCATTTACCGAGTGTAACTAAGTTTTATAACGTTAATGTTAAGCGAAAACAACGAGCTTTGGATAGAGGCACTGAGGGGTGATTGAGTCGAGTAATGTCATCAATACATTGAAAGATTATGAACAGATGAGTCTGTGAAGAGAAGTAAAAACATTGTTAACATGAAATGTTTGTTTATATATTGGTGGCATGGAATTTTTATTATTGATCAATTGTTATTTACAGTTTTCCCTGACGAAGGACCTCTTTAGGCCCGAAATGCATTGGGTTTGAATAAACTGCTACACATGAATTTGGCTTATGTCGTGTTCTTGATGAGAGGTTCGGATGGCCAAGCAGGATCATTAGAAACCTGGGAAACTGTCGTCATTCCTTGCATGCAGATTGGAAAGTTTCTGAATACAAGAGTGGTGAAAAAATGGAGTGAATGAAAGACGGTTAAGAAAGTGATTCAGCAATGAAGATAATAATGAAAATATACTGCAAATTGCAATTAGCTGTGCCAGTGGTCAGGGGCAGAAGTTTACCCCAAGTGTTGGAGGAGAGTGCATTAAGCATCTGAGCGTTATTACTCACTTTATATCTATTAGGCGCTATAATGTTGTCCGACAGAGGGAAACCGCGAGCGCAAGTTGGATTGTCTTCGTGATGTCCCTTTGGAGCTTGAATGATTCCCCCTGGCTTCAGAATCACAATCTTAATTTGAAAGCTCTTTCCCCTCCCCGCTCAGCCCCTCACTCCTAGCGCCTAGAACAGCAGAATAACACAGACCCTGGCGTAGAGACCATCAGGGCTTTCACCATATGCGTCGCAGTTACATCAGAGCATAACAAACAGGTACGTAGATCGGTGGTCCGCGACAATAGGCACACATATGCGTTTTATGTCCTCTGCAATTGTGTAGGCTAAACACCTGCTCCTTTTCTGGGCAGACAAAGGTGTGTAAATAACTAAATGTGTGTGCGTATATATTATTCATAGCAAGTGATCATGCACTATCAGTTTATTGTGCCACCAGCATTTGTAAAATGTCACCAGATCCCTGATGTGGCAGTGTAGGAACGAAACAAACACTACCAGCTTATTTTTATATTTAAGGTTTTTACAGTTCGTACGCTTGAATGCCTTTTATTTATGTGTTGGTTTTCAAAACATATAAATAAAAGGCATTGCCATTTACAATGCCAATAGCTTAAACACTCGCCACAAATGCGAGACCTATTGCATTGCAAATGCTTGTTTAGGTTGTTATGAGGTAGGAACAGTTTAATTTCCCTCAAGACTCTCAGCTGGAGTTTCCCACCTTTGATGAAAGTACTGATGTGCTTTTGCATCTTCAGATGTTTATCTACAAATATTCCCAGAGAGATCCGTAATCAAAGATGTTTGAAGTGCAGTCGAGAGCTGTGAGTTTATGCATCCATTCTTCTATGTCTGGGAAGTGATAGGCTGGGGCAATAAGAAGAAGTTCAGTTTTGTGAGCATTTAGCTTCAAGTGATTGAATGTCAACCAACTTTGTTTTTTCTGAAGAGTTGAGTTGAGGGCTCTTAAGTCCTCCGGGGAGGAGACTTTCAGGTACAATTGGGCGTCGTCAGCATACTGTGGTAATGATTGTTTGACAATTTGAGGAGTTCCGTTAGAGGTTCCATGAACAGGTTGAAAAGGGTGGGTGAGCACGTGGACCCCTGTTGGACCCCCAGAGTGAGGAGAGAGGGATTTGACAGAGCCTGATTCACCTTAAATATTTGTGTTCTGTTGTGAAGGAATGAGGAGAGCCAATATTGCACACTCCCTGATGGCCCTTCCTGTGCTCCAGTAGCTCAATAGGGGTATCATGTTTGACCGTATCAAAAGCTGATAATAGATCAAGCAGGATCAGGAGGCATGATTAATTTGAGTCTAGCATTCGTAGAGCAGCGTCAATATTGTGAGTAAGAGCAGATTCCGTGCTAGTTCCCAGACGGAAGCCCGGTTGGAATTGGTCAAGATAGGGGAATTGTTCGATGTGGCTACATAGCTGGGTGTGTACGCATTTCTTTAAGAGCTTAGCCAGAGTGGGAATATTGGAAATTGGGCATAAATTGTGAGGGTTAGTGTCGTCTGCCGTCAGTTTTTTAAGAATGGGTTGACCTGCCCCTGTTTAAGGCAGTCTGGAATCGTACCTTGAAGCAGAGAAGCATTAATTATACTACGTCCAAGAAGGGCGCCAGGATAATCTGATTTACTTGGAGTGGTTCAATGGTAAGACATCGTTGAAATGGTTGGATGGTTTCAGAGAGGCCAGAGTTTTGCAAATGGTGCTTTCGCCCAAGGTTTGAAAAATGCCCCAAGAAGCACTGATGATTTGCTTGCTATCTGTAGTGCCGGACTGGGCTGCCTTGAAGATGGCCCTGAGTTCTAATAATGCCTTTCTCCTGTCTTTCTTTTGACCTGTGTATTTGGTTTGTATGTGTTCCCATTTGTTCAATTTCATTAGTGTCAAAAGTTTCCTCGTTTTGCCAGGGAAATGAGTCTACCTGCATGTGTGCATGCCATTCTTGACAAACCTATTACGTATTTAAGCCTGCGTGGAGAACGTGGTTTTCATTTTCATGTGTTTTAATGTTGAGTCCATGATAGGTTTGGTAGTTTTAAAATACAGTATACACCTTAGCTTCTTTGTTTTATGGAACCATTTGTTTTGATCTAATTGTGGGGAAAATATTGATTGGGTTGCTCCTTATATTTACGTTACTAAGAGCTCAGCGCTACCTACAGATGCATCAATAATTCAACATAAACATTTTAGAAATACAAATAACAACACGGGAAAAGCGAAAGAGTATCTGAACAACATTTACTATTGGCATCAAATACAGTTTGTGAGAAATAACAGCACCCTCATATCAAAAATTGGGACATCGACAAAACACACTACTACTTAAGGCAAAACACAGTTTGCAGTAATTAATTGCACCACATTACATATACCTTACATCAATCAAAAAAAAAGTGCAGAGAAAAAATGATGACTTTGTCAAAAATCCCTTAGCACGATCCCTGTGCATGCAATCCTGTGACCAGGGGAAGCCCTGCGCGGTACATGGGACCAAGTGAGCCCGATAGCCTGTCCATATTGGTTCTGGGACAGAGATAATAACAATAGTTGACAGAGAAAAGGGAATAGCTCAAGAACTACAGACCACTCTTGGCCAAACACAAGTTACACCTACTCTCCTATGTCCAAATCTTTTTCCCTAAATGTCCAAATTGCACCCGTGACACACCCAGGGGCCAAGCGGTCCAAGCGACCAACACCTTTCACTCCTTTCACTCCTTTCAGATACCAACAGTGTTAAGAAACCGGTGGCAATGAGAAACCCTTTTAGAGTAAAAAATAAGATTGAGATGCCAACTAACCCAATCAGGATAGCTTTATCACAAAATATCATCCTAGTAGCCATAAAGGGCTATAAAATAAATATTCAGTTTTCTTAGCATGCTGACTATCAAAAAAAGGTGACTTCTGAGTGATCGCCACCGAGGCCGCCTTACAACTACTCAACTAGAACATATGAAATAGTTAATATACCAGATTTCTGTCAGTGACAGGGCACTCAGGATGTCTTACAGAGGCAATATGTAAAGTAATTGTGCAGCACACAAACAGTAATATAGTAAAACCACAACACAAGAACAATCTCAGACCAATTTAGAAAAATAGAGTACATTTTAATAAATAATGTGACACCTAAAACAACAAAAAAACAATTAGTAGAAGTAGAGTTAATATTTGTTAAAGTTTAAAGTGAAATCTAGTGCCTAAATGATCAAAGAGTTAACCATAGACACCTGGGGCCTTATTTATGAAGGCCTTGCGCCACCGGTGCGTCACTGTTTCTCGTTTTAAAAGTGACGCACCGGTGGCACAAGGCCTTCATAAATAAGGCCCCTAGTCGTGTATGGCAAACCGTGATGGAGTGAGGGTCATTTGCAGTGAGGAGATTGGTCCCGGCCTGCACTTACCGTCGGACTGAGAAGAAAGTCTATGAAAAAGTGTCTAAGAAGGTACAGTTCAATAGGAAAAGGCTGAAGGTAGTGCCTGCGGAGGGGGCGTTGTCTCTGCCAAACCAATGGATAAAGTGGCACGGAGGATTTCTATGTTCAGACTAAGGGCCTAATTACAAGTACAGCAGTCAACATGACTGCCGCACTAGTGATGGCGGTCTGACCACCACCATACTGCTTGTCCACTCACAGTATTCAGAGTATGGTAGTCGGACCGCCACAAGGCCACAGACTCTGCATGGATCAAGGATCCCCGGGGCTGGCAGTCTGACCGCCACAAGGCCACAGACTCTGCATGGATCAAGGATCCCCGGGGCTGGCAGTCGGACCGCCACAAGGCCACAGACTCTGCATGGATCAAGGATCCCCCGGGGCTGGCAGTCTGACCGCCACAAGGCCACAGACTCTGCATGGATCAAGGATCCCCGGGGCTGGTAGTTGGTCCGCCACAAGGCCACAGACTCTGCATGGATCAAGGATCCCCCGGGGCTGGCAGTCGGACCGCCACAAGGCCACAGACTCTGCATGGATCAAGGATCCCCGGGGCTGGCAGTCGGACCGCCACAAGGCCACAGACTCTGCATGGATCAAGGATCCCCGGGGCTGGCAGTCGGACCGCCACAAGGCCACAGACTCTGCATGGATCAAGGATCCCCGGGGCTGGCAGTCTGACCGCCACAAGGCCACAGACTCTGCATGGATCAAGGATCCCCGGGGCTGGCAGTCGGACCGCCACAAGGCCACAGACTCTGCATGGATCAAGGATCCCCCGGGGCTGGCAGTCTGACCGCCACAAGGCCACAGACTCTGCATGGATCAAGGATCCCCGGGGCTGGTAGTTGGTCCGCCACAAGGCCACAGACTCTGCATGGATCAAGGATCCCCCGGGGCTGGCAGTCGGACCGCCACAAGGCCACAGACTCTGCATGGATCAAGGATCCCCGGGGCTGGCAGTCGGACCGCCACAAGGCCACAGACTCTGCATGGATCAAGGATCCCCGGGGCTGGCAGTCGGACCGCCACAAGGCCACAGACTCTGCATGGATCAAGGATCCCCGGGGCTGGCAGTCGGACCGCTACAAGGCCACAGACTCTGCATGGATCAAGGATCCCCGGGGCTGGCAGTCGGACCGCCACAAGGCCACAGACTCTGCATGGATCAAGGATCCCCGGGGGTGTCAGTCGGACCGCCACAAGGCCACAGACTCTGCATGGATCAAGGATCCCCAGGGCTGGCAGTCTGACCGCCACAAGGCCACAGACTCTGCATGGATCAAGGATCCCCGGGGCTGGTAGTCGGACCGCCACAAGGCCACAGACTCTGCATGGATCAAGGATCCCCGGGGGTGTCAGTTGGTCCGCCACAAGGCCACAGACTCTGCATGGATCAAGGATCCCCCGGGGCTGGCAGTCTGACCACCACAAGGCCACAGACTCTGCATGGATCAAGGATCCCCGGGGCTGGTAGTCGGACCGCCACAAGGCAACAGACTCTGCATGGATCAAGGATCCCCGGGGGTGTCAGTTGGTCCGCCACAAGGCCACAGACTCTGCATGGATCAAGGATCCCCGGGGGTGGCAGTCTGCAACCGGCATGAATATGCTTGCGGGACTGCTGGCGGCACCACTAAACATATTAGGAGTTCTGTTTTCACTGCTCTTTTCATTCAGTGAGCCCACCATGAAAAAAGTGTGGTGGAAGGCAATTATGAGTGCCCTAACAGGGCCCTTTGGAAGATTTGGAACTGGGGGGCATGCAGTGGGGAGACATGTTGTGCCTCCTGTTTGTACCCCAGTTCCTGCGCATGGTAGCATGCTGCGCAGCACAGGAAAGTGCTGCAGGTGCTCTCAGTGCAGCCCGCTGCATGTTAGGTTCTCTTATGAGCCTCACAGCTCAATGCCGTGAGACCGCTGCAGCACTACGCACCCACAATGGATTACAGTTGTAATCCAGCGGGCACGCATATCATGGCTTTGGCGGTCCCCCTACAGACAGAGGGATGGCGGTGCCGCAGAAGAACAGCCAAAGTCGTAATAAGGTCAAAAGTGTTTTTGTTGGAAGTCTAAAATTTTAAGCACAAAGATGTTGCAAGCTGTAGCCAATGAGGGCTCCACGAGGCTGGATACCTCCTCTATTAACAACTGCTGAACATGATTACACGGAAGAATGTAGCAGGAGCTGCTGTGAAGTCAGGATGACTGGCGTTGCACCTTGAGCGGATCGACAAGCAGGTAGATCAGGGTGTCCTCTGGGTTCTCAGTGCATGTTTTAATTACAAGTTATGGAATTTGGCAACTTGGACACCTTTAGCACCACATCTGTTTTAGGGTTTCATCTCAGCAACAGACCTATACTTGGGACGAGAGGACATCAGCAATTAGGGACTGAATCACCATACCACCTCAGTATCATGATCCCGAGGGTGTCCAGCTATATTATCTCACTTGCCCCCCTACTCAGACCCAGAACAAGAGAATTGACACCCCAGAAGACAACACTTCTGACCCTCTCAGGGATCGCAGCAACAAGACGCACCCTTTCCCTCACACATTCGTTATGAAAGAGACAAGAAGGAAGTTTGAAATGTTTATTTAAACTATCATGCTCTAGAGTGCAGTATATGTGGCACAATTAGAAAACAACTGGCTAGCAAAAATACTATCAGCATAGTCCGTAAACTGTATCTTATGAAAAGCCCTGTCATATTATAACGGAGATTAGCCTAACCCTCCTCCCCTTCTACAGACGTAAACTGATTATACAACAAAGATCTCTGGACTTAACAGTGGGCCCCATATCTTAGCATACACAGATGAATGTATTGCATTTCAGATACAGCTGTGACCTTGTCTCAGGAAAAATCGATCTCTCTCTGTGAGAGCAAAGAGCTTGTCCGCATCGTTAAAGAACTATCCAACCCCAGCGTCAACACCAACGACATCCCGCCCTCACAGGAACTGTGCGACTCACTGACCATCTTCTTCCACCGCAGGATCGCTGACATCTACGACAGTTTCAACACCACGACCGACCGGTCCACTCCAGACTCCACCCCTCCTCCGAACACCAACATGCCAACCGCCTTACCTCCTGGTCCAACGTCAGCGACGACAAGACACGCAAGGTCATGAACTCCATCCACTCAGGATCTCCGACAGACCCGTGCCCACACCACATATTCAACAAGGCAGACGCAGCCTTCGCCCCCATCTACGGAAGGTCATCAACATCTCATTCGAAATAGCGATAATCCCGGAAAGTTGGAAGCATGCAGAAATCAACGCCCTCCTCAAGAAGCCCAAGGGGTACCCCAAGGACCTCAAGAACTTCCGGCCCATCTCCCTGCTCCCGTTCCTGGTGAAGGTCATCGAGAAAATTGTCAACATGCAACTGACCAGCCACCTCAAAGACAACAACATCCTGGACCCGTCCCAATCTGGATTCAGACAAAACCATAGTATAGAGACTGCTCTCATCGCCGCCACAGACGATATCGGGGGCCAATTAGACAACGGCGAAACATCAGCCCTCATCCTCCTGGACCTCTCGGCTGCCTTCGACATGGTCTGCCATCGCACCCTAAAAACATGCCGGCAGATCACAGAGCGTCCGCCTCCCACCCTTCCGATCCGAGGCCACCAACATCAGCTGTGGCGCCCTCCAGGGCTCCTCCCTCAGCCCAACACTGTTCAACATCAACATGGCCCCCCTCGCACAAGTGGCCTGCCACCACAACCTCAACATCATCTCCTACGCCGACGACACTCAGTTCATCCTCTCCCTCACCAAGGACCCACGCACCGCCAAAACCAACATCTACGACGGAATGAAGGCCATCGCCGACTGGATGAGGAGCAGCCGGCTGAAACAGAACTCGAACAAGACGGAGGTCCTCATCCTCGGACCCAACCCCGTGGCCTGTGACGACTGGTGGCTGACCACTCTCGGGGGACAGCACCGACCCACCGACAACACGCGCGCAATCTAGGATTTATCTCCGACTTCTCCCTCTCCATGTCCAAACAGGTCAACGCCTTCTCCTCCTCCTGCTACAACACCCTCTGCACACTTCACAGGATCTACAAGTGGATCCCGACCGAAACAAGAAGAACGGTGTCACAGACCCTCGTCAGCAGCAGGCTGGACTACGGCAATGCACTCTATGCCGGAATCCCAGCCAAACACCTACAACGACTACAGCGCATCTAAAATGCCTCCGCCCGACTGATCGTCAACGTCCCCGCCGCAGCCACATCACCCCCACCTACACTGGCTCCCCGTCGACAAGAGGATCACCTTCAAACTCCTCACCCATGCACACAAAGCACTCCACAACACCGGACCAGCCTACCTGAACAGCAGACTCAGCTTCCACACCCCCACCCGCCAGCTCCGCTCCGCCAGCCTCGCCCTAGCTGCCGTCCCCCGCATCCAACGAACATCCTCCGGTGGCAGATCCTTCTCCTACCTCGCCGCCAAGACCTGGAACACCCTCCCTACCCACCTACGGCAGACCGAAGACCTACTCGCTTTCAGAAGACTCCTCAAGACCTGGCTCTTCGAGCAGTAGCGAACCCCCCCACCTCTCAGCGCCTTGAGACCCTCATGGGTGAGTAGCGCGCTTTACAAATACTATGATTGATTGATTGTGTGTACAGTGATGTGCATATCTAAAGGGCAAGGCACACATGTTCATTAAAAGCAGCTGCTTTTTTGTATTGTGTTGAGGTGTGAGTGCCTCACCAGAACAAAATAACAAGGGACTTTGTTATTTGACTTTGGCATCTTTGTATGATTTTTAACTAAATCGAATAAAGATATTTTGACTGACTGACTGACTTTGTCTGCTGTTCAGACTAAATCCCAGGAAAGAATAGAATGAGAAAACAACTGCAGGTTCGGTGTGGAAATATAATGTGGCACAAAAGCAAACTTGATTATGTACTAATGTGCGCAAAGCGAATACGGCCTGTGTTATGCACAGTCAAGCTAACGTAGGGGAAACTTCAATAGGTCCTGTAAGGAATACAAGATACTTCCAGGAGTCCAGAACTAAATTGGCTTTACTTGGAATGTCAGGAGAAACTCAGGTTGAATGAAGATGCAGGTTTGTTGCTCGGATATGAATTTACCTTGAAATAATTAATAGACAAAAGGCGTTTGGTAAAACAGGAACAAGTTGGTTTAATTAAATGCAGCGGCCAGAAAAGCATCGAGAGAGTGGTGTCTGAAGACAGTCTCAATATACAGAAGATTTGGCTGCGAATATGAAAAAATCCTGAGGTACAATAAAACGATTTCACATTCTTTGAAAGCATGCAGATCCAGGCCTGGTCACAAACCATAAATACAATAATCTGATAATGGGGAACACAGGTAGCTCTCGACCTTGGGGAGAGCTAATGTGGGCCACTGTGTATGTGTCCAGATGTCTGGTGAGGGTAACGTGTGATCACTACTTGTGGTTTGCATACTGTGTCCTGATTGGCTGAGTGTTTCCAACTACATTTGAAATCTAACTTTGTGGTAATTTGGGAACGTGCACCTTTGGCAAACAAGTTTTATTGGAGCCAATCTTCTCAGAGCTGTTTGTGGTGTAGCTGTCGATCTGATCGATTAGGGTTTCCCTGTTCCCACATTTTTCTTTGCACTAAGTGTACCCTACCTGTGACTTATCAAACGGTAGGCTTGGGGTTGGGTCACAGGGCCTGCCTGACCAGGTATCAGACTCTGGGTCGATGGGGAATTCATCTTGGGTTAATTAAATATCAATGATACAAGTTTGTTATTAAATGTACATATAACATGGAGGTCATTGATATTATTTATACCAACATTCTCATTTATATGTGTACATTTGTCATAGCGTACATCAACATTGTTTTTACTGGTATTGACATTGTAATTCATACGTAAATTATAGCACACATCGACACTGCATTTACTGGAACTGATTTTGTTATACTTACATATATCATGGTGTACATGGACATCGTATTCACCGATATTAACAGGTTTAAGATGATTGTAGCCTTTTCCGTCACTGAGGCTCTGATTAGGAAGCCAGACAACTAGCCCTTGAAGTCGCTCTGGTAGTCCTGGGTTCAAGAGTAGGAGCATGGTTCATGTAGACGGGCAGGCATCTGAGGATTCCAGCAAGGCTTCAGGCAGCAGCGAAGGCCTCCCATCTACTTCAAAGTTGTCTTCTGAAATACACAGCAGCCACAGCAGCACACAGTACTCAGAGAGTCCTTTCGCAGGTCCAGGAAGTAAACTGAAGAGTGGGTGTGCCGCTCCAATTTTTATACCTGGTGCCTTCTTTGAAGTAAGTAGAAGTTTTGAAGAGATCCCCTATGAAGTGCTTGGAACTTCCTGCTTCTCCTGCACAGGGTCCAGCCCGGCTGCAGGTCCAATGAGCTGGTGTGAAGTTCATTGTGTGATGGCAGGGCATAGCCTAATGATGTATAAGTGGGGCTGTGCACTGCTCTGCCCCATCCTGCCAGTGATCAGCCATCTAGGCACATCAAATCCCTCTATCATGTGGCTGCCTGGGAGGAATATTCAAAAAACAACTCTAACCTTCACACAATTATGTGGTCCTGGAACATGCTGCAGGCACCAAATAGAGCAGGAAAATATAAGCTTTCTCTAAAAGTGGCATTTTCAAAACTGTGATTTAAAATCTGGCTTTACCTTTATAGAGAATTTTAAATAACATGTTCTCAGACACCAAACATAAATTTCCTACTTGCTCCCAATCAAAAGTCAACGCTTATTAAATGTAATCACGCAACTCAAAGGTTTCATATGGGAGATGTAGACCTCACAGTAGTGATAAACTAATTTACGAGTTTGTCACTACCTCAACATGTAAAAGTCCAAAGTTTTAATTACAATGCACTCTGCCATGTGGGCTGTCTAAAGCCTACTTTAAGGGTGACCTATATGTGTAAGAAAGGGAGTTTTAGGCTTGGCAAAATGAGTATTTTGACAAGTCAAATTGGCAGTTTTAAACTGCACAAAGGATGTAATGGTATGACTGAGTAATAAGTGCTGCTATCCCACTAGTAGCATTTAAGTTACCGGCCCTAGGTTTGTTTTATACCACTTTACGAGGGACTTGTAAGTAAAGTAAATGTGCAAATCAGGTGCCAGCTAGTTTTACCATGTTTTTTTGGGGGTGAGCACAAAGCACTTTATCACTGTGAGGATCCTTGTTTCTCCACTGAGACAGAACAGATGTTGACTCCCAATGCCCACCTGCCCGTGCCACCAGCCTGATCTAAGTCTGATCTCAGACTAGCATCACCAGCAAGGGGGAAAGGGGAATGTGATAGAGGAGAGACAACTCCTGCCTGACTGCTGTGTTCTCTCTCAAAAGGATTCTCGGCTGCTTACACTGTAGCATCTTCATGAGATTAGTTGTCTCCAGAAGGAGCAAATTCCTAATACACAAACAATAAACATCACAAATGGTATTCTATAAAACTACACAGGTCTGTCAAATTATGTGTCAAACATGAATTGTTATACCCAGGTTATTAGAGTTATTGCATCTCTTCTGCAAACTCTTCCATGTACAATACCAAGGTGAGTATATCAATGCTGCTGTTGGTGGATTCCTGAAAGAGTTTAAAACTTTGTAGCAACTGTGACAAACTTTACCTCTGCAAATGTGTTCTTTACAAATGAGATTTGTAATTACACTGTCACTTTACATACAGTTCTGCATTAAATAGAAATTGTTCTCTGATTTGTAATTCTAATGGCAATTCAAATCTTCTGCAGGAACATACCAGGAGATAAGAACTCTTCAGTTCCAAATCTGCTTCTTATCAGGACGTGTTTTAGCACAAACTAAAAAAGGAACCTGGACGGGAAAGAAAGGAAAATATAGGAAAGGCACCCCAAAGGTAAATTCAGTATGGGAGTCGAAGGTACGCCACAAATAAATAGAATACACTTGAATGCTGACTTTGTCTCTGACAGTCTTTCTGTCGCCAGAAGATCTCCTCAGAACGCTGACTTTGTCTTGAACAATAATGACATAAATCACTGCCCTGCCTACTAGGAAAGAGTAAGGCAGATCGGGAGGCCAACAATAGCGAAGCGTAGGTCTGGAACACTGCTTGACTACCAGGAAAGATGACGGCTAATTTGGAGTTTGAGAACAGTGATGCATAGGTCTGGAACACTGCCCTGCCTACCTGGAAATGCTGTTGTAGAACTGGAGGACAAGAAAAGTGGTTGCACAGGTCTGTTACACTGCCTCGTCCACAAGGCCCTAACGAAGGTGGGCCTGGAGACAGAACGGAAGATGAGAGACCTGGAAAACTGCTCGACCATCCAGGAAATGTTAATGTCCATATGATAGAAAGAAATTGCATTTCCTTCATTATTACATGAACTCACTCTGACGAGATGGCGGTTGAGACATTAGTCCCCTCTGAAGAATAAATTGAAGTGTGCAGAGTGGAGGTCGTGCAACGTTCTACCAAAAGGTGCTTTGAATACTTTAACCAAAACAGCGGCCAGTTTGAACTGGCCATTCTACCACAGACCTTGATACCGTTTTCCAATGACAATGACTGATCACTGGACATCTGAAACAAACTTTGCCTTTTTGACCAATGCCACCCCTTCTCATACCTTGATTTAAAGAAGCAATATTAATCTTAGTCCTTACAATCACTGGTTAGCAGTGGCACAGTACACAGAGTCTAATCCCAGCAAAAGTTACTAAAAATAGTTGGGGTGAAAGCAAAATGTTGTGGGCTGGGGGACCCAACAGATAGGGCCATCTCCAACAGTAATTAAATATAAATTGCACATTTTATATTAATATTAACAGTTATGAAGATTAATTGAATAAATACATTATAATAGTATTTACTTCATAATAATTAAATACACAAATTATGGTGATGGTGCAATGTTTATTACTTTAATATTAGTAAATGTATTGTCTGGGGGGCGCATTGACAGTGCGCCACGTAAAAGATGGAGCGCTGTTGATGTGCAATCCGATAGCAGCCCGCTGGAGGGGGTAAAGGGGTCCAATGGTACCCCAGGCCTCCCCTTCACTCATTCAGTGCAAGGGGGTCTCTCGCCTCTCTTAAAGGTGCATGCAGGTTGCCACCTGCACAGTTAAACACATAGCGTGTGCTTCAAAGCTGCTCTGATTTTCACTTGAATGTGCTGCCCCCAGGACAACGTGAGTTTGTGGCTGCCCTGGGGGCAGCGCATTTTATGTAACAGGGTTCTTTTTCCCTGTTATTTCCCGGTGCACGTGTTTTAAGGTGCGCCATGCTGCAAACAGAGGAAGTGTACCCTATACATAATAGGACCCCTCGAAGGGTCAGGTTTGCGCCTTATAAAACTCCGCAAATTAAAAAAAATAAGCCTGAATCTTTCCTTTTGCTGGCTGTGTTCCAATAAGCCATGATGTGATTGAGGGGTGCCCATGTGTCTGAGCCCATACATATACATTAGCTGATCTATCTGCATGAGCACTTTCCTAATTATACAAGCCTTGTCCTTCTAGATGATTCAAAGGGATCACTGACAGAATATCGAAGAGAAAAATCTCGAGCTGCCACAATATTGAGGTAAAAATATTGAGTGACACAATATCGACTTCCTATCTACAAACAGGTAAGTACAAAAATATTGAATCCTAAATATCGTTGTTAACAATATAGTTTGCTAAAATATCGACTATTTTAAATGTCTTAAAAGCAATATAAAATTAATGAAATAATGCATATAATTAAGTAAAACATACTTTAAAATAATTTAGAAATATTAAAAATTAATAAATGATAAAATTAATGTAAAAAATTAACATGCATTTTTATATTTTTGTATATATTAACTTTATCTTAAAAAAATAATTAATATTATAGCCTTATAGCCCGCCGTAGAGGGCTATACCAGCTATTAAAGGCCCTCTCCAGCGTTAAAGGCCCGAGCCTTTGGCTAGGGCCTTTAACAAGGGAGAGGGACTTTAATATCCGATATAGCCAAGCTACGAAGGGCTATAAGGCTATTAGAAAATCCTGCCACTAGAGGGCAGAATGTTCTAACAAAAAAAACAAAGCCTTATAGGAGCCTGAGGGTATTGGAATCCCCTCAGGCTCCCTGAAGCCTTTGTTCACAGCCAGAGCTGTGAACAAAGAAACATTGGAATGTTGGAGCTCCGGACTTCTACCAGCCATTATAAGCCCGGAGCACTCCATTGTTTTCAATGGAGCTCCCAACATTCCAATGTTCTAATATAGCCCTATAGCCCGCCATAGCGGGCTATACCAGCTATTAAAGGCCAGTTTAATTTCGGCTCGGGCCTTTAACGAGACAGCGGGACTTTAATTGCCGGTATAGCCCTGCTACGAAGGCTTATAAGGCTATTAGAACATTCTGCCGCTAGAGGGCAGAATGTTCTAACAAATTAAACAAAGGGTTCTCCTTCGAGAAGCTTTGTAGTACATTGGAATGTTGCTCTGCGGGCCTTTACCGGCCTGTAGAAGCAGGGAGCACTCCATTGTCTGCAATGGAGCTCCAAACATTCCAATTTTCTAATTTTAATTATAAAATGTTAAAAACATAATTTAAAATATAATTACATATACATATATATGTAAGCCGATAATATAAATATAAAAATAAATGTTATATTATGAGTTAAAACATAAAAATACCTTTTTTTTAAAATAATATTTTACACTATATATATAACTAATATATAACAATATATATAACAATACTGAAAACGTTGCATAGCGTAAGGATTAAAATTACTATTCCCACCATTCCCACTCCAACGAGTGGTACAGTAGGGAAAGTGTTAGATAGCGTGTGGATAAACATTACTATTCCCACTCCAACGAGTGCAACAGTAGAGAAAGTGTTGGATAGAAGGTGGGACTTTTTCAAAATTAATTTACCTTCCACCATTTCTCCCATAAACGTCACCTACAATATTGTAAAATATTAATACATTAACATATTTAATTAACAATTAATTAATTAACTAATGACAATTAACAATAAAATTAATAACCAGCAAATCTACATTAATTCACAAAATTAACACTATAAAATAACTTTTAATAAATATTATATGAAAAATAATACAAATTACATTAAAATTAAATTACCTCCCATCCTACTCCCCTATCAACCATCAACCCACTCATAAAAAAGTACACAATTAACTTACTTGTCAATTCCTTATTAATTGTTATTGATCAATTTATAATTATTTATTACTAAAAGAATAAACTAAATTAACAATATAAATTATGAAATACTACATTAATTAATAAAATAGTTAATTAATTAATTAATTTCAATTAAATTACTTCCCACCCTGTTTCCCTATAAACCCACAACCTGCTACAGAATTAAATTACACAAAAAGTAATTAGCATATGTTTAATTAGTTCTAACTAATTATTAAAATATAAATTAACATAAAATTCATTACATTAAAAAAATTCAAACATACAATATAAAATATTTGCATAATTGTAACACAAACACTAACATACAAAACACACAAAAAAATTGATATTATTATCAACGATATTTTAACAAACGATACTACTATCTTGGATATTATTAAAATTGATATTTCTTACCTGCATGTCAATATTCTTAACCACTATATTTTTGCAAGTTGATATCCTGTCCACTCGATATTAAACACTCGATATTTTTTCCACTTGATATTTTTTATTTGATATTATAACTAGTTACCGATTGAATGGTTCCCCAACCAAGACATATCGCACAATAATTGATCTCCTGTGGCCAATGAGCACCATTGGCTTCTTCCTGGGATGCAGTGAATGAATGTCATGTGATAATACTCAGTCTCTAGGACCCGACAACTTTTGCAATTTTCATGAAATGCCGGGAACTGTTGCTCTGTCTGGAGTAGTCTTTAAATGAAGCAGTGGGACATAGTGTATCTGTGGCAACAGAGCTCCTGTGTGACCTTCCAAAACCGAGCCAGTTTCCTGACTTCCCTGTTATGTAGGCCTTGATTTTAGAAACACTGAGAAACCCACCGGAAAGGAGCTACTTTTTATATTTTAATTCATTTTTTTTGCTTTTGCGAATTCAAATAAAACAAGCTTTACCAGTGTCAGCAACCTTACACCGATGCAGGAAGTCAGGAAAAAAAGCAATTTCTGAGAATTCAAGATTCTGAACTGTGGGCAGGACTTGTCCATCAGTGAGATACCAAGTGAGATGGGGGGCACAATTATATGGTGAATGCACCTGAGCTTATAACTGCTCCCTTGGTGCATTGAGCAGGAAGGCTCTGAGCTTCACTCTGGCTGCAAAGAGCAGTGTTTGCACCCAATGAGACCGTTAGTTACATCAGTCGCAATGCATCAGTAGGTTAACAACAGAAGAGGACGTGATGGAGGGTGCGGTCATTGGAACCAGAAGTTACATCAGTCGCAATGCATCAGTAGGTTATCAACAGAAGAGGACGTGATGGAGGCTGGCGTACTAGGGACCGGAACCCAATCTCCACTGAGGACACCATCCGCCTGATGAATTCCATCCACTCTGGATCCCCCACAGACCCATGCCCTCACCACATCTTCAACAAAGCAGACTCCGTCATAGCTCCGCACCTCCGAGACGTCATCAACTGCTCCTTCAACTCCGCTATCTTCCCAGAAGACTGGAAACACGCTGAACTCATCGCCCTTCTGAAAAAACCCACAGCGGACCCCACCGAACTCAAAAACTACCGCCCCATCTCGCTTCTTCCATTCCCGGCCAAAGTCATCGAGAAAGCCGTCAACAACCAACTCGCCGCCTTCCTTGAAGCCAACAAATCACTCGACCCCTCACAATCTGGCTTCCGAGCCAAACACAGCACTGAGACCGCCCTCATCGCAGCAACAGACGACATTCGAACTCTACTGGACAATGGAGACACAGTCGCCCTCATCCTCCTCGACCTCTCTGCAGCCTTCGACACAGTCTGCCACAGCACCCTTTTACAACGCCTCAGAAACATCGGAATACAAGGAAAAGCACTGGAATGGATCACCTCGTTCCTCACCGGAAGAACCCAGAGAGTCCGCCTCCCACCATTCAAGTCCGAGGCCTCTGAAATCATCTGCGGCGTACCTCAAGGATCCTCACTCAGTCCCACCCTCTTCAACGTATACATGAGCCCCCTCGCGGCCATCGCCCGCCAACACAACCTCAACATCATCTCTTACGCGGATGACACTCAACTGATCCTTTCTCTCACCAAGGACCCCAGCACCGCCAAAACTAACCTACACGAAGGAATGAAAGAAGTCGCCGAATGGATGAAACAAAGCCGTCTGAAACTGAACTCAGACAAAACAGAAGTCCTCATCTTAGGTACCTCCCCCTCCGCCTGGGATGACTCTTGGTGGCCGGAAGCCCTTGGAAAAGCACCCATCCCGACAGACCACGCACGGAACCTTGGCGTCATCCTGGATTCTTCACTCTCAATGAACAGACAAGTCAGCGCCGTATCCTCTTCCTGCTTTAACATTCTTCGCATGCTCAGAAAAACATTTCGCTGGATCCCCTCCGAAACAAGGAAAACAGTCACCCACGCTCTAGTCACGAGCCGACTGGACTACGGAAACACCCTCTACGCAGATACCACCGCTAAACTCCAGAACAAACTACAACGAATCCAAAACGCCTCAGCCAGGCTCATATTAGACATCCCACGCAATGAACACATCTCTGGTCACCTTAAAGACCTCCACTGGCTACCCGTCAATAAGAGGATCATTTTCCGACTGCTTACCCACGCACACAAATCACTCTACGACATCGGACCAGATTGCCTCAACTCTCGAATGTCCTTCTACACCCCCTCCCGCCAACTTCGCTCTTCCAGCCAAGCCTTCGCCACTGTACCTCGCATCAACAAGACCAGCATGGGAGGCAGATCCTTTTCTTACTTGGCTGCCAAAACATGGAACTCACTCCCCGCTTACCTTCGCCGCACCCAGAATCACCTAGCGTTCAGAAAGCAGCTTAAAACGTGGATATTTGACAAATAATCCTCCTCCCCTTCCTAAGCGCCTGAAACCCTCTGGGTATGTAGTGCGCTATACAAATTTTATGACTTGACTTGACTGACCGGAAGTTACATCAGTCGCAATGCATCAGTAGGTTAACAACAGAAGAGGACGTGATGGAGGGTGCGGTCATTGGAACCGGAAGTTACATCAGTCGCAATGCATCAGTAGGTTATCAACAGAAGAGGACGTGATGGAGGCTGGCGTACTAGGGACCGGAAGTTACATCAGTCGCAATGCATCAGTAGGTTAGCAACAGAAGAGGACATGCTGGAGGGTGCGGTCATTGGAACCGGAAGTTACATCAGTCGCAATGCATCAGTAGGTTAACAACAGAAGAGGACGTGATGGAGGCTGGCGTACTAGGGACCGGAAGTTACATCAGTCGCAATGCATCAGCAGGTTATCAACAGAAGAGGACGTGATGGAGGCTGGCGTACTAGGGACCGGAAGTTACATCAGTCGCAATGCTTCAGTAGGTTAGCAACAGAAGAGGACATGCTGGAGGGTGCGGTCATTGGAACCGGAAGTTACATCAGTCGCAATGCATCAGTAGGTTAACAACAGAAGAGGACCCAGGAGGCTGGCGTACTAGGGACCGGAAGTTACATCAGTCGCAATGCATCAGTAGGTTAAAAACAGAAGAGGACATGCTGGAGGCTGGTGTACTAGGGACCGGAAGTTACATCAAGCCGCAATGCATCAGTAGGTTAACAACAGAAGAGGACATGCTGGAGGCTGGCGTACTAGGGACCGGAAGTTACATCAGTCGCAATGCATCAGTAGGTTAGCAACAGAAGAGGACATGCTGGAGGGTGCGGTCATTGGAACCGGAAGTTACATCAGTCGCAATGCATCAGTAGGTTAACAACAGAAGAGGACCCAGGAGGCTGGCGTACTAGGGACCGGAAGTTACATCAGTCGCAATGCATCAGTAGGTTAACAACAGAAGAGGACATGCTGGAGGCTGGTGTACTAGGGACCGGAAGTTACATCAAGCCGCAATGCATCAGTAGGTTAGCAACAGAAGAGGACGTGCTGGAGCCTGGCGTACTAGGGACTGGAAGTTACATCAAGCCGCAATGCATCAGTAGGTTAACAACAGAAGAGGACATGCTGGAGGCTGGCGTACTAGGGACCGGAAGTTACATCAGTCGCAATGCATCAGTAGGTTAGCAACAGAAGAGGACGTGATGGAGGCTGGCGTACTAGGGACCGGAAGTTACATCAGTCGCAATGCATCAGTAGGTTAACAACAGAACAGGACATGCTGGAGGCTGGTGTACTAGGGACCGGAAGTTACATCAGTCGCAATGCATCAGTAGGTTAGCAACAGAAGAGGACGTGCTGGAGCCTGGCGTACTAGGGACCGGAAGTTACATCAAGCCGCAATGCATCAGTAGGTTAACAACAGAAGAAGGCGTGCTGGAGCCTGGCATACTAGGGACCGGAAGTTACATCAAGCTGTAATGCATCAGTAGTTTAACAACAGAAGAGGACGTGCTGGAGGGTGCGGTCATTGGAACCGGAAGTTACATCAGTCGCAATGCATCAGTAGGTTAACAACAGAAGAGGACACGCTGGAGGCTGGCGTACTAGGGACCGGAAGTTACATCAGTCGCAATGCATCAGTAGGTTAACAACAGAAGAGGACATGCTGGAGGCTGGTGTACTAGGGACCGGAAGTTACATCAAGCCGCAATGCATCAGTAGGTTAGCAACAGAAGAGGACGTGCTGGAGCCTGGCGTACTAGGGACCGGAAGTTACATCAAGCCGCAATGCATCAGTAGGTTAACAACAGAAGAGGACATGCTGGAGGCTGGCGTACTAGGGACCGGAAGTTACATCAGTCGCAATGCATCAGTAGGTTAGCAACAGAAGAGGACGTGCTGGAGGGTGGGGTCATAGGGACCGGAAGTTACATCAGTCGCAATGCATCAGTAGGTTAACAACAGAAGAGGACACGCTGGAGGCTGGCGTACTAGGGACCGGAAGTTACATCAGTCGCAATGCATCAGTAGGTTAACAACAGAAGAGGACATGCTGGAGGCTGGTGTACTAGGGACCGGAAGTTACATCAGTCGCAATGCATCAGTAGGTTAGCAACAGAAGAGGACATGATGGAGAGTGGGGTCATGGGGACCGGAAGTTACATCAGCCGCAATGCATCAGTAGGTTAGCAACAGAAGAGGACATGATGGAGAGTGGGGTCATAGGGATCGGAAGTTACATCAGCCGCAATGCATCAGCAGGTTAGCAACAGAAGAGGACGTGATGGAGGGTGGGGTCATAGGGATCGGAAGTTACATCAGTTGCAATGCATCAGTAGGTTAGCAACAGAAGAGGACGTGCTGGAGGCTGGTGCACTAGGGGCCGGAAGTTACATCAGCCGCAATGCATCAGTAGGTTAGCAACAGAAGAGGACGTGCTGGAGGGTGGGGTCATAGGGATCGGAAGTTACATCAGTTGCAATGCATCAGTAGGTTAGCAACAGAAGAGGACATGCTAGAGGCTGGCGTACTAGGGACCGGAAGTTACATCAAGCCGCAATGCATCAGTAGGTTAGCAACAGAAGAGGACATGCTGGAGCCTGGCGTACTAGGGACCAGAAGTTACTTCAGTCGCAATGCATCAGCAGGTTAGCAACAGAAGAGGACGTGATGGAGGGTGGGGTCATAGGGACCGGAAGTTACATCAGCCGCAATGCATCAGCAGGTTAGCAACAGAAGAGGACATGCTGGAGGCTGGCGTACTAGGGACCAGAAGTAACATCAGCCGCAATGCATCAGCAGGTTAGCAACAGAAGAGGACGTGCAGGAGGCTGGTGTACTAGGGACCAGAAGTAACATCAGCCGCAATGCATCAGTAGGTTAGCAACAGAAGAGGACACGCTTGAGGCTGGCGTACTAGGGACCGGAAGTTACATCAGTCGCAATGCATCAGCAGGTTAGCAACAGAAGAGGACGTGATGGAGGGTGGGGTCATAGGGACCGGAAGTTACATCAGTCGCAATGCATCAGCAGGTTACCAACAGAAGAGGACGTGATGGAGGGTGCGGTCATTGGAACCGGAAGCTACATCAGCCGCAATGCATCAGCAGGTTAGCAACAGAAGAGGACGTGCAGGAGGCTGGTGTACTAGGGACCGGAAGTTACATCAGCCGCAATGCATCAGTAGGTTAGCAACAGAAGAGGACATGATGGAGAGTGGGGTCATAGGGACCGGAAGTTACATCAGCAGCAATGCATCAGTAGGTTAGCAACAGAAGAGGACGTGCTGGAGGCTGGTGCACTAGGGACCGGAAGTTACATCAAGCCGCAATGCATCAGTAGGTTAGCAACAGAAGAGGACGTGCTGGAGGCTGGCGTACTAGGCCCCAGAAGTTACATCAGTCGCAATGCATCAGCAGGTTAGCAACAGAAGAGGACATGATGGAGGCTGGTGTACTTGGGACCGGAAGTTACATCAAGCCGCAATGCATCAGTAGGTTAACAACAGAAGAGGACACGCTGGAGGCTGGCGTACTAGGGACCGGAAGTTACATCAGTCGCAATGCATCAGTAGGTTAACAACAGAAGAGGACACGCTGGAGGCTGGCGTACTAGGGACCGGAAGTTACATCAGTCGCAATGCATCAGCAGGTTACCAACAGAAGAGGACATGGTGGAGGCTGGCGTACTAGGGACCGGAAGTTACATCAGTCACAATGCATCAGCAGGTTAGCAACAGAAGAGGACGTGATGGAGGGTGGGGTCATTGGGACCGGAAGTTACATCAGTCGCAATGCATCAGTAGGTTAACAACAGAAGAGGACACGCTGGAGGCTGGCGTACTAGGGACCGGAAGTTACATCAGTCGCAATGCATCAGCAGGTTACCAACAGAAGAGGACATGCTGGAGGCTGGCGTACTAGGGACCGGAAGTTACATCAGTCGCAATGCATCAGCAGGTCAGCAACAGAAGAGGACGTGATGGAGGGTGGGGTCATTGGGACCGGAAGTTACATCAGTCGCAATGCATCAGTAGGTTAACAACAGAAGAGGACACGCTGGAGGCTGGCGTACTAGGGACCGGAAGTTACATCAGTCGCAATGCATCAGCAGGTTAGCAACAGAAGAGGACGTGATGGAGGGTGGGGTCATAGGGATCGGAAGTTACATCAGTTGCAATGCATCAGTAGGTTAGCAACAGAAGAGGACGTGCAGGAGGCTGGTGCACTAGGGACCGGAAGTTACATCAGTCGCAATGCATCAGTAGGTTAACAACAGAAGAGGACACGCTGGAGGCTGGCGTACTAGGGACCGGAAGTTACATCAGTCGCAATGCATCAGCAGGTTAGCAACAGAAGAGGACGTGCTGGAGCCTGGCGTACTAGGGACCGGAAGTTACATCAAGCCGCAATGCATCAGTAGGTTAACAACAGAAGAGGACACGCTTGAGGCTGGCGTACTAGGGACCGGAAGTTACATCAGTCGCAATGCATCAGCAGGTTAGCAACAGAAGAGGACGTGATGGAGGGTGGGGTCATAGGGACCGGAAGTTACATCAGTCGCAATGCATCAGCAGGTTACCAACAGAAGAGGACGTGATGGAGGGTGCGGTCATTGGAACCGGAAGCTACATCAGCCGCAATGCATCAGTAGGTTAGCAACAGAAGAGGACATGCTGGAGGCTGGCGTACTAGGGACCGGAAGTTACATCAGCCGCAATGCATCAGTAGGTTAGCAACAGAAGAGGACGTGCTGGAGGGTGGGGTCATAGGGACCGGAAGTTACATCAGTCGCAATGCATCAGCAGGTTACCAACAGAAGAGGACATGCTGGAGGCTGGCGTACTAGGGACCGGAAGTTACATCAGCCGCAATGCATCAGTAGGTTAGCAACAGAAGAAGACGTGATGGAGGGTGGGGTCATAGGGACCGGAAGTTACATCGACCACAATGCATCAGTAGGTTAGCAACAGAAGAGGACATGCTGGAGGCTGGTGTACTAGGGACCGGAAGTTACATCAGTCGCAATGCATCAGCAGGTTAGCAACAGAAGAGGACATGATGGAGAGTGGGGTCATAGGGACCGGAAGTTACATCAGCCGCAATGCATCAGTAGGTTAGCAACAGAAGAGGACGTGCTGGAGGCTGGTATACAGCCTTTGATCATTAACTCAATAACAATGATTTACATGAAAAATTATGTTTTTGAGGACAGGAAGTGCATCCTTTCATGAATATTGGAGAGGAAGTTCATGTGTTTCCTGACTAAGGCTTAAAACGCCAAAATGCGCATCATGTCCTCATCGACCGCCAGCCTTTCAAATTATTTGTCACCACATGACCTCCCTCTCCTATTTTTATATTCATTTCTCTGTATAGTACTGTAATGTATTGTTTGTGAAAAACATTTTTTTGTATGTGTTGTGTACATATGTGGTTGTCAAATGTAAATATTGTATTAATTGTGTGCAAAAATATTCATCAAAAATATTAAAATACTACAAAGAAAAAGGAATAAGAGACAATTAAAAAACAATTGCATAAATGAAAAATAATGATAATAATAAAATATAATTTTGTACCAAAAGGAACTGATTCCAGCCATATGTACGTATTTATCTAACATAAACTGTTTTCACACAGAATTAGGCCTGATGTTTTTGGAATGACCAAATATTATTGATCTTGTGTTTAGCATTTCTCACATGTTTTTCATGCAACTGCTAACTTTGGTAACCAAAAGTGCTGATTTCTCAGCAGAGAAGTGAAGCATCCCTGACACCCAAGGGTGAAACGTTCCAGTTGTGTTTGTTCAGTAAAACCCATACTCTATTGTGGATACTTTCTGAAGCTCATCTTCTTTGTCTTATGAGTTCACCCCTGCAGCTGCTTCCCATGCTTGTGAAAAACCCTAGATGTGCTACTAATTCCAAAAGCTTCAGCATCAGCTTGGCTTCCTACAAATGCCAGATGATTCCTTCAGGCTTTTATTCTGTGACTACAGACGTTTTGATATAGGGGATATATTATACCCTTCTGTGCATTATAAGTACTTCCATAGTCACATAGAGGAACAAGACAGAAGGCCCCGTCCCTTTATAAGGTTATAGAACTCCAAAGTTACTTACAATGTTCTTATCATGTAGGGCAGGAAGTTCTTTATCCAATATAATCAGGGGCGTAACACAGGCCCCCGCAGACCCCGTGGTGTGGGGGGGGCCCCGGCCCTCCCCCACTCCAGGGGCCCCCTTCGCAGCCGCGCAGCCAGCGACCACTTAGCACTCCACACGCAGTTATGCATTTACATTTCACTTTAGCTCCGTTCAGAAACTGTTCTACATTACTTTAACTTTATGGCAGAAAAAGACTAAAAGAGCGCACTAAGAAATGAAATATTTGATCAATATTCATGCTTGGGCTGTCCATACAGAGCCTCAGAGCACACAAACGGAAATCATTAACCCGCGCCTCTCCCCAAGCATCTGCGGAAACAGAAAGAGGGGCGTATGACCAACAGTAGCGATATTTATCGCTAACTGAACTCAGCGTCAGTTTTTTTAACGCTGCGCTTCGCCCAATAGTATCGCTGAGATAACGTCCTATGACCAACGTTTATCTCAAAAGCGATAACATTGCAGGCGTTAGCGTGAATATCGATGGAAAACCAGCGGTGTTCACGCATTAGCGTGCAAATGCTGTTAGCCATGTTATCCAGCTCCCATTGGATAACATGGCTAAGAACTGGTATTTGCAGGCGTTAGCGCTTAGCGACATTCGCACTCAGGCTAATATTTCCATTGCTTATCCTTTCTTGGTAATAGACGATAGCGATGTTAACGACTGCTGTCAGTCGCTAACGGGTTTGGCACGCCCACTTTGCATGTCATTAGCGATAAATATTGCTGACATGCAAAGCGGGCCCCAAACCGCTCGCTATCGCCTACAAGCTGTCCTTAACTGGTATTAGCGACAGCTTGCTAATAGGGCTATGGAATTATCATCGCTTAGCGTCCGACAACGGCCGCTAAAGCGGCGATAATACAATATTGCCACCCTTGGTAATATGCCCCTCAGTTCGGTCACGGTGCTGGTGCAGGGTACGACTCCGTAGTAAGAGATGTTAACTTTAGAAGGGAAAGCAAGTGCACGTGACGTTCGGGTCATCCCAGCGGCTGCAGGTTTGTAGAGGAGGTCTTGCTGTAGACTCGCTTTGTTGACATGCTGCTTCCTGTTATGTAGCTTTTATTCTGGCATTTTGTATATGGTAATAATATTCCTCCCGTACTTGGGGTAGAAGCTATTGTAAAAAACCTGAAGGGCAGGGATGTTTAAAAAAATTCAAAGCTAGAAATAAAACGTTACAGACGCAGAATGCAGTCGTATTTGCAATGTTCTCGCGGCTGAAAAGGGCGGCCATTTAGGAGTTGCCTTATTTTATTTGGTACCATATCGGAAAACTTGTTATTTTGTTTTAGGAAGGGTCGTGTATGTTCTAGACTACTAACCCTCTGACTTTAGTCAAACATTACCAATATTGCTGCCGACTTGTTCCACATCATGATGGTAAGTTTAGGCTAGTTTTAACTGTTTAAGCCGACCACACCAAGCGTTACTGGGATTTGTACAACCATACTTCTAATGCGCGTTAATCTAGTCCCAGCAAGGTTATTATGAATGCTAAAGACTACATTCTTAAAGTTGTCATATACCTAGGGACTTATATTGATAGTGAGTTTGATCAAGTAGTTCAGATTAATTATAGGCTTACATAGCTGCCAAGGTTTCAGATTGCCATATGTGACATTTTCATAATTTCAGTGTAATTATGAGTGACATTCAACGACTATGAGTGACACTTTCTTGTGAAAAAAATCAAGTACTGAAGACGAGTGAAACATAAATATCAGAATGTACACCCATTGAAGCAACGAGAAACTCTAAGATGTTCTTAAAACTTCTGCAAAGCACCAAAAATGGAAGGGCACTAACTTCGGAGGTGGGCCCGTAGTGATGAATATAAAACTGGCAGTAAGACTTAATATTAAAGTAAAGAGCTCATGAAGAGGTGCACCACGGCTACAGACTCGGGACCGCTGCACACTGACATTGCAGGGATAGCCTTGCAGCTGAGCATTCTCATGCGCATGCCACTTTGCACAATTTAAAATGCGCGTGAGGTATGACGCGGCTGAGAGGGACCATGCGGTCCAGGATGGACCGTGCAGCCCAGGACGGACCGTAAAGCCCAGAACGGACCGTGCAGCCCAGGACGGACCGTGCAGCCCAGGATGGACCGTGCCACCCAGGACGGACCGCGCAGTCCTGGACGGACCATGCAGCCCAGGACGGACCATGCGGTCTAGGACGGACCGTGCAGTCCAGGACGGACCGTGCAGCCCAGGACGAACCGTGCAGCCCAGGACGGACCGTGCAGCCCAGGATGGACCGTGCCACCCAGGACGGACCGTGCAGACCTGGACGGACCATGCAGCCCAGGATGGACTGTTGCAGCCTTCATTTAATATTGCCAGTGCTAACCTTGCTGTCATGGGTAATTGCCCAACCCATAATTCCATTGGTTTAAAAGGTTTTCCCTTTTGTCTATAATGCAATGTTATCTTGTTAGGTTTTGCCTGGCGAAAGCTGCGCTTTCTGCGCAGCTTTTTCGCGCAGGCGAAAACCTGATGAGAACAGTAGTGTGGCTTTGGTTCGGCCCTCGTCATTCATTGGCTGGCTCCGTAAACGGAGCCTTGCCATTGGACGAGAGGGCCTGTCCGTCAATGCCGGACCAGACACGGGGGCGTTCCCGGGATTCTTTGGCTTTTGCCGACGTCACGCGACGCCGGGAACGCCCCCGTGTCTGGTCCGGCATTGCCGGCACTTCTGCGTCTCTCATGCCCCGTGACTGGCCGGCCGGCCAATCCTAGCGCGGCCGGCCGGAAGTGCCCGCCCCCCGCAACAAGAAGGAAGACGGCAAGCAGTATGGCGGCGCCCGCGGGGCTCCCGTGGCCTGGAGGGAACCCCGGGAGATGCGGAGGACGTTGCCGGTCTCCCATGCCGTAGAGGGAGACCGGAGAAGTGCCGCCGTCGCAAGGTGCAGGTGAGTCGATTTGTGCTCCCGTCCCCGTTCCCGCCCCTTCTCCCGCCCAGCCACGCAGAGCACCGGCCGCCCGCTCTCTGTCCCCACCGCAGGCCCGGAAGGCGCCTGCCACCCGCTCGCAGTCTCCCCCGGCGCGGAAGGCTCCCGCCGCCCGCTCCCAGTCTCCCCCTCAGGCCCGGAAGCCCCCTGCCGCCCGCTCCCCGTCACCCCCGCCGCCGAAGAAGGCCCCTGCCACCCCTCAGCCTGCCAAGAGCGCTTCACTGCTGGACCTGGGCACGCAACGGGAGCGCTGGCACAACTTCCAGAAGCTGCAGAAACTCAGTCCCGAAGCAGCCGCCAAACTCCTGTTGGACTCCTAGTGAGTATGGGATGGGGGCAGAATTGCGCACCTGCGGACAGCCCACGCTTAACAAGTGCACGAGATGACATGTGCCAGATCCACGCCACGCAATAGGGCCGTGCACATCTACCTCAATATGACTTACGCCAATCCCGCGCTCTGCAACGTGACCAGTGGCACCCATTTACCCCTAGGTGACCTATGCTAAACTCACGTTATTTAATGCGATCACTATCCATCTACCTCCACCCCTCCCCCCCCCCCCTCTATGGCCACTGCCCACCTACATTTAGGTCCCTAGAGCTAACCTTATGCCATGCGATCATTATCCGTCTACCTCATTATGACTTGTGCTAAACCCACGTTATGCAATGTGACCAGTGCCCCTTTATCTCTAGCCGACTTGTGACTGTTAACCCCACTATGTTCTGCTTTGCTGAACATAGTAATCCGAGTGAACCGGGCCCGGCTACGGGTGCCCTGCTGCACCCTGTAGACCGACCTGTTTGCCCTTACTTTGCCGACAAGGTGCCAAGCCACACGATCTTCCTTGTAGACCCATGTCCATTCTAACCACGCTGACCCTTGACACCTGCTAACATGCTCTGCTAAATTAACGTAAATTACCCTGTGCTCTCACCTTCTGATGAACTCTGCAACTGACACTATGGCCCTCATAGCCCCGACAAGAGGTGACGTGTGCTCTCAGGGTCTGGCTTATTGTACTCTTTCTCTTGCTGAGCACACTTACACCTGCCTTGCATTCTCCCGCACCCACATGCCACCCTCTGCTAGGCATGAAGTGACCCACCTCCGAACGGGCAGAGTTTAACCTGAATGTCAACATCAATCTTAGCATTTCCACCTGCCCTACTGGTATCACGGTGCGCCCATCACCTAACTGCTTCCATTAAACTCCCAACATCTCACTGGTCTTCTTCCTTTTCCTTCCATCATTCCGTTACAATTCTCATCTTTGAGTCCACTAAATGTGTCGAGGGGGGCGGAAGGGAATGCCAAGTGCTCACATTGATGTACCTCTGTACTGTTTGCTCGCTGCTTTTGTGTGCCATCAAATCTGCCTGCACGTTGGCATTATTCTCCTCCTGTGCTTGATTGCGCTGTTTATTTATGAAATGCAATAGTCTTAACAACAGTCCCAGAGGCATCGTGTTGTTTTGATTTAACTTTCCAGGCCTGGTACTATGTGAGGGGGGTGCTGCCTGGGATGGCGTACAGTATCTGCATGATCCACCAGATTTAGGGCTGTCACCTTCCCACCTCTCTCGCCTTCCACCATTCCCGTATTTCTTCATGATTGTAATGGTGTCCATAATGACAAACGCAGAACAATTCCGGATGATGTTTTGCATTTAAATAAGCAGCATTGTTGTGTAAAGAGGCATAAGAAGCTAGTTCAACCTTTTAACAATATTTGCATCCCATCAATTTGAAAAGGGAAATGAAATATAATGTAATCTAAGGATATCTTTACTGTCTTGTATTGGATATAATTGATAAATTATGCGGTATGCAGATACTGATATGTACATATTGTCATATCCCTTACATTAAACAAATAATAATACATTGCCATTTCTGGGGTAGCTCCCATGTTTAAAGGGGATACTGAATGCTTTCTCATGGAGGTTTTGCTTAAGTTTTTAAGTGAAATTTTATATTTTAAGTTGCATAGGCTGGATTAGAGATTTGCAGGTTTCATTTCCATCCACCATTCTGGTGGAACAATGTTCATTGCCATACTAGCGGTGGACATTTCAGCCAGTTGGGAGTTCTCCTCCTTGATGGTTATCGTTTATCCAACAGATTATATTTCTTCTACCTGGGAGTACCCACCTTGAGTGGAAAGGAGTTCTGCAGGGTATTCCACCAATCATCAGTTTTGTCCCTGGAGATGTTCTTCCCCAAATTGTCCCTACATTTACAACCCCCCCGCCGCCCACTATATTTACTTGCTCATGAGTCATAATATGCCTAGATTTTGCCGACGATTGTGCCCTCGCGGCTGAGCAGGCTCTGAATTGGCTCACACTCTCTCCGTTACTATTGCATACGTGCCAATATACCCGAGTCAGGCGGGTGTCTACCAATTTCTAACCCCCCCAAAAAATACGTTATTTTGACTGTGTGTGTGTGTGTGTGGGGGGGGGCTCTGTGTGGGTGTGTGTGGGGGGCTTTGTGTGGCTGTGTGTGGGGGGGCTCTGTGTGGGTGTGTGTGTGGGGGGGGGGTTTGTGTGTGTTGGGGGGGCTCTCTGTGGGTGTTGGTGTGTGTCATTTGCGAGAGATAAAGCTAGTGGCATTGTAAATGACAATGCCATTTATTTATGTTAAAAAAAAACATAAATAAAAATAATGTCACGAGCAATGCCAATCGCTCTAACTTTAACAAAGGCAAAACCATTGCATTGTAAATGCTTGTTTTTATTGTTTATAATCATTATCTGCTGGCTGCCACTAGCGCGCCTTGAGATTGTCTTCTGTTCTTGGATTAAAACCGATGGAAGCGCGGCCACAGCCTAGAAACTCATGGCTGAGCTCATAGTTTGGTGAAGGAATTATCTTCACCAGGTTTTAAATGTTTTTCATTGCGAGAGAGGGTTTTGGTGAGGAAATAAGGAAACACATTGCGAGGTGTTTTCCCATGGCTGGTGAGGCATTTTTCCGCGGCTGATAGCTTACTTGGAGGGAGCCCATGCGACTACACCCCCGACAAAGAGTTAACGCTTAGAGAAGTAAAACCGCATTATCGGCACATACTTCAAACAGCAAATACAAATGGAAAGCATTTTTACAGGGCTTCGACATCTGCGTCAGTTATCCCTGATTAGTAATTAGAGGACACGAAGAGCAGGAAGTCATTCTACTATACTATGATACTATTTAGTATCATGAAGAAGTTATAATGTGCGAGGTTATCTATTTTCACAAAATGTGGGTCCAGCGGTGGGTGTGTTTTCAGGCATATGCCTTCCTGTACTGCTTGGTCTCATCTGTAGTTAAGGTCCACACACAGTGCTTAATTTGTAAACAATTAGGTGCCAGGGCCCTTGCCAGAAGGCTTCTGCAACTTAAACTATCCATTGTTGCTGCCAATGACAGCACCAAGGCAACTACTAACCCTCGCACTTTAGCAGATATTACAATTCATACTACTCCCAGCACCCAAAGCTCTAAGAATGGTTTGCAAGGCGGTTATTAATCATTGTTAAAATATATTGAATTCATTGCCGGCTGCTGTTGTGGTCATCCCTATTTCAGCCGCCTGCTCTGCCATGGGGCAGGCGGTCATGCGTGGAGGTGCTGACAATTTAATTCTGGTGCTGAGCACCGGAAACCACAGGCTCAAATTAAGATTTGGATTTGGTATTTCGTTTTTCACGAGAGAACAGACATTTAAGGGACATTATCAGTTGCTTATATTTATTCAGTAGGGATAATTTAGGAACACACAGGAGACCCTTTGAGTCCATCAATGATAATGGGTGAAGCTCTGGCTGATGAGAAATCACTAAGCCAGGGATTCAATTAATTAGATTATCTGGGTAGGATTAATGTTCACATTTGACCCTTCCCCATTTGCTACACAGCATGGGAGGGGCATTTAGACAGACAAGGCGCAAGTTGCTTTTCTGCCGAGTGTCGCAAAGCAGAGTGTTGTGGAGTGGAGTGGGCTGTTATGGAGTGGCGTAGAGTCATGGAGTGGTGCAGAGTAGAGTTGACTGGAGTGTCACGGAGTGGAGTGGGCTGTTATGGAGTAGCGTAGAGTCATGGAGTGGCGTACAGTAGAGTTGAGTGGAGTGTCGTGGAGTGGAGTGGGCTGTTATGGAGTAGCGTAGAGTCATGGAGTGGCGTACAGTAGAGTTGAGTGGAGTGTCGTGGAGTGGAGTGGGCTGTTATGGAGTGGCGTAGAGTCATGGAGTGGCGTCGAGTAGAGTTGACTGGAGTGCCATGGAGTGGAGTGGGCTGTTATGAAGTAGCGTAGAGTCATGGAGTGGTGCAGAGTAGAGTTGACTGGAGTGTCATGGAGTGGAGTGGGCTGTTATGGAGTAGCGTACAGTCATGGACTGACGTAGAGTAGAGTTGACTGGAGTGTCATGGAGTGGAGTGGGCTGTTATGGAGTAGCGTAGAGTCATGGAGTGGTGTAGAGTAGAGTTGAGTGGAGTGTCATGGAGTGGAGTGGGCTGTTATGGAGTAGCGTAGAGTCATGGAGTGGCGTAGAGTAGAGTTGAGTGGAGTGTCGTGGAGTAGAGTGGGCTGTTATGGAGGGGCGTAGAGTCATGGAGTGGTGCAGAGTAGAGTTGAGTGGAGTGTCGTGGAGTGGAGTGGGCTGTTATGGAGTGGCGTAGAGTCATGGAGTGACGTAGAGTAGAGTTGAGTGGAGTGTCGTGGAGTAGAGTGGGCTGTTATGGAGGGGCGTAGAGGCATGGAAGGGTGCAGAGTAGAGTTGACTGGAGTGTCATGGAGTGGAGTGGGCTGTTATGGAGTAGCGTAGAGTCATGGAGTGATGTAGAGTAGAGTTGACTGGAGTGTCATGGAGTGGAGTGGGCTGTTATGAAGTAGCGTAGAGTCATGGAGTGGTGCAGAGTAGAGTTGACTGGAGTGTCACGGAGTGGAGTGGGCTGTTATGGAGTAGCGTAGAGTCATGGAGTGACGTAGAGTAGAGTTGACTGGAGTGTCATGGAGTGGAGTGGGCTGTTATGAAGTAGCGTAGAGTCATGGAGTGGTGCAGAGTAGAGTTGACTGGAGTGTCATGGAGTGGAGTGGGCTGTTATGGAGTAGCGTAGAGTCATGGACTGATGTAGAGTAGAGTTGACTGGAGTGTCATGGAGTGGAGTGGGCTGTTATGGAGTAGCGTAGAGTCATGGAGTGGTGCAGAGTAGAGTTGACTGGAGTGTCATGGAGTGGAGTGGGCTGTTATAGAGTAGCGTAGAGTCATGGAGTGGTGTAGAGTAGAGTTGAGTGGAGTGTCATGGAGTGGAGTGGGCTGTTATGGAGTAGCGTAGAGTCATGGAGTGGCGTAGAGTAGAGTTGAGTGGAGTGTCGTGGAGTAGAGTGGGCTGTTATGGAGGGGCGTAGAGTCATGGAGTGGTGCAGAGTAGAGTTGAGTGGAGTGTCGTGGAGTGGAGTGGGCTGTTATGGAGTGGCGTAGAGTCATGGAGTGACGTAGAGTAGAGTTGAGTGGAGTGTCGTGGAGTAGAGTGGGCTGTTATGGAGGGGCGTAGAGGCATGGAAGGGTGCAGAGTAGAGTTGACTGGAGTGTCATGGAGTGGAGTGGGCTGTTATGGAGTAGCGTAGAGTCATGGAGTGATGTAGAGTAGAGTTGAGTGGAGTGTCGTGGAGTGGAGTGGGCTGTTATGGAGTAGCGTAGAGTCATGGAGTGGCGTACAGTAGAGTTGAGTGGAGTGTCGTGGAGTGGAGTGGGCTGTTATGGAGTGGCGTAGAGTCATGGAGTGGCGTAGAGTAGAGTTGACTGGAGTGTCATGGAGTGGAGTGGGCTGTTATGAAGTAGCGTAGAGTCATGGAGTGGTGCAGAGTAGAGTTGACTGGAGTGTCATGGAGTGGAGTGGGCTGTTATGGAGTAGCGTAGAGTCATGGACTGACGTAGAGTAGAGTTGACTGGAGTGTCATGGAGTGGAGTGGGCTGTTATGGAGTAGCGTAGAGTCATGGAGTGGTGTAGAGTAGAGTTGAGTGGAGTGTCATGGAGTGGAGTGGGCTGTTATGGAGTAGCGTAGAGTCAAGGAGTGGCGTAGAGTAGGGTTGACTGGAGTGTCGTGGAGTGGAGTGGGCTGTTATGGAGTGGCGTAGAGTCATGGAGTGGCGTAGAGTAGAGTTGAGTGGAGTGTCGTGGAGTGGAGTGGGCTGTTATGGAGTAGCGTAGAGTCATGGAGTGGCGTACAGTAGAGTTGAGTGGAGTGTCGTGGAGTGGAGTGGGCTGTTATGGAGTGGCGTAGAGTCAAGGAGTGGCGTAGAGTAGAGTTGACTGGAGTGCCATGGAGTGGAGTGGGCTGTTATGAAGTAGCGTAGAGTCATGGAGTGGTGCAGAGTAGAGTTGACTGGAGTGTCATGGAGTGGAGTGGGCTGTTATGGAGTAGCGTACAGTCATGGACTGACGTAGAGTAGAGTTGACTGGAGTGTCATGGAGTGGAGTGGGCTGTTATGGAGTAGCGTAGAGTCATGGAGTGGTGTAGAGTAGAGTTGAGTGGAGTGTCATGGAGTGGAGTGGGCTGTTATGGAGTAGCGTAGAGTCATGGAGTGGCGTAGAGTAGAGTTGAGTGGAGTGTCGTGGAGTAGAGTGGGCTGTTATGGAGGGGCGTAGAGTCATGGAGTGGTGCAGAGTAGAGTTGAGTGGAGTGTCGTGGAGTGGAGTGGGCTGTTATGGAGTGGCGTAGAGTCATGGAGTGACGTAGAGTAGAGTTGAGTGGAGTGTCGTGGAGTAGAGTGGGCTGTTATGGAGGGGCGTAGAGGCATGGAAGGGTGCAGAGTAGAGTTGACTGGAGTGTCATGGAGTGGAGTGGGCTGTTATGGAGTAGCGTAGAGTCATGGAGTGATGTAGAGTAGAGTTGACTGGAGTGTCATGGAGTGGAGTGGGCTGTTATGAAGTAGCGTAGAGTCATGGAGTGGTGCAGAGTAGAGTTGACTGGAGTGTCACGGAGTGGAGTGGGCTGTTATGGAGTAGCGTAGAGTCATGGAGTGACGTAGAGTAGAGTTGACTGGAGTGTCATGGAGTGGAGTGGGCTGTTATGAAGTAGCGTAGAGTCATGGAGTGGTGCAGAGTAGAGTTGACTGGAGTGTCATGGAGTGGAGTGGGCTGTTATGGAGTAGCGTAGAGTCATGGACTGACGTAGAGTAGAGTTGACTGGAGTGTCATGGAGTGGAGTGGGCTGTTATGGAGTAGCGTAGAGTCATGGAGTGGTGCAGAGTAGAGTTGACTGGAGTGTCATGGAGTGGAGTGGGCTGTTATGGAGTAGCGTAGAGTCATGGAGTGGTGTAGAGTAGAGTTGAGTGGAGTGTCATGGAGTGGAGTGGGCTGTTATGGAGTAGCGTAGAGTCATGGAGTGGCGTAGAGTAGAGTTGAGTGGAGTGTCGTGGAGTAGAGTGGGCTGTTATGGAGGGGCGTAGAGTCATGGAGTGGTGCAGAGTAGAGTTGAGTGGAGTGTCGTGGAGTGGAGTGGGCTGTTATGGAGTGGCGTAGAGTCATGGAGTGACGTAGAGTAGAGTTGAGTGGAGTGTCGTGGAGTAGAGTGGGCTGTTATGGAGGGGCGTAGAGGCATGGAAGGGTGCAGAGTAGAGTTGACTGGAGTGTCATGGAGTGGAGTGGGCTGTTATGGAGTAGCGTAGAGTCATGGAGTGACGTAGAGTAGAGTTGACTGGAGTGTCATGGAGTGGAGTGGGCTGTTATGAAGTAGCGTAGAGTCATGGAGTAGTGCAGAGTAGAGTTGACTGGAGTGTCATGGAGAATTCAGGGTTAACTCTATACACCCATATTCTGATTACCACCAGCTGGAGCTGAACTAGCGGGAACAGTTGCCTTAGGGGCAATGGTGGTTGGAGTTGAGTCTTTGGACTTATTACAGTCCAATGGCTGGTCTGTTTACAGACCTTACACCATGGTTTCTTTTGGCCTTTCTTCTTGGATGATTGGGAATCCCCACCAGTGGAAGACTTTTGGGACCTTGTGAAGAATTCTGGTCTTTACCCTTCTCCCCACCCTTATTAGGATCTTGCTTCTTCTGGTCACCACCTTAGTTCTGTACCTTCTGCTTCACCCTGGCCCTGCCCCATTTGTCTGCCTTCTTCCCCAATTCTTGGGGAGAGGTCAGATCAGAGTGCACCAGGTGCTGATGCAACAGCTGATTCTGACAGGTATTAAGGATTTACTCCCTCATAATTAAGTTGTACAATCCTGTAAATCGTACTGCCAAGTAACCAGCCCTCCAGAGACTTTGTATCGCAATCAACAAAGTCAACCCAGTCTGAACCTTTTGGGTGTCTCTGAACTTTATTCTATATTGCTCAGTGGTTAGGCCAACCCCTTCAATCTGAGCACCCTTCAGGACTGTATAATCATCAGCACCCTCTTCTCTAATAATGAGGAGCTTGTCTCTACCTTTGTCTGCAAAGGAGAGCCAAATTCCTGCTGCCCACTGCTCCTGGGGGACTTTCTGAACTTTGTAGGCCCATTCCAGTGCGTTAACCATTTGTGGATGTCATCCTCACTGTGGTAAGGAGGGACAATCTTGTTTAAATTCCTATGGACCTGAAATCTCTCTTTACCACTATGGAATTTGCTGCCCCCATGGGACTCTAGTCCAATATTTTGTCTCGGTCTTTGGGGCTCTATGGATTTCATTTTATAAGGCTACCTGCTGTTTCCTTATTCTCAGCTGGGCTTCTTCAAGCCTCATCTGTCTTTCTTCTCCTGGGAGGATTCCCCCCTATGAGAAGAGACAGAGGTCCCTACAGATACACTAGAATGGTCAGACTCCACAGAAGGAGACCTGGGCCTTCTAGTTGTACTTCCAACCCTTCCTGGTGGAACAAAGAGAGAGCTTTCTTGGCCTTCGTCCTCATTTCCAGGAGGAGCTGCACTGTCCAGGTCAAGGTCATTGTCACCTTCCTGGTCAGCATCAGAGTCTGAACACTGATAGTTTGTACCACTGGGATCTTCCTCATCTGCTGCCCACCCCCACTGCCTACCCTTACAGGCTCTGAAGCCTTTCTAAGATCATCTAGCAGCAGTTCCTCCTTGAGACGTTGGGTGTTGGCACCTGTGCCAGTCTTCAGTTTCCTCATAGTTCACAATGCCCTTAATTCTAAGAATGGGAATGTGTCATACTTGGATGTCTGTAAAGTACTAACATCTGGCAGGGACCCACTCGTTCCTGGCCTTGAAGACATTACTAGTGTGGTGTGGTGTATGTACTACCTACTCTAGTGTGGCCTACAAAACTCTCTTGAGTTGTAGAAAGAGTGTGCTAAGCTCTTGACATACAACTCTAAGTGCAATAGAACGTATTGTATTTAAGCTTGGATTTTATGTACCTCTGGTACCTTTAGTGGTTTTCAGTTAGTCAATCACTTGAGATTATCTGGGAAGACAATGGAAAGCTGGAATCCCACACGCTGCGCACCAATGTGAGAAGTTGGCCTGGCATATGCTGTCCGCTATCCTAGTGGGCACCTTGCACCAGTCTAACTGACCCCTTATTGATGGTAGGTTAAAGACAACATTTATAGAAAGCTATCCTAGTGGTAGCTGTGGAGAGCAGTCATCAGGCTAAATCTTGGAGGAATGTAAAGCAGCTTGTTTTACCAGTCTATAATCTCGTAAATGACTAAAAGAAAGGAGAACCACACCAGGTATACATATAAAATATATGTATTTATTCTAAACCCTTTCCTCTAGTTTCGTTATGAGGCTAGAGGCAAAAGTACATGCAGAAAACTTACTGGCACAGAGTAAATTAGCACAATATAAGTTGAGCCCTAGGGGCGTACCAAACCACATAATAATAAAGTGGTATAAGAACCACAACTTCGATAGACGCAAGGCCTAGAACCTGTAAAAGAGCTGGGGCACAAGGAATCACGCAAGGTAGTGACACAGGGGACCCACAGGGAGCGCGTGCAGTGTCTAAACTCAGCCAAGGGTTACCATTAACTTCTATGGAGAAAGTCGCGGTTGGAAACTTGGAAACAGCGTCATGAAACCGCCTGGTGTACGTGCGCGCTACAAGTTCCTTTAAGATAACATAACATAACAAAGAAAAGGGGCACTTAAAGGAGGACTTGGAGCAAACCCCTTGAGACTTAAGGGGTTCTAGAGCCAATACTCATGGGAGCACCGGAGTACTTGAGTTACCTCACCCAGGGAAGCCGGGTGCATAGATGCCTTTTGGTGCCGGAATCATTGTCATTTCCAATGGCGATCTGCTTCAAACTGCTGCTGTCGTCGAAGTGAAAAGTGTCCAGAGTGATCCAAGCCTGGATCAAAGATGAGAAGAACCTGAAAGCAGAGAGGACAGAGTCTGGGTCACTAGCCAGTAACCAGGAGCACGATAGACGGATGCCCACCAATGTCGGGTGATTTCAGGTGAAAAAGGAAAAGGTGAAGCTTGACTCTTTAGCCACAAGTTCAGCCACAAGAACCAGGAGGCATCGACAATGACCAGGATCTGGAATCAAGTTGTGCTACAAAGGATGTTGAGTGCTGCAATGTCGGTACCCGGATTGGAACCAACAAACCTTGGCAACAGCAACCTACACAGGAATCAAAGAAATGCTTCGGTGTGGACCAGCAAGGTCCGAGGGAGGGAGTCAGGGCTTGTCTAGAGCAACCAGTGAAACCCAAGAAAAATCAGAGTTGCCTTCACAGGGACCCACCAGTCAACAGACTAGGGATTGCAAAGGAGCCCACAATCTTTGGTACAGATGGTGCTTGGGGCTTGGGCTATAAGTAACCCAAAGCACAACTTCAAGGAATGTTGAGAAAATGGTGCACTAGCAAAAGTGCAGGTGTCCAGGAGTTCTGGTTCCACATTACTCGGGAGGGCTGCGGGTCTCAGCATTGCTGGAGACTCGTGTTGGCCTTCAAGAAGTTTGGAAATCCTCTTCCTGGGCAGCAAATACTTTGGAGTCCAGCGGGAGCTTTGGAGACGCAGACCGGCAATTGCTTTGTTGGTGCCTGCTTGAGCAGGGGAGACATTTCTTGACCCCAATGGAGATTCTTCCATCCTCTAGTCTTTAGTAGAGCATTGAAGTTCCAGGATTCAGTTTCAGAGTTTTGTCCATGTTTAATCTAAAGCCCTGTTGCCAGGAGTCCCTTACTTATAATAAAGGAAGGGGTTGTACATACTCTGGGGACTCACCTATGGGAGGATCTGGAAAGAGGGATGGCTATACCCAGTGCCTTGGTCCAGGTTCACACCAGAGCAGGGGCTGAGTGTCCCTGCAACCAGTTTTAACTGGACTATGCACAGGGACACCAAATGTGCCCCCAGTACAGACATCAAAGCACTCTCAGAGTGCACTCACCCAGCCCCAATACACTAAATCTAGTCTTGGAGGTGGTTACACCTCCCTGTGACAGGAAACCTGTTGTCCAGGCCACCCCTGCTGGAGTTTCAGTCAGCAGCAGGAGGCGAGACTCATGTCTGGGGCTACAGCATCCATTTTGTGATGCCAGGGCTCTTTAAAACTGGTACCAGGTGTACCAGTGTGTACATGTCTCTCCCTCTAGAAGGGTGGAATTCTACCACCCACCACCAGGACTGACAGGGGGGTAGGATTTCAAAGTGTGTTACACCAAACATGACATGTTTCTTGCAGCCATTGAAAAGTTAGCATTTACCGCGTGGTTATAATGCACTTAAGAGTACATGGTCTGGCTGCATCACAGACCAGCCCCAGAGAATAGGTTCCAAAAGCTGCAGAGGGGTCCTGCTCATGCATGGGCACCCTCTTACATGAAACCCAGCACCCTGCCTTCAGGATTGATAAGGCAGCGATATGGGTGACTGATAGGTCTTTATGTGTAGTGATTTAAAGTAGATATAGGTAGCCTATATCCTAGTAAGGGGTGCATGTACCACCTTACCCAGGCTGCAGTAGCAGTCTTGTGATGTCATTTTGGAAGGCTTCTCAAGGGTGGCATAATACATGCTTCAGCCCCAGGAAGGCCCCTGGGGTACCTATGCCCTTAGTACCTAAGGTACCATATACTAGGGACTCATATGGGTACCCCAGTAACCTAACTGGAGTGTACCTAAAGTACATGCAATCAATTTAGAGAGGAAGCAGCTAGCCTGGGGTCCTGGATAGCTGGGCCTCAGCCAGATTAAAGTAAAAAACAGTGAAACACCCGCAAAAAGTGGGGGTAACCATAGGAAGCAGATCCTACTCTCCTATATTGCTCATTCAGTAGTTTCTGCAGGGATCCCTCTAGAGATTGTATCAGTTGAAGCCCTGATGAGCTGCAGCCCTCGGAGCCCACACATGTGGAGCTCAGCAGTCGAAGCTCCAGTCTCATTGCATATTTGGAGGCAGAGAGCTAAATAAACAGAGCATAACAGGAAGATATGCTGCTGCACACAAGAAAGGAGGAGACATTCTGCCCTTATGAGTAGAAACTGATGAACAATCTGCAAGTTTGTGATTTATAGAACGACCCCAGTCCCACAAACACGGGCCCATGTCTCAGCACCTTGCTGTTTTTCCCCCTGGATTGGAGTTTGTCTTGACACTTTACATCAGCCCCAGACAGCCTGCTTCAAACACTGTGGCATGCGAAGGAAGATGCCAACCTGACCCTACCCCTAAAGGCCACCGCCTTGCTCGTAGTCATGATAAACTAAGGAAAGGGGTTGGATGTACATGAAGATGCTGTGTACAAGCATGGTCAGAGCTGAACTAGGGTTAGATTACAAAGGGTTTTGTCATCTACACAGTAAAATGTGCCATTGGCGTGCTCCTAGGTCAGTTGGACAAATCTCTTGCGCAGGTCGTGTAAACCAAGAGAAAAAGCAGTATGGAGCCAGTAGGAAGTCCTGTTTATTCTATCTCAGCCTCCTTGGGAATAGGCCTCTGTCTCCTCCCTTCAGTGTCTTAATAGAAATAGAATACTCAGATCTGGCGAATCACCTGTGAGGGTCTCTAGACACTGCTCCTAGAAACAGGGAGATGAAGTGATGTGCCCAGAATCACAGGATGTTTAGCCCCTGCAGAGACTCAAACCTGGAAAGCCAGCACCAGAGTTTGCAGCTCTGACTGTTAGGCCACACCCTTTCCGTTCCAGCAAGGGTAGTTGGTTAGGTTCTTATCAGTGTTATTACATTTCCAGACTTTTTTTTACTTGAGATTTGTAACTCGTACATTGAGTGTTTCACGGATGGCTTTGATGCACATATTTTAGGAGCTTTCATTTGTGAAGAATGTCTTTTGAAGTGTGTTAGGGTGTCATCCAAGGAGTTGATTTATTGCTCTGAATTGTCTAGCTTTTTTTTCATGTTTTTCTTCTTAGCGGACATGATACGACTCATAATACCTCAATTGTGACTTAATTGTGTAGTAGAGAAGTTCTCAGGATCCATGTAAAAACAAATGAGTCCAGATGCAAAGGTAAGTTGAATCTTTATTACAGGTTAGCTCACCCAGTACTGGCAGTGATTGGCTGGCTCAGATCTCAGGCTGAACTGACAATTCCACTGGAATCCTCCACCCACCGTTCAGCTTGCCAGCACGGGCCCATCCAAACAATAATCTCTTCAAAAGAGCACAAGTTTGAAGAAGAAAACACATGAGCAGCACCAACAGAAATACAATATACCACATCACCTTTCCCTCAAAAATTAAGAAAAAAACCCCAAAAGGCATAACAGCAGTAAAATAGTGGAAGATGAAACAATGTGGCACATTACATTACATAATCTTGGAATTTAGTGGCTCGCCTGACAAAACTGCACCATGTTGACCATCAAAACCCTGGAGAGCACTATTTCTGCTTTCAACATGAACCTGGACACTGGGTACAGCTTCCCTGGTGTCCTTATCACACTGCACCCAATCTGACACAGACTTAGAACCTTTCCTGAAGTTGGTGATATTGACTTGTTAGGGTGTGAGCGTTACCAAACGTCGCTTATTCCATGAACCTCTACTTTCTAAAAAGACAGAACCCTTACCAACTTTCGAGATTCTTGTAGGAGAAGAAAAGGTCAACTCCCCCTTTCAGATTTCTTAATCAAACATGACCTCCAACAGTCTATCATATAGGGTTTGTAAAGCGGGGCTACTCACCCACGAGGGTCTCAAGGCACTTGGGGGGGGGGGGTTCAGGAGGTGGGGTTCTGAACCTTCTGAGTGCTTGGGTTCAGTCAAAGAGCCAGGTCTTGAGATTCTTCCTGAATAGGGTCAGTAACAGGGATTTTCTGAGGTGGCGAGGCCGGATGTTCTAGGTCTTGGTGGTGAGGTAGGGGAAGGATCTTCCTCCGGTTCTAGTGTTGTATATCCGAGGGATGGTGGCCAGGGTCAGCTGGGTGGAGCGGAGGTTTGTGGTGGGTATGTGGAATGAGAGGTGGTGGTTCAGGTATGCTGGTCCTGAATCATGGAGGGCTTTGTAGGTGTGTGTGAGGAGCTTGAAAGTGATTCTTTTGTTGATTGGGAGCCAGTGCAGTTCTCAGAGGTGTTCAGTGATGGGGCTGCAGTGTGGGATGTCGAGGGCCAGTCTGGCTGTGGCATTTTGAACTTCCTGTAGTTTCCTAAAGACATTCTGGGTGACATAGGCATCTAGTCCACTGCCGTAGTCAAGTTTGCTGCTGATGAGTGCATGGGTGGGGATCCACCTGAAAGTAATTCAAAGCAAGTGAAGTGTGAGGAAGCAAGATGAGTAGACAGCACTGATCGGATGGTTCATTATGAGAGAGGAGTCCAGTATGATGCCGAGGTTTTGTGCGTGGTCCTTGGGGATGGGTAGGGTTCCCAATGTGGAGGGCCACCAGGAGTCATCCCATGCTGAGGGGATGGGTCCCAGGATGAGGATTTCAGTCTGTCCGAGTTGAGCTTGAGGCAACTGTTTTTCATCTAAGTGATGGGGGGTTTCCGCAGATGAGCCAGGAAAGAAGGTGGCTGAGGAATCGGTTGTGGGGAGGGCATAACAACACAGGTTTAATAAAATAAAAAAGCAGTAATGAAAGTGCTTGTAGCAGTCAAAGTAAAAATCTCTTTTAAACCTCCTTCACTTTACTTTCCCTTTTTTTAATATATGAAAAACAGCACATTTGAGTGTTGGAACAGGATGTCAGCTCTTCATGTGCAAGGATATAGGCCCCAGGATAGAAAACCAGCTAGAAAGTGAAAAATAGTAATTGTCATTATTGTTTGTGGTCACTTGAATGTAACAATGCACAATCCAAAATTGCCACTGTGTGTGACCTGGAATTCAACAACGCGCTGCCTAACGAAATGATGAGATCCCAAAAATATAAGCCTGGAGCAGCTTGACAGTGTTGGGTACACTTGCACTGGGTGTCACGTGAAAGGGTTGCATGTCAACACAACGCGGGCTTTTACCCCGCGTGCCATTACAACGCAGGCTTTACACGCACGTCGTTACCACGACCTGCGCTGTAGGGTGCTGGACTTAGGAATAGTAAATCTTACTATTCCAACACCAGCCTACGTACAGTAGGGAAGGTGTAGAAATAGTAAATCTACTATTCATCAGCCTAGAGCACCCTCCAGCACAAGTCGTGGTACCGACTTGCATTGTAAAGCCCACGTGGTAATGGTAGTGCGGTGTAAAAACCGCGTGGTAATGGATGTTCCCCCGTGATAGACACCTCAAATGAGGACAGGCACAGAGCCTTGCAGCATCACACGTTAGAGCGCCAAAGCAGGACGAACAAAGGACGACAGGCACAGAGCCTCACAGCATCACGCATTAGAGCGCCAAAGCAGGACTAACACAGGATGACAGGCACAGAGCCTCGCAGCATCACATGTTAGTGCGCCAAAGCAGGACAGACAAAGGAGGACAGGCACAGAGCCTCGCAGCATCACACATTAGAGCGCCAAAGCAGGACTAACAAAGGAGGACAGTCACAGAGCCTCGCAGTATCACACGTTAGAGAGCCAAATCAGGACGAACAAAGGAGGACAGACACAGAGCCTCGCAGCATCACATGTTAGAGCGCCAGAGCAGGAAGAACAAAGGACGACAGGCACAGAGCCTCACAGCATCACACGTTAGAGCGCCAAAACAGGACGAACAAAGGATGATAGGCACAGAGCCTCGCAGCATCACACGTTAGAGTGCCAGAGCAGGACAGCCAAAGGAGGACAGGCACAGAGCTTCGCAGCATCACACACAGTGAAACCATCTTGACACCTTTTTTTTGTTAAACCATTCTTTCTCTTTTACTTGTGTGACTTCAGAATTAGTTTTAACTGTCTCCAAAAGTGATTCAACATTAAACAACGAGTTAAACTTACACATCTACCCAGGTGGAAAACTAGTATTAGCTTTCCTTCCCCTTAACACTTCCAAGAGCGAAACCTTAGTGGATGAATGAGGTGTCGTTCTGGTGCACCAAGGCATGCTTTCGAGAGATGCAAAAACATCATGTCTGCCTTTTACTGCCCAACTGACGCAATCACCAATAACCCTGTTCATTCTTTCCACAAGACCGTTAGTCTGTGGGTAATATAGTGAACTTCCAAGATGCTTAACACCACAGGAATTAAGGAAAGTTTGAAATTCATCACTTAAAAACTGAGTTCCATTGTCTAAGACAATATACTGAGAAAATCCTTCCCTCAAAAACACTTCCTTAAGAAACTTGATAACACTGGATGAACTAGCTTCCTTGACAACTTTTAATTCCGGCCACTTGGATGTGTAATCCATCAAAACCAAAATGAACTTCATTCCCAGCGGTAGAACCTCATAAGGACCCATGATATCAATACCCACTTTGACCCATGGTCTAGATGGACATTCAATTGGAGACAAAGGCGGAACAACAACCGTAAGCGCACAGGACAATTTTCAATAAACGTCCTGATTTCATTGTCCATACTTGCCCACCAAAAATGTTGCCGTATTCAACGTATTGTAAGAGAGATTCCTAAATGCCCTTCATGAGCAATGATGGATCTAAGTGAATGAGGTGGAATTCATTTCTCATATCTCATAATTAATCCATCCTCAATTGAGATTTGTAATTCAACCTTCCAGTACGGTTGTAATTCAGAAGACAAAGACTTTTCTTTTGGCCAACCATTCTTGATCAACATGTAGACCTCTTGTAACACTCTGTCCTTCAAAAGAGAAGCTCTCCAATCTTCCTCAGACCCAACTGCTAAGATAGGTACATCTACAGATGCCACAAAGCAATCCTCCTCATCCTCATCATTTAAATCTTGGAAACTTGTCCCTTCACTCAGATCACCACTCTGAGGATAACGTGATAAAAAGTCAGCCCATGTGTTCTTCCCACCAGCAATATGTGTAATTTAAAATTGATATTGAAGCAACTTACTAACCATCCTAGTGATCCTAGGTGTACAGCATTTGCTCGGTCCTGATGACAAAATTGATACAAGTGGTTTGTGATCTGTGACTAAATCAAAGTGTCTTCCCAAAACATAAGGTCGAAATGTATCTATAGCCCACACACAAGACAATAATTCTTTATCAATTACAGAGTACTGAGTTTCAGCACTCCTAAGAACTCTAGAAGCAAATGTAACCGTGTGCTCTTGATTACCAGATCGTTGAGTGAGAATAGCACCTAAACCAACTTTGCTTGCGTCTACAGTTATGAAAAATGGAAAATCAGGATCAAATGGTGTAAGTGCTTCACATTTCTTCAAAGCATTCTTGTCCTCCATAAACGCACGGTCACAATCTGCTGACCACTAACATTTGGTAGAAGTCTTAAGAAAATTGCTAATGGGTCTAACCATTGATGCATAGCTGGGAACAAATCTAGAATAGTATTCCAACAACCCTAATAATAACTTAACCCCAGTCTTGTCAGTCAGTCAGTCAAATACACTTTATTCGATTTGTTAAAAATCATAAAAGGCATATAACATTTATGTACAGAAATAAAAACACATATTTCATAGATTCACAAACACCATGCAAAGGCATTTAAGCAAAAGGCGATACAAAGAGACAGTTTATATACAGTGAGGATGAAACAATTAATTGGGAGATATAAATCCACTATCCACATTTCTTGTTTTTTATTCTACATGCTGCCACTAAAAAGCTAGCCACGCAAAATATGATGCAGGTACTACTAAGGGATTGTAAATAGGTTAAGGCAGGCCTGACCTGAACAAAGCCGGCCTCTCTCAAGATTGGTCCCAAATATTTTTGCCTTATGTCCGAACATAACCCGCAAAACATGATAAAATGCTAGGTGTCCTGGGAGGAAAATTTATCACAGTTACAACATGGACCCCCTTCTGGTTTACACCATGATTGGTAGCTGCCTAAGGAAAAGTGAATCAAGTTAAATCTAAATTTGATTAACAAAAGTCTATGAAAAGGCGTGGTTACAATCCTAAGATATGGCTCCAGTGAGGGAGAAATTAGTATGTATAATGCGATATTAAAGTAGATTTTAACAATTCCTGCTTCTCACGAGCCAATCTAGCCCTATCCATAAAATGCTTTTTGATCCAATTGACGTCCTCCCTCCTGATACTAGATGGTAATAAGAAGAGTTCCGGACGACCTAGCTGTGCGAAGGTGTATCTCACATCTTCCAGCCAGGGTATATTCTTTGCATGGTCCAGTGACATGACACAGGATTGCGGGGTTAGGGGTTAATCCATTATTAAGCCATGTCTTAACCCAGAATAGTAATGGGGCCAATTTGAGCTTTTCGGTAACAGTCCAGACCCACCTCACAGTGAATCGAGAACGTGGGGGTCGACTGGGGAACTGACAAGAGGAACTTCAGAAACCTGTTTTCTGCTCTTTGGATCATATCCTGCGACACATATCCCCATAGGGATGAACCATACATAGAAATTGTGATACATTTGGTATTGTAGACCAAAGAAATAGCCTCCATGGGCCTGGCCCCCAACCTTTTTGAAAACCCCATAAGGGCAGACGTGGCTCTGGCCACAGATATACTCTTGGCCTTAATTTGGGGGCCCCACGTACCCTTGTCATCAAAAACTACTCCCAAGTAGGGAAAAAACTGTAACCCTGAAGACCACCTCACCCTTGCACACAAAGGATTTAGACTTACGCTTATTTCTATGGAGACCTACAACCATCGTGTGGGATTTTTTTGTGTTCATTTTTAAATCTAACCGGCCCATAAAGGCGCCGAACAGATCCAACAAACGCTGGAACCCCACCCCAGTACGGTCTATCGGGACTGCATTGTCCACGTATAGGAGAGCAAAATGCACCGAGAAGCCTGACGTACTCCTGCTCACCGAAACCTGGTTGACTGCAGATTCTCTCCCCGAAATCCTGGCGGCCCTCCCCCCTGACTATTACATCCTCCGTGCCGACCGTCCAGGAAATCGCCCTGGGGGTGGGGTGGCAGCCATAATTTCTAAACGCTTCAACTTCATTTCCACATCTTCCCTCACCCTCCCGGAAGTAGACAATCTAATCGTCAGCTCAAAAACGGACATAGGAGCCTTAACTCTCCTCCTGTACCGACCCCCCCACCCTATGCCATCTTTCGCGGTCACCTTGATGGAACAGCTGACCAACCTACTCACCTCTAACCCCAGACTAGCCCTCTTCGGCGACCTCAATTACTGGTTCAACGACGTTAACGCTGGGCCCTATGCCACAGAGCTCTTCGAGGCCCTCACCAGCCTCAACATGATTCAACAAATCTCCTCGTCTACCCACATCAACGGCCACATCCTGGACCAGATCCGGACTCAAAATCTAACACTCTCCCTCCCACCCGTCTCCCCCTGCGTCTGGTCAGACCACTACTTAATCAAAACCACCCTCACTGTCACTGGCAGAACCTCCGCTCCTTTTATGGCTGGCGGCCTCTCACACAAATGGGGCTCTATCGACTCCCAAGGTTTCCTCGGGACCCTATCCGACACCCGGCCAGCCATCAGCCCGCTAATCAATATCGACAAGTTGGAAAGCGATATTGGCACTTGTCTTAAATCAGCCAGTGACCAATTTGCCCCTCTTACTAAATTCCCCCCGACCAGACACCACAACTCCCACAGATGGTTCTCGGACGACCTAAAGAAACACAAACTGAAGGTACGCCAGCTGGAAAGGACATGGAGACGCAACTACTCCGAATCAGACAGACTGCAATGTACCTCAGCCCGCAGGGATTACAAAAACGCAATCTCCTCAGCCAACTCGGCCCACTTCTCTAACAGAATCTCTTTTTCATCGAGAAAATCAACAAAATCAAGGACTCCATCTCTCCCCCCCTCAGACTACCACTCCTGACACTCTTCCGAACAACTCTTCTATCTTCACCGATTTCCCTACCCCAACCCCACCTCTATAGCGGAACTCGCAACCAGGGTAAGATCGGGCTCTCCAAACGATTGCTGCCCTCCCTCGATCCTACGGAGCGTCTGTCAGTCTCTTCCCGACTGAATTTTACCTCTGCTGAACGGCTTCCTCAGCACAGGCATCGTCCCCAGCACCTTCAAAGAGGCCATCCTAGTGCCCCTTTTGAAGAAACCTGGCACGGACCTGGCAGAACTCTCCAGCTTCTGCCCCATATCGCTCCTGCCATACTTCTCCAAACTCATGGAGGCCCATGTCACCAGGTGCCTCTCCAACATCATCGAGACCTCATGCTACCTGGAGCCCAACCAGGCCGGCTTCAGGCCATCCCACTCCACAGAGGCTGTCATCCTGGCAGTCCTCGATACGCTGAGGTGGAACGCTGACATAGGGATCCCCCAGGCCCTCATACTCCTGGACCTATCGGCGGCGTTCGACACGGTTGACCACAACATCTTGCTTCACCTTGTCGAACAGGCTGGTATCCAGGGCCCTGCCCTCCGTTGGATCCAGTGCTTCTTGACTGGCAGAACACAAGCCGTCCACCTGGGTCCCTACACAGCGCCCAAAACCCCCACAACCTGTGGAGTCCCCCAGGGCTCCTCCCTGTCACCTCTACTATTCAACTTCTACCTCCGGCCCCTGATCCACTCGCTCCAAGACTGGGACATCACAGTATATGACTATGCGGACTATCTGCAGATCATCGTTCCACTCAACACCCCGAACGCTGTAGACATTTTCCATTCTGTCATGTTACACATCCAGGAGTGGATGAACTGCAATCAGCTAAAATTAAACCCTGGAAAAACCGAGCTTCTTCTCCCTGGATCCAGCCCCTCTTACTGGGGAGCCCAGTTCTGGCCTACTAAATTAGGCCTCCCGCCGACCCCTGCGAAATCTGTAAAGAGTCTCGGTGTGACCATCGATGCTGAACTCTCCCTTAAATCTCAAGTTGGCAACGTGATATCATCATGCTCGTTCCAACTCCGAAAAATCCGGAAAGTCAGTCACTTACTACCACCAGCCACTCTGATCCAGGTAATCATCTCCTTGGTACTCTCCCGCCTGGACTTCTCCAACTGCCTCTATCAGGGACTCCCTAAATCACTACTCCACCGCCTCCAGGTAGTGCAGAACCAAGCTGCCTGTCTGATCTACAAAACCCCCAAATGGCAGTCAGCCAAACCCCTGCTGCACAAGCTGCATTGGTTGCCCATAGAACAAAGGGCGCCCTTCAAGCTGGGCTGCCTCATGTTTAAATCCCTCCACTGCACCAGCCCCGCCTTCCTGACTTCACTCATTAATCCATACCGCCCAACTCCCAATCTATGCTCAGCTCTCCTCCACACGCTTGTCGTACCCAAAACCAGAACTAACAAATTCGGCGGCCGTCGGTTCGCCCTTCTTGCCCCGAAATTTTGGAATCTTCTCCCCCTGACCATCAAATCCAGTAGCTCCCTCCTTCACTTCCGGAAGCTGCTTAAAACCTTCCTCTTCCCCTCACCTTGCTAATCCCGCATCTTTCTGCCTTGTGTCTCACCTCTGCCCTATAGCGCCAGGAAACCCATGGTGTCAGCGCGCTCTACAAATATCACCTAACATAACATAACATAACAGGTATCCCTGCATCTCCTACACGCGGAACGTCCCCCTCCACTGCCTCTAGATGGTTTTCCAGGCCATTAATATAGATGGTAAAAAGGAGGGGGGGCAGGATGCAGCCCTGGCGCACTCCTCGCTCCGATTTAAAACGGCTCGTTCACCTTCCCTCCTTGTTTCTTTTTTTTTAGGTTTTATTAAGCGCTTGAATGCTGCGGCGTCTTGGCGCTGTAGATTAGAAGGCGATGTGAGGCAGATCAGGGTAGGGAAAACAGCCATGTTTTCAGGGATTTTCTGAACCTCAGTTAGGAGGCTTGTGAGCGAAGTTCAGCAGGCAGTGAGTTCCAAAGTTTGGAAGCCTGATTAGAAAAGGATTTTCCGCCCCAACGCACTCTCCGGATTCTAGGCACACAGACCAGGTCTTGATTGGCCGATCTTAGAATTCGGTTGGGCACATATCGCAGGAGGAGTTTGGCCAGGTCATCCGATCCTTTTCCGTGAACGGCTTTGTGGGCCAGGCAGAGGGCTTTAAACTGGACTCTGTGCTTAATTGGCAGCCAGTGTAGCACTCGAATGGCACGGGAGGTGGGGTGACGCCTTGGCAGGTTCAAAAGAACCCTGGCGGCCGCATATGGATAGCCTGCAGCTTGATCATTTGCTTCTCTCCCGTACCAAGATAGAGAGAGTTGCAATAATCAACCCGAGACATTACCAGGGCGGCAATAACAGTCTTTTTTAAGGTGGGTGGGATGTAGGGCAAGATCTTTGTAAGTACCTTCATCGTATGAAAACAGGCAGAGGTGACTTGATTAACCTGCGCCGTGCAGGAGAGGTTTTTGTCCAATAGAAATCCAAGGTTACTGACCTTCTCGGCTGGAGTTGGGCAACAGCCGGCTTCCGGGGGCCACCATAGCTGACTCCATATCGAGGGCTTTTGACCGAATTCTATGACTTCAGTCTTCTCATTATTTAATTTGAGAAAGTTTTGGCTCATCAAGTTTTTCACATTGAGAAGACAATTCCTGAAACGCCCTGCAGTTGCTTCAATAGAATCGGAGACAGACAATATGATTTGCGTGTCGTCTGCATAAGAGACTAATCTCAGGCCATGAGATTTTATCAGATGCGCCAAGGGGGTGACATATAGATTGAACAAGGTTGGTGATAACGCCGACCCTTGTGGGACTCCTCCAGGAAGAGTGAATTCCTCTGATTTAAGTCCATCCCAGTAAACCTGTTGGATTCTGCCTGTCAGGAAAAATGCTAAGAGGGCCAGAGCGGCATCGGAGATGCCCAGATTTTCCAGTCTTATGCCACAAAAAATGCCATCCCCCTATTCACATTAGCCCTTGATTATAGGCGACACATCGGCTTCAGTCGGATATGTCAGGTATTTTATTTACCTTTATATTCAAAAAGTTTTTCAAAGAATTATAAATTCACATGGCAGAGAAAAACACTTTACATATAAACAATAATAGACATATTGACAACAAGACGCGTTTCGAACACCAAACAGGAATTAAGGGTTCTCATCAGGGCCAGATTGCTTTCTGTCTGTGTGTGTAAAAAGGTGACAGTGTATGAGTATCAGTATGTGACCTACTTAATTAAGACTGCTAATGATGTATCACATTCAAAAGTAATAGTACCTTATTTGTCGCTGTTGTTCCTTTCAGTGATTATCGGTCTGTGTGGTGCTGGCTTATAAGGTAGGATTCGCTCATTGATTGTTTTGTGCTCACTTAGAACAACACAGAAGCTCCATGATAGTAAAACTATCCTCGCCTTTCCTTTAGGAAAAACCTCATCGCGCGTAGGGATGGCCCACACAGACCGATAATCACTGAAAGGTACGTCATGCGGCACTTTGACATTAGGTTACAGCAGAGCTAGCTAGCATAGAACGATGCCTAAAATTGATTGTTTTAATTTAATTTCCCTCAGACGACAGTTCTTTGATGCACAAAATCTTACCTGAGAACAACAGCGACAAATAAGGGACTATCACTTTTGAATGTGATACAAACTTTTTGAATATAAAGGTAAATAAAATACCTGACATATCCGACTGAAGCCGATGTGTCGCCTATAATCAAGGGCTAATGTGAATAGGGGGATGGCATTTTTTGTGGCATAAAACATTTATAAGGTCCAGCCTTACCCTCTGAACAAGGGCCTAACTCCTTCCTTCTTTACAGATTTTCCAGTCAGCTCAGTAGGACCGAGTGGTTGACGGTGTCGAACGCTGCGGTTAAGTCAAGTAATATGAGGGCCGTTCTTCCACCGTCATACATAGTCTTCCTGATATCCTCTGTTGCCATGATGAGAGCTGACTCAGTTGAATGGCATGCTCGAAAGCCATGTTGTGTAGAGTCAAGAAGGTTATTCTTCGTTAGAAAAGTCATCAGTTCTAAGTTCATGGCATTCTCGAGGATTTTAGCTGGTAGAGGCAGACAGGAGATGGGCCGATAGTTTTTAGTTTCGGAGGGATTGAGTGATTCTTTCTTAAGAATCGGGCGGATACAGGCTTTCTTCCAGATTGAAGGGAAAGAGCTCGAGCAGATAGCCTTGTTTAGTAGGGAGGTCAAAAATCCAGTTATGGCTAGTGGAATAGAGTGCAGTATGTGCGGAGGGCATGGATCCAATGGAAATCCTGATTTTATCTGAAGGAGAAGGTCCCCGACCTCCGACTCCTTTAACATGGGAAACCTGGGGTAGGCAGGGAGAGTGGATGGTGATGATTCCCTAGTGCCCGCTGCCAGGACCTGAGTGGGAGTGACAGAAATGTTAAGGTCAGTATTGGAGTTGGTAGCTATAGTGCTGAGATCATCATATACTGCCTGTACTTTGTTCTGGAAAAAAATCAGCAATATTCCCGACAAAGTTCTGGTCAGGTGTAAATATAGTGTCTTGCGGGGTTTTTGCCAGAAGAGTAACTGTTTTGAAGAGCTCCCTGGCAGAGTTAGGGGCTTCTTGGATTTTGGTGGTGTAGAATATAGATTTGGCCTGAATAATCGCTGCTTTATACTCCTGCAGAACTTTGGAGTATTCTGCCTTTTTGAGAACACAGTAGTTAGACCGCCAAATGCGCTCTGCTTTGGGCATTTAAGTTTGATTAATTTCAGCTCAGCCGTGTACCACTGGGCGGTGGCCGACCGTTTCTTAGGCACTCGGGACTCCAGAGGAGCTAACTCATCGGCCGCCTGAGCAATCCATCTGTTAAAGTTGGAAGCTCCGGTGTCGATGCTACATTGGTCAAATGTTGGTGGATTGTTAGCAAGCGCCTCTGTTAGCAGTTTCGAATCTAAGTTCTTCCATGAGCGCTTATTTTCCGGGAGCAGGAAGCGTCTTCTGTGTCTGAATTTTAGGTTAAAAAAGACAGCCATATGGTCAGACCATGGGACAGGCAAAATAGAGGAAAATTTTAGGTTATTGTTATTAGTGAAAATGCCATTGAGAGTATGTCCTGCATTATGGGTGGGCTTACACACTAGTTGGATCATATCGAAGCTATGCAGGTTGTCAATGAGAGTTGTGGAATCAGAGTCGTTGGTGGCTTCGAGATGAAAATTAAAATCTCCTAGAATTGTGAAAGTGGCGGAGTCCGTGGTGGATTCCAAATATGTGTGGAGAGCAGTAATGAAAAGAGTTTTTGGCCCAGGGGGTCTGTAGAGCAGCATGCCAGAGAAAATCAGACGGTTGTTACATTTGATTTTGAAGTTCAAGGCTTCAGCCTCCATATTTGACTCTGGTTGGCAGAATATTTTTAGATGGGACTTGTAGATAATTCCAATGCCTCAGCCTGTTCTTCCAGGTCGTTTGAGGTACTCTACAAAATAGCCTTTGGGGACTGCTACGTTCCAATCAGGACCGGAGGCCTCTGATGACCAGGTCTCAGTGAGGAACATTACATCTGCGTCATGATCCACTATGAACGCCTCGATATCGCATTTGTGCTTTGGCATGGATCTAGTATTTAATAGGATACATTTTAGGGTCCTTCTCCTGATAGCAGGAGAGGCGTCCCGACTATGATGATTATAGGTGATAGGTTGAATCCCACAGGTCAGGCACTTAGGGACTGAGAAGGAGTCTGAGCAGTTAACTTTGACGGGATTGTTGCAGGTTGGAGGATTAAGCTGAAATAGCTCGGTAGCTGAGTAGCGGAGTGGTGAAGATCAGGCAGGGGTCATAGCGATAGGCGCTGGCCTGGCACGGATGGGCGCAGACGGGCTTGACTTTGGCGCAACTTCGGCGTGTTTCCGGCTCGCCCGCTGCGCTCATCCGCTGCGCTGCCGGGGGAGCATTTGGCTAAGTAGGCTCGTGTCAGGGTGGTGCTTGCGAGCGCTAGACCGCGTCCCTGCACTCCCCCACACCTAAGATGGTAGCTATGTGTGGGTGTTTGTGAATTTCGGCAACCCGGTTCTCCCTCCGCACAAACGGGACTTCCCACGGCAGAAACAGGGATAGGGTAGCAGGTAAGGGTCACAGAGCAGTATTATACAATTTATCAATCAAATTGCAAACACAGAGTATTTTTTTAAAAACGAGGCTTCAACGAGCAATAACGTACAATTTATCAATCAAATTGCAAACACAGAGTATTTTTTTTAAAAACGAGGCTTCAACGAGCAATAACGTACAATTTATCAGTCAAATTGCAGAGTAACCAAATCTTTAAAAAGGAAGCTTCATACACAATGAAAATACAAGTTTCCTGCGTGAGCTCTGATCGCTGCACAGGCTTCTGGCTACTTACTGTTGTAAACAGCTCCTGATGGAGGGACGCCATAAAATTCACCAGCAGCTTATCAATCCCGATCTCCAGTAAAATATCCCACAATTTTGCCCTGTTGACTAAATCAAAGGCCGAGGAGAAGACCGTAAAGGCCAAGAACAATGTCCCCTTCATGGCTACCGTATACTTTGAGATTAGCAAATGCAGGTTAGAACACTGGTCCAGGGTGCCTCTCTTCTCTCTGAATCCAATCTGGATGTTTGATAGACCTCCCCTACTCTCGATGTTATCCCTTAATTTAGACAATAAGACTCTGCCTAGTATCTTAATCGCAGAGTCTAAGAGAGAAATGGGTCTATTACACCCCGGGTCATCACGGTGCCCCTTTTTGAAAATTGGCACAATAATTGAAGTGGACCATGTTGTAGGAAAGACTTTGCCATTTGCAGCAGAAAAAACGTGCGTTAGGACCCTGGCCCATAGTTTTTGAGAGTGTCTATACAAATCAGCGTGGACGCCATCCGGCCCTGGAGCCTTGTTCTTAGAAGTCTCCAGAATTGCTCTCTCCACCTCAGCTTGATCAAAGAGTAGGGCCTTACGCTCCGGCATTTGTGTTGCCATACACCTCACCGAAATGACTGAGCCATTTGTCATCAGGGATGAGGCAGTCCATGACTGCGTTATCTAGCTCTGAAAAGAAGGGCTGATTAATTGTGGCCCAAAACTGGGTACTATCACGCAGAACGTCGATAGAGAGTAGTTTCTCCCAAGCTGAATTTTTTATTTCCTTTTTCCTCTCATTTATTATTTGCTTGTACGCCTTCCTTAAAAAGGCGACACCTGCCTTATCTCTCGGGGTAGTTTTTAGTGCTAACATTAGTGCTCTATGGGCTCTTGAACACTTGGAGTCAAACCATCTGTAGTGATTATTACCACCCTGACCTGATTCGACTGTCAGAGCATCAGAGATGTGTACACAGATAGCCTCGAAAGCCCCCATGATTTCAAGATTTGTGGCATTATCGTCCTGACATATCACCATATGGCCCTCGATTTTAGGGAGTAGTTCTTCGGTGAATTGTCCAGGGACTACCTTTGCCCATTTTAACCTTCTCCCTTGGTCCACAGGGTGTAAAGCTGGCCCTGGTGGCACTGTGGAAAACTTTGTGCCCATGGAATCACCCCAATGCACCTCAAGCAACACCGGGTTGTGATCACTATATATCGAGACAGTAGCTTTATAGGACACAACCCTATGTAGAACGCCCGGGTCAGAAAGATGTAATCTACCACAGAGCCGGGGTCAGTACCCTTATAGGTGCTTGTTCTTACCCCCCCTCAGTGTTGCAGGGTTCAAAAAGATTAAATTTGCCACCAACTCTTCAAGAGCCTCGCCTGACTTTGAATGCTCAAAATGGGGGGCCGCTGAACCCAATGGACCCTCATGTTCACCTATGGTGCACAGATCTCTACAGAGGTGTATGTTAAAATCACCCAATAAAATAAACTCGAAATTAGTGTGATTATTTTGACTAAAGGTAAAAAGAAAATTTCCCAGGGCATCAATGTGTTCAATTCCATTGTCCCTAGTCCTAGAATTATAAAAATTAATTAAAATTATCTTACGAGTGGGGGAAACTGCCCATTCCACAATTAAGAGGTTCGGTGAGCTAGTTTTAATCATATTTAGGGTCCCCTTGAGTTTGAGTGAAAAAGGGAGATAAGGCCACCCTTCTCTCTTCCAGCAGTACTAGGGACAGCCAGAATGACAAAGCTAGTGAAGCCGTCTAGCAAAAAATTGGAAGTAGTACCCCATGATTCTTGGAAAGCTATAATGTCATGGGCAATTACAAAATCCACCCAGGCCACGTCTGCCCTTTAAGCTCTAATTCCCGCTATATTCCAGTTAATAATTTTGCAGACTGCTAGCTCGTCACGGGCAAGGGCCCCAGGCGTGGCAGACTGCTTTGAGACTGGCTGTCAGTAGTTTTCCTCTAGTGCCGAAAGAGGGGCAAAACGATTACTCAAGGATGGCCCCCACCCACCTCTCACTATTGGGGTCATGCTCCTCCTTAACAGGACTGGGCGAAGGTCCGCGTGATGGGTGCCTAAGGATGGATAGAAAAAACCCAAAGGCACCGTCTCCAGGGCCGTTTCTAGGTGTTTTGCCGCCCTAGGCGAGAATTGAAAAATGCCGCCCCCTCCCTTTTATTACGATAAGTGCCAGGCACCTCGCCAGGAGGCCACTGCAGCTTGCAGCACCCTCTGCCCCTTACGAGTGTTGCCGATCACTGTACAAACACAACTAGTCATCATCAGACCCCTACAGAGCGACAAATCAGAATATTCCAAGCCCCCAGTGTTAGAAGGATGGCTTTGGTGGCAGATGTAGTCATTATTAATGTATATTAGGATTAATAAACCACTGTGTTTGTGCTCATCTCCAAATTAGACCACCAGTGCTACCATGTGGCAGACTATCATAGGTGCCGGTGATGACATTTAGGTATCGGTGCTTCGCACCGGAAACCACCTGCTCAAATTAAGCACTACGTACAAGAGATGCATGATAGCCCGGACATGAACACACCCTCACAGAACAAACAGGAGGTTGAGAGAGTGACCAAGAGGGAGAGGAAGAAATATAGAGTGTGCACACCTCCACATGTTATCTACAACCATGGAGGTTATGCCATAAGATCAAAGTCAGAAATATAGTCTGACATAAGTAGATTGTCCTAAATATCCGTCTATTGAATTAAGAACTTCTCTTACTAACTTCAATTGGGAGACATTTTAGCAAAAGATATTTATGTCAGATTATATTCTGACTACGACATTCTGGCCCTGCACCCCCCATGGGTTCAAGTTTTTGAATGCAAGACTTTCTCTTGGCAGTGTCTCAATAATACTCATCAAGCAGCAGTAGCGGCTCATGGTGGGAATGCTGCGGGCGGGGCTGGGGAGGATCGGGGTGGGGGTAGTAAACTACGGCATACGGCCAACCAGAGGTAAGTAAACAAATAAATAAATAAAACAAATTTCATTGCGGGCGCTGCATTGCCAAATGTGATGCAGTGCGTGCAACAAAATAAGTTTCATTTATTTATTTGTTTGCTTACCTCCGTTGGGCCATATTCCGTAGTTTAATACCCCCCTACCCAGCTCCTCCCCCACCCAATCCCACTGCCACGCTGCACTCCTAACACAAGCCACTAATGTCAAGAAGGAATACTGGTGCAAACAAAAGAGCCCACTCCCATCTACAGCTATCAAGGAGACTTGTTGTTAATAAGGTAACTTTAAACAATGCAGGTCAGCAGAGAAACATGGAGACAGACTAAAACAGTTTATCTGAAAGGCCCCTCTGGAGTCCCTCCATTTAAGAGAGAACATATATATTACCGTTCTTGCAATCAGGACATCTTAGATAACATGGCAAACCAATGTAAATCAATTGTGTATCCACCATAGGTGCTGAGAAGCCTAACCTGCCACTAAATAATATTTTGCATTTAGACAGCATAAGGAACATCGACGAAAGAGAACTGCATGATGATTTCTCCCAGGCATATATGGTAGAAAACTGTTACACAGGAGTATACCGGTGTGGGGAGGGGGGGGGGGGCGGGGCACAAGTTCTCTTCAATTTAGAATATTTCTGTCTGTTCGTGGCTGCAATTTTATAGAATTTGACTTACGCTTACCGATGAATAAAGTTCATGTTTTCCATTTTGAACCAAAATGGAGTTGGTGCATGAATTGACCAAAAGAATAAGAACTTGGTCTGTCCACATAGTTTCAGAATAAGGTGCCATTGTGCTGGTGTCATCTAAGATTTCTTCAAAGACTTGCACAGGTTATGTAGTAATCCATCACAGCCTTGCACCGCTCATAAAAATGATCCAGAAATTCCCTTGGGCTAGAAGCCACCCTCCAGTAGATCGAAAAAAGCACTACACACACTGCAGGAGGAAAGTACCTGTAAATTTAAACAGGTGATGCTTGCAGCCTTTATCATCTCTTCCAGTCAGCCTGTATTGAACAGGAAGGACTCCGCTAATGTACATCTGTGCAATAGGGTAGATGCTTCAAACCATCACGACTAATGGCTGCCATTAGCTGAGCCACAGGACCCACTTGCGGACAGTTCTGCAGAAACCACTCATCGGCAAAACACCGAAGCTTCTAAAATGCATCAGTTGGCCTGTCAAACTACCCCCAGCAGCGAATGGCAAGCTGTTAGAAGCAGCTTTCTCAGTATAAACACACTATGCTGACTCCTGTCATATAAGTTTTGTTGCTGTCAGCAACCCAAATACATGAAATGATTTGTCGCAGCCAAAGTCCAAGTTCCACCCACAGGTCGACATATCACATTGTTAACATAGCTAAAATCTGAAGGCTACAATAACAGCATTTTATAGTGATGCAATACCAAAATGTGGATGTGACATGGTTTTCCATTAAATGTAGTGGTGATCCAAATGACCTCATAGGCAGCCAAACATTCATTTAAATTACTTCCTTTAAAAAATAGACAACAATAGCATACCGGTGTCAGGATTCTGCCAGTTTAGTAATGAGCACTTCCTGCATTCCAGTGGCCACACAACTGCATGTTGTGGTCTCTGAAGGGTGGCCAGACTCTGACACTTGCTGATGGAGTGTTTCAGGTGGCGGTTGCAAAGAGCAGTCAAACTGTGATTGGCAAGGGGGCGCTTCCGTTCAATAACAAATGTATGCAGCGGTGGTGGTCCTCCTGTCATTTGTCATACAATATTTGGATCCCATTCCACACCAAACCTACATTGGGGTTATTAACAAATATTACAATCGGAAAGGAGGTTCAGCTATTAAAGCACACACTTTGGCTGGAAGCACGAATTCTCCTCCAGAGCTAAGGCCCCTGCAAGCATTTGAAGGAACCCTTCCCGCATATTTTCTCTCTCTTCTTCCCCTGACACTTCTAGTTACAGCAATCAAAGCCGCTACGATACACAGTCTATAATATAGACTGTGTGTATCGTATAAAGCTCCTTTATGAATGTTTTATGGTTTTGACGAAGTGAATGAAAATGTCTCTGAACATTTAAACCGACTGACTCGGCGATGGCGCTGGTATGGCTGGAAACGCTGCTGCCACTCCTTCTAAATCAGGTGCGCGTGCACTTGCACTCCACTTATAGGTGCTGCTGCTGCCTGCATGTTTTTGCCGCCCCCCACCTTTTGCCGCCCTAGGCAGCCGCCTAGTCCTGCCGAATGGCAGAAACGGCCCTGACCGTCTCATGTGACTTGCTTCTGATATATCTGAACCGTCCCAAAATAAACAATCAGCCAGGTTGAGGCTGTCAAAGTTTATTATGACACAGTATCCCTGAACAATCTTTGGGCGTCTCCCGATCCAACTCACCCTGCTAGAGAATATGATCCTTTTTGAAATGTTACTCCCGCCGCTGCTAGCTTCCACACACCACATTCTAGCCTTGTTTATTAGATCCTGTGCGGATTCACGCTCACCCTCGACTAATGGGGGTACACCGATAAATATTGCAGATATGGGGCGGCCACCGGGGGAAGGTCTAATCTTACTTGGCAGCCCCTTGCTCGCCGATTTAAAGCTGTATTAGGCGGGTGAGCAAAACTATCAGTGCGGCCTGGATTTGAATAAGCTACCTCTGTGGTGGTACAGGCTGTACGGGAGTCCCTAACTGTTTCTGAGGCCCGCCCGTTGTTAGGCGGCATAGAGCCAGCAGATCTAGTCACCTCATTAGAGCTTATGCTTTGCGAGACCATGACCCCTCTATGCAGTGCAGGAACTAAGGTCAGGTTGTTAACAATTTGAATTTTAATTTGAATTTGAATTTTGAATTTTAAAATATTTATAGAGCGCTCTTATACCAGAATCGGTTTCATGGCGCTAAACAGCAGAAGACCAGTGGATGTGGGGAAGAGGGCTATACAGCTACAGATCTGGAAAACAAGAAGGTCTTAAGATGCTTGCGAAATTCCAAGTAGGAAGATGACGACCTAAGGGTAAATGGAAGTGAGTTCCAGAAGGAAGGAGCCAGCACTGCAAATCTGGCCCCACCGGACTTCTGTTTTCTAAAACGAGGAACTGACAGTAGGGCCAAATGAGTAGAACGGAGTTCTCGGGAAGGTAGGTAGGGGGAAATGGCTTTGCACAAGAAAACGGGGGCGGTCCCTGATCTGGCCTGGTAGGTGATACATCCAAGCTTGAAAAGGGCCCTCTCCCTCACTGGAAGCCAATGGAGAGACTGCAGCAGGGGGGTCGTATGATTGAACCTGGGGAGTCCGTAAATCAGGCGGGCCGCCTGATTTTGAATCTGTTGGAGCCGACGGAGGAAGTAGGCTGGCGCACCGTTGTAAATGACGTTCCCATAGTCAAGGCGCGAAAGCACCATGGCCATGAGAATGAGCTGAGAATGAGAAAAACAATTTTATCAATTAAAGTACATTTCTTTAATAAACCAGCAAGGCAGGTGTTCAAGGTTTCCACAATATCTTTAGAAATGGACTCCAACAAAGACTCGATACGGGCAGCAAACAGGGCCTCTAGCTGGTCGCCAAAGTTATCATCTGTCCCAGTGGCAATAATTGGTGTACTGGCCGCTTTTTTCCGTCTTTTTGAGTTCCGCTTTGGTGCTTGGCCAGTAACCTGTATATCCTGTGGCAAGGGCGGGGCTGGGGAGTTGCCAGGGGGGGGGGGGGGGAGACAAGGAATTGGAACCATGATCAGGTTAGGGTTTAACACAACCACCTCTGGCTCTAGGTGAATATGGGGCACATGGGCGGTGTCATGTGAATGGTTCAAGGGTGGGGAAGGGGACATGCCCAACTCATGTTCGGCGTTCGCAATTTCTTTTGTAAGTGCCCCCACAGCTGAGGTAAGGTACTAAATAATTGATTCGGAATGTCTCGGCACCTTGGCCTTTTTCCCCCCTCCTCTGTAGTTACGGTGTTCTTGCGCTTACCCATGGTTAGATGTCAGAGAGCAGGCCCAGCCCTGCCTCGTCCTTCCCCGGACAGCCACAGACGGTCCGCCCTTTGCCCAGGCTTAGCCCGGCACCGCCCGCACGCGTCCCGTGATGCGTGGGGGTGGGAGCGCTATGAGGGCTGGCGCCGGCGTGCAGCTGACATTGCTCCCCCTTGGGCCACTGGGAGTTGTAGGCGGTTGCTTGGAACCACCCCGAAGCCGTTTCCCTCACGGCGCTGTGATGACCAATGAAGCGTTCCCCTCACGGCACGACCAACAGGTGAGAAAGCCGTTCCCCTCACGGCAGGACACAGAGTAAAGTGTGGGCAGACGTTTCCCTCACGGTGAGCTGATGGTTTGTTTAGCTCATCCCAGTATTGTCTTTAGGCACAGGTGCATTCATAATAGCTTCACTCAACCCCTGCCTTGGCTGGATACCTTCACGAGATAGGAAATAACCAAGGTACACCATCTCATTGCATGCAAACTTGCACTTTTCAGTTTTCAGTACAACTCATTTTTTTCTGAACAATTCCAAGACCTTCCTAATAATGTCATCATGTGCCTCTTCATCTTTTGCATAAATCAGCACATCATCTTGGAAAACCAGAACACCTTCTACATTCCTCAACATGTTTTGCATAACCATTTGGAACACTGACGCCGCGGAGGCTAAACCAAACGGCATCCTCTTGTAGCGGAAGGTTCCAAGTGGGGACACAAAAGCCGTCAAGGAACGTAATTCAGGGTGAAGTTCTATTTGATGATAGGCACTAGTCAGGTCTAACTTTGTGAAAATGTTTGCACCCTTGATACTGGTAAATAGGTCCGTAATTTTAGGTAAGGCGTGGGAGTCAACCCAAATCTCCTTGTTTAAAGACCTGAGATCCACACACACCCTTAGCTTACCATCACGTTTGCGTGCAACTAAGAGAGGAGACAACCATAGTGATGAATCAGTAGGTTCTATAATTCCCTTCTCACATAACAAATAAAGTTCTTTGTTAAGATCCTCCCTGATGCTGAAGGGTACACTCCTGAGTTTATGTTTAATAGGAGTTGCTCCATCCTTAACAATGATTTTATGTTTGAACCCAGTGATCCTTTCCAACTCATTACTGAAAACAGAAGGAAATTCATTAATCCACTTAGTGCTTTCTTCTTCACAAGTGACAAGCATTACCTGTTCTTTGGTGCCTGGTTTAAGTTGCATGCCAAACAGGCCCTGGTGAAACCATCCTAGTATATTCAAGCCCTTGACTGCTACATAAACTTTGCCCCTGATTTTCCTACCTTTGAATACTAAGTAATCCTCAAGAAACCCCAATAATTCAATTCTTCGTCCTTCGTAGGAGACCGGTGATCTGTCAGGAGGAAACAATTCACTCTCCCCCGATGTTTCATGAAACAGCTTCTCCATTATCATGGTGATCCTAGCACCTTCATCTACTAGAAGATTAAGTTTCTTTTCACCAACAAGTATCTCAACTATAGGGTCGACACAAGTTGATTGATCACCTGTAAGAGGTATGGACAAATTGATAGACTCAGTGTGATCTTTGACAGCCGCAATAGTTTATGTCTGTGAATCAACTTCTGATTCTACAACACAGACTATGGCTTTCTTTTGAAATATCTTTTTTAAAGAAACAGCGGCAAAATGTCCTATTTTCTTTCAATAGTTACACGTAGAATTCAGTGCTGGGCATTTTGCTCCTTTGTGTATAACAAAGGAGAGAGTAAGGGAGGTTTGCACAGTCTATGTGTGGTGGGAACTCCTGGTCCCCTAAACTAGAATTAAACAAACAATGGAGGAGTACCCCCTATAGGCAAAAAATACAAAGAAGAGATTCCTTCTGTATCAGGAGCTTAAGGCTCTGGTTTAGCAAAAGATTGCCCCAACCTTTTTTTTATAAGACAGTCATAGTCCTTAGAGAAGACCCCTCACTCACCAACCTGGTTGGTGACATGCTTCATCATTGGGGTCCCACCCCATCGGCCGAGTGCCTATAGGGTGTGCTGCGACACCTGGTTACAGTGGAGCGGGTTTCTTTGATTTTTATATGTGCAAAGGATAATTGTGAAAAGTGTATTAAAAAGGGTCAAGTCTACTCAAACCAAGAATTTATTCTGGAGTGCTTGAACCCTATTAAAATATATGTGGCACCAGTGCCTATTTAGGAAGGTTTAGGTGCTTCGAGACGTGTGAAAAAGAATTAAAAATAGCCAAGTGTGCTATGTGAGTTATTTACAATTAAAAGTAGGTCTACATGTTTCAACCAGAGGTAATATTATTTGGTTTTCGTCAGGACCGTGTTGTTTGAACAGGCCTGTAAACCTACTCGGTTCTTTACTCGGAAATGCCCCGTGGGCATTTCCGAGTAAAGAACCGAGTAGGTTTACAGGCCTGACGAGCAGAAGCCGCAAGTGACGGACACCTGCAGTCTTGGCCAACTCGATGCCCATGAGGCGCTAATTACCGCTTCAAGTGTTTTTCTCCTGAACCCAGGAAAAAGCACTTTTTAACACCAGACCACTATTTATGGTCTGCTTTTGAACGAGGGCTGGACACGCCTTAGCGTGTGTGGACCACCCCGTTCAAACAACACGGTCCTGACGAAAACCAAATAATATTACCTCTGGTTGAAACATGTAGACCTACTTTTAATTGTAAATAACTCACATAGCACACTTGGCTATTTTTAATTCTTTTTCACACGTCTCGAAGCACCTAAACCTTCCTAAATAGGCACTGGTGCCACATATATTTTAATAGGGTTCAAGCACTCCAGAATAAATTCTTGGTTTGAGTAGACTTGACCCTTTTTAATACACTTTTCACAATTATCCTTTGCACATATAAAAATCAAAGAAACCCGCTCCACTGTAACCAGGTGTCGCAGCACACCCTATAGGCACTCGGCCGATGGGGTGGGACCCCAATGATGAAGCATGTCACCAACCAGGTTGGTGAGTGAGGGGTCTTCTCTAAGGACTATGACTGTCTTATAAAAAAAAGGTTGGGGCAATCTTTTGCTAAACCAGAGCCTTAAGCTCCTGACACAGAAGGAATCTCTTCTTTGTACATTTTGCTCCTTTAACATGAGTAGAACTACCATAACGTAAACAAACATTACTAGGTACAGAATTAACATTTTTAAATCTTGAAGAAGAATTATTACCATTCATCATAGATTTGTTTTTCAACTTCTTCGAGGTACCAACAAAATTAATACTATCAGCTGGTTTATCTTCCAGTTCTTTAACACCTTGGCTGATAATGAGATTATCCTGCTGTGCTGGACCCTAATGTAAGTAGACATGTTCATGACAAGCTCAGCTCGTCATGAGCACACGAGCACCACGCCTCATGACGAGCTAAGCTCGTCATGAGCACAGAAGGGGTTAAGGGAAATATGAGATGTCTCGATGCTCTCTGCTACCTTGATGGTTTCATCAAGCAGAGGATTGTTCATAGAGAGTAACTTCTGCCTAATCTGCTTATCTTTACAATAACTAACAAATTGTTCACAAATTAATTATTCAGTAAAATTCTCGAAAAGACAGACAGAAGCTAAATTTCTGAGAACTGAGACATAAGCATCAACATCCTCACTCTCAGATTGTTTCCTTTTGAAAAACGTGTGTGTAAGAACAATTAAATTAGGTTGTTTATTGAATCGAAGTTTAAGTTTGGTAGCAGTAATTTGATATTCATCTATTAATTTGTTATCTCCAGGAGGGTAAGGTAAATGTTTGAAAATCGATCTGCCTTCGAAACCTAGCGAGTGTAACAACAGACATTGCTTTCTTTCAGGACGATACCTCAAAGCTCCAATAGCATCTAGATACGTCTCGAAAGCATCGATCCAAATATCCCACTTCACAGGAGGATCCCCAGGAGTATCCAGGAATGAAGGAGGAGCATTAATGGACTGCATGGAAGACATATACAAATCTGTAGAAAATCAAGGTTTCGCGGAAAATAAAACTTTTTATAATAAAAAAAAAAATGAATTATTTTTAGAATAAAATAATACAATATAGATCAGATTTGACCAAAGCTGGTAATTCGCAAAACATAATAATGTGTGCGAATCACAGAGAAGACCCTCAAAAGGAAAAGATGCAAAACAACAAAACAAACCAATGACAATCCACCGTTACTTAAAAATTAGGTGTGTGAATCACTATAGTACATGTGAATAAATATAAACTTGTTGATGCAAAGATAGAATCAAATAAGTAGTTTGTTGATGTCAATAAAGTTATGAAAAATGGAATAGAAAATTATTATCTTTGAAAATGTAGAAGTAGAGAGTTAATTCCCAGCAAGTTATTGTGACATCATAGATTTGAGAAAAAGAATAGAACAATGCTTTGTCATCCAGGAAAACAATAGTGTTGTTGAAGAAAAGAATCAGGAACTTTGAAGGTTAATCAAGATTATTGGACACTGTGATGTCACAGTTGGCAGAAAAAAAATGTAGTATGACAAAATTGGTTGGCAAAATAGCAGTGCAGGAAAACATTCAAGTTCGTAGAGTTGCGTGGTAGGCAACGTAGTAGAATCACAGCAAAAAACGATGATGATATTTAAAAGAATCCGTGGATGGCAAAGTTGCAGTAGAGGCTGGCAATGAAATGAGCATGCGCGAGGGAATAGTGTTCTGGCATCACAGAAACTCTGAACACGTTATTTCAATAATATGAGCATGCGCGAAAACATCACTGTCCAACTCTCGCGGCAACAGCACTGCAGCTAAAGAATGCGCGAGATGAGAAACAGTACGGTAAATTTATGTTCAAATGTTATTTATCCATCCACACGCCAACCAAATGAAAAATAATCTTCAAATAAAAGAGAGTCTTGAATGGAAATTGGCAAGCGTTAATAAGCAGAAACCTCAACAGCCGCAGTGTTATGAAGGATATTCTGTGTAACATACGCTGATTGAGAGGATAAGGTGCTCATGTGAAGGCTTGCTAATAACAGTTCACATGCAATATCCATACAGTTCACATGTAATATCCTTTTCATGGGTACTCTTAACTCATGCAGGTTTATTTTTCAGAATTCTTTTAGAAGAAAAGAATGAGTTTAGAAACACGGCAGTAAGAGTATAAAGGTCTTTGAGATCGATGAAATAGATAAAATTGACTTATCTTTGAATGTTGAGAAAGATGTCATGAAATGTTCTTGCGCGATGCTGGAAATAAGGAGTAGAAGTTGTCCTTTGATAAAATAGATGATAGATGAAGATATGACCGTTGAGGCAGATGATAATTTTCCTGGAAATGTTGAAATATCTTGAAAAGAGAATAATTGAAGCGTGGATTCAGCTGTGTAGGTCCTCGTCACCAAAATATGTAGTAAATTCAGGAAACAGGATGATGAATCAAATTGGATTTAATTCTGATAGTACTGCACAGCTCATCATCTGCTAGTCACAACTGTGTCCCAGTCAGTTTGAATTCAGTATTGAAAGCATAACATTCTTCAATGGACCAGATGCGATGACCTCATAAATGCAGTGGCAGCAGAACATAAGAGTTTAGTTAAAGATACAGCACATGACTCAGAATATAACAAGCATCTCAGGAGGGAAGTGTGTGAGTAAGCTTCCAGGCACTGACCTCCAGCACGCCTATCATGCAAAGGAACCTCCTTGTGTACCTCCATCAGAAGGGGCGTGCCCTCTCTCTTCCCTCCTCTTTCTCCCCTGGGGCTGGGATTCAAGTCAGGTTCAGCCTGATGTGGGCCTTGTCGGAGCCCTTTCCCATTGCTCACAACCCCCACAAGTGACCGTGAGCACTGAGAAATGAGGACCAGTGGGATGAGGGGGAATGAATGAGAGAGAAGACAGGACACCCCCACCCTGCCTCATCACCTCTGTGGGTCAAAGTCTGCTGGATGTGGTAACCCATCTTGCAATCAGCTCTCAGGACTTTACCTACAGCATGATTCTGGCAATTCCGGAAAAGGTCAACTTTGTCACTGTCTGCTCTCTTGAGGAAGATGAGTTCTTCTTTCTACTTCACTTCTGTGCAACTTAACTATGATAATCACATGTACAGTTGCAACCCAGCCCACCCTCAGAGCCCTCCCTGTTTCTCCATGGATGCCCTTAAAAGAATAGCAAGCCCAGCCTTAGGAGTTTAGATAAACATTCACAAAACAGCTAACAGTTTGTGTTATCAACAGCATGACTCTCTGGATACTTCTCTATCATCCAAAGATCCATCAAAGCAATTGTTTAGGAAGCAATAAGCATTGGCAATCAAACCCCAAGATCTATATAGCAAGGTCCAGCTGCAGCAACACTGCAGAATGATTGAGACACACAAGAAGGTAGTAGTGTTCCCAAACTGGGAGAACCGCACATCAAAAAAGAAGAACAAAGGTTGTGAAGAAAACAGTCAATGGCCTGATAAATAAACAGTTGCTGTATGTACAGCAGGGTGCTAAGAAGGCTGGAAGAACTCACCACCCAGAAGTGCCGTTCGCAAGTTGAAAAATCAACCTACCAATGCAATTACAAAGAAATTCAGCTAATACAGCACACCAATACCCAGTGTAAATAGGTCCTGAACACAACACAATATATAAGGACCAATCTTGATAATAATTCAATAAGCAAGTCCAAAAAAGTTTTTAGATAATATAGGGCGTTCCAAAGGTCCACAGGATAAGATGACCAGTCCATGAAACTTCAGTATAAAACATTACTTTTATTAATATTCAGATCCATATCCAATATTAAGAACAACCAAAACACGTTTTGTCTGTACTTATTCAGTAGTATGACTTTCTCAAGGCAAATGGTTGATTCTTGATGGTTCCAGAATTCAGTAAATAAGAACGAAGAGTGAGTATCCACCCAATAAGGAGTCTCCACAGCGTAATAGCTAAGACGTGGATCAATCCCCAATGATGAGTAAATGTAAAAGCTATAAGTATGTTCCACTGTAAAGTACGTAGTCAAAGGCTAGTCATGTCCCAGAACCAAGGCCGTAAATAGAAAGATATTGTCAGTAATCCTCAATGTAATACATGATAGCGCTCGAGAAAAGCACTTTTCTCGAGCGTTATCAAACGCGGATATATTGAACGACGGTCAGCTCATGTAGGAGGACTTGTCGTAACATGGTCGGTTCACTCGCTGCTTTACTACTTTTTGTTGCCGCAATGCACTATACCATTTACTAATAAGATCTCCACGAGCCCTCCACACTCCACTTTAGGGTGGACTTTTCACCCAGGACATGTATTGCATTGAGGATTATTGACAATATCTTTCTATTTACCCGCCATTGTAATCGGCCCCATAGTTGTATTTTACCCTCCTCCCATGGAGATCTTGACTTTGCATCTCTAGAATCTAATCTATCGATTCTTGAGTTATTTCAATCTTTAAGTCTTCTTAAAAAAAAAACTCTAGGCCCTGATGGATTTACGGTTGGATTTTGTTTACAATTCTCAAATCTACTTCTTCCAAAACTCTTACAGCTCTTTCAATATTTTTATTCTTCTGATGTGGCGGAAGGCATCTTTTTAGAAGCTACATGTGGGCTAGGGGTACGGGCGGACCAGAATAACAGGCGTGGAGGCCGTATGTAGTGCGCTATTGCAGCTGTTTTTATTGTTCTCAAACAGGGAAAACAAGAGGGATTGGAAGGAGGTGAGGCTGGATGGCTGGAAGCTCGTTCTCGTCCGTACAGGTGAGTAGGTCGTCGGATTGACTTCGGGTCTTAAGGTCGGGGTCCGGTGTCGCCTCGGAGGTGAAAATAGAGAGAAAAGGGCAGTTAGTCTTTGACTGTTTATGGACTGTCGGGGTACTATCACCATCCACCGGGTTGTGAAGGGGTCAAAGAGAACGTGAGGATGAGGGAAAAGAGGGGGTTCAAGGATCGGAGCAGACGAGATGGGGAAAAGAAGAGCATGCAACGGTGAGAGAGGGGTGCAAGGGCTATAGTACAACGGGCTAAGGGGAGTGAAACCTTACGTATATACAGTGCAGCGGTGTATAGTCTGTGAGGGGGTCTATATACAGCTAGTATACACGTATTTACAGGGAGACACAGAGAAAAAAGGTAACAGTGTACTCACGTGCCCCGCCGCAACTCTCCAGTGAGTTGCGGCCGCTCTCCAGCAACCTCCGGAGGACACCACCAGTCTTCGGTCCAGATGTCCTCCTCCTCTTCGTTTCCGCTCTTTCTCTTTCCGCTCTCTTTCCCAGGTTCTCCGCACGCTGTCTCCTGCCACGGGTTGTTGGGTGACGCCGCTGGTTGCTCTGTGACCTGCATGGGAAAAAAGAGAGGAGGAGTCCTGGTTGTCAGGGACGCAGGAGGGTCAGTTGTCATGGAATCCCTGCTCGAGGGCCACGCTGCCGGGTTGCGCGGCGCTCCCCTTCCACACTATAATATTCCTAATTCCTAAAGATGGTCGTTATCCCATAGAGTGCAAAAATGATAGTCCTACATCCCTGGCAAATGTTGATTATACAATTTTTGCCATATTGCTTGCCTTACGTCTTTAACTTCTTTTACCAAATCTAATTGGTCTAGAGCAGTGTGGTTTCGTTAAAAGCAGACTAACTTCCAATAATTATTCTTAATGGTTATTCTTTAATGTGCAGCAAACACAACCTAATCCTGTGCAGCCGTCATACCATGCTGCTGTGCAGAAAGCACAAAATCCCTCTGTGCAGTATCCACAACCTAATGCAGTGCAGCTGAGATATCATGGTGCTGCGCAGAATGCACAACATCCTGCCGTACAGCAAACACAACATCCTGCTGTGTAGCATCCACAAACTAATGCTGTGCAACCATCATATCATGCTGTTGTGGAGAAAGAACAATATCCTGCTGTGCAGCTAACACAATATCCTGCTGTGCAGCTATTATATCATCCTGCTGTGCCAAAAACCCCAAATCATGCAGTGTAGCAAACACAACATACTGCTGGGCAGCTTCCACAACCTAATGCTGTGCACCCGTCACAACATCCTGCTGTGCACCATTCGTAACATAATGCTTGTCTGTCATCATATCATGCTGCTATGCAGAAAGCACAACATCCTCCAGTGCAGCAAACATAACATCCTGATGTGCAGTACCCACAAATTCGTCCTGTGCAGCCATTATATCATGCTGCGGTGCAGAAATCCCACAATCCCACTGTACAGCATACACAACCTAATGCTGTGCAGATGAGATATCATTGTGCTGTGCAGAAGGCATAATACGCAGCTGTGCAGGAAACACAACATCCTGCTGTGCAGCATCCACAACCTAATGCTGTACAATCGTCATACCATGCAGCTGTACAGAAAGCACAAAAACATGCTGTGTGGCAAACACAACATCCTGCTGTGTAGCATCCACAACATAATGCTGTGCAGCCGTCATATCATGCTGCTGTGCAGAAATCACAAAGACCTGCTGTGCAGCTTCCACAACCTAATGCTGTGCACCCGTCACAACATCCTGCTGTGCACCATTCATAACATAATGCTTGGCTGTCATCATATCATGCTGCTGTGCAGAAAGCACAACATCCTCCAGTGCAGCAAACATAACATCCTGATGTGCAGTGCCCACAAATTCATCCTGTGCAGCCATTATATCGCTGCGGTGCAGAAATCCCACAATCCCACTGTACAGCATCCACAACTTAATGTTGTGTTGCCATCATATCGTCCTGAGGTGCAAAAAGCACAACACTCTACTGTGCAGCAAGAACAACATATTGCTGTGCAACAAGCTCAACATCCTACTGCACAACAGGCACAACATCCTACTGTGCAGCATTCATAACATAATGCTGTGCAGCCATCATATCCTGCTGTGCAGCAAGCTCAACTGTTTTACGACTTCTGTATTGGTCAGTGTGGTTTCTTAGACTCTTGTCCCTGTTTGATTCAAGGGGAACAATCTGCTCCCTTAGAAAGTTCTATGTCTGATTAATATTGGACCCGCTGCTCTCTGCCACAACTTTAGTCACTGAGACACTCAGAGATATGTGCGTTGCTTTTGTGGGATTGCCCAGGGGTGAGCCCAGTGCCCTGCTGTGAGGAGGGGCACTTTCTTTAGAGGGTTTGTTCCCAGTGTTCTCTCACATGATGGCAACAGACCTCTTCCCAGGTTGCCATCTTCTTGGGGTCAGCTCACTCAGAGATGTGATTCATTCTCAGTGTATCCCACATGCAGACAATCAGGCATAGTACAGGCAGTACAAGGCCTCACTGTGCATCAGTGCCGTGCCTCGTGAAAATGTTTGGAAGACTGGCCCGTATTCACCCAAACTTATTCATGAAAAGATAGTGAAATGGGAATACTGAAAACAACAATTTATACTAAAAACTGCCTTGATAGATAATGAAACTGCCATATTGTTAAGGAAACACCTCACACAAAGTGAAGAAGAGAAGAAGGTTTATTGGATCCTCAAGCACCAGCTGCCAAGTGAAGCACACCAACATTCTAAGGGGAACTTCACATCAAGATTCTACTGGAAGGAATGTACCACTGGGAGGAAAAGGGAAGGGGGAACGGGTGAAGGAAAGAAGAGATAAACCATGTGAAGGAAAGGGGTACAGAAGTAGGGATAAGCCCTTAATTACAACACATCTCCCTTTGAATAAGGGAAAACTAAGGATAGAACAATAGTAATGGTAAGAACATTCACAATAGAGAACACATTAATATTTGTCATGTAAAATACGAAAGTTTTACATTTTGTAATATGCCTGCCAAGCTGGCGGTCGGCTAAATCTGAACTCTTTGGAAGCTTGTGAGATGGAGGTTGATTTGTCTTGAGTTTTCTCACTGGAAGACAAAGCGAAGTGTACCTAGGAACAGTGAGCTACATTGTCCATGCTCCAAGTGCTTCTATCTTCCAGCACAACTGAGTTATTATTCACTTGGTTTATTCTCATGGGTTTTGAAAATGAGGAACATTTGGCTCAAAGCACATTAGGCCTATTGATGACCATCCATTGACCTTCCTGCCAGTCCTTGTTGACAGTACCCCATTTCTGGTCATATCTGGATTTGTATTCTTGTTGATGGTGTCCCGCTTTTTCAAAAACAGACTTCCTGTCCATCCAAACAGGACACCCCCCATTGAGCCAATTGAGCATGAGTTTGGAACCAGGATTTCTCCCGTTGAGGGAAACAAATAAAGAAACACCAGAAATACCATTAATCTTAATGTGGTATGACCAGACATCTGTCTTATGGCTTCTTCAACAGGTTTGCGAGATGCTAAGGCCAATTGAATAGTGTCCTTTATCATCCTGTTGGCTCTTTCTACCAATCCATTGGCTTTAGTACAGTAGAGGGGTGATTTGAGATGGATATAGATAATGTGGTCAGAAACTGTTTCATTTCATCAGAAGTGAATTGAACACCATTGTCTGTGATCAATGTGCTGGGTACTCTGTCTTTGGAAAAAATTTCTTTAAGAAAATCAATTAATGAAGATGTAGTGATGGTGGTGAACATTTTTGTGGAAATCCAGTGGAAATAGTAATCGATAAGTATGAACATGAATCTTTGAGAATAGTTGAGCAAGTTTAATGGTCCTATAATGTCCTGGTCTAGTTTGTCCCATGGTGTAATGGGGATTGGTACAGGAATGAGTGGAGCTTTGCAAATGACTTTAGATTTGGCACTGGATCCACACGCCAGGCAGTCTTTCATAATCCTCTCTACCATGGAATCCATGTTGGGCAACTAATAGTATTGCCTGATTTTGCTTTTAGTCATGCTTCTGCCCGGATGGCCTTCATGAGCTATCTCAATTATGCATTTGTACATTTTTTCTGAAGGAACAATCCGATTTCCTCTGTAAATGTGGTTATATCTGTCTGAAAATGGATCCTTCACTATCCAGAAGGGTTTGAGATTCTCTTGTAACTCTTTAGGACTCTTATGCCACCCTTTGCAGAGAGTGTGCTTCAGATCAATGAGTATAGTGTCACTTTTCATGTATCCTTCCCATTCATCTTTGCTAATGGCAGGTATGTCAACTGAAAGAATGGTCTCATCGGGGGTAAAACTGTGAATTCTCATTATTGATAGAGAGTCTGGATAGACAGTCTGCGACTAGGTTTTCCTTGCCAGGTACGTAACTCGTGGAGTAGTTAAAACCTTGTAGGCCTAGAATTCATTTGAAGATGCCGGGGTTGGTCTTTTCAACAAATGTTTATGATCTGCTTTTAGGAAGAATGGAATCCCACCTAGAAAGAAATTCAAATGATTTATCGCTCAAAAGCAAGCGAGAACCTCTTTTTCAATTGTGGAGTAGTTGCATTCTCATTCTGTTCTTTCAAAGTTCTTGAGGCAAAGGATATTACTCTTTCTTGTCCTTTTACATTTTGTGTAAGTGAGGCTCCTAATCCTTTCATGCTGGCATCAGTTGTCAAGGTGGTTTTAACATTAGGGTCAAACATAATTTGAATGGGTGCTTCTTCTATGGCTTGTTTAATCTGTGTGAAGTTCTTATTTATTTTTAGGCGCAGGAGCTAGCTTGACTGAATCCACTAAACTAGATTTAAGTTTGATTCCTTCACTTGATATGGTGTGACCTAGATAAACTACAGATTCTACACCTATTTTGCATTTGTCCTTTTGTGTAGTGAACCCAGCTTTATTCAGTATGTTTAGAACTTCAGCTGGAACCTTATTGTGTTTTGCCTCTTATTCTCCGTAAATTAGGATGTCGTCCTGAAAACACAGTACCTTTTCTGTCCCTTGAAGAATGTGTTGCATTATGCCTTGAAACACTGCTGTGGTAGATGCTAGGCCAAACAGCACCCTTGAAAACTGATCTGCCCCAAACGGAGTTATGAAGGAGGTGAGGGACTTGGAGTCAGTATGGATGGCTACCAGGTGGAAAGCTGAGGAGAGGTCGAGAATACTGAAAAACTTTGCCCTTTGTATGACACTGAGCATCTCGTGGATATTTGGGAAGGGATGTCTATCCACCTAAATGTTGGAATTCAGGGATCTGAGGTCGACACATAGATGAATGCTCTTCCCTTTCTCCTTAGATGCTACTACTATGGGTGCCAACCATTCAGAGCGTTCAATACATTCTATCACACCGCTGGCTTCCAATCTGTCAAGTTCTTTTTTGAGTGGGTCCCTTATAAGTAAAGGAACAGATAGTGCCTTGTGGTCAACCGGTTTGGGCTGACCCTTTAGCTTGACTTTGTGTGGGAAACCTTTTAACAGTCCTAATTTATCGGAAAATACTTTAGGGATTGCTCGCAAATATCTTTTCCAACATTAGATCTTTCCACAAGAAAAACTGGTTCAAGAGCATTTGCATCTAGCTTGATCCCCAAGTCTGTTTGGTGTATCCAACTTAATAAATTTGAGCCATTTTTTGTTATATATACCTTACCCAAAGTGGATCTGTATCTTACCAGCTGATCTCTGATAAGAGATTCTGTCAAAGTTCCAATATCACAAGTTGATGCTAGCCCCCTCAACACCGCAATATAATTACACACTTTTTCAATTTTACCTTGCAATCGTGAAATTAATGTGTGCCATTCTAGAACAACATTAATCTGCTCCCCAAATTGTGCTTCTAATTTCTTAAGAGTGTTTTGATGCACATTATGCTGTACATCACCCTGCACATCATGATTAACATCTTCCATTTTCAATTATAGATTGGAGAAGATCATCAAAAATCTCTCTAGCATGTTTTCCTAAAATATGCAAAAACAACAGTTGATGGACAGAATGCCGAACAATGGCATAAATGTAACCCCAGTACAGAGATCTGGGCCTAAATCCATCGTTTTTTTGCTCACCACCCCAGTTCAGACATGGCCATATGCAAATCAGCCTTGACCCTGTGCCTCATGGGAACAGTTCAGCCCGAACTGCCAAGCCATGTCTTCCCTGGATCGGAATCAAAGTATCCTAGGACCGGTTTCTGGCTATCAGCTGTCTTCAGCCAGGATAGCTTGACTCCAGTGGCGTAGAGAGCACGGAATCTACGTCTGAGCATACCCGTCCCACTCGGGGTGACAAATGCAAAAACAACAGTTGATGGACAGAATGCAGAACAATGTCATACATTCACCCCAGTGCAGAGATCTGGGCCTAAATCCATCGTTTTTTTGATCACCAAATTATGCAGCAGGATATATTGTTTATGTAAAGATGAACACCTATCACCTTGTATGGCAATTAAATAAAACTCGAAAAGGTTTACCCATTTTTCCCATGGTATGAGAGATTTCCCTGCTTCATCAAGAAATTAAGGAGGTTGAGACATTGTAAATGCTGCCATAGGGAAAGGAGAGAGATGGATGAGGGAAGTAAAGAAGCAAAATAGAAAGTATAAGAATGCAAGGAATTATGAAAAGGAAGAATTCAGGGGAAAAGAAAACAGAGTATAAAGAAAAGTGAGAGTAGAGGTACAGGTGTGAACTGTGGAAAGAGCTAGCAGGACAAAAACATACCCACAGCTTGAAATCCTGATAGTAATACTGGTATAATCATAAAATGACAGTGAGAGTACCAGATTTGCATTCGTCGATATAGAAAAGAGTTTTAAAATGTTCATGGAGTTGTGCCCGATGGCGTAGTAAAAATCGAAAACCAAGGACAGGGGAGACCCTTGTCTCTCGGAACCAGGGTAAGTATCTTATTACCAGAAACAGCGGCTCCTGTGGAGAACAGATCAAGAAAGGATGTAGTACGAACATGCACAATGTCTGTGAGTTGCAACGGTGTCCAAAGGAGAAATGACCATTCACAGCTCAATATTCAATAATCGATATTTAAGTATGAATACACGTTTACAGGTTATTCAACAAACTGTGATTAACTGTCCCCAGCCAACATGGAAGGGGTCTCGTCAGGACATCTGTGAGAAAAGGGAAAAGATAAGGTGAGAGAGGGCCTTGTGGAGTCAAGCACACAATGTTAGAGAGGTAGGGACGGCTTGTGCCTGAAGGGGGGGGGGTGGCAGGTCAGCGTCAATAAGGCCTGACTCAGCATGAATAAGGCCCTGCGGTTCACGTCAGTTTGCGTCTCTGTGGAAATGAAGCGGTGGCAAGCAAGAGGCAACCCCTTTCCTTGTTTCGGCAGTTAATGATCTGCTTTGACTAGAGGTGCGCGTGCCCGCCAGGAGAGGCCTCCGATCGGGGACGCTTTGCCCACTACGCGAGGTGCAGAGCTGCCTGAGCCTGTCTGCACGGTGCAGTGAAGGCAGCTGGGACTGCAGGGGGCGCGTCTGAACCGACGTCACGAGGCATACGAGTGCATGCCACATCACCATTGAGTCCGGTTGGAAATAGATGCAGGACAGACCTGGGAGAGGCTGAATCTGGAAAACTTGGGATGCATGGCGAAACCACATGAAAAGTGGGGGGGGGGGGTAGGAATAGGGGATGCATTAAAATATTAATGGACGTTGCTCGAGGTGGAGCGCATGAATGAGCCAAAACGGTACAGACACCCGGGAAGAATCTTCTGGTGACATATGTAAAACCGTATCTATAGAACATGGCAACGGTAGCCAATGGAGAAACACAATAGTCGGCATATTTTAACAAATTAATCCACTTCCTTGTATTATCCTGTGGACAAACATATCCCCCCACACAAATGCTGAATCTTTATGCCAGTGTCTATTACAAATACACAGTATACCTCAGACATAGGGACCCTCACATAACGGGGGTAAATCAATTACAAACACTATTGGTTGTATAACATCTCTTGGTATGTTTAAATTAAACCCCAGACAATATGAAGATAAACGCTGTATGGCTGAAGTCCACAGTCGTGCACACTTATAACAACTGTAAAACATAAATCTTGCAGAAAAATTGAGAACCTTTTGCAACATTGAATCATAATAGTGAGATCTGTAATCCTGCAAATGGCTGTATACAGTGTTATATAAGACAGTGAATGCACATGCAACGGTGGCAATAATTAGGGAGAAATAAAGATTATTGCAACAGCATAGGCAATTCCAAAGTCTGTTATGAAGTTGTTAAAACGAAGTATGGAAGCTCAGACATGTCTTGTAGATGATAACAGTAGATTTATTCTTGTGATGATCTTACAGGTTCTCAGTTACAAAGATCCATAGTAAAGCCTGGAAATGCCTGGTAATGCCCCACCAGGAGCAAGGTCTTCTCTGCTCAGCCTTTCACACCAACTGATTCTCTGCTACATACAAACCAACCCCAACATTCCAAGTGACCTCACCACAGGCTGAGCAGACAGGCAGAGAACCACAGTGGGGAGACTGCATTGGTAATAAGCACATTACAACAGAAGTGTTTACTCATACAAGTTGGAACATATTGGAGCATCTTGCAAAAGATGCAGAACACAAGTCCTCTGCAGAATAAGTATATTAAGCCCACACATTTCAGTTCATTAATGTGGTCACAAAACCTTGCAATTCCTCAGCTGAACTTACTCCTTCTGTAATAGAGCTGGTTATTTCTATCCATCGACATTCTAGCCACTGTAAGAATTGTCTCAAGTCAGCCCCTCTTTCTGGGACTTTTGTTTTATCAATTATTTGCCATTTGATATCATCTTCTGTATGATTTTTTTCAGAAAAGTGTGTCATTAGCGGGGCATTTTGTACTGAACATCTGATTCGGCTACGATGCTCTCCATATTTTAAAATATTTGTATGTACTTTACTATCTATTTTACCTGTATATGTTATACATTTTTAGTATAATTATTAAAAAAATATTTTGTAATTACCTTTTAGGTGAGTGTTGTGAGTTTTGAAGGGGTACAAGGTAGGGAATAAATTAAGTAAAAGCAATTAATATTTCATTATTTACATTTCAATTAATATTAATTATTTGATTGATAATTGTGTATGATAATTGTATACTTTTTTATTTATTTACATTTTAGGTGCAGGTTGTGGGCTTTGTAGGAGTATTCATTATGAGTAATCAATAAATATTGAGGGGTCGATTTCGATTCGGGAAAAAAAACGTCTGTACGATTTGTATCTGGAGCCCTCTCCATACGAATCGTACCCTTCCGTCCGAGTCGCGTAGTACGATCCGTATTCCGTGAATCCGTCTGAATCATCGCTATCCGTACGTATTGCAAGGCTGAAACCGTGAACCGTATGACTCTTACACATGCCGAATGACTCGTACACATGCCGTACGACCCGTCGAGTACGATCCGGACCAGGGTATGAGGACGCGATTCGTACGGTCCATGTCAGGTAAGGGTGAGTCATACGGAAAAGCACACAAACACATACACACCGTGCAGTCTGTACACCCCATGATTGCAGGGGTACGGTGCGTACCTCTGCGATCATGGGGTGTGTGAGCCGTACCCCATGTACGATGGGTGTACTAGCCGTACCCCATGTACGATGGGTATACGAGCCGTACCCCATGTACCATGGGTGTACGAGCCGTACCCCATGTACTATGGGTGTACGAGCCGTACCCCATGTACGATGCTTGTACAAGCCGTACCCCATGTACGATGGGTACCCATCATACATGGGGTATGGCTCGTACACCCATAGTACATGGGGTATGGCTCGTACACCCATCGTACATGGGGTATGGCTCGTACACCCCATGATCGCAGAGGTACGCACCGTACCCCTGCGATCATGGGGGTACACACCGTACCCGGGGGGGGCCGTTCCGTACCTGTTTCGGCGCTAACTCTGCTTTTACGGCTGTTTTCAGGGCCCGTAGAAAAAGGGTCGTACGGTGCGTACCCGACATGTATCGTACTTGCTGGGTCGTAAAAACCAGCCGCAAACTGTACAGATGATGCGTACAGAGGGTTCCGAGGGAGAATCGTATGGAGATTAGAGTCGTATGTTCTCTGTACGACTCGTATGGAGTACGGCTCTGGTACGAATCGTGCTTAATCGTGCGTACGGGGGACATTACAGGGTACGATTCGTACGGGAAAAACGCTCCGAACGGCTACTCGGAGCGTTTTTTCCCGAATCGGAATCGGCCCCTTAATGTTATAAATAATTTTTTAATTGATAATTATATATGTTATTTGTGTAATACATAAAAAATAAAAAAATATGTGTGCTGCTTTTGTATGGCTAAAGGGTATGCAAGACATTGATTATAATAATTAAAGTTAATTCAAAATAAATAATTGATTGACAATTAATTATGTAAATTGTGCAATTAAGATATTGATTAAGTTAAATATTAGGTGTGAGTTGTTGGATTTGTAGTGGTGAACGGTGGGAAGTTAAATACAATTAATTTTTAATTAGTTAATCATTATTTAAATATGTAAATTATGTTGAAAAAATCCTTTATTTATTTATTAGGTGCTGGTTGTTGGTTTTGTATGGAGTGTGTAAATATAATTTTAAATAAATATATATTTTAGGTGTATGTTGTGTAGTTATAATAGGTTTAGGGTATAACATTATTTAACTAATAATACATAAAATTATTTTTTTTAACAATTTATTTATTAAGTGATTTTTTAAATATGCTGTGCGATGGAATTGAAAATAACATTGCTTTTATTGGTTGTTAACATTTTGAGAATATAGGGCCTTATTATGATGCCGGTCAAATGGGCATGTGACTGACATTATATCAGAATGGGCACTGCCGACTAGTAGTCAGCGGTTCCGTCTGACAAATTAGGCTGCGACCACCCGTGAAGCCATCAGAAACATCCAATTGAGGGCAGCAAAGGGCGCAGCACAAGCCACATTGGAAAAATGGATGTTTCCAAACATCCATGCACTGTGTGCCAGGCACCATGGGGTGCCTGTCTCATGGAGTATGGATTTTTGGGGAGCACCACAGGTGCCCTTGTGGAATATCATCAGAGCCCGTTAGGGAGCGGGGCTCTGCAAGGACCCTCCGAAGTCCGTGTCCGACAGCATTTGTATGGCAGTCAGACCGCCATGGAAAGGCTGCCTGAAAAGGACATAGTAATTCCTAGGGCAGGGCTTGAGCAGGCACCACCTCTATTGTAGGGTATTACTCTATAGTCGGATAAAGCATTGGTCAGTCCCTCCGCCTGCTGCTCTGACCGTATGCATCATAATGCCTGTGAGGGTTTGGCGAGCACTTACTCAGCTAGGCTCGTTTGCTGACTACTTTAGACTTTTAAAGATCCCGTTTTTGTCATTTATTTTAAAATTTAATTTTGCTCGTTTTACCCTGGTTTTAATACTCCGCGAGCATACTTGCACAATAAATTGGTTCCTACCGCTACTTTGGTGGGCCTGTCCCTCGCCCTCAGGATTTGGTGAGCGCCATCTTGGGTGGGTGCAGGAAACGCAGGACACTCCCGCGCTCTAGCAGTCAGGAGGACTGGCTAGGGCTCTATTTAAACCGAGCACGATGACGCGCAGCGTGTGCGCGCAGCGTGATCGCCACAGCCACGCTGGAGTCACGCCAGAGTCCAGCCCGTCTGCGCCCGTCCGCGCTGAGGACGGGCTGGATGGCTGAACTACTGGTCAGGATAAGGTAGGCTCCAATTCCTTTAAATATTCCCTACAGGATGTACTACGGCTCAAACCCACACCAGCCCCCTGCTTCCATCGGTACATCCCTGAAGACTTCCCAATACCCCTGGGTTGTGCTTGCTTTCAGGTAGACTCGGGGGGTCCCAACCTATCCTCCCCTCCCACTCCTCCGGAGCCTTGCTCTCCACCGGCACTCAATGGGTCGAGCGAAAATTGCTTTCTTCTTAACGCTCACTCACTCATTAAGAACAATATTGTTTTTAAGGAGCTCGTTTTAGATAGGAAACCCTCTTGGGTTTTTATCACCGAAACCTGGGCTAAAGACTCTTCAGGCCCTGATCTTGTGGAAGCGGTCCCTGAGGGCTACTGCTTAACACGACAGGACAGAATAGGCCGTGTTGGTGGTGGCCTGGCTATCCTGTATCAAGACAGGTTTCATTGCCACACTATACCTCTCTACGACCCTAAGGATGTGTTCCAAGTACTATATTTTTCCCTGTCTGACTCTTCCAATCCCGCGTTTAATGGGATTCTGCTCTACCGTCCCCCCGGCCCTAGAGCAGATTTTGGGCTGAGACTGCTGCAGGTCCTGGAACCCTATTTCGGCCGACAAAATCTCACTATTCTAGGTGACTTTAATTTTCACCTAGAGTTGCTGGAGGCCCATGACACTATTTCCTTACTGGAAGTTATGTCAGCCTGTGGACTCACCCAATTGGTGAACAGTCCCACCCACCGAGCGGGGCACACGCTCGATGGAATTTTTTCTAACGATCAGAGGCTGACAGTCACCAACCCCTTCCATCTCTCATGGTCGGACCATCTGGCCGTTCCCTTTAATTTGACCCATCCGATCCAGGACTCCATCAGAAGGGTCCCGAGTACAATGGAAGTACGAAGGAACTTCAAAAACATCAGGGAAGACTCTTTCCATCTGTGGATATCTAGCCTGTCCACTACTCAGGAGACGGACGCTTCTTCAGCGGTCCTACAATATGAAAAGACCATCTCGGAGGCCCTGGATGAACTGGCTCCAGCTAGGTCTTGCTATTCAGCCAGGAAAAGACCTTCAGCTCCCTGGTTCTCAGAACAACTAAGGCTCCATAGACAAGAAGTAAGGAGACAGGAACGCCTAGGGCACTCTAGCTGGGCCCCTAAGGATAGAGAAGCTCATAAGGTCCTGCTACAAAGTTACAAACTGGAAGTGATTAAGACCAAGCAAGAATATTTCACGGCCCTCACATCCTCACTTTTGTCTCCTAGAGAGCTCTTCAGGATTGTTGACTCTCTTACCTCTCTCCAGATCCCAGACCCTGTGGTTGCGTCTCAGGAACTTTGCAACAAGATAGCTTCCTTCTTTCAGATGGACCGCGGTTCTTTATGCCTCTGCTTCGGCCAGGGTCCGAGCGGGCCCATTGATTTCATCGCGGTATCAGGCAGAACGAGGCACGCGGCAAGGGTGCTCATTGTCCCCACTTCTTTTTGCGCTGGCGGTCGAGCCGCTGGCACTGCACCTTCGATCGGGAGCACACTATACGGGCTTGTGGTCGTCTACGGGCCCGCATTACGTCTCGCTATATGCGGACGACCTGTTGCTCTTCCTAGAGGATCCGATCGACGCTTTACGCGGAGCGGAGTTGGCGCTCACGGAGTTCGGAGAAGTTTCGGGCCTCCGAGTGAATTGGTCCAAGACCTGTCTTTTTCCGGTACGCAGGGGTACCCCCGCCCCTACGTTAAGTAGGGAGATTAGATGGGAGCCCGACTGCTTCAAGTACCTTGGGGTATTTGTTTACCATGACCAACCCGACCTCCTAGATGGGAACATTGCCCGCTGCATTCGAGCACTTCGAGTTGCATGGACTTTTGGGCCACGCTGCCGCTGTCGGTGGCGGGACGTATCGCCCTGCTCAAAATGGTGGCGCTTCCCCGGTTATTGTACTACTTCCGGACTCTACCGATCTGGGTCCCGCCGGCCACGTTTCGTCAGTTGCGCTCTATGGTGGTCGGATTCCTCTGGGGATCGGGCCGACGGCGGGTGGCCCTCAACACCTTGATGAGGCCGAAAGACGAGGGGGGGCTTGCTGTGCCGGACTTTGAAAAGTATTATCTGGCGGCGCAGCTCCAGACCTTCACCCAGGAGATCGCCAGGGAATTCCGGGGCCCGGAAGACGGAAGGGGGACGGGTATGGCCAGGCATGTTCTCTCCTTTATAGCGCTGCGACAACGTTTAGTCCTGCGGGACCTGTCGATGGAGGAGCGAACTGTCCGCCTGTGTTGGAATCGGGCCCACGCCCGAGGCCAACTGAGAACACCATATGCACCTGAAATACCGTTGGGGATGCTGACGGCCCTCCCCCACGGAGGGGATTGGTCACGTTTGGCGGCCTGGGAGGATTCCGGTTTACAGCTCGTTGGTGATCTGTACGAAGACGGGGCGCTCTTGTCCTTTCAGGATCTCATTGACCGCTTCGGGATCCCCCGGGGTGACTTTCTGCTGCACTCGGCCATTGTGCGGGCGACCCAGGCACACTGGAAGAACGGGCAGGAGGAACCCCACTTATCTCAGGTGTGCCAGTACGTAATGATGTCGGCGGGTACGGTGAAGGCGGTCACTTGCCTCTACGGCAGGTTGGTCAGCGAGGGATTGGCTCCTCTCACCACTTTGAGGAACCGCTGGGAGGAGGACATTGGTAGGGAGATCCCGGAGACGACCTGGTCCCAGTTGGTGAGACGAGCCTGGAAGGGCATACGTAACGCCGTTTCCAGCTGGTCCACTATTATGTTCTTCATAGAGCGTACCTGACCCCGGTGAAAATTAGGCGATATTTTGCCACGGCTTCGGCAGAATGCCCTAGATGTCCGGCTCAGGAGGCGGACCTCCTACACATGTTATGGGCCTGTCCAGGACTGACGTCCTACTGGCAGGAGGTAGCGACGACCCTGGAGGAAGTGACAGGGAGACTCTTATCGTTAGATGCGGCGGTGGGGATCCTTCACTGGTTCCCCCATACCCCCAGGAATAAAATTTCTAGTAAATTTATCGACCTAGGGCTCCTACTTGCTAAACGAGAGGTGACCAGGAACTGGAAGGCACGAGCTGGTCCGGCGGGCAGCAGATGGCACAGTGAGCTTTTGAAGTGGGCGGCGGGAGAGAGCGCACTGCGTTATCAACTGGCTTGGAGGCAGGGTAATGAGAAGGTGCAGGAGGCCGCGTTGGAGTGGGAGATGTTGGTGCAGGCCCTCAGGGATTATTGTGCCCCCAGTGACTCTGAAAGTGAAACAGCGACTCGCCCCGAGTCCCGGTGAACGTTAGAACTGATAGTCCTATTGCTTTCCCCGTGGGTCCAATAGCAGATCCTATGCTGATAGCTCCCTGGCGCTGGTGGTGGGGAGGGGGGGGGGGGGGTTTCTCTTAGTTAGTAGACGTATAAGGGGAGGGGGGGTTCTTATGGGGGTTTTTAGGTTTGTTTGGAAAAGCAGATGACGGACAGTGCATTATCCGGACCAGCTCCAGCATCCTACTGGCCCCCCATCACATTTCGCCGCCCGACCCCAGGGTTGTGGGCCGGATGGCTGTGTATGGACTGTACGGGGGGGGGCCAGAGGGCTTTATTCTGTTAATATTGCTTATGATACAATGCAGGTCGTAATTGTATTGATCTTCTAATTCCTGCAATAAAAATATATTTAAAAAAAAAAAAAAAAAGATAGCTTCCTTCTTTCAGTCCAAAATTGCGGACATTTACATTGCCCTGGAGGCTCAAAGATCCTCTACTGCTGTGCCTTCGGTGCCCGCTGTCTTGGAGCCTAATGGTGCAGAACCATCTCGACTTGTGGGTCTGGAATACTTTCCTCCTCTCTCTTGCCAGGATCTTGAGATCCTGCTCAACAAAACTAAATCTGGCTCTCCGCTAGATGTCTGTCCGTTAAAGATCCTTAAGCAGTGCAGAGAATCCCTCCTTCCCCCTTTGGTTGACATCATGAACAGGGCGATGAAGGAGGGCATTTTTCCCCAGCAGTGAAAAAATGCTGTGGTAAAACCTCTGTTCAAGAAGCCCTCTCTTGACCCTGGGGTATTAAAAAACTTTCACCCCATTTCACTGCTCCCGGCTCCCGCGAAGATGCTAGAAGTCCATCTTAATAAACATCTTGCTGCATTCGTGGAGAGCTCGGGCTGTTTGGATCTTTCCCAGCATGGATTCAGGAGGGAACATAGCACCGAGTCTGCCCTCACCATAGTGCTCGATAACATCCGCACACGGGTTGATGAGGGACAGACCTCCCTCCTGATCCTCTTAGACCTCACAGCTGCCTTCGATACCCTATCCCCCTCGGTGTTAACATCTCGACTGAGGGAGATTGGGGTCCGGGGGGGCGGCCCTGGGACTCCTTTCCTCTTTTCTCGATCATAGAGAGCAAAGGGTGATAGTGGGCCCGTTCCTATCTCCATCCCTGTCTGTGCAATGTGGGGTCCCGCAAGGGTCAGCGCTTAGTCCTACCCTTTTTAACATTTATGTGACCCCCCTTGCCAGACTTATTAGATTTTTCGGGATGGAGGTAGTCTCCTATGCGGATGACACCCAGAACCTCGTCTCTCTCTCCCAGTCTGTTACGTCGACTGCCGCCAATTTTAGATCTTGTATGGAGGCAGTCGGCCAATGGATGATTCACAATTCATTGAAATTGAATGGGGAGAAGACCGAGGTGATGGTGTTTGGAGGAAATGAAGAGATCTGGTCTGCTGAGTGGTGGCCGGACTCACTGGGTGGTTATGATCGATCCCACCCTTAGTATGTGCCAACAGGTCAACAGAATTGTATCGACCTGTTGGGGGATCATCCATATACTAAGAAAAATCAGGCACTATCTGTCCCTTCAGGCAAGAAAGCAACTGGCCGTCGCACTTCTGGGCTCTCGTCTGGACTATTGCAATGCGCTGTATGCTGGACTGAATAAAAGTCAGCTACAGCGCTTGCAGGTGGTCCAGAACACAGCAGCGAGATTTGTTCTTGACTTACCTAAACGTGCATCTGCCACCGATGCCCGGAAGCAGCTCCACTGGCTTCCCGTCGTGGACCGTATCCTCTTTAAGTCCATGTGTATGGTGTATAAAGCCTTAGCTAAAACCAGCCCTACGGGTATTGGATCTATCCTGTCTCAGTACAATCCCGGCAGGAACCTTCGTTCCTCACATAAACTTCTTCTCTCCGTGCCTCGTGTCAGGAAGACAAGATGGGGGGGCAAGGCCTTTTCCAATCTGGCCCCAAAATGGTGGAATGCTCTCCCTCTTGAAGTAAGGTCCCGCCCCACTCTCCAAGCTTTTAGATCTGCTTTAAAGACCCACCTCTTTGTACGCGCATACCTGTAGTGGTGCTCTGCAAACTTTTGATCTTTTTTGATAGGCGCCTTGACACCTTCGGGTTTAGTTTGCGCGATGCAAATTGCATAATTAATAAATAAATAAAGTTGTGATCCAACAGACATCGTAAGGAGGCCCATAGTTTGATATTTTAAATGTTAATAATACTTATATTCATGTATAATAAGTAGTAAGTACAGTAGTACACATGTAAATTGGTAATTAAAAACATGTATTTATATAATTTTTATATGTAAATATTTATATTTTTGCCAATTAAAATATTGTTCGATAATTTTGCCCAGCGTGTAGTGGGAATAGTGAATTTTAACCATCCGCAATCTAGCACTTTGATTAATCTTGTACTGCCTAGAGTGGAAATAGTAAATTTTACCCCTTTGAAATCCACCACTTTCCCTAATGTTGCACTGATTGGAGTGGGGATAGTAAATGTTCCTAGTCCGCAATCCAGCACTTTCTCAACTGTTGTATATAGCAGAGTGGGAATAGTACATTTTCTCCCTTCGCTAGCCAACATTTTCCCTTTTCGCTAGCCTTCCACTTTCCATACATGACAGATGCTTTTGCGCGCAGCGTTAATGCGCAGCGGTCGAGCCCTATGCGCGCCGAAGGTGCGCCAAAGGTAAGCCCGTCTGCGCCCGTCCGCGCCTGGACCGCGCCAAGTGCCAGACCCCCTGGCCCCCGCAAAATCCACTCCACCCGCATAACGTATGCCGCCGCTACTCTCCTTGCCCTTAACCCCGGTCGCACCCCACAATGCTGCGTAGCTACCCCAGGACACACCCACGGTCCTTTCTCCTGCAACTCCTGCAAGTTTGCCTGCATCAAGACCCATACCAAATCCTCCTCCTCCAAACACAACTCCGATTCTAACCACCTGAAATGCATCCTGTTGAACACCCGCTCGGTCCACAAACACGCCACTGAACTCTGGCACCTACTCGACACTATATCACCGGACGTCGCCTTCCTTACAGAAACCTGGATGAACACCTCATCAGCGCCCGACATCGCCATAGCCATCCCGGACACCTAAAAGATCATCGAAAAGGTCACACAAACCAAACAGGAGGAGGCATTGCCATCGCCCATAAGAACACCATCCGAATCACGACCAGCTCTGACGACAACCTCGCGACCACCGAACACCTTCACTTCCAGATCCACACCAACCCCAAGACCACACTCAGAGGCACCCTCATTTACAGACCACCAGGATCCCGCTCACAATTTAACGAAGACATCACTGACTTCATCAGCCCACCTGCCCTCACCTCCGAGAACTACATTCTACTAGGACTCCTCAACTTCCACCTGGAAAAGAAAAATGACAGCAACACCACCACCCTTCTGGACAACCTGGCCAATCTCGGACTCAAACAACTTGTTGACACCCCAACCCACTTAGCCGGACACACGCCCAACCCCATCTTCACCTCCAGCAAACACTTCTCCTTCAATCACACCACAGCCCTCCACTGGACGGACCACAGCTGCGTCCACTTCAGCTACAAAAAGACCAGGACTCACATCCCACCAAAACCTATTCCTCAAAGAAACTGGAACAAAATCACCACCGACCAACTCTTCACATCGCTTAACCAAAACCCCCCGCCATATCTTCGGACCCAAACCAAGCTGCCACTAATCTCACACAATGGATCACCCACAGCGCTGACGAATTAGCACCCTTTAAAAACCACCAGATCAAACCAGGAAACAAAAAGGCCCCTTGGTTCAACGAGGACCTTAAGAAATCCAAGAAGTTATGTTGTGACCTCGAGAAAACATGGAGAAAAAAACCCTACCACTGACAACCTGATCGCCTTCAAGGACGCCACCCGCAAACACCACCAATTTATCCGATCCACCAAGAAATCAGCTTTCAAGGATCGACTCGACAACAACGCCCACAACAGCAAAGAACTATTCAATATCGTCAAAGAATTTACCAACCCCATCACCGGCACCAACGACATCACTCCCTCCCAGGACCTCTGCGACTCCTTATCCTCCTTCTTCCACAACAAAATCGCCGACATTCATAACAGCTTTGTAAACCTGTCCGAAGAACAACCCACTCCACCCAACTCCGAACCAAAACAGCACTCTCACAACCTTTGCGCCTGGAACCCAATCACGACTGAAGACACCATCCGCATGATGAACTCCATCCACTCGGGATCGCCAACTGACCCTTGTCCCCACCACATATTCCACAAAGCAGACTCCATCATCGCACCCCATCTCCGCAATGTCATCAACTGCTCCTTCATCTCCGCTACCTTCCCAGAAAGCTGGAAACATGCCGAACTCAGCGCCCTTCTCAAGTAACCCACAGCGGACCCCTCGGAACTTGCGAACTACCGCCCCATCTCACTCCTCCCCTTCCCGGCCAAAGTCATTGAGAAAGCCGTCAATAGCCAGCTCGCTGCCTTCCTTGAATCCAACAACTCTCTTGACCCCTCACAGTCTGGCTTCCGAGCCAAGCACAGCACCGAAACCGCCCTCATCGCTGCTACGGACGACATCCGAACGTTACTGGACAGCGGAGAAACAGTTGCCCTCATCCTACTTGACTTCTCCGCCGCATTCGACACAGTCTGCCATAACACACTCATTAAACGCCTCAACAATGTCGGAGTACAAGGAAAAGCGTTGGACTGGATCATCTCGTTCCTCACCGGAAGAACCCAGAGAGTCCGCCTCCGCCCTTTCAAATCAGAGGCCACCGACGTCATCTGCGGAGTACCACAAGGATCATCACTCAGTCCCACCCTCTTCAATGTATACATGAGTCCCCTCGCATCCATCGCGCGACAACACAACCTCAACATCATCTCCTACGCTGACGACACCCAGCTGATCCTCTCCCTCACCAAAGACCCTAACACCGCCAAAACCAATCTACACAAAGGAATGAAAGAAGTAGCCGAGTGGATGAAGAACAGCTGTTTAAAACTGAACTCGGACAAAACGGAAGTCCTCATCTTAGGCTCATCCCCCTCTTCCTGGGGCGAGTCATGGTGGCCACTGGCCCTGGGAACCGCACCCATTCCCACAGACCATGCACGTAACCTGGGCTTCATCCTTGACTCCTCCCTATCGATGACCAGACAAGTCAACGCCGTCTCATCATCGTGCTTCAACATCCTGCGCATGCTCAAAAAAATCTTCCGCTGGATCCCCACTGAAACAAGAAAGACAGTCACCCAGGCACTAATCACTAGTCAACTAGATTACGGAATCACCCTCTACGCCGGAACCACAGCCAAACTACAGAAAAAACTCCAACGCATCCAAAACGCCTCAGCCAGACTCATACTGGACATCCCCCGTCAAGATCACATCTCCGGTCCCCTGAAAGATCTCCACTGGCTTCCCGTCAACAAGAGAATAAAGTTTCGTCTCCTCACCCACGCACACAAGGCTCTCTACGAACTAGGACCCGAATGCCTCAACAAACGACTATCCTTCTACACACCCACCCGCCAACTACGTTCATCCAATCAAGTCCTCGCCGCAATTCCACGCATTAATAGATCCACCATGGGAGGTAGATCTTTTTCCTACTTAGCGGCCAAGACCTGGAACTCTCTCCCCACTTACCTCCGCCTCACAAAGAACCACCTCTCTTTCAGAAAGCAGCTAAAAACCTGGCTATTCGATAAATAACGCATCCACACTCCCTCAAGCACCTTGAGACCCTCCGGGTGAGTAGTGCACTATACAAATTACTGAACTTGAACTTGGTGAGGGGGAGATCACAAGAGCTGGTTCCGAACATTTAGCCTGCATTTAACAAAGGCGTCCTGAAATGCAGATACTGTGATCAGCTACTTTGCTATGGGGAGCAAAGTGTTCTGCTCATGGTTTGAGCATTGGAGAACCATCACTGCCGTTCCCAGCCCTAATTTTTTTTTTTTGCTCCTGTTGAGCAGTTTCCATTCCCTGTTTTTGTTTTTGCTCTAAAAAAAAAAGATGAAAAAAAAGTTCTTTTCAGAACTATCTCCAATTCTCATCAAAGAGCTATATTCGTAAAAAAATTAAAAAGAGTAAGTGAAGTGGAGTGCATTGATAAAGGAAAGGAAAATGAGTAAGAAAGAACAGAAAGGTATGAGAGGAGAAAGGAAGTGAAGTAGGGGGACTGAAAGGAGGTGAGAGTTGGGAAGGAAAGAAAGGAGAAGGAGAGTGAATATAGGGAATGTTGATATTCAAAGAAAATGTAGCAAAGGAACGGGGGTTTGGAAGGGTAAGAAAAGATGCATTGCTGGAGTTGCATCATTTTTGTGACACACTCCAGCAATGCATCACTTTTGCGCTTACAGATACGTCTGAAATACTGATGTATCTGTAAGTACTTGCGACATAATGCGTCATATATTTAATATGACGCATGAGTAGAAGACTGAAGGACTCCTTTATGAGGTCATGCGTCACTTTTACGCCACCGGTACGTCACTTTTTGTGACGCACCAGTGCTGTAAAAAATGCACCTTATTGAGTCATATTTACCAAGTGACGCATCTAGGTAGATGCATCACTTTGTAAACCCCTGTGCCACATTATACCTACGTCAGGTGTAATGTATACAAAAGGGGTGTATTGGCGCAAGAAAGGGTCGTAGAGGTGACGCAGTGAAATCTATGAGATATCACTGCGTCACTTTTATGACGCTGTTGCGTCCAAATCTTGCGCCTGTTTCCCAACAGGCGTAAGACCGATGCAGGCCCTTTCACATGGGCCTGGCCCCATGTGAAAGGATGCATTGCTGGAGTTGCATCATTTTTGTGACACACTCCAGCAATGCATCACTTTGGCGCTTACAGATACGTCTGAAATGCTGACGTATCTGTAAGTACTTGCAACATAATGCGTCATATTTTTAATATGGCACATGAGTAAAAGACTGAAGGCCTCATTTATGAGGCCATGCGTCACTTTTCCGCCACTGGTACGTCACTTTTTGTGACGCACCAGTGCTGTAAAAAATGCACCTTATTGAGTCATATTTACAAAGTGACGCATCTAGGTAGATGCGTCACTTTGTAAACCCCTGCGCCACATTATACCTACGTCAGGTGTAATGTATGCAAAAGGGGCGTATTGACGCAAGAAAGGGTCGTAGAGGTGACGCAGTGAAATCTATGAGATATCACTGCGTCACTTTTATGACGCTGTTGCGTCCAAATCTTGCGCCTGTTTCACAGTAGGCGTAAGACTGATGCAGGCCCTTTCACATGGGCCTGGCCCCATGTGAAAGGATGCATTGCTGGAGTTGCATCATTTTTGTGACACACTCCAGCAATGCATCACTTTGGCGCTTACAGATACGTCTGAAATACTGACGTATCTGTAAGTACTTGCAACATAATACGTCATATATTTAATATGACGCATAAGTAGAAGACTGAAGGCCTCATTTATAAGGCCATGCGTCACTTTTACGCCACCGGTACGTCACTTTTTGTGATGCACCAGTGCTGTTAAAAATGCACCTTATTGAGTCATATTTACAAAGTGACGCATCTAGGTAGATGCGTCACTTTGTACTTTTACGCCACCGGTACGTCACTTTTTGTGATGCATCAGCAGCGTAAAACATGCACCTTATTGAGTTATATTTACAAAGTGACGCATCTAGGTAGATGCGTCACTTTGTAAACCCCTGCGCCACATTATACCTACGTCAGGTGTAATGTATGCAAAAGGGGCGTATTGACGCAAGAAAGGGTCGTAGAGGTGACGCAGTGAATTAACTGGGTTTTCCCCTTGCTACGCTCCCTGGTCCGCTTCCCGGTGCGCGTACTGGGTGCTCCCCCCGCGCAAATCGAAAAAAAAACATTTTGTCCCGCGGGGCCCTTTTATAGCCCCCACATCAAACCTAGGTGTCAGGGGGGGTCTAATCTGCCCCCTTATGGTCATTTCCCCCTTTGTTTTTGCCACCTCTTGTGTATCGATCCTACCGAGACACAAGATGGGGGCCGCTTCGGACTATTTGGAATGTTTACAGACACCCAAGAGCCAATCAGCTTTCCGCGCGCAAACTCGCGTAGCACGCTGGTTCGCGCCCCGGTGCGCGTACCGGGGCGCGCTTATAGATATATATATTTTTTTGAACCTAAATTACTCAAAATCCACTGGAGCACATATCTTGAGACATAGCAAAGGCACATCGGGCTACCAGTCCATACAATTTTGCCAAGTTTGGTGGAAATCCATTTAGCCGTTCGGGCTAAAAGTGAGGTCGACCGCCCTATGGAAATTAACATGGGGAAAACACGTTTTGGGACCCCCCCTTTTATCTCGGCCCCAGCTTGACGAACCCCCCCCCCCAACTTTCAGGAAAGGACCGGAGCGCCGCGAGGCAAACTTGAGAAAATTTTCAGGCAGATTCCTCAACCGGCGCTAAAGTTATTCACAATAGAATGTTGAGATTTTCCATTGAAAATTATCCTAACTATAACTACCTACTGGGGACCGCCAGTAGGTAATGAAATAAATATATATATTATAAAGTATTTGTTATATTACATTTAAAAACAATTGTAAATTGTATTATAAATTTCAATTACTGGTTAAATAATATGTTTATATTACATATGTGTAAATAATATATATAGTAACTTCTATATGCATTTTTTATCTTTTTAAATTAGTATAGTAGTTATTTATTCATACTAATATAATAAAGAGAGAGCCCAAACCTTTGAGACGGGTTATCTCAGGAACCACAGCACCAATCACAACACCCAATACAGCGTTGGAAAGGGCAGTTGCAGCAGAAGGACATAGACTATGCAGACGCCCACCATATACATTTAAAAGGTAAAGGAACCATGCCAGCAAAGTAGACCCTTGTGGGCGTGTCTGCGTTGTGCTGTGGGCGTGTGCTGGGACGTGATAAACGCTGGGGGCGTGTGGTACGTTCCGCCCTTCATGCCATGTCTCATATTGTGTGCTAATCCCACCCTGCTCTCTTTAAATACCCTTGCACCCCATAATCATATTCCACCCTTACTCCTTAAAATACCCCATCACCCTTAAACACTAACCCATCTTAACCCTATAAATATACCCTGCACCCCAAAACCCAAACCTATCCCTACAACCTAAAAATACCCCTGTACCCCAAAATCCAAACCTACCCCTGAACCCTAAAAATACCCCGGTACCCCAAAACCCAAACCTAGCCCTGAACCCTAAAAATACCACTGTGCCCAAAATCCAAACCTACACCTGAACCCTAAAATACCCCTGTACCCCAAAACCTGAACCTACCTCTGAACCATAAAAATACCCCTGTACCCCAAAACCCAAACCTAGCCCTGAACCCTAAAAATAACCCTGTACATCAAAACACAAACCTACCCCTGAACCCTAAAATAACCCTGTATCCCAAAACCCAAACCTAACCCTGAACCCTAAAAATACCCCTGTACCCCAAAACCCAAACCTAGCGCTGAACCCTTAAAATACCACTGTACCCCAAAACTCAAACCTACCCCATAACCCTAAAAATTCCCCTATACCCCTAAACCCAAACCTAGCCCTGAAACCTTAAAATACCACTGTACCCCAAAACCCAAACCTACCCCTGACCCCTAAAAATACCCCTATACCCCAAAACCCAAACCTAGCCCTGCTCCCTTTAAATACCCCTGCACCCCATATTCATAACCCACTCTTACTCCTTAAAATACCCCATCAACCTTAAACACTAACCCATCTTAACCCTATAAATATACCCTGTACCCCAAAACCCAAACCTATCCCTAAACCCTAAAAATACCCCTGTACCCCAAAACCCAAACCTAGCCCTGAACCCTATAAATACCCCTGTACCTCAAAACCCAAACCTACCCCTGAACCCTAAAAATACCCCTGTACCTCAAAACCCAAACCTAGCCCTGAACCCAAAAAATACTACTTTACCCCAAAAAACAAACCTACCCCTGAACCCTAAAATACCCATATACCCCAAAACCCCAACCTAGCCCTGAACCCTTAACATACCCCTGTACCCCAAAACCCAAACCTACCCCTGAACCCTAAAAATACCCCTGTACCCCAAAACCCAAACCTAGTTTGAACCCTAAAAACAACCCTGTACTTAAAAACCCAAACCTACCCCTGAACCCTAAAATACCCCTGTACCCCAAAACCCAAACCTAACCCTGAACCCTAAAAATACCCCTGTACCCCAAAACTCAAACCTAGCCCTGAACCCTTAAAATACCACTGTACCCCAAAACCCAAACCTACCCCTGAACCCTAAAAATACCCCTATACCCCAAAACCCAAACCTAGTCCTGAACCCTAACAATACCACTGTACCCCAAAACCCATACCTATCCCTAAACCCTTAAACTACCCATGTACCCCAAAACCCCAAACTATATCTGAACCCTTAAAATACCCAAACACCCCAAAACATATACCTCAGTACCCCGAAACATATACCCCTATACCCATACTTACCGTATCCAAACATTAAAAAAAACATGCTTTTACCATTCATGCATTTACAACGAATTTCGTTGTAAATGTATGCGTGGTAAAAGCATATAAAATGTAACACCATGCGTTATAATGGCATTGCGGAGTCATGGTACTTTCGTAATGAAAGTTTGCGGATTGATTGTATGCGGAAAGAAAGTTGCGGAATAATGGGTGTTTACCCTCCCCGGGCAAATACATTGGTGGCACGGCAGCCCACATCTCCAGCAACATACTCATATTTTTTCACCACCAATTTGAAAAATGTACAGGTCTCTCTCATTGATGTCTGCAAAAACAGAGAGGGACCCAGAGACCCAAACGAGTAGGGTACCAAAAGACAAGTCTGTCAAAAATAATCCCCTTTGGGTGAATATGAGAGTAAACCACAGTTTTTTATCAAACAAACACATATACATACAATAAGGAGCAATAAATGATTAACATGAATCAGACATACAAAAGACCGTGTACATTTTATTCATAGAAGAAACAAATTAAAAACCAGTACATTGTCAAAATAAAAATTCATAATAAAATGTGGGACAGTGCATAGGGAAAATGATTCCAATTAAAAAGCAGAGAGAGCCACCAGTATTATAATTAACCCTGGGCGTAGTGGGCGTAGTGGGGCTTCGCGGAGCTACGTGAAGTGGGCGAGAAACTACGCCCACCTCCGCACTTCGCGTAGCCCCACTACACACTGCAGGCCTCCCTCCCGCCCTCCCTAAATACTTTAAATTAAATGTGTGATAGAATTAAAAAACACTTACCTTGCCCGCCGCTGCCCGCTGCGTCCCCGGGGCTCGCTCTCTTCATTGCTGCCGTCTTGTGTACTAATGCGCATGCGCGGGCGGCCACGCATGCGCATTTCTCACGAGAAATGCGCATGCGCGGGCGGCCGCGCATGCGCATTAGTACACAAGACGGCAACAATGAAGAGAGCGAGCCCCGGGGACGCGGCGGGCAGCGGCGGGCAGCGGCGGGCAAGGTAAGTGCCTTTTAATTCTTTTACACATTTGAATTAAAGTATTTAGGGAGGGTGGGAGGGAGGCGGGTGGCGGCCAGCTACGTTCCGTCTGCGGAGCGTGCGTAGTGCCGAATTCTACGCCTGCTACGCAAAATGCTTAGAAGCCGGCACTACGCACACTCCGTGCACGGAGCGTAGCTGCCCGCCCACCCTTAATTATAATAACATGTGATTAAGTAACTCCAGGTTTATAAATTCCACAGTTTTGTAGAAGTTTCTTATCTCTTGTGGCCTAGTGCTCCTCCACCAGAATAGAGCATCGACGCGTTTCGGTTTATGGCACATATACTTCCAAAGCCAAAAAACCTTCTTCAGGAAATAACAATAAAATATCCCACAGAACCACAATGTCTGGATAAAACAAATACATACAATAAGATATACAAACTCTTGACTGTCTAATTACAGATGCAACAACATGTAATACAGTACTGCTCCTTAAACAAACACAATGTCACAAACCATGCACATATCTGCCGAAATACATCACATATATTACACAGATAAATAAACAACTTTTGATATGCCTGTTAAATGTGTACAAGTGCATATACGACATACCGGTTACTTCAACTCGGTGCATATATAAGGCATTGATTTTTAGATATATCTACATCTAACAAGGCCAGTATTTTTAGGTCCAATGATAGATGCAAGAGAGAATAGATATCAGTCATATGTCCTTATAAAAATTTCGAAAAAGATGTTGGTCAGTTACCTTCGTGGAAATTCAAAACAAATGTTGTCTTAAATACGGCCACTTCTATTACTTCACCACCTTCTCGGTGTGTCTACAAAGAAATATTCATCGTCACTATAGATACTCTCTATATGTCTACATAAAGCGATTCTTCTGCTATCATTTATACGGGATGCATTAGAGATGTGCATGCTAGGGGAACAACTTTCACAGTTAATGCACTGATAGCTTAGTGTTGCGGGAAGTTTTAACGTCTTCTTACCTAATATGCCCCCCTATTGTATAAACAACCAAGCACTAGAGTGCCCGTGGTCCTAATACGATCCCAATGAAACTCCATTAACAAAAGCGACACTAAATTAAGGATACATTTAGAGCAATGAACATTATGTAATTGCAGGCAGGGCTCAACAATTATCTATGGACCGGGTAACAAACATTAGGGAATGTTGGGTTAAAAACACCGTGATTGGGAAAATCCCAACGTTTAGACGTGAAATATCAACACTAAACATGTATACTGTAGTGCGTCACTCTAGGTCACATTGTTAAATTGAAAAGTAGTGGCCAAACATAAGTACCTCAGAGTAGTAGTAAGATGCGCATAAAACTATGCTGTATCATAATGATGAAAGACGGCAAAAAGTCACGTCTTCAAGATTGGCCCTCCTCCCGTCAGACCGCCCGCAGCCTACAAAAAATATAAATAATGCGGAAACTCCAGGTTAGCGAAATACCGGAATCGGGATTATAACCAATAATCAAACTGGATCCCTATCATACTATCACCCAAATCGCACGTACCTGCAGGTCAGATGGACGAAGTAGTAACGTGGGGCACTGCGTGGTAAGACCTACGCTATTAAGTGAAGTCTAATGTAGAGCGGTTTATATCGTAACAAAACGCGCGTTTGGGATAGAACATATCCGGGTTAAAAACAACTAACTTCCGGATCGGCGGTAAGAGTAATAGACAACGGACTACCTGAAGTCCAATGTTGTTTGTATTGGCGGTACTTGATAGCCATAGAAAGCCGGCATCCGGCTATGTCAGATTTATAAGAAACAAAAAGCGGACTGCTATCTGTCAGTTTTGATGTCCGCAGTGATAAACAGGGTTTTGATTCGTCTATGAATGGCAAAAAAAGCGGCCTTCATATGCACCATGTAGTCTTGCCATATTGCCTGCTATTATCGGACACATATTTCTAATTGGAACATTGACTGAGCATTAAATGCTGAATGTTCATCAATGTATGTATACTCTCGTAATAGTGACTGAACTTTACAATTAATTTTTACAGAAATGGATGGTATTAATTCATCATAAAAAGCCACCTGTAACATTATAAATTAGTTACCTAGCAAAAACGTCTTAAATACATAATAGTCAGTGACAATTTGTACATAATATATCAATAACAATATGCACATAAATACATGCATGTTTATTAATGCTACCGCGACTAATCAGTTTACACAGACAATCTCTGACACCTAAGACACCATCTATTTTAGACCTAAACCAGTCTAATAAGGCGTTCCCATTCCTCTTTTGAGTTCAGACCATTTCTAACGGTATTGAGGATAGATATATACCACTGTTCACGTGATTTACGTTTTAGTTGCATGTTACCACCTCTCTTTCCAATGGACACCCTCTCCAAAATGAACCAGGTGAAATCATTCTCGGTTTCTCCAGCATAGCCCAAACCACAATGCCCATTTGGTTTGGGCTATGTTGGAGAAACCGGTAGAGAAGCAAAGACAAGGTTTCAGGAACATAGGCCAGCCATAAACACCAAAAAGATTACGGCACCCCTAGTGGAACACTTTTTGAAATTATGCCATAGTGAGAATGATAAAAAATAGATGGTGTCTGAGGTGTGAGAAATAGGACTTATAATCTGTAATCGATGGCTTAATAAGTAATAAATGGACATATAGTTTTTTACAAAGAATATAAGAATCACTGTACTAAAGAGTAATATTTGTCCCACATTGTGAGATTATTTTCTGAACACTAACCAATCCTCAATAGGCATTTTCAGTATACTGAGGATATTTTGTAAATGCATTAGCAAATGCTTATTTATTTACAAAAAAATATTGAAATAACATTGCTGCATTGACTTTTATGAAAATAACTATGTTCTGAAAATACTCTTGTGATGATTGAACCCTTTTTGGAATAATTAGTCTTCTTTGTTCTCAACATAATGTATTCTGGCATATGTCAGGTTGAAAACTAAAGATAAGAGATTGTCTGTGTAAACTGATTAGTCGCGGTAGCATTAATAAACATGCATGTATTTATGTGCATATTGTTATTGATATATTATGTACAAATTGTCACTGACTATTATGTATTTAAGACGTTTTTGCTAGGTAACTAATTTATAATGTTACAGGTGGCTTTTTATGATGAATTAATACCATCCATTTCTGTAAAAATTAATTGTAAAGTTCAGTCACTATTACGAGAGTATACATACATTGATGAACATTCAGCATTTAATGCTCAGTCAATGTTCCAATTAGAAATATGTGTCCGATAATAGCAGGCAATATGGCAAGACTACATGGTGCATATGAAGGCCGCTTTTTTTGCCATTCATAGACGACTCAAAACCCTGTTTATCACTGCGGACATCAAAACTGACAGATAGCAGTCCGTTTTTTGTTTCTTATAAATCTGACATAGCCGGATGCTTGTTTTCTATGGCTATCAAGTACCGCCAGTACAAACAACATTGGACTTCAGGTAGTCCGTTGTCTATTACTCTTACCGCCGATCCGGAAGTTAGTTGTTTTTAACCCGGATCTGTTCTATCCCAAACGCGCGTTTTGTTACGATATAAACCGCTCTACATTAGACTTCACTTAATAGCGGAGGTCTTACCACGCAGTACCCCATGTTACTACTTCGTCCATCTGACCTGCAGGTACGTGCGATTTGGGTGATAGTATGATAGGGATCCAGTTTGATTATTGGTTAGAATCCCGATTCCGGTATTTCGCTAACCTGGAGTTTCCGCATTATTTATATTTTTTGTAGACTGCGGGCGGTCTGACCGGGAGGAAGGCCAATCTTGAAGACGTGACTTTTTGCCGTCTTTCATCATTATGATACAGCATAGTTTTATGCGCATCTTACTACTACTCTGAGGTACTTATGTTTGGCCACTACTTTTCAATTTAACATTGTGACCTAGAGTGACGCACTACAGTATACATGTTTAGTGTTGAAATTTCATGTCTAAACGTTGGGATTTTCCTATTCACGGTGTTTTTAACCCAACATTCCCTAATGTTTGTTACCCGGTCCATAGATAATTGTTGAGCCCTGCCTGCAATTACATAATGTTCATTGCTCTAAATGTATCCTTAATTTAGTGTCGCTTTTGTTAATGGAGTTTCATTGGGATCGTATTAGGACCACGGGCACTCTAGTGCTTGGTTGTTTATACAATTGGGGGGCAAATTAGGTAAGAAGACGTTAAAACTTCCCGCAACACTAAGCTATCAGTGCATTAACTGTGTAAGTTGTTCCCCTAGCATGCACATCTCTAATGCATCCCGTATAAATGATAGCAGAAGAATCGCTTTATGTAGACATATAGAGAGTATCTATAGTGACGATGAATATTTCTTTGTAGACACACCGAGAAGGTGGTGAAGTAATAGAAGTGGCCGTATTTAAGACAACAGTTTTTTTGAATTTCCACGAAGGTAACTGACCAACATCTTTTTCGAAATTTTTATAAGGACATATGACTGATATCTATTCTCTCTTGCATCTATCATTGGACCTAAAAATACTGGCCTTGTTAGATGTAGATATATCTACAAATCAATGCCTTATATATGCACCAAGTTGTAGTAACCGGTATGTCGTATATGCACTTGTACACATTTAACAGGCATATCAAAAGTTGTTTTTTTATCTGTGTAATATATGTGATTTATTTCCGCAGATATGTGCATGGTTTGTGACATTGTGTTTGTTTAAGGGGCAGTACTGTATTACATGTTGTTGCATCTGTAATTAGACAGTCCAGAGTTTGTATATCTTATTGTATGTATTTGTTTTTTCCAGACATTGTGGTTCTGTGGGATATTTTATTGTTATTTCCTGAAGAAGGTTTTTTGGCTTTGGAAGTATATGTGCCATAAACCGAAACGCGTCGATGCTCTATTCTGGTGGAGGAGCACTAGGCCACAAGAGATAAGAAACTCCTACAAAACTGTGAAATTTATAAACCTGGAGTTACTTAATCACATGTTATTATAATACTGGTGGCTCTCTCTGCTTTTTAATTGGAATCATTTTCCCTATGCACTGTCCCACATGTTATTATGAATTTTTATTTTGACAATGTACTGGTTTTTAATTTGTTTCTTCTATGAATAAAATGTACAAGGTCTTTTGTATGTCTGATTCATGTTAATCATTTATTGCTCCTTATTGTATGTATATGTGTTTGTTTGATAAAAAACTGTGCTTTACTCTCATGTTCACCCAAAGGGGATTATTTTTGACAGACCTCTCTCTTTGATGGCCAGCACCGACATACACTTTTAGACACACCTCCCGCCACAAGTTCTGAAATTACGAACTTTAGAGATGGGGAGCTACGTTCGAATCTCGGCATCAGCTCAACATCCTGTGATTCCAGGCAAATTCCTTTGTCTCCCTGTGCCTTCCACAAATGAATGTGTTCTTCTGTAATGTAAATTGTGCTCATGCCATGTTGTCGAGTTCGTGCTATATAATATTGCAAGGAAAAATAAAGTAGGGAAACTCGAGTTTACACACTACTGAACGCGCACTCTTAAGTGCATCAGCAGTGAACTGTGAATCGGAGCTTTCACAGGCCTGTCACAGATAAGAAATGCTATCAAAACAAAACCCTACAAAACAATATACTACTGGCCGGCAGCAATTCATACCCGGACAACGTCGGGACGGGCTGCTAGTATATATATATTTAAATGTATTAAATATATTTAATTTGTACGATATTACTGTTACTTTTAATATATATAATTTTTACTATTTTTATATATATATGTGATCTATATTATATATATATATATATATATATATATATATATATATATATATAAATATATATATATATATGTATATAAAGCAATATTTTTTATTTTATTTTTTATTTCATTTACATAGTATAGGATGACAATATGTTTGAGTTTGATATTTTTGCCACAATATTTTTGTAGCATAATGTTTTTGTTATCGATATTATGTCAGAGAAACACACTGAAGAGAATGGTTTACACAAATGTAATCCCACAATGTGGCAAGGCCTATTCACTAGGTTCTACGCCTTAGTAAAGCTATAGTGAGCATGTAGAAAATAATTACAACGAAAAATAACAAAATATCCACGGGCTCCACTAAGACCCCATGAATTCCTCAGGGATACTTTTGGGATCATATCATCAATTCATTCACTGAATGCGACCATATGTAATGTTGCTTTTAAGAGTTAAATAGTCAATGCACAACTCAAACCACAGCTACTGCTACATCTCTGTATACCTAGAAAGTCATTATTAAATCAGGGGTGCTACAATTGTGAGAAAGTGACGCTGCAAAGCTCATGGGATAACAATGGTCAATAGGGTGACTTGGAAAAACATACAACAAAAACATTTCAGCAATTGTCACATGTCTATGAGCAGCAGTAGGGGGCATGATATTAATCTCTTTCCTATGTTCCAAATTTGAGATATGTGAAGACGGCGCAACCACTCACAAGAAATAATAGGGTGTCAACCTCAGGATCAATTAAAGAGAAGCCACAGCAACTCTGAAACAAATGATTCAGAGGCGTCTGTAAAAAGCACAGGAGAAGTGTACAATTGAGGCCTGCGCAAGGAGAGCAGGTACAGGGTTACTTGGGCTATCTTGATGCACAGTTTTGCAAATATTAGCACCCAGCTTTTTCTATTTGAAGGGATATTGAATGAAGAAAGCAGAAAGTTGCTCACCTAATATACGTAAAAGGGGGTCACAAGGAGAGGTGCTTGCCTGTTGAGGGGAATGGCCTCAACAAAGGACAGAGCCAGCGGAGGACTCCTTACGACAAAGAACAATCATCCGTCAGTGTGAATTTACTCAATTGTAACAAAGAAGCTTGTTCATCACTGACGCAGAACTGGTACTAAAGGTTTATAATATGATATTTGAAGACGCCTTTGGCCAGCCTTGGGCCATAAATTGTGGTACTCTCCACCCCAGTTGCTTGTTCAGCCTTAGATCTCTACAGCCTCCTCAAAACCTTTCTACACTCCCTCAGAGCCCAGTCCCATCCACCATCACCTGCCTGGAGCTTGCAACTGAATCAGCAAAGAACTGAGTCAAACAACATGGACTGTGATAACTGCAGATAATGTCGATGAAAATGGGATCTGAATAACCGAATCTGGACATTCTTATACCTTTGTCACTAAGGATTGAGGATGATGCTGACATCTTATAAAAAGGTCAATATCATTAAAATGTGTGACTATGTGATGTCTCCCAGTTACACTGTAGCTACTGGATTTCTGGCACATCTGTTGTGAAGCTTTTTCACTGCCCCAATCACCTCCTTGTTTCTCAGAGTGTAGATAAGAGGGTTAAGGGCGGGAACAACCATCCCATAAAACAACCCCACTGCTTTTTAGGTTTTGACTGGCGATGCGCACGTAGTGCGCATGCGCCAAAAAACCTTATGAGTTGTGTGTGCAGTCGGGTATCCGCCCCAGTCTCCCATTGGCTAGCTCCATAAATGGAGGCTAGCCATTGGGAGACGGCTCTGTCCGTCAATCCTGGACCAGATTTGGGGGCGTTCCCAAGAATTTTTGGCTTTTGGCGACGTCACGCTACGTCAGCCAAAAGCCGAGAACGCCCCCGAATCTGGTCCGCCATTGACGGCATTGTCTGATAAATGCCCTGGAATTGTGCTGATGATAGCCGCAGAAAGAAATGACCAGGTGACATAATTTTAACAGACTCCATGAGAGCCCTATGTGCTTCCTTATCGACTTTCCTTTTGGTACAATCTCTCAGATCGCCAACTCCCTTTTGTATCAACCCTTTCCATGTCTCTATAGAATAAATTGACTCTGTGAGAATTACACGATCACATTTCTGAAAATATTTCAAAAATAACCCCTCAAATTTGTGGAAGAAAGGTAAATCCCACCTCACTTCCAGAAAAGTAAACAAACCTGGCCGCCCTGTTAGTTTTTGGCCGAAGTATGTATTTTTGCTTCCCATCCACCCACCCCCTAATAGCTGTCACCCTGTATTTTTCCTCCAGTGACCATTTAACGCCCTTGTTGTGTCTACTGTCAGTGATGTCGCGAGCGCATTTTCTTTATTTTGGCTGAAAGCGAGGCTGCTGACCTTTGGAAGAAGCCCCTCGCCCAGCGTGTCTTTCTTTTATTTTGCCGTCCCCAGCTGCTGACGGAGGGAAGGGGGGCTCCAGATTCCAGCGGGAGGGTGGGCAGCGCGACTCCAGTATCAGTCAAGTACAAGTGCTGTTATTTTTCCTGTCATGTTTGTTGGGGCACCGCTATGGTTTATTTACCTTACAAAAAGGCAGGAAGGGGAATCTGAAAAAGATACTGCTTGCATGTCATCGGCAATTACTTGGCAGCGGTGCCTGCTGACAGTTTAAAGGTAAGGAGTGGTTGAGAGCGCCTCTAGCTGAAGCCAGCACGAGCAACAGAAATGCGCGGGAAGGGTGTTGGAAGGCTTTAAAGCCCACACCACTAAAAAAATATTTCAAATGAAACAGGTTGCACCAAATAACCGGACATTATTTGTCTAGATGTAAAGTGCGTTTTAATAGGCATAGCGCCAAACTCGTGCGCGCGCTATCTATGCCATTGAAATTGTTTTTTTCAAATTGAGCTCTTACAGTTTGAATTTGATGAATACTTTAGGAGCCATAGCAGTGACCAGGTTATGCTTTTTAGCTAACAAAGAGCATGAAATAAAAGTCGAACCCTCACAATGAAGGTCGCCTGAGAGATGGTTTGGAGAATGAGCATGTTCTGGATTTAAATATATCTCATACAGAGAGAAGCCCTTTTTCAGATACTGATACAATTCAGGTACTGCTGGGGCTATTGACATCTCGGATCGTTTCCAGTGTGGAACTGGGTTGTGAAGACCCACAAACCAGAATGAGTGTAATCTCCTGGTTACTACTTAACAGGAGTGCCCACTCACTACCGCTGGGAGTAGGTGTGCTCAGATCAGAATCTTGGTCTGAGTAATACTGGTGCTAAAATGTGGAAATGATTAACACAAATAATGATACGTTCAAAACGTAGGAAACAAAAATAAGCCAGTGGGATGGTACACACCATAACAGTCCATACATAAAACAGTATCTTGTGACCCTGTTTTCGTTCCTCTGTTGCCTGCTTGTGACCCTGTTTTCGTGCCTCTATTGCCTGCTTGTTCTCTGTTGCCTGCTTCTGACCCTGTTTTCGTGCCTCTGTTGCCTGCTTGTGACCCTGTTTTCGTGCCTCTGTTGCCTGCTTGTGACTCTGTTGCCTGCTTGTGACCCTGTTTTCGTGCCTCTGTTGCCTGCTTGTGACCCTGTTTACGTGCCTCTGTTGCCTGCAATGTGTGGGGGCTCGCAGTGTGTGTGGGGGCTCGCAGTGTGTGTGGGGGGGGCTCGCAGTGTGTGGGGGGCTCTGTGTGGCTGTGTGTGTGGGGGGGCTCTGTGTGGCTGTGTGTGTGAGGGGCTCTGTGGGTGTGTGTGTGGGGGGCTCTGTGTGGGTGTGTGTGTGGGGGCGGGCTCTGTGTGTGTGTGGGGGGGCACTGTGTGTGTGTGGGGGGGGCTCTATGTGGGTGTGTGTGTGGAGGGGGGCTCTGTGTGTGTGGGGGGGGGGCTTTGTGTGTGTGTGGGGGGGGCTCTGTGTGGGTGTGTGTGTGGGGGGCTCTGTGTGGGTGTGTGTGTGTGGGGGGGGCTCTGTGTGTGTGTGGGGGGGCTCTGTGTGGGTGTTTGTGTGTGACATTTGCGAGAGATTAAGCTATTGGCATTTTAAATGACAATGCCATTTATTTATGTTAAAAAAAAACATAAATAAAAATGATGTCAAGAGCAATGCCAATAGCTCTAACTTTAACAAAGGCAAAACCATTGCATTGTAAATGCTTGTTCTTTGTCTGATGAGATGAATGTCTTGGGTTCTAAATAAATCCCCAAGGTTGCTCCGTAGAAGACAGTAATGACCACCAGGTGGGACCCACAGGTGGAGAATGTCCTGTGCCTCGAAGCTGCGGCTGGAATTCTGAGGATGGTGACAATGATCTGGAAATAGCCGAATAGGATCAGGGAAAGTGGAACTACAAGAGTCAAAAGAGACAAAAAAGGAATTGAAACATCAGCGTATTCCATGCCCTTGCAGTTTAGTCGTAAAAGCGGTTGTAACTCACAGATTGGGTGGTCAATGATGTAGCTTCCACAGGACTTCAGCACTGGTACAAAAGGCAACACTGTGATTGTAATGAGGAAGCCTCTGGCCCATGTGATGGCGGCGAGCCTCACATAGACATGGTTGGTCATAATCTGTTGGTACGCAAAGGTTTGCAAATTGCGACATATCGATCCCGGGCCATAACCACCAGGGGGAAACATTGCGTTTCACCCACAGCGAGGGCGAGGAACATTTAGTCGATGCGCTCGGAAAAGCTAATGCTGATGGCCATCTGAGGCAAGAGTCCTGCCAGACCGGTGGGGCAATTAGACGAGGCGTAGAAGAGGTCCAGAAATGCCTGGTCACAGAGGATGAAGTAGATGGGCGAGTGGAGGTGGGGATCTGTGAGAGTAACTATGATGAAAGGAATATTTGCAGTGAGTGTGACCAGATAAACTATAAGCAGCGGCACAAACAGTGCACGCTTTTTGTGCGGCTAATAGGAAAACCCTTGAAGGACAAATTCTGTCACCAGTGTTTCATTGACTATTTCCATGGGAATCCACACAATTATCTGCAAAGAGAAGAGAAAAAAATCTTATGAAATGACAAACTTATGTAAATGGCACCACTTGGTTAGATTTCGAAAGTGAAACACGCATTGATAAAGCCATTTGTTCTGACTTATAAATTAAAGTGCCTCATGTGTCACTGATGGGCTCAGGCACATAAGAGGTCATTCATTATACGTATACCCTGTCACTCATATTTGTACTCATGCATTCATTCAAACACTGACTCATTCTTGCATTCACCGTCTGACACAATCAAATGAAAACACACAAATTGAACAGCATATGCACAGTAAATTAGGAAAATACAAGTAGAAAAAAGATATTTCTTGAATTAATAAAACAAAACATAACAGCGGGTGTGTGTCTTGCAAAGGTTTTGCAACGAGTGTATCACTGTTTTAAAGTTCCAGCATGGCCGCTACATTTAGAACGAATGAGTCGGCCATCTTGGGATCTTAAAACAACGATACACTATGGAGAACTTGGGGTTGAGAATTAATATAAGTAAAACTTTCATTATGAAAGTAGGCCAGAGGTCTATTAATTCCACTAACTCCCACTTTTTCATATCTGGGTGTTTTATTTGACAGCGAGGGAAGTTGGAAAAGCTCTATCAAATCAAGAAGGCTGCAATTCATTAGATCTATTGTGGCCCTTTGTAGCTTTCAAGGAAACTGGGCTGTAAACAGCCAAAAGAAATGTTAACTATCTACAATGTAAAATGTAGAACCATTGCTATGTACGGCTCTGAGCTGTGGGGGTACGGAAATGTGGAACCACTACAAGTGGTAGAAAATGTCTCCTTGAAAATCTTTTGGCACTCCCTTCTAGCTGTTCAAATTTGGTATGCCATTCTGAGATGGGTGATACCTCTTTAACAGATCTCATAAAGATACAGCCAGTCCTTCTTTGGCACAAGATTTAGACTCTTTATTTCTAAAGTGCACCTATCACCCATGGGTCTCAAGTTATGTTATGTTATATTAAATGCAATTTGTAAAGCGCGCTGACACCGAAGCTTCCTGGCGCTGACAGAAAGAACAGAAGAGGGGTGAGTATGGATGACAAGATCTAGCCAGAGATGGGGAAGAGGTGGGTTTTTAACATTTTCCTGAAGTTCAAGAGGGAAGGGGAGGATTTGATTGGGAGAGGGAGGAGATTCCAAAGCACAGGAGCTAGGTAGGAGAAACGGTGGCCGCCGAATCTCTTAGTTTTACTCTTGGGGGTGATCAGCAGATCGCGGTGCATGATGCTGAATAACAGATGTTTATTGTTACGCAACTCAATGGTACTCATTTTATCAACTTCAGTTTGGATGAAAGGCTGAGTGGACCTGCTGGGTTTTGAACCTGTGATTATGAGGTTGAACACAGGCCCCTGCAGTGGACGCATTAGTCCACTGAGCCACCAGACCCAGTGTCAGAGGTGCTTCCGTGTTTCAGTTAACTTGCGCAGGAGCAGAACGTTGCCTTTACCCAATTCCACACCACTATCCCCAAGCCCCCACAAATATTCAAATGCAAAGGGCCTAGTGGACGGCAGCGGGGAAAGTGGTATTGGACCGAGAAGAGACTGCGCCCGTATTCTTCGGCTACACGGATACCCCTCAGTGTCTTCTGACTTCTTGCCTGGGTCTTCTCCTTACTGGTTTTAATGTAGCTGAAAGTAAATGGGTTATTACAATTTCTCTCTAAGATTCTGTGAATTTTCTTACTTCGAATATTTTTTCCCTCTCTCTAGACCTACCCGTAGTGTCGTGCGCCTGTGCTCCTCTTCTATTGCTTCAGTCTTATCTTTTCTTTTTTCTTGTAGGCTATCTTAGTGCTGGAATTACATGGATTATACTGATTAGTTCTACTGATCTCCTAACACCTCTTTTCCTGGCTTATCTCTTTGCTAGTGACCTCTCACCTGCCTACTACTGAAGTATTGTCTTATGTGGGGTTCCGGTATTGCTCAGGTAAGTAATGTATTTCCTTGTAAATACTGCATGTTGCATTTTTCTTTTGCTTGCTTGTAATTCTATCTTTTTCTTGTCTTATAGGAAAGAATAGAAATCTAGTCTGACTGAGAGTTTCCTGACCAGCGAGTGACTTAGCTCTTTTCCAAAAAGGTAATTGCTGATGTACTTTCGTATTTCCTCTAACACCTCTCGATAGTCTGTTAACTCCTCAAAATTCTTTTCTTGTTATAACGCTGTTTAAAAGTAAGCTAGTTATTGCATGCCTGCTATATTCTGCCTACCTCCAATTCCTCACTGTATTTTTTTGTTAAATTCTTGAAGTCTCTCCAAGCTCCTTCTTTTCCACGGACTGCACTACAAGAATCCGAAAGGCAAACTAATAGTTTACCCTCGGAAGGAAACACTCTGAATTATCTCTCAAAACAGCACTCAGTAAACACCACTACTGCTCCGCTGACGTTCGTCGGTGAAGTGCGCACTTCCAAGCGTGCCTCACCTGGACAATCAGGAATCTAGAGAATGTCTGGAACGCTCACCGAGCGTTCATCGTGGGTCAGTGCTGCGGCCATTTTTGTGCTGACTTCTGCCCATATTTCCGCACCAGGCTGTAACCGAGGGTGAAACCGCACCTGCAATCACCTACGTTGGGTAGGTTTTGACCGTATCCTGACAGTACCCCTCCGCAAGGGTGGCCCTTCCAATTTAGGTTTCTTGGGGAATTTCTTATGGAAATTCTGAATCAATCTAGGTGCATGTATGTCTGAACTCAATTCCCAAGATCTCTCCTCAGGACCATACCCCTTCCATTCTAAGAGATAGTATTGCTGTCCATTTCTTATCCGAGTGTCCAAGACCTCTTTTACTTCAAATTCCTCACTGCCATCAATTAACAATGGATCTGGTTCCTTCCCTACTCTAAGATCTTTAGAAGCTTGTTTTAACAGGGACACATGGAACACAGGGTATATGCGTAGTGTCTTGGGTAGTTTCAACTGATAAGTCACTGGACCCTTCTGTTCCTCAATCTCATATGGTCCTATGAACCTTGGTTGGAATTTACGATTCCCTCACAGTCTCCAGTTTTTTGTGTTTAACCAAACTTTATCTCCAATCTTTAACTCTGGACCCTGCCTCCTCTTCCTGTCTGCATACTTCTTATACTCTGTCTTAGCCTGCATAAGGTTAAGTTTAGCTGACTGATGCACCTGAGTGATGTGATCTACTAGGTATTTTACCACAGGAACCTCCACCTGTTGTAAAATAATAGCGGAATTTGGATGCCTTCCCCCGTTGAGATAAAAAGGGGAATACCCTGTGGAAACATTCTGAGCATTGTTATGAGCAAACTCCGCTGCCCACAGGTATTCTGGCCAATCTCCCTCATGATCTAACAAGCATAATCTGAGGTACTGTTCTAGTTCTTGGTTTGTTCTCTCTGTCTGGCCATCAGATTCTGGGTGATAGCTCGTAGTATATCTAGTTTCTATTCCCAACGTTTTAGTAAAAGCCCTCCAAAAATGGGACAGGAACTGGGACCCCCGGTCTGAGATTAAAACCCTAGGTATCCTGTGAGCTCAAACTACAGCCTGACTGAAATGTTGAACTAATTCCTTAGCAGTTGGTACCCCTTTCAAAGGAATCCATGACTGTAGGGTAACTCCACAATTAAATCAACTGTCACCGTATGCCGTGGGCCAGGGGGTGGGGTAAAGCTGCAAGAGCCCCTTTGTGGCCATTCTTTCTGACTTTGTCCGTTCACATATCTCACAAGTGGCGACATACTGCCGAATCTCTCGAGTTTATATTTGGCCACCAAAACTTCAGTTTCACCAACTCTTCTGTCTTTCGCATTCCTTTGTCTCCAGCCAAGAGATGATCATGACACTCGTACAATGCCTTCTGTTGTAGTTCTGCAGTTGGTAAGTACAATGCTCCATTATGATAGGGCAGATTTCCCAGAAGCTCACAACAGGAATCCTGTTGTACCCATGTCTGAAGCTCATCCTCCTCCATAGCCTGTTGCTGCTGCTCCATCTTACTCTCATGAAGCACTGAGCCAATGATACGCTTCTCTGCTATGATGCTTTGATCTGTAGTATGTTTGTGGTTGTCTTCATTGTCTAACCGTGACAAGGCATCTGCTTTGCCCTTTTGTGCTCCAGGTCAGTACGTAATCACAAAATCGTAGTCTGCGAAGTATAATGACCAGCACAGCTGCCTGGGCGTAAGGGTTCGGGCTGACTTCAGAAACCTCAGATTTCGATAATCAGTGTAAACTGTCACGGTATGCTGTGCTCCCAACAAGTAATGATGCCATTCCTTAAAAGCATCTTTGATGGCTAATAGCTCCTTCTTGGTTATGGTGTAGTTTACCTCTGCAGATGTTAATTTGTGAGAACGAAAAGCAACTGGATGCAACTGGCCAGTTGTCTTATGGCATGAGATAACACTCCACCCAATGTCAAGTTGGAAGCATCAGTCTCCAAATAGAACGGCTCCGTAGTATCTGGTTGCTGTAGTACTGGTGCTGCAATGAAGGTGTCTTTCAAGTCTGCAAAAGCCGTTTCTGCTTCTTCTGTCCAAACATACTTAACTCCTTTCTTTAAGAGTTTAGTTAATGGAACCACTTTCTTGGAAAAATCTTGAATAAACCTCCGGTAGAAATTAGCAAACCCGATCAAGCTTTGCACTTCCTTAACTGACTTCGGGGATTCCCACTCCCTTACAGCCAGTACCTTCTTTTCATCCATGGTTATCCCCTTAGGGGACAGCACAAAGCCCAAAAACTCCACGGAAACCACATGGAATGCACATTTCTCCAGCTTTACAAATAAGTTATTCTCTCTCAGTTGTTGCAAAACTCCTTTTACATGTAGTACATGCTCTTCCTCCGAACTGGAGTAAATCAAGATGTCATCTATGTACACAAAGACGCTTCGATCTAGATATTCCTTCAACACATCGTTTATGAAGTACTGAAAGGAGGCCGGAACGTTGCACTGACCATAGGGTATCACCTGGTATTCATATAGGCTGTGCTTGGTTCGAAAGGCAGTTTTCCACTCATAACCCTTACGCACCCGAACCAAGTGGTAAGCACCCCGCAAATCCAGTTTTGTAAAGATCTGTTCCTGCTTTACCTGGTCCAACAGCACCGAGATCAATGGTAATGGGTACCGATGTTTTATCGTAATTCGATTGATTGCTCTGTAATCGATGCACGTGCGAAGACTGCCATCCTTCTTAGGAATGAAAAACAGGGGCGAGGACACTGGTGACTGGGAGGGACAAATAAAGCCATTTTCTAGATACCTTTGTAAATACTCCTTCAAATGATGATCTTCTTTCTCAGTGAGCGCGTATATTCGGCTGCACGGAAAATTCGATCCGGGCTCTAGATCTATTCTGCAATCAAACTCCCCATGAGGAGGTAGCTTTTCAGCCTCAACTTCACTGAAAATAAATGGGTTATTACAATTTCTCTCTAAGATTCTGTGAATTTTCTTACTTCTAATATTTGGTCCCTCTCTCTAGACCTACCCGTAGTGTCGTGCGCCTGTGCTCCTCTTCTATTGCTTCAGTCTTATCTTTTCTTTTTTCTTGTAGGCTATCTTAGTGCTGGGATTACATGGATTATACTGATTAGTTCTACTGACCTCCTAACACCTCTTTTCCTGGCTTATCTCTTTGCTAGTGACCTCTCACCTGCCTACTACTGAAGTATTGTCTTATGTGGGGTTCCGGTATTGCTCAGGTAAGTAATGTATTCCCTTGTAAATACTGCATGTTGTATTTTTCTTTTGCTTGCTTGTAATTCTATCTTTTTCTTGTCTTATAGGAAAGAATAGAAATCTTGTCTGACTGAGAGTTTCCTGACCAGCGAGTGACTTAGCTCTTTTCCAAAAAGGTAATTGCTGATGTACTTTCGTATTTACTCTAACACTTCTCGATAGTCTGTTAACTCCTCAAAATTCTTTTCTTGTTATAACCCTGTTCAAAAGTAAGCTAGCTATATGCATGCCCGCTATATTCTGCCTCCCTCCAACTCCTCACTGTATTTTTTTGTTAAATTCTTGAAGTCTCTCCAAGCTCCTTCTTTTCCTCGGACTGCACTAGAAGAATCCGATAGGCAAACTAATAGTTTTGCCTCGGAAGGGAACGCTCTGAATTTTCTCTCAAAACAGGACTCTGTAAACACCGCTACTGCTCCGCTGACGTTCGTCGGTGAAGTGCGCACTTCCCAGCGCGCCTCACCTGGACAATCAGGAATCTAGAGAATGTCTGGAAAGCTCACCAAGCGTTCTTCGCGGGTCAACGCTGCGGCCATTTTTGTGCTAACTTCCGCCCGTATTTCCGCACCAGGCTTTAACCGAGGGCGAAACCGCAGCTGCAATCACCTACGTTGGGTAGGCTTTGACCGGCTCCTGACACCAAGTTAAGAACTTCACGTCAGATATTAGTCATCTGGAATATTACGATCAACCGTAAAATCTGAATAGCATCATGAGGAAAGCATTTAAAACAGAGTTTCTAAATCCTTTGGAGGAACTGAGATTATCAGTGGAATTAGCCAACCCAACTGTTCAACACAATCAAATGGTCTTGACTACATTCTCAATGCAACCTTGTCTTTTTAATGTTTTTAACGCACAAGTTAGATTTGTTTTAACATGTTTTAGATTAGATTTCTGAGGAGATTTTTCATTGTACCCCTAATGAAATCTTTAAATATTAAACAATGTAGGCCAGAATTTTTACATTTACAATTACTCCCTAATTTGTATACATCACTGGTACTAGCACGATTTCTCAGGGCTGCAATAACTAGAAGAAAATCCTTACCTGCTGTATGCTAAATTGAGTCTTCTTTTTAACATTTCTGTTACTGGGTTTTATAATATACTGCTGTTCATATGTATGCTTTTATGATACACTCGTGAATCGAATAACGATGAATTGATAATGAAGACTGACCTGTTCAAACTACAGGGACATACAATACTCCAAAGACCTCCCTGCAACTGACCTGCTGAACCTGCTGCCCTTGACCTGCCTGAGTCCTGCTGGACTCTGCTGGAGTGAGGTGCTGATCCCAAAAGGTTCCTCTTGGGTCCTGGACCCTTAATGTGGCATCAGTTGAGCTCCTCCTTGAATAAAGGAGGCACTCCTGAAGTTTTAGGCTATTCGCAACATGTATGGTCCCATCACACCACACTGACCGCCAACACGAAGCTTTATTGAACCTGACTCTTTACACCATAGAGACTGCTAGTGATGACAGGCAACAGAAGATCTGTACTTCTTGATACAGCACTGACAGCCAATGTGACAGCCCTAAGGATATTGACTCTTGCTTGAGAAGGGCTCTCCCCTCCCTAAAAAAAGAAAAGACATGTCTCACACTAGTGCAATGGGAGTGAAATACCTGTAAAGAGCTATGCTCAGCCCGAAGGCTGTGTTTACATTTTTTGGGAGACCATGGGGACCCTCAACAAAATGTTCTATTTGAAAAAGGAAGCAGCTAAACTCCCCAAAGATGGCCAACTCCTGACATATCCCTACCCCATGTTTTATTTGTTTGTATTTTTTACATTCCACGAAAATACCATTGCAGCATGCAAGAGAACATGGCCATGCCCTGCGCTGTCATGGATATCAGTTCAGTTTTCATTAGTAATGTTTGGAGCACAGAGTTCGGCAAAAGATCTACCAACTATCCCTGCTTTGCAAAAGGAAACCATTGCCATTCCAATATGGCTTCTTTCTGAGCTAGCCTCCCCAGTAGGCCTCTAGTTGTCTATTTTCATTGTTTATTTATCAGCTAACAAACTGTTGGATTACACCAGTAGCAGTGAAGCAGTTTATCATCCTCTGTGCTCAGTGGTACACAGCTGTGGTGTGATGGAGGGAAGGAAAACAATGGCAGAAGCAGAGTGAGTGGGTGATGCTTCTGTCTAAAGAGTAATAGGGGCAGGGAGGAGGGATTATCCAGCAAGGCATTGTGCAGAGCCTGGGTGAACTGCAAGGGTACTGGATGAGAGGAGCTGCAGTTCTGTGCTGACACCTCCAGTGATACATTTAAAAACATCGGACCAAATACGATGTCGGGCAGAAAGCCTCCTTTTGACAATCGGAATCTCTTCAACAGTGTCAGAACCCCTTCCGACCGACTCAGTCGGTTTCCCTTACGACCGACTGATTACGATGTTTGCGGTCTGAACATAAGTCTGAATCGGTTCTGACTGGCTCTTGGAGTATTCATGTTGGTCAGAACCGCATTGTGCACCTCTTTGGGCAGCGTTTCGACTGACCGATTATGATCTCGATTTCTATCAGCCTTTCTGAGTTGGCCTGTCCAACACAAAAAGGCTGTTGGAAAGTGACTTTGGTCCCTTTCCCTTCGCGGTCTACGGTTGGTGGACGAGGGAGTACCTAAGGGACCCCCCTGTAAAACCTTGCACTGTGTGGCAGGCACAATGGGGTACCCTCGACAGAGTGCAGGGTTTACCACACACACACACCATTTCCCTATAGTAGCCTGTGTTTTCGGGAGGAACACAAGCTCCCATAGGGAACAACAGGACTCCAACCGAACAGTGATCAGTTGCATCGTATATCGTTTTCAGTCGGGCGAAACCGATGACTGCGATTCTGTTGGAGACGATTCCGTGATGATGCATCTTCGTAGTCGGCCTCATCATGTCTTAATGAACACATCATTTTCCTTTATAGACTCCAGTTCATGTCCGTTCCTCACCTCCCATCCTTTCATAGCCAATAGGAGTACAAAATTCTTGAAGGGTGATCATTTTTTCATTTTGTACATTTTGTCAGTATGGTAAAAAAGAGTTCTACCTTGAGACTGGCAGAATGTTGGTAGCTGTTTTTCGAATGTAATGTAAGTCATTTTGGTATCTGCAATCATGCTTCTGCTCTTTGGCAGTCTTGGTTGGTTTACAATGGACAGCACGTTTCATTCTCTGACTTGTAGTTTTGGATTTATGATTATCGACAATGCCAAATTACTGGTTACACCCTTCTTAGGTTGTTAAACTGAGTAACATTACATTGTGTAAATCACAGTAATATGTTCCTATGATTTCAATATTTAAAAGGTTTGACATTAAAATGCTTTTAGCAGCACTCAACAGACGAGAGCAGGTGCTTGTTTCCTATCCACATAATGAATAGCCCCAAAGCTGTAATTGAAGCCTAAATAGAGACCCTTTCCTCTTTCTTGTAATCAGCATCCTAAGAGGGCTCTCAACCTCACCCTATGTATAGCAGTGTAATAACACACCCCATACATTTCCCTTTACTTCAAAGCCTGCAGTTCCAAATCACACATCCTTGCTCCGCCTTCACTTTATTGCAATATATCTGGTTCCCTCACTTTTGCTTCCTCATCGTTCATGCAGTGCCAGGAGAGGTTTCTGCCTTTCTGCCGTTGCTCCAAGACATGCCATGACAGAGAGAACAAAGGGGCATATTTACAAGCCCTTATCACCACAGAAACTGCACTTTTAGTGGCATTCCTATAGCGATATGTTCTTCGCCTTATATACAAGGCAGGAATAAGCCACTTAACATGGCTTAATTCTGCTTTGTTAATAAGCTGCCCTTTCACGCTATACTTAGAGTGAAAGGGGTGGGCTGTGGGTGTTGTGGTGGGCGTTCCACCGCAACACCTATTGATTTTGACGTTGCCTTCGTATTTTCAAGAGTGGCATAAATATAGGGCAACATCAAAATTAAGACCAGGGAAATCCTGGTTTTACCTGGGTGCAACAAAGAGAAATGTTTCATTTTTCCTCATTTTTGATGTTTCCTTGTGTGCTGCATTATGTAGCACGCATGGAAACAGCAAAACGCCAATGATTGCTTATGTGCAGGAGAGTGTCCCTTCCTGCACATAAACAATCAGTAAAAAAATGTTTTGCAACTTCTATGTGAGCGGCATTAAGCAGTTACAAAACGCTGTTTCTGATTGTTTATGTGCAGGAAGGGGCACCTTTTTGCACATAAAGAATCATTCCCACTTAACGCAGGCACCCTGGCACCCCAGCGCCTTAGGTGCTATGAGACAATCCCCCTGGGCTTTCCTTTCACCTTAGGAACCTACAGTGCTGTAAGATATGCCCTGCCTTCTCTACTCACCCCAGTTTCTACAGCACCAACCCTTACCCTTGCTGTCCCTTCGTGCCCAAGCACTGCACAGAGTGCCAGAACACAGTGCCCTCTCTTACCTCCACAGCAAACTATACATCTCAGAAACTAAAACAGTTCTCACTCCTACCCAGTGTCAGTAGTTTCAAAACACACCTCTCTTCCTACTTGTCTGAGGGCATTTGTTTCCCCTTCACGGAACTGCCTAATGATGGGAAACCCAATTTTTCCTGTACCCTAGTACTCGTGTGAAATGCCGAACACACACTTGCCCTGCTATCACGTCACCCCAAGGCCTGTTGTGTTGGTACATGCCCCTTATCTAGCGAACTTCCCAAGTCCCTTTGATGTACGTTTTAGGCTGGTGAAAGCTGTGCTTTAAGCAGAGTAGGTATTTGATGCTCATGATCCCAAATCTCCCACCAAGTCCTGAAATTGTATATCGAAAAATCACCTTCTACGTGACACTCATAATTGGGTGGATGGAACTCCATGGAATCTTGCAAAGTTTTTATGTAACTATGTGGAATTCTGCAGAGTAAAACAGTCCGCCCACCCCTAGTAATGTTATAAATGATGTCGCTGAAAATGTCTATGCACACGAATGGCCCTGAATTCCTATAAGGGGCAGATGGTCCAGGAGAACCTGAGAAGACGGGCTGTCGATGTTTGCATCCTACCAACCGAGACATTTCAAACAACAAAAATACGGATGTCTCTTGTTCAAGAGCTTACTCAAAGGAAACTACCCATTGCCTGGGGCACTATCCACACAGTGTCTCACAATACATGAAGGACCAACAGGATTTATAAAGAAGAGGTGTGGGACAGCGGCCAAAGCGGCTGACTCCAGAGTGAGGGCTCTTGGTTTAATCCCTAAGGCCATCAGCAGCTCAGCTCAGCATCATGTGACTCTGAGCAGCTCAGCTCAGCATCATGTGACTCTTAGCAGCCCCGCTCAGCATCATGTGACACTCAGCAGCTCAGCTCAGCATCATGTGACTCTGAGCAGCTCAGCTCAGCATCATGTGACTCTAAGCAGCTCAGCTCAGTATCATGTGACTCTGAGCAGCTCAGCTCAGTATCATGTGACTCTGAGCAGCTCAGCTCAGCATCATGTGACTCTGAGCAGCTCAGCATCATGTGACTCTGAGCAGCTCAGCTCAGCATCATGTGACTCTGAGCAGCTCAGCTCAGGATCATGTGACTCTGGGCAGCCCAGCTCAGCATCATGTGACACTGAGCAGCTCAGCTCAGCATCATGTGACTCTGAGCAGCTCAGCTCAGCATCATATGACTCTGAGCAGCTCAGCTCAGTATCATGTGACTCTGAGCAGCTCAGCTCAGCATCATGTGACACTGAGCAGCTCATCTCAGCATCATGTGACTCTGAGCAGCTCAGCATCATGTGACTCTGAGCAGCTCAGCTCAGCATCTTGTGACACTGAGCAGCTCAGCTCAGCATCATGTGACTCTGAGCAGCTCATCTCAGCATCATGTGACTCTGAGCAGCTCAGCTCAGCATCATATGACTCTGGGCAGCTCAGCATCACGTGACTCTGAGCAGCTCATCTCAGCATCATGTGACTCTGAGCAGCTCAGCTCAGCATCATATGACTCTGGGCAGCTCAGCATCATGTGACACTGAGCAGCTCAGCTCAGCATCATGTGACTCTGAGCAGCTCAGCATCATATGACTCTGAGCAGCTCAGCTCAGTATCATGTGACTCTGAGCAGCTCAGCTCAGCATCATGTGACACTGAGCAGCTCATCTCAGCATCATGTGACTCTGAGCAGCTCAGCATCATGTGACTCTGAGCAGCTCAGCTCAGCATCTTGTGACACTGAGCAGCTCAGCTCAGCATCATGTGACTCTGAGCAGCTCAGCTCAGCATCATGTGACACTGAGCAGCTCATCTCAGCATCATGTGACTCTGAGCAGCTCAGCATCATGTGACTCTGAGCAGCTCAGCTCAGCATCTTGTGACACTGAGCAGCTCAGCTCAGCATCATGTGACTCTGAGCAGCTCATCTCAGCATTATGTGACTCTGAGCAGCTCAGCTCAGCATCATATGACTCTGGGCAGCTCAGCATCATGTGACTCTGAGCATCTCAGCTCAGCATCACGTGACTCTGAGCAGCTCAGCTCAGCATCATCTGACTCTGGTCAACATCTCATTTAATCTCCCAGACACCCCCTAGCGCCTTGAAACCCTTGGGGGTGATATGTTTGTGCTTTACAAATGGGAATTATTATTTATTATTATTAAACAATTGTTATGCCTGGTCTCAAACACCCCCCAAGAAAATTCTATTGGTGAATGGACTCTTTGTAGTTGCAGGAGTACTTTGTGGAAGTGATTAGCGTTGCCAGGACCTAGAAAACCTTACAATCCTCATGCACTGAACCCAGAAATCTCTTCTTTAATATGGGGTGAAAGTAAGTGGTGATTAAAACCTGTGATGATGTGTGGGACTGACGATAATCCCTGTATCATAATTTATCAATATGTTTGAGCAACTGAACTGGCCCCGCTAGGGGTACCCAGCCTTTAACAGGACCTCCTTCCCTACTTTTCTAACTCCTATCTGTGGAGAAATGTATTTATCCCTCAGTAAGCACACATGCAACACTTATGGATACAGTCCAGCTAGGAAGAGAGGCCTGAATCTGAGAGATTCTGCTGGTCCCTAACTTACGCTAAAGAGGGACTCATGATGGGTTGGGAGGGATTATCCTGCATTTATCTATATGCGGGTCTAGAGCTCTCGGCCAAAGGACTCAAGAGTGAGCTCTGAAAAATGGCATGTTCACCTTTCTTGTGTTTGCAGACACTGAAAATGTGCCAGAAAAGTGCAAATTAGCTGTACAATAACTTCATCAACACATTTCATCTGTGATGAGATGCCAATGCCATCCCAAAGTAAATTTTTATCACACTCTCTATAGTGTGTTTTCAAAAGTCATAGCAAACATGTTGCCATTTCTGTTTTGTATAAAAAAACAAGTGAGATCAATTCCCTATAGTGCGCTAGTTAACATGTTAGCACAAGGACTTACATGTCTGTGTAGCTGGTTTGCTTTGTAATATCTGCCCTGTGTCTTGTTCTGTTGCAGTTGCACTAACTCCTGCCACAGCTGAAGCAATCAATCTGGCTGTATGAAGAGTAACAAAACAAAGAGTAATAAAATATGTACGCGTTAGTAGGCATTGTGTTACATGGAGTTTGGGAGGGATGTGTGTGTGATGTATGATTTATAGCAATAAAGAGGATAATAGCAGCCAGGTTTCCCAGGCCAATGAGTGACTAGGTGGCCAGTGTTCACTTTTGTGTAGAGTTCTCAATCATGCTGTCTTATTGAAGGCAGTATGAAATCAGGACTACAAGGTCAAGAATTAAAAGAAAAACACTGAGGGGCAGACGTATAAGGAACATTACTTTTACCCACGTTATGGTGATGATAAGGTCTTTGTCTTAATTACAAGGCGGCGTTAAGCCACTGAACGTGTCTTAATGCTGCCTTGTAATTAGGGCCCCTTTCACACTGTACTCATCATGAAAGGGGAGGGTAATGGGTGTTGTCCTGTGCATTCCACCACAACACGCATTGATTTTGATGCTGTCTCCTATTCACAAGAGCAGCGTAAATATGAGGCAGCTCCAAAATTAAGACCAGGGAAAACCTGGGTGTAACAGGGCGAAACAAGGAGAAAAACTTTATTTTGCCTACTTTTTACTGTTTCTATGAGTGGTGCATTCTGTAGCACAAATAGAGATGGCAACACACCACAAATTATTATTTATGTACAGGTATTGTATTTTTTATTGTATTGTATTTTGGTATTTGCATATCACCCGTAGGTCTCATAGTGCCAGCAGATACTCAGGGGAGCTAGACAGGTGGCCAGGCAGAGCTAGAAAAGCCAGGTCTTTAGGTTTCTTCAGAACTTCTGGTGATTTGGTTCCAGCCGGATGTGTAGGGGCAGAGTGTTCCAGGTTTCTGGGGCTATTTAACTGTGCAGAATTGAGGAACGATTAGGAGATGCTTGCTGGTGGATTGGAGGGTTCTAGCCGGGCGATAGTCCATTAGCTTTTTTGCTAGGTATTTGGGCCCTAGACCGTTGATGGTCTTGTGGATTAGACAACATAGTTTTAACCTGATGTGTTTTTTATGGGAAGCCAATGTAATGTCCTCAGCGTGGGCGCAGAGAGGGTGCGGGGAGGGAAGTTGAGAACAAGCCTGGCCGCGGTGTTCTGCAGGACCTAAAGTTTTGTCAGAAGGCCCTCGTTTATAGAGGCGAGTAGTGCATTGCCGTAGTCTAGACGGCTTATGATTAGGCCTTGTACTAGGGGCATGCGGGATGGGAGGGGGATCCATTTGAAGATTTTCCTAAGATTGCGCATTAGGCCAAAACTAGGGCGCGCTACTTTGTTAATATGGTCAGCCATAGAGAGTTTGTTGTCTGATGTTATCCCGAGGTTCCGGGCTGTTGACTTAGGTGGGGGGCAGGGTCCCAAGGCCGGTGGCCAACACTCGTCATTCCAGTGTTTGTGTGCATTGCCAAAGAGCAGTATCTCTGTTTTGACGGCATTGAGTAACAAATCATTGTTAGTCATCCAATCCTGTATTGCAAGCATACATTGTCGGAACCTAAATTTGGTGTCAGTGGAGTCAGGTCCTAGGGTAATTTAAACCCATAAGCTCTGATTACCTTTGCTAGTGGGGACACATATAGATTGAAGAGTGAAGGGCTTAATATGGATCCCTGGGGGACTCCCTTGTCGATTTCATGTTTTTTTGAAGAGAATGATCCTATTTTGACCTTGGAGAGCCGTCCAGTCCGGTAGCTCTTGAGCCAGAGTAGGGCTGAGCCCTTGACACCAGCCTCGGCTAGGCGTTCTAAGAGAATGCTGTGTGAGATGGTGTCGAAGGCAGCCGACAGGTCAAGTAAAATCAGGATGGCTGAATCAAGGGCCAGCCTTATGTTGTCCACGATCTCAAGTAAGGTTGCTTGGGTGCTGTGAAACGCTCTGAATTCTGATTGGGATGAATATAACAGCTTGCTATTTTCTAGATATTTGTATAATTGGTTATTTATCAAGGATTCGAAGAACTTTCCGAACAGTGGCAGGAGGGAGATTGGGCGATAGTTAAGAAGCTGTTTTGGGTTGGCAGTGTTTTTTTTTAAGATAGGTCTGATTATGGCCACTTTCCAGTGAAATAGTACAGTAGAGTGGGATAATGATAGGTTAATGATTTTGGTCAGATTGGGGAGGAGAGCCGCCGCAATTTTGGAAAGAATTTGAGAGAAGGCTGGGTCGGCGGGGGATTCATATTTAGTTCTGTTTATCATAAGGGCTACTTCTTCCTCTGTACATGTGTTAAATTCCTCAAGAACAGCAGTGTGCGTGGGATAAGACTCGGGTAATGTGTCACTTAGGGTTGTGTCAGTGGTTGGGGGAATAGTTTATGAATGTCGTTAATTTTGTTGCTATAAAAGGAAGAGAGAGAGTTGACCCATTCTTGGGTCTCGGGGAGTGGAGGCTGGCATGATGGGGTATTCATAAGTTCCTTAACTATTTTGTATAGTTCTCTGTGTGAGTTCGCTGCCTGGTTTATCCTGTTCCCCAGATATATCTTTTGGCTAATGCTATGTCGTCCATATAGAGCCAGTGTGATGTTCTGTATTGTTGTCTGTCTATTAAATTTTTTGTCCGTCGCCATTTGCGTTCTGCTGCCCTGACAGCGAGATTGGTCGTTTTTAAGACTGAGGTGAACCAGGGAGAGAGTTTGTTAGGACATCTTGTCAGCTTTCTAGGGGCAATGGTATCTAAGGTCGTGGTAATTGCGAGGTCCAGATCGGTTGCTTCCTTGTTGGGCTCAGTGAACTCAGTAATGGTGAGGGTGATAAAATGCGTAGAAAAGGAATCTAAGCTTATCTTGTTCCACGGTCTGCTCAGTTTCCGTTCTCTCCTGGATTAGGGTTGAGTTGGGTTCACGTGGATGTGAAGCCTGATTAGGTAGGTGCCACTTCCTGCAAATAAACAATCATTAACAATATGGTGATTTGCAACTTCTATGTCTGCTGCATTAGGCAGCACACATTGGAGTTACAAAACGCCATTTGTGATTATTTATGTTCACCTTCCTGCAAATATACAATCATGCCCAAACCAATGTTCCCTCTCATTTTTTTCCTCTGTGTGCGGCAGTGTAGGGTCTTTGTGCGCTGCAGCCTTATCTATGTGCGCCAGGAACCAGACAGCGCGTGTGTGCAGCGCCAAATATCACTCCAAACTTATGCTTAAACAAGTGAAAAGACTGTGCATTTCCATACATACAGCGCAATTTGAAGGGTCTTAAAGCAGGTTTGCAATTTAGATACACACGCCATGACATGAATTGGTTACACAGGTAATTACACTTCGGGTTTAGAAAAGCACAAGACTCCAATGGTGGTACCATCATAAGATTTTACTGCTATATTGCATGTTGTGTTGTATATCTGGATGCACAGACAGAACGAAGCAACAAAATACTAGCCATGCGGCACACTAGGCTAAGCAGAGAGATTTTCTAACTTACGTGTTACCTAAAAGAAATGCAGCAAGTCCAAAAGAACGACGTGTGCTTTACACATCATGTTTTTGGACTTTGGAAAGCCAACTTCAACTAGGCACAGCCGGGGGCGCCTTTAACACTGGTGGTGCCCTGTGCGAGAATGTTTGTTGGTGCCCCAAGTGGGCACCTCTAACCCAGATTTCCTCAATAGCACCCTCTAACAGTGGCCCTCAAGTCCCCAGGACCACTGTCTCTCTGATTCATTTAGTTTTATAGCACCGCTCATACCAGTGAAAAAGTGTCTGAGCACTTTACAAAATACGCACATTGCCCAGAGACAATCAGAAGTGTGTAAATCAATGTTACATCAGACAGGACTACAAGTTGTAATGTAGGAGTAACATGTCATCGATTCAAGTAGGCAATATAGTTTAAGAGTGCTTATTCTGGAAAAGTACAAATTCAGAATTTAAAATGTAACACCATAGTTAGAGGTTGTCTTTAAAAACAAGAATTGTTTTTTCACCCAAATGAAATGATAATGAAAGACTGGCCAAAAAAACATTGCTCTAACATAATATTTGCAGTTAACACTCAGCTGTTTGATGACAGTTAATAGCGCAATGCTCTATATTAAGATTTTGACTTACAAACCACAAGTAACAAAATAAGCTCCCTTACAGAAGCAGTAACCCACTGACCTATTTACATTTATGCACTTTGTTTTCTGCATAGTACACACTCTTAGCAGCAGGCATTTCAACCCACTGAGCCACCTTTGGATGAGTCGAAACTTCCACTAGACATTTTAATTGATGCCTGAAAATTGCTGAAGGCCAAGAACAGACAGGTGCATTAGAAATGTTAATATACTTGCAAAAAATGACGCCTCCACCCCAAGTCAGTGCCCGGTGTGGTGGCACCGATCTGGAGACGGACCAGGGCACAGCTTTCAGCCAAAGGGTTTGTCTGCATGGAGAAACGTCTGCCATTCCCTGCACCCAACTCTTCACACGAGTAAAACACCCTCAATATATGTATGTCAAGTGCATCCAGCAAAGCCTGGCAGCGCCTTGGTCTCTCTCCATGCACAGCTCAGCCAACTCCTGCTGTGTATAACTTTTAGGAGACTTGGCTGCAGCAGGAGCATGAATAATCCCCGCGTTATCTTAAACTTACCCACGGATTCACTATAATAATATAATAAGGGAGTTTTATAAAGCACCTGGTTACGCTCAGATGGCGTGTCCCCGCGCTGAAACAGAAGAACTCAAGTCGACAGGATCGTGGAGTTTGCTCGATTATCGTTTATATAGGTATGTTTTTAGCCTCTTCCGGAAGCTGGATTCAGATGACTCCAGGCTAAGCATGGGCGAATTTTGCGAATCTGGCGTTCGCGAATTATTGCGAATTTGCGAACTCGCAATCCGCAAAATCCGCGAATTCTCGCAAATTAGCGTATTTTTTTTGTGTTCGCAAGGGTTTCTGCCAGTTCGCGAGAGTTTGGTACTAGTTCACAATTGCGAAATTACTTGTCGGCTCGCAACGGTCGTGACTATGTAGTTTCTACGTCTGGTTCATCATCACAGGTTCCCAGCACCCTCTGTTTCACCACTGCCACCCTCTGTTTCACCCATGCCACCCTCTGTTACGTCAATGCCACCCTCTGGTTCATCATCACTGTAGATTATGTGGGGGAAAAGCAAGCACACCTGCCCTGCTTCAACTGCAAGAATTAATTTGGGGTTAGTTTATTAATGTGTCACTGTTTTAAAATTCCAGGTCTGGCACCTGCTTCCTTATCAGTAATTTGCTTTCTGTTGCAGTGCAATTTTTTTTTCCAGGACCTTTGTGGCCTACTTGTAGCTATTCTATGAGCCTGCTGTGAGGGTCAGAGCAGGGTCATACAATTGTTGCAACTAGCAACTGAACTCTGGAGGGCCCCCAGTCAGGAAGCACTACAGGGAATGGTTACTAATGATGAGTTTGAACTCTTGCACCTGCAGAGTGCTTTCAGTTTTGCAAAACTCGTTTTTCTGCAATTTCGCGAGATTCGCGGGGCATGAACATGTGCGAGATCGGATTCGGAAGCCGCGAATTCGTGCGAATATGCGATTTCTTTTTTTGCGGCGTGTTACTTCGCAAGGTTTTGGGCGTTTTCGAGAGACTCGCTTGTAGCGCAAGGCGCGAAGTTACCCTCGCGGTCGTTCAAGGGCGCGGCCATCTTGATTGCATGACGTATTTCCGTTTCCGGGCGCGAAGTGTAATCTCGCAAATTGTGCGGCTCGCCAGTACAATTTCGCGAGTGTTCGCGAGGAAAATCTCGCACGAACTTACCCGCGCGGTCGTGAACGGGCGCGGCCATCTTGTTTCTCATTCATTGCTATGGTTCTGGGCATGCTTTTTGTATCCTCTCTAAATCTCCGCCATCCTTTGCTTGTTTGAAGTTTTTTTTTATCTATTTTACTTATTATCTATCCCTCTATTTTTCTAGCCCTATATTTTTGTGTTTACTGCTACTTTTGGTTAATTTTAAACTACTTTTTTAAACTCTTTTCTTTTCTTTTCTTTTCTTCCCTATTCTATTTTCTTTATTCCTTTCCGCCCAGACCATGGTGAAGGGAGCCGGGAAGCATCCCGAGAAGGGGAAGGGTCCCGCACCTCGTGCCCGGCTCCCGTGCAGGTGTTTGAGGGGGGAGCTAGTGATGCCACGGGAGATCTTTAGCGCGGAGGAGGTGGCCGCACTAGTGTTCTATATACAGCGCCACCTCCCCAGGACCATCATGGCAGGCGGCAGGATCGGAGGCGGGTACGGGATCCGGGAGCGCCAGAAGCGGTGGGAGAAGGTGTGCCGGGCCATGTACCACCACTCTCGGGTCCGGCGCACCTACAACCAGGCCACCCACCGCTGGACGGATGTCCTGACCCGTGAACGAGATCTGCTCGACCTGCTTGGCCTCGAGATCCCCGGGCTTGGTGAGTAGTAGTAGCTATTTCTTTACTACTCTGTTTTCTCCTGCTGTGATATTATATTGCAAATTTTTGTTTTTTACCAAGAGCAATAATGCGGCTCATTACATTGTAGGTAAATTATATTTCAAAATCTTCTGTGCATTTCAGGTGCACTGCTCTCCTTCTCAGTAGTGTTGCTACTATGCTTATTTGTTTTCGATTTTGTGTTCATTTCATTGGCCTGTGAAATTATGTATGAGTGTAGGTAAAGGAACTGCGTAATTCTACACACTAAGTTTCAGATTTTTAATTACCGGCGCATCCCTGCAAAGTAGCAGGGATGCGCCAGTAATTGTGCGCCACGCCACTATCACCCATGGTGCGCCGTATTTACAATGCAGCGCACCATGGGCCCAAAACATCATCAAAGCGTTACGCATCTGTGCCGTAAAGGTGGCGCATTGCTGGAGTTGCGTTGCAACGATGGCGCAGCTCCATCAATGCTCTGGGGTGCCCTATCTCCCCAATGCTGCATCAAGCCGTACGTCTGCTTCAAGCAGGCGCAGGGTTTGAGTCACGCATCATTGTTGTTAAAGTGAGTGATTGAAATCTTGTAGATTTCCCTCAACCACTTTTAGGATGCGTTCCTGTGCAGGAACGCCCTCCCTTGCGCCGGAACGCCCCCTGATGGCGCAGGGCTTTACAACGTGATGCATCTCCCATATGCATCACGTTGTTAATATTCGCCGCACCATTGCGCCTCTTTTGTGCTGCCGCTGCATTATAAAAGTCACGCAACAATGGAGCAAAAGAGCCGCAAGGGGCTTCTAAATCAGCCCCTACAGACTCAAGTCCAGTCCTTCCTTTGTACACATGGCGATAAGAAGAAATAGTGGTGGTGGATTGATAGTTTGAGTATTTTAATGACTGGTTAATGTAGTAGGAAACTTTAGTGTTGTCGCTGATCTGCAATCACGATGGACTTTGGCTGTCACTTCGGGTGCTGCGGACTGCTGCCTGCCAATCCTAGGCAAACCTTTTTAGTACTTTGTTTAGTGAGTTACATAAGAAGTTTCCAATTCGACGGTCCGCAAATCAGACAATACTAATAACGTAGTAGACCACATGAGATTGGTCAATAATATATCCCGTGGAATAGTTGTCTATTTGCTATTTCGCCAAAATATTTTGTTAGTTCTTTTGAAATGTTTGATTTGGTTGACAAATATCATCCATGTTTTCTGTTTTTCTTTCTTTCATGTTGTACATCAGCTTCCCCCAGGGGCAAGAGGAGGAAACAAGAGGAGGAGGAGGGTGCTGTTCAGGATGCAGGCCAGGATCGAGCAGGCGAGGGCTCCTTTGCTGGCCCCAGTAAGTTTTAATTTTAATATAGAGTACTTATTTTTTCCTAGCGTTTTTTCTAAATCGTCTTTGATCTTCTTGTAGACTGGATCTAAATTCTTATCCTGCCTCGACTATGACTCCGTGTGGTATTACTAGATTATTCTTATTAGTCTGTCTGTGTAGCTAACTAAGATTGCACATTTGGCAATTCCATTGGACTCCCATTCTAGTCAGCAATAGCTCAATGCACTGAGTGCAGTCCTCTGGGATTGTCCATAATGTCTTTTCAAGTCTTCTAAATGTTTATGCTTTGACAATTGCCAACAATAAAAAGGTGAATGACCACCAAGAAAGAATATGATACTACTTTACTTTTGGTTTGGATAGGAGGACAATCCATTCTACTACTGTTGCAGGGACAAATCTGCACAAACAGAACTATGGACACTAAATAATGCATTGCTTAGCTTATCAATTATAATAGGTGCTGTTAGACTTTCCACATACCTCAGTGATAACAGACTTTGTAGTTGAACCCCCAATCTCCTTACTGACTAGATAGTGTGGCAGAGTCATTTAGCTCCCAAAGTCATCGATGATTGATCTCCAATGATGTCAGAAGCACGGACTCATGCTTGCAAAAATTGCAAAACCTTTAGCTCATCCACTGTAGTCTGGAGGACCAAAAACCACAGAGTCTATTTAAGTTTAAAAGCTTTATTAAAAGTAAACACATTTATTAAAATCAAGTTTGTCATAAAAGTAAACGTTTAACTGAAAATGGAAAAGTGCTTAGTGCTAACGATTAATTGGACACATTTCTTGTGGTCGAGCCGAGCTCTCACCTGGTTTGAACTTGATCCTGCAAGTGTTCTTAGAAGTCAAGCTTCTGTCTGTTAGGAGAAAAAGTGGTGCGTGTTAAAAATAAAAAGCAAGCATTCATCAGTTGTGCAAAAAAGTGCAGCAAGACAACAGCCTTCCCTGAAATAAGGGACATTTTTACTTTAGAGTAGACAGTCACAAATTATTAAATTGTATACTGTTTTTTTCACATTTCTTTCTTCCTCCTAGACCAAATATTATATAGTAGTGAGTGGTGTATTCTAACATTATTAAATGTACTTTGTGGGTGGAACATCTGGAGGCGGGGCCAGCGCAGAGGTGGTGGCGGCATTGGACGAGGACAACTCTGGGGAGGAGGCGGTGGAAGTGCCGGACAATTCTGTGGGGGATAACACTGTGGTGGCGGGCAGGGGTAAGCTATATATTCCTTACTTATTGAGATTGAAGACTGCAGAGTGTGCTTTCTGCATGGGTGTATTATAAATAAACCAGGTAGTAGCCTCCTCTAAATGTACTTCGACTTAGCTGTGAAGTTTTTGGCGAGAAGAATCCCAATCAGATCTGAGATGAACTTGATGGATGGGATGAACGAAAAGCGAAAGAAGGGTGTAAGTAAGTGTGAAAGGACGAGAAATGTAATGATGACTGGCAAAGAAGAATGATATGTGTTTGCTTGGTCCCCGAGGTGGCTGGGAAGGAAAGAATATGGTATGGTGCATGGCTGGGTGAATGATGAAGCAAGGATGGGTGGAAGGAGAAAAGCCTGGGTGGGTGAAACAGAAACTGTATGTGTGCATATACTTTGAATGATAGATGGATGCCGGGATCATTCATGTTACTATCTCACTCTTAGATAGCATATGTGTATCTAGAGAGAGTAGACGGTCACTGGATGAACTAAGTGTTACTTTGAAGAGCATGTAACACCGCACCCGCACGTCCGTTCCAGTGTAGGAAAGGCAAGGAATAGAAGTTGTAATTTTGTACAAATACTACCATGAATAGTAGCAGTAGTTTGTATTGCAACTGCAAGCACAGCATATATCCGGTTATTACGGTGGACACTCCCTACCTCTCTTAATAACTTTAGTTTAGTAGTAGTAGTACATCATTCATGTGTGGGTGTATCACTGTTCACTCAATAATAAGCAAAGCACCTAAATTCATCCCATATGTCATCAAATACATCCCATGTGAAGTGATAGATAATCAGATTATTTAGCTTCTTCATTTTCCTTTCCTAATACTCATTTGCACTATAGGGTGAAAGCTAAATTAATTAAGCAGTAGCCCTTTTAACAGAGTATTCTCAGTGCCACCCGTAATAGAAAAGTAAGAGCTTTACCACCTGCATGTACTGGGCCGGTACAGTAAAGCAAGTCTGTCTCACTCACCATGGTGTGCGTCTGTTTTTCTCGGGTGCAAGTTCACTGCACTGGCATTATGCTGGCTTGCACAAGATAACGTACCAATTTTCATAACAAGAGAGAAGAAGAAGAATAAGACTGGTGTACTGTCATAGTCGACTGTAATGGAAGTCCATTGTGCTCGTAGAATTTGTTCCTTAAACTCCCACTAATGTTAGAGCAAGGATGAAGAAGTCGGAGGTTACATAGATACTGTCCTCAATAGTTATGTAAATGTAAATGTAAATGTATAGGCATTTATATAGCGCACTACTTACCCGGAGGGTCCCAAGGCGCTTCAACCGCTGCGAAACCCTTCCTGGCTTCCCTGAGAGATGGTCCCTTAATGGGTATCTCCAGGGTGAGACCAGGCATCCCCGGCGGTCTGGTGGGGCCGTTAGTGAAGATGAGGCAAGCTAATGCCCAGAGTTGCCGAGTGTGATCGCTGATCAGAGTGGGCACCGAGGCGAGAGAATTATCGAGTCCGCTGACCCTGGTCCAGAAACCTGCCGCGCCGGGATTCGAACCCTGGTCCCGGGCCGTCCTCTGCTCTCGGGTCTGCCGCCTCTAACCAGTGAGCCACACTACTTCAAGATGTACTGTGCTTTCAATTTGCTACTTGTACTGTGACACAACTTTCTGCTCAATCATTTTGTGTTAATCTTAAGGAGCATTGGTTACAGACTATGTCTTTCTTTCTTCATATAGTTGCTCCTTCCAAATCCAAGAGACCATCAAGGAGGAGGGAGCTGGCTCGAATGGCCCGGCAACGGAGGCTGGATGCCACTGTCGCTGAATATCGGCGGCTGGTGGCCCTGGAGGAGGAGGAGACGCAGTCTGGTACTACAACAACGTCCACTGGGACAGCTGCATCCTCCTCAGTGCGGGCTGCCAGCCAGCGCAGTGCTCCAGCGGTACAGAGCTGGGCTACCAAAGCCAAACGCCACCGCCGAGTAGCAAAGACAGCAGCTGCCCCCCACAGGATTTGCAAGGCAAGCCGGCGCCGCTTATCCCTCAGACTGTCCTACCTGGAGCAGGAGGTCCTAAGCTATAAGAACTTGGTGGAGGGCCTCTGCTTCGAACATGCCACCCTGCGCAAGGAGCATGATGCCCTGGCTGCTAAAGTCAACAGCACCCTGCCGTAGTGTCCCTTGCCCCTTTTTTAGAGACTTTTGGGGGGTGGGAATTGGGAGTTGGGTTTTTTGGGGACTTTTGAAGGACAATCGTTGGGGTTAGGGAGGGTCTTGCGGGAGATTATTTTGTTAGGGCTATAAAAATATAGTTTTTGAAACTTTATCTGACCATACCTGTTTTTTACTGCTTTTGAGTCTGGTGGGTGGGGGTTTAACAGTAAGTTTGTTTTCCTGAATAGTCCTAGGACTTTAGTAGTACTACCGTCAATCTCTCGTCTCTCCTAATACTCCATTATACTACCTCGGCTCCAACCAAACGCTTATCTTACCTGAAATTTCTGTTTGAAAGTAGGGCTAGGCCCAGGGCTGGCTCCACGGGAAATGGCGATTAAGGTTGCAATCCAGGGCGGATGAAATTTCCTCCTCATTGGGGTGGTACTAGTGGTGTGACACAGTGGCAGTTGCATGGCTATGGAAAAAAAGAAAATGAAACCTGGTTTGTCCTTACTGTAGCATTACAACGGTACGATAGAGAATATAGCAGGTGACAGTACACTAGACTACAACAGTGCCACAATGTAGCCTAACAAATGGTAAAGTATTGATAGTATAACTTGTACTTGTGTAGGATTTCTTTGACATTGGCTACTACTACAAGAAATAGTACTGAAGCTGAGTAAGTCTAGAATATATCCTTAGATTCCTTCACCAGCCTGTTGCTATGACCTTATCCTCCCCAGCAAGTGTGTGGAATTATTGATGTCATTTAGTCACACATCAAGCAAAACCACACAGCCCGGGGGAAGAGGGTTAGAGTTTGTAAAATGGATGGGAATGGGGGTTTCTTTTTGGGTAGGTTTTGTTGAGAGAAAAAAAAAAAAGCACACCATGGACAAACAATAATTGAACATAAAGAAATTTTTCGGTACAAAGCTAACCATAAATCTTTTACGTGACATAAAGGAAGTGCATGCACTACTGAATGCATTGTTACTGAAAAGTAAGTAAGACTTTCGACAACCGTGAATGACAGAATGCGACAGTACAGGGCTACATTAAATTAGGTTAAAAAAATAGCCGAAGTAAAACCTATGGAATGGCTGTAGGGATCAATTTAGAAGCAGAGAGAGATCCAAGATATGCAGTCACACACACTCATAGAAGAAAAGAATGGATACTGTATCTGTATTGTTGTAGTTGTCCTGTTGAATTTGGTAAGTAAGTTGCATGCAGCAAACAATTCCTCTTATTAGCGGCACTCCTCCATTCCAGCTGACGCTTCGTCCATCAATGTTGGTGACCAGAAGACACCCTGTCCACTGCCTGCCTGGCGGATGCTGAATTGCGGCTCGCTAATGTGAAGCCTGACTCCATCCTTTTTTCCGCATTACACAGACTGAAACCCGGCCTGTAATTATTGAACGAAAAACAGCACTGATAAATAAATATAAGGTATGTACGCTGTGTAGTGCAAAAAGTCACACTTTGATTTTCCTAATAGACAGTACAACATTTTTGAAAGTGCATACTCTGTCTGAGTCACCTTTTGAAGGATAAATAAGTATGGGCAAATTAATTTAGCGGATCTTTCCCCTCAAGCTAGGTGTACTGTAAACTGTGTTTTAGAACAAAATTAGACCTTCCCAGCAGTGCTCCCACCGAGACCCTTACTAAAGCCAGTCGCAAAAATGTAGAAGACCCCCAATCAGATCTCAGAAAACGAGGCCTTGCACAAAACTGGTGACAAAACATACTTCGAGAGTAAAAGTAGGCCCAAATACCCCCTTACCCACCGTGGATTGTATTCAAACCACTTGCAAGCAAGCAAAAGTATCCATAGCCAGCATCGCTCCAAGACTCGAAAACCCCCCCACCCAAACACATGCAATAGAAATACTGCTAACCCTTACGAGCCCTAAGTTAAGAATAGTGGCAGAGGCCTTCTTTAACTATGCCAAATCCCCCCTTTCCCACCATGGATTTTCTTCAAATGACTTGCAACCAAAATTACACATTCTCGCAAGTGCTCTAAGACCCCAGAACTCAGTTGCAAAAATCTAGAACACCCCGAAACACATGCAATCCTGCTGCTAGGACTAACCCTAACAAACCCTAAGTTACAAAAAGTGTCAAAAGGCTTTTCCTTATGGATTATGTCCCAACCACTTCTATCCGGTATTAGACCTTCCCAGGAATGCCCCAAGACCCGCCAACCCACCCGCCAAAAAGCACAACACCCCCAAACAGGCCAAAAGGAAAATCTCATACTTAAAATATTTCTCGGCCTTCGGTCCAAACCCGCTGTGCAGCTAAGCCATAACTCCAGTTTTCCACCACGGATTTCCTAAAAAGCAAATGCAATCAAGATTAGAGTGTCCCAGCAGTGGTCCCAGACCCCAAAACTCACCCAAAAACACCCGGAACACCCCCAAAGAGCTCCTCAAAGGCAAGCAAGTCAGCAAAAACACACAAAAGATTCCGCCTCTGATTTGGTCCAAACCACTTTTATCCGGTATTAGAGCTTCCCAGCATGGCCCCAGAGCTGTCAACCCAGGAGAAAACGAGTAGAAGACCCCCAAACAGCCAAAAAGCAAAAGTACAAAAATGGGGACTTAGTCATTTTTTTGCCAATTTCCCAAATCACTCCGCGCGCGCTCTGCAGCTAGGCCCTAACTCCCCTCTGCCACCATGGATTTGCTTCAAACCTCTTGCAAACTAAAGTATCCATAGCCAGCAGTGCTCCCAGACCCCCAAACCCACCCACAAACACCAGGAAGCCCCCCAAACAGGCCCCCGAAAATGCTACATTGAGCAAAATGTCAGAACTAGCAAAAAAAAAAATCTGCGTGGATTTTGTCCCAACCACTTCTATTAGGTATTAGACCTTCCCAGGAATGCCCCAAGACCCGCCAACCCACCTGCCAAAAAGCACAACACCCCCAAACAGCCCAAAAGGAAAATCTCATACTTACAATATTTCTCGGCCTTCGGTCCAAACGCGCTGTGCAGCTAGGCCATAACTCCAGTTTTCCACCACGGATTTCCTGAAAAGCAAATGCAATCAAGATTAGAGTGTCCCAGTAGTGCTCCCAGACCCCAAAACTCACCCACAAACACCCGGAACCCCCCCAAAGAGAACCTCAAAGGCAAGCAAGTCAGCAAAAACACAAAAAAATGTCCGCCTCCGATTTGGTCCAAACCACTTTTATCCGGTATTAGAGCATCCCAGCAATGGCCCCAGAGCCGTCAACCCAGGAGAGAACGAGTAGAAGACCCCCAAACAGCCAAAAAGCAAAAGTACAAAAATGGGGACTTAGTCATTTTTTTGCCAATTTCCCAAATCACTCCGCGTGCGCTCTGCAGCTAGGCCCTAACTCCCCTCTGCCACCATGGATTTGCTTCAAACCTCTTGCAAACTAAAATATCCATAGCCAGCAGTGCTCCCAGACCCCGAAACCCACCCACAAACACCAGGAAGCCCCCCAAACAGGCCCCCAAAAACGCTACATTGAGCAAAATGTCAGAAATAGCAACAACAAAAAATCAGCGTGGATTTTGTCCCAACCACTTCTATCCGGTATTAGACCTTCCCAGGAATGCCCCAAGACCCGCCAACCCACCCGCTAAAAAGCACAACACCCCCAAACAGCCCAAAAAGAAAATCTCATACTTACAATATTTCTCGGCCTTCGGTCCAAACGCGCTGTGCAGCTAGGCCATAACTCGAGTTTTCCACCACGATTTCCTGAAAAGCAAATGCAATCAAGATTAGAGTGTCCCAGCAGTGCTCCGAGACCCCAAAACTCACCCACAAACACCCAGAACCCCCCCAAAGAGCACCTCAAAGGCAAGCAAGTCAGCAAAAACACACAAAAAATTCCGCCTCCGATTTGGTCCAAACCACTTTTATCCGGTATTAGAGCTTCCCAGCAATGGCCCCAGAGCCGTCAACCCAGGAGAAAATGAGTAGAAGACCCCCAAACAGCCAAAAAGCAAAAGTACATCAATGGGGACTTAGTCATTTTTTTGCCAATTTCCCAAATCACTCCGCGCGCGCTCTGCAGCTAGGCCCTAACTCCCCTCTACCACCATGGATTTGCTGCAAACTTCTCGCAAACTAAAGTATCCATAGCCAGCAGTGCTCCCAGACCCCAAAACCCACCCACAAACACCAGGAAGCCCCCCAAACAGGCCCCCAAAAACGCTACATTGAGCAAAATGTCAGAAATAGCAACAAAAAAAATCAGCGTGGATTTTGTCCCAACCACTTCTATCCGGTATTAGACCTTCCCAGGAATGCCCCAAGACCCGCCAACCCTCCCGCCAAAAAGCAGAACACCCCCAAACAGCCCAAAAGGAAAATCTCATACTTACAATAATATTTCTCGGCCTTCGGTCCAAACGCGCTGTGCAGCTAGTCCATAACTCCAGTTTTCCACCACGGATTTCCTGAAAAGCAAATGTAATCAAGACTAGAGTGTCCCAGTAGTGCTCCCAGACTCCAAAACTCACCCACAAACACCCGGAACCCCCCCAAAGAGCACCTCAAAGGCAAGCAAGTCAGCAAAAACACAAAAAAATGTCCGCCTCCGATTTGGTCCAAACCACTTTTATCCGGTATTAGAGCTTCCCAGCAATGGCCCCAGAGCCGTCAACCCAGGAGAAAACGAGTAGAAGACCCCCAAACAGCCAAAAAGCAAAAGTACAAAAATGGGGACTGTGTCATTTTTTTGCCAATTTACCAAATCACTCCGCGCGCGCTCTGCAGCTAGGCCCTAACTCCCCTCTGCCACCATGGATTTGCTTCAAACCTCTTGCAAACTAAAGTATCCATAGCCAGCAGTGCTCCTAGACCCCAAAAACCACCCACAAACACCAGGAAGCCCCCCAAACAGGCCCCCAAAAAGGCTACATTGAGCAAAATGTCAGAAATAGCAACAACAAAAAATCAGCGTGGATTTTGTCCCAACCACTTCTATCCGGTATTAGACCTTCCCAGGAAACCCCAAGACCCGCCAACCCACCCGCTAAAAAGCACAACACCCCCAAACAGCCCAAAAGGAAAATATCATACTTATAATATTTCTCGGACTTCGGTCCAAACGCGCTGTGCAGCTAGGCCATAACTCGAGTTTTCCACCACGGATTTCCTGAAAAGCAAATGCAATCAAGATTAGAGTGTCCCAGCAGTGCTCTGAGACCCCAAAACTCACCCACAAACACCCAGAACCCCCCCAAAGAGCACCTCAAAGGCAAGCAAGTCAGCAAAAACACACAAAAAATTCTGCCTCCGATTTGGTCCAAACCACTTTTATCCGGTATTAGAGCTTCCCAGCAATGGCCCCAGAGCCGTCAACCCAGGAGAAAATGAGTAGAAGACCCCCAAACAGCCAAAAAGCAAAAGTACATCAATGGGACTTAGTCATTTTTTTGCCAATTTCCCAAATCACTCCGCGCGCGCTCTGCAGCTAGGCCCTAACTCCCCTCTGCCACCATGGATTTGCTGCAAACTTCTCGCAAACTAAAGTATACATAGCCAGCAGTGCTCCCAGACCCCGAAACCCACCCACAAACACCAGGAAGCCCCCCAAACAGGCCCCCAAAAACGCTACATTGAGCAAAATGTCAGAAATAGCAACAAAAAAAATCAGCGTGGATTTTGTCCCAACCACTTCTATCCGGTATTAGACCTACCCAGGAATGCCCCAAGACCCGCCAACCCACCCGCCAAAAAGCAGAACACCCCCAAACAGCCCAAAAGGAAAATCTCATACTTACAATATTTCTCGGCCTTCGGTCCAAACGTGCTGTGCAGCTAGGCCATAACTCGAGTTTTCCACCACGGATTTCCTGAAAAGCAAATGCAATCAAGATTAGAGTGTCCCAGCAGTGCTCCGAGACCCCAAAACTCACCCACAAACACCCAGAACGCCCCAAAGAGCACCTCAAAGGCAAGCAAGTCAGCAAAAACACACAGAAAATTCTGCCTCCGATTTGGTCCAAACCACTTTTATCCGGTATTAGAGCTTCCCAGCAATGGCCCCAGAGCCGTCAACCCAGGAGAAAATGAGTAGAAGACCCCCAAACAGACAAAAAGCAAAAGTACATAAATGGGGACCTAGTCATTTTTTTGCCAATTTCCCAAATCACTCCACGCGCGCTCTGCAGCTAGGCCCTAACTCCCCTCTGCCACCATGGATTTGCTGGAAACTTCTCGCAAACTAAAGTATCCATAGCCAGCAGTGCTCCCAGACCCCGAAACCCACCCACAAACACCAGGAAGCCCCCCAAACAGGCCCCCGAAAACGTTACATTGAGCAAAATGTCAGCAATAGCAAAATAAAAATCAGCGGGGATTTTGTCCCAACCACTTCTATCCGGTATTAGACCTTCCCAGGAATGCCCCAAGACCCGCCAACCCACCCGCCAAAAAGCACAACACCCCCAAACAGCCCAAAAGGAAAATCTCATACTTACAATATTTCTCGGCCTTCGGTCCAAACGCGCTGTGCAGCTTGGCCATAACTCCAGTTTTCCACAACGGATTTCCTGAAAAGCAAATGCAATCAAGATTAGAGTGTCCCAGCAGTGCTCCCAGACCCCAAAACTCACCCACAAACACCCAGAACCCCCCAAAGAGCACCTCAAAGGCAAGCAAGTCAGCAAAAACACACAAAAAATTCCGCCTCCGATTTGGTCCAAACCACTTTTATCCGGTATTAGAGCTTCCCAGCAATGGCCCCAGAGCCGTCAACCCAGGAGAAAATGAGTAGAAGACCCCCAAACAGACAAAAAGCAAAAGTACATAAATGGGACCTAGTCATTTTTTTGCCAATTTCCCAAATCACTCCGCACGCGCTCTGCAGCTAGGCCCTAACTCCCCTCTGCCACCATGGATTTGCTGCAAACTTCTCGCAAACTAAAGTATCCATAGCCAGCAGTGCTCCCAGACCCCAAAACCCACCCACAAACACCAGGAAGCCCCCCAAACAGGCCCCCGAAAACGCTACATTGAGCAAAATGTCAGCAATAGCAAAAAAAAAAATCAGCTGGGATTTTGTCCCAACCACTTCTATCCGGTATTAGACCTTCCCAGGAATGCCCCAAGACCCGCCAACCCACCCGCCAAAAAGCACAACACCCCCAAACAGCCCAAAAGGAAAATCTCATACTTACAATATTTCTCGGCCTTCGGTCCAAACGCGCTGTGCAGCTTGGCCATAACTCCAGTTTTCCACCACGGATTTCCTGAAAAGCAAATGCAATCAAGATTAGAGTGTCCCAGCAGTGCTCCCAGACCCCAAAACTCACCCACAAACACCTGGAACCCCCCCAAAGAGCACCTCAAAGGCAAGCAAGTCAGCAAAAACTCAAAAGAAATTCCGCCTCCGATTTGGTCCAAACCACTTTTATCCGGTATTAGAGCTTCCCAGCAATGGCCCCAGAGCCGTCAACCCAGGAGAAAACGAGTAGAAGACCCCCAAACAGCCAAAAAGCAAAAGTACAAAAATGGGGACTTAGTCATTTTTTTGCCAATTTCCCAAATCACTCCATGCGCGCTCTGCAGCTAAGCCCTAACTCCCCTCTGCCACCATGGATTTGCTTCAAACCTCTTGCAAACTAAAATATCCATAGCCAGCAGTGCTCCCAGACCCGGAAACCCACCCACAAACATCAGGAAGCCCCCCAAACAGGCCCCCGAAAACGCTACATTGAGAAAAATGTCAGAAATAGCACAAAAAAAAATCAGCGTGGATTTTGTCCCAGCCACTTCTATCCGGTATTAGACCTTCCCAGGAATGCCCAAAGACCCGCCAACCCACCCGCCAAAAAGCACAACACCCCCAAACAGCCCAAAAGGAAAATCTCATACTTACAATATTTCTCGGCCTTCGGTCCAACCGCTCTGTGCAGCTAGGCCATAACTCCAGTTTTCCACCACGGATTTCCTGAAAAGCAAATGCAATCAAGATTAGAGTGTCCCAGCAGTGCTCCCAGACCCCAAAACTCACCCATAAACACCCGGAACCCCCCGAAGAGCTCCTCAAAGGCAAGCAAGTCAGCAAAAACACAAATAAATTTCCGCCTCCGATTTGGTCCAAACCACTTTAATCCGGTATTGGAGCTTCCCAGCAATGGCCCCAGAGCCGTCAACTCACCCGCAAAGAAGTAGAACACCCTCATAAGTGCTGAGTCTTTCTTCATTTGGCGTAATCCAGCCCTCTGCTTTGATGGAAATAGGAGTCTGGAGGAGGAGGATAGAGGAGCATGTTCTTCTGAACTTGTGAACCTGAGGAATGCAGACTGCGGCACCTTCAAATCAATAAGCAAACAAGTGAAAACAGTTCTGCTGATGGGCTTGTTTTTGTGATTAGGTGATTAAAGTTTGAATTATATTAACTGTGCACAACAGAGAAAGACAGACACACAGGAATAAAAGTGAATAAGGACGAAAAAGAAAGTTATTGATTCATTGTCTCATTTTCAGGGCTTGGTGTCAGGGTCCAGGAATAAGAATAAGGCTTGGTCATCATACTCTGCGAATTCAGGCAGGGTGAGCTCAGTGTCACCTGACAGAGAAGAAATTCCCTCATCTACGTTGCTGTCCACCTCGTCTTCATACGGCGTGCTTTCTCGTACTCTGTAATCTGGTGGTATGAGGTGCTGATTCATCTTGATCATTTTTAACCTCTCCACATTTTTGGGCGAGAGGCGGCTCCGTTTGGGAGTTACAATGCCACCAGCAGCACTGAAAACACGTTCAGAAGACATGCTTGCGAGAGGGCAAGACAAGTAGTTTAAAGCCAGGTTGGAGAGCTGTGGCCACAATTCTTTTTTCCCATGCCAATACGCCAATGGTTCAGCATAAACATAGACCTCTGTTGAGTCATTCAGATAGTCCTGCACCATCGACTCAAGGTCCTCCAAGGTTCTTCCACTTTGCTTAGCTTTTGCTGTGACCTTTTGAGAACCAAACCCAAGCCGATTTAGCCAATCCTCTTCAGCATTCAATGTTACTGTTGTGCCTGGTGCAGATGATCCGGTTGCCGGTGTCTTTAATGGCTGAGAGGTCACTTGTGCCACAGCCACAGGTGCAGAAGTGGATTGTTTTGACTGGGGATGGCATGCTGATGCTGATGTACTGCCTTTTCAATCAATTTTCTGCCGTTCTCTTTCAAACCTCTTGGCTGACAAGGCTAGCCAACGTTTGTACTTTGTAACAACTTCATCAGCAAAAGGAATGAATGCTCGGCCTGCCAGCGCCTTTTTGTAGCGTGGATCCAGAATAGTAGCACAAATGTAATGCTGGTGTGAGTGGATCATTTTAAGACGTTCATCACCTTGTAGGCGCTCTAATAATTTCTCAGCCAAAACAAAATGGTCTTTGTTTTTTTCATCTTTTTGAAACACAGAAGACACCTCCTTCAGTTGGTGCTCCAGCATGTACAACAATGGGATAGCTTTTCCCAAATTACAGTCCTCCTTGCTGACTGCACAAGTGAAGACCTCAAAAGTACGAAGCATGCGTGTCAGGCTTTTAACTATGTCCCATTGCGCCGCACCCATCCTCAGGTCCTTCTGAGCTGTACCCAGTTTTAAGAAATAGTGATCGAGTACCGTATACTGCTCATACAGATGGTTAAGCATGTAGAAGGTTGAGTTCCAACGTGTTGCCACCTCCTGGATCAGTGCTTTCACTGGCATTCGACGTTCATGTAGCAGGCTCCTCAGATGCTTCCGGGACTTAAAAGAATGGCTGAAATGGTTGCACATTTTTCGGCAGGTGTCCACTACCTCGTACGCTGGACTGTCTTTCTCACTCAAGAATTTTTTGACAACCAGGTTTATACAGTGCGCCAAACACGGCACTCTGAAATACTGACCCAGCTCCATGGCCTTAACTACATTGGCGCCATTATCCGTGGAAACATAACCACTCTGGCGTTTTTTTGGGGACAGCCAGTCACGGACCTTTGTGTTAAACTCATCCAAAATGTTTTCTGCTGTATGACGTTTCTCCAAGCCAAACATGGCTAATTTTACATGTTTCCGAGCAGCTTTAAAAACTTGGTCCGGGTCAACACCTGCGTTTAGCTTTGCTTTAACCCCTGAAAAAGAGACCCAGTGTGCAGTGATGCACATGTAATCAGCGCCTGCGCCACTGGTCCACATGTCTGTTGTCAGATGTATAGTGTGAACAGCACTCTTCTGCAAAGCTGCCCCAATCACCTCCAGCACATCTTCATGTAGTGCTGGAACTGCAACTCTGGCAAAATAGAACCGGCTAGGAACCTTCCATTTAGGGCAGAGCGCTGCCACTAATTCTAGAAAACCAACACCTTCTACAAAAGAAAAAGGGAGAAGGTACAGAGCTAGCATTTTAGCCAGATTAGTGTTATACAGACGCGTCAGTGGGTGGTTGCGTTCATATTGCGCTTCTGTAAACAGCATCTTTTTAATGTTGCCCTGGACCAAGCATTTACGGGATGATGATGATGATGATATCTACGACCCAGTTACGCTCGCTGATGAACTTTTTCGCATTGGTTTCTCACTCTCTCCCACACTCTTAGTGTGGCTCACATGGGGTGTGCTGCTGACAGGGGTACTGGGTGTAAGTGAAGTGTTTGACACGTCTTCTTCCTCCTCGTCATCATCAGATGAAACAGCATTACGTCCTTGAACGCCTGTAGGTGCGCAAACCATTTGACAGCGTGCTTTCTTTCAAGATGACCTCTCTGGCCTCCGGTACCATAGTTGGAACCAAACTTACCACGACTAACTGCCAACTTACAAATGCTACAACTGGCAAAGTTTTCCTTTTTTGGGCAAACACTAAAGAAGTCCCAAACTGCGGACTTGAAATGTCTTTGGGGGCCGGAGGAGGCGGCGATACTGGTGGTGGTGGTCCTGCTGCTAATGCCAGATGAAGTGGAGGATGTGGATTGCCGAACTTCAGTACGTTTTGCACTTTCACCACCACTAATTGAGGTCGAGGTGGATGGAGGTCCCTTCTGGCGACTAAGAAATATGGAAGCAGTAGGTGTTGGTATGCTAGTTAACTGCAATGATTGTGGCGTTTCTTCCATTGCCTCCTCGTCAACAATATCATCACACTCAGCAGCTTCTCGAGCTAGGGTCAAAATGTCTTTTTGCTGCATGCCCGCTGGGGCTGCAGTGACCTTTATGATGACTGCGTCGTCGTCGTGAGAGTCTTCATCAGCAGGAATATCCGCCACTTCTTGTTGAGCCTCATCACACTCCATAACTATGAGTCTTTCGACGACCTTCCTTTTACGCTTAAGTACCTTTGTCAGATCATGGTGTGCCTCACTCTCAGACGGCCATGGTGGTTCCCAATTTTAACCCAGTTCATCAGAAGGAGGTGGGCTTGAAGAAGATGTGGACACCCCCCTTGATCTTTTCCTTGCTAGGGATGTGGAAGACAATGAATGATCATCAGGAGGAGTGGCTTCCTCAAATAATACCTGGGCTTGATTGTCGATTTCCTGATGTGCCCCTACTTCGGGAGGAACAACTATTGTGGGCACTTGTGACCCTCCATGCACCTCTGCTTGCGCATCTCCTTGCGCTGCCTCTCCTTCCACATGTACTTGGGCTTGTACTTGCACATGTGGTTGTTGTTGCGGCTGTGGTTGTTCAACACTTGTCAGATGAGTTACAACAACCTGTTTTGATTCAGGGACATTGCTGCTACTTTCTTGCGATTAGCCAACATCACTGGTCGATGGTGATTGAAGAAGTACACTGACTGCCTCTGCAGCACTCAAGGGCTTGGACTTAAGTTGGCGTGGTGGTGGTGGTGGAGGCACTGAGCCCAATAGAGCAGGGTGCTGCTCCCAGCTTGGTCCCCAGCAGATCCCGCTGCTGCTGCAGGCGTACTTTCTTTTTTACTCCCAAAAAACGTGGCGGCCGGCACACCAGCCTCCTTGGTAACTTGCTTCTTCTGCTCCTTACTGGCAACTTTCTTGCTAGAGGAGCTACAGAGAATAATTTTGGGGCCATCTTCTTCAGAGCAGGTCAGAACAGCAGGCCGCAGTTGCACGAGTTGCAGAGTTGTCTGTGGCCAGACGTGACGTTGCGTGACGTTATGCTGCGCACACACACAGCGCTGCAGGACTTCTTCCTGGCACTGGTGGTTCTCTTGAGTCTTGTGCACCTAAAATTAATGGAAGACAGAGGAACATCAGTTCAGTTATACACCCCAAAAAAAACGAAAAAACACAGAAAAATCAGCACAATCCCATTCCCTCCATGATGTTTAAATTCAGGACACCCCACAGAAAGACTAGGCCCATGCAACACTCACTACCCCTGGTGAAAAGGCCACAACAACAGGCCAAAAAAACGAAAATCACGGAAAAATCTGCACAATCCCAAACCATCCAGGCCCTCCATGATGTTTAAATTCAAGACACCCCACAGAAAGACTAGGCCCATGCAACACTCACTACCCCTGGGCATAAAGGTTGAAAACTAGGCAAAATGGTTGCAGGCCTAACAACACTGCCTGTATTCAAAATGGCCCCCTCCCTCCCAGCACATGGCCAGGGCTTGTAGCAGCACTCAAAATGGCCCCCACCCACATGGCCTGTCCCCATGAACACCCCAAAAAATCGAAAAACACAGAAAAATCAGCACAATCCCAAACCATCCAGGCCCTCCATGATGTTTAAATTCAAGACACCCCACAGAAAGACTAGGCCCATGCAACACTCAATACCCCTGGTGAAAAGGCCACAACAACAGGCCAAAAAAAACGAAAATCACAGAAAAATCAGCACAATCCCAAGCCCTCCAGCCCCTGCATGATGTTTAAATTCAAGACAACCCACAGAAAGACTAGGCCCTTGCAACACTCACTACCCCTGGTGAAAAGGCCACAACAACAGGCCAAAAACCGAAAATCACAGAAAAATCAGCTCAATCCCAAACCATCCAGGCCCTCCATGATGTTTAAATTCAAAAGACCCCACAGAAAGACTAGGCCCATGCAACACTCACTACCCCTGGTGAAAAGGCCACAGCAACAGGCTAAAAAAACGAAAATCACAGAAAAATCAGCACAAACCCAAACCATCCAGGCCCTCCATGATGTTTAAATTCAAGACACCCCACAGAAAGACTAGGCCCATGCAACACTCACTACCCCTGAGCATAAAGGTTGAAAACTAGGCAAAATGGTTGCAGGCCTAACAACACTGCCAGCATTCAAAATGGCCCCCTCCCTCCCAGCACATGGCCAGGGCCTGTAGCAGCACTCAAAATGGCCCCCACCCATATGGCCTGTCCCCATGAACACCCAAAAAAAACAAAAAACACAGAAAAATCAGCACAATCCCAAACCATCCAGTCCCTCCATGATGTTTAAATTCAAGACACCCCTCAGAAAGACTAGGCCCATACAACACTCACTACCCCTGGGCATAACGGTTGAAAACTAGACAACATGGTTACAGGCCTAACAACACTGCCTGCATTCAAAATGGCCCCCTCCCTTCCAGCACATGGCCAGGGCCTGTAGCAGCACTCAAAATGGCCCCCACCCACATGGCCTGTCCCCATGAACCCCCCAAAAAATCGAAAAACACAGAAAAATCAGCACAATCCCAAACCATCCAGGCCCTCCATGATGTTTAAATTCAAGACACCCCACAGAAAGACTAGGTCCATGCAACACTCACTACCCCTGGTGAAAAGGCCACAACAACAGGCCAAAAAAACGAAAATCACAGAAAAATCAGCACAATCCCAAGCCATCCAGCGCCTCCATGATGTTTAAATTCAAGACAACCCACAAAAAGACTAGGTCCATGCAACACTCACTACCCCTGGTGAAAGGCCACAACAACAGGCCAAAAAAACGAAAATCACAGAAAAATCAGCACAATCCCAAACCATCCAGGCCCTCCATGATGTTTAAATTCAAGACACCCCACAGAAAGACTAGGCCCATGCAACACTCACTACCCCTGGTGAAAAGGCCACAACAACAGGCCAAAAAAACGAAAATAACAGAACAATTAGCACAATCCCAAGCCATCCAGCCCCTCCATTATGTTTAAATTCAAAACAACCCACAGAAAGACTAGGCCCATGCAACAATCATTCCCCCTGGTGAAAAGGCCACAACAACAGGCTAAAAAAACGAAAATCACAGAAAAATCAGCACAAACCCAAACCATCTAGGCCCTCCATGATGTTTAAATTCAAGACACCCCACAGAAAGACTAGGCCCATGCAACACTCACTACCCCTGAGCATAAAGGTTGAAAACTAGGCAAAATGGTTGCAGGCCTAACAACACTGCCAGCATTCAAAATGGCCCCCTCCCTCCCAGCACATGGCCAGGGCCTGTAGCAGCACTCAAAATGGCCCCCACCCATATGGCCTGTCCCCATGAACACCCCAAAAAAACGAAAAACACAGAAAAATCAGCACAATCCCAAACCATCCAGGCCCTCCATGATGTTTAAATTCAAGACACCCCAAAGAAAGACTAAGCCAATGCAACACTCACTACCCCTGGTGAAAAGGCCACAACAAAAGGCTAAAAAAAACGAAAATCACAGAAAAATCAGCATAATCCCAAGCCATCCAGCCCCTCCATGATATTTAAATTCAAGACAACCCACAGAAAGACTAGGCCCATGCAACACTCACTACCCCCGGTGAAAAGGCCACAACAACAGACCAAAAAAACAAAAATCACAGAAAAATCAGCACAATCCCAAACCATCCAGGCCCTCCATGATGTTTAAATTCAAGACACCCCTCAAAAAGACTAGGCCCATGCAACACTCACTACCCCAGGGCATAAAGGTTGAAAACTAGGCAAAATGGTTGCAGGCCTAACAATACTGCCTGCATTCAAAATGGCCCCCTCCCTCCCAGCACATGGACAGGGCCTGTAGCAGCACTCAAAATGGCCCCCACCCACATGGCCTGTCCCCATGAACACCCCAAAAAATCGAAAAACACAGAAAAATCAGCACAATCCCAAACCATCCAGGCCCTCCATGATGTTTAAATTCAAGACACCCCAAAGAAAGACTAGGCCCATGCAACACTCACTACTCCTGGTGAAAAGGCCACAACAACAGGCCTAAAAAAACGAAAATCACAAAAAAATCAGCACAATCCCAAACCATCCTGGCCCTCCATGATGTTTAAATTCAAGACACCCCACAGAAAGACTAGGCCCATGCAACACTCACTACCCCTAGGCATAAAGGTTGAAAACTAGGCAAAATGGTTGCAGGCCTAACAACACTGCCTGCATTCAAAATGTCCCCCTCCCTCCCAGCACATGGCCAGGGCCTGTAGCAGCACTTAAAATGGCCCCCACCCACATGGCCAGTCCCCAAGAACACCCCAAAAATTTGAAAAACACAGAGAAATCAGCACAATCCCAAACCATCCAGGCCCTCCATGATGTTTAAATTCAAGACACCCCACAGAAAGACTAGGCCCATGCAACACTCACTACTCCTGGTGAAAAGGCCACAACAACAGGCCAAAAAAAACGAAAATCACAGAAAAATCAGCACAATCCCAAACCATCCTGGCCCTCCATGATGTTTAAATTCAAGACACCCCTCAGAAAGACTAGGCCCATGCAACACTCACTACCCCTGGGCATACAATTGAAAACTAGGCAACATGGTTGCAGGCCTAACAAGACTGCCTGCATTCAAAATGGCCCCCTCCCTCCCAGCACATGGCCAGGGCCTGTAGCAGCACTCAAAATGGCCCCCACCCACATGGCCTGTCCCCATGAACCCCCCAAAAATCGAAAAACACAGAAAAATCAGCACAATCCCAAACCATCCAGCCCCTCCATGATGTTTAAATTCAAGACACCCCACAGAAAGACTAGGTCCTTGCAACACTCACTACCCCTGGTGAAATGGCCACAACAACAGGCCAAAAAAAGGAAAATCACAGAAAAATCAGCACAATCCCAAGCCATCCAGCCCCTCCATGATGTTTAAATTCAAGACACCCCACAGAAAGACTAGGCCCATGCAACACTCACTACCCCTGGGCATAAAGGTTGAAAACTAGGCAAAATGGTTGCAGGCCTAACAACACTGCCTGCATTTAAAATGGCCCCCTCCCTCCCAGCACATGGCCAGGACCTGTAGCAGCACTCAAAATGGCCCCCACCCACATGGCCTGTCCCCATGAACACCCCAAAAAATTGAAAAACACAAAAAAATCAGCACAATCCCAAACCATCCAGGCCCTCCATGATGTTTAAATTCAAGACACCCCACAGAAAGACTAGGCCCATGCAACACTCACTACCCCTGGGCATAAAGGTTGAAAACTAGGCAAAATTGTTGCAGGCCTAACAACACTGGCTGCATACATAATGGACTCCTCCCTCCCAGCACATGGCCAGGGCCTGTAGCAGCACTCAAAATGGCCTCCACCCTTATGGCCTGTCCCCATGAACACCCCAAAAAAACGAAAAACACAGAAAAACCAGCACAATCCCAAACCATCCAGGCCCTCCATGATGTTTAAATTCAAGACACCCCACAGAAAGACTAAGCACATGCAACACTCACTACCCCTGGTGAAAAGGCCACAAAACAGGCCAAAAAAACGAAAATCACAGAAAAATCAGCACAATCCCAAGCCATCCAGCCCCTCCATGATGTTTAAATTCAAGACAACCCACAGAAAGACTAGGCCCATGCAACACTCACTACCCCTGGTGAAAAGGCCACAACAACAGGCCAAAAAAACGAAAATCAGCACAATCCCAAGCCATCCAGGCCCTTCATGATGTTTAAATTCAAGACACCCCTCAGAAAGACTAGGCCCATGCAACACTCACTACCCCTGGGCATAAAGGTTGAAAACTAGGCAAAATGGTTGCAGGCCTAACAATACTGCCTGCATTCAAAATGGCCCCCTCCCTCCCAGCACATGGACAGGGCCTGTAGCAGCACTCAAAATGGCCCCCACCCACATGGCCTGTCCCCATGAACACCCCAAAAAATCGAAAAACACAGAAAAATCAGCATAATCCCAAACCATCCAGGCCCTCCATGATGTTTAAATTCAAGACACCCCAAAGAAAGACTAGGCCCATGCAACACTCACTACTCCTGGTGAAAAGGCCACAACAACAGGCCAAAAAAAACGAAAATCACTGAAAAATCAGCACAATCCCAAACCATCCTGGCCCTCCATGATGTTTAAATTCAAGACACCCCACAGAAAGACTAGGCCCATGCAACACTCACTACGCCTGGGCATAAAGGTTGAAAACTAGGCAAAATGGTTGCAGGCCTAACAACACTGCCTGCATTCAAAATGTCCCCCTCCCTCCCAGCACATGGCCAGGGCCTGTAGCAGCACTTAAAATGGCCCCCACCCACATGGCCTGTCCCCATGAACACCCCAAAAATTTGAAAAACACAGAGAAATCAGCACAATCCCAAACCATCCAGGCCCTCCATGATGTTTAAATTCAAGACACCCCACAGAAAGACTAGGCCCATGCAACACTCACTACTCCTGGTGAAAAGGCCACAACAACAGGCCTAAAAAAACGAAAATCACAAAAAAATCAGCACAATCCCAAACCATCCTGGCCCTCCATGATGTTTAAATTCAAGACACCCCACAGAAAGACTAGGCCCATGCAACACTCACTACCCCTAGGCATAAAGGTTGAAAACTAGGCAAAATGGTTGCAGGCCTAACAACACTGCCTGCATTCAAAATGTCCCCCTCCCTCCCAGCACATGGCCAGGGCCTGTAGCAGCACTTAAAATGGCCCCCACCCACATGGCCAGTCCCCAAGAACACCCCAAAAATTTGAAAAACACAGAGAAATCAGCACAATCCCAAACCATCCAGGCCCTCCATGATGTTTAAATTCAAGACACCCCACAGAAAGACTAGGCCCATGCAACACTCACTACTCCTGGTGAAAAGGCCACAACAACAGGCCAAAAAAAACGAAAATCACAGAAAAATCAGCACAATCCCAAACCATCCTGGCCCTCCATGATGTTTAAATTCAAGACACCCCTCAGAAAGACTAGGCCCATGCAACACTCACTACCCCTGGGCATACAATTGAAAACTAGGCAACATGGTTGCAGGCCTAACAAGACTGCCTGCATTCAAAATGGCCCCCTCCCTCCCAGCACATGGCCAGGGCCTGTAGCAGCACTCAAAATGGCCCCCACCCACATGGCCTGTCCCCATGAACCCCCCAAAAATCGAAAAACACAGAAAAATCAGCACAATCCCAAACCATCCAGCCCCTCCATGATGTTTAAATTCAAGACACCCCACAGAAAGACTAGGTCCTTGCAACACTCACTACCCCTGGTGAAATGGCCACAACAACAGGCCAAAAAAAGGAAAATCACAGAAAAATCAGCACAATCCCAAGCCATCCAGCCCCTCCATGATGTTTAAATTCAAGACACCCCACAGAAAGACTAGGCCCATGCAACACTCACTACCCCTGGGCATAAAGGTTGAAAACTAGGCAAAATGGTTGCAGGCCTAACAACACTGCCTGCATTTAAAATGGCCCCCTCCCTCCCAGCACATGGCCAGGACCTGTAGCAGCACTCAAAATGGCCCCCACCCACATGGCCTGTCCCCATGAACACCCCAAAAAATTGAAAAACACAAAAAAATCAGCACAATCCCAAACCATCCAGGCCCTCCATGATGTTTAAATTCAAGACACCCCACAGAAAGACTAGGCCCATGCAACACTCACTACCCCTGGGCATAAAGGTTGAAAACTAGGCAAAATTGTTGCAGGCCTAACAACACTGGCTGCATACATAATGGACTCCTCCCTCCCAGCACATGGCCAGGGCCTGTAGCAGCACTCAAAATGGCCTCCACCCTTATGGCCTGTCCCCATGAACACCCCAAAAAAACGAAAAACACAGAAAAACCAGCACAATCCCAAACCATCCAGGCCCTCCATGATGTTTAAATTCAAGACACCCCACAGAAAGACTAAGCACATGCAACACTCACTACCCCTGGTGAAAAGGCCACAAAACAGGCCAAAAAAACGAAAATCACAGAAAAATCAGCACAATCCCAAGCCATCCAGCCCCTCCATGATGTTTAAATTCAAGACAACCCACAGAAAGACTAGGCCCATGCAACACTCACTACCCCTGGTGAAAAGGCCACAACAACAGGCCAAAAAAACGAAAATCAGCACAATCCCAAGCCATCCAGGCCCTTCATGATGTTTAAATTCAAGACACCCCTCAGAAAGACTAGGCCCATGCAACACTCACTACCCCTGGGCATAAAGGTTGAAAACTAGGCAAAATGGTTGCAGGCCTAACAATACTGCCTGCATTCAAAATGGCCCCCTCCCTCCCAGCACATGGACAGGGCCTGTAGCAGCACTCAAAATGGCCCCCACCCACATGGCCTGTCCCCATGAACACCCCAAAAAATCGAAAAACACAGAAAAATCAGCATAATCCCAAACCATCCAGGCCCTCCATGATGTTTAAATTCAAGACACCCCAAAGAAAGACTAGGCCCATGCAACACTCACTACTCCTGGTGAAAAGGCCACAACAACAGGCCAAAAAAAACGAAAATCACTGAAAAATCAGCACAATCCCAAACCATCCTGGCCCTCCATGATGTTTAAATTCAAGACACCCCACAGAAAGACTAGGCCCATGCAACACTCACTACGCCTGGGCATAAAGGTTGAAAACTAGGCAAAATGGTTGCAGGCCTAACAACACTGCCTGCATTCAAAATGTCCCCCTCCTTCCCAGCACATGGCCAGGGCCTGTAGCAGCACTTAAAATGGCCCCCACCGACATGGCCTGTCCCCATGAACACCCCAAAAATTTGAAAAACACAGAGAAATCAGCACAATCCCAAACCATCCAGGCCCTCCATGATGTTTAAATTCAAGACACCCCACAGAAAGACTAGGCCCATGCAACACTCACTACCCCTGGTGAAAAGGCCACAACAAAAGGCCAAAAAACGAAAAAAATCACAGAAAAATCAGCACAATCCCAAACCATCCATGCCCTCCATGATGTTTAAATTCAAGACACCCCGCAGAAAGACCAGGCCCATGCAACACTCACTACCCCTGGGCATAAAGGTTGAAAACTAGGCATAATGGTTGCAGGCCTAACAACACTGCCTGCATTCATAATGGCCCCCTCCCTCCCAGCACATGGCCAGGGCCTGTAGCAGCACCCAAAATGGCCCCCACCCATATGGTCTGTCCTGGTGAACGCCCCAAAAAATCGAAAAACACAGAAAAATCAGCACAATCCCAAACAATCCAGGCCCTCCATGATGTTTAAATTCGAGACACCCCACAGAAAGACTAAGCCCATGCAACACTCACTACCCCTGGTGAAAAGGCCACAACAACAGGCCAAAAAAACGAAAATCACAGAAAAATCAGCACAATCCCAAGCCATCCAGCCCCTCCATGATGTTTAAATTCAAGACAACCCACAGAAAGATTAGGCCCTTGCAACACTCACTACCCCTGGTGAAAAGGCCACAACAACAGGCCAAAAAAACGAAAATCGAAGAAAAATCAGCACAATCATAAAACCATTCAGGCCCTCCATGATGTTTAAATTCAAGACACCCCAAAGAAAGACTAGGCCCATGCAACACTCACTACCCCTGGGCATAAAGGTTGAAAACTAGGCAAAATGGTTGCAGGCCTAACAACACTGCCTGCATTCAAAATGTCCCCCTCCCTCCCAGCACATGGCCAGGGCCTGTAGCAGCACTCAAAATGGCCCCCACCCACATGGCCTGTCCCCATGAACACCCCAAAAAATCGAAAAACACAGAAAAATCAGCACAATCCCAAACCATCCAGGCCCTCCATAATGTTTAAATTCAAGACACCCCACAAAAAGACTAGGCCGAAGCAACACTCACTACCCCTGGTGAAAAAGGCCACAACAACAGGCCAAAAAAACAAAAATCACAGAAAAATCAGCACAATCCCAGCCATCCAGCCACTCCATGATGTTTAAATTCAAGACAACCCACAGAAAGACTAGGCCCATGCAACACTCACTACCCCTGGTGAAAAGGCCACAACAACAGGCCAAAAAAACGAAAATCACAGAAAAATCAGCACAATCCCAAACAATCCAGGCCCTCCATGATGTTTAAATTCAAGACACCCCACAGAAAGACTAGGCCCATGCAACACTCACTAACCCTGGGCATAAAGGTTGAAAACTAGGCAAAATGGTTGCAGGCCTAACAACACTGCCTGCATTCATAATGGCCCCCTCCCTCCCAGCACAATGCCAGGGCCTGTAGCAGCACTCAAAATGGCCCCCACCCATATGGCCTGTCCCCATGAACGCCCCAAAAAATCGAAAAACACAGAAAAATCAGCACAATCCCAAACCATCGAGGCCCTCCATGATGTTTAAATTCAAGACACCCCACAGAAAGACTAGGCCCATGCAACACTCACTACCCCTGGTGAAAAGGCCCCAACAACAGGCCAAAAAACGAAAATCACAGAAAAATCAGCACAATCCCAAACCATCCATGCCCTCCATGATGTTTAAATTCAAGACACCCCACAGAAAGACTAGGCCCATACAACACTCACTACCCCTGGGGATAAAGGTTGAAAACTAGGCAAAATGGTTGCAGGCCTAACAACACTGCCTGCATTCATAATGGCCCCCTCCCTCCCAGCACATGGACATGGCCAGGGCCTGTAGCAGCACTCAAAATGGCCCCCACCCATATGGTCTGTCCCCGTGAACGCCGCAAAAAATCAAAAAATCAGCACAATCCCAAACCATCCAGGCCCTCCATGATGTTTAAATTCAAGACACCCCACAGAAAGACTAAGCCCATGCAACACTAACTACCCCTGGTGAAAAGGCCACAACAACAGGCCAAAAAAACGAAAATCACAGAAAAATCAGCACAATCATAAAACCATTCAGGCCCTCCATGATGTTTAAATTCAAGACACCCCACAGAAAGACTAGGCCCATGCAAAACTCACTACCCCTGGGCATAAAGGTTGAAAACTGGGCAAAATGGTTGCAGGCCTAACAACACTGCCTGCATTCAAAATGTCCCCCTCCCTCCCAGCACATGGCCAGGGCCTGTAGCAGCACTCAAAATGGCCCCCACCCACATGGCCTGTCCCCATGAACACCCCAAAAAATCGAAAAACACAGAAAAATCAGCACAATCCCAAACCATCCAGGCCCTCCATGATGTTTAAATTCAAGACACCCCACAGAAAGACTAGGCCCATGCAACACTCACTACCCCTGGTGATAAAGGCCACAACAACAGGCCAAAAAAACAAAAATCACAGAAAAATCAGCACAATCCCAAGCCATCCAGCCACTCCATGATGTTTAAATTCAAGACAACCCACAGAAAGACTAAGCCCATGCAACACTCACTACCCCTGGTGAAAAGGCCACAACAACAGGCCAAAAAAACGAAAATCACAGAAAAATCAGCACAATCCCAAACAATCCAGGCCCTCCATGATGTTTAAATTCAAGACACCCCACAGAAAGACTAGGCCCATGCAACACTCACTAACCCTGGGCATAAAGGTTGAAAACTAGGCAAAATGGTTGCAGGCCTAACAACACTGCCTGCATTCATAATGGCCCCCTCCCTCCCAGCACAAGGCCAGGGCCTGTAGCAGCACTCAAAATGGCCCCCACCCATATGGCCTGTCCCCATGAACGCCCCAAAAAATCGAAAACCACAGAAAAATCAGCACAATCCCAAACCATCGAGGCCCTCCATGATGTTTAAATTCAAGACACCCCACAGAAAGACTAAGCCCATGCAACACTCACTACCCCTGGCGAAAAGGCCACAACAACAGGCCAAAAAAACGAAAATCACAGAAAAATCAGCACAATTCTAAGCCATCCAGCCCCTCCATGATGTTTAAATTCACGACAACCCACAGAAAGACTAGGCCCATGCAAAACTCACTACCCCTGGTGAAAAGGCCACAACAACAGGCCAAAAAAACGAAAATCACAGAAAAATCAGCCCAATCCCAAACCATCCAGGCCCTCCATGATGTTTAAATTCAAGACACCCCACAGAAAGACTAAGCCCATGCAACACTCACTACCCCTAGGCATAAAGGTTGAAAACTAGGCAAAATGGTTGCAGGCCTAACAACACTGCCTGCATTCAAAATGGCCCCCTCCCTCCCAGCACATTGCCAGGGCCTGTAGCAGCACTTAAAATGGCCCCCACCCACATGGCCTGTCCCCATGAACACCCCAAAAAATCAAAAAACACAGAAAAATCAGCACAATCCCAAACCATCCATGCCCTCCATGATGTTTAAATTCAAGACACCCAACAGAAAAACTAGACCCATGCAACACTCACTACCCCTGGTGAAAAGTCCACAACAACATGCCAAAAAAATGAAAATCACAGAAAAATCAGCACAATCACAAACCGTCCAGGCCCTCCATGATGTTTACATTCAAGACACCCCACAGAAAGACTAGGCCCATGCAACACTCACTACCCCTGGTGAAAAGGCCACAACAACAGGCCAAAAAAACAAAAATCACAGAATTCAGCACAATCCCAAGCCACCCAGCCCCTCCATGATTTTTAAATTCAAAACACCCCACAGAAAGACTAAGTGCACCCACCACTGAGTATCCCTGGGCAAAAGGCCCCAAAACAGCCCAAAAATCAAAAATTCCAAAATTGTAGTTGCAGCAACTGTAATGCCCCAAACAAACTTACTTGTGAAATTTCTAATCCAAAAGTGATCCAAATAAAGTCAAAAAGGCCTCAAATCCAAATATCCAGCAGCATCCACAAAAAGTAATCCTTCCAGCTCCAGATCCAAATGAAAAGTGACCAGGAGATGGACAAAGCACTGGGAGGAGCCTGCTGGACAGGAACAGGAAGTTGAAGACTGTGGGGCACTTCTTTCCTCCCACCCCCCCCTCCCCAAAATGGACTCCTCGCAAAAAAAGTGCAGGCAAATGTCAACCTGAGGAGTTATTCAGATAAAAATCATCATTTCAAGAAGGTTTATACTGCTTGCTGGTGGATTTCTTGTGCAGAATTGCAAATTTTGTATTTTCGCGAGTGCGAGATTGTTGCTGCTCGCCGCTTCTACAAGCTCGCAATTGCGAAGTCCCGCGATACATGATCACGGCGTACTCGCGTTGACAAACTCTCGCTGTGCAAGTTGGCAAGCCGCGATGACATAATCGCACTCGCCAAATTCCCGCGGGATCCCGCAGCAAGATCCAAAATGGAGCAGCACTCGCAAAATATCGAGAAAAACAACTCGGCAAACGCGTAATGACTGTAAGTAAACGCCGCGTGCCGCAAAATTGTATCACCAAGAAAATAAAATCCGCTGCGTGCGAATTTGCGGATTTTCGGTAAATTCGCGAGCGTTCACGGATTGCGTATTTACCGCAAATCCGCAAAATCCGTAACGTAACGGATTTTGCGCTCACACTTACTCCAGGCGGAGGTTAAGAGGTAGGGCGTTCCAGCCCTTCGCCACCAGGTAGCGGCGGTAAACTATTCCTACTGCTCTGCCTGGTCTCTGGAACTGGAGTCTGGTGGGGTCCCTCGCTGTGGTCCCTCGCTGTGGGTACCTTGCTGTGGGGTCCCTCACTGTGGGGTCCTTCGCTGTGGGTCCCTCGCTGTGGGGTCCCTTGCTCAGTGGGTTCCCTCACTGTGGGTCCCTCACTGTGGGGTCCCTTTGCTGTGGGGTCTGTCGCTGAGGGGGCCCTCGCTGTGGGTCCCTCGCTGTGGGTCCCTCTCTGTGGGTCCCTCGCTGTGGGTCCCTCACTGTGGGTCCCTCGCTGTGGTGTCCCTCACTGTGGGGTCCCTCGCTGTGGGTCCCTCGGTGTGGGGTCCCTCACTGTTGGGTCCCTCGCTCTGGGGTCCCTTGCTCAGTGGGGTCCCTAGCTGTTGGGTCCCTCACTGTGGTCTCTCGCTTTGAGTCCCTTGCTGTGGTCCCTTGCTGCGATCCCTCGCTGTGGGGTCCCTCCCTGTGGGTCCCTCGCTCATTGGGGTTCCTCGCTGTGGGGTCCCTCGCAATGGTCCCTCAATGTGGGGTCCCTCACTGTGGGGTTCCTTGCTGTGGGTCCCTAGATGTGGGGTTCCTCGCTGTGGGTCCCTCGCTGTGGGTCCCTTGCTGTGGTCCTTCGCTGTGGAGTTCCTCGCTCAGTGGGGTCCCTCGCTGTGGGTTCCTCGCTGTGGGGTCCCTCACTGTGGGGTCCCTCACTGTAGGTCCCTTGCTCGCTGGGGTCCCTTGCTGTGGGACCCTCACTGTGGTCCCTCACTGTGGGTCCCTCACCATGGTCCCTCGCTGTGGGGTCCCTTGCTGTGGAGTCCCTCGATGTGGGGTCCCTCGCTCAGTGGGGTCCCTCGGGGTGTGGTCCCTTGCTCTGTGGGGTCCCTCGCTCGGTGGGATCCCTTGCTGTGGGGTCCCTTGCTGTGGGGTCCCTCACTGTGGGTCCCTAGCTGTGGGGTCCCTTTCTGTGGGTTTATCGCTGTGGGGTCCCTCACTGTGGGGTCCCTCGCTGTGGGGTCCCTCATTCAGTGGGGTCCCTCACTGTAATGTCCCTCACTGTGGGGTCCCTCGCTGTGGGGTCCCTCGCTGTGGGGTCCCTCACTGCAGACAGGGATCTAACTGTGTAGTTCCTCGCTGTGGGGTCTCTCCCTTTGGGGTCCCTCACTGTGGGTTCCTCACTGTGGGGTCCCTCGCTGTGGGGTCCTTTGCTGTGGGTCCCTCACTGTAGGGTCCCTCACTGTGCATCTCTCGCTGTGGGGTCCCTCACTGTGGGTCCCTCACTGTGGGTCCCTCGCTGTGGTCCCTTGCTGTGGGTCTGTGGATCCCTCGCTGTGGGGTCCCTTGCTGTGGGATACCTCACTGTGGGTCCCTCACTGTGGGGTCCCTTGCTGTAGGGTCCCTCGCTGTAGGTCCCTCACTGTGGGGTCCCTCGATGTGGGGTCCCTCGCTCGGTGGGGGTCCCTTGCTGTGTGGTCCCTTGCTCTGTGGGGTCCCTCGCTCGGTGGGATCCCTTGCTGTGGAGTCCCTTGCTGTGGGGTCCCTCACTGTGGGTACCTAGCTGTGGGGTCCCTCTCTGTGGGTTTCTTGCTGTGGGGTCCCTCGCTGTGGGGTCCCTCACTGTGGGGTCCCTGGCTGTGGGGTCCCTCACTCAGTGGGGTCCCTCGCTGTGGGGTCCCTCACTGTAGGGTCCCTTGCTGTGGGGTCCCTCGCTGTGGGGTCCCTCGCTGCAGACAGGGATCTAACTGTGGGGTTCCTTGCTGTGGGCTCCCTTGCTGTGGGGTACCTCGCTGTGGGGTCCCTCATTCAGTGGGGTCCCTCACTGTAATGTCCCTCACTGTGGGGTCCCTCGCTGTGGGGTCCCTCGCTGTGGGGTCCCTCGCTGTGGGGTCCCTCGCTGCAGACAGGGATCTAACTGTGGGGTTACTTGCTGTGGGCTCCCTTGCTGTGGGGTACCTCGCTGTGGGGTCCCTCATTCAGTGGGGTCCCTCACTGTAATGTCCCTCACTGTGGGGTCCCTCACTATGGGTTCCTCACTGTGGGGTCCCTCGCTGTGGGGTCCTTTGCTGTGGGTCCCTCACTGTAGGGTCCCTCACTGTGCATCTCTCGCTGTGGGGTCCCTCACTGTGGGTCCCTCACTGTGGGTCCCTCGCTGTGGTCCCTTGCTGTGGGTCTGTGGATCCCTCACTGTGGGGTCCCTTGCTGTGGGATACCTCGCTGTGGGTCCCTCACTGTGGGGTCCCTTGCTGTAGGGTCCCTTGCTGTGGGTCCCTCACTGTGGGGTCCCTCGATGTGGGGTCCCTCGCTCGGTGGGGGTCCCTTGCTGTGTGGTCCCTTGCTTTGTGGGGTCCCTCGCTCGGTGGGATCCCTTGCTGTGGAGTCCCTTGCTGTGGGGTCCCTCACTGTGGGTACCTAGCTGTGGGGTCCCTCTCTGTGGGTTTCTTGCTGTGGGGTCCCTCGCTGTGGGGTCCCTCACTGTGGGGTCCCTGGCTGTGGGGTCCCTCACTCAGTGGGGTCCCTCGCTGTGGGGTCCCTCACTGTAGGGTCCCTCGCTGTGGGGTCCCTCGCTGTGGGGTCCCTCGCTGCAGACAGGGATCTAACTGTGGGGTTCCTTGCTGTGGGGTCCCTTGCTGTGGGGTCCCTCGCTGCAGACAGGGATCAAACTGTGGGGTTCCTCGCTTGGGGGACCCTCGCTGTGGGGTCTCTCCCTGTGGGGTCCCTCACTGTGGGTCCCTCACTGTGGGGTCCCTTGCTGTGGGGTCCTTCGCTGTGGGTCCCTCACTGCAGGGTCCCTCGCTGTGCATCTCTCGCTGTGGGGTCCCTCACTGTGGGTCCGTCGCTGTGGTCCCTTGCTGTGGGTCCCTTGCTATAGGGTCCCTTGCTGTGGGGTCCCTTGCTATGGGTCCCTCACAGTGGGGTCCCTCGCTGTGGGGTCCCTCGCAGTGGGTCCCTCACTGTGCTTCCCCCGCTCGACGTGGTCCCTCGCTGTGCATCCCTCACTGTGGGGTCCCTTGCTGTGGGTCCCTAGCTGTGCATCCCCTGCTGTGGTCCCTCGCTGTGGGTCCCTGGCTGTGGGGTCCCTCACTGTGGGTCCCTCGCTGTGGGGTCCTTTGCTGTGGGGTCCCTCACTGTGGGTCCCTTGCTGTGGGGTCTCTCACTGTGGGGTCCCTCGCTGTGGGTCCCTCACTGTACATCCCCTGCTGTGGTCCCTCGCTGTGGGTCCATGGCTGTGGGGTCCCTTGCTGTGCGTCCCTCGCTGTGGGTCCCTCGCTGTGGGTCCCTTGCTGTGGGTCCCTCTCTGTGCATCCCCTGCTGTGGTCCCTCGCTGTGGGTCCCTTGCTGTGCGGTCCCTCACTGTGGGGTCACTTGCTATGGGTCACTCACTGTGGGGTCCCTCGCTGTGGGTCCCTCGCTGTGGGTCCCTCATTGTGGGTCCCTCGTTGTGGGTCCCTCGCTGTTGGGTCCATCGCTGTGGGTCCCTTGCTGTTGTCCCTGCAGCTGGTGATCTGACGGTGCTCTGATGCACTGGACCTTCTGCAGCTGTAGATTGTAGTAAGGGTCAGAGGTCATGGTGTGAGGCACTTTCCGAGATGTCCCTCCGCCTTTAGACACCTGTGCCTGCTCTCAGTCCCACCATGACTGGTGCGGTCATCAGGGGCCCCCGCCACTAGGAGAGGGGGCACCAACAGGAGGCCATGGAGGCCGCTTCATTTATTCATTCTATGGCTGCGGAAGCCAGTTTTTGTCGCGACAGGAGCTTGAAATGAAAAAATCGTGGAATATTATCAAGAACAGCATTAAAATTATCACCGCTTTAGGGACAGGAAACTGCCGCTAAAAAGGCGATAATGGGCTTGATAATATGCCCTTGAGAATTCCCATAGAAGCCCAGGTTCTGGTGTTAACCTGGGCTTCTATGGGAATTCACAAGGGCATATTATGAATCCCATTATCGCCGCTTTAACAGCAGTTTCCTGCCGATAAAACGGCGATAATTTAACGCCATTTCTTGATAATATGCCCCATCCTGCTGCTGCAAAGCCTGCACCGACCAGGAGCTGGATCGGTGCTTTGGAGATCTGTTTATAAAGGTCGGTGTTCATGACGATGGCTTCCGTCTGCGAGGAAGCAGCTCTTCTCCTACCGCACGAGAGCCTGTTTCATATTATCATCTTTTCCCCGCTTTCCTGCTTAAGATGTTGATGTTTTTCGAGCATGTCTTTATTTTATTAGAAAAGCATGTTTCTAACCCATTCTGCTCATGGAGCCAAACACAGTGTGATACAAACTACCATAAATAAGTGGTAACAACTTGAAAAGATTTTAAGCATGGGCGGAAAATCCGTTCCGCTCGCGGATTTTGCGGATTTTTAGTAAATTCGCAATCCGCGAACTCTTAAGAATTTACCGAAAATCCGCAAATTCGCACGCAGCGGATTTTTTTGCTTGGTGATACAATATTGCGGCATGCGGCGTTCACTTACCGTCATTCAGCGTTTGCTGAGTTGTTTTTCTCGATATTTTGCGAGTGCTGCGCCATTTTAGATCTTGCTGCAGGATCCCGCGGGAGTTTGGCGACGCATCGCGAGAGTTTGCAATTGAGAACATGTAGATGCGGCGGGCAGCAACAATCTCGCACTCGCAAAATTACAAAATTTGCAATTCTGCACAAGAAATCCACCAGCAAGCAGCATAAACCTTCTGAAAATGATGATTTTTATCAGAATAACTCCTCAGGTTGACATATGCATGCAATTTTTTGGATTTGAGGCCTTTTTGACTTTCTTTGGATCACTTTAGATTAGAAATCAACTTTCACAAGTAAGTTTGTTTGGGGCATTACAGTTGCTGTTCGGCAGAAAAATGAGTTTTGCAAAACTGAAAGCACTCAGCAGGTGCAAAAGCTCACTCATCATTAGTAACCATTCCCTGTAGTGCTTCCTGAGGGGCCCCTCCAGAGTTCAGTTGCCTACTTTTGTTTGGGGCATTACAGTTGCTGTTCTGCAGAAAAACGAGTTTTGCAAAACTGAAAGCACTCAGCAGGTGCAAAAGTTCAAACTCATCATTAGTAACCATTCCCTGTAGTGCTTCCTGAGGGGCCCCTCAAGAGTTCAGTTGCCTACTTTTGTTTGGGGCATTACAGTTGCTGTTCTGCAGAAAAACGAGTTTTGCAAAACTGAAAGCACTCAGCAGGTGCAAAAGTTCAAACTCATCTTTCGTAACCATTCCCTGTAGTGCTTCCTGAGGGGCCCCTCAAGAGTTCAGTTGCCTACTTGCAACTATTCTATGACCATGCTCTGACTCTCACAGCAGGCTCATAGAATAGCTACAAGTAGGGCACAAAGGTCCTGGGAAAAATTATTGCACTGCAACAGAAAGCAAATTACAGATAAGGAAGCAGGTGCCAGACAGGAACTTTAAATTCAGTGACACATTAATCAACCCCAAATTAATTCATGTCAGTTCTACAGTGATGAATCAGAGGGTGGCAGTGATCTACCAGAGGGTGGCATGGGTGAATCAGAGAGTGGCAGTGGTGAAACAGAGGGTGCTGTGAACCTGTGATGATGAACCAGATGTAGAAACAACAAAGTCGCGACCATTGCGAGCCGACAAGTAAGTTTGCAATTGCGAACTGGTACAAAACCCTCGCGTACTGGCAGAAACCCTTGCGAACACGAAAAAAAAAATCTGCAAATTCGCGAGAATTCGCGGATTTTGCGGATTGCGAGTTCGCAAATACGCAAATTCGCAAACGCCAGATTCGCAAAATTCGCCCATGCTTAAAAGATTTATGTTTGAATGCATTAATGAATATAATACACACTTTAGTTGTACACACTACTAAACAGACATCCTTTTCGGTTAAACCTGACAGGCACTCTGGGCCCCGACAAAAGTGCATTATAGCAGGATATCCGCCCCTTCTCCTGTGCCCCCGCCCCCACTGATGGCTGATGTCACCTGACAGCACTAGAGCCTTCCTTCAACATGTGAGTCCGGGAGAAGCTGAGAAGACGGTGTTTAGGGCAGTGCTTAATTTGTAAAAAACATAGTGCCGGGCACTCGACAGGAGGACACCAGAGCTTGCACCATCCATTGCCCCTGGCCGTACTGCCAATGACAGCACCAACACACTACTAATCATCACACTCTTAAAAGTGTGACAATTCATACTATTACAGGCCCCCAAAGCTATGAGAATAGCTTTGGAGGCAAAAAATAATATTTGGAAATGTAAATTGAAATAATAAACAAAAGTTGTTGAGCCCGTATCTAAATTGGCAGACACCGCTACCATGTGGCAGAAAGTCATAAGCCCCGGAACTGGCAATTAAGTGCCACTTCTGAGCACCAAAAAGCACTGGCACAAATTAAGCACTGGTTTAGGGAAGGCCTGCCTCTTAAATCAGCAGTGCGACTGTGACCAAGTCTGCATTGAGAGCTCCTCACCACCAGCGTTGTGACTGCGGACAGACAGACTGACGTGGCTACTGTACAGCAGTGGAACAGACACAGAGACACTTCTGAAGGAGAGCGGCAGCTGCATTATTTTCCTCCACCTAGTTGCATCAGTGGAGTTTTGTGACTTTACTAGACACAAGTTAATATTAGATTAATGCTACCACAATAATGTCACACCAAAGGTGCAACCCATATATTCCTAAAACTACCATTTGTTTCTAGGTTAGTTCTCGTGGATTTCTGGTGATGTGCAGCAGGTTTAAGATTTTCTTAGAGTTTCCTGGTGCTCAAATGGGTGTCGTTTCTGATGTTTATATGTTTTCCTCGTCTTTACAGCTTGATTTTGCTTGTGAAAAAGTGTCACTCATAGTGGTTAAAATGTCACTCATAATTACACTGATTTTAAGAAAGTTCTACACCTAGCAACCTGAAACCTTGGCAGCTATGGCTCTGTTTCAACCCAGCTGTCAGCTGAGCAGAGCGCACATGCACCTGCCCTCTCCAGGCACAACAGAGACCTGTACCGCCATAATGTGGACTACAAGTCCCAGCATTGCTTGAACCACACCAGGTGCCGCCGGTGAGAAGGGGGCGTGGCCATCACGCGTATAGTGCTGCCTCTCCCGCCGCCGCACGGAAATCATGCGGGCGGCGGCCGGGCAAAACTCTGGCCTGCCCTTGCCCGTCAGTGCCAGGAAGCAGGGCAGGGCCACCTCTTTTCCATCTGCCATTAGGTGCTGAACTGTCTGAGGTTGAGGACTCAAAGGTATTGTGTAACAGCACGCTTCTACCTAAGCTCAATAATTGCGAGCAGACTGCCTACCTGGACCAGAGGGTTGTAATCTATGCCCCAAAATCCCTGCCATTTTCCCCAATTACTTGCATGATCTGTCTGGTGTTGGTTAGTTAAGGAGCGTCTGAAACAGGAGAACCTTGTATTCTGATGTTTGTAGGGCTATTATTTTATCAGCTTTACCTAAGTTTAGGCCAATGGGGAAAATAAAAACACTGGAAGAAAGTGGGGAGGGGAGCAAGGGTGGGGTAAGACGTGATAATAGGGGAAAAAATGCAGAGAAATCCGAAAAATCTGCTGCTAGTAATTGTGTATTGAACCGGATAGACACCCTGATAAGTGAGTGTGAGGATATTTTAAAATCCACACCCCTGACAAATGCAACTGTACACAAAAAAACTATCCTTAGGGAGAGGCAACCAGAGAAGCCGGCCATTCCTGATATGTTTCGCAAACCAAACAAAAGACTGGTAACTAACTCCAATGACAGGGAATGTGTTCCCATGAAAACACTCCTTTCTAACAACGGGCCGATAAAGGTACAATCAGTTATAGATCACATAGATCCAATAGTCATTTGTACCAATAGATTTCAGCCACTGTCAAACTCTGATGACACAAATGAGGGGGGAGGGGATAGACTTGTGACGGCCCAACCCCCAGTGACTGTAGCTACACACAAGCAAAATATAGCACCAGGACCTTGTCCAGAATGAAAAAATTTGTTCCAAGAAGTCACCACATTAAGACTCGAAGTGGGGACTATGAGAGGCATGATAGAGAAGTTATATATAATGGTCAAATCCCTATTATCAGATACAAACAGTAGAGGTATTGGAAACATACAGGAAAGTAGCCACATGATAGACTTACAGGGCCCCACGGCTACCGCCCCTTTGGTTTTACCGACTATCCCATACATTGCTAACAACATACCTGGGAGCTACTCAGATCAAGCTAAGCTAAGCAGCAATACGACTACACCAGCGATGGCCAAGCACCACCCACACTGAATAGCAAGTAATAGTACTAAGTCTAGAAAGGAAGCAGTGTTAAGGGCCTATCCACCTCCTAGTAGCATTACTTCATCGAGTACAGATTTACCGCAGTGGGGTTCTCTGATGGGGTCAAAAGTACAGAACACACACAACAGAGCTAACCCCTCAGAATTTATATGGTAATTGTGCAAAAACATGACGCACGTAGAGGGATAGAGAACGGGGACTCCTTAACCAATAAAGCCATTCACTGGATAAGGTATGTTAGAGTTTGCTTCTTGGTGATAAGGGACGATATAGTGGCAGCGAGAAGGTTAACCTCCCCAAACGATCACCACAACTGTATTGAGCTTATCATAAAAAGTATAGATCTAGTTCAGAACCTCTTTATACTAGAGTTTCGTTCCAGTCCCCCGGAGCATTCGACAATCCAATTTAGATGCTCCCCGCCTAGCATTAGCAATGACAAGATGCCCAGCCGAAGACTATATAGCACGCAGGGATGCTCCACCCTTGATAACAACAACTGACTAAGAAAACAGAAACGTCTAGCCCAATCCTTGGGATCTGCTATGCTAGCCCTAAAGATCTCACAGTAGGGCAGACATCGCTCTTTAAGATGGACCTGGCTTTTCCTACCCAGATAGAAGGTACACTGGAGGTAGGCATCCCCACATCACATACACCCATGAAACGACTGCCTCTAGGTACACCTTCACCCACGAACCGTATGTTGAGTTGGAATATTGCAGGTCTTAGTACGAAGTTGGGCTCTCCAGAATGGCATGCATTCATAGAGGAATATGATATCTACCTCTTCCAAGAAACCTGGGCAGAAACACCCCTTTTCTGTGCTGGATACCTAAACTATCATATCACGGCCGTACGTTTAAACAATTGGTCAGAATGTTCAAAACATTGAATACAAATTAAAGTGTGGATTAAACAGAACAAATAACAGCTCACCACAGATAGAAATTAATTCAAAAATGGAAATTTAATTTCCATATGATACCAGCATAAAATGCTATTGTAATTCAAAGCATTATTGGGTAATTCAACATTACTTATTGGTAGTGCTCATAGGTGTAGGAAAAGGAAGATTCAATGTAGTGATAGTGAGTTAATAGGTGAGGGACAAGGTAAAGGTGTTTATGACAAGAAATACAATACACAGTATGTACAGATAGACCTTTCCAGCATATATAAGGTCACATAGTTTCTATATATACATTGCTCAGGTGTACTTTCAATCAATACATTTGGTTCTATGAGCATGTGGGAGTTTAGTGAGACGGTCTACGTTTCGACCCCTGCGGAGAGGAGGGTGAGTGGTTGCCTCACAATGGGGTCTTCATCAGGACGGAGGAGCACTTGTGTAATAGGAAATACTGTTATCGTTCAATCCAGGTAGGGCTTTGGCAAGGCTCCAGAGTTAAATTGTTCAACAGACAAAGGGGAAGGTATCTCCCATTGCTGGCAAAGGTTAATCGGGATGCGAGCATGCTTGACGCGGCTCTGTAGCTCCATGAGCTACGGAGACGCATCAAGCAGACTCGCATCCTGATTAACCTTTTCTGAGGATCCAAGTGAGCCTGAAACTGCAAAAAAAAAGAATTATTTCATCAATTTGAAAATACATATCTGGTTTCACCATGGGCTGAAACTTTGGATTGTGTTACGTGTCCTTTTTTTCCTACTTTGGCTCATTCTTGTTTTAAGTTTGGAAAAACTGATAGATGGAAAATATAGTAAAATGGACATAGCAAGTAAGAACATCAACTTGCTCCTGAAACCGCACAAATCATCTCATCGTGATAAAAGAGACCTGTCATCAGTGAACATCACAGCCGCTCCTATACCAGGTGGTATAGCATGGGACAGAACTGATTATGATATCTATGGCCCTGTAGAGCTGTTGACGATTCTACATCAATTAAGGATTCCTTGAGTGACTTTGTTTCACCTAGTTCATTTTCTGATGATTGCGACTTTGAGACTGTTAATAACATGATGACAGACTTAGAAATATCAGCAAAATTTACAAAACATGAATATAGAAAATTTCCATATTTTACATGTTTTAATGTCACAAACCCAGAAAGCTTTTACTTCAAAAATGTTTATAAGACAGGCATGGAAAGTATGTTGACAAATACAAAACAAATGTATCCTGCAGCTTTATTCTCAATTGTCCACATTAGGCTTTGACTTTTAGAAAGACAACATTGAGACAAAAACAGTTTGGGGCACAAAATACTGGCAGGTACAAGGTTTAGAAGCATTATTCAGAGCCTGCATCATCCCAGAACAAATACTGTTCTTAAATGAAACTGTTCAACAGACATCTTGTATTGGGATTGCTAAGATAAAAGATTTAAACAAACCGTCCATACCTAAACCCACACCTGATAGTAATTTAACTTCAGATGAGGAGGTTGACATAAATTATATTTTACTTCAAAACAGAACAAATCCTGATTGGAAAAAATGGTTAATCTGGCCCACAGACACGAATAACTGTCAAGATAGATTCCTGAACAAAACACAAGTGTTTAATGTAACTCGGCCAGATCCAAGATATATCCAGAGACAACATCCAGGGATAATAACAACTTCAGTGTAGGAAAACTGTGCCTTGAATGGCAACAAAAATCCACACTCCCAAATATAAATCAACACTTATCTTTGCTTAAAGATGGCGTTGATTTACGAGAATTCTTACTTGGTCCTCATAGTCAACGTCATAAACGTTTCAAATACGCTGGTATATACGCTGCTTATAATGAAGCATGGAAAGTCACGCAAATGGAAACAGCTGAAAGAATACGAGAAATTGATTGTATTAATTTAGAGAAAGCACTCTCTGTAGTTGACAATGGGTTAACAACTCTGTCGTCCAGAATTTATTCTTTGGACAGCATTGTGTCCTCTGCCATAGACATAATGGAACAGGACTTGCTAATGTTACAACATGGCCAGTCTCAGTTACGTTCTATAATGCTTTTAGGCTGGACGTTAAAAAACCTTAGTTCTGGCTATATGCCTTGGCGTAATCAACACTACGTCATTGTTTTCTGTATTTAATCTTACAGATAAACAAATCTCTGTGGCACAGAAGAGAGCAGACTATACGGTGCTGAGCATAGAAAAACTGGAGAGATTACCATTGACCGTTTCTGAGAAACCATCATTTGAATGGATAATACATGGCACTATCACGGTACCAGTGACGATTTTCCAGTTTCAGTGCTTAAAACATATACCAGCAGGCCTGTATGAAAGATTGGGTAAAGAATACATTAAGTTGACCTGGGATTTACCATACACACACAAATGTTGGAGTGGGGGAAAGGAGGTATTTCTTAGTGGTAAAAATTGTAAAAACTCCCTAAGCGGTAAACTGTTGTGTCAAGGTATTAATTTACACGGAGCCTGCGAGGGTTCTTCAAATAACCTTTCTTGCCACCTGCAGGGTTCACCCACAGCAGTGATAGATCCAATTTTTAGGCAGCTTTCCAATGGTAGCTACATTATGTTGAATGATCACAGCTGTTGTGGCATGATGCCAGGGACTGCATATCTCGTAAGTGTGTCAGCCAGGGTCACTTGTTGTATGCAAGTATTGTTTCCTAAAACTAAGGAAGACAGGGAGTCACCACTATGGACTTCACTGAACATCTCTTCTATACAAATTGATACTTTAAGCAGAAGGAAAGCCATTCTTTTACAAAAAACTGTGCCACTGACCTCGTCCAGAGAGACGTATGATCTGCAAGTTGCATAGACTTCTGCAGAGATACATGCATTATTATCAACAAACTGCCCAGTCCATTTCGCAGAAATGTTAGGTAGTATCTTAAACATTTCTGATACCAGCGGTATTGTACATGTATTTAAGACAATTTTTTCAGGACTGTTAGCACCATTTGAAGCTGTCCTGGGCATTTTTCCTAACTTCATACACTCTTTGTTCGGCGGCCTGCCTCTTATTTTGGGACTCGTAGCATGAATCTTATTTTTATTCCTCCTGCTCCGTTATGGCAAATCCGGCCACCAATGAAAATTAAATCAGCATGGAGAATGCGCTCCAGGCCATGAGGTATCATGACAGAATAACACAGATCCTTGGCTTGGCTCATTTAAGAGATCAGAATACCACATGGTTTCTGTCATTGAGACCAATCTGGCAAGATTGCATCTTACCTGTTCTACGATGCTTGCCTTGTGGAGAGCAATGCGTGTTAGATATCTGTCCAACACTACCATCGGCAATGCCAACGGATGTTGACGCATTACTGGGCCCGGTAACGGCTCACGTGTTGTGTTGCCCTCAACGGCTACCAATCCTGATGACGGCATTCATTGAGATCTCACCGGCAAATCCACCTGGAGTTGAGATACGCGGACTAACAGGCACACAGGTACCATCTGCTATGAACATTGCTAATGCTGCTGACGCTGACGGCGATGCTTCACATCTGTTTACAATTGACCTTCTTACTGAAGTGGCTGAACTTTCATCTTCTGAGGTAGACGATTTCTTTGCCAGCCTTGATGACTTAACGTTTTCTCCTGGCACCGAGAATAACCTTTGAAATTAGCACACATCGTTCTTTCGAACTCTGAAATTTGACCTTCACTTTTTCAAAACAAAAGCTTCCAAGTTTGGAAGTCTATTTTCACTACAATTTATTTGACTTTTTTCTAAAACAAACTGAACTTTGGCACTAAGTAATCTGCTTAAAGTAGAACTATTCGTAGAGAACAAGAATTCTTTGACTACTTCCTAGAAACAATATTGACCTAATGCACAAATCGAACTAGCTTGTATATTCTGCTATGGGATGGTCTCGACTTTTTTTCTGTATCTAGTGCCATTTCATAAATGTACATTTCGTGATTCATTTGGTTAGCATATAAATATCAATCATATGCTTACATTGAAATCATTGCTTTTAGATGCATACTGTACAAATGCTCATTCCGTGTATGACCAGTTTTTCAATACATTTCATGTATTTTTTGGGTGGGATTGTAAAAACACATGCTCTAGCTTATATGTTTTTAGTACTTGAACGTAGATGTACATGATAACATGGAGGGTACACAGACATAATATCGAAATTTAAATATCGATATACAATTATATCGAAGTTTAAATATCGATGTAACACAATATCGAAGGTAAGTAATATCGACACTATTTAATATCGATATCAGTAATATCGAAGTTAAATATATCGATGTGTAGTAATATCGATGTAAATAATTTCGATGTTACTAATATCGATTTTCTAATAATGTTTTTGTATATTATAATGCATATAATATGTTTTTAAGTATTTATTTATGTAATATAATTAAATTTAGCATTTTAGTTCAGTAGCGGGTTGTGGGTTTATAGGGGAATAGGGTGGGAAGTAATTTAATTATGTTAAAATAAGTATTAATTAGTAGGAATGAATAATTAATTTTAATTATTGGTAATTAATTTTAATTAATTGGAATTATTTATAATTAATAGATTAATTGATAAATATGTTATGTAGCGGGTTGTGGGTTTATAGGGGAATAGGGTGGGAAGTAATTTAATTATGTTTAAATAAGTTTAATTAGTAGGAATGAATAATTAATTTTAATTAATTGGTAATTACTTTTAATTAATTGGTAATAAATTATAATTAATAGATTAATTGATAAATATGTTATGTAGCGGGTTGTGGGTTTATAGGGGAATAGGGTGGAAAGTAATTTAATTATGTTAAATTAAGTATTAATTAGTAGGAGTTATAAAATAATTTTAATTAATTGATAATTAATTTTAATTAATTGATTAATCGATAAATATTGATTAATTGATAAATATGTTCTGTAGTGGGTTGTGAGTTTATAGGGAAATAGGGTGGGAAGTAATTTAATTATGTTAAAGTATTAATTTGTAGGAATTATTAAATAATTTTAATTAATTGGTAATTATTTTTAAATAATTAATAATTATTTTGTTAATAGTTTATTTTTTGTATAATAAATGTTATTTTTTTATTTATAAGTATGTTATTTTAACTCCTACGCTATCCAACACTTTCCCTACTGTTGCACTCTCTGGAGTGGGAATAGTAATTTTAACCCCTACGCTATCCAACATTTTCCCTACTGTTGCACTCTCTGGAGTTGGAATACTAATTTTTAACCCTATGCTATCCAACACTTTCCCTACTGTTGCACTCTCTGGAGTGGGAATAGTAATTTTTACCCTTACGCTATCCAACACTTTCCCTACTGTTGCACTCTCTGGAGTGGGAATAGTAATTATTACCCTTACGCTATCCAACACTTTCCCTACTGTTGCACTCTTTGGAGAGGGAATAGTAATTTTTACCCCTACGCTATCCAACACTTTCCCTACTGTTGCACTCTCTGGAGTGGGAATAGTAATTTTTACCCCTACGCTATCCAACACTTTCCCTACTGTTGCACTCTCTGGAGTGGGAATAGTAATTTTTACCCCTACGCTATCCAACAATTTCCCTACTGTTGCACTCTCTGGAGTGGGAATAGTAATTTTAAACCCTACGTTATCCAACACTTTCCCTACTGTTGCGCTCTCTGGAGTTGTAATAGTAATTTGTACTCATACGCTATCTATGTTTATAATTTTATTATTATTAATTTTATGTTGTTATTAATTGTTATTTATAATATTAATTTATGTTTATAAAATTATTTATATATATTCAATGTATGTATTTTTTTGTACTTTTATGTTGTTATTAATTGTAATTTATATTAATATTGTATGTATATACATTTATTTTTATATTATTATATTTTTATATAATTATAAGTTATTAAAATAATTAATTTAGATTTATTATTAATGAAAAATATACTATGTATTATACATTTATTAATAATTATTATTTTTTACATTAATTGTTAATATTTTATAATATAATATATTTTTAAACATGTTTATTACATCCATAATTATTATTTTGTTAATACGACAATTTTATTTAATTAAAAGATAACGATATTTAACAAAAAACGATATATTTTACATTCGATATTTTTTTTCCGATATTTTGGTACTTACCTTTTTAAAGATAGCATCCCGATATTTTGTCCTTCGATATTTTTGTTGCGATATATTTGTATATCGATAATGTGTCTGTCGATAATTAGTCAGATATTCAACATGGAGTGTGTGTTGTGGAACATTTTAGGACCTATTGTAATTTTCCCGATTCATGCCCTTATAAAGGTATAAATCACTATGTCCTTATATAGGCATAAGAATCATAACCATATTTAGACATAGCTCATGCAGTCCGAATACGGCAGGGCTACTTCCACGAGTTCCGAAAATCTACAACGATTTCCTGGAAAACTCAGATTCAACGGCTAGGGGCTTTCCCTTGTTCGAATACTGACTTGTCCAAGAACTCATGGTGTTTTCGAAGAACTGAGAGTCTTTAATGACGCTGTTATGTCCACCTTTACGTCAAACTCGGCAACTTCAAGGTATAAATATGCCCACACTTGCCTTAGCAAACACACAGTGGTTTGGAGCAGTTCGACTATCTACTTTGCCGACGCGCCCTGCTACAGCAAGTGCCGAAGGAAGCCGACCGTCCAGCAGACGCACTAAGAGAGACGCTGTCTTTTCTCCTGCTAAGAAATCCAGCTCCAGTGTTTCCAGGCTACCCTTGCAGGTTGCTGGAAAATCGAGTCTTGAGCCTGACCTTCTTCTTTCCAAATCAAGATACGGAGCTGTTTAGACCCTAAGTGAAATCTTGGGCAGATTCTTGGCAAAAAAATACTACATTTATGCTACACCTCACTTACTTCTTCCCTCGTACTAAGCTTAGGTTAGGTACATCGGGGTAGGCGTATTTTAGAAGCACCTGTTGAGTACTTTTAGCCTCTGTTATTTATGTATGTATTTATCTATGCTTTAGGAACCATACAATGCTCTTACAGTATTATTTCAATCTACTCTTTCTACTGTATGCATTATATTTTACAACCACTTTTACAATTGTAGCAGTTCATTTCTTATGCTTGAGCAAGAAGACTGTTCAATAAATTCTTTTATTGAAAACGCCCGTCTTTCTATCTTCTCTGCACCTCTGGTGAAACTAAGCATGCACGATTGACTCAGTGAAATATCTATCTATTGTTTCCACAACTCTGATTATCAGTTTTATCTTGGGGAAACAAAGTTGTCATGTTTATGCGGTTGTCAGAAACTAATCCTTTCATGTGAATTCAAGAAAGTTTCTATTGACCTCTGAGCTAGCTGGCACTCACAATTAAGTCTAATATCTTTCTATGGAGACCTAGTAGACCTAAGTCCTATGTCACATCTATAGGATATATTATTCCAATGCGTAGAGCCTATAGGGAATATAGGAACTGCACTACAATACTAGCTTTGCCAGGTCAAATTATCACATATATGTACTCCTTGATCCCACTAAGAAGAGTAGATTTGGATACGTTAACAGCATGTCGTCAGAAGAAAGATGAAAGTGTATCCGACTTCTTCACTAGATTTGAAGGGGGGTTTCTAGATTTTAGTGGTCAAGGCTTGTCGATGGAGGAAGGCTTCTGATTGTTCGTTAACAGGTTTGCTACTAACCTGCTTCTTGAGATCGAGACTTGCTTGCAGGCTTGGGAAAGCACTTGGACTACCTCCTCCCCATCTGTGATATTAAGTATAGCACAGTACTATGAGTACAGAGAGAACAAAGAGAAGAAAAATGTAGAGAAGAAAAATAAGGATTTGAAGACAAAGGTATTGATGCAGTAGGTGTTGCGGTGCAGTGGTAGAGGGAGGGGGATTGGCTCGGCCTGACAGTTGCCCCGTCCTAGCAGGAATACTACGCCCATGGGGCCAATTTAATATGTGTATTGTAAAGAGGAGGAGCATTGACGAAGTGAGTGTCTGACGCTGTTGCAAAGGGTTGAGGCTCCTAGAGGACAGGGGTCACATTGGGAAAGGATGGGCAGAAGTTGGATATGGTGGGGGCCGGAGAGGTGAGGAGCAGCCAGGTCAGTCTGAGCAGAACTATTTTGATGATCCGAGGGGGCACCAGTATTATCATCATGATTATGACTTGGACGAAGTGACGGGACTTAGCCATGGCTAGGACAGCCAGGGGCAGGTTGAGGGATTAGTTGAGATCCCTGTGGACCAGCAAGGACCCTATGTCACTGCTGATCTGCAGGGCTCAGTGAAGAAATTCTTGGTGGACACAGGCGGAATGAATAACTTTGTTTCAAGTTCCCTGTTGTTCCCAACATCATTGCTCTTCTGACCATCATTCCTCCCTTTGCAACACACTTCTCAGTCATTGATTTGAAGAATGAATTCTTTAGCATTCCAATACACCCAGAAAGTTGGCATTATTTGGATTCTCTCTGGTTGGCAGAAGTTTTAAACTCTGTCAGGCTCATCAGGGCTATACATAAAGTCCCAGTGTTTACAGCCAAGCTTTGAAAGGTCAATTGGACTCCCTTGTCCTTCCCTCAGGTAATGCTCTATTACAGTATGTGGATGACCTTATGATAGCTTCAGATACTGAAAAGGGTTGCAGGGATGCAATGGTAAATTATTACTACATTTGGCTCATCATGGACATAAAGTGTCCCTCTCCAATTTTCAGTATTGTCAACAGGAGGTCAACTACTTAGGTCACCTATTGCCGAAGGAGAGAAGGAGACTAACACCTCAGCACATTGCTGCCATAACCACGATGCCTATCTCTAAGACATGAGGTGTGCACACTTTTATAGGCATTACCTTCTATTGTCGTCACTGGATCCCTCACTTTTATTTACTGACACAACCTCTACTGCGCCTAACCACTAAAGATGTGCATGAACCCTTGCCCTGGATTGCCTTTGAGCAATTAAAGATAGCGCTCTGCTTCTCAGCTGCACTTGGCACCCCAGACTACCTCAAGCCGTTCGTGTTGATTGTACACAAAACGGCTGGCTGTGCGCTCTCTGTCTTCACACAGGCCTTTGAAGGTAAGCAAAGGCCATGTGCCTATTTCTCTGCTCTGCTTGACAACATCACTCAAGCCCTCCTGAGCTGTTTGAGAGCTGTCTCGGCAGTGGCCATTTCAATTTGACAATCGGTAGGGCTTATCCTTGAAACTGATCTCACAGTCATGGTCCTGCATGCTGTGGATACACTTTTGAATAGAACAAAGACCCAGCACCTTACCAGTGCATGTCTTACTGGCTACGAGCTGACCCTGTTTGCACCACCCGTCACCATCAAGAGATGTGCCTCTATGAACCCAGCCATGCTACTTCCCCTCCTGTCTGAGAGTGAGCAGACGTACGTGCATGATTACATCTACCTTACGGAGGAAGAAACAAAGGGACAGGTAGACTTGACTGATGCTTCCCTATTTGAACCCCAAGGGGAGCAATATGTCGAGGGCTCTTGTTTCAAATTACCAGATGGCACGACAACAGTAGCCTATGCTATCACCATCCTATGCACTGTAGTTGAGACATCTCGAGTTCCCTAAAAATCAGCGCAAGCTGCAGAGTTAGTGGCCCTTCTTTGTGCCTGCGAGTGAGTGAAGGACTGGCTGTCAATATAAATACTGACAGCCAACACGCGTTCGGAGTGGCCCATAATTTTGGGTGGCTTTCGGAGGAAAGGGGGTTCCTAAGATCTCACGGAATGAAGATACAGAACGGTCCACTAATACACAGACTTTTGTCAGGCTTGACACTCCCTAAGAGATTAGCAATAGCGAAGTGCAATGCTCAAAAGCAATAACAGATGATATTGGAAGAGGTAATGCATTTGCAGATCAGACAGCAAAGGAGACAGCCCAGACTAAAATGAAGAGGATGTTTGTGGCAGGTCCAGCTAGATGGGAGCCTGAAAATGGGATTTTTGAGGATACTCTGGAGAATGTAAAAGAAATCCAGAGTGAGCCAACAATTAAAGAGTAAGAAATATGGCAAGAGAGTATGGCTAATTTGAATTAGGATAGGTGTTGGACGGACAAATCCGGGAAGCAGAGATGAATGCTACCGGATGCATATGTCCTCCGTGTGGTCACCATGGTGCATGGGCCAGCAAACATTAGTGCGAAGGGGATTTGCAGGCTGTTAGACCCTGTATGTTGAAATGACAACATTCTCAAAGTTGCAGCTCACCTGGTCAAGTACGGTATGGTTTGTTTATTACACAACCCTGGCAAGTGTACTCCTAATCCTATTGGCATTTTTGCACTGCATTCCTTCCCTTTTGAGCTTCTCAAAATAGATTGCATTGAAATGGAACAAGTCAATAACTTACAATATGTGTTGGTCGTTGTGCATTCAGTAAATGGGCTAAGGCTTGCCCCACGAAAGAGAACACTAACATGGCGATGGGGAAGGTACTCTTGAAGGAGTTCTTCCCACGTTTTGGTTTGCCCCGCTTGATCTGGAGTGACAACAGCAGCCACTTCAATGCTAAGTTCATCCAGTTGGTGTGTGATGTATTACACATTAGACAAATGTTCCATGCAGCAAATCAGCCCGAGTCAGCAGGCCTGGTTGAGAAGTATAATGGTACTCTCAAACTGAAATTGGATAAGATCACAGAGAGCACAGAATTGCAGTGGCCAGATGCTTTACCCATAGCATTAATGTCCACGAGAGTCACGGCTCACTCGAGAACAGGATTGTCCCCATATGAGGTTGTGTTTTGACTCCCGGGAAATGTTTGAAGCGTCCCGCGACCGCCAATATTTTCTGAGATAGAATACCCCTTGTTTATCGATTACCTTTTTGAGTTGACTGAAAATGTGTGTTCTATTCACCAACAGATTGCTGAGAGTTTGCAGCAACTTCTAGAGGCTCCTGGCCACCAGATATGGCCTGGAGACTGGATTCTCGACCGCACTTTTCAAAGGAGCAGCTTGGAGCCGCGCTTGAAGGTACCTCTGCAGGGCCTTTTGGTCACTAGGACAGCTGTGAAATTCGACAACTGGAAGAACTGGATCCACAGCACTCATCGTGAGAGGGGTCCCCTTCCGCTGCACTACGACCAGTTGGTCGCAGTTAGGATTGGGGATTGTGAAGGGGAGCAAGTGTCATGGTTCATTCCCCTCACGTGGGCTCTGATGGAGGAAGAGAGTAATGCAGTGCTGACTGAAGCGGTGACACCTGAAATTAAGGCAATCCAGGAGCCCCAGCCTGTTGGCCCACCTGTGATTGAGTCACATCCAGCTGAGACCTAATACACTGATTTGCCTGAGTCTGACCCTTCGCCCTCTGGTACCCTCGTTTTCTGACCTTGAAGTGCCTGACGTGTTGTGATACAATTTGTGCCCCTGTTAGAGAACCAGTGCACCAAAGGGTACCAACGTTAGTTCAAAGGCAGGGGGATTGGTGCATTAGTCAGACAGACACCAAAGAGAGCAAGTGGACTATGTTTCCGAGGAGACAATACTTTGCCCTGCAACGTGGAATGTAATTACGAGCTGGATGAACAGCTCCTCCGATGGTGATCAAAAGCACCAACGTTTAATGAACAATATGTTGTTTCAATCCCTTGTTTACTCCAGTGTAAGTCTCTCCACGGTTTCACAGAATTTATCCTTTTGGTTGTTCTGGGAAGGACATGGCTTTTGTAGTTCGGACTGGACTGTTCCCATGAGGCTCAGGGTCAGAGCTGATTTGCATATCGCCATTGTCTAACCCAGGGTGGTGTGGAGTGCAAAATAACGATGGATTTAGGCCCAGATCCTTGGACTGGGGCGAGTGTGTGACATTGATCCACATTCGGTCCATCACTTGTTGTGTTTGCAATTTCCGCCATAAGTGCGCTGGGGATGCCCAGACGTGGGTCCCAGGCACTCCACACCACTGGAGTCAAGCTAGCCGGGCTGATGAGAGGTGTTACCTCGAAACCGGTCCGGTCCTCGGATGCTTGATTCCGTTCTGGGAAGGACATGGCTTTTGTAGTTCGGACTGGACTGTTCCCATGAGGCTCAGGGTCAGAGCTGATTTGCATATCGCCATTGTCTAACCCAGGGTGGTGTGGAGTGCAAAATAACGATGGATTTAGGCCCAGATCCCTGGACTGGGGCGAGTGTGTGACATTGATCCACATTCGGTCCATCACTTGTTGTGTTTGCAATTTCCGCCATAAGTGCGCTGGGGATGCCCAGACGTGGGTCCCAGGCACTCCACACCACTGGAGTCAAGCTAGCCGGGCTGATGAGAGGTGTTACCTCGAAACCGGTCCGGTCCTCGGATGCTTGATTCCGTTCTGGGAAGGACATGGCTTTTGTAGTTCGGACTGGACTGTTCCCATGAGGCTCAGGGTCAGAGCTGATTTGCATATCGCCATTGTCTAACTCAGGGTGGTGTGGAGTGCAAAATAACGATGGATTTAGGCCCAGATCCTTGGACTGGGGCGAGTGTGTGACATTGATCCACATTCGGTCCATCACTTGTTGTGTTTGCAATTTCCGCCATAAGTGCGCTGGGGATGCCCAGACGTGGGTCCCAGGCACTCCACACCACTGGAGTCAAGCTAGCCGGGCTGATGAGAGGTGTTACCTCGAAACCGGTCCGGTCCTCGGATGCTTGATTCCGTTCTGGGAAGGACATGGCTTTTGTAGTTCGGACTGGACTGTTCCCATGAGGCTCAGGGTCAGAGCTGATTTGCATATCGCCATTGTCTAACCCAGGGTGGTGTGGAGTGCAAAATAACAATGGATTTAGGCCCAGATCCTTGGACTGGGGCGAGTGTGTGACATTGATCCACATTCGGTCCATCACTTGTTGTGTTTGCAATTTCCGCCATAAGTGCGCTGGGGATGCCCAGACGTGGGTCCCAGGCACTCCACACCACTGGAGTCAAGTTAGCCAGGCTGATGAGAGGTGTTACCTCAAAACCGGTCCGGTCCTCGGATGCTTGATTCCGTTCTGGGAAGGACATGGCTTTTGTAGTTCGGACTGGACTGTTCCCATGAGGCTCAGGGTCAGAGCTGATTTGCATATCGCCATTGTCTAACCCAGGGTGGTGTGGAGTGCAAAATAACGATGGATTTAGGCCCAGATCCTTGGACTGGGGCGAGTGTGTGACATTGATCCACATTCGGTCCATCACTTGTTGAGTTTGCAATTTCCGCCATAAGTGCGCTGGGGATGCCCAGACGTGGGTCCCAGGCACTCCACACCACTGGAGTCAAGCTAGCCGGGCTGATGAGAGGTGTTACCTCGAAACCGGTCCGGTCCTCGGATGCTTGATTCCGTTCTGGGAAGGACATGGCTTTTGTAGTTCGGACTGGACTGTTCCCATGAGGCTCAGGGTCAGAGCTGATTTGCATATCGCCATTGTCTAACCTAGGGTGGTGTGGAGTGCAAAATAACGATGGATTTATGCCCAGATCCCTGGACTGGGGCGAGTGTGTGACATTGATCCACATTCGGTCCATCACTTGCTGTGTTTGCAATTTCCGCCATAAGTGCGCTGGGGATGCCCAGACGTGGGTCCCAGGCACTCCACACCACTGGAGTCAAGCTAGCCGGGCTGATGAGAGGTGTTACCTCGAAACCGGTCCGGTCCTCGGATGCTTGATTCCGTTCTGGGAAGGACATGGCTTTTGTAGTTCGGACTGGACTGTTCCCATGAGGCTCAGGGTCAGAGCTGATTTGCATATCGCCATTGTCTAACCCAGGGTGGTGTGGAGTGCAAAATAACGATGGATTTAGGCCCAGATCCTTGGACTGGGGCGAGTGTGTGACATTGATCCACATTCGGTCCATCACTTGTTGTGTTTGCAATTTCCGCCATAAGTGCGCTGGGGATGCCCAGACGTGGGTCCCAGGCACTCCACACCACTGGAGTCAAGCTAGCCGGGCTGATGAGAGGTGTTACCTCGAAACCGGTCCGGTCCTCGGATGCTTGATTCCGTTCTGGGAAGGACATGGCTTTTGTAGTTCGGACTGGACTGTTCCCATGAGGCTCAGGGTCAGAGCTGATTTGCATATCGCCATTGTCTAACCCAGGGTGTTGTGGAGTGCAAAATAACGATGGATTTAGGCCCAGATCCTTGGACTGGGGCGAGTGTGTGACATTGATCCACATTCGGTCCATCACTTGTTGTGTTTGCAATTTCCGCCATAAGTGCGCTGGGGATGCCCAGACGTGGGTCCCAGGCACTCCACACCACTGGAGTCAAGCTAGCCGGGCTGATGAGAGGTGATACCTCGAAACCGGTCCAGTCCTCGGATGCTTGATTCCGTTCTGGGAAGGACATGGCTTTTGTAGGTCGGACTGGACTGTTCCCATGAGGCTCAGGGTCAGAGCTGATTTGCATATCGCCATTGTCTAACCCAGGGTGGTGTGGAGTGCAAAATAACGATGGATTTAGGCCCAGATCCTTGGACTGGGGCGAGTGTGTGACATTGATCCACATTCGGTCCATCACTTGTTGTGTTTGCCATTGAGGAGAAGGAGCAGCCATTTGCAGCTCCACGTCCTGAACAAAATGAACCGAATTGGTCCTCCTGGTCTGTGAAAAGCAAAATTGTATTTGTATCAATTATTTTCATTTCTCTAATATTGGTGCTTGGGGTAACTTTCTTTCTTGAGGCATAATATCCTATGCATATCTTGATTGGTACTGAGCCTGTTCCCCCAAACATATCTTTGTTACTCTGGCTCCCCACAAGGAAGAACACAGGAAGTCCTATAAAAATAATGTCTTCATTCAGACCCTACATCAGACACACGCTGCTCATAATACGACAAAGTGTTGGATATGTGGATTATTGCCCTCAGTGACTCCTAGAAGTGAGAATTTGTTATCCATGCCCTTGTCATATGTCAGTGGTTGTGAGGGGTGGTTTGCATTGCTCAGCATCGTCCGTTCTCCTTCTTGGATTAGTCCACTTGAACGAAAGAGTATTGATTCCCCTACACTGCCCCAGAACATACATTTACAGCATAGAGTTCTCCCTGGTGCTTCCGCAGGCCAAGAGCCATTTGACAGGTTATTCTTGAGCTCCTGCATGCAGGCGTCTAAGGGGGTAAGAAAAGGGAATTAGTCTCAAGTAGAGAAGGACAATGTGCTACAGTTCAACATGTCTGAACACTACCAGTCCTATCAGGCCCGCAATGTTACGAAAGACAAGCCTATACCTTTGTCAGTGGTGAATGTTATGGCCCCCTTTTGCGTGCAGGGGGTTGGAGAAGTAGAGGTGGGGATGAGCAGATGCAACACTACATACAGTCTGAGAGTGACTAAAAGTCCAGCCCTGATCCCACCACCTAATGTTTATTTTCTCTATGGAGCTCAGAGTTATGTTTTGCTCCCTGAAAGATTCTTGGAAAGGTGTTACCTTTCTTATCTCCTGCCACCTGTGTACATAGCCCCTCCCAATTACCATAAGGACCATCATTTACATCGTAAAGGTGCCCATCTATCCTAGTTTAAGAGAATGATTAGCACTGATGACATTGATCAGACAGACACCACATTACAGCAGTTCACAGATGCCATGAAAGGCATCATACCTTTTTGGGGCCCCATGGCTAATAGTCTTAATATTAGACGACTCATTTGGTTAGTGGAAAAGGTCATTAATATGACTGCAGGAATATTGGCAAACATAACAGTAGAGGTTCAGGTTACGAGACTTGTTGCCCTCCAAAATCTTATGGTTTTAGATGTGATCCTAGCTGATCAGGTGGGGTCTGTCAGGTCATTGGTAGTAGTTGCTGTATGTACATCCCAGACCATGCCCCCCATTGTGTATGCAGCCATATGGAAATTGCACAAAATAACCTTGGAAATACAACAGGAAAATTGTACATGGTCATTTTTAGGGTGGTTTTAAGGTCTTTTCACTATTTGGGAATGAAAGAAATTCATTTTCCTGCCTGCCATAGCAGGAATCATTCTGACCTGCCTTTTGTACATGCTGTATATCAATATTCAAGAGACGTCCTAAGACCCCAAGGCATCATTCTTATGCAAACACTATTATGATGCAGGGTATTCAAGACTTACTCAATATAGATGAAGGCATATTCGAGTACTAGTTACATGTGTCAGCATCATACGATAATAGCTCTACTGGATAATTCATATGCTAGTGAAGGAAGTTACTGTGTGAATATTTCCTCTTCTCTGTTTTGGAATTGTAAAGATCCTTACCTGATAGCACCAATAAATATTAGCATGAATGCTAAAAGGAGGGCTGTTAGATTTTAAATGTTATTTCTGTAAAGCGCAGAACCGATATGCCCTTTTGCTATGCTCCAAATCTATTCCTTGTTAAGTTAGCATTAATGGCACCATCTTTATTGGCGCCATCTTGTTCTGTAATAAAGATCGAGTTTCTGTCTCACAATCCTTGCCTCAGCAGAAAGGCTGCCCCTGCACGCCATCTTGTACTTCTCAAGATTGAAGCTTCACTGCACCAATGAATGTACCATTCATTGTTTTTTATTTATTTATTAAGGAGTTTTATATAGCACTAGCCTGACCCAAGGGTATTGGAGCGCTCTACAAAAGTTTTTGAGCAATATTCAAACAATAAGCAGTTTTCTACATATAAGTTCGGCAGTCCAAGTGTGCTGAGCTGCATTGAGGTAGTACGTGAGTCCTGAGATAACCTCATAGAGTGTACGTTGTCTTGCAGTTGATACAATAAAGCAGGATTCTACATAAAAGGTTCGTAAGTTCAAGTGTGCTGAGCAGTATTGAGGTAGTCCGTAAGTCCTGAGATAACCTCATAGAGTGCACATTGTCTTGGGGTTGAACCAATTAAGGGGGAGGAGCAGTTGGGGGTTGAATAGCAGGGAGGAGGTAAATGTTAGACCTACAATGTCAGGAAAAGACGACAAGCAGGGGATAGCATTTTGTTGGCAGCTATCCTTTTGGGAGGGAGCGGTTGAGGAAAAAAACTTTAAGTTATTTTTTGAATTTTGGGAAGGACAGGACAGTCATGATACCTGATATTGTTGCATACCTTTGCTGTTAGAGAGACCCGTTCCCACATCTTAGAATGGTAGGCACTGGCCAAGCGACCTTGGGGCCAGATAGCATGTTTCTAGCCCTGTGCCATAGTTAATAATTGTGTGCCTTCTTTGTTCATCATGGCCTGAGCTGGAAAATTCCAGTTTGGGCAGGACTTTAGAGGTGTTGGTAATGTATATTTTGTGTTACCATGTAGACGGGGCCAGTCCCTCGGCTGTCATCTAAGGAGACTGGTAAGACTGGGCTCTGCTGCAGCATAATAGCAATAAATGCTTCGGTTTGTGTTCTCTACTGTCTTCTCGACTCTTCACTTATTGGGAAGGCAAAGAGGTGGTCGTGAGTGACCATAGTGACAACTTCATTATTGCATTTTAATGCAAGTGAAGGTTACAACATGTGATTTGCTTATCTGGACCTCCCTTTGGGAGGATTAAGAGTTATTAAACAATGTCTCCCGGAGGCATTTCCATCAGCTTGTGCATATTTGCACATTTCTTCATTGTCTGGAGGAGCGGTGTGTAATAAATGTACGTTTTCCTTTTACAAAAGAAAAAGCACAAATGAACAATCATTTATTGAGTTTTATTATTGTGTATATGTGAATGGTGATCACTAACCCGCACCACCTCCATTGAGTAGTCCTGGTACTGCTCTGCTTCAGTACCCTGTGAGAGTCAAGCACAACAATGGGGTGTTTGCTTCTGAAGAACTGGTCCTTATGGGCCTGGCGGCGCAGGGCACGCCTTAAATCCCCGAGTTCACCTGCCTTGTCGAACAGAGACACGAGACACTCTGTTGGGAGTGGAAAGCCAGGTTTATTAGCTGCAGCTAAGCACAGTTGGCCTAGAAGTACATACAGAGTGTAGATTCTAAGGAGACTGCCACTTCAGTCCGCGGCGCACAATCTCTTATAGTACACATATTTACGACATATACTCCCAATCCATACAAAGCCAGCCAATGGGAAAAGTTGGAAAACAAGCTATCAGGTGTCCCAAATACGCCCCTTTCTCAAACCCCGTGTGTTACCCCTCCCAACAAATTAATCAGTGCTAGTACTGACAATCCAATTTGCTGGTGGCAGGACGTATTTGTGTGCCTCAAAGGATAATTGTGTAATAAGAGAATAAAAGGAGAGAATAGCGAAGGCCAATCGGATAAGATAATATAAGGAAAGAAATGGAGAAGCCAAATAGTCAGTCGAGACAGGGATCAATCACCCCAGACATGGATTAACGAACTCGGCCAGACCCTGACATCGGTTTTGTAAACAAGGGCCAGGGGTTACTCTTAACCGAGGAGACACGTAGCAGCTGAGAGAGCCAAAAACACTCCGTTCGGCGTGCTGCCTGATTGAGGGCAACACAAAATGGCGACGAAACACAAAATGGTGGCTAAATATGGGACGAAGTCAGAAACAAAAGAACCTCAGACCCTCCTTTTACCATTACTCAGGCAAAACACAAAGGACTCAAGTTAATCTGAGTCGATGTCTATGGCCATATGGTAATCGAGCTGTTGCTGCAACATATTTTTAATGTTCTTTGTTTTCTGTGACACAGGCCTTGGGACACACATGGTGGCACAAAAACCGCAGATGGCAGAGCCACACTGTTTACAAAGACAACAAGAGAAAATGATGGCCAAAACCATTCCAAGGAACATTAGTATCTTCCATCCCAAAGTGGACAGTAGTCCCCAAAACCATCCCATCACAGACCAATCTCCTGCGTCCTGATGCATAGACTCAGAAATGATACGCAACTTAGAGATGGCTTGGTATACTGTAGGGGCATTATCTGGAATGTAAATGCAGCAACTAGACCCGATCAATTTACAGACTCCTCCACGATCTGCAAGGACAATGTCTAGAACCATCCGGTTCTGCAAAGTCATAAGGCGATCCGCCTGAAGTTCGGCTGTCAGATTACTCAAGGCTCCAGAAGTTACATTTATGGTAGCCTCAACAACACAAACTAGCTGTCTGATGTCTCTGCTGTTAGCCATTGGGCCCCAAAAAGGAAGCAACCCCTTCTTGTCATGCTGTGTCCTTCGCATCAATAACCCCTCTGCCATACCTTTTCCTATGATAACCTGAAGGAGCAGTTTATGTTGGAGGAAGAAGAAAAGCCACATAGCAAGTGCCTGAAAAATAGGTAGGAAGCCATGTATAGGCTCTATCATGACAGACAAAATATGTGCCTTATGATGGCACTAACGGTGAAGAAATCTGAGGTGAATAAACGTATGGGAACAGACACTCTTCTCCTGTGGATTTTTACCATTTTGGCCATTAATCTGCAAACAGAAATTACCTCGATGAGGTACAGTCCAAATTGGTGGGGATCTCCTTCGTCTAGCCTTATCTGTGAGGCTAGTGACATAACGAGTCACGTTCCAGCCATCATATGCTCGTTTCTCGTCAACGGGAATCTTACTAATCTCAGCAATTCTAGCCATGGCCACTATTCCCTTTATCAAAGAACTGTGACTAAAATCTGCTCCACCACCATATTGACTACCAGGAGGATACCATAGTTGGTTCTGATAAACATTAGAAAACATGGCCAAATAGGCCCAAGCGGAGCCTTCATAGGAAAACGGAATAACTAAGTATGGCAGCCCTCTCTCTGTGTTATGGGGCATGAGCCCACAGACCCAACAATCAGTGGTGTTCTTTACCCATTGATGCTGATGCAATAATTTAATAAATGAATAATTGAAGTATTCCATCCTCCTAATTTGATCATGTTCTGGGAGTGTATGAAACCGATGTGGGGAGGCAGTAGTAGGAAAAGACAAGGAAACAGAAGTTGGAACAGCTGCTTGCTGCATAGTGTAGACAACCCAACTTACACAAGCCAATAAAACACATGAACATATTAAAATACATAAAGTTATGCCACACAGACTAACTAATAATCTCTTATATTTACTTCTTATTTCTACATTCTTATCATTGCTTTCCTCTTTAATATCCATTCTCTAAAGTGTTGCTCACGGAAATCTTCCTAGATCACTTAGCTGTGAATATTAGCGATCCAATTACACTGCAAGTCCTGCAGACCTACTGTCACTACTTAGGTCACAGCTTAAGACTCCTACCGTGACCCTGCAACTTGATGGATAGTGGAAAAAGAAAAATGTCTCTCAAAAACGTAATCAGAAAATGGAAAACAAAAATATCAATTGTCTTTCGTTAATCTGGTTCCTAAATTGTACCGGGTTTTATTAGGGATCGTTTACTCTTGACCAAAGTCTCTGGATTTACTGTGTTCAATCGCAGATGTGATGGTACAGATTCTTGCAACACATCGTCGTCTTCTTTCTCACAATTCGTTCGATCAAGGCGTGCGCTACTAAAAGGTACAAATCGAGGGACCCTTTTGCCTTCACTGTCGCTCATACCCTTAGGAACCCACTGCTCAAAAGGTAAGGGCAAAGGTACCCTCTTACAATGCACGCCATGGACCCAGTTCTTCTTCCCGACGACCTTTACTGCTGTACGTGTTGCTAACAAAACTTGCAGAGGCGAGCCTCAACGAGGTTCCAGATTCTTTTTCCGCTGGAAATTCTTCAGACAGACCCGGTCACCAGATTGGATGGAGTGTCCTGGATCTGCAGAAGCCTCCGGCAAAGTGTTTTGAACCTGTTGATGAAGAAAACGTAATTTAGTGGTGAGATCGTGCAAGTAGTCAATCAACATTGGGTATGGGATGTCAGAATACTTTTTAGGTCGAGGGACTCCCCAGACATTGGCTGGGCGCCCAAAAACGACCTCAGATGGGCTGAGTCCTAAACGAGAATGTACGGTAGTTCTCGTGGATAAAAGAGCCAAAGGCAAAGCGTCAGGCCAAGCAAGACCCGTGCTGGCTTGAATCTTCGCCAATTTAAGCTTGAGAGTGCCATTATAGCGATCTACCTGCTGACTGAGGGTGGTTTGCCGCATGGAATTTTTGCCTAATACCAAGACCCGCACACAATTTCTGCATTCACTTCCATTGTCACTCCAGACAATGCGCGGCAAACCAAACCTCGGGGAAAAACTCCTTCAAAAGGACTTTGGCAGTAGACAAAGCAGTATTGTCCTTTAGGGGGTAGGCCTCTATCCATCTGGAAAAGACGCAAACCACCACCAGAACATACTTTAAATTGTTACAGCGGTCCATATGAATGTGATCGATTTGTATTACTTCAAAAGGGTACGTAGGGGGAGCAAAATGACCTGCTGGAGTTGGGGTTCCATTTCCTGGATTATGCATTAAACAAACGATGCAATGTTTCACCACATTTTCGGCACATTTAGGAATTCCTTCATTCTGTCATTCTGGAGCCAGAAGTTTTCATATCCCTTTTGCACTAATGTGGGCTGGACCATGCGCCATAGTAACTACAGGCAGTACGTAGGCGTCTGGTAACAGCCAACGCTGATGTTCTGACAATTCCGTCCAGCACACTGTCGCGTCCAACATTCCCGTACTTTCTTACTCAAATCCTTCTCAGTAGCTTCTTCCTGAATCGTTCTCACACTTTCTATTGTGTCCTCACACATTCCTCCCTCTCTGACCAATCTTGCAGGGCCCGCAACACAGACTCGTAGCATCTCTTGCTGTTTCTTTCGTTACCTCGTCTGCAAAAGCATTCCCGCGACCCACATCTTCAATGATCTTCTTATGTGCACTACACTTGACTATTGCTATTTGCGTAGGCAAAGCAAGTGATTCGAGAAGGTCAGTCACCAACTGACCATGCTGTATCTTGGTCCCATGGGAAGTAAAGGATCCTCTTTCCTTCCACAAACAACCATAGCTATGAGCCACACCAAAAGCATATTGGCTATCAGTGTAAACATTCACTCTCTTTCCCTTAGCCAACACACACGCTCTCATCAGGGCAATTAATTCAGCTGCTTGGGCTGAATTCTGTGGAATGCGTGCTGTCTCCACTACCGTATACAAGGTGGTAACAGAATAGGCTGCAGTTGTCTCGCCATTTGGAAGTTTGAAACAAGACCCATCCACCTATAGGATCCCATCCGGGTCCACAAGTGGTGTGTCTTTTAAGTCTATTCTGCCTTTCGTTTCCTCCTCTGTTCGGAAAAAACAATCATGCTGTTCTTGAGTGTCTTTCTCTTCTGGAATGGGCAACAATGTTGCTGGATTCAAAGTATTACACCGCTTTATGTGTATATGGCTAGCCAAGAGCGTCAGCTCGTATCCAGACAAGCGAGTACTCGTGAGGTGTTGTGTTTTCGTTCTGTTCAAAAGAGTATCCACTGCATGTGGTACCATAACAACAAGTGTGTTGCCTAGTACCAATCCAACAGATTGGCGAATGGAGATCGATGCTGCTGCTGTAGATCTGAGACAACTAGGCAATGCCTTGGCTACTGGATCCAACGTAGCCGAAAAATAGGCACATGGCCGTTGTTTGTCTCCAAATTGTTGTGTTAAAACTGACAATGCACAACCTTCCCTTTTGTGAACATAAATTGTGAAAGGCTTACTGTAATCTGGAGTACCTAACACAGGAGCAGAACACAAGGCAGTACGTAAGTCAGAAAAACTCTTCAGACATTCATCAGTCCAAGGAAGAGGTTGGGGTGTGTCTTTCAGAGTAAGTGCCAGCAGAGGTTTAGCCAACAAAGAAAAATTTGGAATCCACTGTTTACAGTAAAAGGTAATGCCCAGAAAGGCACGCACCTCTCTTTGTGTGGATGGCACAGACATTTGCGCAATTGCTTTAATTCTTTCTGGGGTCAATCGTCTTCCCTCCTTCGACAAGAGACAAGTAGGTAACCTCTTGGCGGCAATATTGTAACTTAAAGGATGACACCTTGTGATGCAGGTCAGGCAAATGACGCAACAGTGAAACAGTCACATTCTTACAAACATCCTTTGAATCAGCAGCAACTAACAAATCGTCCACATACTGAATAAGAGTAGCACCTGGGGGAAAAATTAAAGCATTGAGCTGAGATTTCAAAGCCTGACTGTAAATGGAGGGACTCTCACAATAGTTTGAACCGGAAACTTCGGCCTCCGAGAGAAAAGCTAAAAATATCCCTACTTTCCTCAGCAATAGGAATACTAAAGAAAGCATTTTTGAGATCAATAACTGAGAACCATGCAGCCGAAGCGGGTATCATAGTAAGCAAGGCAGTGATGTCTGGGACAGCAGGAAACTGGAGGACAACAATCTTGTTGACCTCCCGAAGATCAATCACATAACGATATACAGGAGGCTGAGAAGGATCAGTGCGTTTAAGAACAGGTAGAACAGGACTGTTACAAACATTGCCTCTCGTTTCTTCGACCACACCCTTCTGAACCAGATCATAGATAATAGCCAACAAAGCACGTTCACCATCATTGGAAATCTTATACTGATGAATGGTGGTAATTTAACATCAGGCTTAATAGTAACCACGTAAGGCAGAATCTGGAGCAGACCAACATCATTCGGACCTGTAGCCCAAACCGTAGCATGGAGAGAATGCAATTCAGGTGGAAGTTTGTCTTTAGATAAATACATAGGAGAAACCAGTTTCTCACCTAGGGTAAGATGCACACCAGAGGGGGAACAATACAACGTTGCATGAAGGCGTTTCAGCAAGTCCAAACCCAGCAGGTTCTCTCCGCAACCAGTCGTTAAAAAAAGCGGAGCTTCCAGATCGTAAGGACCAATCGAAAGAGGCAAAGGACAAGAAACCGGGTTAGTAACTGGGGCGCCAGAAAATCCTACAGAAACGTTAGTTAAGCCAGACAAAGGTGCCCCAGGGAGTTTGGAGTGAATGATAGAACTTCTCATTGCACCAGTATCCAAAAGAAATGGCTCTGCAACACCCAATGCAACAACTTCAACATAAGGCCCATTCTGATCCACTGGAACTGATACAGCTCCCTTACTTTGTCCACGGCTGTCCTAACCAGAATGAAAATCCTGAACCTCACCCTCAACACAATAATCGTCATTGTATTATTGTGCAGACTGAGTATTCTGCTGATCAAAATAATTCAAAGAATTCTGAGGGGGGCAGGAACGCTGTCCTTGAGGCAACACTCCTCGCCCTCTACCCATACGTGCTGATTGAAAACCACCACGGCCTTGCGGCCCTGGGAATCCACCATTACGCTGAAATAAACCGGGACAGCTATTCTTAAAATGGCCTTCCTCTTTACAATAGGCACATTGATTAGGACCAAGCAAAGGTCACGGAACAAAATGTTCAGGTTTCTGTAACAACCTCTGAAGCTGGGGAGGCAGTTGAAACTGGCGCTGGGCAGAACGAGGGGGATAAGCCTGTTGAAGAAGAACCTTTGTTTTTAATTCCTTAGTCTTCTTCTCAACCTTATCTTTCTCTTCTTTATCCCTATTCTCATAATACTGAGCAGTAGCTAATATCTATGCAGAGGAAGAAACAGCCCACAAACTTTCTGAGTCTTTCAACTTATGCGATAATTCTGGAAGTAAATTAAACACAATTTTATCCACAAACAATCGCTGTCCACCTTCAGTACTCATATCTTGACCACTGTGATCAATAAGCGTCTCCTCAAAACGAGTAAAGAAATCAGAAACACTCTCATCTTTCTTCTGCTTACACGCAGCCAACTTATCCCAGTTAACACGTAAGGAAGGCATCATCATCTTCATTAAAGTGATGATTCTACCAGGCAATTGGGTAATCAAATCATCTGGCTTAGCACCACCCACTTGTGCTGCGTCTGCTGCACTTATAGCGGCCCAATTACCACCTAAAGCTTGGTTGTGGTCTTTCCTACGAATCTGAGCCCACAACGCTTGTGAAACTACATTCCCCATCAGCATATCAATATCGCCCAGATTCATGATACAATCATCAACAGCCTGGGATAGTTCTTTATAATACCCAGCAGGATTTTTACGATGGTCCTGTAGGGACTGTTTGAGCACCAGAACTTTGGATCGTTTCCAAGGGACATGCATCCATATACGCTGGAAATGAGCAGGGACACCCGGAACAGCACCTACTTGTGGAACCGCTTCCCTCCATACTGGAGGAACTTCCCTCATAGGATAATGTTTCATTTTCTGTCTAACTGCAGGATCAGGTTCAAGAATAGTCTGAGAAGAAAATAAAGACCTGAAAGTGACAAGTGTCCTTACAGCGTCCTCAAATTCGGAACCCACCATAAGTCCTTTATCAAACTTATCCGGTATATCTAACAGACCCTGAGGAGTTAAATCCAACTCCATATCCTCCCATCCTTTGACAAGAGTGTCACACATGACATTAAAACCATATCTCTGCGTGGGCGCATTCCACTGGAGAAAGGTACTCAGAATATCAGGTACACTATACTGTGGACTACTCATAATCCATTTTTGAGCAAGAGAGTCCAATGCAACTCGTTCGCCAGAATCTGGAATTTGACTACGGGATTGCCTTCGAGAAAAAAAGTAGTCCTATTAAAAGGCCCAAAGAGGGGGGAGAAAAGACCAGAAACAGTATCAACTAACCGATTGCGAGTTGGGGAAGAAGCAGACAATAAAACTGGAGATGCTGTATTAAGCAAAGGGAGAGAAGAACTAGTTGTGACAAGAGGAACCGAAGATGAAGGAGACTGAGGTACAGAAGTTAGTGGCAAAAGAGGTGCAGGTTGCAATGCAGGAAGAGGCAATTGTGGAACAGCCGAACCAGCTGGCTGAACAACAGGTTGCTGGACAGGTGGCAACAATAAGGGTGCATCAGCACCTGGTACATAAGGGGGAGGTAATCTCAACAAATGGGGCATTAAGGGAACTTCGTCAAGATCTGGGGAGAAGTAGGCAACACAGGGTAGCATCTATCTATTGCCATACGATGTTGTCTATCTGAGACTTCAATCGCTCGATCAGTCTCATTGTCCTTAAACTGCTGGGCAGCCTGTATGATTGCCATATCTTTCGTTTTTCTATCTCTTTTAGCCTGCTTAATTTCTCTCTGTTTGGCTTCCTTACGCCAAAGGCGGAAAGAGTCAAACATTGCCGGCCGGGCTTTTCTTTTGAACAAAATTGATTCCAAATTGTCTAATATATCAGGCTCAAAGCTACCGTTTTGTGGCCACTGCAAAACACCATCTTTCTTCGTGTACCGGATCCATGCCTCATTAAAGGCAATGGGGCCAACACCATGTTTAGAATAGAGTTCATAAGTGGGAGTTCCAACCGGAGGAATCGGACATGAGTCCTCGAGCCGGGAATCCCTATCACAACCAAAACAGCAAAACTTCCTAAATTTGCTAAGACCAGGCATCTTAAAAGCACTGGTACATTTAAGAACTTCAAGGGATTAAAAGCAAAGAACACAGCACAAACATACTCACCCCTTGGCTTTGGCTATTGCAATGGTTGAATACCAAAACCAAAAACAAAACAAAGAAGTGGGCGCTACCCATGAATACTTAACTAAGTGGTCTTCTCACGCCAACAGAGGTCCATCTAACATCTTGCGATACCAGTCATCACCAGAGGGTCCAAGGCAGGGCGGCAGTCAGGGCAGCAGTCATCAGTAGCCATCGGAAAGGAGTAGCCGTGCTGAAAAAGACCTTCGGTCCACTTTGAAATACAGGGGTTGCTTGACGTGGTTCGCGAAATCTCCGGAATTTTCTTGCAAGGCTTCTCACGACCCTCGGGCTGAACCGCTACCTCTGAAGCCGCCCGACATTGGGCGCCAGTTGGAGAACCGGGCCTTATGGGCCTGGCGGCGCAGGGCACGCCTTAAATCCCCGAGTTCACCTGCCTTGTCAAACAAAGACACTCTGTTGGGCGTACAAAGCCAGGTTTATTAGCTGCAGCTAAGCACAGTTGTCCTAGAAGTACATACTCGGCCAGACCCTGACAACGGCGTTTGTTTGGAGGCGGTGCCAGCACCTCATTACAACGCTTGAGAAGGCGAGCAGATTGCGAGGGCTCTCCTCTGCTCCTACCTGTTTCCCACTGATGCATTTAATCTGACTCTTTTAACACTCTTAATTGATTTTACAAATTACTGTGTTATTATTGTGTGTACATTTTAAAAACTTACCGCTACTAGCATTGCATTAATTAGGTCCCCCTGAGCCCCGTTCCACCGCGGCTTCAAGTGCCGATTGTTGTGGAGGGCTAGGTCGGCCGCCATCTTGAGTGTGGGCCGGACCCTGCGGGACCCGAGTTAGCGGTCCAGCGGAGGGTGGGACTTTGCCTACAAATAGATCTGTTGCTCGTGGGGCTGTGCGTTTGTTTGGAGGCGGTGGCAGCACCTCATTACAACGCTTGAGAAGGCGAGCAGATTGCGAGGGCTCTCCTCTGCTCTTGCCTGTTTCCCACTGATGCATTTAATCTGACTCTTTTAACACTCTTAATTGATTTTACAAATTGCTGTGTTATTATTGTGTGTACATTTTAAAAACTTACCGCTACTAGCATTGCATTAATTAGGTCCCCCTGAGCCCCGTTCCACCGCGGCTTCAAGTGCCGATTGTTGTGGAGGGCTAGGTCGGCCGCCATCTTGAGTGTGGGCCGGACCCTGCGGGACCCGAGTTAGCGGTCCAGCGGAGGGTGGGGTTTTGCCTACAAATAGATCTGTTGCTCGTGGGGCTGTGCGTTTGTTTGGAGGCGGTGGCAGCACCTCATTACAATGCTTGAGAAGGCGAGCAGATTGCGAGGGCTCTCCTCTGCTCTTACCTGTTTCCCACTGATGCATTTAATCTGACTCTTTTAACACTCTTAATTGATTTTACAAATTACTGTGTTATTATTGTGTGTACATTTTAAAAACTTACCGCTACTAGCATTGCATTAATTAGGTCCCCCTGAGCCCCGTTCCACCGCTGCTTCAAGTGCCGATTGTTGTGGAGGGCTAGGTCGCCGCCATCTTGAGTGTGGCCGGACCCTGCGGGACCCGAGTTAGCGGTCCAGCGGAGGGTGGGGTTTTGCCTACAAATAGTCATGCACTTTAAGACGCGCAGCGGCCACGCGCAGCGGGCGCGCCGTTTGCGCGCCGAAGGAGCACCAAAGGAGGGCCCGTCTGTGCCCGTCCGTGTCCCGGACGCGGCCAGCGCCAGCCCCCCTGTCGGTGCCCCACATATACCCCACAGGACCAGAACTCACTACTCCCATTAGTACCTTATGGCACTAAGAGCGAACTCCTGCCCTTGCAGTGACAAATGGGAGGCTGCTGACAGTCCCTCGCGGGTTTGTCAAGCTTGCAAATTTCGCTTCCAGCCCATTTTTACATGTCCTACTCAGTATTCCGATGATTCATCACACATCCATGCAGGCCTGATCAATGCCAGATCATTGGTCAAGCACACCGATGATATCTTTGAATTACTGAGCGACAATCAGTTCGATCTCCTCTTTGTCACGGAAACTTGGCTAAATGAGACATGCAGCCCAGTGGTCGAATTTGCCATCCCACAAGGTTTTAAAATTGTTAGAAATGATCGCCCTTTAGGCAGAGGAGGCGGCATAGCAGCCATTTTTAGAGAACAATGGACACTCTCTCTTGACCTTCAGGGCCCCCCAGCTGATGCCGAGATGCTTCATTGCTGACTATCATTTGGGGCGCATTTTACTTTAGGGGGCACTCTGGTTTACCGACCACCAGGCCATGCAGGTAAATTCCTGGGGGCACTGGAGGACATAGTAGTCCCACGGGTTTTGAGATTTTCCAGATACCTTCTCCTGGGGGATTTTAATATCCATGTGGATAATCTAGATCTGCCTGACAAGGCCCGCTTAAACGAAGCTCTTGCTATGGCCCAGCTAAAACAATGGGTTAAGGCACCCACTCATTCAGTTGGACATGTCCTTGACCTGGTTTGTACTAATTTTGATATTGACATGACTCACCCTGAAATAGTGGCCTGGTCAGACCACATGCTGATTAGGTTTACCTGGACCCTGACCCGCCCTGCCGAGAACAACCACCCAGCTGCTCACAAACAGAAAATTAACGTAGATATCTTGTCTGACCATTTAGACACCTCCCGCCCAACTCTTCCTCTTGAAATTGAGTCAGCCGTTAGTTCATTCAATTCATGGATTGAATGTGGGACTGCTGCATCAATAAAAACAGGTCGGGTTTGCAGTTTGCGCTCTACCCCTTCTAAACCTTGGTTTTCCCACACCCTCCGTGATCTTAAATCAGGTTGCAAAAAACTCAAACGGATATGGAGACAAGCCTATCTCCCCGAGGCAAAGAAGGATTCGAGGATGGCACAAAAGAAGTACTATGCAGCGATTAGATCTGCCGAAAGCCAATACTACGAAGGGCGTATAACTAAGGCCAACAACAATAGCAGGGAAATCTTTGCTATTGTGAAAAGCTTCGTCTCACCCTGTGCTGCCCAACCTCTACTGACCTCCTCGGAGAAATGGAGCGAAGAACTCTCTGTGTTCTTTGTTGACAAAATCACCAAAATTCAGGACGATTTACTTCCTGTATGCAACAGCTTTCCATCCTCACTGGTCACTCCGTCCCCCATGATACCTGTCTATACGGAACAGTTTGCCCATTTCACCCCAGTAGAAAAAACAGATATTGTTAGAATCCTTGCTGCCTTACAATCAGGATCCCCCTCTGACCCCTGTCCTGCCAGAGTGTTTGCGAGTCTTGCAGACACAGTCGGCTATGAGGTGACACATATCATTAACCGCTCTTTTCTTTCTGCTACCGTTCCGGCCTGCTGGAAGCAAGCTAAACTGCTCCCACTCTTAAAAAAAAAATGGCTTAGATCCCGCTGTCCCCGCTAACTTTCGGCCCATATCATTGTTGCCGGCTCTTGCAAAAATATGTGAAAAGGTTGCTTTTACACAGCTGGACAAATTTGTAGAAACTTCCCAGGCACTCCATCCAGTGCAATCAGGCTTCAGAGCAGCCTTCAGTACGGGGACGGCATTAGTTGAAATATCCGAGGCTATCCGGGAATGTCTGGACGGAGGTGGCAGAGCGGCTCTGATTTTATTGGACCTCTCTGCCGCCTTCGATACGGTCCCTCACTCCCTTCTGCTCACTAGACTAGCGGCCATAGGCATAACAGGCTCCGCCCTTGATTGGCTGACATCATTTCTAGATAACAGATCTCAACAAGTCTGGATGCCACCCTTTGCCTCCTCCCCCAAAAAACTTACAACTGGTGTACCTCAGGGCTCTACCCTCAGCCCCCTGCTTTTTAATATATATCTGACCCCGCTCATCTATCTCGCCGAACAGCTGGGAGCGAAAATTATGGCCTGCGCTGACGACACTCAACTCCTGTTCACATGGCCTAAAAACAACCTGGATACGTCGGGAGCCCAATCCTGCCTATCATCTGTCTTTCGTTGGCTTGCCCTCGCCCAACTAAAATGTAACGAAAGTAAATCAGAAATCCTGTTATATGGTTCTTTCCCAGACAACTTTAGCGACTCTCTTTGGCCTGCCGATCTGCCATGCCCCAAATCCATCGGCGGCCCTGCAAAAAACCTTGGAGTCTGGTTTAACAATGACCTCAGATTTGAGGATCATTTAAAAAAACTCACCGGGATCTGCTTCTCCACACTCAAAACGTTACGCAGGTTCTTCCCGCTCCTCCCGAGAGAGGCCAAGGAGACTGTCATTCGCGCCCTTATATTATCCAGACTGGATTACGCTAATGGCCTCTTCTGTGGTCTACCGGCCTACCTGATTCATCGTCTCCAAGTTATTCAAAATGCCGCCGTGCGGCTTTTGTTTAACATACCCAAAAGCTTAAGTGTCCACCAACCTCTTCGCACCCTTCTTTGGCTCCCAGTTGCTCACAGGATCTTATTCAAAATCCTTGTCCTCGCATATCGAGCTGTCCATCAAACCGGCCCAGTCTATTTGAGAAAAAGATTTTCCCTGTATGTTCCCAACCGACCTCTCAGGTCAACTAATCTGCACCAAATGACTGTACCAAAGTTTAAATACAGCAGGCTTGGTGGCCAATCCATCTCTGTCAGACCTGCGAGAGCCTGGAACACCCTTCCTCTTCATCTGAGAACAGCCCCATCCATCACTGTGTTTAAGAAAGGACTGAAGACCCACCTCTTTAACATCACTGTATAGGGCTCTCACTCCTATCTTTACACTGGAATCACTCTGCTCTGCCTCTCACCTCCCCCGCGCCAGGATACTATTTTCTTAGTAACAGAGCGCGCTATAAAAGCCTCTATAATAATATAAAACAAGGGCAAAGGGTTACTCTTTAACCGAAGAGACACGTAACAGCTGAGAAAGGCAAAAACACTCCGTTCGCCGTGCTGCCTGAGTGAGGGCAACACAAAATGGTGACGAAACACAAAATGGCGGGTAAATACGGGATGAAGTCAGAAACTAAAGAACCTCAGTTTCCAGTGCAGCTGGCACGGCAATTCAGGCTGGACTGGTTCAAGACAGATTAGCATATGGCTGGGTCCAAACTGTCCCAGGGTCCTGGGTGCAAGGTGAAGATGCAGTTCCAGTGCTTCTTCCCCAGGCAAGAGGGTAGCATGGAGTTGCTCACCGCAGCAGGACAGCAGTTCCTCTATAGAAACAGTCCAGAAAAGTGGCAGTCCTTTCACAGGACAGCAGTCCTTCCTCATGAAAGATTATCCACAGTTGAAGAAGTGTACTGAAGAGTTGGTGTCTGAGGTCTGTCTTTTATACACAGTTGTTCCTTTGAGTGAGGAAGAAGCTTATAAAGGCATGCCTTTGAAGTTCACAGACCTCCTGACCCCTAGCTCCAGTCAAACCATAGGGGACATGCAGCCCTTTCTGTATAAACAGGGCACAGCCTGTCATGTGTAAGTGGGGCTGTGTCCTCCCTCTTATCCTGCCAGTGATGGCCCATCCAGTCACACCGAAGCTCCCTTTGTGTGTGGAACCAAATGATTAAGGCAGGAAAATGCCACGGGCCCCCATTTATGAGGTTTTGTCGTAGGGCAGCACCGCAGGCCTTCCTGCTGCGCAATGGCAAAAGAAAAGGGCAGGGATGTGCTGTATCTATCTGATAAAGTGCATTCCTGTCTTTTTACCCTGCACCACTGCACAGTGGGTTGCAGTGCCCCAACTCAGGGACCTTTGTACCATGGTGCAAGGGTGCCTGATTTGCAGAAACCTACCTGTACAAAAATATTACAAGAGGCTTTTTCCTCTTTCTATGAGTGCTGCAGATATTTCTACTCGATGTGCCTCCCTTACGCCTCCCCTGGAGAGGTGTACATTTTTGGCAAAGCCTCAGAGTTACGATTTCTCATAAATTTGGGGAAGTGTCAAAAAGCCATGGATGTTGGTGGGAATGCCCTCATCAACACCCGTTGCACGCCCCTTTAACACAGGAAACTGCGTTAAAGGGAACAATATTTATGAGGCAGCCTTAAGCCAAAAAAAGTGTCTCAGTGCTGCCTCATAAAAATAGTATAACAAAGGACGGAGTGCTTGAGCAAATCAAACACTCACCCCAAGTCAACTGATCTGGGTTTAATCCATCATCATTCTTTAGCTCACTCCACCACCCCAGTGCAGACATGGCCATTTGCAAATCAGTCTGACCCTGTGCCTCATAGGAACAATCCAGCCCGAACTGCCAAGCCATGTCTTCCGTGGACAAGAAACAAGCATCCTGCGACCGGTTTCGGCTTCATAATCCTCATCAGCCAGGCTATCTTGAATCCAGTGGTAGAGTGAGCAAGGGACCCGCGCCTGGGCATACCCTGCCAACTCAGGGCAAACAAAGCAGTACCAAAGGAGATGATGAACAGAGTGCTTGAGCAAATCAAACACTCACCCCCAGTCAACTGATCTGGGTTTTATCCATCATCATTTTTTAGCTCACTCCACCACCCCAGTTCAGACATGGCCATATGCAAATCAGTCTGACCCTGTGCCTCATGGGAACAGTCCAGCCCGAACTGCCAAGCCATGTCTTCCCTGGACCGGAAACAAGCATCCTGGGACCGGTTTAGGATTCATAATCCTCATCAGCCAGGCTATTTTGAATCCAGTGGTAGAGTGAGCAAGGGACTCACGTCTGAGCATACCCTGCCAACTCAGGGTGAACAAAGCGATACCACAGGAATGATGGACGGAGTGCTTGAGCAAATCAAACACTCACCCCCAGTCAACTGATCTGGGTTAAATCAATCCTCATTATTTAGCTCACTTCACCACCCTAGTTCAGACATGGCCATATGCAAATCAGTCTGACCCTTTGCCTCATGGGAACAGTTCAGCCCGAACTGCAAAGCCATGTCTTCCCTGGACCGGAAACAAGCTTCCTGGGACAGGTTTCGGATTCATAATCCTCATCAGCCAGGCTATCTTGAATCCAGGATGCTTGTTTCAGGTCCAGGGAAGACATGGCTTGACAGTTCGTGCTGGACTGCTCCCATGAGGCATAGGGTCAGACTGATTTGCATATGGCCATGTTTGAACTGGGGTGGTGGAGTGAGCTAAAGAATGGTGATGGATTAAACCCAGATCAGTTGACTGGGGGTGAGTGTTTGATTTGCTCAAGCGCTCCGTCCATCATCCCCTTTGGTATCACCTCATAAATATGGAGCGGGTCCCTCAGTCACGGAACATCAGAAAAAGTGACGTTCTGGCGGCTTAAAATGCTCCATAATGAGGCCTCAATTTTCTAAAAGTACCATTTTCAGAAGAGTAATTTACAATCCGACTTTCACAAAAGTTAGGTTTTTAAATTAGAATTCCAGTGATCTCAAACATGAATCAGTCATCTTTTATTAGTTGCAAATTGCACTTATAAAATGCAATAAGGCAACTCCAATGTCATCCAATGGAAGAGATATGCTTAGCAGTACAGAAAAAACTAATTTAGGAGTTTTCTCACTACCAAGACATATGAATCTTAAAAGTACATGTCCATCTTTTTACATACACTACACCATTCCCTTGGGGTTGTCCAGGGCCTATCTTAGTGGTGACTTATATGTATTAAAAATTAAGGTTTGGCCCGGGGAAAAGGTTTAGTTTGCCAGGTCAAAATGGCAGTTTAGAACCGCACACACAGAGTCTGTAGTGGCAGGCCCGAGACATGTTTATAGGGCTAATAAAATGGGTGACACAATCAGTGCTGCTGTCCCACTTGCATCATTTAATTTACGGCTTTGAGTACATGTAGTCCCTCTCTACTAGAAACGTATAAGTAAATTAAATATGCCAATCGGGTATAAGTCAATGTTACTATGCTTTTAGGCAAGGAACACAAGCACTGTAGCTCTGGTTGTGGAGGAAAGCAACATGGGTGGGAATGACCCTGTTCATAAAGATCCCCAAATCTGAAAACAAAATAATCTATAAATAACTTATTGCATAGTGCCCATTATTTACAGTGCCCACTATTTCAAGTTGAGCGGTGTCTAGAATGCACACTATGAGAAGGTGCACATTCTCTAGGAGGCCCACTGTGTGACTGTGGGCATTAGGTACAAAACCTGCTATGTGAAGGTGCGTTTTCGCCTGAATGCCCATTGTGTGAAAGTGAAAAGTTCAGGTTTGACTGTTCCAATTGGAGCAAGACCAAGGCACATTTGCATATGGCTGGCCTCTATCAGATATGGCATAGTGTGCAAAAAATTGATTCACTAGATTATGGCCTACAGTAAATAGTGGTTACTGATAATAATTCAAGCAATCATCCTATCATCATTTAGTTTTGCTCACTGTGTGAAGGTGGGCACTATCAAAAAATCCTACTTGGAGAAGGTAACATTATCTAGAGAGCCGAGTCCATGAAGGGGGTATTATAAAGCAGACAGATTGTGGGTAATATCTACAAAGTCTACAATGTATAGGTGGAAATGATATATGATGAACATAATGTGAAAGTGGGCATTATTTACAATTCCCACAATGAAAAGATGGACATTGTCTATGATGTTAAGTACTTAAATGTGGGTGTTATGTAGAATGCTGGCTAGATGAAGGTTAGCAATACCTACACAGCCTAAAATGTAGAAGTTATTGTTATGCATGAGGCACAGGGTGTGAAGATTGGCATTATCTGCAATGTCTCCATGAAAAGGAAGACATGATCTGTGCCAATGTGGGTAACATCTATCTTCCTCCTACCCCTTTACCCTATCCCCTTACCCTTCCTTGCTCCAGGCACCTTGTCCCCTATGTTCTTTAGATGCTTTCCTTGATACTTATGTAACTTTTAAGTGATTTTAACATTATTGTCCCTCATGTAAAGCTCTCTGATTCCATCAGGTCTAGTCAGTGTTATATAATAACTCATTAATTTAATTAGTTCCCATTAAATACTCTTTCTCTCTTTGTCTACCTCCCTAGCTCCTATCCACTCTTCCCTGAATCTCTCCCCCTGCCTGCTAGTCTGCCTAGCCCCCTGTCCTTTGTGCCCTTTGACTAAGCCCTCCTTCTCGCCCTGTTGAGGAAAGATCCAAAATGTATACTCTGGAGTCTCAGCATACCCGCTGAGAGAGTCCACTGCGCCAAGGAAGCCATTCACGGGAAACATCCTTTACAACGCAACTTTTACCACGCAGTGCTTTTACATCACAACTTTTACAACGCAAACCATTACAACGCATTGCGCTGAGGGGCGTTCTAGGATAAGGAATAGATTTAATTTACTATCCAACACCTTCCCTACTATCCACGGGGACTGGAGTTGGAATAGTAAATTAAACTATTCACTTTCTAGCATCCGTCAACACTATGCGTTGTAAAGGCATGAGTTGTAAAAGTTGTGATGTTAAAGCATGCGTGGTAAAAGCATGCGTTGTAATGTCATACATCCCCACTCACAGCTGAGGTATTGTATGGTTCCCCTTGCCAAAGCACTCCCTCTACCCTTTTTTGGGAAGGATCCAGTATGTAGGCCGTGGAGTCTCAGAGACCCCTCTGAGAGAGTCCACTGCATAAAGGGAGGAGCCTCCCACAACAGAGATAGGGATGTGATACCACTTCCCCTGGGATCAAAGTTTACTGGACTTTGGGCGTTGCTTTGACACATCTACTGGTTTGTGTCCCCGCCACCCTTCCCCTCCTCTTTCCATGCGGTGTCCTTCACCCTCCCCGCCTCTTTCCCACCTTCATTACCTGTTTACTTCCCCAGCTCCTTCCCCCCTCCCCTGAATCTTTCCCTGTGCCTGCTTTTTCCTTACGTATTTGTGCTTATTGTTTATCTTGACCTTAAAAGTAACTATGTTGCCATGGTCTAATAACTGTGTAACCTTTGTAACGGTGTAACCTGTAACTATGATCTGATGCTCATGTAAAGCGCTCTGATACCTCCGGGTCTAGCCAGCGTTATATAAAACCTTTAAAATAAATAAATAAATAAAAGACCAGTGTGTGAAGTGGGCAACATCTAGAATCCCACTAAAGTGAGGAATGATCTACAAGCCCAATAAAGTGAGGAATGATCTCAAATGTCCACTAACGTGAGGAATAATGTACAAGCCCATTAAAGACAGCAATGATCTACAACCCCACTGGAACGATCTACAAGCCCACTAAAGTGAGGAATGATCTCCAAGGCCACTAAAGTGAGGAATGATCTACAAGCCCACTGGAATGATCTACAAGCCCACTAAAGTGAGGAATGATCTAGGAGACTACTTAAGTCAGGCATGAGCTACACGACCACTAAAGTCAGGAATAATCTACAAGCCCACTAAACCAGGAATGATCTCCAAGGCCACTAAAGTGAGGAATGATCTACAAGCCCACTAAAGTCAGGAATGATCTAGGAGACTACTTAAGTCAGGCATGAGCTACACAACCACTAAAGTAAGGAATGATCTACAAGGCCACTGAAGTCAGGAATGATTTACAAGGCCACTAAAGTCAGGACTGATCTACAAGCCCACTAAAGTCAGCAATGATCTACAAGCCGACTGAAATGATCTACAAGCCCACTATAGCCAGGAATGATCTAAAAGCACACTGGAATGATTTACAAACCCACTAAAGTCAGTAATGATCTACAAGCCCACTAAAGTCAGGAATGATCTAGGAGACTACTTAAGTCAGGCATGAGCTACACAACCACTAAAGTAAGGAATGATCTACAAGGCCACTGAAGTCAGGAATGATTTACAAGGCCACTAAAGTCAGGACTGATCTACAAGCCCACTAAAGTCAGCAATGATCTACAAGCCGACTGAAACGATCTACAAGCCCACTATAGCCAGGAATGATCTAAAAGCCCACTGGAATGATTTACAAACCCACTAAAGTCAGTAATGATCTACAAGCTCCCTAAAGTCAGGAATGATCTACAAGCCCACTTAAATCAGGAATTATCTAAAAGCCCACTGGAATGATTTACACACCCACTAAAGTGAGGAATGATCTGCAAGCTCCCTAAAGTCAGGAATGATTTACAAGCCCACTAAAGTCAGGAATGATCTACACTCCACAACAGTGAGGAATGATCTACACGCGCACTAAAGTGAGGAATGATCTACAAACCCAATAAAGTGAGGAATGATCTACAAGCCCACTAAAGTCAGGACTGATCTACAAGCCCACTAAAGTGAGGAATGGTCTACAAGCCCACTAGAATGATCTACAAGCCCACTAAAGTCAGGAATGATCTACAAGCCCACTAAAGTCAGGAATGATCTACAAGTCCACTAAGACTCAGGAATGGTCTACAAGCCCATTGGAATGATTTACAAGCCCACTGGAATGATTTACAAGCCCACTAAAGTCAGGAATGACCTACAGGCACACTAAAGTGAGGAATGGTCTACAAGCCCACTAAAGTGAGAAATGATCAACAAGCCCACTAAAGTGAGGAATGGTCTACAAGCCCACTAAAGTGAGGAATGATTCTCAAGCCCACTAAAGTGAGGAATGGTCTACAGGCCCACTAAAGTCAGGAATGATCTACAAGCCCACTAAAGTGAGGAATGATCTACAAGCCCACTAAAGTGAGGAATGATCTACAAGCCCACTAAAGTCAGGAATGATCTACAAGCCCACTAATGTCAGGAATGATCTACAAGCCCACTAATGCCCACTGATGTCAGGAATGATCTCCAAGGCCACTAAAGTGAGGAATGATCTACAAGCCCACTGGAATGATCTACAAGCCAACTAAAGTCAGGAATGATCTAGGAGACCACTTAAGTCAGGCATGAGCTACACAACCACTAAAGTAAGGAATGATCTACAAGGCCACTGAAGTCAGGAATGATTTACAAGCCCACTAAAGTGAGGAATGGTCTACAAGCCCACTAAAATCAGGAATTATCTACAAGCCCACTAAAGTCAGCAATGATCTACAAGCTGACTGAAACGATCTACAAGCCCACTATAGTCAGGAATGATCTACAAGCCCACTAAAGTGAGGAATGGTCTACAAGCCCACTAAAATCAGGAATGATCTACAAGCCCACTAAAGTCAGCAATGATCTACAAGCCGACTGAAACGATCTACAAGCCCACTAAAGTCAGGAATCATCTACAATCCCACTAAAGTCAGGAATGATCTAAAAGCCCACTAAAGTCAGGAATGATCTAAAAGCCCACTAGAATGATTTACAAGCCCACTAAAGTCAGGAATCATCTACAATCCCACTAAAGTCAGGAATGATCTACAAGCCCACTAAAGTCAGGAATGATCTACACTCCCACTACAGTGAGGAATGATCTACATGCGCACTAAAGTGAGGAAAGATCTACAAACCCACTAAAGTGAGGAATGATCTACAAGCCCACTAAAGTCAGGACTGATCTACAAGCCCACTAAAGTGAGGAATGGTCTACAAGCCCACTGGAATGATCTACAAGCCCACTAAAGTCAGGACTGATCTACAAGCACACTTAAGTGAGGAATGGTCTACAAGCCCACTGGAATGATCTACAAGCCCACTAAAGTCAGGAATGATCTACAAGCCCACTAAAGTCAGGAATGATCTACACTCCCACTACAGTGAGGAATGATCTACACGCGCACTAAAGTGAGGAATGATCTACAAACCCACTAAAGTGAGGAATGATCTACAAGCCCACTAAAGTCAGGACTGATCTACAAGCCCACTAAAGTGAGGAATGGTCTACAAGCCCACTGGAATGATCTACAAAGTCAGGAATGATCTACAAGCCCCCTAAAGTCAGGAATGATCTACAATGCCATTATTTAATCTTGGAAGGATCTCAACAGTGTATTCTTTGAAGATGGACAATGAAGCTGTTCATGTAAAGGAAGGAATTATGTACTTTGTGAAGGTGAACAATATCTAGAGTATCCGCAATGTGAAGGTGGTATGATTGCAAGAGAAGGGCTTGTCAAATAATTATTGATGTGAATGTTACTGCCGAGGTTTATTGATCTACAAAATTTGGTCCACTCTAAACTCTTTAACAGCTGGAACCATATCATGAACATTTGAGCTGGTATATGTCAGAGCAGAGCAGCTGTCTGTGAGACATTGCACTACCACCAGGACAGGAGATGCAGGCAGCAGTGCTGAGAACAGCACGAGGCAGACATGGCAGCTGGTTTGAAGGTGTGCAGTCTTCAGCCTGTGCAGCCAGTGCAGTCTTCCTGAGAATTACCTAGTGTGGTATATATGCTTTGGGTAATGAGACGTATTCTGAAAAATTGGTGCACAACTATGCTCTATTTGCAATGCACGCATTTATGTGTGATCATGTTGCTATCTATTTTTAAACTTGTGATCACTCTAAATTGAGACTGATATAAATATTATACTTCTATAAGTACAGACTCTGCCACCAGGATGGTTTGTTTTCGGCCATCTGAAAGGTGTTCAGTATTAACTACTTCATCTCCTGAGTCAGGCTGAGGAGTCAGCCTCTCAAAGAATGTCCCTGATTGGTTCTTAGTGAGGGGGCAGGGGAGAGGGGATATTGTACCTGCGTATAAACATGTAACATTGAGCCAGATATGCTGTCGCTTATGGCCACACTGACCAGCACCAATGTCCTTTTGGAGAGTGACACAGTTCATCAGTCTCCTGGCCCGGGAGCACTGCCATGGGACATATGATGTGAGGCTTCCTTCCTGGCTTCAGTGTGTGGCACAGGTGACCTATCCTTGGAGGAAACAACATCACAGTAGCAATAGGATGAGAAGTATCCAGGGTGTGTCTCATCCCTTCTGCACTGGGTAAGCAGGAGGGTCCCGAGATGCCTCATTATTTTTACCCAAACAGTAATTAGTGTTTTTGTCCCTGGGAGTCTCTTGAACAATTAAAGTGTTTATCTTTGTATGTAAATGTAATTGACAAGCATGTCATAATGAAGTTGTGAACATCATTAGTATAATGCAACGTACTACAATTAGAGACAAATTAAACTTAATTAGAGGTTTTCTTTCAACTCTGAGCTTGCTCTGCTGATGTTTGTAATCACAAAAACCCACAAGAGAGTCATTTAGTTTCTCCAGAGGTTTCAAGATCAGGGCAGCAGCAGCAAGAGATATTTGCTTAATATCTCTGCAGCGCATTTACTATTGTATCAGATTTTATATCTTCGCATACTAAACAAGTATAGAGATTGGAATAAAATATTCATAAATTAAATATAACTTATATTTATAATAAGTATGCTCATTTCAAAAGTTAAGAAGATGGCTAGAACAATTTTAAAATGTTAATCAAGAAGAATGATATATCATTGACAGAGTTCCCTCCGTACCTAAAGGTGACTGTATCACCACACAAAGAGGCATGTAACCGCTCGCTGAGTAGGTTACATACCTCTTCGTGTGGTGATACAGTCGCCTTTAGGTTGGAAATGTATCAGAGTTTCTTCTTCCTACTTCTGTTATTTTGACCACAGAGATTTTGAATATGTAATTAGACGAGACGTTTGGTCCATCCAAATTTATTTGACTTTCTGAGTTTTACACTAGGGTCGGTAATTCAACGACCTATCTACTACTATTTGGAACCAGATACAGCATTTTATCTTGTGCTCAACTACATTTGTCTTGAAAGCCGTGTTATTGATACATGACATTTTGGCCACCAAGTGGTCTAACAGACGTTAGCCTTGGGACTATCCATACAGAATTATATGATTTCAACATTCCCATTGTGCCTTGAAAAAGTCTGAGGGCCCGATTCACAGAACTAACTTAAGACAAAATCCTAAACTTACTACCATTTTGGTATTCACAAAAGGCACTTACTAATTTTGGTATTCACAGAAGGCACTTACTCATTTCGGTATTCACAGAAGTTAGGAGTCCCAACTTAAGGACTCCTAACTGCCTTCTGTGAATTCCGAAAGTCTTAAAGTTCGGATTTTTCTCAGTTTAGGAGCAATAAAGTTAGGACTCCCAACTTAAGGACTCCTAACTGCCTTCTGTGAATACCGAAAGTCTTAAAGTTAAGATTTTTCTCAGTTTAGGAGTAGTAAAGTTAGGACTCCTAAATTTAGGACTCCGTGGATGAAGATAGAATTATATTTGTAAGTTCATCAAAAATTATGCCTCTCTTGTACGTCCTATCAGTTATATTCTCAGAAAAGGTGTAACTTTCAAGTGGGGAAATGAATGTGCCTCTGCTTTAAGTTCTGTCATGGATTGTTTAAAAAATAGTGCTGCCCTTAAGCCTTACAACCCGAGTTTGCCATCTTGCATTTTAGTTGATGCGAGTCAAGTAGGGTTGGGGGCTGTGCTGACACAAAATGACCACAGTCCTGAATAAGCATGGGCGGAAAATCCGTTTCGCTCGCGGATTTTGCGGATTTTTGGGAAATTCGCAATCCGCGAGATTTGCGAATTTCCCGCAAAATCCGCAAATTCGCACGCAGCGGATTTTTTTTTGCGGCGCGCGGCGTTGGTGATACAATTTTTGCGGCGCGCGGCGTTTATCATCGTTTGCCGGGTTGTTTTTCTCGATAGTTTGCGAGTGCTGCACCATTTTGGATCTTGCTGTGTGATCCCGCGGGAATTGGCGAGCGCGCAACGTCATCGCGGATTGCCAGCGAGAGTTTGTCAACGCGAGTACGGCGAGATCACGTCTCGCGGTACTTCGCAATTGCGAGATTTGAGATGCGGCGAGCGAAAATATAAAATTTGCAATTCTGCACAAGAAATCCACCAGCAAGCAGCATAAACCTTCTAGAAATGATGATTTTTATCTGAATAACTCCTTAGGTTGACATTTGCCTGCACTTTTTTAGCGAGGAGTCCATTTTGGGGAGGGGGGGAGGGGGGTGGGAGGAAGGAAGTGCCCCACAGTCTTTAACTTCCTGTTCCTGTCCAGCAGGCTCCTCCCAGTGCTTTGTCCATCTCCTGGTCACTTTTCATTTGGATCTGGAGCTGGAAGGATTACTTTTTGTGGATGCTGCTGGATATTTGGATTTGAGGCCTTTTTGACTTTCTTTGGATCACTGTTGGATTAGAAATTTTACAAGTATGTTTGTTTGGGGCATTACAGTTGCTGCAACTAAAATTTTGGAATTTTCGATTTTTGGGCTGTTTTGGGGCCTTTTGCCCAGGGGTACTCAGTGGTAGGTGGACTGAGTCTTTCTGTGGGTTGTCTTGAACTTAAACATCATGGAGGCCATGGATGGATTGAGATTGTGCTGATTTTTCAGTGATTTTCGTTTTTTGGGGCTGTACTTGTGGCATTTTCACCAGGGGTATTTGAGTCTAGCATGGGCCTAGTCTTTCTGTAGGTTGTCTTGAATTTAAACATCATGGAGGGCATGGATATATTGGGATTGTGCAGATTTTTCAGTCATTTTCGTTTTTTGGGGCTGTACTTGTGGCCTTTTCACCAGGGGCATTTGAGTCTAGCATGGGCCTAGTCTTTCTGTGGGCTAGTTTGAACTTAAACATCATGGATGGCATGGATGGAATGGGATTGTGCTGATTTTGCAGTGTTTTTCGATTTTTGGGGGTGTTCATGGGGAGGGACAGGCCATGTGGCTGGTGGCCATTTTGAGTGCAGCTACAGGCACTGGCCATGTGCTGGCAGGCAAGTGGCCATTTTGAATGCAGGCTTTGTTGTTAGGCCTGCAACCATTTTGCCTACTTTTCAACCTTTATTTATGCCCAGGGGTAGTGAGTCTTGCATGGGCCTAGTCTTTCTGTGGGTTGTCTTGAATTTAAACATCATGGAGGCCATGGATGGAATGGGATTGTGCTGATTTTTCAGTGATGTTCGTTTTTTGGGCCTGTACTTGTGGCCTTTTTACCAGGGGTATTTGAGTCTAGCATGGGCCTAGTCTTTCTGTGGGCTGTCTTGAACTTAAACATCATGGAGGCCATGGATGGAATGGGATTGTGCTGATTTTGCAGTGTTTTTCGATTTTTGGGGGTGTTCATGGGGAGGGACAGGCCATGTGGCTGGTGGCCATTTTGAGTGCAGCTACAGGCACTGGCCATGTGCTGGCAGGCAATGGCCATTTTGAATGCAGGCTTTGTTGTTAGGCCTGCAACCATTTTGCCTACTTTTCAACCTTTATTTATGCCCAGGGGTAGTGAGTCTTGCATGGGCCTAGTCTTTCTGTGGGTTGTCTTGAATTTAAACATCATGGAGGCCATGGATGGAATGGGATTGTGCTGATTTTTCAGTGATTTTCGTTTTTTGGGCCTGTACTTGTGGCCTTTTCACCAGGGGTATTTGAGTCTAGCATGGGCCTAGTCTTTCTGTGGGATGTCTTGAACTTAAACATCATGGAGGCCATGGATGGAATGGGATTGTGCTGATTTTGCAGTGTTTTTCGATTTTTGGGGGTGTTCATGGGGAGGGACAGGCCATGTGGCGGGTGGCCATTTTGAGTGCAGCTACAGGCACTGGCCATGTGCTGGCAGGCAAGTGGCCATTTTGAATGCAGGCTTTGTTGTTAGGCCTGCAACCATTTTGCCTACTTTTCAACCTTTATTTATGCCCAGGGGTAGTGAGTCTTGCATGGGCCTAGTCTTTCTGTGGGTTGTCTTGAATTTAAACATCATGGAGGCCATGGATGGAATGGGATTGTGCTGATTTTTCAGTGATGTTCGTTTTTTGGGCCTGTACTTGTGGCCTTTTCACCAGGGGTATTTGAGTCTAGCATGGGCCTAGTCTTTCTGTGGGCTGTCTTGAACTTAAACATCATGGAGGCCATGGATGGAATGGGATTGTGCTGATTTTGCAGTGTTTTTCGATTTTTGGGGGTGTTCATGGGGAGGGACAGGCCATGTGGCTGGGGGCCATTTTGAGTGCAGCTACAGGCACTGGCCATGTGCTGGCAGGCAATGGCCATTTTGAATGCAGGCTTTGTTGTTAGGCCTGCAACCATTTTGCCTACTTTTCAACCTTTATTTATGCCCAGGGGTAGTGAGTCTTGCATGGGCCTAGTCTTTCTGTGGGTTGTCTTGAATTTAAACATCATGGAGGCCATGGATGGAATGGGATTGTGCTGATTTTTCAGTGATGTTCGTTTTTTGGGCCTGTACTTGTGGCCTTTTCACCAGGGGTATTTGAGTCTAGCATGGGCCTAGTCTTTCTGTGGGCTGTCTTGAACTTAAACATCATGGAGGCCATGGATGGAATGGGATTGTGCTGATTTTGCAGTGTTTTTCGATTTTTGGGGGTGTTCATGGGGAGGGACAGGCCATGTGGCTGGTGGCCATTTTGAGTGCAGCTACAGGCACTGGCCATGTGCTGGCAGGCAATGGCCATTTTGAATGCAGGCTTTGTTGTTAGGCCTGCAACCATTTTGCCTACTTTTCAACCTTTATTTATGCCCAGGGGTAGTGAGTCTTGCATGGGCCTAGTCTTTCTGTGGGTTGTCTTGAATTTAAACATCATGGAGGCCATGGATGGAATGGGATTGTGCTGATTTTTCAGTGATTTTCGTTTTTTGGGCCTGTACTTGTGGCCTTTTCACCAGGGGTATTTGAGTCTAGCATGGGCCTAGTCTTTCTGTGGGATGTCTTGAACTTAAACATCATGGAGGCCATGGATGGAATGGGATTGTGCTGATTTTGCAGTGTTTTTTGATTTTTGGGGGTGTTCATGGGGAGGGACAGGCCATGTGGCGGGTGGCCATTTTGAGTGCAGCTACAGGCACTGGCCATGTGCTGGCAGGCAAGTGGCCATTTTGAATGCAGGCTTTGTTGTTAGGCCTGCAACCATTTTGCCTACTTTTCAACCTTTATTTATGCCCAGGGGTAGTGAGTCTTGCATGGGCCTAGTCTTTCTGTGGGTTGTCTTGAATTTAAACATCATGGAGGCCATGGAGGGAATGGGATTGTGCTGATTTTTCAGTGATTTTCGTTTTTTGGGCCTGTACTTGTGGCCTTTTCACCAGGGGTATTTGAGTCTAGCATGGGCCTAGTCTTTCTGTGGGCTGTCTTGAACTTAAACATCATGGAGGGCATGGATGGAATGGGATTGTGCTGATTTTGCAGTGTTTTTCGATTTTTGGGGGTGTTCATGGGGAGGGACAGGCCATGTGGCGGGTGGCCATTTTGAGTGCAGCTACAGGCACTGGCCATGTGCTGGCAGGCAAGTGGCCATTTTGAATGCAGGCTTTGTTGTTAGGCCTGCAACCATTTTGCCTACTTTTCAACCTTTATTTATGCCCAGGGGTAGTGAGTCTTGCATGGGCCTAGTCTTTCTGTGGGTTGTCTTGAATTTAAACATCATGGAGGCCATGGATGGAATGGGATTGTGCTGATTTTTCAGTGATTTTCGTTTTTTGGGCCTGTACTTGTGGCCTTTTCACCAGGGGTATTTGAGTCTAGCATGGGCCTAGTCTTTCTGTGGGCTGTCTTGAACTTAAACATCATGGAGGGCATGGATGGAATGGGATTGTGCTGATTTTGCAGTGTTTTTCGATTTTTGGGGGTGTTCATGGGGAGGGACAGGCCATGTGGCTGGTGGCCATTTTGAGTGCAGCTACAGGCACTGGCCATGTGCTGGCAGGCAAGTGGCCATTTTGAATGCAGGCTCTGTTGTTAGGCCTGCAACCATTTTGCCTACTTTTCAACCTTTATTTATGCCCAGGGGTAGTGAGTCTTGCATGGGCCTAGTCTTTCTGTGGGTTGTCTTGAATTTAAACATCATGGAGGCCATGGATGGAATGGGATTGTGCTGATTTTTCAGTGATTTTCGTTTTTTGGGCCTGTACTTGTGGCCTTTTCACCAGGGGTATTTGAGTCTAGCATGGGCCTAGTCTTTTTGTGGGCTGTCTTGAACTTAAACATCATGGAGGGCATGGATGGAATGGGATTGTGCTGATTTTGCAGTGTTTTTCGATTTTTGGGGGTGTTCATGGGGAGGGACAGGCCATGTGGCTGGTGGCCATTTTGAGTGCAGCTACAGGCACTGGCCATGTGCTGGCAGGCAAGTGGCCATTTTGAATGCAGGCTTTGTTGTTAGGCCTGCAACCATTTTGCCTACTTTTCAACCTTTATTTATGCCCAGGGGTAGTGAGTCTTGCATGGGCCTAGTCTTTCTGTGGGTTGTCTTGAATTAAAACATCATGGAGGCCATGGATGGAATGGGATTGTGCTGATTTTTCAGTGATTTTCGTTTTTTGGGCCTGTACTTGTGGCCTTTTCACCAGGGGTATTTGAGTCTAGCATGGGCCTAGTCTTTCTGTGGGCTGTCTTGAACTTAAACATCATGGAGGGCATGGATGGAATGGGATTGTGCTGATTTTGCAGTGTTTTTCGATTTTTGGGGGTGTTCATGGGGAGGGACAGGCCATGTGGCTGGTGGCCATTTTGAGTGCAGCTACAGGCACTGGCCATGTGCTGGCAGGCAAGTGGCCATTTTGAATGCAGGCTTTGTTGTTAGGCCTGCAACCATTTTGCCTACTTTTCAACCTTTATTTATGCCCAGGGGTAGTGAGTGTTGCATGGGCCTAGTCTTTCTGTGGGTTGTCTTGAATTTAAACATTATGGAGGGCATGGATGGATTGGGATTGTGCTGATTTTGCAGTGTTTTTCGATTTTTTTGCGCTGTATAACTGAACTGATGTTCCTCTGTCTTCCATTGCTTTTAGGTGCACAAGACTCAAGAGAACCACCAGTGCCAGGAAGAAGTCCTGCAGTGGTGTGTGTGTGCAGCATAACGTCACGCGACGTCACGTCTGGCCTCAGACAACTCTACAATTCGTGCAACTGCGGCCTGCTGTCTGACCTGCTCTGAAGAAGATGGCCCCAAAAAAAGGTCTCCGTAGCTCCTCTAACAAGAAAGCTGCTAGTAAGGAGCAGAAGAAGCAAGTTACCAAGGAGGCTGGTGTGCCACCCGCCACGTTTTTTGGGAGAAAAAAAAAAGTACGCCTGCAGCAGCAGGATCTGCTGGGGACCAAGCTGGGAGCAGCACCCCTGCTCCATTGGGTTCAGTGCCTCCACCACCAGGCCAACTTAAGTCAAAGCCCTTGAGTGCTTCTGAGGCAGTCAGTGTACTTCTCCAATCACCATCGACCAGTGATGTTGGCTCATCGCAAGAAAGTAGCAGCAATGTCCCTGAATCAACACAGGTTGTTGTAACTCATCTGACAAGTGTTGAACAACCACAGCCGCAACAACAACACCATGTGCAAGTACACGCCCAAGTACATGTGGAAGGAGAGGCAGCAAAAGGAGATGCGCAAGCAAAGGTGCATGGAGGTTCACAAGTGCCCACAATAGTTGTTCCTCCCGAAGTAGGGGCACATCAGGAAATCGACAATGAAGCTGAGGTATCATTGGAAGCCACTCCTCCTGATGATCATTCATTGTCTTCCACATCCCTAGCAAGGAAAAGATCAAGGGGGGTGTCTACATCTTCTTCAAGCCCACCTCGTTCTGATGCAAGTGATCTGTCTTGGGAACCACAACTGCGGTCTGACAGTGAGGCACACCATGATCTGACACAGGTACCTAAGCGTAAAAGGAAGGTCGTCGAAAAACTCATACCTATGGAGTGTGATGAGGCTCAACAAGAAGTGACAGATACTGCTGGTGATGAAGCCTCTCACGATGACGACGAGCCAGTCATCACAAAGGTCACTGCAGCCCCACCGGGCATGCAGCAAAGAGACATTTTGACCCTATCCCGAGAAGCTGCTGAGCGTGATGATGATGTCAGAGAGGAGGCAATGGAAATGGAATCATTAGATTTGGAGTTAAGTAGTACACCAAAACCTACCGCTTCCATATTTCTTCCTCGCAAGAAGGTACCCACCTTGTCCTCGACCTCAATTCGTGGTGGTGAAAGTGCAAAACGTACTGAAGTTCGGCAATCCACATCCTCCACTTCATCTGGCATTAGCAGCAGGACCACCACCACCAGTATCGCCGCCTCCTCCGGCCCCCAAAGACATTTCAAGTCTCCAGTTTGGGACTCCTTTAGTGTTTGCCCAAAAATGGAAAATGTAGCCATTTGTAGCATTTGTAAGGTTCGAGTTGGTCCTGGTAAGCTTGGTTCTAACTATGGTACCGGAGGCCAGAGAGGTCATCTTGAGAGAGCGCACGCTGTCCAATGGTTTCCGCACCTGGAGGCGTCTAAGCAAGCCAGAATTGCACGTAATGAAAACGTTGATTTTTCATCTGATGATGACGAGGAGGAAGAAGACGATTCAAACACTTCACTTACAACCAGTACCCCTGTCAGCAGCACACCCCATGTGAGGCACACTAAGAGTGTGGGAGAGAGTGAGACATCAATGCGGAAAAGTTCATCAGCGAGCGTAACTGGGTCGAAGATATCATCATCATCCCGTAAATCCTTGGTCCAGGGCAACATTAAAAAGATGTTGTTTACAGAAGCGCAATATGAACGCAACCACCCACTGACGCGTCTGTATAACACTAAGCTGGCTAAAATGCTTGCTCTGGACCTTCTCCCTTTTTCTTTTGTAGAAGGGGTTGGTTTTCTAGAATTAGTGGCAGTGCTCTGCCCTAAATGGAAGGTTCCTAGCCGGTTCTATTTTGCCCGAGTTGCGGTTCCAGCACTACATGAAGATGTTCTGAAGGTGATTGGGGCAGCTTTGCAGAAGAGTGCTGTTCACACTATACATCTGACAACAGACATGTGGACCAGTGGCGCAGGCGCTGATTACATGTGCATCACTGCACACTGGGTCTCTTTTTCAGGGGCTAAAGCAAAGCTAAACACAGGTGTTGACACGGACATTGTTTTTAAAGCTGCTCGGAAACATGCAACACTAGCCATGTTTGGTTTGGAGAAACGTCACACAGCAGAAAACATTTTGGATGTCTTTAACACAAAGGTCCTTAAGTGGCTGTCCCCACTAAAACGCCAGGTTGGTTATGTTTCCACGGACAATGGCGCCAATATAGTTAAGGCCATGAGGCTGGGTGACTATTTCAGAGTGCCGTGTTTGGTGCACTGTATAAACCTGGTTGTCCAAAAATTCTTGGGTAATAAAGGCAGCGCAGCGTACAGTGTATTGGACACTGCCGAAAAATGTGCAAGCATTTCAGCCATTCTTTTAAGGCCCGGAAGCAGCTGAGGAGCCTGCTATATCAACATCAAATGCCAGTGAAAGCACTCATCCAGGAGGTGGTAACACGTTGGAACTCAACCTTCTACATGCTTGAGCGTCTGTATGAGCAGTATACGGAACTCGATCAATATTTCCTTGCAGAGGGTACAGAGGAGCTGAGGATGGGTGCGGCGCAATGGAACATAGTTCAAAGCCTGACAGGCATGCTTCGTCCTTTTGAGTTCTTCACGCGTGCAGTCAGCAAGGAGGACTCTAAATTGGGAAAAGCTATCCCATTGTTGTACATGCTGGAGGACCAACTGAAGGAGGTGTGTTCTGTGTTTGCAGACGATGACAAAAACCAAGACTCTTTGCTTCTGGCTGAGAAATTATTAGAGCTCCTACAAGGTGATGAACGTCTTAAAAAGATCCACTCAGAAGAGCATTACATTTGTGCTACTATTCTGGATCCACGCTACAAAAAGGCGCTGGCAGGCCAAGCATTCTTTCCTTTTGATGATGAACATGTTCCAAAGTACAAACGTTGGCTAGCCTTGTCAGCCAAGAGGTTTGAAAGAGAACGGCTGGAAATTGAAGGAAATGGCAGTACATCAGCAGGCCATCCCCAGTCAAAACAATCCACTTCTGCACCTGTGGCTGTGGCACAAGTGACCTCTCAGCCGTTAAAGACACCGGCAACCGGATCATCTGCACGAAACACAACAGAAACATTGGAGGCTGAAGAGGATTGGCTAGCTCTGCGTGGGTTTGGTTCTCAAAAGGTCAGAGGCACAGCAAGAGCTAAGCAAAGTGGAGGAACCTTGGATGAGGACCTTGAGTCGATGGTGAAGGACTATCTGAATGACTCAACAGAGGTCTATGTTAATTCTGACCCATTGGCGTATTGGCATGGGAAAAAAGAATTGTGGCCACAGCTCACCAACCTGGCTTTAAACTACTTGTCTTGCCCACTCGCAAGCGTGTCTTCTGAACGGGTTTTCAGTGCTGCTGGTGGCATTGTAACTCCCAAACGGAGCCGCCTCTTGCCCAAAAATGTGGAGAGGTTAACAATGATCAAGATGAATCAGCACCTCATACCACCAGATTTCAGAGTACGAGAGAGCGTGCCGGATGAAGAGGAGGTGGCCAGCAACATATATGAGGGAATTTCTACTCTGTCAGGTGACACTGAGCTCACCCTGCCTGAACTCGCAGAGTATGATGACGAAGCCTTATTCTTATTCCTGGACCGTGATACCGAGCCCTGAAAATGAGACAACGAATCAATAACTTTCTTTTTCGTCCCTATTCACTTTTATTCCTGTGTGTCTGTCTTTCCTTGTTGTGCACAGTTAATATATTTCAAACTTTAATCAGATAATCACAAAATCAAGCCCATCAGCAGAACTGTCTTCACTGGTTTGCTAATTGATTTGAAGTTGCCGCAGTCTGCATTCCTCAGGTTCACAAGTTCAGAAGAACATGCTCCTCTATCCTCCTCCTCCAGACTCCTATTTCCATCAAACCAGAGGGCTGGTTTACGCCCAATGAAGAAAGACTCAGCACTTGTGGGGGTGTTGTTGTACCTCTTTGCAGGTGAGTTGACGACTCTGGGACCATTGTTGGGAAGCTCTAATACCGGATAAAAGTGGTTTGGACCAAATCCCAGGAAGACATTTTTTTGTGTTTTTGATGACTTGCTTGCCTTTTAGGTGCTCTTAGGGAAGGTTCCGGCTGTTTGTGGGTGAGTTTCGTGGTCTGGGAGCATTGCTGGGACACTCTAATCTTGATTGCATTTGCTTTTCAGGAAATCCGTCGTGGCAACCCCGATTTATAGCCTAGCTACGCAGCGCGTTTGGACCGAAGGCCGAGAAATATTGCAAGTATGAGATTTTGCTTTTGGCCTGTTTGGGGGTGTTATGCTTCTTGGCGGGTGGGTTGGCGGGTCTCGGGGCATTCCTGGGAAGGTCTAATACCGGGTAGAAGTGGTTGGGACAAAATCCAGGCCGATTTTTTTTTGGCTATTTCTGACATTTTGCTCAATGTAGCGTTTTCGGGGGCCTGTTTGGGGGGCTTCCTGGTGTTTGTGGGTGAGTTTCGGGGTCTGGGAGCACTGCTGGGACACTCTAATCTTGATTGCATTTGCTTTTCAGGAAATCCGTCGTGGCAACCCCGACTTATGGCCTAGCTACGCAGCGCGTTTGGACTGAAGGCCGAGAAATATTGCAAGTATGAGATTTTGCTTTTGGCCTGTTTGGGGGTGTTATGCTTCTTGGCGGGTGGGTTGGCGGGTCTTGGGGCATTCCTGGGAAGGTCTAATACCGGGTAGAAGTGGTTGGGACAAAATCCAGGCCGATTTTTTTTTGGCTATTTCTGACATTTTGCTCAATGTAGCGTTTTCGGGGGCCTGTTTGGGGGGCTTCCTGGTGTTTGTGGGTGAGTTTCGGGGTCTGGGAGCACTGCTGGGACACTCTAATCTTGATTGCATTTGCTTTTCAGGAAATCCGTCGTGGCAACCCCGACTTATGGCCTAGCTACGCAGCGCGTTTGGACCGAAGGCCGAGAAATATTGCAAGTATGAGATTTTGCTTTTGGCCTGTTTGGGGGTGTTATGCTTCTTGGCGGGTGGGTTGGCGGGTCTTGGGGCATTCCTGGGAAGGTCTAATACCGGGTAGAAGTGGTTGGGACAAAATCCAGGCCGATTTTTTTTTGGCTATTTCTGATATTTTGCTCAATGTAGCGTTTTCGGGGGCCTGTTTGGGGGGCTTCCTGGTGTTTGTGGGTGGGTTTCGGGGTCTGGGTGCACTGCTGGCTATATATACTTTACTTTGCAAGAGGTTTGAAGCAAATCCATGGTGGCAGAGGGGAGTTAGGGCCTAGCTGCAGAGCGCGCGCGGAGTGATTTGGGAAATTTGTGAAAAATTGACTAAGTCCCCATTTTTGTACTTTTGCTCATTGGCTGTTTGGGGGTCTTCTACTCGTTTTCTCCTGGGTTGACGGCTCTGGGGCCATTGCTGGGAAGCTCTAATACCGGATAAAAGTGTTTTGGACCAAATCCCAGGCGGAAATTTTTTTGTGTTTTTGATGACTTGCTTGCCTTTGAGGTGCTCTTAGGGGGGGTTCCGTCTGTTTGTGGGTGAGTTTCGTGGTCTGGGAGCACTGCTGGGACACTCTAATCTTGATTGCATTTGCTTTTCAGGAAATCCGTTGTGGCAACCCCGACTTATGGCCTAGCTACGCAGCGCGTTTGGACCGAAGGCCGAGAAATATTGCAAGTATGAGATTTTGCTTTTGGCCTGTTTGGGGGTGTTATGCTTCTTGGAGGGTGGGTTGGCGGGTCTTGGGGCATTCCTGGGAAGGTCTAATACCGGGTAGAAGTGGTTGGGACAAAATCCTCGAGGAAAAGCCTTTTGGCACTTTTTGTAACTTAGGGTTCGTTAGGGTTAGCCCTAGCAACAGGATTGCATGTGTTTCGGGGTGTTCTAGATTTTTGCAACTGAGTTCTGGGGTCTTAGAGCACTCATGAGAATGTGTAATTTTGGTTGCAAGTCATTTGAAGAAAATCCATGGTGGGAAAGGGGGGATTTAGCATAGTTAAAGAAAGCCTTTGCCACTATTCTTAACTTAGGGTTCGTTAGGGTTAGCAGTATTTCTATTGCATGTGTTTGAGTGGGGGGGATTTCGAGTCTTGGAGCGATGCTGGCTATGGCTAATTTTGCTTGGTTGCTTGCAAGTGGTTTGAATGCAATCCACGGTTGGTAAGGGGTAATTAGGAAGGGGGTACTTCGGCCTACTTTTACTTTCAAAGTAAGTTTTGTCACCAGTTTTCTGCTAGGCCTCGTTTTTTGAGATTTGATTGGGGGTCTTCTACATTTTTGCGACTGGCTTTAGTAAGGGTCTGGGTGGGAGCACTGCTAGGAAGATCTAATTTTGTTCTAAAACACAGTTTACAGTACACCTAGCTTGAGGGGAAAGATCCGCTACATTAATTTGCCCATACTTATTTATCCTTCAAAAGGTGACTCAGACAGAGTACGCACTTTCAAAAATATTGTACTGTCTACTAGGAAAATCAAATTGTGACTTTTTGCACTCCACAGCCTACATACCTTATATTTATTTATCAGTGGTGTTGTAATATTATATCACTTCCTGTTTTTCGTTGAATAATTACAGGCCGGGTTTCAGTCTCTGCAATGGGGAAAAAAGGATGGAGTCAGGCTTCACAGTAGCGAGCCACAATTCAGCATCAGGCAGGCAGTGGACAGGGTGTCTTCTGGTGACCAACATCGATGGACGAAGCGTTGGCTGCAATGGAGGAGTGCCGCTAATAGGAGGATTTTTTTTCTGCAGGCAACTTACTTACCACTTCCAACAGGACCACTACAACCACATAGATACAGTATCCCTTGCCTTTTTCTCTGACTGTGACTGCATTTCATGGATCTCTCTCTGCTTCTAAATTGATCCCTTAACACATCACTTAGTCCACTCCACTATCACATCTGCACCACACATAGTCATTTGTAAGTGCTCCTACGTAATTCGCAAGTCGCAGCACGCCCCAGGCCGTAGAGGACTGGGATGGCCCCAATGATGAAGCATGTCACCAAGGGGCAACCCTGGTGAGTGAGGGGACACCTAGAAAAAAAGCAATTTCTCCTTTTCTATCTACTATACCTTCCAGACCAACCCCATTGAGTGTTGTTGTGAATGGATTTATAGTGACCAGCAAGGCTCTCGGGTATCTGGCTACAGAGACCTTATGTTGAATATCGTTATCAATAATTCCACACAGGCCCTGTACTGTTGCATTCTTTCTTCCACAGTTGTCGAATGTACTACTTACTTTTCACTGACATGCATGCAGTAGTGCATGCACTTTCAAAGATTGATGGATAGGTTTGTACCCAAAGAATTGTTTATGTTCAATTGTTTGTCTATGCTGTGCTTTTTTTACAGGGTGTCTTCTGGTGACCAACATCGATGGACGAAGCGTCGGCTGCAATGGAGGAGTGCCGCTAATAGGAGGATTTTTTTTCTGCAGGCAACTTACTTACCACTTCCAACAGGACCACTACAACCACATAGATACAGTATCCCTTGCCTTTTTCTCTGACTGTGACTGCATTTCTTGGATCTCTCTCTGCTTCTAAATTGATCCCTTAACACATCACTTAGTCCACTCCACTATCACATCTGCACCACACATAGTCATTTGTAAGTGCTCCTACGTAATTCGCAAGTCGCAGCACGCCCCAGGCCGTAGAGGACTGGGATGGCCCCAATGATGAAGCATGTCACCAAGGGGCAACCCTGGTGAGTGAGGGGACACCTAGAAAAAAAGCAATTTCTCCTTTTCTATCTACTATACCTTCCAGACCAACCCCATTGAGTGTTGTTGTGAATGGATTTATAGTGACCAGCAAGGCTCTCGGGTATCTGGCTACAGAGACCTTATGTTGAATATCGTTATCAATAATTCCACACAGGCCCTGTACTGTCGCATTCTTTCTTCCACAGTTGTCGAATGTACTACTTACTTTTCACTGACATGCATACAGTAGTGCATGCACTTTCAAAGATTGATGGATAGGTTTGTACCCAAAGAATTGTTTATGTTCAATTGTTTGTCTATGCTGTGCTTTTTTTTACAGGGTGTCTTCTGGTGACCAACATCGATGGACGAAGCGTCGGCTGCAATGGAGGCGTGCCGCTAATAGGAGGATTTTTTTTCTGCAGGCAACTTACTTACCACTTCCAACAGGACCACTACAACCACATAGATACAGTATCCCTTGCCTTTTTCTCTGACTGTGACTGCATTTCTTGGATCTCTCTCTGCTTCTAAATTGATCCCTTAACACATCACTTAGTCCACTCCACTATCACATCTGCACCACACATAGTCATTTGTAAGTGCTCCTACGTAATTCGCAAGTCGCAGCACGCCCCAGGCCGTAGAGGACTGGGATGGCCCCAATGATGAAGCATGTCACCAAGGGGCAACCCTGGTGAGTGAGGGGACACCTAGAAAAAAAGCAATTTCTCCTTTTCTATCTACTATACCTTCCAGACCAACCCCATTGAGTGTTGTTGTGAATGGATTTATAGTGACCAGCAAGGCTCTTGGGTATCTGGCTACAGAGACCTTATGTTGAATATCGTTATCAATAATTCCACACAGGCCCTGTATTGTCGCATTCTTTCTTCCACAGTTGTCGAATGTACTACTTACTTTTCACTGACATGCATGCAGTAGTGCATGCACTTTCAAAGATTGATGGATAGGTTTGTACCCAAAGAATTGTTTATGTTCAATTGTTTGTCTATGCTGTGCTTTTTTTACAGGGTGTCTTCTGGTGACCAACATCGATGGACAAAGCGTCGGCTGCAATGGAGGAGTGCCGCTAATAGGAGGATTTTTTTTCTGCAGGCAACTTACTTACCACTTCCAACAGGACCACTACAACCACATAGATACAGTATCCCTTGCCTTTTTCTCTGACTGTGACTGCATTTCTTGGATCTCTCTCTGCTTCTAAATTGATCCCTTAACACATCACTTAGTCCACTCCACTATCACATCTGCACCACACATAGGCATTTGTAAGTGCTCCTACGTAATTCGCAAGTCGCAGCATGCCCCAGGCCGTAGAGGACTGGGATGGCCCCAATGATGAAGCATGTCACCAAGGGGCAACCCTGGTGAGTGAGGGGACACCTAGAAAAAAAGCAATTTCTCCTTTTCTATCTACTATACCTTCCAGACCAACCCCATTGAGTGTTGTTGTGAATGGATTTATAGTGACCAGCAAGGCTCTCGGGTATCTGGCTACAGAGACCTTATGTTGAATGTCGTTATCAATAATTCCACACAGGCCCTGTACTGTCGCATTCTTTCTTCCACAGTTGTCGAATGTACTACTTACTTTTCACTGACATGCATGCAGTAGTGCATGCACTTTCAAAGATTGATGGATAGGTTTGTACCCAAAGATTTGTTTATGTTCACAATTGTTTGTCTATGGTGTGCTATTTTTTCTTGTCTCCCAAAACCTTTCCCAAAAACCCCCGTACCCATCCATTTTTCAAACCCTAACCCTCTTCCCCCGGGCTGTGTGGTTTTGATTGATGTGTGACTAAATTACAGCAATAAATCCACACACTTGCTGGGGTGGATAAGGTGATAGCAACAGGCTGGTGAAGAAATCCGAGGATATATTCTTACTCTGCTTGACAAAGAACCATTGCTAATGTGAAAGAACTTCAACCGAATTAGTAGTTATACTTTACCATTTGTTAGGCTACAATGTGGCACTGTTCTACTGTACTTCTGTCACCTGCTATATTCTCACTTGTACCGTTGAATTGCTCAGGAGGACAAACCAGATTTCATTTTCTTTTTTTTCATAGGCATGCAACTGCCACTGTGTCACACCACTAGTACCACCGCTATGAGGAAATTTTATCCGACCAAGATTGCCAACCTTATTCGCTGTTTCCCGTGGAGCCAGCCCTGGGTCTAGCCCTACTTTCAAACACAAATTACAGGTAAGATAAGCGTTTGGTGGTTTGGGGGTATAATGGAGTATTAGTAGGAGAGACGAGAGACTGAAGGTAGTACTACTAAAGTCCTAGGACTCTTGGATTCACTTCACTTAGTCTGTGAGAGGCACTTAGTGTTGAAAACATTTGGGCATTTACACTTAAAGGAAGAAAATGGAACTAAACTTTCAGGAAAACAAAGTCACTGTTAAACCCCCACCCACCAGGCAAGCAGTAAGAAACGGGTATGCTCAGATAAAGTTTGAAAAAGTATATTTATATCCCTAACAAAATATTCTCCCGCAAGACCCTCCCTAACCCCAACGATTGTCCTTCAAAAGTCCCCAAAAACCCAACTCCCAATTCCCACCCCCCAAAATTCTCTAAAAAAGGGGCAAGGGACACTATGGGTGGATGCTGTCAACTTTTTGGGCCAGGGCATCATGCTCCTGGCGGAGCAAGGCGTGCTCTACGCGGAGCCCCTCCAACTCCTTTGAAAAGTGGTGGAGCTCCTGCTGGAGGCGGGACTCCATCAGGGTACTGCGGCGCAGGCGTGCCTTCAATGCCTTGTAGGTGCAACGGCTGTGAGAGGAAGCTGTTGTCCTTGCTACTCGGCGGTGGCGTTTGGCTTTGGCAGCCCGGCTCAGTCTGGGTGGACCACTGTGCTGGGTGGCACTGGCAGCCCGTGGGGGAACGGAGGCCGATGCAGACGACATAGTTGTTGTGGTCGACTGCACACTTTCTTCGTCCTCCAGGGCCACCAGCCGCCGATATTCGGCCACAGTGGCATCGATCCTCCGTTGCCGGGCCGCTCTAGCCAGCTCCTTCCTCCTTGTTCGTTTGGAAGGAGAACCTATATGAAGAAAGAGACATAGTCTGTAACCAATGCTCTTTAAGATTAACTCAATCATTCAGCAGAAATTTGTGTTGCACTACAACTAGCAACTTGCAAGCGCATTACATAACTATTGAGGCCAGTATCTATCTAACCTCACACTTCTTCATCCTTGCTCTAACATTAGTGGGAGTTTAAGGAACAAATTCTACGAGCACTATGGACTTCCATTGGAGTCGACTATGAAAGTACACCAGTCTTATTCTTCTTCTTGTCTCTTGTTTAGGAAAATTGGTACGTTATCTTCTGCAAGCCGGCATAATGCCAGCGCAGTAAACTTGCACCCGAGAAAAAGAGACGCACGCCATGAGGAGTGACCTAGACTTGCGTTGCGTTACTGTACCCGTCCAGTACATGCAGGTGGTGAAGCTCTTACTTTTCTATTACGGGTGGCACTGAGAATACTCTGTTACAACTCAAGGGCTACTGCTTAATTAATTTAACTTTCACCCTACAGTGGAAATGAGTACTAGAAATGGAAAATTGAAGAAGATAAATAATCTGATTATCTATCACTTCACATGGGATGTTTTTGCTTATATATGGGATGACTTTAGGTGCTTTGCTTTTTATTGAGTGACCAGTTATACATTCACACATGAATGACTGAGTACTACTAAACTTATTAAGAGAGGTAGGGAGTGGCCATCGTAATAATCGGATCTATGCTGTGCTTGCAATACAAACTACTGCTACTATTGATGGTAGTATTTGGACAAAATTAAAACTTCTTTTCCTTGCCTTTCCTACACTGGAACGGACGTGCGGGTGCAGTGTTACATGCTCTTCAAAGTTACACTTATTTCATCCACTGACCGTCTACTCTCTCTAGATCATGGGTACTCACAAACTTTCTCTCAGGGGCTAAATTTACAGTGTAGTTTGTGGCCGAGGGCCGCACTGGTGGGGGTGGAGTCAGAGGGGGTGGGGCTAAAGCAAAACGATAACTTGTGACCATGAGGTTGCACACAGGTCCCTGCAGCAGATGCCCTCATCCACTGAGCCACCAGACCTAGCATTTACATACATCTCTCTCCCTCCTGCTCTCCCTCCTGCCCTCCCTCTCCATCTCTCTCTCCCTCCTGCCCTCCCTCTCCCTCCACCTCTGTCATCTCACTGTGTGTGTGTCTATCTGTGTCAGCCTTCAGGCCGGGTTGAGACCGCTTCCTCAACGCGCACACACAGACAACAACACCAAAGTACTTAACAGGTCTTTAAAAGACCATTAACATATTATTGAGGCTTTGTTTGTTGTAGCGCCCCTGCTTCTCCACCCTGACAATCACTGCTTGCCCGGCCCCACAGAGCAGAGGCTTTGTTCTATTTCACCTCTTTGTGGCCTTGCATCTCCACTCTGCTCTGTGGGGGCCGGGGGAGCAGTGATTGTCAGAGTGGAGATGCAGGGGCGCTAACAGGTGAAATACAAAAAAGCCTCTGCTCTGTGGGGGCCGGGGGAGCAGTGATTGTCTGCAAGGTCTGCGCACCGCCAAGGAAGGCTTGCCGGGCCACCACCGGCCCGCGGGCCGTACTATGAGTACCCCTGCTCTAGATACACATATGCTATCTAAGAGTCAGATAGTAGCATGATCCAGGTATAAGGACACATACAGTTTCTGTGTCACCCACCCAGGCTGTTGTCCCTCCACCCATCATTGCTTCATCATTCACCCAGCCATGCATCTCATATTCTTGCCTTCCCAGCTAGTCTTCAATCTCAATAAGTAAGGAATATATAAGAGCTTACCTCTGGCCGCCACCACCACCGTCTCAACTCTCACAACCGCCGCCTCCTCCCCTGAAGAATCGCCCTCCGCCTCCGTGTCGAGCACCACCACCTCCACACTGGCCCCGCCACCAGATGTTCCACCTACAAAGTACATTTAAGAATGTTAGAATAAAGCACTCACTAGTCTTTGGTCTAGGAATGAAGACATGTGAAAACAATGTAATTTGTTACTGTCTACTTTAAAGTTAAAAAAAATGTCCCTTTTTCCAGGGAAGGTTGTCTTGCTGCACTTTTTGGCACAACTGATGAAGGCTGTTTTTTTAACACGCACCATTTTTCTCCACACAGACAGAAGATGGACTTCTAACAACAAGATCAAGTTGAAACCAGGTGAGAGCTCGGCTCGACCACAAGAAATGTCTTCAATTAATCGTCAGCACTAACCACTTTTCCATTATCAGTTAAACGTTTAGTTTTATTATGACTTCATTTTAATAAATGTGTTTACTTTTAATAAAGCTTTTAAACTTAAATACAATCTGTGTTTTTTGGTCCAGACTAGAGTGACTGAGCGAAAGGTTTTGCAATTTTTGCAAGCATGAGTCCAGATAGAACACTTCAAAAGACATTATGGACAATCCCAGAGGACTGCACTAAGTTGATAGAGCTATTGCTGACTTGAATCATGGGAGTTTCGCCAACCGTGCAATCTTAGTTAGCTACACAGACAGACTAATAAGAATAATCTAGTAATACCACAGGGAGTCATAGTAGAGGCAGGATAAGAATTTAGATACAGTCTACAAGAAGATCAAAGACAATTTTGAAAAAAGTCAAATGAGGAACGCTAGGAAAAATAGGTACTAGTCTAAAATGAAAACTTACTGGGGCCAGCAGAGGAGCCCTCGCCTGCCCGATCCTGGCCCTGTTGAACAGCATCCGCTGCCTGCTGCTCCTGTGTCCTCCTCTCGCCCCTGGGGGGAGCTGACGTACAACATGAAAGAAAGAATAGAAAACATGGATGATTGTTGCTTGTCAATGTCAACCAAATCAAACATTTCAAAAGAACAATAACAAAATATTTCCGCGAAATTATATTGATTAGGGTTAGTTTTCATTTATTTGCGGACCTGTGACTTCGAAAGTCACATAACTCATCAAACAAAGTACTGAAACGTTCACCTAGGACTGGCAGGCAGCAGTCCGCAGGCAAGACGCAAAGTGACATACAAACTCCATTGTGATTTCAGTCAGATCAGTGACAACACTAACAGTTGCCTGCTAAATAACCAGTCATTTAAATAGTCAAACTATCAATCCACCGCCACTATTTTTCTTATTGTCAGGGGTACAAAGGAAGGGGCAGATTTAAGCCCCTTGCGGCTCTTTTGCGCCGTTCTTGCGTGACTTTTGTGACGCAGCAGCTAAACAAAAAAGGGCGCCATGGTGCGGCGTATAATATTATAACAACGTGACGCATTTGGGAGATGCATCCCGTTATAAAGCCCTGCGCCATCAGGGGGCGTTCTGGCGCAAGGGAGGGCATTCCTGCGCTGGAACACATCCTAAAAGTGTCTGAGGGAAATCTACAAAATTTCAATCAGTCACCTTTAGGACAATGATGCGTCACACAAACCCTGCACCTGCTTGAAGCAGACGTACGGCTTGACACAGCATTGGGGAGATAGAGTACCCCAGAGCATTGCTGGAGCTGCGCCATCATTGCGACGCAACTCCAGCAGTAAAGCTTCGGTGACGTTTTGGGCCCATGGTGCGCCGCATTGCAAATACGGCGCACCATGTTTGGTGGTGGTAGCGGGCCACACAATTAATGGCACATCCCTGCTACTTTGCAGGGATGCGACGGTAAATGCAATTCTGCCCCTTAGGGGCATACTTACTTACGCGTTCTGGCGCATCTCCAGAGATGCGCCAGATCAAATGCGTCACGCAAAACTACCCTTGCAACACGCCAGATGCGCCTCATTTACAATGCGGTGCGCCCTGGCGCAAGGGTAGGCACTTGCGTGACGCATCTCGTCACGTAAGAGCGGCGCATCGCTGGAGTCACGTCGCCAACGCAATGCAACTCCAGTAATGCTCAGGGCCACCCAATACTTAACATGCTGTGTCAGTCCTTTCGCCTGCTTCGAGCAGACATAAGGAATTGAATTGACGTAGCAGCGTCGCAGAAGTGCCTGCGTTAAATCTTGTAGATTTCACGCAGGCAATTTTGCGAGGCGCACAGCCGCCGGACCGCCCACCCTGCGTACTAGGAATGCACCCATTGTGGTGCAGGCCCATGGCTTTATAACGTGACGCATCTCCCTAGATGCGTCATGCTGTAAATGACTCGCAGGGATGCGGCACGTTTACGCCGCTGTTGCGTCACGCAAGGCAACGTAAACGTGGCGCAAGGGGCTTGTAAATTTAATCTGCCCCCTAGTGTCTAGCATTACGCAGTTCTGTAAAGTACACTCATACATAATAGTTACTCAGGCCAATGAGACCACGAAATAGAAAACAAATAGGCATAGTAGCAACGCCACTGAGGAGAGCAGTGTACCTGAAATGCACAGAAGATTTTGAAATATAATTTAACTACAATGTAATCGTCATCAGCGGCATTATTGGCTTGTTCCATGTAAAAAACAAATATTTGCAATACAACAACACAGAGCAGGAGAAAACATCATAGTAGTGAGTGATTAAATGGCTACTACTACTCACCAAGCCCGGGGATCTCCAAGCCGAGCTGGTCCAGCAGGTCGCGCTCGCGGTCCAGGAGGTCCGTCCAGCGATGGGTGACCTGGCTGTAGGTGCGCTGGACCCCGTAGAGGTGGGATATGGCCCAGCACACCTTCTCCCACCGCTTCCGGCGCTCCCGCATGTTGTAGCCACCGGCCGCGATCCTGCCGCCTCCCGCGATGGTCCTGGGCAGGCGGCGCTGGACGAAGTAGACCAGCGCGCCCACTTCCTCCGGGCTGAATATCTCCCGTCGCGTCACCTGCTCCCCCCTCAATCTCCCGCATGCTGTCCTGGCACTGGGTCCAGCACTACTCCCCGCTGCCGCTGCGGCCCTCAAGTGCCTGGGCAGCTTCACGGCGCCTGGCTTGACCATGGTCTGGGCAGGTAAGGTAGGAAGAAGTAGAAAATTAAGAAAGAATAGGATAGGGAAGAAGAAAAGAAAAGAGTTTAAAAAAGTAGTTTAAAAGTAAAGAAAAATAGCAGAAAAGACAAAAATATACAGCTAGGAAAAGAGAGGGATAGATAAGAAGCAAAATCGTAAAAAAAAAACTGAAAACAAGCAAAGGATGGCAAAGATACCAAGAGGATTAAACACCATGCCCAGACACAGGAAATGAATGAAAAACAAGATGGCCGGCGCCCGTTCACGAGCGCGAAAGTAAGTTCGCGCGAGATTTTCCTCGCGATCTCGTGCGAACCTCTAGATTTCCCACGCGATCTCGTGCGAACCTCTACTCGCAATGCGCTTACTGCGCGAGATTATACATAGCGGGCGGAAACGGAAATACGTCACGCAAACAAAATGGCCGCGCCCGTACTCGACCTTGGGGTAAATTCGCGTGTTGCGCTGCAAGCGGCTTGCGAATACTGCAAAAAAACTCGCGAAACAACAAGCCGCAAAAAAATAAAATGCTCATTCGCACGAATTGGCGGCTTCCGCGGTCGGTTTCGCAAGACGCCGCGCCCCGCGAATAGCGCGAAAAAACCGAAAAACGATTTTAGCAAAAGCAATGAGCAGGTGCAAAAGGTCAACCTCATGATTTGTAACGATTCTCTGTAGTGCTTCCTGAGGGGGCCCTCCAGAAGTCGGTTGCCTGCTTGCAACTATTGTGTGACCCTGCTCTGACCTTAACTGTATGCCACAAAGGTCCTGATTTACAGCTAAAGGAGCAGACAAGCAGGTGCCAGGCTGGAACTTGAAATTCTTTCAGTGACACATTAATTAGCCCCTAATTCATTATTGTCAGTTGGGGTAGGGCAGGTGTTGTTAATAAACTAACCCCAAATTAATTCATGTCAGTTCAAGCAGGGCAGGTGGGCTTGCTTTTCCCCCCCATCTTCTACAGTGATGATGAACCAGAGGGTGGCATTGATGTAACAGAGGGTGGCATGGGTCAAAGAGAGGGTGCCAGTGGTGAAACAGAGGGTGCTGGGAGGCTGTGATGATGAACCAGACGTAGAAACAACATAGTCGCGACAGTTGCGAGCCGACAAGTAAGTTCGCAATTGCGAACTAGTACCAAATCCTCGCGAACTGTCAGAAACACTTGCAAACACAAAAAAAAAAAATCCGCAAATTCGCGAGAATTCGCGGATTTTGCGGATTGCGAATTCGCAAATCCGCAAAATTCGCGAACGCGAGATTCGCAAAATTCGCCCAAATTGCTTTCGCCTCTAGAGTTCTAAGAAGCAGCAAACTTTAATACTTATGTTTATGGGTGATTGAAAAATTCTGTCCTTAGGTCTGGGGAAAAAGTTTTTTGTGGAGAACTGATCACAAGCACTTGATCAACATTTTTAGAGCAAGCAATGGAAAATGCTGTTCCCCAAGAATTCTTTGCATGGTGTCACGAATAATGCAGTACCAATTGATGTTGTACATGTCTCAGGGGGCAGGAACGTCAGGGCTGATTTTTAGTCTTGTTTCCCATGAACGACCCTGATTTGTCTGATTGTGGTGAGGAAGATTCTGACGATTGTCTGATTGCATCTATTGATCTAATAGAGCATGGTGTTGGCATAGGAGATGAGTCGTTGAGAGCTCTTGCCGATGATGAGATTTTGCAACAAGTATGTGAGTTTGTTAGATGTGGATTGCCGAGAGAGCGTGTTCGTCCTCAAAGTTTGAATCCGTTTTGAAAGTTGAGTCAGAAATTTCCTTGGAAGGGGGAATTTTGTTTTGTGCTGACAAACTCATTCCTCCGCAGAATGGGTATTATTACTAGTGCTCATTTAGGGTCCACAGTCACAAGGTGATGGATTCATGATAGTTTCTGGTGGCCCTCCATGGACAGTGAAAAGAATGAAATTGTTGATATGTGCAATATTTTCCGGTTAGCTGACAAAGGGTTGAAAGTAGTTACTGCTCCGATGATTCCCATTGAATGTCCTGACGGACCCTGGTCCAAAGTAGGATTAGATATCATGGGGCAATTTGATATATTACCTGGTGGATGTAATTTTATTCTTGTTCTTATTGATTATGCCTCAAAATGGTCAGAAGTAAAACTTGTCAAGGAGGTATCTACAAATGTCAGTACTTCTTTTCTCAAAGGATATTTTCATGCGGGAGGGGTTTCCAGAGACCATGGTGACAGATAATAGCACTCAATTCACAAGTCTAAACTTTGGGAATTTTCTACTGTCCTGCAACATTAAACATGTAAAGAGTTCACTTTACCATCCCCAATCCAATGGGCTTGTAGAGCATATGAATAGAGTGGTGGGAGACTGCATTAGGTGGGCCAAATACAGGAATTTAGATATTCTTAATCCTCTGGAAAGCATGCAATGGTTTTACAGGACCACTTCCCACTCTACTACAAAAGTATCTCCTTTTGATCTTCTAATGGGAAGGAAGGTGAACACTAGTTTCAAACCTGCCTAGATGAAAAGGTGGATTAAGGCTGTTCCTGATATCGGTTCACTTATAGAGTTGGTGAGGGAAAATGTTTCTAGTTCACAACACAAACGAAAGGCTGGGTTTGAAAAAAAAGTTTAAAGATGGTATCTGTTGGGATTGGAGACTTGGTACGGATCTAGTCTCCTTTTCATGTCAAGAAGGGTGGGAGCAAGTTTGGTCCACTTGTTTATGTCACTAAACTGGAAAGGATTCTATTCAAGTTGATGGGGGAAAGTGGTAAAATGTTTGTATAGTTGTAAAAATTAAGAATGTTATTTCATGTTCTTCTTCTGTGTCTTCTGATCCTGTGGTCAGTGGATCTTCTGAGGTTTTGCTTAGGAGAAGTGGAAGAAAAAAAACCTATTCCTATAAGGTACCGTATGTGAATTGCAATTTACCATGTTTTATCCATTTTCCTTTAAGCGCATGTTTTTTTGTTGTTTTTGTTAGAGAGAAAGGAGGATATGTTATATTCTTTCTCCATCTAAGGATTTTACAACCTTAAGCTGCTGTTCTGTACTCTATGTTCCATTCTTAAGTGACATCAAGTAGAATATCAAAGAGGTTGCCTAGATGCCCAGTCGTTTGATTCTGTATGTATTTGAATAGGGTTTAGTTGGGTAGTTGGAGTCTGGCGTGGATCTGCTCTGACTTACTTTTGCTGTGTAGCTTGTCTGCATTAAAGCTGGACTTAACTCATCTCTGTATTACAGCGTCTTCTATACACATAACTTTGCTCATATTATTGTGTTCACCACAAATAATACTTCAATAAACACAGACATCTCAATAGATAAAGTTATGTTCTCTATCCAATCATTTTATATAACAAACAATATTTGCATGGTTCTTTGCTTATGTAGCAAACTCTATAGACATAAAGTGCATATCAATATGTCCCAAGTATGTACTGGAGAATGAATGATAGATTTCAACAAAGTCATCTCAAAAGTTCTTATATTAGAGATGATTAGCATATCAATACACGATCACCACATTTTAAACAATCAGGGGGAGTCTGATTAACTTATGATCACAAATAGGCAGGTCAAATAAAAAAAAGAAGTATCTTAATAGGAATACTGTAACTGGTCAATGGGATGGACGTTTTACTTGTATTTAGTAGATCACATAATTCCATATTGCGAGAAATTGGGTTGTTAGTTGAGTGGGGTGTAATCCCTCCTCAAGCAACAGCCACGATTCCTGTCAGCTTGAAATGCTAAATTATCCTGTTCTGAAGCCTCTTTATGCAGCACACACAGTATTAAAGTAAAAACACCACAAAAGAAATCTCCCACATACTTTAGAAAAATAGAGTATACTTTAATAAATGATTTGACACCAAAACAAAAAAAATCCAATTGATGGAATCGGAGATATACTGTATCCAGTCATGCCTAACTGTGACAAAGTCACAACTTCAGGGCAACTATGAGGGAACACAGGTCACGCACGGGGATCAAGACAGGCATGCTGAACTAAGTACCTTAAATCCTGGTTGTGGAGTGTTGTGAAGACGTGTCGCTCATCAATGGTTCTGAAGCTCCTGGCTGCGATGCAACATGCTTTGCTGAGGATGCATTGCTGCGTTGCACAGAAGCAGTTCTGAGGAGCTGCAGGGCTGTGATGTGAGGTGCTGCGTTGGGTGAAGCATCGCACTACGTCAGTTCTGCTAAGACCACAGCTAGGCTGGCAGAGCACGTTTTGGCCCTCTTCTAAGGGTTCAGGACCGGGTAGCACTTTTTGGATGGTGGGTCTCACAGTAGGCAATGTACAGGTGCAGGGTTTGAGTCTTTGCTGTCTCTATTTCTGTCAGGTGTACTCCTAATATGCAAACCCTACACTGGTGTAAAGCCAAGAATCCCTGAAGGGATGATCCAATCCTATTACCTGTTGGGAGAGAATTTAGAACCCCATTCTGGTAATGAACTGGACACTGCTCATGGAAATGTCAGACCGCTGCGTGGTGAAGTCTCAGCATGCCGGGTTCCTCGGTGTCAGCTGAAGGGCCTCCTGTGCTATCCCTCTGAGATACCTATTATTTATAATAAAAATAATCCTTGTGATGTACATATAGATTAGCAATGTAATAGATATGTAGACAGCCCTGTCGCCCCGTGGATGAAGATAGAATTATATGTGTACCTCATGCATAGAGGCCATGTCTAAACGGAAGTAGCTCCAGAAAAACAAATCCAACATTGTCATGAATGCGAATATGTGCAAAAGTTCCCAGCAGTAATTTTCTTGTACAAAAAGAGGACGATGTAAGAATATTTGCAGCTAAATTACATGGGCCTAACCCGGGTACATAATACAACTAGCCCTTGGAGTCAATCTGGTGGTCCTGGTTTCAAGGTGCAGGTCCAGTCCTTCTCCCTTGAGCGGAAGTACTTAGGGGGCACACTACGTTCTCCAGGCCCCCCACAGCATCTCATTTACAGGCCCTAGGGGGCACAATACATTCTCCAGGCCCCCCATGTATCTCAAGTACAGGCCCTGGGGGAGGCACAATACGTTCTCCAGGCCCCCCGCAGCATCTCATTTACAGGCCCTAGGTATATGGTGTACCACTTTACTGGGGACTTATAAATAATTTAAATGTGCCAATCAGTGTAAGCCAATTCTACCATGTTTTAGGGACTGAGCATAAGCACTTTAGTACTGGTCAGTATTGAAAAGGTGCACAAAGTCCTAAATCCAGCAACATTGAATTCAGAAATAGATAAGCATGAGGGTGAAGGCAAAAGGTTTTGGGGATGACCACCCGGATGTGACAAGTGTAACACACATTATGTTTCTAAACATATCTGACAATGAGGAGCACTTATACTATCATTAGTTACAAGCGGTCACAAAGCTGAAAAGACCAAAATAGGTTCAGTTTAAATTTCTATTCTCAATATATATTGTTCTCGATACCCATCACATAGAATGATTTTCCCTCCATCATATACTATTCACACTTTTAATGAAGGTGAGTAATTTACAATGAAATGGAAAGATAATCAACACCACTGGTGTATACACTTTAATCTTCATTGGTGCTCTACAGAACCCTGCTGTTCCATGGCATGTGTGGAGGATGAACAGGGCTTAGAAAGAAAGTTCCTGCAAATATAGAGTATAGTCAGGGCCACAGTAATTATGCAGTCTGACCGCCACTGCATTTTTCAAATAATTGTAGATTTATTATATTTCTCTCTCAAGCAGTTCAAAAGTTACTAAAAACGCAGCAACATATGTTGTCGCGCAGTGGAAGGCACCTTGGAACGGTTGACTGGTCACTTTTCTGTAGCTTATTGCTCCATTTGAGTGTTAAACTGGTACTAGTGATGGGCAGCTAATGCCCAGACACTTTTAAAAATGTCCAAATAATGCAGCAATACCATCACAAAATGGGCAGCATAATGCGGCATAATTTGTCGTTTCTTGATACATAATTTTCTCAAACCTGACAGTTAATTGGTCCCTCCCCTACCACATAATTTCAGGGGCCCTTAATATAATGCCTAGATGCCTCACAAACTGCATTGACATAAAACGTATATGACCCGCCCGTGCGATGTCTCATCATGTGGTAACTGTATCCAACTGACAGCAGCATGTGCCTCTGACTGGGGCATTAAATATATCGTTAGAGTGAGGATTGTAGCAACATTTAAATAAAGAAATGAAATAGCCATTCACAGTTATTAGTAATAGTGGAAATCTGTGGATGGCATTATAAAACATGCTGAGAGATGAATTGTTGAAAAGAAGATATTTGAGATGGCTTTCAAGACAGTTTTAAAATGATACATTCATTAAAATAGTTATTATATGTTTGTCCCGACGACCAAAGAACACACTTATGGCATGATTGTCTGCATCACCCCTGCTCCCAGCATCAGCACTCACCCATCACGGACCCTGCAAGCTGCTGCTGGTGGAACTAATCAGAGACAGAAGAAGAACAAAGACACACATGTTTGTCAATCAGAGTGGGGCACTGGGTACTTATAAAAAGCTGCCACCCTGGCAACAAATTGAACTTCCTTCTTGAACTCTCCTCATGCAAAATGACAAGTAGGAAAAGGACTCTGATGAGGGAGGGAAGGGTGACCCCAACATGTCATTTATTTAGAGGTTACTGATGGGAACTGCCATGAGAGGGAGAATGTAGATGAGTGTGGAGGCTGTGACTTGAAGGCACTCTGCACCAATGTTGCACAGCAACAAGAGCAAGTCCCTGACTCAGGGTTGGAGTCTCCTCCCAAACATGAATCTGAGAATGTAGATGAGTGTGGAGGCTGTGACTTGAAGGCACTCTGCACCAATGCTGCACAGCAACAAGGGCAAGTCCCTGACTCAGAAGTGGAGTCTCCTCCCAAACATGAATCTGAGATTGTAGATGAGTGTGGAGGCTGTGACTTGAAGGCACTCTGCACCAATGCTGCATAGCAACAAGAGCAAGTCCCTGACTCAGGGTTGGAGTCTCCTCCCAAACATGAATCTGAGAATGTAGATGAGTGTGGAGGCTGTGACTTGAAGGCACTCTGCACCAATGCTGCATAGCAACAAGGGCAAGTCCCTGACTCAGAAGTGGAGTCTCCTCCAAACATGAATCTGAGAATGTAGATGAGTGTGGAGGCTGTGACTTGAAGGCACTCTGCACCAATGTTGCACAGCAACAAGAGCAAGTCCCTGACTCAGAAGTGGAGTCTCCTCCAAACATGAATCTGAGAATGTAGATGAGTGTGGAGGCTGTGACTTGAAGGCACTCTGCACCCATGCTGATCAGCAACAAGAGCAAGTCCCTGACTCAGGGTTGGAGTCTCCTCCCAAACATGAATCTGAGATTGTAGATGAGTGTGGAGGCTGTGACTTGAAGGCACTCTGCACCCATGCTGATCAGCAACAAGAGCAAGTCCCTGACTCAGGGTTGGAGTCTCCTCCCAAACATGAATCTGAGATTGTAGATTAGTGTGGAGGCTGTGACTTGAAGGCACTCTGCACCAATGCTGCATAGCAACAAGAGCAAGTCCCTGACTCAGGGTTGGAGTCTCCTCCCAAACATGAATCTGAGAATGTAGATGAGTGTGGAGGCTGTGACTTGAAGGCACTCTGCACCAATGCTGCATAGCAACAAGAGCAAGTCCCTGACTCAGACGTGGAGTCTCCTCCAAACATGAATCTGAGAATGTAGATGAGTGTGGAGTCTGTGACTTGAAGGCACTCTGCACCAATGCTGCACAGCAACAAGAGCAAGTCCCTGACTCAGGAGTGGAGTCTCCTCCCAAACATGAATCTGAGAATGTAGATGAGTGTGGAGGCTGTGACTTGAAGGCACTCTGCACCAATGCTGCACAGCAACAAGGGCAAGTCCCTGACTCAGAAGTGGAGTCTCCTCCAAACATGAATCTGAGAATGTAGATGAGTGTGGAGGCTGTGACTTGAAGGCACTCTGCACCAATGCTGATCAGCAACAAGAGCAAGTCCCTGACTCAGGGTTGGAGTCTCCTCCAAACATGAATCTGAGAATGTAGATGAGTGTGGAGGCTGTGACTTGAAGGCACTCTGCACCAATGATGCACAGCAACAAGAGCAAGTCCCTGACTCAGAAGTGGAGTCTCCTCCCAAACATGAATCTGAGAATGTAGATGAGTGTTGAGGCTGTGACTTGAAGGCACTCTGCACCAATGCTGCGCAACAAAAAGAGCAAGTCCCTGACTCAGAAGTGGAGTCTCCTCCCAAACATGAATCTGAGAATGTAGATGAGTGTTGAGGCTGTGACTTGAAGGCACTCTGCACCGATGCTGCACAGCAACAAGAGCAAGTCCCTGACTCAGAAGTGGAGTCTCCTCCCAAACATGGATCTGAGAATGTAGATGAGTGTGTAGGCTGTGACTTGAAGGCACTCTGCACCAATGCTGCACAGCAACAAGAGCAAGTCCCTGACTAAGAAGTGGAGTCTCCTCCAAACATGAATCTGAGAATGTAGATGAGTGTGGAGGCTGTGACCTGAAGGCACTCTGCACCAATGCTGCACAGCAACAAGGGCAAGTCCCTGACTCAGAAGTGGATTCTCCTCCAAACATGAATCTGAGAATGTAGATGAGTGTGGAGGCTGTGACTTGAAGGCACTCTGCACCGATGCTGCATAGCAACAAGAGCAAGTCCCTGACTCAGAAGTGGAGTCTCCTCCAAACATGAATCTGAGAATGTAGATGAGTGTGGAGGCTGTGACTTGAAGGCACTCTGCACCGATGCTGCACAGCAACAAGAGCAAGTCCCTGACTCAGAAGTGGAGTCTCCTCCCAAACATGGATCTGAGAATGTAGATGAGTGTGGAGGCTGTGACTTGAAGGCACTCTGCACCAATGCTGCACAGCAACAAGAGCAAGTCCCTGACTAAGAAGTGGAGTCTCCTCCAAACATTAATCTGAGAATGTAGATGAGTGTGGAGGCTGTGACCTGAAGGCACTCTGCACCAATGCTGCACAGCAACAAGGGCAAGTCCCTGACTCAGAAGTGGATTCTCCTCCAAACATGAATCTGAGAATGTAGATGAGTGTGGAGGCTGTGACTTGAAGGCACTCTGCACCGATGCTGCATAGCAACAAGAGCAAGTCCCTGACTCAGAAGTGGAGTCTCCTCCAAACATGAATCTGAGAATGTAGATGAGTGTGGAGGCTGTGACTTGAAGGCACTCTGCACCGATGCTGCATAGCAACAAGAGCAAGTCCCTGACTCAGGGTTGGAGTCTCCTCCCAAACATGAATCTGAGAATGTAGATGAGTGTGGAGGCTGTGACTTGAAGGCACTCTGCACCAATGCTGCATAGCAACAAGAGCAAGTCCCTGACTCAGGGTTGGAGTCTCCTCCCAAACATGAATCTGAGAATGTAGATGAGTGTGGAGGCTGTGACTTGAAGGCACTCTTCACCAATGCTGCATAGCAACAAGAGCAAGTCCCTGACTCAGGGTTGGAGTCTCCTCCCAAACATGAATCTGAGATTGTAGATGAGTGTGGAGGCTGTGACTTGAAGGCACTCTGCACCAATGCTGCACAGCAACAAGAGCAAGTCCCTGACTCAGGGTTGGAGTCTCCTCCCAAACATGAATCTGAGATTGTAGATGAGTGTGGAGGCTGTGACTTGAAGGCACTCTGCACCAATGCTGCATAGCAACAAGAGCAAGTCCCTGACTCAGGGTTGGAGTCTCCTCCCAAACATGAATCTGAGATTGTAGATGAGTGTGGAGGCTGTGACTTGAAGGCACTCTGCACCAATGCTGCATAGCAACAAGAGCAAGTCCCTGACTCAGGGTTGGAGTCTCCTCCCAAACATGAATCTGAGAATGTAGATGAGTGTGGAGGCTGTGACTTGAAGGCACTCTGCACCAATGCTGCACAGCAACAAGAGCAAGTCCCTGACTCAGAAGTGGAGTCTCCTCCAAACATGAATCTGAGAATGTAGATGAGTGTGGAGGCTGTGACTTGAAGGCACTCTGCACCAATGCTGCACAGCAACAAGGGCAAGTCCCTGACTCAGAAGTGGAGTCTCCTCCCAAACATGAATCTGAGATTGTAGATGAGTGTGGAGGCTGTGACTTGAAGGCACTCTGCACCAATGCTGCATAGCAACAAGAGCAAGTCCCTGACTCAGGGTTGGAGTCTCCTCCCAAACATGAATCTGGAGAATGTAGATGAGTGTGGAGGCTGTGACTTGAAGGCACTCTGCACCAATGCTGCATAGCAACAAGGGCAAGTCCCTGACTCAGAAGTGGAGTCTCCTCCAAACATGAATCTGAGAATGCAGATGAGTGTGGAGGCTGTGACTTGAAGGCACTCTGCACCAATGTTGCACAGCAACAAGAGCAAGTCCCTGACTCAGAAGTGGAGTCTCCTCCAAACATGAATCTGAGAATGTAGATGAGTGTGGAGGCTGTGACTTGAAGGCACTCTGCACCAATGCTGCACAGCAACAAGGGCAAGTCCCTGACTCAGAAGTGGAGTCTCCTCCCAAACATGAATCTGAGATTGTAGATGAGTGTGGAGGCTGTGACTTGAAGGCACTCTGCACCAATGCTGCATAGCAACAAGAGCAAGTCCCTGACTCAGGGTTGGAGTCTCCTCCCAAACATGAATCTGAGAATGTAGATGAGTGTGGAGGCTGTGACTTGAAGGCACTCTGCACCAATGCTGCATAGCAACAAGGGCAAGTCCCTGACTCAGAAGTGGAGTCTCCTCCCAAACATGAATCTGAGATTGTAGATGAGTGTGGAGGCTGTGACTTGAAGGCACTCTGCACCAATGCTGCACAGCAACAAGAGCAAGTCCCTGACTCAGGAGTGGAGTCTCCTCCCAAACATGAATCTGAGAATGTAGATGAGTGTGGAGGCTGTGACTTGAAGGCACTCTGCACCAATGCTGCACAGCAACAAGGGCAAGTCCCTGACTCAGAAGTGGAGTCTCCTCCAAACATGAATCTGAGAATGTAGATGAGTGTGGAGGCTGTGACTTGAAGGCACTCTGCACCAATGCTGATCAGCAACAAGAGCAAGTCCCTGACTCAGGGTTGGAGTCTCCTCCAAACATGAATCTGAGAATGTAGATGAGTGTGGAGGCTGTGACTTGAAGGCACTCTGCACCAATGCTGCACAGCAACAAGAGCAAGTCCCTGACTCAGAAGTGGAGTCTCCTCCCAAACATGAATCTGAGAATGTAGATGAGTGTTGAGGCTGTGACTTGAAGGCACTCTGCACCAATGCTGCGCAACAAAAAGAGCAAGTCCCTGACTCAGAAGTGGAGTCTCCTCCCAAACATGAATCTGAGAATGTAGATGAGTGTTGAGGCTGTGACTTGAAGGCACTCTGCACCGATGCTGCACAGCAACAAGAGCAAGTCCCTGACTCAGAAGTGGAGTCTCCTCCCAAACATGGATCTGAGAATGTAGATGAGTGTGGAGGCTGTGACTTGAAGGCACTCTGCACCAATGCTGCACAGCAACAAGAGCAAGTCCCTGACTCAGAAGTGGAGTCTCCTCCAAACATGAATCTGAGAATGTAGATGAGTGTGGAGGCTGTGACTTGAAGGCACTCTGCACCAATGCTGCACAGCAACAAGAGCAAGTCCCTGACTCAGAAGTGGAGTCTCCTCCCAAACATGGATCTGAGAATGTAGATGAGTGTGGAGGCTGTGACTTGAAGGCACTCTGCACCAATGCTGCACAGCAACAAGAGCAAGTCCCTGACTCAGAAGTGGAGTCTCCTCCAAACATGAATCTGAGAATGTAGATGAGTGTGGAGGCTGTGACTTGAAGGCACTCTGCACCAATGCTGCACAGCAACAAGAGCAAGTCCCTGACTCAGAAGTGGAGTCTCCTCCCAAACATGAATCTGAGAATGTAGATGAGTGTGGAGGCTGTGACTTGAAGGCACTCTGCACCAATGCTGCACAGCAACAAGAGCAAGTCCCTGACTAAGAAGTGGAGTCTCCTCCAAACATGAATCTGAGAATGTAGATGAGTGTGGAGGCTGTGACCTGAAGGCACTCTGCACCAATGCTGCACAGCAACAAGAGCAAGTCCCTGACTCAGAAGTGGAGTCTCCTCCAAACATGAATCTGAGAATGTAGATGAGTGTGGAGGCTGTGACTTGAAGGCACTCTGCACCAATGCTGCACAGCAACAAGGGCAAGTCCCTGACTCAGAAGTGGAGTCTCCTCCAAACATGAATCTGAGAATGTAGATGAGTGTGGAGGCTGTGACTTGAAGGCACTCTGCACCGATGCTGCATAGCAACAAGAGCAAGTCCCTGACTCAGGGTTGGAGTCTCCTCCCAAACATGAATCTGAGAATGTAGATGAGTGTGGAGGCTGTGACTTGAAGGCACTCTGCACCAATGCTGCACAGCAACAAGGGCAAGTCCCTGACTCAGGAGTGGAGTCTCCTCTCAAACATGAATCTGAGAATGTAGATGAGTGTGGAGGCTGTGACTTGAAGGCACTCTGCACCGATGCTGCACAGCAACAAGAGCAAGTCCCTGACTCAGGGTTGGAGTCTCCTCCCAAACATGAATCTGAGATTGTAGATGAGTGTGGAGGCTGTGACCTGAAGGCACTCTGCACCAATGCTGCATAGCAACAAGAGCAAGTCCCTGACTCAGAAGTGGAGTCTCCTCCAAACATGAATCTGAGATTGTAGATGAGTGTGGAGGCTGTGACTTGAAGGCACTCTGCACCAATGCTGCATAGCAACAAGAGCAAGTCCCTGACTCAGAAGTGGAGTCTCCTCCCACCACAAAAAGTCTGAAATATTTGAAGAATATAATATAATATAATATTAATATAATATAATATTAATATAATATAATATAGTCTATAATATATACTGCTCTCCCGTGCTGCTCTCCAGTGCTGCTCTCCAGTGCTGCTCTCCAGTGCTGCTCTCCAGTGCTCCAGTGCTGCTCTCCAGTGTTGCGCCTTCAGTGCTGCTCTCCAGTGTTGCACCTTCAGTGCTGCTCTCAAGTGCTGCACCTTCAGTGCTGCTCTCTAGTGCTGCTCTCCAGTGCTCCAGTGCTGCTCTCCAGTGCTGCTCTCCAGTGCTCCAGTGCTGCTCTCCAGTGCTGCTCTCTAGTGCTGCTCTACAGTGCTGCTCTACAGTGCTGCTCTCCAGTGCTCCAGTGCTGCTCTCCAGTGCTGCTCTCCAGTGCTGCTCTTCAGTGCTGCTCTCCAGTGCTGCTCTCCAGTGCTGCTCTCCAGTGCTGCTCTCCAGTGCTGCTCTCCAGTGCTCCAGTGCTGCTCTCCAGTGTTGCGCCTTCAGTGCTGCTCTCCAGTGTTGCACCTTCAGTGCTGCTCTCAAGTGCTGCACCTTCAGTGCTGCTCTCCAGTGCTCCAGTGCTGCTCTCCAGTGCTGCTCTCCAGTGCTCCAGTGCTGCTCTCCAGTGCTGCTCTCTAGTGCTGCTCTACAGTGCTGCTCTACAGTGCTGCTCTCCAGTGCTCCAGTGCTGCTCTCCAGTGCTGCTCTCCAGTGCTGCGCCTTCAGTGCTGCTCTCCAGTGCTGCTCTCCAGTGCTGCGCCTTCAGTGCTGCTCTCCAGTGCTGTTCTCCATGTTGGGAGTCGGAGATGTCACTTGAGAGGGTCTGAACAGTATGATGGCTGCTCCTGGTGGGGTTTTGTATTGAACTACTGGAATTGTAACTACTACAATAAATACCCCTGAAACACTACAACCTGCGTGGAGTTAATCACCACACCCAGTTGTCAGCTGTGGTTGCTCACCCCCCTCATAACTGCTTGATAGCTTGCGCGAGTCTGCCGGGGGTGTAATGGATCACAAATCCATCTTCTCTTTTCAGAGCAGATAGGCACAAAGATTGGGAAAGAAAGACTTATATTTATAGTGACACAACTACCAAGCGCACCTGTTGATATATTGTTTTTGATCTTCTGCTAAATATAGCCCAGTTTTAGTTCCCTTGACCCCCTGGCTGATTGTCAACTCACAAACCTGACACAGGGATCCTGGTGGAATAACTCACAACCTCCTGTGCATCACATGAGGACGGCGGGCTCTGGGCAATGATCAGTCCTGTGAGACTTACACGATTTTTACTTGTTAGTGAGTTCTGAACTCCTTTCAAAATGGATGACACACTCAAGAATCAGCAGCATGCAAACACTGTAAGACTTCATTAAAATCAACATTTTAATCCAGTGCAGATAGTGTGTATAGATGTTTGTATGAAAAATAGAATATTGTGGCGATGAATGTAATCATTAAGCAATATATTAAACAAATTGCAACTTTGTGATTGTGTTTCATGAGTTCATTGCCTTGATTTAAGGAACCAGGGTGTGTTCACCATCCCTCCCTTCTAGTCCCAAGCACAGCTCTCTGATCCACCGAAGCATCTGTGTGAGTGTCTTGACGGGGCCACTGCCCCACAGACCTCTGCCCCGTGGGCCTCTGCCCCACGGACCTTTTCCCCGCGGACCTCTTCCCTGCAGACCTCTGCCCTGCGGGCCTCTGCCCCACGGACCTCTGCCCCATAGACCTCTCCCCACTGACCTCTGCCCCGTGGACCTCTGCCCCGTGGACCTCTGCCCCGTGGACCTCTGCCCCGCAGACCTCTGCCATGCGGGCCTCTGCCCCACGGACCTCTGCCCCATAGACCTCTCCCCACTGACCTCTGCCCCGCGGACCTCTGCCCCGTGGACCTCTGCCCCATGGACCTCTGCCCCGCAGACCTCTGCCATGTGGGCTTCTGTCCCACGGACCTCTGCCCCATAGACCTCTCCCCACTGACCTCTGCCCCAAAGACCTCTGCCCCGCAGGCCTCTGCCCCACAGACCTCTGCCCCACGGACCTCTGCCCCGCGGACCTCTGCCCCGCGGACCTCTGCCCCGCGGACCTCTGCCCCGCAGACCTCATCCGGACAACACGCCTGGTGTTTTATGCTTCTTGGTGTTCTTGTCCCAGTTGAGGCATTCCCGGGAGCGCTGATGAGGCAAGGATGGCTTCCAGAAGACCACGGGTGTTTGCAGTGTAACTTGTACACACCAAATGTCCCAGGAAGTTGAACTTTAGTCTCTGCCTAATACTTTTCTGTGGTACCTTGAATACACTTTTCTCATTTTGAAAAGAGCTTGCCTCTCTATAAATGATTCAAAATACAGGAGTTAGCATATATATTGTGTTGCACCTTCAGGGAATTCTATCATCACATTTAAGTCATATGAATATATAAATATGAATATATCATGCACTATCATACAGTTATAAAGCAAATACCATGTGTTGTGCATACAAAAATAACTCAAAATGCAGCACACATTTATTCATGAAACATGTGTGATCAAATAAATGAAGATATCACAATATGAAACACAAAACCAAAAAATAAATCCAAAAATGATTAAAAGCTAAATACGCTGGCTAAAGAGGGCACCCAGGCAACCACCGACATCTTCTGATTGTTTTTCTAAGTTCGTACTATTATGAGAACAGAGGTAAGCTGTCAGACTTGCGGCGTTGTAGAAAGGATCCACACATTAACGTAATGGTGTTGAACAAGAAAGCGCAGTGATTCTGTTGTTCAACAGCTCTTGATAATGATGAACCCTCAGTGCAATTAAAGCCTGAGGGGCATATGCGCAAGCCCCTATCACCACAGGAACATCATTTTTAGTGAAGTTCCCATGGCGATATGGCTTCGCCTTATGTAAAGTGGCTTAATGCTGCCTTGTAAATAAGGCCACCTTTCACGCTATAGTTAGCATGAAAGGGGCGTGCAGTTTGTGATGCGGTGGGCGTTCCACTGCAACACCCATTCATTTTGATACTGCCTCCTATGTACGGGGACAGCGTTAATAGGAGGCAGCGCCAAAATGAAGACCAGGAAAATCCTGAATTATTTCTCCTCATTTTGCTTTTTCCATGAATGCTGCCTGGTGCAGCACACATGGAAAAAGTGAAATGCCATGGTTTGTTGATGTACAGGTGTCCCTCCCTGTACGTAAACAAACCTTCAATTGAAATTCACTTTGTAACTTCCATGTGTGCTGCACGAAGCAGCACACATGAAAGTGACAGAACGGCATTTCAGGATTGTTTATGTGCAGGAAGGGACACCTTTCTACACAGGAAGAATGCTCCCCTGCATGCAGACACCCTTGCACTCTGGTGCACGGGGCCTGCGCTGGCGCTAAGGTGTTAAACTTAGAGTCATCACAGGGGGAAATGCAAGGTTGCGCCACATTCTTGCAAATATGCTGCAGCCTGCGTTTCAGAAGTGGCAAAGAGAGGCGTTAAGCCAGGAGGCTAACCACGTGCTCCGCCACTTTATTGTACATATCTCCCTGAAAGTGTTGAAATCGCAGATAAAAAATGGTATTTGAGACAGAGCAGCTCTAGCTGTTTATCATGAATGGACTCGAGATGAGAGATTGCAGGTCCCACGCATGGTGTGGCATCGCTCAGCACAGATGAGATGAAGTCACCCGCTCAGGGGATGGGCAGATTCCTGGCATTGACCAATGTTTGATGCTCTCTCACGGCTGACTTCAGTCCCAGCCATGAACGAGAAGCACAGCTCGCGGATTCAAAGGAAGGCTCAAAGGGACAGTTTGAAAGAGTTCACGCATTCAATGGCTTTGTGGCATTAATATTGACTTATATACGGTGTGCCTCTCTTCAGTTTCATTGTATTTTGTCAGAAGGAAAAAAAAATGTGCGAACCCCACGATGAAAAAAGTAGAGGCCATTTAATCCAACAGGCTTGAAAACTTAGAACTAAAGAGTGAAGTGGTGAGTTAGCCAGCCAGATTGGATGATTGTAGATAGACATGTGATGCCAGCTGGGTTTCAAACATGGAACAGAGTGCAGACAAAAGAAGTGACATGTGTTGGAAATGGACCCTGGGAGAGCTGCTGAACCTCCCATGAGGCATGACCTGTTTGGAGAGTGCAGGTCTCAGCTCAGAGTCACCTGCACCTCCTGTATTTGTAGGACTGCTATAAGCTTATTGAATGTCTTCATTCATTTCTAATTCTGGCCATGAAGTGCATTGAAAAATCTGTTATGGGGAAAGATCAAATGTAATTCAACAAACATTTACTTTTTCCTGACCCTGAATTCATGTGTTTGAATGACATACTTGAGGCACCCTGCAGGGCTCTGTTATGTTTGCATTCATGGCATCTGAGAGATATTTGTTTTTGTCATAGAGATGAAAGACACTGCCAGGCAGGTGAAAGGTGACAGTGACAGAAGGGTGTGATTACCAGAAGGTTGTATGATGGCTCTTCGTAGAGATTGGCATCTGCCTCCAGTAATAACCCAGGGGCAAATCATCAACGAGGTGATAAAAAATGATCGCTGCTTTTGCGTCCCTTTTCGTGAAACTTTGCATTAGCGCCTGTTTTCTGAACGCCCAGCTGTGCATCTCTAATGAGATGCAAAGTGGGCGTTCCTGCCATGACATAACTGGAGAAATCTCACTAAGCAACATTTCAATTATCAATGGGCACGCTAACCTGCAGAGCGACAAGCAAAGGAGGGGCGCGTTAAACTGCAGAGCGACAAGCAAAGGAGGGACGCGCTAAACTGCAGAGCGACAAGCAAAGGAGGGACGCGCTAACCTGCAGAGTGACAAGCAAAGGAGGGACGCGCTAACCTGCAGAGTGACAAGCAAAGAAGGGGCGCGCTAACCTGCAGAGCAACAAGCAAAGGAGGGGCGCGCTAACCTGCAGAGCAACAAGCAAAGGAAGGGCGCGCTAACCTGCAGAGCAACAAGCAAAGGAGGGGCAGGCTAACCTGCAGAGCGACAAGCAAAGGAGGGACGCGCTAAACTGCAGAGCAACAAGCAAAGGAGGGGCGCGCTAACCTGCAGAGCAACAAGCAAAGGAGGGGCGGGCTAACCTGCAGAGCGACAAGCAAAGGAGGGGCGCGCTAACCTGCAGAGCGACAAGCAAAGGAGGGGCGGGCTAACCTGCAGAGCGACAAGCAAAGGAGGGGCGGGCTAATCTGCAGAGCGACAAGCAAAGGAAGGGCGCGCTAACCTGCAGAGCAACAAGCAAAGGAGGGGCAGGCTAACCTGCAGAGCGACAAGCAAAGGAGGGACGCGCTAAACTGCAGAGCAACAAGCAAAGGAGGGGCGCGCTAACCTGCAGAGTGACAAGCAAAGAAGGGGCGCGCTAACCTGCAGAGCAACAAGCAAAGGAGGGGCGCGCTAACCTGCAGAGCAACAAGCAAAGGAAGGGCGCGCTAACCTGCAGAGCAACAAGCAAAGGAGGGGCGCGCTAACCTGCAGAGCGACAAGCAAAGAAGGGGCGCGCTAACCTGCAGAGCAACAAGCAAAGGAGGGGCGCGCTAACCTGCAGAGCAACAAGCAAAGGAGGGGCGGGCTAACCTGCAGAGCGACAAGCAAAGGAGGGGCGCGCTAACCTGCAGAGCGACAAGCAAAGGAAGGGCGCGCTAACCTGCAGAGCAACAAGCAAAGGAGGGGCAGGCTAACCTGCAGAGCGACAAGCAAAGGAGGGACGCGCTAAACTGCAGAGCAACAAGCAAAGGAGGGGCGCGCTAACCTGCAGAGCAACAAGCAAAGTAGTGATAACCTCTGTTATCGCTACTTCCCTTACTCCGGCTTTGAGACTGACTTAGCCATGATATCCTATGTAAAGTGATATAATGGCTGAGTATGCCTCGCCCTATCATCAAGCTAACTCCAAACTTTGTGAGATTATCGCTTGGTTTCCAGCGATAATCTCACATTTGGCAGTTAGCGCTTGGAATTTTATCGGTTTTGATATAAGCGTAGCTAATTGCACGCTATCTCAGCAATAAAAATCCACGTTACCCGGCGATAATTATCCTAGCGCTAAGAGTGCGTAGCGATAATTATCGCCGGTCCTTGATGATATTAACAATGACCACAGCAACTGATGCACCTTGAGTGTCGGCTGTGCCCCTTTGGAAAGCATCCACTGAGCTCGCCCATGTGCAAATAATTAAAATGTTCCTTCGAAAGAACTACAGCAGAGAAGGTGATAGTAAAGATTTCAAGAATGTGTGAGGAGAAGTCTGAAAGCCATTGTCTGTAACTCTGAAAGTAGTTCACTTTATTTCTCTGTCTGCCTCCCTATTTCTTGCTGCCTGGTACTTTTCAGGGTATGCCCGCCCTTCTTTTATAGTAACATGAATCATAATATTAAAAAAAAATTTTTTTTACAGGATGTGGTTTTGAATAAAAGTCACTTCAATCCATATCTTCACTAAGGGACTATTTCTCAAAGAGTTGTGTCGCCTTTTGACACGCATTGGGGTGCCAGGCCAATGCAACTGTAGTGAGGCTCATGAAGCCGCACAAAGCCCTGAGTGACTTGATAAATGTAGAGTAACGCAACACACAATGCACTCACACTAGATTTCAACATCCATTTTTGGCACATCCCTAGGGGAGTACTTGGAATAGCTGTAGTCCCGCCCATTTGCAAAATGACTGATGCTGTGGTGATGCGATAGATAGATAGATAGGGTGAGTGCGATAGATAGATAGATAGATAGATAGATAGATAGATAGATAGATAGATAGATAGATAGATAGATAGATAGATAGATAGATAGATAGATAGATAGATAGATAGATAGATAGATAGACAGACAGACAGACAGACAGACAGACAGACAGACAGACAGACAGACAGACAGACAGACAGGCAGGCAGACAGACAGACAGACAGACAGACAGACAGACAGACAGACAGACAGATAGATAGATAGATAGATAGATAGATAGATAGATAGATAGATAGACAGAAAGATAGATAGATAGATAGATAGATAGATAGATAGATAGATAGATAGATAGATAGATAGATAGATAGATAGATAGATAGATAGATAGATAGATAGATAGATAGATAGATAGATAGATAGATAGATAGATACATAGATAGATAGATAGAGCAAGGGCAATAGATAGAGGGAGGGCGATAGATAGCTAATGTGAGGGTGATAGATAGAGCGAGTGAGTGAGGGCGATATATAGATAGAGTGAGGGCGATAGATAGATATAGCGAGGGCGATAGATAGATAGATAGATAGATAGATAGATAGATAGATAGATAGATAGATAGATAGATAGATAGATAGATAGATAGATAGATAGATAGATAGATAGATAGATAGATAGATAGATAGATAGATAGATAGATAGATAGATAGATAGATAGATAGATAGATAGATAGATAGATAGATAGAGGGCGATTGATAGATAATGTGAGGGTGATAGATAGATAGAGTGAGTGAGGGCGATATATAGATAGAGTGAGGGCTATAGATATATAGAGTGAGGGAGATAGATAGATAGATAGATAGATAGATAGATAGATAGATAGATAGATAGATAGATAGATAGATAGATAGATAGATAGATAGATAGATAGATAGATAGATAGATAGATAGATAGATAGATAGATAGATAGATAGATAGAGCAATAAAATAAATACAGTAACACCGCACGGTGGGTGGTCCGAGGTCGGGTAGGTAGCGGCCCGACCTGCCCTGGCTGGACAGGCTGTGGACATGGTACTCAGCTTCTGAGGCGGGGTCTGTGGCACCAGAGCCCAGAAGAATGGGGGATACTCGTCTGCCCCAGGAGCGTTCACCCTTTTCAGAATGCCTATCAGCTCGGCCTGTGCTCCCTGCATCCTATCCGGGGGGCAATCACGGCTAAAGGGATGCTTCGCCCACCAGCCAGAGGCATGCTCCATGGATGAGGCTTGCTTTGCAGAAACAAAATGTGCACAAAGAAGTCATGCGTTGATGGGATATGAATACGATGAATACATGTTATTGGCCTAATATGTACAATATAACTCTATAACCGTTTGTTAGCATTGCATTATTCACATAGTATTATTATAGTTAGGACGATTCACTCTAGTGTTGTCTAAACCTATTGGTATGACCGGAGCCATCTTGTTTCGTTTCTCTGTCGCAAATGCAGTTTCCATGAAATCACGTGATTATGCTTTCATGTACGAAACCACTATGGCAGACCGAGCTGTCTTCTTCGTTCGTTGTAACTCAGGGAAACCCAAGGTCACACCTGCCCTTCTTGTGGGATGCGCACATTCTAGCAGAGTCCGTTCCTGTCATCCCGGAGCTACAGATAGAAAGGGAGGCACCTTACTGACCTGCCCCCGAATAGCTTAGGCCCAGCTACTAGCAATCAATTGTGCCTTATATGGGTCTTCCTGCTGGCTCACTGACAAGTTGTATTTTTCCTAGTAATGTGACATCGTGCTATGTGTGAAACGTATATATGCTTTGCTCTGCTTGTATGTAATACGTCTCCTCTGCGCACCTGCGAGGGTCGTGTAGACTGAGGCTTCCCAGTCAGGGCCTGTATCTGTATTGGGAATAACTTTGGCGCCGATTGAGGAATCTGTGTGTAATTTTCCAAAATTTTGGCCAGCTCTGCTCCGCTCCTTCCCTGAAAGTTTCGGGGGGATTCGTCAAGCGGGGGCCGAAAGGGGGGTCCCAAAATGTGTTTTCCCCATGTTAATTTCCATAGGGACCTTTAGACACGGTTACAGCCCGAACGGCTGAATGGAATTACACCAAACTTGGCAAAATGGTAGGGACAGGTATGCAGTAGTGCCTTTTCTATATTTGGTGAAAATCCCTCCAGTAGTTGTTGATAAAATTGAATTTGTGCAAATTATATATCTATATGCGCTCACCGTACGCGCACTGTACGCGTACGGTATGCATACCGTACGCGTACGTACGCGTACCCTTACGTGCGTGAGCGAGTTTTCTGATTGGCTGGCAGTCAACTGTCAACATTCCAAACTGTCCAAACCAGGAAGTGTTGGCCACCATCTTGTTTTTCAGGAGAACTGAGGCACAAGAGAGCCCAAAACAAGAGTGGAAAACACGAAAAGGGGGCAGGGAAGAGACCACCCAACCCTCTAGCCCTTCTCAGGGGGTCCCAAAAAGACCCCCAAGGGCCCAAAAAAAAAATCAAAAAAATCGCAGGGTACCGTGCGCATACCCCGCGATTTAAAAAAAAAATCAGTGATGTCAAATGAGATGTCATCAGTGATATCATTAGTGATGTCATTTGAGATGTCATCAGTGATGTCATCAGTGATGTCATTGACAATGTCATGAATGATGCAATATGTGACATCATCAGCAGTGGATTGCGGGTGCGCGAAATATAGTTAGTACAACTAACTATATAGGAGCAATTTCAATGGTTTTTTAAATGCTAATTCCTAACTATATAAGGCCTGAAACCTACGGTTTTTTACATATATATATATATATATATATATATATATATATATATATATATATATATATATATATATATATATATATACTGCTGTGTTGAAAGTTTCGGGGTGATTCGTCAAGCAGGGGCCGAGAAAAAGGGTTGGGGTCCCAAAACGCGTTTTCTCCATGTTAATTTACATAGGAAACTTTAGACACGGCTACAGCCCAAACTGCTGAACCGAATTACAAGAAATTTGGCAGAAAGGTATCTCCTGTCTCAGAGTGCACTCTGTATGCTAAATGATGTTAATCGGTTCAGTAGTTCCTGAGACATTTAAACATTTCTCAGATATACAAATGGGGATGCATAGGATCCACGAACCCTCCCGATCTCACGCCTGAGATCTGATTGTCTGCCAACACTTCAAACCAGGAAGTGTATGCAGACATTTTGTAACTCTGTTGTTTCCTTTAAGCCGCAGGAGGCATGTTTTCAGAGTGGTTGAGAAAAGGTGTGTGGCCTGTGACCACCTCTCAGCAACACCACTCTGTGGGGCCTACTGAACAGTTTGGCTTGTTGGCCCTTAAGGCCCCCCAGCAGAGAAGGTGACTTCAGCCCTTAACCAAGAGCACACCAGGAGGCGCTTTTGAGGACTGGCGGAGAAAGGAGGTGTGGCCTGCTATCAAAACTCAGCAATCAATCAATCAATCAATCAGGGAATTGTAAAGTATGCTACTCACCCGTGAGGGTCTCACGACGCGGTGGATGGGGTATGCTGTTCCGTTCAGCCAAAGAGCCAGGTTTTGAGGGTCTTCCTGCAGGTTTCCAGAGAGGGGGAATGTCTGATGTCTGCCGGTAGCTCGTTCCAAGTTCCAGGTTCCATCAATCCTGCTGCTTGGGACTTACTGGAGCCAACAGAAAGGGTAGTTGGCCCACAAGGACGTCCTCCTATTACCTACAGTAAGTCCCACATGGTGGGATTGCTAAGAGGTCTTTGGAGGCCATGCACCCCTTTCCCCATCACTCTGCAAACCTGCCTACTGGTGCACTACTGGTTATGAGGTAAAGTCCACTTTACTCCAGAGGGACCTTGGGTGCCATAAAGCCCTCCTGGGACCTCCTGTAAGTCCTATGCAGTAAAATTGCTGAATGGGAATTACACCAAATTTGACAAAAAGGTAGCTCTTGGTACAGAATGTGCACTTTTTTTTAAATGGTGTAAATCCATTCAGTGTTTCCTGAAAAATTCAAAAAATAAACATTTATATATCTGAGCACCGAGGAGGAGCCGTTAACCCTCCCAAGCAGGAGCTTCATTCTGATTGGCTGCCAACACTTCAAACCAAAATGTGTTGGCTGCCATCTTGTGACTCTGTAACTGAGTCAAAAGAAAACAGAAACAAAATGGTAAAAACACCCTAACACCCTAGGCCTTCTCAGGGGTCCTACAAGTACCCTAGGGCCAACAAAAGCATTTTTTTAAAAGAAATCAGCCACATTTGTGCCGGGTGAGCGAATCTTTCAGAAAAAAAAACAAAGCCTGGGCTCCCGCGCTTCATTTTATATAAGCCCAAGGGTAGGCCAGGTTCTGGGGGCAATGTTTATAATTTATGAGGGGGCTCCCGGGGCCCAAGCACCCCTGGGTAACCGCCACCTCCCCAGGCCTTAGTTCATTATACGTGGGGAGTACGCACCCCCCTCCCACAGCACCGGAGACCGCCACCTCCCCTTGACATTTTTTATTAAAATTTGTGGGGGCTCCTCCCTCCATGCTGTCCCATGGACCACCACCTTCCCGGGGGATTGGTAATTAAAAGCTAGGAGGCTCATGGGCCCCCCAAGCCCCGGGGACCGCCACCTCCCTGGGGCTACTTTAAATAGTAAACTATGGGGGGCTCGAGCCCCCCACACTGCCCCGGGGACCACCACCTCCCTAGGGAACTCTTCATTAAAATGCAGGGGTCCGTTATGGACCCCTGGAGACCACCACCTCCCCAGGGCTTAAGTAAATTGGGAGGCGGGGGCACGGCCACCATCCTGGAGCCCTTGATGGCCCTGGGGACCGCCACCCCCCAGGCTGGCTCCTGCAGTGTTCCAGGGTGCCCACCCCAGGACATTGCTGTTTCATATGGCAGGTCGGGACCACGGCTCCCACCATGTCATAGCAAACACTGCCTTGCTTCTTGGAAGCGAGAGCAGGGGGCTTTTGGCTCTACCCGTGTTCCCCATCAAAGAGGCCAGGCCACTGGGGATGGGATCTCTGGGGCCATAATTGGCCTCAGGAAGGGTGCCATGTGGCCCCCCTCCTAAATAAAAAAAGTAAAGGCTGGCCAGGCCCCGGGGGAAGTGGTTCCTGGGGCCAGAAGAGGCCTGGGATGGGGGGCCAAGTGGCCCCCCTCCTGAATATTTTATTCTTTTTTTAAAACAGAAACAAGGCAATTCCACAGAGGATGGGGTCCCTGGGACAGATAAATGCCTCATGAGGGGTGCTGTGTGGGCCCTCCTACAATAAAAAAAAAGGCTGGCCAGGCCAGGGGGAAAGGGGACTTCATGCCCGAACCAAGAGCATGTCAAGAGGCGCATTTGCAGAGTGGTGGAGAAAGGGGGTGTGGCCTGTGTCCACCTCTCAGCAATCCCACTGTGTAGGATTTCCTGGAGGTAAGAGGTAGGCTAATTGGCCCCAAAAGGACGCCCAGCAGTGATGGGGACTTCACTCCTCATCCAAAAGCATGCCAGGGAACGCATTTCTGAGAGTTGTGGGCAAAGGGGGTGTGGTCTGCTATGAGAACTTAGCAATCCTGCTGTCTGGGACTAACTGGAGGTAATAAGAGTGGTAGGTGGCCCCCAAGTGTGTCCTTGGGAGCCAACTACCCCTCTTGTTACCTCCAGTAAGTACTACACAGAGGTAATGCTAAGACATCTTTGGAAGCAACACCCCCTTTCTCTACCACTCTGCAAACGCACCTCCTGGAAGACTAGGGGATGGGGGATGAAGTTCACTTTACTCCTGAGGGACTTGTGGGGCTAAGAAGCCCTCCTGGAACCTCCATTAGGTCCTAAGCAGCAGGGTTCCTGAGCGCTGGTCGGAGGTCCAGCACCCTTTATCCACCAATCTGCAAACTTGACTACTAATTAAAGAAGCATTTGCAATGTAATAGGTTTCGCATTTATGAGAGGTAGAGCTATTGGCATTGTAAAAGTGTTTTAATAATGTATCTCGGAGTGGAGTAGATGTAGGTTGTGTGCAGTGTAATTATGTAGTATGTTGTGCAGTGAAATTATGTGGATAGAAAGTATGTGGTATTTAGTGTGTAGGAATTATGTAGAGTGGGATGACATGTTATGTAGAATAATTGTGTTGTATGATACTCTGTGTTGTGGAGTTGTAGCCTCAGATTTAATCTTCCTTGTTTCCATAGAAGCTCAACTATGAACGCAATGAGACATAAAAAAGAAGGAACCAGTGAGGAGAACTTCTGGACCTAGTCAGTGGTATGAGCAGGGCCATTGGAATTATGTGACTGTTTGGCTGCACTGACTTTTGCACAGTTATACAGTTAGTGCATTTGCCACATAATCCATCATCTGCTGCCTTATCTGCAGATTTGAACGAAAAAACATTGTTTCTAGCTCAAACAGCTCAAATGTTACCAAAAATGCAGTGACAAGTGTTACATAGTGGTGGAAGGCCCTGTGAAAACCTCAAGTGGTCACCAGTTGCTTATTGCTAAATATGGGTATTAAATTGGTACTAATGGTGTATAAACTACCCATGCTTCTTTCTGATCCTCTCTTGCCTCTTTCTGCATAGCTGTTGCTTCTTTCTACAACCGTCATGCCTCTTTCACACCACTCTTCCCTCTTTCTCACCCACCTTCTCTCTTTCTGTACCTCTCTTGTTTCTTTCTGTATCCCTATTGCCTCCTTCTCCACCCCACTTCCCCCTCACTACATCTCAAAAAAAAAAAAATTATCCTGCAGCTGACTATATGTTAAACACATCAATTTTAAATTAGCAAGACACAGGTTTAGTAGATAGGAAGTGATGGCGTTTTAGCACTATTAACGTTTAATCAGTATTAAGGACAAAGTAGAGATGGTGCTATCAGGGAGGGGAGACCCTAAAACCCCTCAATCAGTGTAATCTAAGACCACACAATCATGACTTAACAACAGTCCTGCACACTCATAAAAAATAACACATCATGTAGATGAATGTTCTGAAGTTAAGGAACTAATCCAACGTAGGAGTCTATTCTTGAATATTTTCTTTTTAATTGGTCATCGGGTGTAGGTTACATACAGCCAGCCGACACATGTTTCATTGTAGAAAAAGAATGTTCTACAAATCTTCAGGGCTTAGTGGCTGAATCCAAAATGGAAAAGCCCAATTCCGGTGAAAGTGAGAGCCAGGCTCTTAAATTAGCCATAACAAGCACGTACTCGTGCTCATCCGGGATTGAGCCGGTTTTCCACCGTTCGCCTTGCTGCACTACATGTGAGGTGCAGGACCAGACTCTTTTTGTTTATATACTGGACTTTATTTGGAACTGGCGTCACGATTGTAACTGATCTGCCTACAGGCTGTAATTCGGCCATTTCTGATTCTGATTGCCAAGAGATGAGTTACCCGTCCAAATTGGAAATATCACCGGAATTGGGCTTTCCCATTTTGGATTCAGCCACTAAGCCCTGAAGATTTGTAGAACATTCTTTTTCTACAATGAAACACGTGTCGACTGGCTGTATGTAACCTATGCCTGATGACCAATTAAAAAGAAAAAATTCAAGAATAGACTCCTACGTTGGATTGGTTCCTTAACTTCAGAACATTCACATCAATTTTAAAGTCCACTAAATAATCAAGTCCTGTGCCAAAGCGTCTCCGAGACCTGCTGCAGTTAGGTCCCACTGGAAATCCAGAGATAAAACTTTGAAGAAAAGTGGAGGCAGCACTAGGGATGAAGTCACACTTTAGCCCAAAGTGGTCATTTTGCATTCCTTTATTCTTCATTGCATCAAACAAAAAGCTGACAATAGCCAACGCATTTCGTTCCCCTTATCGGAACTTTGTCAGTCCTGAATGCAACACTAAACAACATATAAATAATCACATATAAAGCCATATGCACATATATATCACACATGTATATATGTACACAGCCTACCATATATAATAGCACAACGAGTACAAATATATAGTAGACCAACATCACATATATATGTTCACAATATAAACACAACACTTCCATGTCAAATGACACTAAAGAACCAGCTAAAAATACACATGACAAACATGTCTGAACAACATAGACGAATAGACCAACAAATGTACTAGTTTAATAAACAAGCATCCGCATCATTTACAATATAAAATGTAGCATCACCTATCAATCGTGACAAAGTGTACTCCTTTGCTGCTTTGAGTACATAAGCAAACAAGGGGGAAAAAAGCTAAAAACGGGGGGGGATGGAAAAAGAGATAGAAGAAAGGAGCATATAAACAGAAAAAAAGAGCAACCCTCACCAAGAAATTTAATTGATGTACCACGTTCCAATTGTTGAATTAAGGCGATAGTAAGCCTGCTGAGAAGAAATAACGTTGGATCCAATGTCTATCCAAAATAAATAATATAAATATAAATATATAAATATAACAGAATACATTATAATATGTAGTATTACTACATCTCTGTTGCTTCTTTATGCAATTATCTTACTTATTCCTGCAACTCTCTTGCGTTTGTTTTCTACACCTCTGTTGCGTCTTTCTGTACTTCTGTCGGTTCTTTCTGCACTTCTTTTGATCTTTCTGCACCCTTTGTGCCTCTTTCAGCACCTTCGTTGATTCTTTCTGTACTTCTGTTCTTACTTTCGGCACCCCTCCTGGCTCTTTCTGTACTTCACTTGCCTCTTTGTGCACACCTTTTACCTTTTTCTGTACCACCCTTGTTATTTTTGCACCTATGTTGGTTCTTTCTGCACTGCTCTTGCTTCTCTCTGCACCTCACTTGTCTCTTTCTGCACTTCTCTTGCTTCTTTCTACATCTCTGTTGGGTCTTTCTGTACCTCTGTTTGTTCTTTCTGTACTTCTTTTGCTCTTTCTGCACCCTTTGTGCCTCTTGCAGCACTTCTGTTGATTCTTTCTGCACTTCTCTTTCTTTTGGCACCCCTCCTGCATCTTTCTATACCTCACTTGATTCTTTCTGCACCTCTTCAACCTTTTTCTGTACTGCTCTTGTTATTTTTGCACCTCTGTTGGTTCTTTCTGCACTGCTCTTGCTTCTTTCTGCACCTCACTTGCCTATTTCAGCACTTCTCTTTTTTCTTTCTACATCTCTGAAGCGTCTTTCAGCAATTCTCTTGACTCTTTTTGCACATCTCTTGCTTGTTTCTCTACCTCTCTTCCATCTTTCTGTGCCTCATTTGCTTCTTTCTGTACCCCTCTTGCTGCACCCCTCTCCCTGCACCTCTCTTGCCCCTTTCTGCATCCATGTTCCCTCTTTCTGGACCTTCCTGCCTGTTTCTGCACCGTTCTTGCCTCTTTCTGTACCTGCGTTGCTTTTATTTGTACTTCTCTTGCTCTTTATGCACCCTTTACACCTCTTTTTGAACCTCTGTTGCTTCTTTCTGCACTTCTCTTCCTTCTTTCTGCACCCCTCCTGCCTATTTCTGTACCTCTCTTGCCTCTTTCTGCTCCTCTCTTGCCTGTTTCTGCATTTCTCTTGCCTGTTTCTGTACTTCCCGTGCCTCTTTCTGAACCTCTCTTGCCTCCGTCTGTGCCTCTCTTGCCTCTTTCTGTACTTCTCTTGTTTCTTTCTGAACATCTTTCTTCTTTCTGTACCCTTCTTCCATTTTTGTACATCCCTCTTGCCTCTTTCTGCTGTTCTCTTGTCACTTTCTACACCTCTCTTGCCTCTTTCCATACCTCACTTGCCTCTTTTTGCACTTCTCTTGCTTCTTTATACACCTCTGTTGCTTCATTCAGTAATTCTCAAGACTCTTTATGTACTTCTCTTCCTTCTTTCTGTTTACCTCTTGCCTCTTTCTGCCCCTCTGTTGCCTCTTTATGTACCTCTATTGCCTCTTTCTGCATTTCACTTAATTCTTTCTGCACCTCTCGCTCCTGTTTTGGCACCTCTGTTGCTTCTCTCTGCACTTCTCTTGCCTCTCCTGTAGTTAGAGGTAGTTTTAATCCCTCTGCTCTATTATGTACTAGGGCCTTACAGTGGAAGTAAATGCCAATCACAGGGGTACCCCAACCCAAAGTTTACCCTAGTATATGTAGATGTTTTCACTGTACTCTAAGTGTCTTTGAATATAACATTGGCCTGGTTAGTCAGAGTCAGTTACCACCAGTACCAGCCAGCAAAAAGGTACAGGATGACTTTGCAATAAGGTCTCTTTCTTCAACTCTGTTGGTTCTTTCTGCATATCTCTCGCTTCTTTCTGCACCTTTCTTCATCTTTCTGGACTTCTGTTACCACTTTCTGCATTTCTCTTACTTCTTTCAGCGTTTTTCATCCTCTTTTATGCACATGTTACTCCTCTGAAGGCATAGTTAGAAATTTGCATTTAAAAAACCTTTGAAGTTCACTGAAAAAAATATAGGCTTCAGGGACCTTATAGTTAGAAATAAACATCTAATTTTTTTTTGAAATTCACTAAATAAAACACAGGTTTCATGGATGTTATAGTTAGTTGGACATTTTACTCGTACAAAACCAGAGAAATTCAGCCGTTACAGTTAGTTGAGCTAACTATAACTCATGCCCAATAAATGCACCACTGATGATGTCACATATTAAATCATTCATAACATGGCCAGTGACATCACTGATGACATTACTGATGACATCTCAAATGACATCACTGATGACATCACTGATTACATCTTCCACGTGATAATCTGATGCACCTCTTCATACTTTGATATAACCTTTGATACACCCACTATAAAATACAGACTATCATTTTCAAAATAATAGACCCACCAATACCAGTTACTACATACCCACTCACTGATTCCTAGGTCTATACACACATCCACTTATTCACCCAAACAGTCACTCATACATGCAGTCATTCATCAATACAGCACTATCATAGGCACTCATACACCTATACAGACACTCACATACCACTACTCATCCATAGAGTTACTCACACACATAGTCAGTCATACAAAGAATCAATCCCACTCCCACTTACTCACCGATACAATAATAAACATACCACCTCACTTACTAATACAGATACTAACACATACTTACTCTGTTATACAATCACTGATACAAGCACACACTCATCCATACAGCCACTCTCACAATCACCCGCTCTCACAAATAGTCATTTACATACTCGAACACTCACATATACTGCCTTTCACATATGTAGTTACTCACACATGTACCCCTGGGACATCCATTCACTCACCAACACACCCATACACACATTCACCCACCCATACAACCCTTCCAGATAACTTGGTCCCTCTTGAGGCGCAGCCGGGAGTAGAAGGAGATTGAATTATTCACTGTTTTAAAACGTAAATACTGTATTTTTTGGCACTTGAATTTTAACTCACTCACCCCTCCTGGGACACATCCTTTGTGTGCAGGCACCTTTCCACGCTGAAAACGAGCATTGGTAAGGGCGAAATTGCCACATTTCCCGCCTAATTATCTCCCCTCGCCCTGATTGGGACACGCCCACTAGAGGCCACGCCCCCTTAGTCCTAGCTATAAAAAACACGCTGAACTACAAGCGAGTCAGATAACTTGGACCCTTCTGAGGCGCAGCCGGGAGTAGAAGGAGATTGAATTATTCACTGTTTTAAAACATAAATACTGTATTTTTTGGCACTTGAATTTTAACTCACTCACCCCTCCTGGGACACATCCTTTGTGTGCAGGCACCTTTCCACGCTGAAAACGAGCGTTGGTAAGGGCGAAATCGCCGCATTTCCCGCCTAATTATCTCCCCTCGCCCTGATTAGGACACGCCCACTAGAGGCCACGCCCCCTTAGTCCTAGCTATAAAAAACGCGCTGAACTACAAGCGAGTCAGATAACTTGGACCCTCCTGAGGCGCAGCCGGGAGTAGAAGGAGATTGAATTATTCACTGTTTTAAAACGTAAATACTGTATTTTTTGGCACTTGAATTTTAACTCACTCACCCCTCCTGGGACACATCCTTTGTGTGCAGGCACCTTTCCAAGCTGAAAACGAGCGTTGGTAAGGGCGAAATCGCTGCATTTCCCGCCTAATTATCTCCCCTCGCCCTGATTGGGACACGCCCACTAGAGGCCACGCCCCCTTAGTCCTAGCTATAAAAAACGCGCTGAACTACAAGCGAGTCAGATAACTTGGACCCTCCTGAGGCGCAGCCGGGAGTAGAAGGAGATTGAATTATTCACTGTTTTAAAACGTAAATACTGTATTTTTTGGCACTTGAATTTTAACTCACTCACCCCTCCTGGGACACATCCCTTGTGTGCAGGCACCTTTCCATGCTGAAAACGAGCATTGGTAAGGGCGAAATCGCCGCATTTCCCGCCTAATTATCTCCCCTCGCCCTGATTGGGACACGCCCACTAGAGGCCACGCCCCCTTAGTCCTAGCTATAAAAAACGCGCTGAACTACAAGCGAGTCAGATAACTTGGACCCTCCTGAGGCGCAGCCGTGAGTAGAAGGAGATTGAATTATTCACTGTTTTAAAATGTAAATACTGTATTTTTTGGCACTTGAATTTTAACTCACTCACCCCTCCTGGGACACATCCTTTGTGTGCAGGCACCTTTCCACGCTAAAAATGAGCGTTGGTAAGGGCGAAATCGCCGCATTTCCCGCCTAATTATCTCCCCTCGCCATTATTGGGACTCGCCCACTAGAGGCCACGCCTCCACCTATCCCCTCCCCTCAAAACATGTGCATGTACCGGAAGCGCAGCGGACGAGCGCAGCGGGCGCGACGAATGCGCGCCGAAGGCGTGCATAAGGCAAGCTCGTCTGTGCTCGTCCGTGCCGAGACCGGGCCTAGGGCTACCCCCCCTATATCCCCGGCTACAAAACTCAGACATTACAGCTCGGAAACTCTCATGGGATTAAGACCCACCGGCAGGGACTGCCTTCAGTCCCAGTTTCATGACGAAAACATCCCACATACCTGCCCCTCCTGCCAATCAACCCTGAAACCGAAGCCGGCGCCAGACCATTCACATGAGTACCGCATGTTCTTGTTCAACTGCAGATCCCTACCCAAACACAGGGCAGAGTTTGCATTATTGCTGGAAAAACATATGCCAGTCATTGTTTTCCTAACAGAAACATGGCTGGCCACAAATTCGGACCCCGCGGTAATCACAGCTCTCCCTCCCGGCTTCCAAATCACTCGGCTGGACCGCCCTGAGGGCAGAGGAGGAGGTCTAGCTATTATTTACAAAGACCAATTCCTCTGTCGAGTTATTCCGGAGACCATACCCGACTGCGAGAGCCTAGCCTTCTGCCTCGAACTCTCCCCTAACACCTGCTTCACAGGTACTCTAATTTACCGCCCTCCAGGCCCTCCCAAACAATTCCACAACCTTCTCGCCTCGATTATTGCGGAACGTGTCAGTACTTCCTCGAACTTCACCCTGTTAGGAGATCTTAACTGCCACTTTGACTCCACAACCGATCACATAGCTACCATGATGATAAATGACCTAGCAGCGCTGCAGCTAACTCAAATCGTTAGGTCCCCCACTCACGTCAAAGGCCATTTGCTGGACCCTGTGTTTAGCAATTGTGCAGATCTCACATCTAGCCCACCAATCCCCCTTCCATGGACTGACCATTTACTAGTCCCCTTCACCTGGACCACACTCAAACCCCCAACCACTAAACCCACAATACGAATAGCCAGAGCCTGGTCCCGCCTTCCAGTCGACAAATGGACGAGCAAACTCGCTAGCAACCCTCCTCTCCATAACAAGGATCCATGCCTAGCTAACCAGACCTATGAAGACTGGATCACCCAATCCCTTGACAACACTCTCCCCAAAAGAAAAACCACTCTAAAACGTTCCCATAAATCGGCACCATGGTACTCAGAGGCCCTTAGGGCAAAGAAACGCCTATGCAGGAAAGCTGAAACGAAATGGCGTCAGGACTTCTCTCCAATAGAAAAAACCCAATATCGAACGCTACTTAAAGAGTACAAAGAAGAAATCAAAGCCACTCAAGCGGCATATTTTTCTAACAAAATCATGTCAGCCAAATCAAAACCTAGGGAGATTTTCCTAATAGTAAAAAATCTCACCAAGCTAACACCCAGCCTACCTGTTACCACATCCACAGAGCAATGCAACAATGTGGCAGCATTTTTCCATCAAAAAATTGACAAAATCTATTCCTCCTTTCCCCCCCTGGCCACCTCCGCCCCAGCCTCAACTAACTCAGTCTTGGAAAACCCTAACCCACAGACCCCCACTACACTAGCTCACTTTCCCCTTCTAGATCTGGCATCTCTGGAAACTGTAGCCCGGAAAGTCAAATCTGGCTCCCCCAACGACCCAGCTCCACCAGACATTATAATGTCGGCATCTCAGGTCACCCTGCCCAATATGAATGCCTCTATTTCCTCCGGCACGGTCCCGCCTGGATGGAAAAGGGCCATGGTTAAAGCACTGCTGAAGAAACCTAGTTTGGACCCATTAGACTTCAGCAACTATCGGCCAATCTCCCTGCTTCCCTGGCTGATCAAGGTGTTGGAGAAATACATCAACAGCCTTCTGGCCACCTTCCTAGAAACCAACCAACTGCTAGACCCCACACAGACAGGCTTCCGACCCAAGCACGGAACCGAGACCGCCCTCCTCAAGGTCACTGAAGAATCCAGAAAAATCTTGGACCAAGGAGGATCAGTGGCAGTGATCCTCCTTGACCTCAGCACGGCCTTTGACACAGTCAGCCACGACATCCTGCTTAACCGTCTGTCTAATGTAGACGTCAAGCACCAGGCCTGCCTATGGTTCTAATCCTTCCTGAAAGACAGATCCTTTCAGGTTTTCGATGGTGAATCAGTATCTACCAGCAGACCTTTAAGGTGCGGAGTCCCACAAGGCTCTGCTTTAAGCCCGGCGCTATTTAACAAATATATGAGGCCACTGGCTGAGGTTGTTCGTCCGTATGGAGTTAAGATCATCTCCTATGCGGACGACACCCAGCTGGTGGTCTCACTGGCGCATGAGGCCAACATCCCCATGAGCGGGGGACTCTGTAAATGCCTTGAGGAAGTAAAAAGCTGGATGTCTTCCTCATCACTCAAGCTAAATGGGGACAAGACGGAGCTGATGCTTCTAGGTCCCGCGAATCCTAGCTCCTTCAATTCCCTGTGGCCACCCTGTCTGGGCACCCCCCCAACACCCAAGGACAACATCAAGAGTCTTGGGGTGTGGCTCGATAAATCCCTGTCATTCGACACACAAGCCACCAAACTGTCTGCCACCTGTTTTGGCCTTCTTAAAATGCTCAAAAAAATTCTTCATCTTTTACCCATGGAGGCAAAACAAGTGGCCATCCAGGGTCTGATCCAGTCCCGTCTGGACTTCAATAACGTCCTATACCTCGCTGCACCAGAATACACATTGCGGAGACTTCAAACAGTGCAGAACTGTGCAGCTCGGACACTGCTCCAGCTCCCACGCCGACAATCCGTCAGAGCTAGTCTGACCAGTCTACACTGGCTGCCAGTCTGCCAAAGAATCCACTTCAAAGCCTTGTGTATTGCCCACTTGGCTTTCTGGGACAAAGGCCCAATCATCACCCGCGACCTAATCTCTCACTACCATCCCAGCAGAAACCTACGGTCAAACCAGACTTTCTTGGCCACCGCACCCAGAATAAAAAGAGCCAGAGCAGGTGGTAGGACCTTCACCCATAACGCTTCCAAGCTATGGAACGCCCTTCCCCTACAGCTGAGAGCCAATTCCAATCTTACCTCATTCCGGAAACAGCTCAAGACTCTCCTTTTCAACTCCCCACAATAATTCTGGTAACTACCCCCGCCTCTGCCTATACATCTGTCGGTCCCTCAGCGCTTGGACGCCACCGGGCATCAATCGCGCTTAATAAATCCACATACAAATACAAATACAAATACCCATACAACCAGTGAATCACCCACTCACACATCTTGCACAGAGTCACACACCCCCACACACCCACACACACACTCAGGCACCCATACAGATACTCAGACAACCAATCCATATAGACACTTCTGTAGCTACTCACCAACCCATGCAGCTGCTTAAATAACAACTGCCCAACTGATAAAGACATTCACACAGTTTAGTCACTAACCCATGCATTCAGCAAGACATGTTTAATCACTCACTTATATAGTTGATCCAGTGCTCACCTCACTTAATCAGGGATCAATACTCAATAACATCACAATATAATGGCCCATACACATTCACTCAAATCCCTGATGCGCTGGGGGTCAAGTTTTAATGACGTCAAATCAATTTCCTTCACAGATTCATGTTTGACATCTCTAAATACATGCAACATAACTAATGCTTATACAACAACTTTCTTTCCACTTGGTTGATGGACCAAATAGTTGAAGAGTTGATGGTAATGATACTACTATCTAGCTAATTAACCAATCAGCTAAGTATTCACAGACTCTAGATAAAGTTAATACAGTTTTATCTCGAAAATTATAATAAAATGCTCAATGCATACAGTCACAAATGCAAACAATGAATTTCACAAAAGAGAGAGAAAACACCAGCAAATGCAAATAATGTCAAACTCATCATTAAATTATGACAATGCACATGGAGTGGATAGATTAAGAGTCAAAAGTTTCAGGTAAATAAGTCAAAACAAAATACATCTAATGGAGGGAATAGATGAAGTGACATAAGTTTCATCTAGAAAATACGAAACAATATACCTATGAAGGAGTGGATAGGTGAAGACAAATAAGGTTCACAGACAAAAAAGAGACAAAAAAATACATTTGCATATAAATATGCAAAGGTCAAGTTAAAGTAATAATACAAACCCAAAGGATCTGTGAAATACCACCCCCCTGGCCAAAGAGATGGTGGGGGTCCCCTGTCATAGAGTCAGGGAACCCAGATTACAGGGACAGGAACGGCACAGGAGAGGAACAGCTAGGCCTCTCTGCAAAGCCGCCGGACAGCAACGCATCACCCCTCTCTTCTCTCTTCCCGGAAGACAACCCAGGACAACCTTAACAAACCCCCCAATGGCACCCAAGTTATACCTTAAAACCTACATGTCCGTCCCCATCAGTTGAAACATTTAACAGAGTCTAACTTTCTATTGGTCAGTTTGAGAGGCAGTCTGCTACACCAATGTGACTACATTCACAGTTTATTCATGTCTCTTGTTCTTCATCCCTACCCATTACCTAATAATTGACTCAAGTCAAGTCAAGTCAAAACAAGCTTTATTCGATTGCATTTAAAATCATAAAAGCAACAAAACAAAATGTGTTTAAAAATTAATTACAATTTGATAAAAATTCATGTGAGTTACAAATGCAGAACAATTCAGTAAAATTCATGGAAGTTAAAAAGCAAGCCGGAAATTAGAGTGGTAAAATCACCCATCCAATTGTCTCAGGGATAGCATCCTGGTCCTTGTACGCATAGCAGCGACCAGGAAGCTAGCAACCCCGAGAATTGTCCTGGTGCTGCCTAATAACTGAAGGTAGAGTAAAGCAGGCCGTACCTGGACAAAACCTGCATCTCTTAAAACGGGTGCCAAAAACCTCGACCTACTCGCTTTGTAGTGGCTACAAAACATAATGAAATGCATGAGGGTTTGCTCAGAGAAGTTTTCACAGCTACACGGGGTAGACTCGTCAGGAACACCCCACACAGGAAAATCGCACAGGGAGTATTGGATTAAATTGAACCTGAATCTGATAAGCAGGTGACGATGGTAAGGTCTGCTCACGATTTTTAAATAAGGTTCAATTTGGGGCGAAGTCAGGAGTAGAAAGTTAGCTCTAACTCTTGGTTTAATTAATTCTTTCTCCTCCCGTGTTTGAACTGCCCTCCTCATGAAATTTTCTTTGATCCATTTCAAATCTCCCTTGAGTATAGTGTTTGGGTGGCTGTATAGGTTTGGTCTGCCGAGTCTACCCATCTCCCCCTTTATGTATTCCAGCCATGGGATTTTTGAGGCGTTATCCAAGGTCATGCAGTCCCTGAGGATTTTGTGGTTCAGAGCAATGTCCTTGTTCAGCCAAATTTTGGTCCAACACACGAGGGGCGCTAGTAGGAGCGAGTCAGTGAGATAACCCAGCCCTAATTCAGTGTGTATTGAAAGGACAGGTGTGGATTGTGGAACACCCAACAAAGACCTGAGAAAGTGATTTTCTGCTGTTTGTAGTTTGCCACAGTTTGCGTGGCCCCACAGTGGGGCTCCGTAGGAGGCTATAGATAAGCATTTGGTTTTGTAAACCTTCAATAATGCCTCCATCGGTCGAGACCCAAGACGCTTGGCGAAACTAATTGACTCATTGGAAGGAGTCTTTAGTCCCACAGTCAGTTCCACGGTCAGTCACATCCTTTACTTTACTTTACTTTAATTTTTGGATTTATAGAGCGCAGGCGAATCATCCCCAAGGGGATCTCTCAGCGCTTTGAGGAAAGGATATTTATTGGACAGGCATCTAAAACAGCCATGTCTTTAGAAGTTTTTTAAAACTGGTTAGCTCACCGCAGGCCCTAATGTTCTGCGGTAGTTTATTCTAGTGGCTGGCAGCCAGATAAGAAAAGGCTCTCCCACCCATCCTTAAACTGTGTTTCTCTGGGTACACAAAAGGTTGGCATTGCTGGATCTTAGGTGTCGGGCAGGATGCTACCAACTCAGTTTATATCTGAGGTATGCAGGGCCTCTCCCCTGTAATGATCCAAAGACCACGTATCCTTGAACTCTTGTCCCTTCTTTGCAGTGCTCAGCACGTCTGTCTGCTCTGTCATGATATTTTCATTCTCCCTCCAGCCCCTCATCTACCAGGCCAAATTAGGAATGATATAGACCCATCTGGCTCACTATGGCAAATGGAACCTAAACATTCATTAATTATACAGAAATTTACTTTTCACTGTTTACCACCCAACTTTTCACTATGCCATGTTTAGTGTTTTTCTAGCAGAAGCATACGTCAAAAACAGCATTATTTACTAATTTCAGAATGCAAGATGCTAAATGCAAGATGCAGCCTAGTCATACATTATTTCTAGTTTCTTTCAAAGCACAATGTAACAACGGGAAGAGAAAATAGGGGTGCAAAAAGAGCCAAGAGATCTGCAGAAAAAAGCAACAGAAGTTCGGAAAGAGGTAAGTGAGGTGCAATCGAGGTGCAGAAAGGGGCAAGAGATCTGCAGAAGAAAGCAACAGAGGTTCTAAAAGCAGCAAGTGAGGTGTAGAAAGAAGCAAGAGAGGTACAGAAAGAGGCAATAGAAGTGCAAAAAGAGGCAGGAGGGGTGCAGGAAAAAGGAGGAGAGTTGCACAAAGTGTACATCTCCCACTGCAAAAAAGCAGGAGGGATGCAGAAAGAAAGAAGAGAAGTGCAGAAAGAAGCCACAGAGGTACAGAAAGAGGCAAGAAAGGTGCAGAAACAGGCAGGAAAGGTGCAGACAGAGGGAACAGGGGTGCAAAAAGATGCAAGAGAGGTGCAGAAAGAGAAAAAAGGGATGCAATAAGAGGCAACAGAGTTGCAGAAAGAAGCAAGAGAGGTGCAGAAAGAGGCAACAGAGGTACAGAAAGATGCAAGATAGGTGCAGAAATAAGGAAAAGAAGTGTATAAAGTGGTAAGAGAATTGCTGAAAGAAGCAATAGAGGTGTAGCAAGAGAAGTGCATAAAGAGGAAACTGAGGTACAGAAAGAGGCAAGAGAGGTGTTGAAAGCGGCAATATAATTGCTGAAAGAGGCAACAGAGGTGTGGAAAGAAGCAAGAGAAGTGCAGAAAGTGGCAAGTGAGGTGCAGAAAGAGACAAGAGAGGTGAAGAAAATGCAAGAAAACAGCAGATAGAGGCAAGAGGTAATCAAAAAAGGGAAGAAGGGTGCAGAAAAAAGCCAGAGAGGTGCAAAAAGAAGCAAGAGAAGTATAAAAAGAAGACAGATAGGTACAGAAAGAGGAAAGACGAGTAAAGCAAGAGACAACAGGGGTGCAGAAAGAAGCAAGAGAGGTGCAGAAATCGGCAATAGAAGTGCAAAAAGAGGCAAGTGAGGTACAAAAGGAGGCAATAGAACTGCAGAAAGAGTCAAGAGTTGCAGAAACAGGCAAAAGGGGTGCAGAAAGAGGGAACAAGTGTGCAGACAGATGCAAGAGAGGTAGTAAAGAAAGAAGAGGGATACAGGAAGGGGCAAGAGGGATGCAGACATTTCAAAAGGAGTACATAAAGAAGCAAGAGCTGTGCGGAAAGTGCCAACAGATGTGTAAGAAGAGGCAGGAGAGGTGAGAAATAAGTAGGTGAGGTACACAAAGAGGCAAGACAAGTACAGAAAGAGGCAGGAGGGGTACAGAAATAGGCAAGCAAGGTGTAGAAAGAGGGAACAGGGGTGCAGAAAGAGGCAAGTGTGGTGCAGAAGGAGGCAAGAGAACTGCAGAGAGAGGCAAGAGAGTTGCAGAAACAGTTAAACAGGGTGCAGAAAGTGGGAACAGGTGTGCAGACAGAGGTAAGAGAGGTACAGAAAGAGGGAAGAGGGGTACAGAGAGAAGCAAGAGAGATGCTGAAATTTGTAAAATAGATGCAGAAAGATGCAAGAGCAGTGCAGAAAGAACAAACAAAGCTGCAAAAAGAGGCAAAAGGGGTACAGAAAAAAGTAGGAGAGATGCATAAAGACAAGTACAGAAAGAGGCAGGAGAGGTGCAGAAAGAAGAAAGAGAAGTGCAGAAAGAAGCAACAGAGTTACAAAAATAGGCAAGAAAGGTGTAGAAACAGGCGGGAAAGGTGCAGAAAGAGGGAACAGGAGTGCAGAAAGTCACAAAAGAGGTACAGAAAGAGAAAAAAGGGTTGCAAAAAGAGGCAAGAGGGGTGCAGAAAGCAGCAAGTTAGGTATAGAAAGAGGCAAAGGAGGTTCATAAAGACACAAGAGAGGTGCATAAACAACCAAGACAAGTGCAGAAAGAGTCAAGAAAATTGCTGAAAGAAGCAATAGAGGTGTTTCAAGAGAAGTGCAGAAAGAGGCAAGCAATGTGCAGAAAATGGCACGGAAACAGCAGAAAGAGGCAAGAGGGATGCAAAAAAGGGAAGAAGGGTGCAGAAAGAAGCAAGAAAGGTATAGAAAGTGGGAAGAGAGGTGCAGAAAGAGGCAAGAGGGGTGAAGAAAGAAGCAAGTGACCTGCAGAAAGAGGCAACTGGGGTGCAGAAAGCTGCAAGAGAAGATCAGAAAGAAGCAGGAGATGTACAGAAAGAGACAATAGAACTGCAGAAAGAGACAAGTGAGGTGCAAAAAGAGGCAATTGAGGTGCAGAAAATGGCACTAAAACAGCAGAAAGAGGCAAGAGGAATACAAAAAAGGGGAGATGGGTGCAAAAAGAAGCAAGAGAGGTACTGAAAGAGGGAAGAGGGGTGCAGAAATTAGCAAGAGGGTGTAGAAAGAGGCAAGAGGGGTACAGAAAAAGGAAGAAACGCACAGAAAGAAGGAAGAAATAAATGCTGAGAGAGGCAACAGAAGTCCAGAAAGATGAAGAAATGCGCAGAAAGAAGCAAGAGAAATGCAGACAGAGGCAAAAGAAGTCCAGAAAGATGAAGAAAAGTATAGAAAGAAGTAAGAGATATGTCGAAAGAACCAACAGAGGTGCAGAAAGAGGTCTTGTTTCAAAGTCATTCTGTACCGACTACCTTTACTGGCTGGTACTGGTTGTAACTGACTCTGCCTAACCAGGCCTAGAGCCAGTGCTATGCTAAAAGACATTTAGAATACATTGAAAACACCTACATACACTAGAGAACACCATGCATTGGGGTACCCCTGTGATTGACATGACCTCCTCTGTAAGGCCTTAGTATATAATAGGGCAGGCAGATTAAAACTACTTCTAAGTCAGAGTTGCAGAAAGATACTTCTTTAAGTAGTAGTCATGTTTGCAGAGGGTGGAGAAAAGGGTGCTGGGCCTCTGACCAGCGCTCAGGAATTCTGCTGCATAGGTCTTAGAGGAGGCACCAAGAGGGCATCTTGGCCCCAAGATGTCCCTCAGGAGTAAACTGGACTTCATCCCCATCCCATAGTCTGCCATGAGGTGTATTTGCAGAGTGGTGGAGAAAGGGGGCATGGCCTCCGAAGATGTATCAGCAAACCTACTGTGTGGGACTTACTAGAGGTAACAAGAGGGGTAATTGGCCCCCAAAGACATCCTGGATTGCAGAGAGGTGGTCCGAGACCACAGCCCCTTTTCACAACCCTTTTTACACCACACTGCAAACGCGCCTCTTGGTGCACGGCTGCTCTGGGGATGAAGTCCACTTGTGTCCTGAGCTGCTCAGGACACAAGAGGACCTCATCGCCACATCAGCAGTGCCTCAAGAGGCGCGTTTGCAGTGTGGTGTAAAAATGGGCATGGCCTGGGACCACCTCTCTGCAATCCCACTGTGTGGGGATTACTGGAGGTACATGGTGGGCTAGTTGGCCCCTAGGGACCCTCAGTATTCAAGCGGACTTAATTCCACAACTTAGAACGCGCCAGGGGGCATGTTTTCAGAGTGCTGCAGGGAGGTAGCAGGCCGCTAGGTTCTTTTTATTTTGTTTTTGGAAGGGGGACTATGTGGCCTCTCTTTCCCCTAATTATTTTTGGGCCCTGGGAACACCATCCCCCAGGGCCAGAGCACTTTATTTTGTTTGTTTAAAAAAAAAACGGGAAGGGGCTGCATAGCCTCCCTCCCCTCGGCCAATATGGGCCCCTCGGACCCTATACCCTGGGGCCTGGCCTAGTTTTTTTTATATGTGCAAGGAGGACAGCCACAAGGCCCTCTCCCCTGGGCCATTTCTGGTCCCAGGGATGCTATCCCCTGGGGCTTGGCCTAGTTTTTTAAAACATTGCGCTGAGACTGGCCTTGTTTTTTAAAATGTATATTTACGAGGAGGGGGAAGCCCCCTCCCCAGGGCTACTATTGGATCCAGGGACACCATCCCCAGAAGCTTGGCCTCATTTTTTAAATATTTGCCAGCCCCCTCACCTGGGCCTCTTTTTGCTCCTGGGGCCCTTCCCCTGTGGCCATCCTTTTACTTTGGAGACCGTGGGGGGAGCCCCAATGCCCCCACGGTCCTGCTAGCACACCACCTCATGTGGGATCCATCATTGCTTTTGCACAAGGGAAGCTGCTGACATGCAGCTCCCCTTGTCCAAAAGCAATTCTGCGTTGGTTGTTGGAAACAAGACCAGGTTTCCTGCTCTTAAGTCCAAAAACCACAGCAGAGTTTGCTATGACAGGGCAGGAGCCATGCTCCCACCCTGCCATAGCAAAGAGCAATATCCCGGGGTGGGTACCCCCTGGGACATTGCAGGAGCCAAAAGAGGTCCAGGGAAGTGGGATCACACGGCCCCCTTCCCCTTTTGTTTTTAAAGTAAAAAAAAATGGCTAAGGCCCCAGGGGATGGGGTGCCATGGCCCATAAAATACTAAGAGAAGGGGTGCCACACAATGCCCCTTCTCAAAATATGAAAAGTAAAGAAAAACTGGTATCTCGCCACAGGCCCGTCCCCTTCATGTACCACTGTGCAAACGTGCCTCTTTTTGTGTCGGGGATTTAGTCCCCTCGCATCTTAAGGGTCCTTAGTGGCCAACTAGCCCACCAGGTACCTCCAGTAAGCCCCACACAGTGGGATTGCAGAGAGGTGGTCCGAGGTCATACCCCTTTTTACACCACACTGCAAACATGCCGTGTGGCACACCACTGGTGGAGCGATGAGGTCCTTTTGTGTCCTGTGGACCTCAGGACACAAATGGACTTCATCCTCCGAGCAACAGTGCACCGCGGCAGGTTTTCAGAGTGGTGTCAAAAGGGGGCATTGCCTTGCACCATTGTCAGTAATCCAGCTGTTTGGGGCTTACTGGAGGGACCTGGTGGCTAGTTAGCCCCCTGGGACCCTCAGGAGGCAAGGGGACCTCATCATCCAACAAAGACCACATCAGGAGGCGCATTTGCACAGTGGTGAAGAAAGGGGGCATGGCCTGTGTCCACCTCTCAGCAATCCCACTATGTGGGGCTTAATGGAGGTAAAAGGTAAGCTAGTTTCACCAAATGACCCTCAGCAGCGAAGGTGACTTCAATCCCCATGCACGACCTTGCCTTGGAGCGCATTTGGGTAAAGGGGGCTTGGCCTGCTATGAGAACTCTGCAAACGTGCCTCCTGGCTGACTAGGGGATGAGGAATGAAGTTCACTTTACTCCCAATGGACTTTTAGGGTTAGGAAGCCCTCCTGGCACCTCTTTTAAGTTCTATGCAGCAGAATTCCTGAGCGCTGGTTGAAGGCCCAGCCCTCCTTTCTCCACCACTCTGCAAATGCGACTACTAGGTAAAGATGCATTTGCAATGCAATAGGTCACGTATTTGTGAGAGTTAGAGCTATTGGCATTGTTAATGTAAAAGTTTTTTACTAATGTTTTTTGGTGTACAGTGGATGTACATTGTGCGTTGTGAAATTATGTGGTATGTTGTGCAGTGAAATTCTGTGGATAGAAAGTATATGGCATTTAATGAAGAGGAATTATGTTGAGTGGGATTATGTGTTTTGGAGAGCAATTATGTGGTATGGCAGTCTGTGTTGTTGAGTGGTAACCTCAGGTTTAGTCTTTCTCATTTCCATAGAAGCTAAACTATAAACTTAATGAGACTCAAAAAATAAGGAACCACTGAGGAACACTTCTGGACCTAGTCAGAGGTATGAGCAAGGACACTGAAATTATGTGACTGTTCGGCCAAGCCGATTTTTGCATAATTATACATTTTCCGCATTTGCCATATAACAAATCATCTGGCACATAATCTGCCGATTTGACCAAAAAAACACCTTGGTTTTAGCTCAAACGTTACCAAAAAGGAACGACAAGTGTTACAGTATGGCGGCAGGCCCTTTGCAAAGCTAGGATGATCACCTGTTACTTATTGCTAAATGTGGGTGTTAAATTGGTGCTAATGGTGCACAAACTACTCTTGCTACTTTATGCACCTCTCTTACCCTTTTCTGCATTTCTCTTGCGTGCTGCTGCACATTTCTTCCTCTTTCTGCAAATCTCTTGCCTCTTTCTTCACATCTCGTCTGCTTTCTGCACCTCCTTTCTTTCTCCACCTCTCTTGCTTCTTTTAGCACCTATCATGCTTCTTTCTTCTGCACCTCTCCTGCCTCTTTCTACACTACTCTTGCTTCTCTCTGCACGTCTTGCCTCTTTTCTCTACCTTTCTTGCTTCTTTCTGTACTCCTGTTCCCACTTTCTGCACCTCTTGTGCATGTTTCTGCAGCTCTTTTCCCTCTTTCTACAGTTCTTTTGCCTCTTTCAATACCTCTGTTGCTTCTTTCTGCACTTCTCATGCCTTTTTCTGTACCCCTCTTCCCTCTTTCTGCACCTCAGTTTGTTCTTTCTGCACTTTTCCTCCTTCTTTCTGCACCTCTCTTACCTCTTTCTACACCCCTTTTCCTTCTTTCTACACCTCTCCTGTTTCTTTTTGCACCTTGTTCTCCCCTTCTGCACCTCTCTTGCATGTTTGTGCATCTTTTTCCCCTTGTTCTGCAGTTCTAGTGCCTCTTTCAGCATCTCTGCTACTTCTTTATGTACTTCTCTTGGCTCTTTCTGTACCCCTCCTGCCTCTTTCTGCACCTCTGTTGGTTCTTTCTGTACTTCTCTTGCTTCTTTATGCACTTCTCTTGCCTCTTTATGCACCCCTGTTCCCTCTTTCTGCACCTCTCTTGCATGTTTCTGCAGTTTCTTGCCTCTTTCTGAACTTCGCTTGCATGGTGCAAGTCTGTTGCCTCTTTCTTTACATCAATTGCTTCTTTTTGCACCACTCTTGCCACTTTCTGCACTCACCTTCCTTCTTTCAGCACCTTTCTTAGTTCTTTCTGTACTCCTATTCCATCTGTCTGTACCTCTCTTGCCTCTTTCTGTAGTTCTCTTGCCTCCTTCTGCACATCTGTTGCTTCTTTCCGACCTTCTCTTGCCTCTGGCTGTACCTTTCTTCCTCTTTCTGCACCTCTGTTGGTTCTTTCTGTACTTCTCTTTCTTCTTTTTGCACCTTTCTTACTTCTTTCTGTACCCCTCTTGCCTCTTTCTGTATCCCTGTTGCTTCTTTCTATACCTCTTTTACCTCTTTATGTACTTCTCATGGCTCTTTCTGCTACTCTGTTTCTTCTTTCTGCACCTATCTTCCTCTTTATGTACCTTTCTTCCCGTTACTGTACCTCTCATGCATCTTTCTGCACCTCTGTTGCCTCTTTCTGCACCTCACCTGCTTTTTTTCTGCACCCCTCTTGCTCGTTCTGCATATCTCTTATCTCTTTCTGAACTGCTCTTGCTTCTTTTTTTACTTCTCTTGCCTCTTTCTGCAGTTACCATGCTTCTTTCTGTACCCCTCTTGCCTCTTTCTACTCATCTATTGCCTCTTTCTGAACTTCTCTTGCTTCTTTCTTTACTTCTCTTGCCTCTTTCTGCACTTATCTTTCTTCTTTCTGCATCCCTCTTGCTTCTCTCTGAACCCATCTTCCTGTTTCTGAACCTCTCTTGCCTGTTTCTGCACTTCCCTTGCCTCTTTCTGAAGCTCTACTGCTTCTTTCTTCTCTTCTCTTGCATCTTTCTGCATACCTACTGCCTCTTCCTGCACCTCTGTTGGTTTTTGTGAACTTCTCTTTCTTCTTTATGTATCTCGCTTGCTTCTTTCTGCTGCCCTCTTGCCTCTTTCTGCATGCCTCTTCCCTCTTTCTGCATCCCTCTTCCCTCTTTCTGCACCTCTATTGCCCCTTTCTGTACCTCTTTTGGCTCTTTCTGTACTTCTGTTCTCTTTTGCTGCAACTCTGTTGCCTCTTTCTGTACTTCTCTTGCTTCTTTCTGCATCCCTTACACTTCTTTTTGCACACCTCTTCCCTCTATCTGTACCTCTCTTACCTCTTTCTGCATCCCTGTTCTCTCTTTCTGTACCTCTAATGCATGTTTCTGCACCTCTCTTGCCTCTTTATGCACTTCTATTGCCTCTTTCTGTGCTTCTCTTGCTTCTTTCTGTACCTTTCCTACTGTTTGTGTTCCTCTCTTCCCTCTTTCTACACTTTTTTTCCTCTTTCTGCATATCTTTTTCATATTTATGCATCACTCTTCAGTTATGTCATCAGTGGTGTCACTGACAATGTCATGAGTGATGTAATGTTGGATATCATCAGCAGTGCATTGCGGGGGCACAAGTTATAGTTAGCTCAGCTAACTATATCAATTGATTTCTCTGGTTTTGAATGAGTGAAATGTCGGCCTAACTATAACGTCCCTGAAACCTGTGTAGATTTTCAGTGAGTATATATATATATAAATATAAATATATATATATTCACTGAAAAAACCATAGGTTTCAGACCAGTTATAGTTAGGAATTAGCATTTAAAAAACCTATTAAATTCACTGAAAAAAACAGGTTTCACACCAGTTATAGTTAGCTGGAAATTTTACTGACATAAAACCATTGAAATTCCCATGTTATAGTTAGTTGGACTCACTATAACTTGCGCGCCTGCAATGCACTGCTGATGACGTCACATATTACATCATTCATGACATGGTCAGTGACATCACTCATGACATCACTGACACCATCCAGTGAATGTGCGTCTTTCTGAAAAATAAATATGTTTTATATATGTATATGTAAAGGTCGATGGAAGAATAAATGTTTAAATAAGTGTCTAAATGGATGTTTTTTTTTAAACAAAATTGATTGGTTAACTGGCTTATTAAGTGTATCTTAGTGAATACATATATTAGCGAGTAATGTTTAAATATTTAAATATATGTATCAGTATTTCACTTTGTGTATAAGTGGCTGCATGGATTGGTGAGTAGCTACATGTGTGTGTATATGGGTTATTAGATTTTTTTTAGTATCAGTATGAGTGCCTGCATGGTTTGGTGGGGGTGTTCCTTAGCACATAGATGCATGAATGACTGACTCACTGTATGTGTGTGTTTTGAAGACAGCATATGTGCAGGACTGTATGGATGGATGAGTGTGTATATGTGTGTGTTAGTGAGTGAATGACTGTCTCACTAGTGTCTTTTTCAGTAACTACATATGTTTTAATCTAGTATATGTGAGTATTGATGTATATAAGTGAGTATATGTGAGAGTGAGAGATTGTAAGAGTTCCTGTTTAAATAATTTGTGTTTCTATAAGTGATTGTTTAAGAGAGTAAGTATGTGTAGGTTTCCTTAGAAGTAAGGTGGTTGTGTGTGTATAGCTGTATATGCAAATAAATGGATGTTCAATAGTTTATTTGCATGTGTGAGGATGTATGTGAGTAACTTTTGGATGACTGTCGGTGTGTAACAGGATGTATATGTATATCACTACATATGATGAGTGAGTATATGTATGAGTGGCTATATAGAACTGTTGGTGAATGAGTGGATGTGTATATAGATGGTGAAATTAAAGAATTGGTTGTTGTAACTGGTATGGATATCTCCATTTTTTTTAACATTTTAGTTTCTATTTTTGAATATGTGTTTCAAGGGTTACATTACACTGAAAGGAGGTCTGTCACTCAGTGCATTACAGGCGCGCAAGTTATAGTGAGTCCAACTGACTATAACGTGAGAATTTCAATGGTTTTATGTCAGTAAAATTTCCAGCTAACTATAACTGGTGTGAAACCTCTGTTTTTTTCAGTGAATTTAATAGGTTTTTTAAATGCTAATTCCTAACTATAACTGGTCTGAAACCTATGTTTTTTTCAGTGAATTTCATAGGTTTTTTAAATGCTAATTCCTAACTATAACTAGTGTGAAACCTATGGTTTTTTCAGTGAATTTCAAAGGTATTTTAATAGCAAATTTCTATAGCTATGTAATGTAATATTTTTTAAAATGAATCCTATATTGTATATTTATGTAATACTATTTTTTTTATGTATGGTTTCACGACTTGTTATCATTATCTTGTATGTTCTTAAAACAAAATAAAAATTTCTTAAAATTAAAAAAAAAGAAGAGGGGACAAAGAGGAGCCTTGGGGAACTCCACAGGGGACCAAAGCGGGAAGGGGCGGAGTAACAGGAAAGATGAACCGCCTGAGTTCGATCTTTAAGAAAAGAGGCGGGCCAAGAGAGGGCAGTACCCCGGACGCCCACTGTGCTGACACGTTCGAGAAGGATGGCATGGTCAACCGTGTCAAATGCAGAGGACAGATCGAGAAGCACCAAGGCTTGGGGAAAGTTCGAATCTGCCTTACTCTTTAGCTCGTCCAAGACGGACAGGACAACAGACTCGGTGGAGTGAGCCGGTCGGAAACCTGCTTGGTGGGAGGCCAAGAGGTGGTTGTCCTCGATGTGGGAAGAGAGACAAGAAGTGATGTAGCTCTCCAAGATCTTTCCGAGGTAGGGGAGAAGGGAAATAGGCCTAAAGTTAGAAGGGAGGGAAGGGTCTAGGCCAGGTTTTTTTAAAATAGGTCAAACTATGGCGGATTTGAAATACTTAGGAGCAGAACCAGAGGAAATGGAAGAATTAAGAAGAGAGAGAGGAGGGTCGGGGCAATGGGTGAAGAATACTTTCAGAAAGCGGGCTGGCGCACAATCGGCTGGGGAACCGGACTTCACTTTCTGGAGTAGAGCCAAGAACACTTCCAAGGAGATAGGGGGAAACTGATTAAGAGGAATGGAGGACAAGGGGGGGACAGAAAAAGGAGGGGACAAAGAGACAGAGGGAATATTAGATTTGATCTTGGCAATCTTCTCCAGGAAGAAGTCATTGAGAGAAAGGCAAAGGTCTTGGGAAGGGATAATGTTCAAATTGGCTCTGTCGGATGCAACAAGATTGCGAACTATAGAGAAAATCTCCTTGGGCTTATTGGCTGAAAGGGATATTCTTTCAGAGAAATAGATGGTTTTGGCTCGTAATATGGCTTTTTTGTAACTTGCTAAGAGCGTTTTGTATTTAGCTTGCAAGACAGGGCAGTATTTATGCCTCCAATTACGTTCAGAGCGTTTAAGGTCTAATTTGAGGATTTTTAGCTCGTCTGAAAACCATTTTTGACCGTCAAGTGGGCGACAGGTCTTGACTTTCCTGAGGGGGGCGATTGAGTCACAGGAAGAGGACAGCCAGTGATTTACGGCGTCTATTTGATGGTGAATAGGAAGGTTGCATAGGACAGGGCCAGAGGAAGCAAGGGAGGCACACAGAAAGTCAAGGTCCACCCGATTCCAATTTCGGGCCAAGATGTTTTTAGGCAATGGGGGCCTCTCTTGGGTTCCGAGCTCAATGGAAAAAGAGATTAGTGAATGATCGGACCAGGTGCAGGGAAGAACGATGGGGGGAGGAATGGGACAGTTAACTGACCAAATTTGGTCCAGAACATGACCGTGAATATGAGTGGGGGAGTGGATGTGTGATGAAAAATTAAGAGACTGAAGGGTAGCAGAAAAGTCCTTCGAAGACGTGTCTTCTCTGGGATCGCCCGGCCAATAATTAAAATCCCCCAAAAGAAGCACCGAGGAGTTATTGACAACGAGCGTAGCCAGAAGTTCCTGAAGGGCAGGAACAAAGGAGGACATGTACTGCGGAGGGCGATAAAAAAGGGCTATAGTGAGGGGGGCCTTAAGATTGACTGAACGGGCAATTAGGAAATCTACTCCACACATGGAAGAATAAGAAAGAGACTGAAACTGGAGACTGGAACGGATGATCATCGCCACTCCCCCCCCCCCCCCCGAGTTTACCGACGGGGCGATTCGCCCGAAGAGCATAGTAAGAGTCGGGGAGGGCGGGGAGAAGGTCAGGGAGGGAATCAGCAGTGAACCAAGTTTCCGTGAGGAAAAGAAAATCAGCAGTGGCAGTATCCAATACATTGAAGATCTCCAGCTGATGTCTACCCGCAGATCTAGTATTAAGCAGGTAGGCAGTGGCCATGCTGGAGGAGGAAAGGGGGGAAGGATCCGAGGTGGAACAGGGCTGGGACAAGGGGGAGGATGGCATAGGTAAAGGTAGTTAAGCTAATGGGGGTAAAATGTCCAAGGCGATGATGTGCTGAAGCAGAAGAGGGTCAATGTGCTGACCGTTGTTGAAGGAGAGGAGTTGAGCTGGGGTGTAGGGTAGGGAAAGGGCAGGGTCCATGGCCCTTGGTCCCTGCCAGTCGCGGACTTAGAACCTAATTACAACATTGGAGGTCCAACCGCTGATGATGCGTAATGATGAACACCACAAAGTCTGCAGTGTTCACACTGCGGCATTCCAAGTGGGCCGCCAGGCCACCAGTCCACAGTCTGCGCTCTCACCATAGAGGCGTGGCTCAGCCATAGAGAGAGACGCAGCAGTGGCCTCTGCAGTGGGATCACAGATGGCTCATGGGTGCACAACGCTGAAGTCACGGAAGGGGCACTACATTTGCCCCCACCCATAGTTATCAACAGCCTGCGATGCCCAGGGGCCCTGTATGGTGCCCCCTTCTTGCCTTCTGTCAGCTTTTTCATGGCTGTATCCCTGTCAGGAAATGCCTGCTGGAAAGGTAACTCAGAATATGGATGGTTGTGCTTGCCTCAACCCCGCCTCTATAGTCCGCTGACTTCACCACCACCAACATCTTGGGATCCAGGATCCTGGTGGTGCCCGCGGTCTTGTAGCAAGCTGGATGCGGTCCGATTACTGCACTCATAATACGGCTATCGGTCCACCGAGGTCCCAGAGATTGTACTGCAACTATGATTTGGTGGTCCACAGACAGCAAAACTTGTAATGAAGGCCTTAGTATATTATGTGTAGTTTAGTATACTTTATTTAATAATTAAGTTGTGTTTGCTATTATAAGCTTGTGATGTTTATTTGATATTTATTTTGTGTGAGTGGGTATTTTGTGTTCTTATGGGGTTTTCGTAGTAATTATAGATAGTTCCTTTTTTGAATGTATTGTTTTCATAAAGGAAACTAGCTTACCCGACGCACATTGCTACGATCTCAGAAGAAAGGAAATTCAAGGAAACTCGTTATGATAACAATCAATTCACATTGTGTCATTTTTATTTAAAATTATTTATTTTAATATGGAAAAAATTTCAAAGTGTAATTTTAATTCTATTTATTTATCCGAGTGCTTGTGGATACACAATATTTTTTGTTTTTCCGACTGGTGCGTACACGAATAACTCAGAAGGTTTACGATGCGTCAGCTGGCCACATACAGTTGTCGATGTGAGAAGCATGGATTCTCCAAATATAGTCCACACACGTGCAGCGATTGTCCTTGTGCTTTGTTGATGGTCATTGCAAATGTGAGTCGCACCGGAAACTGTAAACGTTTGAATTCAAAAGGCATATCTGTTGAGATCATAGGAATAGTCGCAACAGTACATCTTCCCCCATGAATTTCCCATTCAAAATTAGAGCTTTGATGACATTGTTCATCCTCTTTTTGAACGAAAGTCTTGTACCGTTGCAAAGTCGTGATGGATTGATGTTTCGGAGAAGAATGATCGGCATGCCAATTTTCAATGTTAAAATGTGCGGTGGCATACCTGGCAAATCCAGTGAATTCAAGAATTCCGTTGGGTAATTGACAACTTCGTCTTGATTCATCACAGTATCAATGGACTTATACGTTGTCGCTTCACCTGGTGTTGCGTAAATGAAAAATTCAGTATTCTTAAGCTTTTGAGGGCCCTGGGGGGCTGATTTTCGAAAGATTATGAGGGCCCTGGGGGGCCGATATTTAAAAAATGTTTTTTGCCAGAAACCTACTCGGGATTGTACTCAACAACTTCCCAAAGTTTCATGGCAATCGGATGAATGGTGTAGTAGAAAGCCTATGAGGGCCCGGGGGGCCGATTTTCGAAAGATTATAAGGGCCCTGGGGGGGTCGATATTTAAAAAATGTTTTAAGCCAGAAACCTTTGCGGGAGTGTACTCAACAACTTCTCAAAGTTTCATTGCGATCGGATGAATAGTGTAGTAGAAAGCTTATGAGGGCCCTGGGGGGCCGATTTTCAAAAGATTATGAGGGCCCTTGGGGGGCAATATTTAAAAAACTTATGCCAGAAACCTTCGGGGGAATGTACTCAAAAACTTCCCAAAGTTTCATGGCGATCGGATGAATGGTGTAGTAATGTATAAAGGACAAACAGACAGACAGACAGACAGACAAACAGACATACTTTCGCTTTTATATATATAGATGACGTTGGTTTTGACCAACATTATTTTATAATTACCTTTATTTTTTGGTTTACCTTGACTGATTATTTTTATAGTAGATGTTTCAGGTTTTTGATGGTTTTCACGGGACTGCACTTTTTCTGTGTGGATGTTGTTTTTATGTTGCATTTTTGCATTGATATGGGTTTTCATTTATCGATTTGTGAATTACATTTTTGCAGTTTTTTGGGGGGGTTGGAAAATCCTAATTGTTTTACATTTGTTTGCATTATTATAATGTTTAATTAAGTGCTATCCATTTTGTGTATTTATTGGAAATTAGTATACGGTGCTTACTGTGAATTTGATGTTATATGTTCTTTTTTAATATGTATTACTTTATTTATATTGTTTTTTATTTAGTTACACTTATCAGTCCTGATTATATATATATATATATATATATTCACTGAAAAAACCATAGGTTTCACACCAGTTATAGTTAGGTGGAAATTTTACTCGCATAAAACCATTGAGTTAGTTGGACTCACTATAACTTCCGCGTGCATATTACATCACTCATGACATGGTCAGTGACATCACTCATGACATCACTCATGACATCTCAAATGACATCACTGATGACATCATCCAGTGAATGTGTATCTTTCTGAAAAATAAATATTTTTTATATATGTATATCTAAAGGCTAATGGAAGAATAAATGGGTAAATAAATGTCTAAATGGATTTTTTTTGTGTAAAATTGATTGGTTAACTGACTTAATATATGTATCTTAGTGAATACATATATTAGCGAGTAATGTTTAAATATTTAAATATCTGTATCTGTGTCTCACTTTGTGTATAAGTGGCTGCATGGATTGGTGAGTAAAAACCACTGGAGCATATATCTTGAGACATAACAAAGGCACATCGGGCTACCAGTCCCTACAATTTTGCCAAGTTTGGTGGAAATCCATTCAGCCGTTCGGGCTAAAAGTGAGGTCGACCGCCCTATGGAAATTAACATGGGGAAAACACATTTTGGGACCCCCTTTTATCTCGGCCCCCGCTTGACGCATCCCCACCAAACTTACAGGGAAGGACCGGAGCGCCGCGAGGCAAATTTGAGGACATTTTCAGGCAGATTCCTCAACCGGCGCTAAGTTATTCCCAATAGAATGTTGAGATTTTGCATTGAAAAAAATCCTAACTATAACTACCTACTGGTGATATATATATATATATATATATATATATATATATATATATATATATATATATATATATATATAAAAAAATGCCCTTAGTATGTTTGTTATTTGTAGTTGTTTTTCTGTTGCAATTGGAATATTAGATTTTTTTCAGACTAGTGTTCCTGCTATGGATTCTAGGTAGGGTAGGCCTTGGTTATTAATACAAGTTTGTAGCTTCCATTGCAGGAGTTCATAGATTTTGATGGCTTGTTTACCTAGTTATGTTATGTTATGTTAGGCTCATTTATTAAGCGCACAGATGCTCCAGCGAAGGATCGTCCTGGCGCCAGACAAGGTAGCAGCCCGACACAACTGGACAAAACAGAGCAAGGAAAATTTAAGGAAACAGGAAAGTTTTTACAGCTCGGCGGAAAGACAACAGATCCCTAAGGGCACGAATCGTAGGGGGAAGAGAGTTCCACAACACTGTGGCGCGAACTTGAAAAGAACGTCCGCCAGCCCTGCAACGCTTAAAGCGGGGGACAACCGCAAGTTCTAGTTTAGGTTTTATTTAAGCAATGGATTATTCTATGCTAAGTTGCAGATGGATTTTCTCTTTTTTAGGATTTCTCGCTGTTGATAGAGGTTAGGGTGTCTTGAGCCTAGTGTGCCCTGAAGGCGTGTGCCATCCTTCCGCTGCATTGTTTGTTTTGAGTTGTAGAGCCACGGTGCTGTCAAATACATTTCATTATGGTATTTGATACTTTGATTGGCATCTGTGGCAGGATAGCTAGGGCCATATTTATGACCCATTGTGCGGCACTCTTGCACTGAGTAATGCGATGGAAGAGCAACACAAACCTTAAGCCTGATTTTTTAAGCCATGCAAATTCACGCGTTGCATTACTCTGCCCTGGGTAGGTCTTCCATAGCCGTTTCATGAGTGTTCCCATGCAATGCCCATTGTTTATGATACATTCCCAGATTTACAAGACTTTGCAAACTGCGGAATGTGCCAAAATGATATTTATTTTATTTATTTATGAGGTTTTATAGAGCGCGAACAAGATCCAGCAGGATATCAGAGCGCTTTACAAAAGGAAGGCATGAAAGTAATATAACTATAAATGCAATATCGACATAAAATAAGAATAACAAACATGAGTAATTCCAGGAGAAAGGGATCAGGGAAAAAAATACAGAAATTGAAACATGGCGGGCTACTAGGGGGGCAAAACAATGAGGTAAAGTAGAGTAGCAACCAATGGATGTCTAACGGTTGTAGGCTCAGTGACTGAGAGCATTCGATCCTAGCCATTTTTACAGTAAGAACTTGTTCATTAGGAATCTTTTGGCTTCCAATTTGAAAGCAAACGTGGAGGAGATTCAGGGTACTTCCGGATGAAGAGAGTTCCAGATATTCGGGGCAGCACCGGAGAAGGCTCGGTGGCAGGTTCTTTTGTTGCTAATGCTAAAGATGTGTGGTTTCAAGGGGACAGTGTTAGCACTTCTTGACGGACTACCACCCTTAGATAATTCAAGCTTTTGTGCTAGGTAACTGGGGGTTTGGAAGTGGATGGCGTTATGTGCCAGACAAGCAATCTTTAGCTGAATTCGAGCTTCGTATGGCAGCCATTTAAGGGATTTTCGGACTGGGGATATGTGCACATGTCTTTTGGTACCTGTAACCAGCCTAGCCGCAGCGTTCAATGATGCCCTTAGTGGGGCCAAGGTATATTTGGGGAGGCCACATAGCGTAGCGCTGCCATAGTCTAGTCTCGGCAACACAACCGCTTGGACCACCTGCTTGAAATCAGTTTGTGGAAGGACAGGTTTGAAATTTCTGGGTTTCCTCATCAAGTGATTCGCTCCCTTAAATGCCTCCCCAGGTGAGGTGTCACAAGGAGGAATGTCTTTTTTTGCATTCTGCAGCACGAATAGAAGAAAGAAATGCCTCTTGGGATTATTTTTGTGCGGAAAGGTGTCCCTTCCAGCACAAAAACAATCTTGAATGCAGAGCCAGCTCCCTTGCACCAGGCAGCCCATTGTGCGCCAGCGCAGGGTTAAAAGTAAGGAGTGCGCCGTAAACATTCCTGCCCTTTCCCAGTGACACCGTGCAGCCCGGCAAGGTGACTAGCTGTGCTGCAGCACTATTTAATAAACATGCCATTAGTGTGTGACTGGGTTTGGTAATAAGGCGACTCCATGAGGAGGTTGGAGTGGTTTCTACTTCTGTAATTGGTGGTGCCGATGCAAAATAGCCACTGCGCTCAATCAACAGGATAGCCGTATCATGGGATGAGGTCAGTGTGAGAAATGCTCAGGTTATCCCTGCAAACAGTATATTTTATTCTTTTGGATATCCCATTTTGGGGATTACTATTCTGTAGAATTTAATTTGAGAAGATATTTAGTTATTTCTACTAATAACAGATTGTACTACTTTAGACAACTGTGACTTTGACAGATGTTTCTTCATAGCATTTAATGCATGAAGTGGACAATTGACTCATTAGCCTTGAAGAAGAGTCTGCTGCTACGAAACATGTGTTGTCTGTTTGTTCATTTCAAATTGATTTTATGAAGTTATAAAAATTAAGATTAAGATTTATATGTATTCATGAATAAAATTTAAACAATTGATTGTTCTTACCATGTAGAGAGAGCATGATGGCATGATAGTAAGGTGCCTGTTAATACACAATTTCCTTTTCATTCCAAGTTTGCTAAATCATCACTGTTGTAATAAAAAAGCAATGAATGCCAATGACTATCCTTAGCCTAGCCCATTTGATGTGATAGACTTCTAAAGAGGGAGTGGAAGAAGCGTGATTGGTGGTTGAATGGTGACAGCTACTGAGACCAAACTCAGAGAATCAGAAAAGTGCACTTAGCTGCTGAGAAATGTCATGGGCTGATCCTAAACATGTTGGAGATGGTTCATCCAAATAAACCAATGCTCAAGTGGGACCGAAAGCCATCTCTGTATTCTGTATGCGCTGTGTTGTGTGCATGTGTTGTGCTGACATAAGCTATGGCAAAGAGCATTTTCTCAAACCACACTTAATTAAGCATAACAAACTGTCTACACAAGTCACCAAGAGGAACACACTCAGTGCATGATGCTCTCCAGCCCCAATGCTTTGGTAGCAAATCAATACTAAGTTATTGAGGAGAGGGTCGGTTTAGGGCAAACAATAACTTACTGATTGTGCTTTGCTCTAAACATGGCTTGTGGCTTTGATCTAATCCTATTCAATGGTTGGAAATGATTTCTCCGATCCTTCGACCTCCTCCACTTTTCAATAACCTCCTAAATCAAAAGAGCCTGAAATATTAATATGAATGTATAATCTTCAGAGAATTGATAACAAGATCATGTAAGCTTCTAGCCAATTCAGTCACTGTGGGATAATAATGAATGTATTCATGTTGGCATGTGGTACTGGTAAGTGTGTTCAAAAGCCAGCCAACTGGAAAAGGAAAGGCATTTGGTGTGTACAACTCTGCCCAGGCCTAAATAGGATCAAGCTCTGAATCCTTGGCAGGAACTTTTCCTCCTGTGAAGTGTCTTCAGGGACCTCACCACCTCCTTGTTCCGTAGAGTGTAGATGAGAGGATTGAGTGCCGGAACCACCAGGCAATAGAATACAGACATTGATTTCCTCCTCTCAGATTGCGCAATCGACGTGGGCATCAGATATATCAACATGGCTGTTCCAAAAAAGAGTGCAACAACCACCATGTGAGAACCACATGTAGCAAATGCTCTTTGCTTATTTTCTGTTTTTGCCATTCGCAAGATGGTGGCGATAATCTGGAAATAAGAAAAAAGAATGAAGGACAGTGGGGCGACAAGACTGACTAGAGACAACACAGGAGCTAACAGCTTGATGTCTATGCAAACCAACCGCCCAACAGCTTCCGCTTCACAGAACGCATGGTCAATGATGCTATGTCCACAGAAATGTGCTGCCGGAAGAACAACTAAAGATGCCAAAGAGAAAAGAAATCCAACAGTCCATATGGTGCTGGCAAGCTTGACACAAACTTGGTTGGTTATGATTTGTTGGTAATGTAAGGGCTTGCAGATGGCAACAAAGCGATCCCAGGCCATCACCGCCAGAAGGAAGCATTCAGTTTGCCCCAGGGAGAGGCCAATGTACATCTGAGTAATGCATCGAGAAAAGCTGATACTGCTCCTCTCAACAAGGAGGCCTTCAAGAACTGTGGGAGCATTGACTGATGAAAAGCAAACATCCAGAAATGACAGGTTACACAGAAAAAAGTAGAGCGGCGAGTGAAGGTGAGCATCAGTGAGAGTGACTATAATAAAAAGGCTGTTTGCATATAAGGTGGCAAGAAAAACGATTAAAAGACTAACAAATAGCACAATCTTTGTGAGAGGATGATAGGCGAATCCGAGGAGTATAAACTCAGTCACTAGCGTTTCACTTCTGTTTCCCATGGGGATGTCTCTTGGTACTGGGAAAAGAAAAAGAGACTTTCAGTAGAAATCATCTTAAAGTACAAGAAACATGGGTTTAATACAGCAGACCCCAAGGTTGATCCACCATTGTAAATCCTTGACTGTGTATCCTGTGTCCAGGATCGGTGGCGTTAGCCCAGCTCTGTTTAGGGAAAGGCTACGGTCACTGATTCGACCTGCCCTGGTCCACCAGATACACGTTCAACAGTCACTTGAATTGCAGCTGTAAACATTCGGACAGTATGGATGCTCTTTCACTTATAGTTTCTCTGCTCCTGATTTGTTTGTTTAGAAAATGAGGTTCCCAGAGGCTGATAATGCCTGCCACAACATTTTCTTTCATATTGTGGCCAGCCAATCAGAGCACTCACTCGTACGGAAACTTCACTTCCTCTCCACATTCTATTTTTTGAAGTTGTGATTGCGAGATCATCCCTCAAACAGTCCAGATAATCAAATATTTTTGCACCTTAATTTCTCAAAACTGCTGAACAAATTTATATCAAATCACAAAAATCATAATTTTTGGACCAAGATCTAGCATCCTGCAAAGCTTGGTGTCATTCCGTTTAGCAGATTTTGAGATATTGCGTTCTAAAAAAGGGCCGCATTTTCTAAGGTGAACTTAGGTCTATGTGTAAGACTTTTCAGTGTTCACAAGGGCACTTATGAGTAGCATTTCTATGACTGTGGAGGCTCAGCACTCAGAAGAGAATCCCTGCAGTTCTAAAGATAAATTAACTTTAACTCGAGCCTTCGCGATGCCCTGCTGATACCCTTTCATATTATATCACTCACAGCATGTGAAATCATAACATTTCTAACAACACTTCTCGAATGAAATTATTTGTGACAACCCTGTGGTGTTTATTTACAAGCCCCTTGTTCCACCAGTGCGTCATTTTTTATGATGCTCCGGCGGTGCAGAGTACACACCCATATCCCCGCGGTCAGGCGAAGCCACTTTGAAGGGCTTTTCGAGGCCTCGTAGATATGGCGAAAGGCAACACCGCGCAAGTCCCTGCTCGGCTTACACTGCATCAGGGGGGCATTCCAATGGGCTCGGATTTCCAAGCAATGCCCGTACGTTTTGACACGGTCCCAGAATTAAAAAACCTGGGGCAGCGGCAAAACGTTATGCCTCCTAAGAGCAGACGTAATCATTTCTCGTCTTTTTTCCTGTTTCCAAGAGTGCTGTATTCTAAAGCACACTTTGAATGAGGAAAGTGCTTTCCATCGATTGTTTTTGTGCAAGAAGGTGTCCCTCCCTACACAAAGACAATCATCCCAACAGTGAAGACACCCTTGCACCATGGTTCAACAGCGCCTGAGTTGGCGCTAGGCAACTAGTTGTCACCAGCTCTTGCTGAAAGGACAGGAAATCCCCATACCTTGTAAACACTGTTTATTTTGGTGAACCTCCTTTACGACGCGGCTGTTACACCGCAGTGCTGTTACAACGCGGTCTTTTCAACACAAGTCGTTACCACGACTTGCGCTGGTGGGCGCTGCAGGACAAGGAATCATTTAATTTACTATCCAACACCTTCCCTACTGTAGGTAGGCTGGTTTTGGAATAGTAAATAAAAAAATTCCAAAGTCCGCACCCCCTCCAACGCAAGTCGTGGTAACGGCTTGCGTTGAAAAAACTGCGTTGTAACTGCACGCAATGTAAATGTATGCGTTGTAAAGCCATACATCTGTTTATTTCTGCCCTTTCAAATTGGCATAGGGCAGTGCAGCAAAAAGACGTACAGTGCTGCCAAATGCCCATTCATTGTAAATGAGGCCCTGTGTATGGTAGAGTGGTAAGTTATAGTTTATGTAGTGTGGCTAGCGAGTTGAGTTGACAACAGTGTGTACAGAGGTGTAAAAGTTACAGTAAGGGGGGGTGTAAATTATAAATTTAAGGTATAACTATAACTTTAGAATTTCTAATGTTTGTGTAGCTTAAGTTGCTTTTGTATAGAACGAATAACGTTTTTCTAACTATAATTTATCCTTGACCTGTGTTTTTGTCATTGAATTTCTATGTTTTTTATTTTTAATAAAAATGTGTTTTAAATCATAGAATTGAGTCTATTTGACTGGATGCCATTTTTATTAAGTGGAGTGCAGTAGAGTTGACTGAATGAAAGTGTCAAAGAGTGTAGTGTCTGAGATTGTAGTGTCATAGACTGGAGTGTTGTCAAGTGGAGTATCATACAGTAAAGTGTCATATAGTCTTGTGCAGTGTACTATTGTGCACTGGACTGTCATAGAGTGTTGTATCTTACAGTGGAGTGTGGTAGAGTGTTGTACAGGGGAAACATCCGTTACAACGCGGATGTTTCAACGCGGTGCTGTTACGACGCGTCCGTAACAACGCAAGTCGTTACCACAACTTGCGCTGGAGGGCGCTAGAAGATTAAAAATAGTAAATTTACTATTCCAACACCTTCCCTAGTGTCCACGGGGACTGTTGTTAGAATAGTAAATTATACTATTCGATATCCGCGCCCCCAACGCAAGTCGTGGTAACGACTTGCGTTGTAAGGGACGCGTTGTAACAGCACGCGTTGTGACGGTACGCGTTGTACCGTCACCCATCCGTTGTACAGTACAGTAGAGTGGCATTGAGTGGAGGGGTACACAGTGGAGTAGTGTCTTCTGGAGTAGAGTGGCGTACATTGAAGTGCCATGTTGTACTGTACAGTAGAGTGTCATAGAGTGGAGTGGAATGGCGTACAATAGAGTAGAATGGCACAGAGTGGATGGGCAAACAGTGGAGAGGAGTCTTCTTGATTGGAGTGGAAGAGTGAAGTGGCGTGTCATAGAGTACAGTGAAGTGGCATAGAGTTGAGTGGGCTGTCGAATAGTAGGGTGTTCTAGAGTGTGGAGTAAGTTAGAGTGATGTAGCATGTCATAGAGTACAGAGGCATTTCATAGAGTGGAGTGGAGTGTCGTAGAGTGGAGTCTCGTACAGTGTAATGTTGTACAGTGATGTGTCGTTCGGAGGAGTGTCGCTGAGTGCAGTGCCGTTGAGTGGAGTGTTGCTGAGTAGAGTATCGTAGACGGGCATAGAGTGAAGGAGAGTTTTGTACAGAGGAGTGGCATAGAGTACAGTAGGGTGGAGTAGATTGTCATCTAGTGGAGGCTTGTGGAGTATAGTGGAGGAGAGTGTTGTAGAGTTGAGTGGTGTGTCAGAAAGTGGATTTGACTGTCATAGAATGGAGAGGGTTGTTTTAGAGTGGAGTGACAGGTCATAGAGTGGAGTGACATGTCATAGAGTGGAGTGACAGGTCATAGAGTGGAGTGGTGTGTCGTAGGATGGAGTGGAGTGACATGTCGTAGAGTGGAGTGACATCTCATAGAGTGGAGTAATGTGTCATAGAGTGGAGCGAATGTCATAGAGTGGAGTGACATGTCATAGAGTGGAGTGACATGTCATAGAGTAGAGCGACATGTCATAGAATGGAGCAACATGTCAAAGAGTGGAGTGACAGGTCATAGAGTGGAGTGGTGTGTCATAGGATGGAGTGGAGTGGCATGTTGTGCCATAGAGTATTGTTTACATAGAGGTAGTTAAAAAAATGGCAAAAAATATAATGCCTTTGGATGAAATCTGTCATAAATATAGATTATGCGGTGTAAAGTGCCCATTTTGGTTGTTGATGTAAATGGTTTCAGTAGTTTAAAGTTATATCAATCAATCAATATGAACTTTATTCGGATAAAAGAGAGCATATCCATAAAAAGCATACATCAGAATTAATATGGGCCTTCAATAATACAGTACATAATTCACAATTAAACAATCATTAAAATGATTAGCTAAAGACAAATAATAAAATACATGGAATTTAACAAGATTGCATAGAATTGCAAGTGCACACCGCAGCTTTCAGAAACGATCCAACCCGGAAGGTTAATTCGTCATCATTTAAACCTAACACCCTCCAATAGGCTGCTTTATAATCAATTTTGAGTAGAGCTTTAAAATACGGAATCAAAAATCTTTTGGTGAGAAGTAAATAATAGCAACAGAAGAATAAAAAGTGCAGCATTGATTGTTTGTGTTGGTTGTTACAGGGGCAGGCTAGAGGATCAAGGTTGTTAGTGAAACCCACTGGAAATGACAGCATGTATTTCATAGTATCTATCCTTAGCCGGAAGAGTAGACCCCTTTCCCAGCGGCTGATGGGTTTTAACAAATATCTCGATACCGCTGGTATCACATTCTCGATTTCCATGTATCTAGCCACTGAGGTTTTTTTGCATTCAGTAGTTAATCTAGCTTTTTATATGAAGCATACAGGGTCTTCTAAAGGGATTTACTGCTAATAGAGCTGAGGTCTAAATGGGTTTAAAAATACATGTTCCAGGTTCACACTAGCTAAACTTTTGCGAACCGCAGCCAGCCATGGTTTGTACATCCCCCTGTCACAGTTCAAACAATCTAAAATGATCTCTCTCGTTAACAATGCTGCAGGATTGTTCCAGATTCGCAACCAAAATAGCGTCGGGCGAGCTTTAATATAATCTTCTATGTATGGGAGGTTGAGTTTGCTATGGCTTGCATACTTGGATGAGGGAATAGAGCACCCAGGAGTTTACGACAAAATCTATTCTCTTCACTCTGGATGCAGCCACTAGTCATGTGCCCCCAGACTTCCGCACCATAGGTTGCGATTGGTATGCATTGAAGTCTATGGATCTTAAGAGCAGATGGCACCACCTCAACACTCCTTGGCTTGGGAAACCCAAGTAGGTTGTTAATACTATCGGTAAATTAAAATACTTTTTTAGATCTACACGTCATCAGAAAAGATTTTTTTAAATTAGTACATACATCTAGGGTGGCCATGAACTCTACAAAGCCATTAGCCAAGGTGCGTAGGGCTTTTGGGGTGTGTCCCATCAATACTGCGTCATCGGCATATAACAATGCTGGGATTTTGTTACCATTATTAGATGGGACGTCCTGGGTTAAAGTCACCAAGGACTTACTTAAATCAATAATATATAAAATAAATATGAGGGGGCCAAGACACAACCCTGCCTGACCCCCGTACCAACTCCGATGGCTTTGGAGACCTCACCATCCCTACTAATGCGAACCCTGGGGTGTAGGTCTCTGTGCAAGTATGCTAAAAAGGAGACCAATGACTCCTCCAATCCATAATCTCAAAGAGTGGACCCCAGCCGGGATCTATTAACAAAGTCGAAAGCCGACGTAAGATCCATGAATGCGAGGAATAAAGATGTGTTCTTGGCTATATTATATTTGCCAATAATCAGGTTGAGGTTAAGGCACTGTTCCACAGTGCCCACTTTGCTCCTAAACCCTAGCTGACATTGATGTAAAACTTGGCATTCGTCAGCCCACGATTTGATCCTGTTGTATAATACCCTCCCTAAGAGTTTCAAGGTATTATCCATCATGGGGATCGGGCTGTAGCAACTCGGACTTGACCGGTCCCACTTCTTTCAAATTGGTACTATGATGCTAGAGGACCAGGTTTGGTGCATGGGGGAATTTATTAAAAACATTTAAAAATAATGGAGCCCAAAAGTCGGGGTGACTTTTTGTAAGATCGATGGGGAGGCCATCAGGCCCAGGGGCTTTATGTCCCAGGCGGCTCTGAGTAATTGCCTCCTCAACTTCAAATAATTCAATCCATATCCCAGTGGTTGGGGTACACGCCTCACAGACTAGACTAGAGTCCGGAGCAGCGTAGATCTTGATAAAGTGGTTCTCCCAGGACTCGCTAGATATATTACAACTAATGGGCAACATTGTGTTTCCCAGGGATCTCATGCCTTTAACTGCCTGCCAAAAATCCTTGTCATTTTTTAAGGTATTTGCCCGAACGAGATTGTCCCAGTGGTCTTTAATGATCTCCTCTTTTCTGATTTTGATAGCTCTCTTATAACTTATCCTAAGCGATGTTACAAGAGAGCTATCCCTAAGTTTGCCAGCAAGCGCCCTCCGCAGGGCTCTGTTAGCTACAGAGCAATCAGCATTAAACCATCCAGGGTCTAAGTTAGTTTTCTTGATGGGCTTAGACAATAGTGATTTGATACCAGTGCAAAGCTGTGTAAAGGCACACACCACCTCCCGATTGCACTCTCTAAATGTCAAGCAGGTGTCAATCAGATCGGGATCAGATCTTACCATCCTTTCAAATACTGCACTGTTATCTATGCCACGCCACACCAGTTGGAGATTATCAGTAGCGGTTGTTAAATCGCTAGCACCGTGAGCATGGTCATAGGTTGGTCTGTCTCTAAAACTTAAGGTCATGTTTATGGGTTTATGATCCCCCGGGAGTGTGGGGATTACCTCTACCTTTGGCACATAATCTTCTAAACAAGCAGTTATAAAAATATAATCAATGGTAGAGGTTGAACCCCCGTCCTCTATCTAACTTAGGAGATTCAATAGCTGGTCACCTCTCAGACTCAACAGACCCATGTCAGTGAATTGAGTGGCTGAGTGAATACCCTTTGGGATTTTAACATTGAAGTCACCACCTATGCATATACTTTTGGCTTTCATATCACAATTAGCGATTTGTAAATTAGAGATAAACTCAAACAATTCGATAAAGTTCATGTTAGGAACGGATTTAAAATCATCATTATAAAAATTAAACAAATAAAGTGAAGCCCTCCCGTGTCTAAATAGTAGCCTGAAACTTATTGCTGTTGGTACGCGGAGCTCTAGCGTGACCTCCTGCCCTAATATTAATCCATGTTGAGAAGTCGCCAGCAGGCCTGCCTAGTTCAGGGATGGGGGATAGGACATTAAAACATTCGAAACCCTCCATAAACAGCTCCCGAGTTGCCCAAGTCTCTTGGAGCATAACAATAGCTTGGCTGTTAATTAATTCCTGCCAATCCGGTAAATTTAATTTAGATGCTAAACCAACATTCCAACTTAATATTTCAAGTGACGGGTCTGCAATCCTTTTGGTCGGGATATCGAGTTTGCGGGGCTGAGGACAGGTACCAGGGGATACTAATATTTCCGCTACCTCAGTTAATGCTTGAGTTGTCAGTGGGAAGGACAGTCAATCCTGACAATCCAAATCTGATAAAGGCTCAAATCTGTTAAGAGTTGGGATGGAATTGGGAATATTGGGACGGGATGCCTCAAATGGGGGTTTATAAAAGTAGCCCAATGGCAGAGCCCAGATGCTGGTAGTAAGATCAGTCTGATCCATATGTGGTGATAATATAGCTTTTGCCACAGAACGCCTGCGGAAATTAATGACTATACAATTCCCCCTAATAGATTTTTTAGATATACCCAACCAACCCACTCTCCGTGCCATGATGATAATCTCAATCAGTGATGGCTTAAATCTTTTGTGTTTAGAGAGAAAGTCCAAACACTTACAACGTAACTGCTCCCATGATTCTGTCTGGTCAGATCTTAAGGGGGGGTGCCTGCCAAAACAACAACATAGGGGCAAGCCTCAGGTGGTAGATTTTACACCTCCATGTTACCCCAGTCTCTGATAGACAAGCGGAGTTGATGGCCCATTCTCGTGATCTATTAGATGACATAGTGTTTTTCAAATTACCGTCAATGGTTGTATTTGTATCAACCCGCACTATGTTCCTATTTGCCCCGCCGGTCCCCACGGTTTCAAAACAAGAACGAATTTTATTACACATAATACATTCGTCAACGCCTAAGTTCAAATTAGTTGGATCATTTGGCGTTTGTTGATAAGTACGAGTGTTATTAGAGGGTAGATTTGACATGCTTGGTATTCCTGTGCTACTAGTTTCAGGAGTATTAAGATCTACCCTGGGGACAATATTAGGGATTGTGGATTGAGGGCCAGGAAGGGCGGAAAACACAACAGGCAAGGAGTCCCTAAGATAAGAAACAAAATTGTCAAGAACACACTTAACACGGTCAGTAATTGTGTCCATAATAAAACTCATGGCCACTTCGCTGCTGCTGCTGCCATTACTAATTATAAAAAACTGGTCAGTCTCAGTCTGAGTGCCGATAGAGCAGTGAAGAGGGTTAGTGTCTGGGGCATGCACTTGAGCCTCAACTGTTGTAAGATTGGTGGAGGGAAGAATCCAAGAATTCAATGTTGTACAGGTAGAACAGGGGCGAATGGGTTGCTACCTCTTTGCACTCACAGTCTTGACTGGCTTCCTCTTGCGTTTTGACCCAATAGGTGCATCAATGGTTATGGGGGGATTGATGCAGGGGAATTAGTTATAATAACATCTCTAGAATCCTCACAAGCAGCAGTTAAGATATCAGAGTCATGCACAATTAAACTGCTACCGAAGTCAGGGGTTGAAGTGGTAGCCCTAAGCCAAGAGAAAGACGCCTCTCAGTCGGTTCAATTTCGTTGCTAACAATGCTGACTGCTCTTTCCAGCATGGTGTCAATGCTTGTTACGGCAGGTCTGGATACCACTTGAAGTACACGTTTCCCCATGAACACTTATAACACACAAGTCTTTTAGATATGAAATTATAATATCCTTAGCTCAACTAGGGGGACTTGCATCAACAGTCCCCAGATGAAAGAGGGGTGGCCCAGTCCATTCTCGTCCGGCCTAAGAAGGGCCTGCCCTTGGTCCGGGTTTCATCCTGTGCTCCGTCCCGCATCGTAGATAGCGAGGCTGCACTATGAGCGTGTTGGCCCCGCCTCCCCCTCACTCTCGGCAGGTGTGTGGCGTAGCAGTGCACTCTGGGGATTGAAGTCCCAGAGTGTGGCGTTGGCGTTGGCGCGGCAGGCGCAACAATGGCAGAGTAGCCCCTGGGACCTCGTCCCACCAGGGGTAGCCCAGAACACAGCAACAACAAGGGAGCGCAACGGAACACAGAGGCAGGCAGCAGAACACCTATAAAGTTATAGAGCCCGATTCACAAAGGTAAACTTAAACATTTAATAATCACAAAGGTATTTTGTGAGTAGTGTGTTTATGACTGTGTCATCTCTGCACATAAAAAGACAACTTACATTGATATTTTGCACCTGTACAAAACGTATTATAATTTGTGCTGCTCTGTACAGAGCGCTGTCAAGTCACCAGCCAGAGTAAATGAACCATAACCTCTGCCCTCTTCCATGTATGATGTTCTCAGAAATTATGTAATTTGAAATGTCATGCATTTTGTTTTAACATGGTGTACGTGATGTAATATGAAAGAGTATAAGCTGGTAATGTCCACTATTTGCAAAGTGCACAGCTACCTCCGGAGAGGTGTCTAGGCACTGGGAGCTGTCGGGAAGATTAAGTGAGCTATGTTATGTTATGTTATGTTATTTTATTTGTAAAGCGCGTAGCTGCCACAGCCAAGTGGTGTCCCAGCGCTATGGTGGACAGAACAACACAACACAGTGGAGGACCATACCAGAAACAGAATACTATTAAACCAAGGTGAAGAGAAATGTCTTCACAGCTTTCCTGAAAGGCAGCAGGTCGGGAATGGAATGAATGTTAACAGGGAGTGAGTTCCAAAGTCCTGCTGCCAGAACACCAAAAGAACGGCCGCCAATTCTGGCTTTTTTAAAGCGATGAATCTTAGCCAGGAATTGTCCAGTAGAGCGTAATGCTCTGGCCGGGGTGTAATAGGAGATAGCTTGAGCAAGAATGGGGGGCGAGGCAGCCTTTAGGATCTTGAACACCAAGCACAAGGCTTTGAACTTAATCCTCTGCCCAACGGGTAGCCAATGTAGATCAGAGATGGTACGCCTATTAGAGCAAAATTTAGGCAAGCCGACCAACATTCTGGCTGCCGCGTTCTGCACGCGTTGAAGCCGAGTCAGTTCAGCTTGGTTATCACCTAGAAGAAGGGAGCTGGCATAGTCCAATCTGGACAAAATCACAGCTTGGACAATGAGTTGCCTAGTAGAGGCATCGAAACACTTAAAAATAGGTCTAAGGCTCTGAAGAGCCCCAAAACAGGTCCCCGCAACTCTTTTCGTATGGGAGGTAAATGATAGGTTTGAGTCCAGCCAAATGCCCAGATTCTTTACCTCTGTCGCCAGAGTAGGTGCTTGGCCCAATTCCACTGGCCACCAGCAGTCTCCCCATAAATGAGCCTGTTTGCCCAGGACTAGGACTTGGGTTTTAGAAGCATTAAGTTGGAGACAGTTATCTGTCATCCAACTAGCCACGTCCTTAAAGGGCTGCCTGAAACTTAGAGGCTTCAATCATCGAGTCCCCATTTAGTGCCACCGCTAGCTGAGTGTCATCAGCGTATGACACCATGGTTAAACCCCATTTTTTAGCAACATCAGCTAGCGGCTGCACATATAAATTAAACAGGGTCGGACTAAGTGCCGAACCCTGCGGGACCCCTTGAGGGATGTGGCGAGAAACAGATTCGAATGGAGGAGTAGAAACCTTGAAAGTACGCTCAGCCAGAAATGAGCGAAACCATTCGAAAGCTGTGCTCTCCACACCAGCCTCTTTTAAACGTTGGAGAAGGACAGAGTGGGAAACAGTGTCGAAAGCGGCACTGAGATCCAGAAGGATCAGTGCCGCCATCTGCCCTAAGTCCAACAACTTCCGCAGATGTTCTACCATCGCTAACAGAGCTGTCTCTGTACTATGGCCTGTGCGGAAGCCGTTCTGAGATGGATCTAAGATGCCCAGATTTTGTAGATGACAAGATAGGATTTTGTTGGCATGGGCCTCAGCCAGCTTTGAGATCCAGGGGCGAAGGGAGATGGGCCTATAATGTTCTGGCTTAGTCGGGTCTAGAGTGGGCTTCTTTAAGATCGGGATGACCGTGGCCTGCTTCCATTTGACGGGTACAATCCCAGAGGAAAAAGATAACCTGACAAGGTCAAGCAAAGGAGGAAGGCAGAATTCAGCAGATTCATTAAATTGTGCAGGTCTCAAAGGGTCCGCGGGTGACCTTGATTTAACTTTCAAGACTAAAGATTTGAACTCTTGTTGAGATGGCTCATGTATTAATGAGAGCGGCCTAGTAATCAGATGTGTGGGACATGAATCACTATTTGGACTCGTTGAAGAAGGAAAAGACCGGTAGATAGCCAACACTTTCTCCACAAAGAAAGCTGCTAGCTTGTTTCCTACTAGTCAGGTCTTTAATGACTTTAAAAATAAGTTTGGTGGGATTGGGGTTTTTCCTAAATTCTGAAGCGTAGAAGGAGGCCCGGGCCTTGCAGATTGCACGATGGTAGAGCTTAATACTAGCCTGGTAACTCTGCTTGAGGACAGAGTCATATGTCGTGCGCCAGGCTCTTTCTGCCCTCTTACATGCCGTCTTAAGAAGCCTAAGAGAGTCGTCATACCACGGACTAGATGGGCCAGGACGAGTTTTACTCCATCCAGCTGGAATCAGAAAATCCAATGCCTGAGTCAACCAGTCACAGAAGTAATCGTACCCCGAGGAAACGTCTGTAGGAGGATCTGGCGGGTGTTGCACCAAAAGCTGATGGAAGTCGGCCAGCCTCAGTTTCCTCCAGGGACGTTTGAAGATTGCAGGAATCGTACTTTTGAAAGGGGCCCCATTCAAAGAAATCTGTATTTCAATCAAATAGTGATCAGTCCAAGCCATAGGTTTGGGTGGGCAAGAAACAACACTAGGGAAGTTCGTCAAGAAAGGTCCAATAAGTGGCCGCCTACATGGGTCTGATGAGTAACATACTGGTGCAGTTGTAAGGCCTCGAAGTCTGCAAGAAAACTACTCGCCACAGCAGATAAAGGAGAATCCAGATGAAGGTTAAGATCCCCCACTATACTGAAATTCGCCGATTTGCCCAGAGTCAGATGGTGCTGGGGTGACAGGGGGGGGCTTGCTGCTTGTGGGACCAAGGAGGGACCACCATGGGGGCTGCCTCTCTGATGGATGGCCTGTGTGCTGGTCCCTGGGCCCTACATTGCCCCCTGATGCCTCTAGGAAGTCTTGGGCCTTTTTGGTTGCTTTTCCTTTGCCAAGACTTTCAGCAGCCTTCCTGTGCTTTATTTTGAGACTGGGCGCGCTTTGATTTAATTTCCCCAGGAGAAGGAGAGCTTGGGGGCTGAGCAGCGCCGCGTTGCTGCCCTTGCAGAGGGAATTCCCCACTCCTTGTGGGCTTTTCGGGTGCCCACCCTGCTGATTTCTCTTTAGTTAAGCAGGTGCCCACCCTGCATCTTGAAGTGTTATTTTAAATTTGTGCGCGGGTGCCCAGCCTGCGACTTTGCTTAATTAAGCGGGTGCCCACTCCGCTGTATATTTTTTGTTACGAAGGAGCCCACCGCTCATTTTGCCCCTACACGAAGAGTCACTGCCGCGGCGAAACCGGAAGTCTGGCGGCCAGACGCCTGAAGTGGGGCGGGACTTCCGCTTGAGGAAAGGAAGTCCTGCTCACCACCCGAGATCCACCCAGAGCCTCGCAGGCTTCGTCTACACGTTCCTGTCCCAAGGAGAGAGGATCGGTTGAAGGCTGGTGAGCAAGTGAGGAGGGGCTCTCATGGCCGAGGGAGAGCCCCACAGGCACCAACCAATGCCGTTGGAAGGCGGAGGGGGCTCAAGGCCATTGCCGGTGCGTGCCCCTGCCGCGTATGAAGAGCTTGGATGCTGCATGGAGGACGAGCAGAGTACTGGCACAAAGAGAAGTCCCCCTGCGCAGGAACCCAGTAATTGAGGGCTGGGCAGGGCGGCATGGCAGCATCATTCCCAGAGCAGAGGGATGCTCCAACACTTGGCAGCATTCTCTGTTTGAAGAGCCCGTGTGGCTCTAACCTGGCCATATTTGATTAAAAAGGACCCAATGCGGGCCTCGAGGGGCCGTGCTACCCCTTATTGTGGCATAGTTATATTAGGAGCCAGTGCACTCCAGGGCACAAGGTTATTGCCCTGTGTGGCTCCAACAGGGGCAATGTTGCTTTAAAGAGCCCCAGCAAGGCCCAGAGGGCACAGTTGTGCCAGGTCCCATTTGTCCTATCCCCAATTGCGCCGCACCAGTGCGGACAGCTGCAACCTGTGGCGCAATTCTTGAGAATGTCCCTGAGAGGGACAGAAGTGGCACAGTGGTGCCAGGCCTCATTGGAATGTTTACAGCTGCGCAGCAATTAGTGCCAGCTGCACTGTTTCGGCACACAATTCTTTGGGAGCACATCTTGTGAAGGTCGGAGTGAGACGCACTCCTTTGCCCCACACTTTCCCAGCTGCCCAGTAAGTAGTGGGCAGCTGCCATGTTTAGGTTTGCGCAGTGGCACACCCTTGACGTTTGCTGCTTTGGCAGTGCGCCCTGACTTTTGGGACATAGGGCGTTGGAGCCCCTTTTTGAGATGACCAGAGGGCCGGGGGGGGGGGGACTGCTAGATTTATAGGGCGGCAGGCCCTAATGTGATGTGGTGCTAGGAAATGTATTGTGTGTAGTATGTTTTACGCACCCTGTGTTATACCTCTAAACTGTGGTTTATGATTATGAGGTTGTTCTTCATATCATGGTTTATCCTAGTGAGATTATGTTTCACTGTGTGATTTATGCCCCTAAAGTAAGTTATACTTAGGAGGTTAGGGTCTAATGTGTTCAGACGTGTGAGGGGATTGCATAATGTGTTTATACTGGTAAGGTTGGCACGGAATGTAATTCACACCTGATGTGATACTGTGCATAATGCTAAGTACAGTGATTACCAGTGTTTACTGGTTGTACGTAGATCATCTGTTTTACTTTTACTAAGTTTGCTTTGTGATGGTTCTGACAGTGGTCCAAGTGACCCTGTCATGTGTAAATAATTCACTTGTAAATATGACCTAGTGCCAGGTGGCACCATGTATATTATGTGTTCACTATTCTATTGTCTTTGGAGATTACAAAGGCTATTTTTGATATAACCTTGTGTGGAGTTCCTTTTGTAGTGTGCCTGGGACGTTGTTGCTGTGTGCGTGCTCAAATGCTTCACACATGGCCTCCGGGATAAGCCTGACTGCTCGTGCCAAGGTACCAAGGGGGTGAGCAGGGTTTATCTTTGGCATGTAACTCCTCAGCCCTAACTAGAGTGGTGGTCTCTGCCTGGCTTTGGCGCAAGCCTTAGCCAACCAGAGATCCCATTTCTAACAGTGTTGAATGCTCCTCCCTCAGGCCAGGGAAATGTATGCAAATTGGTATGTGTTCCATTCATGGCAGTGTTTCTCTAGCTTCTTAGCCTGTTTGGGGAATTGCTTATGGTCAAAGAGTGACTCCATGATGAGTTTAGGAAACTTTTTAAGTGACATGTTCATTTTTCTAACATTTACAGATCTAAAATATTTTAACGTTTGACTCTATTTTGGGAAATATATACTTGAGATTATGCTGTTTGTTGTGAGTTGAGTTGTCAAGAAAAACAGATTTGACAATTGTGTCTAAAGAAATACAACCTGAAAAGTGAAATGGTTATTTTAAAACAGTGTGAATAGTTTTAGCAGAAAGCAAAGAGCATGAGACCATGGTTTTAGAATGTTGGTAATGTTCTTCACTCACACACACACACACCACACACACACACACACACTCAAACATTAAGTCAACAACAATACGTAACATTCAACATGATATTCAACATGACATTCAACTTAACATTCAACATAAAGCACAGTTGTAATAGTATACAGACGACAATAACAATAATATGTAAAACAAAGGCCTTAACAACAAAACAACAGCAGCCAAACAACCTCTGTGTAATGCTCAGTTGTTCAAGTGGAAAAAAACCTAGACAGAAGAAATAAAAAATGTGTCCAAACAATTATCCTAGCCTGTTCTTAGCCCTTGCCACTCGATGATGATGGGATTTTCAGTGGTACATGGGACTAGATGAGCCCAATAGTCTGTCTGTATAGGCATGGGGACAAAGATAGCAGCAATTTGTATGGAGAAGGAAGAGCAGCCCGATAACTCCTGGCCCACTCAGGCCAAGCACAAGTTGCACCCATTCTCAAAGATGCCAATTGGCCCTAACATCTGAATTCCACTCTATGGTACACACAGAGGTCAGGTGAATACCACCTCTCACTTCTTTTAGATATTACCAGTGTTAAGAAACCGACAGCACTAAGATAACTCCTTTAACTACAAAATAAGATCAAGGTGGAGTGATCCCACCACTCCTGGACGCCTGATGGGCAGTTTGCATGTCTTGGAGCCTCATATCCGTCGTCTTCTGGATCTCTCATTCGAGACTCATACTGTCCCGGATGCTTGGAAACGAGCGGTGGTTCTCCCCCTTCAAAAAAAGCCCAATGTTAGCTATGATAGGCTAGACAATCTTCGCCCCAATCCCCTTCTGCCATATATGGCGAAGATTGCCGAAAAAACTGTGAACCTCCAGCTAATGGGTTTTGTCGAAGAAGCCTCTCTACTCCATGACTCTCAATTTGGCTTCCGCCCTTGCCATTCGACGGAGTCAGCATTGCTCATGGCAGTGGAAGCTCTGCGACAGGGAGTGGATGAGGGCCAAACCATGGCCCTGATCCTCTTGGACCTAAGCGCAGCATTCAACACTGTAGCTCACTCCACCCTGCTACAGTGTCTGAATGATGGAGGGGTGGTAGGAGCTGCGCTTGGTTGGATCCGGTCCTTCCTGACAGGCAGGTGTTTCCAAGTTCGCCAGGGAGAGTGTTACTCTAGGGAGCTTGGGTTGGGCCAGGGAGTGCCGCAGGGCTCGTCCCTGAGCCCTACCCTGTTCAATCTTTATGTCTCCCCGCTGGCGACCATTGTTAAAGGCCACGGACTACGTCTTGTGTCCTATGCTGACGACACTCAGCTGGTGGTATCCCTCTCACGCGCACCTGGTCTAATGGCGGACAAGTTCAGAGTCTGCATGCAAGAACTGGCAGCCTGGATGTCCGCCAACTGCCTAAAACTTAATGGCAGCAAGACCGAGGTGCTCGTGGTGGGGGGGGGGTCCACCTGTCTGGTCGTCGGCATGGTGGCCACCCTGCCTGGGAGAGGTACCTGCTCCATGTCATGAAGCAAAGAATCTGGGTGTATGGCTAGATGAGGATCTTGCTTTTGACTCCCAGGTTAGTCGAGTGGTGGGGACATGCTTCGGCATTCTAAAAACCATGAGGAAGATCCTGGATTTCCTACCCATTGATGCCCGACGGACGCTGGTGCATGCGTTAGTTACATCTCGCATGGACTATAGCAATCTGCTGTATCTGGGGGCAACGGAAAAGGTTTTAAACCGCCTCCAGGTGCTGCAGAATGCTACCGCCCGCCTTGTTTTGAGGCTTCCTAGAGGATTTCCCCCTCCAGGGCAGCGCTCCAGGAGTTGCACTGGCTTCCGGTTAGGAGTAGGGTGGAATTCAGGGCTTTGGCCACATGCCACCGCATTCTGAGAGGAAAAGCCCCTGCCCCATTACAAAGTTTGGTCACCTGGTATGAGCCCACCAGGAGCCTGCGCTCGTCTTGCACAGGTCTTCTGAAAATCCCCAAAATAAAGAAAACACGAATGGGGGGTAGATCATTCAGATACCTGGCCGCTAAGCGGTGGAATGATCTGCCGAGGGAACTTCGCATGGAGCTTTCGGAAACCCTGTTCAGGCGAAAACTTAAGACCTATCTCTTCAGACGCTAATTACTGTTGACTGCTCACGGACACCCTACCTACCACAGCGCGGGGACACGCCTTGGGCGTAAACCAGGCGCTTTACAAAACTCCCTAATAATAATAATAATAATTATATCACAACCAGTACTATGGAAAATGGGAGACCTCTGCCGTATGCCCTCTAAGTTTGTCTTGCAGTGACCTAACTCCAACACATGAAATAGTCAGTGTGTCGGATATAGTTCTGTGGCAGGGTGCTCTCAAGCTAAAGGCCCTAGTTTGCCAGGCACCAAATGTAGAGACTATGGATCAGATGTTGTCTCTTATGTTGTGTCGTATCTTTTGACTGTCCCCCGCACAAGAACGGCCACCTGGGGTGACAGGCAATTCTTGGTAGCCACGCCGGTGCTCTGGAATTCACTCCCCTTACACATTAAAACCGCTCCCACCCTTATTAATTTTCGTAAATTACTGAAGACCTGGATTTTTAATCAATAAGAACGTGCTGATCTGTGCTGGAATCTGGAGTATTTCGCTGCGCCTAGACACCTTAGGGTATTAGTTGCGCACAAAAATTCCCATAAATAAATAAATAAAATAAATCCTACACAAGGACGATGGCTTCAGGTGGGACCGCTGCCCTGCGAAGTCAGTGAACATTCAATCAATTGTGGCTTCTGCTCGCCATTCTTGTTGTGCAGATGTGAATCTGTCCAAGTGGGGTCCTTATCCTTCTGCTGCAGTTGAGCTCAAAGAACCAACCTCTCTTATATGGTTTGTCGAAATGTTGCTCGGATATACATTTACCATAAAGAAAGTAAATGACAAGAGGTATTTGACAAAACTGGAACAGTTGGTTCAATTAAATGCAGTGGCCGAGAGAGGGTCAACAGAGGCCGGTCTGAAGACAGTCTCTCTGTGTACACAGGTTTGGACCAGGATAACACAACATGTGTATTTGTAAAGTGCAGGTGGACCGCAAATGGTATCTTGGTGCTGAATAACAGATAGTTATTATTACTCAACATAATGGGACTCATTTTGTCACCCTCAGAAGAATGAAAGGCAGAGTGGGCCCACTGGGATTTGACCTGGGATCATGAGATCAAACACAGGCCACTACGGGGGATGCACCAGTCCACTGAGCCGTCAGACCAGCATTACTTAGAGTTCTTGTGGTTCTTGTGGAACAATAAACCAATTACACATTGATGTTGAGCAATAAGTACAGGCCTAGTCTTAGAACCATAAATCCATCTGTCTGATTAAGGGCACAGGTGGCTCTCGACCTTGCTTAGACACAATGCGTGTTTGGGCAGTAGATTTGGGGGATAGATATCCAGTTGCTCGGCATTTGGCGTATGGGATCTCTACATGTAGTGTGTGTGCTGGTTTATAGTTGGCTGAGTGCTCCTGAGTACATGTGGCATCTGACTTTGAGGTGTTTCGGGAACGCGCTCCTCTCCAGCCAAACATGCTTTATTGTGGCCAGTCTCCTCCGACCCCTTGTGGTGTAACTTCCAAGCTGTAGGATCGATCTGGATATTCCCTGTTTGCGGGTTTGTCTCCGGGCTACGTGTAACAACACATGTGACCTGTCACTTGTAGTGCTGAGTTTGTGATGCAGGGCCTGCTTAACAACGTATTTCTGATTCAGGGTCGACAAGGAGGTCATCTCGTGTGAATTTGACAGCAATCGTATCAGTTCGTTATTACAAATCCACATAACATGGTGATCATAATTGGGGGTACATACAACATGGTGATCATAGGTATTGCATCTATCAACATCATCCTTATTGTGCGCACATACATCATGGCATACATTGACATCAAATTCACTGACAATAACGTTGTTATGAGTGCATATATCATGGTATGTGTTGACATCATATTTACAGATTTTAACAAACCCACAGGAGAGAGAATGCAAAACAATAAAAGAGAGAATCACACAGAACACAGAGGAGGGTGCAGTGCCGGACAATAAATGGGTGAGGGTCAGTCAATCAATCAGAACATTTGAAAAGCGCACTACTTACCCGTGAGGGTCTCAAGGCGCTGGGTGGGGGGGAGGCTGCTACTGCTCGAATAGCCAGGTCATGATGAGTCTTCTGAAGGTAAGCAGGTCCTGGGTCTGTCGTAGGAGGATGGGGAGGGTGTTCCATGTCTTGGCGGCAAGGTGGGAGAATGATCTGCCGGTGATGGTCGCTCTTCAGATGTGGGGGACTGCTGCGAGTGCAAAGATCGGCAGAGCGGAGCTAGCGGTTGGGGGTGTGGAAGCTGAGTTGTCTGTTGAGGTATGCTGGTCCAGTGTTGTGGAGTGCCTTGTGTGCAAGGGGAGAGGAGCTTGAAGGTGATCCTCTTGTTGACGGGAAGCCAGTGCAGGTCTCTCAGGTGGGGTGTGTTATGGCTGCAGCGAGGGATGTCTAGGATATGACGTGCCGAGGCACTTTGAATGCGTTGAACTTGTTTCAGAAATTTGGCAGAGGCTCCTGCATAGAGGGCGTTTCCATAGTCTAACCTGTTGCTGAGGAAGGCCTGAGTGACTGTTCTTCTTGTTTCGATGGGGATCCACCTGCAGATCTTGCGGAGCATGCATAGGTTGTTGAAGCAGGAGGACGATACGGCGTTGACCTGCTTTGTCATGGAGAGAGTAGAGTCCAGGAAGAACCCCAGGTTGCGTGCGTGGTCGGTGCGTGTTGGTGATGCTCCCAGGGCAGTCGGCCACCAGGGGTCGTCCCAGGCTGAGGGGGTGGAGCTGAGGATGAGGACTTCCATCTTGCCCGAGTTTAGCTTCAGTCGGCTATTCTTCATCCACTCAGTGACGGCTTTCATTCCTTCGTGGAGGTTGGTTTTGGCAGTGTTGGGGTCCTTGGTGAGGGAGAGGATCCTCTGGGTGTCGTGGGCATAGGAGATGATGTTGAGGTTGTGCAGTCAGGTGACATGGGCGGGTGGTGCCATGTAGATATTGAACAAAGTTGGGCTAAGGGATGAGCCCTGGGGTATGACGCAGATGATCTCGGTGGCTTCATAGCAGAAAGGGAGAAGGCTGGCGCACTGGGCTCTGCAGGAGAGGAAGGAGGTGGCCCTGTCCAGAGCGTTGTCTTGGATTCCAGCATCGTGGAGGCATGTACGTAAGGTGTGGTAGCACTAAACCCATAGGAGGGTGTGGCACAAGACATAAAAAAGGAAGTCAATCCTAGCTCACACAACTGTGCTGCACAAGACAATGAAAGAGGGAGTCATGCTAAACCCACAGGTTGTTGTGACACAAGGCATTAATAGGGTGGATCACACGAAGCCCAGAGGAGGATGCAGTAGAAGACATGAAATGGGGAGTCAAATGAAACTGGAGGGAGTGCATGGCACAGGACAACGTGAGAAGGAGTCACACTGAACCAACAGGAAGGCACAGGACAACATGAGGAGAAGTCATACTGAACCAACAGGAGGTCACAGGACAACGTGAGGAGGAGTCACACTGAACCAAGAGGAGGGCACAGGACAACGTGAGGAGGAGTCACACTGAACCAACAGGAGGGCACAGGACAACGTGAGGAGGAGTCACACTGAACCAACAGGAGGGTGCAAGAGAATACAACGTGAGGAAGAGTCCCATTAAACCAACAGGAGGGTGCAGAACAACACAACATGAGGAGGAGTCACACTGAACCAACAGGAAGGTGCAGGACAATACAATGGGCGGAGGAGTCACACTGAACCAATAGGAGGGTGCAGGACAATACGACCAAAGGGAGAGTCACACTAAACCCACACGTGTGCAAGCAGAAAACAAAGAAAGGGAGAGTCACAGAGAACTCACTGGATGGAATGACACAAGACAGAGAAAGGACAACTTACTCTGAACCCACAGGAGGGTGCAGCATGAGAAAAGGGATGAGGTACTTACAATAAATCCATAGGAGGGTATTCTACAAGATAACAAAAGGGGGAGGCATGGTGAACCCATAAGAAGATGTGACATGAATTTGAAAGGGGTGATCGCACTTACCCCAGAGAAGAGAGCAGAAGAAGACAAGAAGGGGGTCACAGAGAAACAACACAAGACAATGAAAGTGGGATTCACACTGACAAAACAGGAGGGCTCAGGACAGGACAGCTAAAGGTGGGACACACTCAGCCCACAGGAGGGTAAAGTATGAGTTAACAAAAGGGAAAGTCACACAATACCTGTAGGAGTGTGAGGCACAAGACAAAGTAAGGGGGAGTTCAATAGAACCAAAATAAAGGAGTGCTACAAGACTACAAAAGGTGAAGTCACACTGATGCCACAGAATTCTGCAACACAAGACAACAAAATGGTGAGTCATACTCAATCAGTGACAATATGTGGCACAAGGCAATGCAAAAAGGATTCAAACTGGACCCACAACAGTGTGCGGCACAAGATAACAGAATGAGGAGCCACACTGAAACCTCAGGAGAGTGCAATACAAAAGAATGAAGGTCATGCTAAAGAAGATAATAAAAGTAGGAATTGCACTGAACCCACCGGAGGGTGCTGCACCACAAAAACAAAAGTAGAAGTCACACTATATACCTAGAATGGTGGGGCACAGGAGTTAATAAAATAGGAGAGTTACAATTAACCTTCAGGAATGTGCTGCACAAGACAATGAAAATGGGAGTCATAGTGAACACCAAAGTAGGTTCTGCACAAGACATCAAATGGGAGTCACTCTGAACCCACAAGAGGGTGTGGCACGAAATAGCGAAAAGGGGAGTCACATTCATCCTGCAGGAGTATGCTACTCAAGAACTTGAAAAAGGAAGTCACTCTTAAGACACAGGATGGTGAGACACAAGATAATGAATGAGGTAGTCCCATTGATCCCACAGGAGGGTACGATGGACGAGAATGAGTGGGGGGAGTCACACTGAACCCACTGGAGGTTAGCACACAATACAACAAAAGGTTGGGGTCACAATGAACTTACATGAGGTTGGGATGCAATAAAATAAAATGGTCACACTGAAACAACAGGAGGATGCAACATAAGACACTAAAGGGGAGTCACACTGAACCAACCGGAGTGTGCAAGACAAGATGACATCACAATGAGTTTTAAATATATCAATGAGTACCCATATCTGCCATCTCTGCTCTGTATGAGAACCCAGATCTGCCATCTCTGCTCTGTATGAGATGCTGTGGTGCAGGTTTAACACTATTGACCTTATGTGTCAAGGGTTGCATTGTTTTTGCACCACGTTGCGTGATGTAAAAGCATCACGACCCTTGAATTCTGATTTATCAAAAGAGAACTCCTAGTTGCAATCTCCCAAATATAATTACAAACACAAAAGTGCAGCTCAGATAAACGTGTTAAAAAAGACAGTCATGAGGGAAATCTACAGGTTTTAGAATAGATGCCTCACCCGACTAATAGTGGCATGATTCATCATCAGTGCCTATTCACACCCTGGTATGATGGTACAACCAGGGCAAGCTCAACTAAAACAGGGTGGAAGGTCTTCTATCCAGAACATAAAAGATAAAAATGCATCATGGTAAACCCAGGAACCTGAACTCTGTTTTATGTTATATCTATGGTGCCTACTTAATAAATGAAATTCCCTGGGTTTACCCAGAGACATTTATATCTCTTAGCTTCCAGATCACTGACACTTATCCAGCTACGATTTAGATAAGATCTCCCACCTTTTTTGGTTGATTCCACCCTGGATACTCTATCATACCAGGGTGTGGATTTGTGCCGCTCATGAAGCATGTCACTATTAAGAGAGCATTGTTCAGCACACATAGAAAAACAGAAATGCCTCAGGTAATAGTATTTGTGCAGGGGATGCCTCTTCCTGCACAAAAGCAATCCTCCTTACAACGCAGGTGCCCTTACACCATCCTGCAAGAGTGCCTGCATTGGCGCTGGCAGTACATTGTGTGCCAGCACTGGGAAGAGGCAGGAAGAGGCCATATTGTGGTAAATACAGCACATTCTGCACTATCCCTGTACCACAGCTCAGCACAGCAAGGTGATTTGCTCTGCTGTGTTAAAATTTGATGAATGTGGTCCAATAGCATTCCAGCTATAGGCAGGGTGCGGTGACAGCACCGGAGGAAGAAGGCAAGGAGAGAGTCAGGGCCAAATATGGAAACAAGACAGAGACTGATCGGGTTCAGCAAGTGGGGGAGGGGGAGTATGGTCAACCGGGCACCACAGGGTTCCCAATGTCCAAAGAGGGAAAGGATAATCTATTTAAGGTGACACAATGTTCTACAAAGTAGACATGGATCGCATTTACACTCATTCCGATGGAAAAAAGCACACAAGATCTGCGACCCATGATGGTGTTAAACACAGCTCTCAACGGGGTCATGAAGATACACTGAAACCCTTTCATCTGACCCTACACTCCAGACACTTCCTTGACCCTCAACACCACATTGAGCATATCTCTAGTAACAGCGGAACTCAAACTCACGAAAACTTTTCAATCATTTTTATCTGACCCGGCTCTGCAGGCACTTCTTTCAGACATGAACGCTTAACAGCAGAGTGTGCATAACACATGTGACAGTGGACCCAATCCTCATCTGACCCAAAACTCCCAATACTTATTTTGACCACAAACCCTAAACAACACGGGGGATATGTACAATGGAGTGGTGGAGAGTGTTGTTAGCCTCCTTGGCTTAACGACACGCTCCACAACTTCTGAATGCAAGGCAGCATTATATTTACAAGAATGTGGTTCAGCCTTGCGTTTCCACCTGAGATGGCGCTAAGTTTAACAACTTAGCGCCATTGCAGGCACCCTTGAACCAGAGTGCAAGTGTGTCTGTGTGTAGGGGAGAATTGTTTATGTGTAGGATGGAGTTCCTTCCTTCACATAAAAAATCCTAAAATGCTATTTTGTAACTTTCATGTGTGCTGCTTCGTGCAGCACACATAAAAGTTACACAATGGAATTATTTAAAAGGTTTGTTTATTTACAGATAGAGACACCTTCCTGTACATAAACAAACCATGGCATTTTGCTTTTTCCATGTGTGCTGCAGAGGGCAGCACACATGGAAAAAGCAAAAACGAGGAGAAATAATTACTTTCTCCTCGTTTCGCCAACTTAAGATCAGGGTTTTCTTGGTCTTAATTTTGGCGCCACCTCCTATATACGCCTTCCTTATACAATGGGTGTGGCTGATGAACGCCCAACACAACACCAACTGCAAGCCCCTTTGATGCTAAGTTAGTGTGAAAGGTTGCCTTATGTACAAGGCAGCATAAAGGTACGTTAAATGGCTTAACGCTACTTTGTACATAAGACAAAAAGTGATGTTCCAGTGGCGATAGGGGTTTGTACGTATGCCCCACAGTGTGCATAGCACAACTGAAATACTAACCAGGGGTAATATTTATAATAGCATTTTTTAGTTACACATGTCCCGGTTTGCAGAATCATGTTATAGAAGCGGAATTTGTGTTTAGCAACTCAGTATTTGGAAGGGGTGTGTTTAGGGTTTGCAGTTGCAAAACATTAGTTTTTTACTGACACCTCAAGGTTAATGGTTATCATTTGCAAATGCGAATGGGTCCCCACGGGACTTCTACCCCTTTGTGAATGCTGAAACAATTTTGTAAGATCAGGCAATGGTACAAGGTTCCCCTGCCAACTCTTAAAAAATAAAACTTAAATGTTTAATTTTATTTTTTGAATCACATCCTGTTTTCCTTAGAGGAAAACAGGAGGCATTCAAAAATACTTTATAAAAAAAGCAATCACAGACATGGTTGGCAGCTGGCCCCAGCATGCCACTATATCTTTGATTGCTGCATTTATTAATGCGTCACAAATTGTGACCTACCTCATCAATTTTCATGAGGTAGGCCTATTTGTCACCCCATTAGGAACAGCTACCTGACATTTGTTCATTTTACTATATCAGCCATTGTGATTTCCTGTTTGAAATCCAGTCAAAATCACAATAGGAAATCACAAATTGTATTGATTGTACATATGGGCGCCAAGACTCACGGCAACACTTTAGCCTGACCCTCCACTCCAGACAGGTACCAGGAACAGAAACCCTCACCCAGTCATGACAGCAGCTCCATCAAGCCCCATAGAAGGAACGTCCAGTGGTGTGTCCTGACACAGTCCCCCAACTCCAGAATCATGTGTGAGCCACATATGTTTGGTGTAGTTCCAACCAAATAGCGCTGCTCAACCAAGCTGCCCTCTCTTGAACACCAATAGTAGGGAAAGTGCCAAAAAATAAAGATGATGTGTTTGGTTAAGACACAATGCAACCGCGTCACTTCATCACAGAAAGGAGTGTCTCAAAGTTATCATTCCCACCTTTGGCTTAGCAGAGGCAAAACCTTTGTAAGAATTGTTATAAATGCAAGTTAATTTGTGATTTACATGTCTAAACTACAAACAGGAATCTCAGGGACTTCTGAAGTTGTTGTATTTCAATTAGAGCCCAGAAGATCGGAGCACCTCACCATCAAGGGCTTGAAGATCAGACCAGGCCTCCAACAAAAGATTAAGGATGAGACTATCTCCCAAGCAGGGGCTTGGAGATGAGAGCACCTCACCATCAAGAGCGTGGAGGTGAGAGCACCTCACCATCAAGGGCTTGGAGGTGAGAGCACCTCACCATCAAGAGCGTGGAGGTGAGAGCACCTCACCATCAAGGGCTTGGAGGTGAGAGCACCTCACCATCAAGAGCGTGGAGGTGAGAGCACCTCACCATCAAGGGCTTGGAGGTGAGAGCACCTCACCATCAAGGGCGTGGAGGTGAGAACACCTCACCATCAAGATCTTGGAGATGAGAGCACCTCACCATCTAGGGCATGGAGATGAGAGCACCTCACAATCAAGGGTTTGGAGATGAGAGCACCTCACCATCAAGAGCGTGGAGGTGAGAGCACCTCACCATCAAGGGCTTGGAGGTGAGAGCACCTCACCATCAAGGGCGTGGAGGTGAGAACACCTCATCATCAAGAGCTTGGAGATGAGAGCACCTCACCATCAAGGGCGTGGAGGTGAGCGCACCTCACCATCAAGGGCATGGAGATGAGAATACCTCACCATCAAGGGCTTGGAGATGAGAGCACCTCACCATCAAGGGCTTGGAGGTGAGAGCACCTCACCATCAAGGTGAGAGCACCTCACCATCAAGGGCTTGGAGGTGAGAGCACCTCACCATCAAGGGCTTGGAGATGAGAGCACCTCACCATCAAGAGCTTGGAGATGAGAGCACCTCACCATCAAGAGCTTGGAGATGAGAGCACCTCACCATCAAGAGCTTGGAGATGAGAGCATCTCACCATCAAGGGCGTGGAGGTGAGAGCACCTCACCATCAAGGGTGTGGAGGTGAGAGCACCTCACCATCAAGGGCATGGAGATGAGAACACCTCACCATCATGGGCTTGGAGGTGAGAGCACCTCACCATCAAGACCTTGAAGATCAGACCAAGCCTCCAACAAAAGATTAGGGATGAGACCATCTCCCAAGCAGGGGCTTCGAGATGAGAGCACCTCACCATCAAGGGCGTGGAGGTGAGAGCACCTCACCATCAAGGGCGTGGAGATGAGAGCACCTTACCATCAAGGGCGTGGAGGTGAGAGCACCTCACCATCAAGGGCATGGAGATGAGAACACCTCACCATCAAGGGCTTGGAGGTGAGAGCACCTCACCATCAAGAGCTTGAAGATCAGACCAAGCCTCCAACAAAAGATTAGGGATGAGACCATCTCCCAAGCAGGGGCTTCGAGATGAGAGCACCTCACCATCAAGGGCGTGGAGGTGAGAGCACCTCACCATCAAGGGCTTGGAGGTGAGAGCACCTCACCATCAAGAGCTTGGAGATGAGAGCACCTCACCATCAAGAGCTTGGAGATGAGAGCACCTCACCATCAAGAGCTTGGAGATGAGAACACCTCACCATCCAGAGCTTGGAGGTGAGAGCACCTCACCATCCAGAGCTTGGAGGTGAGAGCACCTCACCATCTAGGGTGTGGAGGTGAGAGCACCTCACCATCAAGAGCTTGGAGGTGAGAGCTCCTCACCATCAAGGGTTTGGAGATGAGAGCACCTCACCATCAAGAGCTTGGAGATGAGAGCACCTCACCATCAAGAGCTTGGAGATGAGAGCACCTCACCATCAAGAGCTTGGAGATGAGAGCACCTCACCATCCAGAGCTTGGAGGTGAGAGCACCTCACCATCCAGAGCTTGGAGATGAGAGCACCTCACCATCAGGGGCGTGGAGATGAGAGCACCTCACCATCTAGGGCGTGGAGGTGAGAGCACCTCACCATCAAGAGCTTGGAGGTGAGAGCTCCTCACCATCAAGAGCTTGGAGGTCAGACCAGCTCACCATCAAGGGCTTGGAAATGAGACCACTTTACCAACAAGGGCTCAGAGAGGAGACCGCCTCACTAACAGGAGTTTGAGAATCAGACCGTTGTGCCAACAGCGGCTAGGAGATAAGACCATCTCACCAACAAGGACATGAGGATCCGAATATCTCACCAACACGCAATCAGAGTATACTATAAACAGTGTATAGCCTGGCCTCTCCAGACATGTATTTGTATTTACAAGGTTTTTTTCTCAGGATGTAGTTGTTTGTAACATTATACAAATCTCGCCTTATTGGTGTAGTGAGATCTTCGTTTGCAGCTATCATGGTGCCATATGAACACAGTCTTGCTGCAGCCCATGCTTGGTCTCTTCCATTACATAAGGCAGACTCCTGGGGCTCTTCATAACCCTCCTTCTTTTCCATTATTTTCATAAATGTAAAACGGGGGAACCCACATGCTTCCCCTGAATGACATTAGCTTTCTTTACTGTTGACACACTTCTACTTCCGCCCGCTGCACCTTCTCAGTGTGCTCTACCACCTTTAACTATATGTTTAAAGTCCATCCCCCCCATTACAGCTCAATATCCATCCAAGGGAGCCAATGGAACTGCAGTGAAACCTACAAACATGATGTGGCATCCCTCCCAGACAGGTTACTGTGCATAGCTGAGTATCTACCTTTCAAGGTGCAGAAAATAAAAGGACCCCCATGGCTCTTGACTCAGATCAGTGTGGCTGCAATTGAATCAGAATGTGTCCATTGTGTATGTCCCACTTGTCCACATGCTTCACGCTTACCTTTGATTTTCACCTAGTTGACACACAGCCCTTCAGACTGCCCCATTTCCTCATGAAAAATCTTGGGTGGTTTATCCAAGAGCACCAGATCACCTTTTCCTCTATGACCGTCTTCCAATGCACTTCTTTTTTTGCAGATCTCTTACAGCATGTTAAAATTCTCTGCTCTTGAGTGTGTGACCTCCCTGTGACTCAAGGGAGATAATGCACTCTTGCAGTGTTCATTCAGGAGGGATGCAGCTCTGCGTTCTGCCCTGTTTGAGACATATATGCTGTGCCGAGGCCGAGGAGACTGCCCCTCTGTTCGTGGCACTTGAATAGCTCTAGTTTTATGAAAGACACATTACATTAGGGACACCTTAGCTTTTCCAAACCTCCCTAGTGAATCTCCCCGCTGCGACCCAAAGAAGGCTCAAGAGATTTATGAAGGTGGCACTTACAGAAATCCCAGGGACATACTCTATTTTCCAATCCATCTAAAACATTGACTCAAATCCACAAATGTAAATGTCCTGAGATGATAGTTTCCAGGTACCTGCAGGTTCTATAATGAGGTTTCAGATGCATTGTTGATTACATTTCAGATTGATGTTTCATCAGCAGAAAACATTGAGGAATGGTCCAAAAGAACATTGTCTTCAAAAGACAAGTATGCGAAGGAAAACAAAAATATGAGTGCCTATGAAACTAAATCAAAAGGGCAAGTTAGCATTCTGTGTTCCAATGAGTTCTTCATACATGAGGGTTTGATGTACCATAATTTCTTTAAACATTATTAACATTTAATGGACACTCAGGTCTTAAAACTGCCCGCAGCAATCACTCAAAGAGAAGATTAAGAGTTGCAGTCCATGAAACACAGATAACGTTATGAGGATTAGAAGGCCATGACATCCTGCAGACCACTTCTAACTTGTTCATGACCATGCATGTCCCATTAACATGGCTCGTTGTGACAGGCTCTTCTGATGCCTTGAAGTTCAACAATGTATTGAAGTTTTTAAATGGAATTTCTGAAGCAAAGACCTAGCCAAAAGGCAGCAGACATGAATCAGTTACACTGGGGTGAAGATACCCATGTGAAGTCAAATTTCATTGGCCCCTTTTTCTGAATTTTGATGGATTATGGAATATTGAATGTATGCTATAATACGTTCTGTGGTTTAACGCTGATGGAACAAAACAGGAGTTGGCACGAAATTTGTATCAATATATCAGTGAGCACAATGCAATAAAGGATTGTTGTGCTAGTGGTCCCAAAGCCCCTCAGAGCTTCTCAATTTTGCTGATGTTATGTTATGTTATAAATGTATACAGCGCATGAATGCCAAACGGTGTCTTGCCGCTGATCCTATTTCAGTTTGTTGTTCAGTCGCTATCAGCCCTAGTTCAGGTTGACAGCTTTCAAAGTTATATGTAGGCAGGTGACATCCTGAACTTTCCCAATCCTGGGCAGGTTGAGGAGGCTGTGGTAATCCATTTCATAGCCTTGCACCCACAAGTAGTTGGGTTCACCAGGTTAGAGCTCTCCCAGATCACATTGATGAGTGAAAACAGAAAGATTAGGCCTTCTGTCTTCCAGTCCATCCCAGAAGGCTTCGGGCCCATTCTGCTCTGTCACCACTCCCACATGGAGGCTCGCGTTCACCTTGTTTCTGTCACTTACATGTCCTAAGAACACTTTGCCTCCTATGGGGCCTCAGCGCCACAGACCTGCAGTCATGGTGATTGCTGAATCCTTGTAAATGAATGATGGAGCAACCCTGTATTGCACAGGAATCTGAAACATCATATTTATTTTAAAAGAAAAATGGCTTCTACACATTCATTTGAAAAGTGTGTAGTGATTGGGAGGCTGTCAAGCCAGCGATGTGAGGCTGTCAAGTCAGCAATGTGAGGCTGTCAAGCCAGCGATGTGAGGCTGTCAAGTCAGCAATGTGAGGCTGTCAAGTCAGCAATGTGAGGCTGTCAAGCCAGCGATGTGAGGCTGTCAAGTCAGCAATGTGAGGCTGTCAAGTCAGCAATGTGAGGCTGTCAAGCCAGCGATGTGAGGCTGTCAAGTCAGCGATGTGAGGCTGTCAAGTCAGCGATGTGAGGCTGTCAAGGCAGCGATGTGAGGCTGTCAAGTCAGCGATGTGAGGCTGTCAAGTCAGCGATGTGAGGCTGTCAAGTCAGCAATGTGAGGCTGTCAAGTCAGCAATGTGAGGCTGTCAAGTCAGCGATGTGAGGCTGTCAAGGCAGCGATGTGAGGCTGTCAAGTCAGCGATGTGAGGCTGTCAAGGCAGCGATGTGAGGCTGTCAAGTCAGCGATGTGAGGCTGTCAAGTCAGCGATGTGAGGCTGTCAAGTCAGCAATGTGAGGCTGTCAAGTCAGCGATGTGAGGCTGTCAAGTCAGCGATGTGAGGCTGTCAAGGCAGCGATGTGAGGCTGTCAAGTCAGCGATGTGAGGCTGTCAAGTCAGCGATGTGAGGCTGTCAAGTCAGCAATGTGAGGCTGTCAAGTCAGCGATGTGAGGCTGTCAAGTCAGCGATGTGAGGCTCTCAAGGCAGCGATGTGAGGCTGTCAAGTCAGCGATGTGAGGCTGTCAAATCAGCGATGTCTAGACTCAATACAAATAAGACATTCATCAAGGACACTGTCTACTGTAAAACATGCTTCAGGAGTTTGTGCGAAGGGTATTCAAAGAGTTATGTCCAAAGAAAGGTGCTACAAAAAGATGGTGATGTGGAGATGCTTGGAGCACACAACATAATGCAAAGAGGTGAGTATAACACAGGTTGAACCATGCACAAATACTTAACAGTGTTTTAGCAGGTATAAATCATATTACATATGATTTTAAAATGTTACTCTGTTTCGAGACAGCAACAGTTCAGTGGCTGTTGAAGCCTTTAAAACAAATAGTCCAAACATAATAGACAGCGACTTTTCAACCTCTGTGTACTAAATACTCATCGTATTCCTCACCGCAAAGACAGAGCAAGAGGACAAGCATTCCGGAGTCTCAGCCCTCATTCACTATCATTCACTATTACTTTGCTAATTGGAACTCACTCTATTGTCTAGCTTTATAATTTTCAGACAATTCATTAGTATATGGGTTTTAATATAGCCTTATAGCCCGCCGTAGCGGTCTATACCGGCCATTAAAGGCCTGCTGAATCGTTAAAGGCCCGAGCCGAAGGCGAGGGACTTTAACCAAACAGCGGGACTTTAATAGCTGGTATAGCCCTATTACGAAGGGCTATAAGGCTATTAGAACATTCTGACACAAGAGGCCAGAATGTTCTAACAAATTAAACAAAGGGTTCTCGAAGCTCGAGGGGATATAAATCCCCTCGAACTTCGAGAAGCCTTTGTAGAACATTGGAATTTTGCTCTGCGGGCCTTTACCGGCCCGTAGAAGCAGGGAGCACTCCATTGTCTGCAATGGAGCTCCCAACATTCCAATGTTCTAATACATTTTCTGAAAAGCGTGATCAAATGTAGGAAGTTGATAATACTGTATTATGATTTCATTTCTAAGGGAAATGAGTCAATGTCTTTTTAAAGTTTGAATAACTATGTATTTCTATAATATGCGTTGATGATATTCTTGTACAGAAATGCAATAATTCTTGTTTACTTACTTACTTACACTCTACTGTGCAGCAAAAACTTATCAAGAAACTGCTGTCGACTCAAAATACTCCAGCATATGCAGTTAAGTCTTTGCAAAGTTGACTTTAATCAGCCACACCTGCTTACTCTTAAAAGCAGCCTATGAGCTTAATGGGTCTGGTGTCTTAGTGGACTAATGCGTCTACTGTAGGGGCCTGTGTTCAACCTCATGGTCACAGGTTAAAATCCAGGCAGGTCCATTCAGCCTTTCATCCATCTGAGGTCCATCAAATGAGTACCATTGAGTTGGGTAACAATAAACATCTGGTATTCAGCAGCTTGATGCCCTTTGTTGATATGTGCACTTTACAAATAGACATTTCTTTTGTTATGTTAAATTGCTTCAGCCTTCAAGTTCAAGTCAAGAGGTTTATATAGCGCGCTACATACCCAGAGGGTCTCAAGGCGCTTGCAGAAGGGAGGGGAATTACTTCTCGAATATCCATGTTTTAAGTTGCTTTCTGAATGCTAGGTGGTTCTGAGTAAGGCGAAGGTGAGTGGGAAGTGAGTTCCAGGTTTTAGCTGCCAGGTAGGAGAAGGATCTCCCTCCCATGGTGGTTTTGTTGATGCGAGGTACAGTGGCAAGGGCTTGGTTTGAGGATCGTAGCTGGCGGGAGGGGGTGTAGAAGGACAGTCGTGTGTTGAGGCATTCAGGTCCAATTTCGTAAAGTGCTTTGTGTGCGTGGGTTAGAAGACGGAAAGTAATCCTCTTATTGATGGGGAGCCAGTGGAGGTTTTTCAGGTGCCCAGAGATGTGTTCTTTACGCGGGATGTCTAATATGAGTCTGGCTGAAGTGTTCTGGATGCGTTGGAGTTTTTTCTGGAGTTTTGCGGTGGTACCGGCGTATAGGGTGTTTCCGTAGTCCAGGCGGCTCGTGACCAGTTCGTGGGTGACTGTTTTTCTAGTTTCGGTGGGGATCCAACGAAATGTTTTTTTGAGCATACGAAGAATGTTGAAGCAGGATGAAGAAACGGCGTTGACTTGTCTGTTCATCGAGAGTGAGGAATCTAAGATCACTCCTAGGTTCCGTGCGTGGTCCGTAGGGATGGGTGCTTTTCCAAGGGCCTCCGGCCACCAAGAGTCATCCCAGGCTGAGGGGGAGGTGCCTAGGATGAGGACTTCTGTTTTGTCTGAGTTCAGTTTCAGACGGCTGAGCTTCATCCATTCGGCAACTTCTTTCATTCCTTCATGCAGGTTGGTTTTGGCTGTGTTAGGGTCTCTGGTGAGAGATAGGATCAGTTGAGTGTCATCGGCGTAGGAGATGATGTTGAGGTTGTGTTGGCGTGCGATGGTCGCGAGGGGGCTCATGTATACGTTGAAGAGGGTGGGGCTGAGTGAAGATCCTTGTGGTACGCCGCAGATGACTTCAGAGGCCTCTGACTTGAATGGTGGAAGGCGGACTCTCTGGGTTCTTCCAGTGAGGAACGAGGTGATCCATTCCAGTGCTTTTCCTTGGATTCCGACGTTTCTGAGGCGCTGTAGAAGGGTGCTATGACAGACTGTGTCGAAGGCTGCGGATAGGTCGAGGAGGATGAGGGCGACTGTGTCTCCATTGTCCAGTAGAGTTCGAATGTCGTCTGTTGCAGCGATGAGGGCGGTTTCAGTGCTGTGTTTGGCTCGGAAGCCGGATTGTGAGGAGTCTAGGGATTTGTTGGTTTCGAGGAAGGCGGCGAGCTGGTTGTTGACAGCTTTCTTGATGACTTTGGCCGGGAATGGAAGGAGCGAGATAGGGCGGTAATTTTTGAGTTTGGTGGGGTCAGCTGTGGGTTTCTTCAGAAGGGCGCTGAGTTCGGCGTGTTTCCAACTTTCCGGGAAGGTTGCGGTGTTGAGGGAGCAATTGATGACGTCTCGGAGGTGTGGTGCTATAATGGAGTTTGCTTTATTAAAGATGTGGTGAGGGCATGGGTCTGTGGGGGATCCTGAGTGGATAGAGTTCATCAGACGGATGGTGTCTTCAGTGGAGATAGGGTTCCAGTCATTGAGGGTGTTCAAGGGGGGTGGGGGTCCTGGTGGGTTGGTCTTCGGGTCGGTTGTCGAAACTGTTGTGGATGTCTGCAATTTTGTTGTGGAAGAATGAGGCTAGGGAGTCGCAGAGGGCTTGAGAGGGGGTGATGTCGTTGGAGTTGGCTGAGGGGTTGGTAAATTCTTTGACGATGTTGAATAATTCCTTGCTGTTGTGGGCGTTGCTATCTAATCGGTCCTTGAAAGCGGCTTTCTTGGCATTCCGGATCAGTTGGTGGTGTATGCGGGTGGCGTTTTTTAAGGCGTCTTTAGTGTTGGTGTTTGGGTCTTTTTTCCAGACCTTCTCAAGGGAGCGACAGAGTTTCTTGGATTTCTTAAGATCATCGTTGAACCAGGAGGCCTTCTTGCTGCCTAGTTTGGTTTGTCATTTTTTCAGTGGTGCTAGGATGTCGGCACTGTTGGATAGCCATTGGGTGAAGTTAGTGGCTGCTTGGTCGGGGTTTGCGGAGTGGGCGGGGGGGTATTGAAGAAGCGATGAGGAGATCTGGTCGATGGTGACTTTGTTCCAGTTTCTTTGAAGAGTGGGTTGGGGATGGTTGTTGAATGTGGATTTGTTGTAGAGAGTTGTGGTGTGGCTGAAGGAGACGTGTTTGCTAGAGGTGAAGATAGGGTCGAGTGTATGACCTGCGATGTGGGTTGTATGGTTGTATGACAGTACAATGCATGACTTTTCCATGCATGCCTTTACCATGCAGTCTTTACAATGCATATACCATCATCACACATGTGTTCACCACACATCTTACCACAAACATACTTAGATTTACATCACATTAATCACTATCACACATACTAGGCAGACTTTTACCTCACAAACATTTCCTACACATTTTTTATTTAAAAAATCCTAATAAATCCAAGTAAACATTTTATTGTATCTACATGGTCAAAGTAATTCTAGTTTACCATATTTACAGCACCTTGGTGTAAAAAGGACTTTTTTGAAGCGCATCTCCAGGCAACAGAACACAACACATTGCGAGTCAACGCAATGCATCGCAACCCTACGCAAATAATTCAAGATGATACCACAATGCAACGCAATGCAGATTTTTTTAAAATCCTTATATATCAATGCAACACAACGCAAAAGATTGCAACCCTTTACAAATGTTTCCAAACATAAATATATAACAAATCAACACATCAGAACACTGCACAAACATGCTCTACAATAGTAAACACTATGTAGATTTAAAACATTTGACTTTCTTTCATTTCTTCATAACCAAGCACCCTTGTGGACAAACTCTGTAACAAAGGGCAAATACATGTTAAATTTCACAACAAAAAGAATTTTACATTTAATCCTGTTTTGCTTCAGAAAAAATGTAGTGTATAAAACTTATTTGAACGTAAATTGTGGTTCATCCTTACAAAACATATAAAAACAGGTGTCCACCATTTCTTGTCAGTGGTGCACTGCCTCCTGATGTGACCACATGCTCTGGAGAGTAGAGGAGGGGCACATTCTGGGAAAACTGCCATCTCCCTCTGAAAGTAAGCATCACTTGCACGGTTTGTACCTATACCAAGGTATGTTATATGAATAAAAAATAATCTTTTTGTTTACATTTCAGACATTTTCTCAGGGATTTTGAAGACAGTAAAATGATTGTGCATATCTTCTAATAGACTATAATTCAAATTTACAAAGCTCAGTGTGTCACAACTGCTATGTATGGCGCAGGCATCTGGGGCTATGCTGATTCTCAACCTTTGCCATTAGTTGAGTATGCCTTTGCCAGATATTTATTGCAGTCCCCAATAGCACGGCCACCTACAGTTGCCATGCGGAGCTTGGTATTTCCTACATATCTGACCTATTAAAATTCAACCAATTTTATTATGGTATAAAATATGGGCAACAACACATGCTAGTCTTAATCAGGATATTATAATTGACTGTCTTAAGCTTTGCAGGGGGTCATGCATTCCCTTGCTGCATTACATCAAAACATTTATGTCAGATATCAGTCACCCTGAACATTTCACCAACCCGGATAGTATTATATTAATCCCAAGAAAGACACTGAAGCTGAATGCTAATGCATTTAGAGTCAATTAGACTTTCAAAAGAAATTGTTAAGCGCACAGTTTTTGAAAATCAGTTGTCAATGTCATATTGCGGCATTCAGCCATATCTTGTGTATGTAACGGGGCCTATGACAGGATGCTGTTGACTCGTTTTTGGCTGGAGACTTTTCATAGGCTTATTAGTTTTCCTGTCATGAATGACTGTTCTAGAACCCTGGGTACATGCCCATTGGTCGACTCCTCTCATCTGTCTACAATGCACTCTCTGTTATCTTAAAAATGTAATTCTGTCCCCAGAAAAAGATGAATTATTCCTTTTATAAAGGTTCTAAGTTTGAGACAATGTTGCCCTACATTTTTGACCCTACAACTTTTACAATATGAAATGTTTACCAGCCCTTTAGCAATGTATTTGAAATGTGTGATCAAATCTAGAAAAACAACGTGGAATATAAACCTGGCTTTTAACGAATGATTTTCTCTTCTTTTTCAACCATGTCATGTTATAATTATATGTGAAATATTGTGCTTTTATGATTTATATCCTGAATCGAATAAAACTAATTTGAGATTTGAGATTATTTGTGACTATAATATTAATTAATAGACAAAAATATTGTGTTTTTTATTTAATTTTAGCATTTTTTCAACATTGATAATATTTGTTTTTTAAAAAGATGAATTGCAGTGTACACTGGGTAGGCACTGGATAGTGACTTGGGGCGATTTACTATTCCAACATCGCCAAGTATTACCTCAGAGAAGGTGCTGTGGGGCAGATTTATTATTCCAACTACGCAAAGTGTTACCTCAGGGATGGTGTGGACAGTGAATGGGGCATATTTACTATTCCAAATCTGCCAAGTGTTAGCTCAGAGAAGGTGATAGGCAGTGTGTTAGACCTGTCAGCCCTAGAGTGGTCTTTCCCTATCGCAAAGGGGGAAGTGGAGCACGGGAGCCCCTCAGATCGGCCACACACACTGGGCCTGCCCCGCAACTGCCCCCATTGCTGCGCTAGGCCGAGTGAGGCCTAAGAAAGGGCCGGAGCCCTTCCCCCCCTGCAAGAACCCTCGCAAGGGCCCCGGAGGGCCGAAGAAAAAAGGTAACCCCCAGGGTAGGAGGGCGGAATGCCGGAGAAGGACCCGAGTTAGCCCCTCCCCCGGGGAAGACTGTGATTGGGCCCCGTTGGCCCCCAATGAGCCTCTAGTGACTGCGAGGCCCTGAGGAACAGCCAGGTTGTTCGGGCCCATTAACTGTTTATGCCTTGGGCCCTGTTTACACCTGTTTACACCTAGTTTAGGCCTGATGATAGGCTTACACTTAATTAATAGTTTTTGCCTAATGACCTGTTGATTATCCAGAAGTCGTTTAGCCCTGCACAAGGGAGTTGTCAGCCTCAATGCAATGAATTACCTTTCATGAACTGCTTATTCTTATAAGAGTCAGTGCTCAGTCTTACTGCCTGAACTGCTGGCTAATGATTAATGGAAGTACCCAACTCCTGTGATTCAAAGGTTACGGTGATAGGCTATGTTATTTAATGAATTGCTAACTTTGCTCCCATGATGAAAATGCTTTAATGAAATATCCTAGGAAATGTTGATGAATAGATTCCCCTGATCTTAATCCTATATAAGGCTATCGATTTTAATAAAAAGTACTGGTGTGGTCTCCATTATTACGCCCACTTATTGTCTCAGTGGATGAGTGTGGTGAGTAGCTACTTTACACGTAAGCCTCTGCTTGCCTACCTGCTCGAGCCAAGCTACCCCCTGGGGAACTGGCTGTCCCAGTTCTTACACAGTGTCAAAGGAGAATAGCTAAGATTTTTTTTCTTGATCAGAAAACCAAACGAGAAACTTTGCACAAACAAAAAAAAGTGTAATAAAATCAGCAAACCATACCAACAGCAAAACAACAAGAGAAAGGTAAACACAAAAAAATTGAAGAAATCGCAGACAATTTAGAAAGTCATAGCAATCAGAAAATAATCCTTAAATGTCTTTCTAATCTTACATCCACTACATAGAAACAAAGACCACAACGGATATCAACACCTTTAACACACCAAAATGCAATCCTGACAACAATAGTTCAAAGAACAAATCAAAAGGTGAAACGTTTATCATATAATATAGCCGAGCAATATTAACCACATTCTATTTTGAGAGCAGAGAAGTAACATAGACTTATTTTCCTCAGTTTCAACAGTGCAAATTAACAACTTTGGGGTCTATTATTAGAATGTCAGGCAAATCGCCACTGCCTGCATGGCGGTGGTGATCCTCCAGACATTCTCCTCTGCCCTTTCCCACCGCCATATTAATATGGCGGGAGGGACCCCGGCGGATGGAAAGACCATCCAACGGTTTTCCACCAGTCACACAGGTGACCGGGCGGAAAAGGGGTCTGATATGGTGGCAGTGTCTGCTAGACACCGCCATCCATATTATTATAGCAGCGGGAAGCAGCCTTTCCGTGGCAAAGGCATGCACATTTTGCAGGTGGGGGCCTGTTGCGGGCCCCCGGAATGTAGGAAGGGTTGGGGGGCACATGGGGGTACCTATGGTACCCCCCTGCATTTGCATGCACAACGTGGTAGGCACTGCGCGGTACCAGCCATGTTGTGCATGCAAATGCACAGTGTGCAGCCCCGGTACAAAAGGGGGTGTTAATGGAAGGAGCATCTGATCCAATCAAACACTCACACCCAGTCAAAAGATCTGGGTTTAATCCATCACCGTTCTTTAGCCCACTCTGCCACCCCAGTTTAGACATGGCTATATGCAAATCAGTCTGACCCTGTGCCTCATGGAAACAGTCCAGCCCGAACTGCCAAGCCATGCCTTCCCTGGACCGGATATAAGCTACCGAGGACCGGTTTCTGGCATTCCAGCCGTCTTCAGCCCGGCTTGCTTGAATCCAGTGGCAAAGTGAGCAAGGGACTCACGTCTGAGCATACCCTGCCACACTTATGGCGGCCAAAAGCAGTACAAAAGGGGGTGGTAATGGACGGAGCATCTGAACCAATCAAACACTCACACCCAGTCAAAAGATCTGGGTTTAATCCATCACCGTTCTTTAGCCCACTCTGCCACCCCAGTTCAGACATGGCTATATGCAAATTAGTCTGCCCCTGTGCCTCATGGGAACAGTCCAGCCCGAACTGCCAAGCCATGCCTTCCCTGGACCGGATACAAGCTACCGAGGACCTGTTTCTGGCATTCCAGCCGTCTTCAGCCCGGCTTGCTTGAATCCAGTGACAAAGTGAGCAGTGTGCAGCCCCAGCATTGTGGCGGGCGGTGCTGAGTGCATCGCCCGCCACAATGATATGGATGGGGGATGCCACCGTGGTGGTGGCATCCTAATTGCCGGTTTGGGACCGCCGCACCACTGTCGACTGGTCCCAGCGCCGCAAGGGTAGCGGGCAGACTTAAGTCCGCCCGCCATCCTAATAGGCCCCTTTGTTACAACATACTCATCATTTAACAATACAATTTCTTTTACTTCTCAGGATGACCCTAACATAATAACATCATAGAGATATATTTTTTCTGTTTCTTTTATAGATCATTCAAGAATGAAAAATGCAAGACAAGTCAATTAAATCAAAACATGGTAACAACCCCTTAAAATATAGTGGCTATATGTATGGTCAGAAGGGGTTAACTGATCCCTAGAGACATTGGAGGTGTGTAGAATAGTTTGCATCCCATTGCCAAGGCAGAGCAGTTATTCTGACCTTTGAGGAAGGTAGCCCAAAACTTCCCCAAGCATGTTGCCAGCGGTATGCCTATGAACTCAAATGTAATAGGAATGACAAAAACAGGCCATAATCTTCAAAGATTAACTCCCAATCCTACTCTGAAATGAACATCCCCTTGAATGTACTGTTTCTGTCACTAACAAACCTTTTCTACTCTATGATAATGAGAACCCTCTAAAATGAATTCTAAAATTCAGGATCCTCCATAACACAGTTACACAGTCACACTAGAAAATTGCAAGATTTGGCTGATGGATGTCACTTTTAAATGAATCTTCCCATCCACCATTCACCCAAATGTATACTTTTCATCTTAACATTAGTATTACTACCATCCCTTTAGTTTACAGTTTATTTCCTGACAAAAAATACTCAACTTACACTGGATTTTTATCAGTTGTAAAATTAAAGATAAATAAAAATCCTTGGAAAAGGACAATTTACTTTGAATTACAAATGATTAATACAATTACTAACATTTATTCAAACATAAAAATTCAAGGATGATTTTTTTTTACTTTGACCAGGCATATTGGTGAAAAATTAAGAAAGCATGCTTAGCTGAAGATTATATGTCCAATAGTAAACTGCAATATGAAATGAAAAAAATCCTGCATTGGTTTCTACCTCCTGAATATGTGGGTAACTTCTAAACTTCAATTATACAATCAGGTTATTTTTCACAAAACGAGGACAAAATGGGACCCACTCCTACATTACTTCGAGGCCACATGAATTGGGCATCTAAGCAGGTCGGGTCACAGAAGGAAAGCAAGATTTCCTACTAAATTGTGAAACTGTAACTCAGCTTGCTTATAGGGAGGTACAAAACAAATACTGCCACAGAGGATTACCCAAATTGTGTCAACAACTCAGTAGGAAAAAGTCACCCCAGTCTCCATCATTTCCTGTAAATTTTAAAGACAGATAAAAGATTCCAGGAAATGAGAAGGTGCAATAATTAGCAGATGGTCTGAAAGCTCCGACATACAAAAAAAGTAAAGAAATGCCATAAAATATATTGGCAGGCTTACCAATTTCCATTGATGGGAGCTTCTGACTTCCTTGACAATATTGCCTACATTTTACTCTAAAAACTAATACCATCTAAAATGACTCTCCTGTTTTGACTGTATGAACTAATTTTTTTGACCTTTTTTTTTATTATTTTTGAAAACTTACAAATGTATTCACTTTCAACTTGTAGTTGCTTTCTTTCTTAACTCAGGGTACAATCCAAAGAGTTCACCACAAATTCAAACAATCCATCAAAAAATAAAAAATGTCAAAATAGTTTTTTTCATTCTTTGACGATCCACAAATAATTTAATCTAGAAACCAGGTTACACAAAATGTTCATTAATTTTAAAAAAATGAAAATGTATTCATTTCCCAAATGAAATGAATAGAGAAACAGAAAAGAAACTCATTAATCAAGATTTTTTTCTTCAAAAGTGTTGTCTTCTTCCGCAATTGAAGAACAATAAAAAACATAGTGTAAACAAATGTAAATAATGATTTTATTTCAAAAAGGTTTATAAAAAAACTTGCTATCATGATTTCTGGCCCTTTTATTAGACCTACGGTGTAATATATCCACCTGTCCTGATATGCATATACGAAAACAATCTGTATGGGAATGTAAAACTGGTTAAAAAACAAGGCACATACTTTGTCTTAACTAAATATCATCTATCTCCCTTCCTATAGCTCACCTTAAAATACATTTCATCACTATCAATATATCTCAAAAAGCAAATTAAATTGTTCATACCTGACATCAGTACCTCCTTGCTTTTGATCTTGACCCAAACACTATACCGACTGTAGAAACAGGTGCTAAACTGTTTATGTAAAGCTAGAGAAGGATAAACAAAAAAAGGACAATTTCTTCTATTGAAGCCGGAAAAGTATGGGAAAATGTTTTATTTATGTAACTAAATATGTTTAAATCTGTTTTATATTTTCTAAAAATCAATTATATTTTATTGTATTTTCTGTATATTTTTGACAAAAGTTAATAAATATAAAAAAAACATTTTTACAAATAAATTTGTTGTGTTTTTTCAACGTAATTTAAATATTTTAGATGTCTGTTTATATTCTTTTAGAAAATTAATTTTCCTATTGTACTATTTCTTAAAATTATTAGTCACCTTTTATGTATTTTAACTTTCTTTTTTAAAATATATGTTTATTTTACAATATACATTAAAATTGATAGTCAGCTTTAATTAATTGTAACAATAAAACACTTCCACAGCCATCATCCATATTTCCCTAACATCCCTCTTAAAACTTTAATGTTGTTAAATTCATTTTCATAATTTATTTTAAAAAGGTTAAATTAGTATCACAGTTGGTACCTGAGTATGATACATGTCCCCACCCATTACCCCTATATTCTTTACAGTCCACTCATAACGTTTTTTTTCCAATTTTTTAATGAATTTACATTCATTATTGTAAAATTTTAAATATTTTAAATAGATTATATATTTCATACTCAGGTATCACCGTATTATTATACGTCCCCACCCATTATCCCTATATTCCTGAAATACACTTCTAAAACTTAATTTTAATATTTTTAAATTAATTTGCATACATTATTTTTTAATAGATTACATATAAGAGTGACAGAGTCTGGGTGCTTCCGAGATACCCTCAGCAACCACCGGGATCCTTCTGGCTGGATATTTACCCTTGCTGCATGCAAGCCAGAACCTCAATGTTATGGTGACAGGAACATGAAGGGCATCTACTGAAGCTTTGCAGGCCTGAACACATGCCTCTTGGACCCGGTTGGAGCCTTTCGATCTTCCATACCTGGCCTTTGCCCTTCCTAAAGGACCTGCTGAGGCAGGAGCACTGCTCTGTAGCCATCACCTGTACCGCTGTGGCCTCTCTGTGCAACTCAGCCTTCCCTTGGCTGTCATTGATGGTCTGTCCCTCAGCAGCGATGCAGCACACCTACCTTTGACAGCCCCCTCTGTTTCTGTCCCACCAAAGAGATGCACCCCGGCTTCCTCCTTTGCTCTGTCGTTTCATCCCCTTCAGCAGCTGCTCTACACAGTTTGGCATGAGCCACATACCTAGGGTCACCTAAGCCTCTAACTACAGGGCCTTAGACCTACGTCTCGCATTCTTCTCTTGCCATTACTTCTGGCACTTGTCATTCCTCACATCTTTGGATTCCACAGCTATGGACATGACGGTGCTGACAGAGGGGTTGCGAAAGGGGGGACAGGAGGTCTCCTCACAGCCAGACTCTGGACTCCCTGCAGGTGACACTTCACCGAAGTTTCAAAGATTGGACCTGGTCATGAATGGATGGAGGAATGGGCCTCCCATGATGGGCCTGCTCCGACAGACAGGGGCCATGACAAGCCCTGATCTCTCATCAACCACTGGCGGCTTTACATTCTGTATTGTACTGCGCTGGAGGGACCCTTGCAATTCTTGAATGTCCCCGTATTGGTGTGCCTATTGTTGATGGGTCAAATTCCTCCTAGTTCTCTGTTGTCCCCCATTGGTTTATCTACTTTGAGAACCCACAAGAAGCTTCACTCAAATTTGAAGAAGGCATTTTTCATGGCTTATTTGAATGCATTTTACCCTGGCACACTTGGCTTGATTGCTGCATGCCTGCCGCTATGTATAGTTTGCAGCAGTCCCGAGGTCATTTGAAATTGATCTTTTGTTGCAGGGAGTACTGGTGGCGGCTTGAACTAGGTGATTTACTCGTCCGCTTAAAGTTGGTTAGACAGTGCATTATTAGTTGTAACCTGAGGACACACTAGGGGCTGTATTATAGAAAATGCCCCGGGGGTGAAGGGCATGTGTACACGCTTTGTGTACCCTGGGACACTTTGGCATTACAGAGGGGCTATAGTTTGACTCCCTACATCTTTTGCTTATATTTCACTTGCTATAGTTTCAACATTGCAGCTCAAACATCTTTGCCTTGTTTCACTCAACATCAAATGGAAAAGGATACCCACTTATCTCGCCTCTTTGTAAACCCTGTGTCCATCTGATGGGAGTAAGTGGTCACAAAATACATACTCCTAATGCATCATAGGTGTGTTGAGGTATTGCACGTTTAAATGTTTGCACTTAAGAGTAATTTTGTGTACATGTGACATTTGACAACTTATATCCAGCATGTAACGTACAATAGACTAAGGGACATATTCACGAATTTTGTGGTGCATCACAGTGCAGCAACTAACCGTGGTGCAGGGGTGCCTGTGTTGTAGTCAACCCTGGGACATTGCCGTTTACTATGCTCACCAAAAATGCGCCAGGAGGTGCGTTTGCAGAGTGGTGGACAAAGGGGGGCGTGACCTGTGTCCACCTCTCAGCAATCCCACTATGTGGGGCTTACTGGAGGTAACAGGTAAGCTAGTTGGCACCTAACAACCCCTAGCAGCGAAGGAGACTTACATACACATCGAAGAGTGCACCAAATCAAATCAAATCAAGTGTTTATTAATTGCAAACACTCACCCGTCAGGGTCTCAAGGTGCTGGGAGTGTGGGGGGTGTTCGCAGGTTCCAGTCCCTCAAGGATGGGGTCTGTCGAAGAGCCAGGTTTTGAGGTTTCTTGCAAAGATGGGGAGCAATGTTATCTATCTGAGGTGGAGCAAAATGTCGTTCCAGGCACTGGCCGTGCAGAAGGAGGAGCGACCTCCCAATCTGGTCTTTCTGGTGTGTGGGATCCCGGCGTAGGAGCGCTGGGCTGATCATAGGGTCCTTTGGGGTACATGGAATTTGAGTCAGCTGTTCAGGTATGCTGGTCCGGTTTCATGGAGGGCCTTGTGAGCATTGGTTAGCATCTTGAAGGTGACTCTAGCTTCGATGGAGAGACAGTGGAGTGTGCGCAGGTGCTGGGAGATGTGGCAGTGGCTTGGCAGGTTGAGGACCAGTCTTACGGCAGCGTTTTGGATGTTCTGTAGCTTGCAGTGAGGTTTTTGTTTATTCCGGCATAGAGTGCGTTGCCGTAGTCGAGCCTGCTGGTGACGAGGGCGTGAGTGATGGTCTTTCTGTGTACGAGGGGGCACCATTTAAAGGTCTTACGTAGGAGGCGGAGGTTGTAGAAGCAGGAGGACGAGACAGAGTTGATCTGGCAGTCCATTTTGAGTTCTGAGTCCCTAATAATTCCCCAGTTGCGTGCATGGTCTGTGGGGGTGGGCATGCTTGCGAGGGTGGGGGGCCACCAGGTGTCGTTCCAGGCGTCTAGGTTTGGGCCCATGATGAGTACTTCCGTTATGTTTGTGTTTAGTTGTAGGCAGCTGTTTTTCATCCATTTAGCAAAGGTTCCCATGCCTTCTCGAAAGTTTTATCTGGTGGTGTTGGGTTCATTGGATAGGGAGAGGATGAGTTGGGTGTCATCTGCGTATGACACAATGGTGAGTCCGTAGGTTCTGACGATGGGGGTGAGCGGAGCCATGTAAGACGTTGAAGAGCGTAGTGCTGAGGGAGGACCCCTGCAACCAGGGACCAGGTTTGAAGATTGGTGGCCAAAGGGGGCAAGGCCCACTATGAAAACTTACCAATGCTGCTATGTGGAACTTACTGAAGGTAATAGGAGGAGCAGTTGGCCCCCAAGGTTGTCCTGGGGTGTAACTACCCCTCCTGTTACCTCCGTTAAGTCCCACACAGTGGGATTGCTAAGAGGTCTTCTGAGACCATGCCTCCCTTTCTCCACCACTCTGCAAATGTGCATCCTGGCACACTACGGGTTGGGTGATGAAGTTCACTTTTCGGAGGTCACACTCAACTGTGGAATGATAGCTGGTGGCCAGAAGCCCTGGGCACTCCACCTGCTCCGACACCAACAGCAAGGAATCTTGGAATAACAATTGACACCCCCCTGTCCATGAAAACCCATGTAGCTGCCATATGCGGTAAAGGCTTTGGAATACTAAAAATGCTTAAGAGAGTCTTTCCCTGGATTCCAATAGAGTGCAGAAAGATCCTAGTCCAGTCTCTCTTGATGAGTAGGCTGGACTATGGAAACTCCCTGTTCGTAGGCATGGCAGAGTATCTCTTCACCAAGCTCCAAATGGTGCAGAACGCAGCGGCCAAGGCTATTTGTATGAAAAGAAAATTTGACTCGGCCAAGAGCTGTCTGCGTGATCTCCACTGGTTGCCAATGAAGCAAAGAGCAACTTTTAAAATGATGTGTATCACACATAGAGCACTGCACAAGGCAGGCCCTCTCATCCTCAGAAACAGGATTCAGTTCTATGCTCCCACCAGGAACCTCCGCTCTCAATTCTCGGCACGGGCAAGAAACCTTCGGGTAAAGAGAGCCAGGATGGGTGAGCCAGCCTTTTCCCACATCGCTGCAATCAAGTGGAACGAACTGCCTATGGCCCTCCGACTCACAGAATGCCACTTGGCATTTAGGAAACAACTTAAAACTTTCCTCTTCCCCCATCTAGACTAATCCAACTCGACCTATGCCAACTGTACATGCACTTTAGTAATCATAGCGCCGTGATATCCCACTGGGATGATTGTTAGCGCTTTATAAGAAAAGAAAAGAAATAAATAAATGAAGTTCACTTTACTCCTGAGGGACTGTGGGGGACAAGAAGCCCTCCTGGTATCTCCCTTAAGTCCTACTCAGCGGAATTCCTGAGCACTGGTCTGAGGCCCAACCACCTTTCTGCACCGATCGGAAAAAGCGACTACCAGTTGAAGAAGCATTTGCAATGTAATAGGTCTCGCATTTGCGAGAGTTAGAGCTATTGGCATTGTAAATGTAAAAGTTTATTAACATTTTTTTTAGAGTGAAGTGGATGTATGTTGTGTGGAGTGAAGTTATGGGGTATGTTGTGCAGTGAAATTATGTGGATAGAAAGTATGTGGTATTTAGTGTATAGGAATTATGCGGAGTGGGATTATGTGTTATGGAGAGTAATTATGTGGTATGGTAGTGTGTGTTGTGGGATGGTAACCTCAGGTTTAGTCTTCCTCATTTCCATAGAAGCTAAACTATAAACTCAATGAGACAAAAAAGAAGGAACCACTGACGAGCACCTATGGACCTAGTCAGATGTATGAGCAGGGCCGCTGGAATTATGTGACTGCTTAGCTGCACCGACCTTTGCACTAATATACTTTTCCTACATTTGCACATAATCCATCATCTGCTGCATAATCTGCAGATTTGAACAAAAAAACCTTGTTTGTAGCTCAAGTGGCTCAAACGTTACCACAAATGCAGCAACAAATGGTATAGTGTGGGGGAAGGCCCTTTGCAAACTTAGAATGGTCACCTCTCACTTATTGCTAAATGTTGGCTCAGGGGTTAGAGGCGGCAGACCTGGAGCTTGAGTTTCGGCCCTGGACCAGGGTTCAATTCCCCGCCTCGGCGGGTCTTGGGCTCAATAATCCCACGGACTTGATAATTCTCGCTCCGGTGCCTTCTCGACTCACGGGTTCACACTCTGCAACTCTGGGCAATAGCTTGCTTAATCTCCACATCGGCCCTTCGTGGCGGGATGCCTGGCTTTCACCTTGTGGATACCCTTCCAGGGCTATCTCACAGGGGAATACCAGGACAGGTTCCCTAAGCAAGCGCGGAGATGCCCCAGGGTAAGTCCTGCGCTATATAAGTTTCATACACACACACACACACATATTGGTACCAATGGTGTGCAATCCACCCTTGCCTGTTTCTGCACCTCTTCCTCTCTTGCTTCTTTCTGAACCCCTCTTGCCTCTTACTGCACCCCAATTCCCTCTTTCTGCACTTCTCTTGCCAGTTTCTACACCTCTCTTAACTTTTTATGTACCTCTCTTTCCTCTTTCTGCACTACTGTTCCCACTTTCTGCACATCCCTTGCCTTTTTCAGCAACTCTCTTGCCCCTTTCCACATTTTTCTTGCCTGTTTCTGAACTTCTCTTGCTTCTTACTGCACCTCTCCTGCTTCTTCCTGCACTCCTTTTGCCTCTTCCTGAACCCTTCTTCCCTCCTTTGCACCTCTCTTGCCTCTTTCTATACCTCACTTGACTCTTTCTATACCTCTCTTGCCGCTCTTCTATTGCTTCTTGTTGCACTATTTTTGCCTCTTTATGCACCCTTCCTCCCTCTTTCTGCACCTCTCTTGCCTCTTTCTGCACCTCTCTTGCCTGTTTCGGCAACTCTTTTGCCTGTTTCTGCACCCATTTTCCATCTTTGTGCACCTCTATTGCTTCTTTCTGCACTTCTCTTGCTTCTTTCTGCCCTTTCTTGCTTATTTCTGCATGCCTCTTGTCTCTTTCTGTACCCCTCTTTCCTCTTTCTTCAACACTCTTGTCTCTGTCTGCACCACTATTCCCTCTTTCTGTACCTCTCATGCCTCTTTCTGCACCTCTGTTGCTTCTTTTTGCACTTCTCTTGCCTCTTTATGTACCCTTCTTTGTCTCTTTCTGTACCTCTGATGCTTCTTTCTACACTTCCCTTGCTTCTTTCTACACTTTTGTTACTTCTTTCTGCAACCATCTTGCCTCTTTGTACACCCTTCTTCTGTCTTTCTGCACCGCTCTTGTCTCTTTCTGTACCTAGATTCCCTTTTCTGCACCTCTCTCGCCTGTCTCTGCAACTTTCGTACCTACTTGTGCAGTTTTCTTGTCTCTTTATGCACATCTGTTGTTTCATTCTGTACTTCTCTTGCACATTTCTGCACCCCTCTTGCCTCTTTCTGCACCCCTCTTGCCTCCTTCTGCACCCCTGTAAGTTCTTTCTGCACCTCTTTTGCTACTTACTGTACCACTTTTGCCTGTTTCTGTACTTCTCTTACCTCCTTCTGTACCTCTGTTGCTTCTGTCTACCCTTCTCTTGCTACTTGCTGCACCCCTCTTGCCTCTTTCTGCACCTCTGATGCTTCTTTATGCATTTTTCTGGGTTCTTTCTGCACCCTTTTGCTTCTTTCTGCATACCTCTTCCCTCTTTCTGCACCTCTCTTGCCCCTTTCTGTACCTCTGTTTCTTCTTTCTGCACTTCTCTTGCTTTTTTCTGCACTTCTATTGCTTCTTTCTGTACTCTTCTTGCCTCTTTATGCACCCTTACACCCTCTTTCTGCACCTCTCTTGCCTGTTTTCGCAACCCTTTTGCCTGGTTCTGTACCCTTTCCCTCTTTCTGCCCACTTTTCCCCTCGTTGTGCACCTCAAAATCTCTGTTCCCTCTGTCTGCATCCTTCTTCTCTCTTTGTGCACCTCTCCTGCCTCTTTCTGCACCTCTCTTGCCTCTTTCTACACCCCTCTTGCCTCTTTATGCAGATCTTTTGCTTTTTTCTACACCTCTTTTATCTCTTTCTGCACCCCACTCTCCTCCTTCTGCACCTCTTTTGTTTCTTTCTGCACTGCTGTTGCATATTTCTCCACCTCTCTTGCACATTTCTTCTTTCCTCTTTCTGTACCCCTCTTGCCTCCTTCTGCACCTCTGTTGTTTCTTTCTGCACTGCTCTTGCTTCTTTCTGCACCTGTTTTACCTGTTTCTGTAACTCTCTTGCCTCTTTCTGTACTTCTCTTGCCTCCTTCTGCACCTCTGTTGCTTCTTTCTGCCCTTCTCTTGCTTCTTTCTGTACTTCAGTTGTTTCTTTCTGCATACCTCTTGCCTCTTTCTGTACCCTTCTTCCTACTTTCTGTACCTCTCTTGTGTGTTTCTGGACACCTGTTCCCTTTTTCTTCACCTCTCTTGCCTGTTTCTGCAACTCCCTTGCCTCTTTCTGCAGTTTTATTGCCTCCTTCTGCAGCTCGGTTGCTTCTTTCTAGTCTTTTCTTGCCTCATTCTGCCCCCCTTGTCTGTTTCTATAACTTTCCTGCCTCTTTCTTCATTTATCTTGCTTCTGTCTGTACCCGTTTCCTCTTTCTGTGCCCTTCTTCCCTCTTTGTGCACCTCTCTTGCCTCCTTTTGCACCCTCTCTTGCCTCTTTTTGCACCTCTCTTGCTTCTTTCTGAACTTCTCTTGCCTTTTTTTATACACCTCCAGTCTGTTTCTGTACCTCTGTTGGTTCTTTCTGCACTGCTCTTGCTTCTTTCTACATTTCTCTTGCAAATTTTGGCACCCCTCTTGCTGCTTTCAGCAACACTCTTGCCTCCTTCTGCACCTCTGAAGGTTCTTTCTGTACTGCTCTTGCTTCTTTCTGCACCCCTCTTGCCTCTTTTTGCACCCCCTTCCCTTCTTCTGTACCTTTCTTGCCTCTTTCTGTACCTCTGTTGCTTCTTTCTGCACATCGCTAGCCTCTTCTGTACCCCTCACGCCTCTTTCTGTACCTCTGTTGCTTTTTTCTGCACTTCTCTTGCTTCTTTCTTCACTTCTGTTGCTTCTTTCTGCACTCCTCTCACCTCTTTTTGCACCTTTCCTCCCTCTTTCTGCACCTATCTTGTCTCTGTCTGTACTTCTATTCCTTTTTTCTGTACCTCTCTTGCCTGTTTCTCCAACGTGCTCACCTCTTTCTGCAGTTTTCTTGCCTCCTTCTGCACCTCTGTTGTTTTATTCTGCACCAGGATTCCGATGGAGTAAGACGTGATCTGCGATCTCTCCATCCTCTGGGGGCTGTCAAGGAGCATTTAGGGCCAACTGAGCGCGATTGGACCCCCCAGCATGTATCTACTTCCCCGCTCGCCTTTTGAGCCCTGCCCGGTGCCCCACTGGTGGGATCCTTCCGGAGCGTGCTGCTGGAGTTGACAGCCCCATCCGCCATCTTGACTGCGGGCTCTGCGGAGGCCTTCATCCCAGAGGCACCCCTGCTCCCTCTGGGAAGCCGGCTTTTGGGGGGCAAGGTGGTTAGTGGTGAGCTGCTGCGGTTCTGATACTTCTGAGCCTGTCCACACGATCTCCTGGAGACCCTTATCATGGGGTGTAGGACTCCCTTGCCTCTTTCTGCAGTTTTATTGCCTCCTTCTGCAGCTCGGTTGCTTCTTTCTAGTCTTTTCTTGCCTCATTCTGCCCCCCTTGTCTGTTTCTATAATTTTCCTGCCTCTTTCTTCATTTATCTTGCTTCTGTCTGTACCCGTTTCCTCTTTCTGTGCCCTTCTTCCATCTTTGTGCACCTCTCTTGCCTCCTTTTGCACCCTCTCTTGCCTCTTTTTGCACCTCTCTTGCTTCTTTCTGAACTTCTCTTGCCTTTTTTTATACCCCTCCAGTCTGTTTCTGTACCTCTGTTGGTTCTTTCTGCACTGCTCTTGCTTCTTTCTGCATTTCTCCTGCAAATTTTGGCACTCCTCTTGCTGCTTTCAGCACCACTCTTGCCTCCTTCTGCACCTCTGAAGGTTCTTTCTGTACTGCTCTTGCTTCTTTCTGCACCCCTCTTACCTCTTTTTGCACCCGTCTTCCCTTCTTCTGTACCTTTCTTGCCTCTTTCTGCACCTCTGTTGCTTCTTTCTGCACATCGCTAGCCTCTTCTGTACCCCTCATGCCTCTTTCTGTACCTCTGTTGCTTTTTTCTGCACTTCTCTTGCTTCTTTCTTCACTTCTGTTGCTTCTTTCTGCACTCCTCTCACCTCTTTTTGCACCTTTCCTCCCTCTTTCTGCACCTATCTTGTCTCTGTCTGTACTTCTATTCCTTTTTTCTGTACCTCTCTTGCCTGTTTCTCCAACGTGCTCACCTCTTTTAGCAGTTTTCTTGCCTCCTTCTGCACCTCTGTTGTTTTATTCTGCACCAGGATTCCGATGGAGTAAGACGTGAGCTGCGATCTCTCCGTCCTCTGGGGGCTGTCAAGGAGCATTTAGGGCCAACTGACCGCGATTGGACCCCCCCAGCATGTATCTACTTCCCCGCTCACCTTTTGAGCCCTGCCCGGTGCCCCACTGGTGGGATCCTTCCGGAGCGCGCTGCTGGAGTTGACAGCCCCATCCGCCATCTTGACTGCGGGCTCTGCGGAGGCCTTCATCCCAGAGGCACCCCTGCTCCCTCTGGGAAGCCGGCTTTTGGGGGGCAAGGTGGTTAGTGGTGAGCTGCTGCGGTTCTGATACTTCTGAGCCTGTCCACACGATCTCCTGGAGACCCTTATAATGGGGTGTAGGACTCCCTTGCCTGTTTCTGCAGTTTTATTGCCTCCTTCTGCAGCTCGGTTGCTTCTTTCTAGTCTTTTCTTGCCTCATTCTGCCCCCCTTGTCTGTTTCTATAACTTTCCTGCCTCTTTCTTCATTTATCTTGCTTCTGTCTGTACCCGTTTCCTCTTTCTGTGCCCTTCTTCCCTCTTTGTGCACCTCTCTTGCCTCCTTTTGCACCCTCTCTTGCCTCTTTTTGCACCTCTCTTGCTTCTTTCTGAACTTCTCTTGCCTTTTTTTATACCCCTCCAGTCTGTTTCTGTACCTCTGTTGGTTCTTTCTGCACTGCTCTTGCTTCTTTCCGCATTTCTCCTGCAAATTTTGGCACCCCTCTTGCTGCTTTCAGCACCACTCTTGCCTCCTTCTGCACCTCTGAAGGTTCTTTCTGTACTGCTCTTGCTTCTTTCTGCACCCCTCTTGCCTCTTTTTGCACCCCTCTTCCCTTCTTCTGTACCTTTCTTGCCTCTTTCTGTACCTCTGTTGCTTCTTTCTGCACATCACTAGCCTCTTCTGTACCCCTCATGCCTCTTTCTGTACCTCTGTTGCTTTTTTCTGCACTTCTCTTGCTTCTTTCTTCACTTCTGTTGCTTCTTTCTGCACTCCTCTCACCTCTTTTTGTACCTTTCCTCCCTCTTTCTGCACCTATCTTGTCTCTGTCTGTACTTCTATTCCTTTTTTCTGTACCTCTCTTGCCTGTTTCTCCAACGTGCTCACCTCTTTCTGCAGTTTTCTTGCCTCCTTCTGCACCTCTGTTGTTTTATTCTGCACCAGGATTCCGATGGAGTAAGACGTGAGCTGCGATCTCTCCGTCCTCTGGGGGCTGTCAAAGAGCATTTAGGGCCAACTCAGCGCGATTGGACCCCCCCAGCATGTATCTACTTCCCCGCTCACCTTTTGAGCCCTGCCCGGTGCCCCACTGGTGGGATCCTTCCGGAGCGTGCTGCTGGAGTTGACAGCCCCATCCGCCATCTTGACTGCGGGCTCTGCGGAGGCCTTCATCCCAGAGGCACCCCTGCTCCCTCTGGGAAGCCGGCTTTTGGGGGGCAAGGTGGTTAGTGGTGAGCTGCTGCGGTTCTGATACTTCTGAGCCTGTCCACACGATCTCCTGGAGACCCTTATCATGGGGTGTAGGACTCCCTTGCCTGTTTCTGCAGTTTTATTGCCTCCTTCTGCAGCTCGGTTGCTTCTTTCTAGTCTTTTCTTGCCTCATTCTGCCCCCCTTGTCTGTTTCTATAACTTTCCTGCCTCTTTCTTCATTTATCTTGCTTCTGTCTGTACCCGTTTCCTCTTTCTGTGCCCTTCTTCCCTCTTTGTGCACCTCTCTTGCCTCCTTTTGCACCCTCTCTTGCCTCTTTTTGCACCTCTCTTGCTTCTTTCTGAACTTCTCTTGCCTTTTTTTATACCCCTCCAGTCTGTTTCTGTACCTCTGTTGGTTCTTTCTGCACTGCTCTTGCTTCTTTCCGCATTTCTCCTGCAAATTTTGGCACCCCTCTTGCTGCTTTCAGCACCACTCTTGCCTCCTTCTGCACCTCTGAAGGTTCTTTCTGTACTGCTCTTGCTTCTTTCTGCACCCCTCTTGCCTCTTTTTGCACCCCTCTTCCCTTCTTCTGTAACTTTCTTGCCTCTTTCTGTACCTCTGTTGCTTCTTTCTGCACATCACTAGCCTCTTCTGTACCCCTCATGCCTCTTTCTGTACCTCTGTTGCTTTTTTCTGCACTTCTCTTGCTTCTTTCTTCACTTCTGTTGCTTCTTTCTGCACTCCTCTCACCTCTTTTTGTACCTTTCCTCCCTCTTTCTGCACCTATCTTGTCTCTGTCTGTACTTCTATTCCTTTTTTCTGTACCTCTCTTGCCTGTTTCTCCAACGTGCTCACCTCTTTCTGCAGTTTTCTTGCCTCCTTCTGCACCTCTGTTGTTTTATTCTGCACCAGGATTCCGATGGAGTAAGACGTGAGCTGCGATCTCTCCGTCCTCTGGGGGCTGTCAAGGAGCATTTAGGGCCAACTCAGCGCGATTGGACCCCCCAGCATGTATCTACTTCCCCGCTCACCTTTTGAGCCCTGCCCGGTGCCCCACTGGTGGGATCCTTCCGGAGCGTGCTGCTGGAGTTGACAGCCCCATCCGCCATCTTGACTGCGGGCTCTGCGGAGGCCTTCATCCCAGAGGCACCCCTGCTCCCTCTGGGAAGCCGGCTTTTGGGGGGCAAGGTGGTTAGTGGTGAGCTGCTGCGGTTCTGATACTTCTGAGCCTGTCCACACGATCTCCTGGAGACCCTTATCATGGGGTGTAGGACTGGAGAGGGCGATCTTCCACGCCATTTCGAGCCCGGCTCCACGAGGGTCTACGCAGCGGAGGTGTCCCAGGGCCCCATTGTGGAGCTGACCGCCCGGAGGTGAGGTGGATGGTGGGACACTGTGGTGGTTCCGGACCTGCGGTGTGCACTCTTGGAGATGCCTATTGGGACCCGTAATATTACAGGGAGTTGGGGGAGCGTGCATGCACAGTTTTCCCAGAAACAACCATGGAGAGGAGGAGGGAAGCCCAGGGACTCTGCAGGCAAGGTAAGTGGTTTAAATGTACTTTAAAGTAATTTTATTTCATTGTTTATCAATTGTTAATAGAGGAGGTGGGAGGCGGGTGGCGTAGTGGAGCTACGCGGAGTGCCACATAGTTTGTTTCCGACTCTGTGGCACTCAGCGCAGCTCCGCTATGCACACTACGCCCAGGGTTAGTATGAATGTATGCAACCCAGAATTCTCAGAATTGGATTTGTTGCCACGGACAATGCCAGTAACATAGTCAAGGCCATGGCAAATGGATTTCAGGGTCCTGTGTTTGGCCCATTGCATCAACCTGGTGGTACAAGACTTCCTCAAAAAGGAGACATACGCAGCAACATACTGACCACCTGCAGAAGAATCTGTCTTTCTTTTAAAGCCCGGAAGCTGTTGCAGATTATTCAGTGTACTAACACAGTACCTGTTAAAGGACTGATGCAGGAGGTGCCAACATGTTGAAACTCGACCTATTACATGTTGCAATGTCTATTTGAACAGTACAAACAGATCAATGAGTTTGTCATTCAAAGAGGAGGAGATGCAATTGGGAAAGCAGTAACCATGGATGAAGACAAATGGGGCCTAGTCAAATGCCTGACACAGATGCTACTCTCTTTTGAGGTTTTCACACGGGAAGTTAGCAAGGAGAACAGTACGATGGGCCAAGCTATTGTCGTGTCATTCCTATAGATCTATATAGGATCTGTGCGTCCGGATAACATAAACTAAAGAACTGATGTCTAGACTGATTCCAGACACCCCCAAAGGACGTTAGCCTTTAGATCAGCTAGCTCACTGTGCCACTTTAACCCCCCTAACCTTACCAAGCAGCAAATAGCTTCTGACAACTATCGAACATGACAACCCTTGATCCTTCAGGGATCGTGGAAACTGTACAGTACTTTATGCCCAGTCACTCGTGCTCATGTAGTCTCTGAGAGATACACAAAATAAACAATAGGGACGTTTTCAACAAGCATTTATTGTACCGGCATCATTCTAGTATAAAATACGTGTGCTGCGACAACCATTAGACAAAAACAGATAAAAACAATAACGTGCCCCAATGGAGTAATTAAAAGGTAGAATTCTACCATGGTTGTAACACTGTGAATATATCGAGGCATATGAATACATGGCAGTAATCAAGCTTACTCCTAAGATGCAAACCCAGCTAAGTGTACCTAAGTGTACCTAGCATGTATGTAGGTGTAAAGCCAACAATCCACTAGGAAAGAGCCAACCCCATCTCCGGATGGGAGAGAATGAAGGACCCCATCTTGGTCTCGAGTTGGACACCCCGCAAGAGATGTCAGACCACTGCTTGCTGGAATTTCTTCGTACAGGAATCTCAGCGTCTTATGTCAGCATTGAAGCTTGTCCTTTGGCTGTCCAGTGAAGATGTTCTTCTTTTATACCCAAAACGTACCCTCAGGGGTTCTACCTAGATGTGTCATGGTACAGTGGGCCTATAGTCCAAGGCAACGATAGCAGTGAATTTTGTACAGAGTTATTATACAAAAGATGGTAATCTTGCATGCAGGGGATTAAGATATGAACCACAAAATATTTTTTCAGATCGTAACTAGGTAAAAGGTCAGCACCAGAGCCATTATGTATAGCAAATTAGGACAAATGTAGGTACAAGGTCATGCAGCTACCTATGATTATATTGGGGTACATTGGGACACATTGGGGCTCATAACACTATCCCGTTGCTGCATCTGCTACAGGACCAGCTGAAGAAGCTTTCTGAAAGTTCGTCCCCAAAGGTGTGAACAAAAACACAGATGTGCATATGTTGGTTCAGAGTTTACTCTTTTGATTGGCTTTCAATGGAAGGCTGCAAGACAACATCTTCTCGTCCAAAAAGTGTATCTGTGCTAAAATACTTGATCCATGGTACAAACAAATTCTGACCACTTTTGGCAAAACAGGTTGAGCAAGTGGCAGCACCAATGACCATCCACAAGATGTTCCAGGAATATTTGGATGACTCAAAAGAGGTTTTTGTTGATAAAAAAGGGGCTCCTGGTTTTCCTTTTAAATGGATTTTTACATATAAATACAGACGGGAAATGTTTTGATTTTTGCCTGTATTTATATATAGAAATGGGAAAATACTGACAAAACAAATTCTCCTGCTGCCTCTGTGCTCCTCTATAAAATCTGTGTCAGATGCTCACAGGGGCTGCGAAAGAAAACTGAAACTACTGCCCTCAAACTGCCACTCTGGAGAGGGGTGCACGAATGCAGCTGGGAGTGCCGTGTCTGATGAGACTCTTTAGTACCCCTTGCTGTGGTGCTCATGCAAGGTAAAGTGTTGGAGCAGTGCAAGTCGCTGATGTTCATCAAGAGGTGTGAAAACACCCCAGGACATTGGCTGCATCCACAGCAACCTTTTTTGTATGAGAGGGGGAGGAGATTGATGGGAGCAGGGCACAAGGCAGATGTGCCTCCAGCAGCTTGCATTCACCCGGTAGGTGCATGGTAATGCGGCTTGTTGTTTTGGCTTTCTGCTGCAGTATTCATTTGTACCTTGGCCTTCTGTTCCCTACACTTTGTTTTTTCCTCTTTCCTGGTTCCCCAACCCCTTAGGACTTCTGTATGATCTTTAGTGTTGCCTGCTATTGGGTTCTTGGTGGCATATTCAATAACGCCACCTACTTGCTCATTGTCATCCAGCTTATGGCCTTCCAGTTGGCATGGAATAACTACTTTGCTTCTGCAGTTATCTGCTCCTTCTCCTCCGAGTTCTGGTAATACTTGGGCTCATTACCAACTTTGGGTACCGAGTGTAGGGGTGAACCACAAGACAGATGTGTCTTAAATGCTTTACATTTGTTATTGAAGAAACATTTCCTAAAGACAATGCACATTATTCTTGCTGTTTCAAAATTAGCAAGCAGTAGTTCTTTGAAGGTCCAAAGCTGTGGTATTTGCCATTTCAAACCCCCTTCTCCTGTATCTTATGCTTGACCCCGCTTTCTGGCTGAGATATTACTATTAAGTGTGCTGACTGGGAAGGGGAGACACCTGGGATTGTCAACTATATTCCAGGGGTCGAATATATCCTTCACAATACTGACAGTTTGCCAGGCTGCTTATTTTTTCCCACTATGGATTCAGCCAACAAAGTGTGCATGTCAGTTTAAATAAATGTGGAAAAATACTAGCTACAGCATTTTGTTTGCCTGCAACAAACTTAAAGGAGGATAAATACAGACAAAAAGACAAAAAACAAATATGGTTAAATATAGACCAAATATTAAAACAAAAATACCATAAAACTGCGAGACCTAATCAAAACCCATTGGTGTATTGGTATGGGAAGATGCGCCAATGACCTGCGCTCAGCAGGCTGGCAGTAAAGTGATTGGGTTGCCTGTAGACAGTGTGTCTGCTGAGTTTTTGCTCAGTAGAGATGGGTGGCTAACTCCACTGCACCAGCAGAGTTTGCAGAGCTTTTTCAACTCGGCACTTTGCTGGGAGCATGAAGTTCAGCAAAAACTCTGATTCTACCACTTGGTGAATTTTGCCCCTTTAGACTACCCCTAGCGGGAGCCCAGTTGCGGTGGCTCACTCCAACCCAAAATGTGCCATCCCTAGTTCCCAAGAGACCCCATGCCTGCCTCCCTGGCTGCTCTCTGTCCTTCCTGCACACATCACTGTCCCACGCCGGCATGCTGCGGTTACTGACGTGCATTGTGCATGCATGCCCTGGTTATATATGAGTGAGTGGGTGCATTGCTGCTCCTGTGCTAGCACTGTTGCAGGGATTCTGCACATACACAGAACTATGCGCAGAAAAACAGGACCTCCGTGTATAGGGGTTGTACCTTCCTACCATCTTAGCGCCCAAAACACAGGACTGACTAGCTACAGTGTCTTATTCGTTCTCCTACAAAATCACGAAGCTACAAATGATTAGACAACCCAGAAGACAACACTTTTGACTGTCTCAGGAATCACGGTAGCAAGACATACCCTTTCGCTCACTCTCTCGTACTTGCCCACAATAAGGATTGTCAGAGCCACTATATAGTTCAAAATGTTTATTTTAACTCTTGTGCTCTATAATGCAGTATACAAGCCCCTACCAGCAGCAAAATGCATAAACTTAAAACAGTTAGCATTCTTACAATACCATAGACTATGAAGAGGGTGTCATCATATACAGACAGTGAAAAAAGGGCTATAAGGCCTAACCACCCTCCCCTGGTAATTTAAGGTTTATTATAAAAAGGAAGATGTCTGGGCTTTGTCAGAAGACCCCATACCTTAGAGCCCAGATGAAAGCTGTATATCATAGGAACAGCAGAGCTCTTCTCCAAGGAAAGGTTTCCGTCCAAGTGTGTGTAAAAAACAAGCATCCCCGTAATATCAAAGCACGAGTTTCCAGCAGTCCAGCTGTGTAGCATGTTTTGTCTAGGTGCTAGAGACTGACCAGAACAGAATAACAAGGAGCATGTTTATCGACCTTGCACATCATGTTCAGGCTAAACTCCAGGAGCAAGCAGAGAACGCAGAAAGCAGACCGTTCTCATGTGACAGACACAGTCTTGCAAAATAACGTTATGTAGTAACGTGCGCAAAAGCAGCATCATGGCAGCAGAGCTCGTGCTAACTTCGCAATGTCAAGAATGACCCTAACAGCCATATGACAGCAACCCAGAGCATCACTGGGGGCCCCACATGAGGCAGCTGCGGGGGTCCGATGTAGCGCCACCACCTGCATCCATCTTCCTGTGCAGCGCGTTGCCCTTTTCAGTGTAGATCACTGGGTAGAAGAGGCGGAGCTGATAGATGAGTGCAGGGAGCGGGGCGATCTGTATACGGGCCTTTGTTTACCCAGCAACAACAGCAATGCTCGAGTTTCCATGCTGGGCTAATTTCAAGTCATGTTTTACTAATGTCTGCTGTTTCATGTTAATTTGCAACGTGCTTTTCTTAAGGAAACTGAGCAAAACAACCAATCGGGAGCATTTTTTTGGTGCTCAGATACTACCTGACAATTTGTTTAGTGCTACATAATAAACTACATAAGGGCAATAATAGAAATTATGCCATGTCATGCAGAGGAATTCTACTGTTTATTATGCAACTCTTAATACCAAAACTTAAGACAAACTTAAGACAAAATCCTAACTTACGTTTAACTTAAGTTTAACTTAAGTTAGGATTTTGTCTTAATACCGAAACTTAAGACAAACGTAAGACAAAATCTTAACTTTACTACACTTAAATGCCTTTTGTGAATTCCAAAAATCGTAAAGTTAGGATTTTGTCTAAGATTACTTTTGTTAATCGGGCCCTGTATGATTAATTCTTTAATTTGCAGATCTGGCATGGCCCCTACACAATTTAAGGTATGTATTTGTACTCACAAACCTTGTGCCCAGGTCACCTGAGTGCATGATTTGGATGTTGCTTCTCAGCAGAGGATTAGACTCTGTTCTTCAATAGGGGTAAACCCAAGTGCTACTCCTTTTATAATGGTGCCTACATTACAAATTTTTGGAGACAATTCATTAATTGTGGCGGGAAGGGCATTTTTTCCTGCATTTCTCGAAGTGCTGGTGCCTCACACCCACTTGCGACATAGAGCTAACGAGTTTTCATTCTCTACACTTAGAGGATACACTGGAAGGAGTTCCCTTGAGTACAAACACTTTACTATAAGGCTTTTCCCACTTTGTACATTTGCTGTATGATGCAGCATGCATGCAAACTTGGCAAAAAGGAGAAATGAAAAAAGAGCATCAGGTGTGTGTTTCCTCTTAGTCTGGTATTGCTCTTAGAGTGGTCTGAATCTCCAGGACTCATTGACAGAGCTAAGGAGGCATGTTTCCTTTTGGAGTGGTCTTGTCATGCAGTGTGGGGACCGTGCTGATGAACCTCCAGTGCTTGTTTACAGAGCAGTGGGTGGGTGTTTTCTGTTAGCATGAGACTTTTCTTAGAGGCAGTGTGGGTGCCCTGCTGATGAACCTCCAGTGCTTGTTTACAGAGCAGTGGGTGGGTGTTTTCTGTTAGCATGAGACTTTTCTTAGAGTCAGTGTGGGGGCCCTGCTGATGAACCTCCAGTGCTTGTTTACAGAGCAGTGGGTGGGTGTTTTCTGTTAGCATGAGACTTTTCTTAGAGGCAGTGGGGGTGCCCTGCTGATGAACCTCCAGTGCTTGTTTACAGAGCAGTGGGTGGGTGTTTTCTGTTAGCATGAGACTTTTCTTAGAGGCAGTGTGGGGGCCCTGCTGATGAACCTCCAGTGCTTGTTTACAGAGCAGTGGGTGGGTGTTTTCTGTTAGCATGAGACTTTTCTTAGAGGCAGTGTGGGGGCCCTGCTGATGAACCTCCAGTGCTTGTTTACAGAGCACTGGGTGGGTGTTTTCTGTTAGCATGAGACTTTTCTTAGAGGCAGTGTGGGGGCCCTGCTGATGAACCTCCAGTGCTTGTTTACAGAGCACTGGGTGGGTGTTTTCTGTTAGCATGAGACTTTTCTTCGAGGCAGTGTGGGGGCCCTGCTGATGAACCCCCAGTGCTTGTTTACAGAGCAGTGGGTGGGTGTTTTCTGTTAGCATGAGACTTTTCTTCGAGGCAGTGTGGGTGCCCTGCTGATGAACCTCCAGTGCTTGTTTACAGAGCAGTGGGTGGGTGTTTTCTGTTAGCATTAGACTTTTCTTAGAGGCAGTGTGGGGGCCCTGCTGATGAACCTCCAGTGCTTGTTTACAGAGCAGTGGGTGGGTGTTTTCTGTTAGCATGAGACTTTTCTTAAAAGCAGTGTGGGGGCCCTGCTGATGAACCTCCAGTGCTTGTTTACAGAGCAGTGGGTGGGTGTTTTCTGTTAGCATGATACTTTTCTTAGAGGCAGTGTGGGGGCCCTGCTGATGAACCTCTAGTCCTTGATCACAGAGCAGTGGGTGGGTGTTTTCAGTTAGCATGAGAGTTTTCTTAGCGGCAGTGTGGGGGCCCTGCTGATAAACCTCTATTCCTTGATCACAGAGCAGTGGGTGGGTGTTTTCTGTTAGCATGAGACTTTTCTTAGAGGCAGTGTGGGGGCCCTGCTGATGAACCTCCAGTGCTTGTTTACAGAGCAGTGGGGGGGTGTTTCCTCTTAGTCTTGTGGGAGGGTGCTTTCTGTTAGCTGTGACTGCCCTTAGAGTGGTCTTGCCAGGCAGTGGGAGGGGCCACGCTGATGAACCTCCAGTGCTTGTTTACAGAGCAGTGGGGGGGTGTTTCCTTTTAGTCTTGTGGGAGGGTGCTTTCTGTTAGCTGTGACTGCCCTTAGAGTGGTCTTGCCAGGCAGTGGGAGGGGCCACGCTGATGAACCTCTAGTACTTGTTTAGAGAGTGTGTTTTTTCAGAGCCTGGTCTTGCTCCTAGAGTGGTTGTGGGTGGCCACACCCAAGAAAAGATACATCAGCAAGGGCAAAAGATGTCTCTGATATATCTGTGGTGTGGCGCAACGGCCATGGTGCATGGGTCCCTGAGTCCGAACCACGGGCTTCACGGTTCGATCCCCGGCTCCGGCGGCAGGGGTCAGCCCAGCACCATGTGACTCTGAGCAATAGCTCGCTTAATCTTCCCGACGGCCCCAGCGCCGCGACACCTCTCCGGAGGGAGCTGTGCGCTTTACAAATGCTGGCATTTCCATCTGTGTTAATGCCTGCAGCTCTGAAACACAGGGCAGTTATTGTCTGTATTTTTGAACCGTAGATAAATGAATCATGCGCCCACACTTCATCAGATATTACAATTGTTCCTCCTTAACTGCTCACCTTGTGTGGTATTTCTTCACAGCACAGGCCACGGGCACACACATGCGGCCTCCAAAGCTTCAGACCTTCAGCTGCCTCCTAAAATGCTGAGATATTATTGCGAGAATTGCCTGTGCTGTGAATAAATACAACATACGGTGCAGCAGTTAAGGAGGCACCATCGGAATATCTGATGAAGTCTGTATCCACTGGAGCCGCGTATTCATTTTCGAATTAGAGACATTAAAGGAGGTTCCTTCCAGACTGTGAGAGTGATTTTGTACACCCTGGAGACGTGTTTTCATTGGAAGACTGATGTATTGATGAGGAGGTTATTGGAAGTGGAGTTTCTTTATGAGACCCCGCCCCTTGGTTTATCAGAAATCCAAGATGCTACATCGATTTCGACCACTGACCCAGTCCTGAGGCGGAAGCCGGGAGCTGGAGGTACTCTCATCAAACACTGGCAAAATCTAATTTTTAAAACATTGTGTGGTGTCACTCTATTACCTGCTTTGTAAATCGCTTTTTATTCTTTTTATTCATTGCCAACGACCTCTTGTTGTACTCAGCGGTGCATACGCTGTTGTAAATCTCCTTATTGACAAAGCGGCCGCCATCAGAGCAGGCGCGCTCGCCGGACACGCCCACTAGAGGCCACGACCTCCCCGCCTACAAATGTGCATACACAGGAAGCGCAGAGGACGAGCGCAGCGGGAGCGCCGTTTGCGCGCCGAAAGCGCACCTAAGGCAAGCCCGTCTGCGCCCGTCCCCGCCAAGATCGCGCCAGGCGCAGGAACCCCTGCCCAAAATCCTCTAACCATCAGGTACGCTCCCCACGACCTCCTCAAACTCCGAGGCATATCTGACTGCCCCTGCAAGCTTGATCTTGCTAAAGTATTCGGCTCCACCAGCTGTAACAATTGTCAATGGACTCTCAACTTCGCCACCAAACAGCCAACCTCCCCCATTAGTCCGCACTTTACAGGCGGCCTGGTAAATGCTAGGTCACTGTGTAAACATAGTCAGGATATTCACGACCTCATCATCGACCTTGACCTAGACTGTCTCTTTATCACAGAGACCTGGATGACTGAAGACTGTAACCCTGACATAGCCATAGCCCTCCCCCCTGGCTATTCCTTTCACAGACAGGATAGACAGAAAGGTAGAGGAGGAGGTGTTGCTTTCATCTTGAGGAACTCCTTTAGCTGCCACACCTTCTGCCTCGACCCTCTTACTGATACAGAGGGGCTAGGTTTCTCCATTAAACTTAGTCAAACCCTATCCTTCTCCGGGGGCCTGATCTACCGCCCACCCGGCAACGCAACGAAGTTCCTTGACTCCCTTCATGAAGCCCTCGGACACTTCTTACTCCGCTACCCCTATTTCACCCTCCTGGGCGACTTTAACCTACATCTCGAAAAATCTTTCGACCCCCTGACCAGAAATTTTCTGCAGACATTGGATATCTTCAATCTGCAACAAAGTGTCAAATTGCCTACTCATTCTCTTGGTCACACCTTGGATGGTGTTTGTTCCAATTTCCCGTTTATCACCACCTTGTCCCCCACCCCCCAAATCTGGACTGACCACTGTTTGATCCCTTTTCACATCTCAAGCGTTCCTCCGCCTATCTGCAAAAAACGCTCTCGCCAACCCATTCAATCCATTAATTGGAAAACCGTCGAGAAAAGTTTCAGTTCCCATCCCTTCTCCCCCACCACTGCCCCCTCCTCCTCTGGCAACATTGATACTGACGCCGTATGCCTTAATAACTGGCTCTCGCACGAAATCTCAAAACGATGCCCTCCGAACAACAAGGACAATACCCTAAAGAAATCGAAAATTAAAGCTCCCTGGTACACGCCTGATCTAACAGCCGCACACCTACTCTGTAGGAAAGCGGAACGCAAATGGCGCAGATCCTACAACAATGACGATCGTAACTACTACATCCAACAGAGAAAAAATTATCTCTCAACAATCAAATCAGCAAAAAGAACCTACTATGTAAATGCCATCAAAGAGGCCAGTCAAAAGCAAAAAACTCTCTTTTCCATAGTAAAATCTTTCACCAAACCTAAAGCTCTTCAACCAGAAATCCCCCCATCCCAAGAGCTGTGTGATAAGATTTCTGAATACTTCGATGACAAAATCTCCTCCATTCATAAAAACTTCCCACCTCCCCCCCCCTGTGCACTCAATCTTGGATCCAAACCACCCCCCTCCAACTGCCAACAGTCTCAACCACTTCACCCCAGTGACCTTGACTCAGACCAGAGAAGCGATCCTTTCATGCAAATCTGGCTCCCCTTCCGACCCTTGTCCCCCCAAGATCCTTCACATCATCATTAATGAAGTCAATCCTATCATTAACAAAATAGTCAACCTTTCCCTCAAAACTGGTTCTGTTCCCCTCTCTTGGAAAAAAGGAGTGGTTAAACCCCTCATGAAAAAGGCAAACAAACCCCCCTCCGACCTAACTAACCTCCGTCCCATCACCCTGTTACCTGCACTAGGCAAAATAACTGAACAGCTAGTCCACAAGGAGCTCAAGTCCTTCCTTGACACCCATAATCTCCTTCACCCCCAACAATCTGGTTTCCGGCCTAAACATTCTACCGAAACCGCCCTGATCGAGCTGACCGATACCATCAAAATCCTCCAAGATCAAAGGAAGAAGGCCATCCTGATCCTTCTTGACCTCACGGCAGCATTCGATACCATTTCCCACTCCATTCTGCTCAATAGACTCAAGGACATCGGTGTTACAAATTCTGCCCTAGCCTGGATAAGTTCCTTCCTCTCCGACAGGTTTCAAACTGTCACACTCGGTCCCTTCCATTCGAAAGAAAAAAAGGTCTTTTGCGGAGTTCCCCTGGGCTCTATTCTGAGTCCCCTTCTTTTTAATATATATCTCATCCCTCTGCTTACCCTTGTTGAATCGTTCGGCATAACTGTCACGTCTTATGCCGACGATACCCAACTTGTCATCCCCATCGACGACAATTCAAACACGGCCGAACTCAACCTTAAGCACTGTCTCACTGCGGTCTTTCAATGGATGGATGCCAACCACCTCCGATGCAACTCGAATAAAACCGAGATCCTGCCCATTGGTAAGAACGCTTCCTTCTGCCCCGCCTTGTGGTGGCCTGATAATTCCGCTGCCCCCCCTCAGACAGTTTCATCAGCCAGAAACCTCGGAGTTATTTTTGACTCCGATCTCTCTTTCGATACCCACGCCACGACCGTAGCAGGTAAATGCTTCGGCATCATAAAGTCCCTGAGAAAGTTCTTTGACTTCCTCCCGCTCGACTCCAGAAAGACCATCGCGGTAGCCCTCATCCTCTCTCGAGTGGACTACTGCAACGGCCTCCTGGCAGGGACCAAAAAGTCCACCCGGTTGAAACTTCAAAGCGTCCTGCACACTGCTGCGCGTCTTGTCCTTAAACTCCCACGCAAATCCTCAATCTCCTCTGCTCTGAAAGCCTTACATTGGCTCCCCTTGCATAAAAGAATACTTTTTAAAATTCTCATTGTAGCTTTCCGAGCTTTCAACAAATCCGGTCCTGCATATCTGTCAAGCCGCTTTCCCCACTACACACCAGGCCGCTCCCTTAGATCCTCGCAAGAAAACCTCATGACCCCCTCCAAATTCAATCTGAAGTCCAAAGGCAGTAAAACACTTAGTACCCTGGCTATCAGAGCCTGGAACAGCATGCCAAGGCATCTCAGACTTCAGACGCTTGAAAAGCCGTTTAGGAAACACCTCAAAACGTGGATTTTTAATCTCTCTGATGACTGGACTAAAGCAGACATCTAGCCCCCCACTACCTTCCTTGTGACTCGGTCTTTTGGTTTGTCAGCGCCATGATGCTCCCTCCGGAGCGAACGTTCGCGCTCTATAAATACCCATCCAAATATCCAAATATCCAGTTGCACACACTGTGTTTAGTCCTGATGAAGACCCCAGCTTGGCAAATCAAGTTCTTGCATGATAAGGAGGGGTCGAAACATCGACGTAGATGAAAAACGAAACATCATAGTTAGAGTTGAGTAGCCGACTGTGGAATTCAGCTGTGATATTTGACACGTGACTGCCATATAGGAACAGGATGTTATAAGAATTACTCATTTTGAAATGTGATTATTATTGTTGTGTTTTATAATGTGGTGTGATTTATATATGTAATCACGTACACACTGTAAATGTTTGTAATGTGCTGTGATGTATACAAATCATCATACCACATCATTGTTTTTGTATTTCATTGTCGAAATATGTTTGTGTTTATGTGTGTGTAGATACTATTGTTCGATTGGCTTTTGTATGATTATTTGAAGTAATTGGGAGACTTTCTGAAAATATCTTTTCTATCATTAACAATGGCTCTGCTTAAAATGATTGTGCTGCTGAAATGTTTATACCTCTTTACACATTCCAATCCCCTCACCGAATATCTTCTTTCTAACACTAGCTCTCATCTGATTGGACTGGCATGGGGGGGTGCGCGGCAGGTTTTGACAGGGAGGCTTCAGCACCCCAGATCGTCAGTTGTATTACTTGGGTGCCCAGGGCAGTCACGCGTCTGCCGGGTATCCCCCCAATGCTAGAAGAACTTACCTACGGGGTGGGGTTTGGGGAGATGTTGGGGGCTGCAGGTAGCCTCAGGGGTGGGGTTTGGGGAGATGTTGGGGGCTGCAGGAAGCCTCCGGGGTGGGGTTTGGGGAGATGCTGGGGGCTGCAGGAAGCCTCTGGGGTGGGGTTTGGGGAGATGTCAGGGGCTGCAGGAAGCCTCCAGGGTGGAGTTTTGGGAGATGTTGGGGGCTGCAGGAAGCCTCCGGGGTGGGGTTTGGGGAGATGTCAGGGGGCTGCAAGAAGACTCCGGGGTGGGGTTTGGGGAGATGTTGGGGGCTGCAGGAAGCCTCCGGGGTGGGGTTTGGGGAGATGTTGGGGGATGCAGAAAGCCTCCGGGGTGGGGTTTGGGGAGATGTTGGGGACTGCAGGAAGCCTCCGGGGTGGGGTTTGGGGAGATGTCGGGGGCTGCAGGAAGCCTCCGGGGTGGGGTTTGGGAAGATGTTGGGGGCTGCAGGAAGCCTCCGGGGTGGGGTTTGGGGAGATGTTGGGGGATGCAGAAAGCCTCCGGGGTGGGGTTTGGGGAAATGTTGGGGACTGCAGGAAGCCTCCGGGGTGGGGTTTGGGGAGATGTCGGGGGCTGCAGGAAGCCTCCGGGGTGGGGTTAGGGAAGATGTTGGGGGCTGCAGGAAGCCTCCGGGGTGGAGTTTGGGGAGATGTTGGGGGCTGCAGGAAGCCTCCGGGGTGGAGTTTGGGGAGATGCTGGGGGCTTCAGGAAGTCTCCGGGGTGGGGTTTGGGGAGATGTTGGGGCTGCAGGAAGCCTCCTGGGTGGAGTTTGGGGAGATGCTGGGGGTTGCAGGAAGCCTCCGGGGTGGAGTTTGGAGAGATGGTGGGGGCTGCAGGAAGCCTCCGGGGTGGGGTTTGGTGAGATGCTGGGGGCTGCAGGAAGCCTCCGGGGTGGGGTTTGGGGAGATGCTGGGGGCTGCAGGAAGCCTCCGGGGTGGGGATTGGGGAGATGTTGGGGGCTGCAGGAAGCCTCCGGGGTGGGGTTTGATGAGATGTCGGGGGCTGCAGGAAGCCTCTGGGGTGGAGTTTGGGGAGATGTTGGGGGCTGCAGGAAGCCGCCGGGGTGGAGTTTGGGGAGATGTTGGGGGCTGCAGGAAGCCTCCGGGGTGGAGTTTGGGGTGATGCTGGGGGCTGCAGGAAGCCTCCGGGGTGGGGTTTGGGGAGATGTTGAGGGCTGCAAGAAGCCTCCGGGGTGGGGTTTGGGGAGTGGGGTTTGGGGAGATGTTGGGGGCTGCAGGAAGCCTCCGGGTGGGGTTTGGGGAGATGTTGGAGGCTGCAGGTAGCCTCCGGGGTGGGGTTTAGGGAGATGTTGGGGTCTGCAGGAAGCCTCCGGGGTGGGGTTTGGGGAGATGTTGGGGGCTGCAGGAAGCCTCCGGGTGGAGTTTGGGGAGATGTTGGGGGCTGCAGGAAGCCTCTGGGGTGGGGTTTGGGGAGATGTTGGGGGCTGCAGGAAGCCTCCGGGGTGAGGTTTGGTGAGATGTTGGGGGCTGCAGGAAGCCTCCGGGGTGGAGTTTGGTGAGATGTTGGGGGCTGCAGGAAGCCTCCGGGGTGGGGTTTGGGGAGATGTTGGGGGCTGCAGGAAGCCTCCGGGCGGGGTTTGGGGAGATGTTGGGGGCTGCCGGAAGCCTCCGGGGTGGAGTTTGGGGAGATGTTGGGGGCTGCAGGAAGCCTCCGGGGTGGAGTTTGGGGAGATGTTGGGGGCTGCAGGAAGCCTCCGGGGTGGAGTTAGGGGAGATGTTGGGGGCTGCAGGAAGCCTCCAGGGTGGGGTTTGGGGAGATGTTGGGGGCTGCAGGAAGCCTCCGGGTTGGAGTTTGGTGAGATGTTGGGAGCTGCAGGAAGCCTCCGGTGGAGTTTGGTGAGATGTTGGGGGCAGCAGGAAGCCTCCGGGGTGGGGTTTGGGGAGATGTTGGGGGCTGCAGGAAGCCTCCGGGTGGGGTTTGGGGAGATATTGGGGGCTGCAGGAAGCCTCCGGGGTGGAGTTTGGGGAGATGTTGGGGGCTGCAGGAAGCCTCTGGGGTGGGGTTTGGGGAGATGTTGGGGGTTGCAGGAAGCCTCTGGGGTGGGGTTTGGGGAGATGTTGGGGGTTGCAGGAAGCCTCCGGGGTGGGGTTTGGGGAGATGTTGGAGGCTGCAGGAAGCCTCCGGGGTGGGGTTTGGGGAGATGTTGGGGGCTGCAGGAAGCCTCCGGGGTGGGGTTTGGGGAGATGTTGGGGATGCAGGAAGCCTCCGGGGTGTGGTTTGGTGAGATCTTGGAGGCTGCAGGAAGCCTCCGGGGTGGGGTTTGGGGAGATGTTGGGGGCTGCAGGAAGCCTCCGGGTGGAGTTTGGGAAGATGTTGGGGGCTGCAGAAAGCCTCTGGGGTGGAGTTTGGGGAGATGTTGGGGGCTGCAGGAAGCCTCTGGGGTGGGGTTTGGGGAGATGTTGGGGGCTGCAGGAAGCCTCCGGGCGGGGTTTGGGGAGATGTTGGGGGCTGCAGGAAGCCTCTGGGGTGGAGTTTGGGGAGATGTTGGGGGCTGCAGGAAGCCTCCGGGGTGGAGTTTGGGGAGATGTTGGGGGCTGCGGGAAGCCTCCGGGGTGGGGTTTCGGGAGATGTTGGGGGCTGCAGGAAGCCTCCGGGGTGGAGTTAGGGGAGATGTTGGGGGCTGCAGGAAGCCTCCAGGGTGGGGTTTGGGGAGATGTTGGGGGCTGCAGGAAGCCTCCGGGTTGGAGTTTGGTGAAATGTTGGGAGCTGCAGGAAGCCTCCGGGGTGGAGTTTGGTGAGATGTTGGGGGCAGCAGGAAGCCTCCGGGGTGGGGTTTGGGGAGATGTTGGGGGCTGCAGGAAGCCTCCGGGTGGGGTTTGGGGAGATATTGGGGGCTGCAGGAAGCCTCCGGGGTGGAGTTTGGGGAGATGTTGGGGGCTGCAGGAAGCCTCTGGGGTGGGGTTTGGGGAGATGTTGGGGGTTGCAGGAAGCCTCTGGGGTGGGGTTTGGGGAGATGTTGGGGGCTGCAGGAAGCCTCCGGGGTGGGGTTTGGGGAGATGTTGGAGGCTGCAGGAAGCCTCCGGGGTGGGGTTTGGGGAGATGTTGGGGGCTGCAGGAAGCCTCCGGGGTGGGGTTTGGGGAGATGTTGGGGGCTGCAGGAAGCCTCCGGGGTGGGGTTTGGTGAGATGTTGGAGGCTGCAGGAAGCCTCCGGGGTGGGGTTTGGGGAGATGTTGGGGGCTGCAGGAAGCCTCCGGGTGGAGTTTGGGAAGATGTTGTGGGCTGCAGAAAGCCTCTGGGGTGGAGTTTGGGGAGATGTTGGGGGCTGCAGGAAGCCTCTGGGGTGGGGTTTGGGGAGATGTTGGGGGCTGTAGGAAGCCTCCGGGGTGGGGTTTGGGGAGATGTTGGGGGCTGCAGGATACCTCCGGGATGGGGTTTGGGGAGATGCTGGGACTTGGGACAGCTGCAGGAAGCCTCCGGGGTGGGGTTTGGGAAGATGTTGGGGGCTGCAGGAAGCCTCCGGGGTGGGGTTTGGGGAGATGTTGGGGGCTGTAGGAAGCCTCCGGGGTGGGGTTCGGGGCGATGTTGGGGGCTGCAGGAAGCCTCCGGGGAGGGGTTTGGGGAGATGTTGGGGGCTGCAGGAAGCCTCTGGGGTGGAGTTTGGGGAGTTGTTGGGGTTGCTGGAAGCCTCCGGGGTGGGGTTTGGAGAGATGCTGGGGGCTGCAGGAAGCCTCCGGGTGGGGTTTGGAAAGATGTTGGGGGCTGCAGGAAGCCTCCGGGTTGGGGTTTGGGGAGATGCTGGGGCGTGCAGGAAGCCTCAGGGGTGGGGTTTGGGGAGATGTTGGGGGCTGCAGGAAGCCTCCGGGGTGGAGTTTGGGGAGATGTTGGAGGCTGCAGGAAGCCTCCGGGGTGGGGTTTGGGGAGATGCTGGGGGGTGCAGGAAGCCTCAGGGGTGGGGTTTGGGGAGATGTTGGGGGCTGCAGGAAGCCTCGGGGGTGGAGTTTAGGGAGATGTTGGGGGCTGCAGGAAGCCTCCGGGGTGGAGTTTGGGGCGATGTTGGGGGCTGCGGGAAGCCTCCGGGGTGAGGTTTGGGGAGATGTTGGGGGCTGCAGGAAGCCTCCGGGGTGGGGTTTGGGGAGATGTTGGGGGCTGCAGGAAGCCTCCGGGGTGGGGTTTGGTGAGATGCTGGTGGCTACAGGAAGCCTCCGGGGTTGGGTTTGGGGAGATGTTGGGGGCTGCAGGAAGCCTCCAGGGTGGGGTTTGGGGTGATGTTGGGGGCTGCAGGAAGCCTCCGGGGTGGGGTTTGGGGAGATGTAGGGGGCTGCAGGAAGCCTCCGGGGTGGAGTTTGGGGAGATGTTGGGGGCTGCGGGAAGCCTCCGGGGTGGGGTTTCGGGAGATGTTGGGGGCTGCAGGAAGCCTCCGGGGTGGGGTTTGGGGAGATGTTGGGGGCTGCAAGAAGCCTCCGGGGTGGGGTCTGGTGAGATGCTGGAGGCTGCAGGAAGCCTCCGGGGTGGGGTTTGGGGAGATGTTGGGGGCTGCAGGAAGCCTCCGGGTTGGGGTTTGGGGAGATGCTGGGGCATGCAGGAAACCTCAGGGGTGGGGTTTGGGGAGATGTTGGGGGCTGCAGGAAGCCTCCGGGGTGGAGTTTGGGGAGATGTTGGAGGCTGCAGGAAGCCTCCGGGGTGGGGTTTGGGGAGATGCTGGGGGGTGCAGGAAGTCTCAGGGGTGGGGTTTGGGGAGATGTTGGGGGCTGCAGGAAGCCTCGGGGTGGAGTTTAGGGAGATGTTGGGGGCTGCAGGAAGCCTCCGGGGTGGAGTTTGGGGCGATGTTGGGGGCTGCGGGAAGCCTCCGGGGTGAGGTTTGGGGAGATGTTGGGGGCTGCAGGAAGCCTCCGGGGTGGGGTTTGGGGAGATGTTGGGGGCTGCAGGAAGCCTCCGGGGTGGGGTTTGGTGAGATGCTGGGGGCTGCAGGAAGCCTCCGGGGTTGGGCTTGGGCAGATGTTGGGGGCTGCAGGAAGCCTCCAGGGTGGGGTTTGGGGAGATGTTGGGGGCTGCAGGAAGCCTCCGGGATGGGGTTTGGGGAGATGTAGGGGGCTGCAGGAAGCCTCCGGGGTGGGGTTTGGGGAGATGTTGGGGGCTGCAGGAAGCCTCCGGGGTGGGGTTTGGGGAGATGTTGGGGGCTGCAGGAAGCCTCGGGGGTGGGGTCTGGTGAGATGCTGGAGGCTGCAGGAAGCCTCCGGGGTGGGGTTTGGGGAGATGTTGAGGGCTGCAGGAAGCCTCCGGGTGGGGTTTGGGGAGATGTTGGGGGCTGCAGGAAGCCTCCGGGGTGGGGTTTGGGGAGATGCTGGGGGCTGCAGGAAGCCTCCGGGGTGGGGTTTGGGGAGATGTTGGGGGCTGCAGGAAGCCTCCAGGGTGGGGTTTGGGGAGATGTTGGGGGCTGCAGGAAGCCTCCGGGATGGGGTTTGGGGAGATGTAGGGGGCTGCAGGAAGCCTCCGGGGTGGGGTTTGGGGAGATGTTGGGGGCTGCAGGAAGCCTCCGGGGTGGGGTTTGGGGAGATGTTGGGGGCTGCAGGAAGCCTCGGGGGTGGGGTCTGGTGAGATGCTGGAGGCTGCAGGAAGCCTCCGGGGTGGGGTTTGGGGAGATGTTGGGGGCTGCGGGAAGCCTCCGGGGTGGGGTTTGGGGAGATGTTGAGGGCTGCAGGAAGCCTCCGGGTGGGGTTTGGGGAGATGTTGGGGGCTGCAGGAAGCCTCCGGGGTGGGGTTTGGGGAGATGCTGGGGGCTGCAGGAAGCCTCCGGGGTGGGGTTTGGGGAGATGTTGGGGGCTGCAGGAAGCCTCCGGGGTGGAGTTTGGGGCGATGTTGGGGGCTGCGGGAAGCCTCCGGGGTGAGGTTTGGGGAGATGTTGGGGGCTGCAGGAAGCCTCCGGGGTGGGGTTTGGGGAGATGTTGGGGGCTGCAGGAAGCCTCCGGGGTGGGGTTTGGTGAGATGCTGGGGGCTGCAGGAAGCCTCCGGGGTTGGGCTTGGGCAGATGTTGGGGGCTGCAGGAAGCCTCCAGGGTGGGGTTTGGGGAGATGTTGGGGGCTGCAGGAAGCCTCCGGGATGGGGTTTGGGGAGATGTAGGGGGCTGCAGGAAGCCTCCGGGGTGGGGTTTGGGGAGATGTTGGGGGCTGCAGGAAGCCTCCGGGGTGGGGTTTGGGGAGATGTTGGGGGCTGCAGGAAGCCTCGGGGGTGGGGTCTGGTGAGATGCTGGAGGCTGCAGGAAGCCTCCGGGGTGGGGTTTGGGGAGATGTTGAGGGCTGCAGGAAGCCTCCGGGTGGGGTTTGGGGAGATGTTGGGGGCTGCAGGAAGCCTCCGGGGTGGGGTTTGGGGAGATGCTGGGGGCTGCAGGAAGCCTCCGGGGTGGGGTTTGGGGAGATGTTGGGGGCTGCAGGAAGCCTCCAGGGTGGGGTTTGGGGAGATGTTGGGGGCTGCAGGAAGCCTCCGGGATGGGGTTTGGGGAGATGTAGGGGGCTGCAGGAAGCCTCCGGGGTGGGGTTTGGGGAGATGTTGGGGGCTGCAGGAAGCCTCCGGGGTGGGGTTTGGGGAGATGTTGGGGGCTGCAGGAAGCCTCGGGGGTGGGGTCTGGTGAGATGCTGGAGGCTGCAGGAAGCCTCCGGGGTGGGGTTTGGGGAGATGTTGGGGGCTGCGGGAAGCCTCCGGGGTGGGGTTTGGGGAGATGTTGAGGGCTGCAGGAAGCCTCCGGGTGGGGTTTGGGGAGATGTTGGGGGCTGCAGGAAGCCTCCGGGGTGGGGTTTGGGGAGATGCTGGGGGCTGCAGGAAGCCTCCGGGGTGGGGTTTGGGGAGATGTTGGGGGCTGCAGGAAGCCTCCGGTGGGGTTTGGTATTCTTTTGTGATGACAGGAGACACTGAGCAATGTTTTTGATTACGTGTGTTTCCTTTTTTCTTTGTCCTCTTTCCATTTCCAAATTAGACTATTTTCACGCTATGAAACTGTGACAATGAGCTCCCATGTTTTTTTGATATCGTATGTTGCAAAATGGTAAATAATGTTCTAAAAATAAAAAAGAACGGGAGAAGTATGACCGTCAAATGTGGTAAAAAGGCACAGTTAACAAGCTAGTCAACACTTTCTTGGTTTGGTGGGTGAGGGTGAAAGAGAAGTTCAAAGTGTCCTAGATGGGCACGACCTTTAAACGCAGTTATACTAAGGTTGAAATGCATTTTTCAGTTGACAGGGTGACAAAAAGAATACCGTGTGGGGAGCATTTTCTGGTGGCAGCAAAAAGTCTTAGAAGAACAAAATGATCCCCACAAGAGCCCCCAGCTGTCTAGCTGACAAGCTCGCCATCTCCCCAAAAAACACAATGAGCAACAGGCAACATGCCTCCTCCATTACGCACCCAGGCACTGGAACAATATCCCCTTATATATATTAATACTGTCAAGCCCTGCTCCTATTCAGGAAAGAGCTTAAAAGATCCGGGGCCTGAGTCACAAAAGTAAGTTACACTTTTGAGTAAATTTACACTATTGTGTAAGTTTACTACTTTTAAGAATTCACAAACTATGTACATAGGACCTCATTTATGAGAAATGACGCATCGCTGCTTGAAAGCAGCGATGCGTCACGTCTCAGTGCGCACTCCTTGCGACATTCCTGATGCGTCATATTTAATGTATGACGCATAATGTCGCAAGGAGTTACAGATACGTCAGTATTTCTGACGTATCTGTAAGCGCAAAAGTGACGCATTGCTGGAGTGTGTCACAAAAGTGACGCAACTCCAGCAATGCGTCTTTTCACATGGGGCAAGCCCATGTGAAAGGGCCTGCGTCAGTCTTACGCCTGCTGTGAGGCAAGCCCAATATTTTGAGGCAACGGCGTCCTAAAAGTGACGCAGTAAAATCTCATAGATTTCACTGCGTCACTTCTACGACCCTTCCTTGCGTCAATACGGCCCCCTTGCATACATTATACCTGCGCAGGTATAATTTGGCGCAGGGGTTTACAAATGATGCATCTACCTAGATGCGTCACTTTGTAAATATGGCGCAACAAGGCGCATTTTGTACACCACTGGTGCGTCACAAAAAGTGACGCACCGGCGGCGTAAAAGGGACGCACAGCCTCATAAATGAGGCCCATAGTTTTACAACTCGGCACTCCCTATACGCATGCGTACAAAGTTCTCTCACCTGAAGACTCCGCAGTCAGGACTTTATCGACAAATGGTTTTTGTTTGGCTCGAGGCATTTAGAATGCGATGGACCCGGCGTCAGTGACGGGGACCCCGTTTCTTCAGGGTTTATATCAATCGAGTTCCTGTACAGCATTTCTCCTGGCAAGAATATTTTCCCGAGAGGCTTTGACTTTGCATCACATGAGTGTAATACAGCCCCTTGAGGACCCTTTGGCCACTTTGGGCCCGGTGGCAGTGGGACTGGTCCCTGCCAGCAGTTTTGTCTGAGAGAATTGTCGTTCTACTCAGTGATACTGTTCCCCCAGTCCTGATGAGGCCAATAGAAATGACTGGCTGAAACGCGACTGCGCCTCCGTCGACATTTGCAAAGGAGTCCCATCATTTGGAATTGCAGGAACGAAGGAAAGCACCCTGTTAAATATTTTTTTAGAGGTGTCATCTCTCAGGCGCAATAGGGACTACATTAAAGTGTACTACACTGAATTAAGAGTTTACACTCTGATTGCTTCTCTCTCAGTGGGGAACTACTTATCGATTTATTTGTTTATGATATTTTTATGTTTTTTGTATATGTTGTATATATTCTATATATGTAGTGTATCATATCTATGAGTGTGATTTATATGTTTTTTGTAATGAATTGTACATGGTGTATATATGAAGCTGATATATGTATCAGTTTGTTGTGATTATATTGTGTTTTGCCCCGTCACCTGACACATTCACAAGTTATAACAGTGGACATTCATTTGCCACAAATAAGAATTAGTGCAAGCAGGGTCATTAGCTGTACTCTGTTTGAAAAGAAATGTTTTGATTGATCCCTTTATACCCCTTTTTCTTTGACTCTACATCGCGGATGTCCTTTGCCAGGTATAAGAGGGTAACTGGGGCATGACCCCTGTGAGAAGGTGGCCTGATATGCAGTGCTCACTATTCTAGTGAACACTATGTATCAGTCCAGCAACCCTTATTGATGATTGGTTGTAAGTCAACCTTATAGACCAGCTATCCTAGTAGCGTGGATACGAGCAGTCTAAGGCTAAAGACTCGAGAGGGCGTGTTAAGCCAGCTGTTATACCAGACATATACCCCTTGAACACCAAGTAAAAGGACACCACACAAGTGTTATGAAAATAAACAGTGTATTTATTAAAACCACAACAGCCCTGTACTCTTTATGAGGACAGGGTACTAAGCACAAAACAAAACTCTTACGAAAATACTTAAGTTAGCACAGTATATACAAATGCCCGAGGGGCACGGAAAACCATATCCTCTGAAAGTGGAATGCGAAATTACTAGCAGGTAAGTACAGTACTAATAGGCTTTGGAATCGCTAGGTCTTGACTATAGAATCTTCAGATTACTTCTAGGAGGCCTAGGGGACTCGGGTGCAGAGTGTGCACTCTCACGCGGGATGCGGGACAAAGTCTATGGTAGCTAGATTTCACAGAGTTAGTGTTCTCGGGCGAACCCGACCTGGTAGGAGGAAAACGAAAGTGGATTCTGACCCTTGGATAGTGAGGCTATGCTGGGGCACCGAAATGCCGAAGTTACCTAGCCCAGGGGCTGCAGCTGCATATGTCTCAAAAGACGTCGGGAATCCTCGTAGACGGACCAGGAGCCTGGAAGAAAGATGCTGGCAGGCGACCAGTGAAGAGAGTTCGAAGTGATCCAAGCCTGGATCTTGAAGATAGATGACACCTGAAAGCAGAGGGGACCAAGTTCGAGACTACCAGCCAGTAGTCAGGTGGCACCAGGAGGGCACCGGATGGTAGTCACCTCGACTAGGTGAGTGGGTGACGCTGCGCTCTGCAGATCTCACGGACCAGGAGGCGTTGTCGGCGACCAGGATGGAGGAGCGAGCTGTCCCACGATTGATGAAGCTGTCGGCGTCGCTGGACCCAGGATTGGGCAACAAAGCCTTGGCAAATTCAAGCCCACGCGGTGGACTCAAAATGGCGTCTGGAGTGGACCAGGAGGGTCCGGGGTGCTTCTCTGTTGCAAGGAAGCAAGGGCCAGTCTGGAGCAACCAGACCAGCAGCAGTGATGTCGTTGGGCGTCGTGAGGATGGCCACAAGCCAGCCGGCTAGTAGCCACACAACGCAGTGAGCAGGCAAAAGCAGAAGGGCCCCACGCAGATCGTGGAGATGCTGGAGGGCTGATCTTCGGTGCTGGAGCTGCTCAGGGTGGGGGCTTCTCGGACCCCAAAGCACTCACCAGTGGAGCACACGGTGGGCTTGTTGCAAAGAAGTCGTGCAGTCTTGGCGATCGTCGGTCCCTCGAGGTCTCGTCGCACTCACGGTTCTCAGCTTGGCTGTAGAGGTGAGTAGAGGTCATAGGTGCCAGGGAAGCCGGGTCTCGTCGAGCTGTGTCATCGGATTCCTGAGGAAGGACTTGCAGCAGACCGCAGTGTTCTTAGGATGGTGCCTGCGGATGCAGGGTGACTACTCCTTAGCCACAAGGGAGAATCTTGAAGAAGAAATCTTGATGTCCTTTCGCAGAAAGTCGTGTCTTGATTCCAAAGATGATCTAATTTGAACAGGGGGCCCGCTCCTATCTTTATACTAAAAAAGGGGGCTGACCCGGTGACTAGGTCCTGCCTATGGGTGGGACTAGGAGGGGGGTGGTTACACCCCTCTCCCATGCCGGACTTCCCCCAGGCCAGGGGCTGGTGTGCCCCTGGAACTGGTTCTGACCGGCCTATGCGTAGGGTGCCACTCAGCAGTCACCTTCCTGTAAAGCCCTGCCTACCAAGGATACACAAAACCCTGTCTGGGACGGTGCTAGCACCGCCCTCGACAGGAAACCCTTTGTCCAGGCTCCCCTAGCTGGAAGGACTCCCAGCTGCAGGGGGTCAGACTCGTGTCTGTGGTGGCAGCATCCATTTTGTGGAGCTGAGACTTCGTTTAACTTTAACCGGGGTTCACAGTTACATACATGTCGTGTCCCTCTAGAAGGGTGGCATGCTAACCCCGTCGCCAGAATTGGCGAGGGGTTAGTATTCCAATTCGTATGACACCTTACTCGACATGTTTTGATAAAGCCATACCAAAGATAGCATTTAACCGCGAGGATTATAATGCACTTAAGAGTATATGGTATGCGATATCATGGAACAGCTATTAGGACTTGGTTCCGCAAGCTGCAGACAGGCTCAGCTCATGCCAGAGCACCATCTCACACGATTCCAAGCACTCTGCCTTCAGGATTGTGAAGGCCTGCCATAGGAGTGACTGATAGGAATCTGTGTGTCCATTTTAGGGTTAGATATAGGTATACTATATCTACAGCAAAGGGTGATTACACGACTTTGCCCCAGCTGTCATGCAGCCAGTTGTGTCAAATTTAGGAGGCCAGCCAGGGGTGGCATAATACATGCTTCAGCCCCTGGTAGGCCCTGGGTACACCTATGCCCTGAGTTACAGGGTCTGATAAGGTGGCCCAGTACCAATTGGTAAATGCACCTAGGGTACACGTTGTAATTTAGAGAGAGAACAGCCAGGCTGTGGGTCTGATTGGCAGGCCCACAGCCAGAGAAAGTCGTAAACCAGTGAAACAAAAGCAAAAAATCTGGGTGATCATAGGATTGCAGACCCTACTCTCCTACATGACCCCCCCCCCCAAAACTTTGGGACAATAAGCTAACCTTGACCAGGTGAGTCTTCTTGTTCTAAGTGGAAATATCTGGAGAGCCGATCGGCATTGCCATGATCAGTACCAGGTCTATGTTCCACTGTAAAGTCCATCCCCTGTAGGGAAATGGACCACCTAAGCAGTTTGGGGTTTTCACCCTTCATCTGATTTAGCCACAAGAGGGGCTTATGGTCGGTCTGAATCTTGAAGTGAGTGCCAAACAAGTATGGCCTCAGCTTCTTCAGGGCCCAAACCACAGCAAAGGCCTCCCTCTCAATAGCTGACCAATTCTTCTCTCTGGGGGTCAGCCTTCTGCTTATAAAAGCAATGGGCTGGTCTTGACCATCAAAATTCAGTTGAGATAGAACAGCTCCCACACCCAACTCAGAAGCATCTGTTTGGACAATGAATGGTTTGGAGTAGTCTGGACTCTTAAGGATAGGTGCTGTGCACATGGCCTGCTTTAGGTCATCAAATGCTTTTTGACAGCCTGCTGTCCACTGAACCTTTTTTGGCATTTTCTTACTTGTCAGTTCATTTAATGGAGTCACAATTGATCCATAGTTCCTGACAAACTTTCTGTAGTAACCAGTCAGGCCCAAGAAAGCTCGAACCTGAGTCTGGGTGGTTGGAGGAGCCCAGTCCCTGATTGACTGTATTTTGCTCTCCAGTGGCTGAACCTGGCCTCCAGCTACAAGGTGGCCCAGGTATACAACCTGTGTCTGCCCTATCTGGCACTTGGTGGCCTTGATAGTGAGGCCTGCTGCTTGCAGAGCCTCTAACACTTTCCTCAGGTGGACCAGGTGATCCTCCCAGGTGGAGCTAAAGACAGCAATATCATCTAGATATGCTGCACAGAAGTCATCCAGCCCAGTGAGAACATGATTCACCAACCTTTGGAAGGTGGCAGGTGCATTTTTCAGACCAAAGGGCATTACCACAAATTGATAATGCCCACCAGGGGTTGAAAATGCTGTCTTGGGCTTGGCATCCTCAGCTAACCTGATTTGGCAATACCCAGCTGTCAGGTCAAATGTGCTTAAGTAGTTGGCAGAAGCCAATCTGTCTATAAGCTCATCTGCCCTTGGTATTGGGTCGGCATCAGTCTTAGTGACTGCATTGAGACCCCTGTAGTCTACGCAGAACCTCATCTCTCTCTCACCATCTTGGGTGTGAGGTTTTGGCACTAGAACTACTGGACTAGCCCAAGGGCTATCTGAGGGTTCAATGACTCCCAACTCCAACATTTTCTGCACTTCAGTTTTTATGCAGTCTCTAACATGATCAGGCTGCCTGTAGATTTTACTCTTAACTGGCAGTGTCAACCTCATGGGTACACCAATTGGTCTGACTGGGTGTCAGAGAGAACATATGTCTGAAAGACTGAAGAACCTGTTTACAGTCTTTCTGTTGATGCTCAGAGAGGCTGCCACAAAAGACAACACCATCTACTGACCCATCATCAGGATTCTGAGTGAGCAGGTCTGGGAGAGGGTCACTCTCTTCCTCCTGTCCCTCATCTATGGCCATGAGCAAGCTCATGTCCTTCCTGTCGACATATGCTTTGAGCCTGTTGACATGGAGCACCCTGTGGGGGCTCCTGGGAGTTCCAAGGTCCACCAGGTAGGTGACCTCTCCCTTTTGCTCAAGAATTGTGTGGGGCCCAGACCATTTGTCTTTGAGTGCTGCTGGGGCCACTGGCTCCAACACCCACACCTTCTGTCCAGGCTGGTAAACAGTCAGGACAGCCTTTTGGTCATGCCAAGCTTTTTGAAGTTCTTGACTGGCCTTAAGGTTTTCAGATGCCTTCTCCATATACTCAGCCATCCTGGAGCGGCGACCAAGTACATAGTCCACTATGTTGGTTGCAGGCTTTTTGAGAGGTCTCTCCCATCCTTCCTTCACCAAACACAGGGGGCCTCTCACAGGATGCCCATACAAAAGTTCAAAAGGGCTGTAGCCAACCCCCTTTTGTGGGACCTCTCTGTAAGCAAACAGAAGGCAGGGAATCAGGACATCCCATCTACGTCTGAGCTTTTCAGGTAGTCCATGAATCATCCCTTTTAGGGTCCTGTTGAACCTTTCAACAAGCCCATTGCATTGTGGATGATAGGGTGTAGTGAACTTGTAGTTGACACCACATTCCTTCCACATAGCAGTTAAGTAGCTTGACATGAAGTTTGCACCTCTGTCAGAGACAACCTCCTTAGGGAAGCACACTCTGGAGAACACTCCAACTAGGGCCCTTGCCACTACAGATGCTGTAGTGGTCCTAAGTGGAATAGCTTCAGGATACCTGGTGGCATGATCCACTACCACCAGTATAAACGTGTGCCCTGATGCTGTCTGGGGTTCCATTGGACCAACAATGTCAATCCCCACTCTTTCAAAGGGCACCCCCACCACAGGCATTGGTATAAGGGGGGCCTTTGTTGTGCCACCTGACTTACCACTGGCTTGGCAAGTGACACAGGAGCGACAAAACTCCTTGGTATCCTCATTCATGTGAGGCCAGTGAAAGTGTGAGACAAGCCTGTCCCAAGTCTTTGTCTGGCCTAAGTGACCTGCTAAGGGAATCTCATGGGCCAAGGTAAGGAGGAAACCTCTCTGAGACAAGGGTACAACCAGCCTCCTGGTCATGCCAGGCTTGGGGTCTCTTGCCTCAGTGTACAGGAGTCCATCTTCCCAGTATACCTTGTGGGTACCTGTGGCGTTCCCAGCAGCCTCAGCAGCAGCCTGCTGTCTGAGGGGTTCAAGGGAAGGGCAGTCTAACTGGTCCTTCCCCAGGTCTTCCCTTGAGGGTCCCCCTGAACCCAAGAATTCAACTTGATCAAGTTCAAACTCTTTAGGCTCAGTTTCCCTCAATTCCTGTAGGTCAGCCTCCTCTGAGACTTGATCCACAACCTGGGGCAAGGGGGAAGGCACAGCCTTAACCCTACTGCTCTTCTTCTTGGAAGGTGTCTGGTCCATTGTTCCAGGATCCAGCACCTGTTCAGTGGTGCATTTCCTGACCTGTGACCTGGTCACAGCAAACACATGTGCTGGCAAGCCTAACATTTCCATGTGAGTCCTCTGCTCCACTTCTGACCATTGTGATGACTCCAAATCATTGCCCAACAAACAATCTACTGGGAGGTCCGAACTAACAACAACCTTCTTTTGGCCATTTACCCCTCCCCAGGAGAAAGCAACAATTGCCATACTGTGATTGGTAGTGACATTGCTTGCATTGGTCACCAGGAAATCTGTACCTGGCATGATCTGTCCAGGGTCCACAAAGTTAGGTGTCACCATTGTGACACTGGCACAAGTGTCCCTATAGGCCTGAGACATTCTTCCATTTATTAAAGGTGTCTGTCTGTATTTGCCCAAAGTATTGGGACTTATATCAGGGGACATATCCACATCCCCTGTACAGACAAGGACAGCCTGAGTGAGTGTGCCAACTAAGTTGTCATACCCCTCAGAACCCAAGGTTAACCCAACTAAACCCTTGAGAGGTGCACTACCACTGCTGACTGTACTAGGGGGCACAGGTGCCTTAGGGGCTGCAGTGGCAGGAGTCTGCCCTCCTCCTTTCTTGGTGCACTCACTAAACCAGTGAGTTTTACTTTTGCAGTATTGGCACCACCTTTTAGATTGGCCTTCTTGATTTTTCTTCTTCTGAGGAGCCTGACCCCCACCCTCTTTGGGTTGTTGGGGACCTGTCGAAGACTTCTGGTCATTTTGTTCCCCCTTAGAATCTTTACCCTTCTGGTCTGCTTTCTTCTGACCACCTTGATTCTGGCCCTGGTTATGCTTAACTCTTGTTCTGACCCATCTGTCTGCCTTCTTTCCCAATTCCTGGGGAGAGGTCATATCTGAGTCAACAAGATGCTGATGCAACAACTGGTTCTGACAATTGTTTAAAATTTGTTCTCTCATGATCAAATTATACAATCCTGTGTAATCAGTAACCTTACTGCCCAGCAACCAGCCCTCCAAAGCCTTAGTGGCACAATCTACAAAGTCAGACCAATCTTGAGACTGAGTTTTCTGGGTATCCCTGAACAGCAACCTGTATTGCTCAGTGGTTAGGCCAAACCCATCAATCAGTGTATTTTTCAAGACTTGGTAATTGTTAGCATCCTCTGCCCTTGTGGTGAGGAGCTTATCTCTACCTTTACCTTCAAAGGAGAGCCACAAGATAGCTGCCCACTGACTTTGGGGAACACCCTGCACAGTGCAGGCCCTCTCCAAAGCAGTTATCCATTTGTGAATGTCATCCCCTTGCTTAAAGGGGGGCACTATCTTATTCAGGTGCTTTGTATCAAAACTCCTTTCCCTATTGCTAGGTATTATGCTGCCACCAGTGGGTTTTGACCCACTCGATTCTTGCTCTCTAGCAAAGGCAAGTCTTTCTTTGGCCAAGGCAAGTTCTTCCCTTGCAATCCTCAGATTGACTTCCCTTTCCTTGGCTTCATAAACTCTCCTCTGAGGGGAGGTCATCCTCCTCAGAGCAGAGGCCTGAGAGCCATTGGTTTGAATGGATCTGTTAGAGCCTCTTGACAGAGATCTAACTCGTCCACTCCCAATGTTAAGCTGGCCTGAGAGGGGTCCCAGGGGTCTCCTAGTACCATTCTCATGCCTGCTTAAGTTGTCCCTAGTTAGCTGACTAACTACTTCTGGACCTTTGTCTGCCTCGTCCCCAGATGTCTCCTGATCATCATCCTCCTCACCTGAGAGATGGATGAGATCTGGGTCACCCCTGGTTCCTTCTGGGGCTGGCATGTCCCCTTCTGGATGAGGAGAGCTAAGAAGTTTCTCAGCTTTCCTGGCATCATAAGTCTCTAAGAGACCTATCAGAAATGGGATTGTGGGGTTAGACCCCTGTTTTAGCTTCCTGGAGGTACACACTTGTCTCATCTCCTGGAAGCTAAGGGCTGCATATCTAGAAGAGGCCTGTGGAGGGTCCTCAACCATCAGAGGGGTCTCAGCAGACTCTCCTAGGTTAGACATGCTTCTAGTGTGGTGTAAGTGATGCACCTACCTACACTATGTAGAACTCAGAGTATTCTAAGCTAAGTTATATGTACCTAAAAGTACTTATGTGACCTTTCAACAAGATATTCTTAGGATACGTGTGGTAAAACAACAGCAAGCTCAAATCCCAACCGCTGCCCACCAATGTGAGAAGGTGGCCTGATATGCAGTGCTCACTATTCTAGTGAACACTATGTATCAGTCCAGCAACCCTTATTGATGATTGGTTGTAAGTCAACCTTATAGACCAGCTATCCTAGTAGCGTGGATACGAGCAGTCTAAGGCTAAAGACTCGAGAGGGAGTGTTAAGCCAGCTGTTATACCACACATATACCCCTTGAACACCAAGTGAAAGGACACCACACAAGTGTTATGAAAATAAACAGTGTATTTATTAAAACCACAACAGCCCTGTACTCTTTATGAGGACAGGGTACTAAGCACAAAACAAAACTCTTACGAAAATACTTAAGTTAGCACAGTATATACAAATGCCCGAGGGGCACGGAAAACCATATACTCTGAAAGTGGAATGCGAAATTACTAGCAGGTAAGTACAGTACTAATAGGCTTTGGAATCGCTAGGTCTTGACTATAGAATCTTCAGATTACTTCTAGGAGGCCTAGGGGACTCGGGTGCAGAGTGTGCACTCTCACGCGGGATGCGGGACAAAGTCTATGGTAGCTAGATTTCACAGAGTTAGTGTTCTCGGGCGAACCCGACCTGGTAGGAGGAAAACGAAAGTGGATTCTGACCCTTGGATAGTGAGGCTATGCTGGGGCACCGAAATGCCGAAGTTACCTAGCCCAGGGACTGCAGCTGCATATGTCTCAAAAGACGTCGGGAATCCTTGTAGACGGACCAGGAGCCTGGAAGAAAGATGCTGGCAGGCGACCAGTGAAGAGAGTTCGAAGTGATCCAAGCCTGGATCTTGAAGATAGATGACACCTGAAAGCAGAGGGGAACAAGTTCGAGACTACTAGCCAGTAGTCAGGTGGCACCAGGAGGGCACCGGATGGTAGTCACCTCGACTAGGTGAGTGGGTGACGCTGTGCTCTGCAGATCTCACGGACCAGGAGGCGTTGTCGGCGACCAGGATGGAGGAGCGAGCTGTCCCACGATGGATGAAGCTGTCGGCGTCGCTGGACCCAGGATTGGGCAACAAAGCCTTGGCAAATTCAAGCCCACGCGGTGGACTCAAAATGGCGTCTGGAGTGGACCAGGAGGGTCCGGGGTGCTTCTCTGTTGCAAGGAAGCAAGGGCCAGTCTGGAGCAACCAGACCAGCAGCAGTGATGTCGTCGGGCGTCGTGAGGAAGGGCACAAGCCAGCCGGCTAGTAGCCACACAACGCGGTGAGCAGGCAAAAGCAGAAGGGCCCCACGCAGATCGTGGAGATGCTGGAGGGCTGATCTTCGGTGCTGGAGCTGCTCAGGGTGGGGGCTTCTTGGACCCCAAAGCACTCACCAGTGGAGCACACGGTGGGCTTGTTGCAAAGAAGTCGTGCAGTCTTGGCGATCGTCGGTCCCTCGAGGTCTCGCCGCACTCACGGTTCTCAGCTTGGCTGTAGAGGTGAGTAGAGGTCAGAGGTGCCAGGGAAGCCGGAACTCGTCGAGCTGTGTCGTCGGATTCCTGAGGAAGGACTTGCAGCAGACCGCAGTGTTCTTAGGATGGTGCCTGCGGATGCAGGGTGACTACTCCTTAGCCACAAGGGAGAATCTTGAAGAAGAAATCTTGATGTCCTTTCGCAGAAAGTCGTGTCTTGATTCCAAAGATGATCTAATTTGAACAGGGGGCCCGCTCCTATCTTTATACTAAAAAAGGGGGCTGACCCGGTGACTAGGTCCTGCCTATGGGTGGGACTAGGAGGGGGGTGGTTACACCCCTCTCCCATGCTGGACTTCCCCCAGGCCAGGGGCTGGTGTGCCCCTGGAACTGGTTCTGACCGGCCTATGCGTAGTGAGCACCGGGGTGCCACTCAGCAGTCACCTTCCTGTAAAGCCCTGCCTACCCAGGATACACAAAACCCTGTCTGGGACGGTGCTAGCACCGCCCTCGACAGGAAACCCTTTGTCCAGGCTCCCCTCGCTGGAAGGACTCCCAGCTGCAGGGGGTCAGACTCGTGTCTGTGGTGGCAGCATCCATTTTGTGGAGCTGAGGCTTCGTTTAACTTTAACCGGGGTTCACAGTTACATACATGTCGTGTCCCTCTAGAAGGGTGGAATGCTAACCCCGTCGCCAGAATTGGCGAGGGGATAGTATTCCAATTCGTATGACACCTTACTCGACATGTTTTGATAAAGCCATACCAAAGATAGCATTTAACCGCGAGGATTATAATGCACTTAAGAGTATATGGTATGCGATATCATGGAACAGCTATTAGGACTTGGTTCCGCAAGCTGCAGACAGGCTCAGCTCATGCCAGAGCACCATCTCACACGATTCCAAGCACTCTGCCTTCAGGATTGTGAAGGCCTGCCATAGGAGTGACTGATAGGAATCTGTGTGTCCATTTTAGGGTTAGATATAGGTATACTATATCTACAGCAAAGGGTGATTACACGACTTTGCCCCAGCTGTCATGCAGCCAGTTGTGTCAAATTTAGGAGGCCAGCCCGGGATGGCATAATACATGCTTCAGCCCCTGGTAGGCCCTGGGTACACCTATGCCCTGAGTTACAGGGTCTGATAAGGTGGCCCAGTACCAATTGGTAAATGCACCTAGGGTACACGTTGTAATTTAGAGAGAGAACAGCCAGGCTGTGGGTCTGATTGGCAGGCCCACAGCCAGAGAAAGTCGTAAACCAGTGAAACAAAAGCAAAAAATCTGGGTGATCATAGGATTGCAGACCCTACTCTCCTACAACCCCTATTACTTATATATCTTTATCCTCAACTCAAGCACACATTCAGAACTGTCTGTTGAGGTAAAACCTATAGTAATAGGGCCAAAGTGCCAATATTAATAACAGTATCTGAATACGAAACCCATTACTTAGACACTAACCACTTTACAGTTCAATCATACACCTTTCATGCACGCCACAGAATGCCACTCATACCACCTGCCACAGACCCAACACAAACAACACTCACATCAACAAACCACACCAATGGGCCCATCACATTCATACGCCAACAGGACTAAAGCAACAGTCACACTACCAGCCAACCACTCATCAACCAGCAATATAGAACCAAACCTCTAGCAAACCAACACACAGATCCAGCCAGTCAGCAGTTACACATTCCACCAGCCAATAGCCACACATTCCGCCAGGCACAAAATCCGCCATCCAACCTTCACACTACTACACACATTCTGCCAGCTATGGTTAGGTCAGTGCATCCAAAACTGTTTCACTTTGATCATGAACATCTGCTTCTATCTATAAAAGATACCTATACCTACAAACATAGGCTAATCTTTGGCTACCTGCTCATGTCTGTCTCTCACCTGGAGCCCTAATAATGCAAGGGTGCAATGCTGACCTTTCCTAACACCTCGCTGTGGGATCCTGGTTAGGCTCAGAAAGACTTGACTTTCATGCACTTTCAGCCCATCCAATGCACTGCATTCAAATCCTTCCAATGTGTGCAAGTAAATTGAGGGTGTCTGAGGATGCATTTTTGGGCCCATTCCCTACACAGCGTCTATCGCAGGGTTTGGTAGACAAGAGTACTGAGTCAAAACATGGTGCATGTCCAGTTTACCATTATGTACAATGTTGGACAGTACATTCACAACATTTTTATTAATAGATGAAGTTGACAAGCCGTCAAAAGTAGGCAGAGTTTTGGGGGTCTCTGGTTGGCACAGGTAGGTACTTGTGACAAATAGGGACCCTCTTCTCTAGTCAGGATAAGGGGGATTACACTCCTAAAATAACCCCTGCCCACCCTCTAGGTAGTGTGGCGAGAGCAGTCAAGGCTTAGTTCAGAGGTGTTGTAAGTTAAGAAGTTGTGACAACATACAGTAACTCAGTGACAACACTACAAATGGACACCACACAGGTTTTATATAAAAAATAAGTAGACTTTATATAGAGTTACCACAAGACCATAAATGACAAAAATACACACTAGGATTACTTTAAGATGGTAGATTTAAGCTTAGTTCAGTTCAGTTCTTAGATGCGACACACTGGGTCAATGTGCCTTAGGTTGCGTTGCGTTTCCACGATAGGCAATGTCGCAGCGAGGGGAAATGCGGAAAAAGTTCCGATACAAAGAATTAAAGACATGAAGATCTTCCAGATGCGGCACACTTCTCAGGGATGCGAGGAGCTCTCAGTTCGATGCGTGGACTACAGCAGCGACATCCAAGATGCGACGGCAGCAGCTCCAGCAGCGACGCTCTTCTCCCATGATGCGTGAAGCTTCCGCTCGATGCGACAACTACAGCGGCGACATCCAAGATGCGACAGCAGCAGCTCTGACGGCAGTGCGCTTCTCTGGATGCGAGGTGCTCTTGGTCAATGCGGTGCATCGCAACAGTTCCAGCGGAGACACCCTCCTTTGGAGTTGCGACGGCAAGCACAGCGGCACGCACCAACCTCGTTACGAGATTCTTCTCCTGATGCGGTGGAGTGCGACAACTAGAGCGGCAACACCCTCCTTCGGAGTTGCGACGGCAGCAGTGACGGTGACACGCTTCCTCTTCATTGCAGCACGCTTCTCTCTGATGCGGTGCAGTGCGACAGTTCCAGCGGCGACACCCTTTTTCAGAGTTGCGACGGCAGGCACAGCGACGGCGACACGCTTCTTCTCGTTGAGTCGCGCTTCCAGCTCCTTAAGACACACAGTTCCTCAGAAGGCCCAAAACAGCAGCAGGCACTTCCAAAAGAACTCTGGGGAGCTGGGGGGTGAAGTCTGTTGTCTCTGAGACTTCAGCAGGAGGCAAGCTCTTTTCCAAGCCCTTGGAGATCCTTCACAAGGTGAAAGCAAAGTACACAAAGTTCCTTTCTCCTTCCTTTGGCTGTAAGGCAACCACTGTAGGCCAATCCCCCAAGCAGCACTTTAGCTTGGGAATAGTCTCTTCTCAGTTTCTTCAGGTTCCTCTCCTCAGTAAAGGTTTCTTCTTGTAGTCCAAAAGTGATCTAATTTCATGGGATCAGGGTCCCAATATTTATACCCCAACATCCTTTGTTCTCTGAGGGGAGAGGGACCTGTGCCTAGTCCAAACCAGTTCCTGAGAACTTTGTTTACCAGACTTCTCCTTTCATTTCACAGTGCAGGGCAGAGACATCAGACGCCCTACAGGAGGTGGAGCCAGCATTGTGGCAGGCAAGTACAGTCCTGGAGCACTTTGTTGACAGGACTCCTTCTCTTCTTTCAGTGTGAGGGGCAGAGACATCAGACGCCCCACAGGAGTTGGAGCTGGCATTGGGGAAGGCAAGTACAGTCCTGGAGCACTTTGTTGACAGGACTCCTTCTCTTCTTTCAATGTGCGGGGCAGAGACATCAGCCGCTCCCCAGGAGGTGGAGCCAGCATTGTGGAAGGCAGGCACAGCCCTATTCAAGGTTCAGGTGCAACTCCTCCATCCCAACTAGATGCAGATCTCTCTATTCACCGCTGGGTGACTCATCCTCTCTCTTGGAATTCCCCAGCCGTGTCACTTCATGAAACCAGACATAGGAATACACAACCTTGCAGAGGCAGGTTTGAATGGTTAGACAAGCAAATACCTACTTTCTAAAAGTGGTATTTGCAAACACAGAATATTAAAACCAACTTCACTAAAAGATGTATTTTATTATTCTGAGTTCAGGCATACTAAACTTGAATTTCTACCATGTTTTCTGAGCCTGTTATGATTTTAAAATGTAATAATTCTAACAGCCCATTCTGCCCTATGCAGAACAGGTAGCCTTGCAATAGTGAAAAACGAAAATGGCTGTAACACACATCAGGGCATGTCCTACCTTATACTTACAATGCACCCTGCCCTTGCCATAGGGGTGACTAATATGAAGACAAATGAAGGTTTAGGGACTGGCAAGTGGGTGCACTTGCCCAGTCAGCATGACGGTACCAGCCTGCTTGCAGGTTCTGCAATGGCAGACCTTAAACACATTTTACAAGGCTGCTTCTGTGGGTGGCACAACCGGTGCTGCAAGCCCACCAACAGCATTTGGATTTACACACCCTGGGAACACTCAGTGCACTAGACTAGGGTCTGAGAAGTAAACCAAATAGCCAAACATGGAATCACTGATTAATACATCAATTTACAATACGGAGCACTTGCACTGTGGCACTGGACAGCAGTGGCACAGTGCCCAAAGCATCTAACACCAGCATAAATACATGAGGCAACAGCAACAATGGAAGGGAGACCTACGTCAAAGGTGCCAGGTCTAACAGTCATTAAATACATTGTGACTCAAATTCAATTTAGAAAGAAAAATATTGGATTGAAGTTCTTCTTTCGAATGAGATAGAGGTGTTTCCAAGACCACACAGCTGCTCAAGTAATGGCTCACGGAAGGTTATGTCTCCCTAAGAAATCCTTGGAGCAGACTCAGTCAGTCCTGATGTATGTGCTCTACTTCAGTCCGTTTCCTAACTGATCAATGGGACTGTACAGTGGGCTGTTGGCTGACAACATCCTCAGGTGCAAATAACAGGATCCAGCATGTCTGATGGTGTGAAGGATGTACATGGGTATGCACATATACCATGATGTGATGTGACAAGTAATTGTATCTAACATGAATTAGATGAGGGCATAGAGATATTCCTGTAACCGCCGTTGATGTCACTCACCCTCATCACACAATCTCGGATAGCCACAGGGCCACATAATCAATGATGTGTGTGCACTATGTACGTGTCACACAAGCTATGCAAACAACTTGATGCTGACACTCTCACATTCAGAGACACTTTGGAACCTATGTGAACAGTCTGGGAACAGTGAGAAGGTTCCCAATTTGTATCATTGCAAACACAAGGAGATGATGGATGGAGCGCTGAAACTTTTCAAACACTCTCCCCATTCACAGATCTGGGTTGAATCCATCATCGTTCTTTAGCTCACTTCGCCACCCCTGTTCAGACCCAGCTATATGAAAATCAGTCTGACCCTGTGCCTCATGGGAACAGTCCAGCCCATGGGTCCTTTGCTTACTTTTCCACTGGATTCAAGCTAGCTTGGCTGATGAGTGGGTGTTACCCAAAACCTGTCTCAGGATGCTTGTTTCTGGTTCACGAAGACCTGGCTTGGCAGTTCAGGCTGGACTGTTCCCACAAGGAACAGGGTTAAGACTGATTTGCATATGGCTGGGTCCAAACTGGGGTGCTGTGGTGAGCAAAAGAATGATGAATCTAACCCAGATCCTTGTGGCTGTGGGGTGAATGCTTGCATTGTCCAGCATTCCATCCATCAATTGTTTCTTTTGCATATGTCGCCCTAAGCGGGAAGGGTATGCCCAGACTAGGAGTCTTACATTTTGTTTTGATTTTGAGTCGGAGGGCCTCATGGTAGTTGTTGGACTTGGCCCTTATGGCAGGTTCACCCCTAGACTTTTTGCTTGTAATGGTGACCTGGTGATGGTGATTTTTGGGTTCTGCGCACTTTCACTGTGTCCCAGTGGAAAGTGCGTGCGCACTCTGAGTGCATGTGATGAGATAGGCCTGCCCTCCCATAGGAATGCATGGGGAATGTATGTGTCCCTGGTAGTTCCTGATGCGTGGGGTGTACAGGTTCGAATTTGATATGTGCGAACTCGTGAGAGTGAATGCTTCGCAATGGTGTGTGTTGCATGCGTGTGTCATATGTAGAAGTGCAACTTCTAGGAGTTGGCATATTAGAGTAAAATATGTCTGTCGTGTGATTGGCTGGAGCAGGCTGGTGAGCCTGGCTCCAGGAAGGCTGGATGGGTCTGCCCGGTGGTGAGTGTGAGATTAGCATGAGTGATGTGTGGGAGGAGTGTACCTGTGTCCTGGATGGGCTGGGTTTTCCCCACACAATGCTGGCTCCGCCCCCCTGTGGTGTGACTGATGACCCTAGCCCTGCCAGTGAAAGAAAGGGGTGGTTGGGCCATCAAGGGTACTCAAGGACCAGCTGCGACTGGGTCTGCCCCCACCCTGTGCCAGAACAAAGGATTTGGTGTATAAAAATGGGGCTGTGTCCCCACTGAAATTGTTCTCTTCCAGGATCCTGAGGGGGCTGCTGCTGCTGTCGCTGGGCCAGAGGACCGCCACTTGGAGTGTCTCCCTGCCTGGAGACCCAGTGTGCTGGCTCTGGGCCCAGCCTTGCCCCCTGCCTGCCCTGAGGACCTTTTGCTGGACTTTTGGGTCAACTAGTGCTGGGGAGCGCTTTCTCTGGACCTTTCCTGATTTATAGCGCTGGGAGCGCTTTATTTCACTTATTGCGCTCGTGAGCGCTTTAATTACAGAGGCCGGTGCCCACCCGGCATTGCCTGCCCCTAGCGAGTGTCCACCTCGCTGATTTGGGATTGTTTTGCCCACCCTGCCAGGGACCTTGCCGCTGTGTTGGCACCCCGAGCGAGTGCCCACCTCGCTAAATATTTGGATCTAAAGCCGGTGCCCACCCGGCATTGCCCTGTGTAATCACCGCCGCCGGCCCGATCCTCAGTGAAGCGCTGTCCCGCCTCCAGATTCCAGGGCCGCGCTGCGATTGGCCGCAGCCGCGACCCGGAAGTCAGGCAGGCTGCGGCGGGACAGGGACAGACGACCCGGAAGCTGCACAGCTGCCCAATCCCGGTGCGGCCCCAGAGGGAGAGACCCGCCTCCAGGATTTCCCGGTGAAGCGCGGGAGAGTCCTGATTGCCGAGAGCCCAGCAGGAGAAGACCGACAGTGATTCCCGCCCCGGCTGGAGGCCAGAGCCGGTGAGTGTTGCCACAAGAAGAGAAGGGAGGGGCGCCGGGACACGTTGTCGGTGTCCGCCCCCCCCCCCCCAGCAGCGCGACCTCGCGCCCTTGTGTTTAGAGCCTGAGAGGCTCGAAGGGGCATCTGTTTGTTTAAAGCCCAGAGGGGCTCCTACACACAGTGGGTAGAGCCACAAGAGGCTCAAGGCGCCCCAGGTGTTCCCGGGTCCCCCGTGAGGGACCCCACCGCCCAGCGAGGCTCTTGTGGGGGTGCAGTTGGCCATTTCCAGAGTTGCTCTGCGAGAGAGCAGGCAACTCCAACGACGGGGCAAGTGTTCTTAGAGCCCCGAGGCTCAAGGGGGCATTTTGATGTACTGAGAGCCCACGAGGGGCTCAAGCGCCACAAATCTCTTTAAGAGCCCAGAGAGGCTTAGGGGCCATTTATTTACTGGGAGTCTGAGAAGCTCCTGAGGGTCCAGTCAATTGTTTAGAGCCCAGCAAGGCTCTCACATTGGCCCCATTGTTGTTCTTGAGCCCTGGAAGGCTCAACCATTGTTGCACCAGTTGCCCAGCACTTTGTGGGCAACTGCCACGTTTAGGCCCTGACATTTGGACACAGGGACTGCCACAGGTGGTGGCTAATGTGGGTTTTGCGCTATTGTGTCTCCTTTCCTTACACCTCTGAATGGGTAGTTTATTCATCATGTGTGTTGTGGCTTTTACACCTCTGACTGTATTTTGATGCATCATGTGTTTCCTTCCTTAGACCCCTACAGGCATTGCAATACTTAGGTGGTTTCCTTCTTGCTAGTACAGGTGGTACTAGCGAGGCCCAGGTCCCTAGTGTAATCTCCTAAGTTAGTGAGGGTTGCATAGGTGGTGCTCACCTGGTACCAGTAGTGACTGGTTATATGTTATTTTGTGCTACAGTTTTACATTCTATGTGCTATGTTCTAAATGTGATACTTCTGATTCCTGACAGTGGTCCAGGTGGCCCTGTCTTGTAATATCCCCTGTAAATTCTGCCCGTGCCCCTGGCACATTGTAAAGTGTGTGTTTTATCTAATGTGTTTTGGTAATACAAAGGCTATTTTTATATATAACCTTGTGTGGAGTTTCCTTTGTGGTGGGCCTTGGGTGTTCTTGCTGGGGTGCGTGCGCAAATACTTAACTCATATCGCCTCCAAGTTTAGCCTTGCTGCTCGCGCCACGTTACCTAGAGGGTGAGTAGGGGTTATCTTGGCATGTAACTCCCTTGCCCTGACTTAGGAGTGGTGGTCTCTGACTGACTTTGGCGAAAGCCCTGGCCAGCCAGGGATCCCATTTCTAACATTGGCGGCAAGCGGTGAGGATGAGAATTTGTGTTTGCGTTGTACCACAGTGGCAACTGGCCACATTACAAAACTCTGCATTTTAGATGACCACATTTTAGGGGATTATTGGTTTTTTGAAGTTCCATTATTTTCTTCTCCTGAAGGTATCATTGTGCAATTGTGTCCAGTACATTTGTTCCCCTGCCCCGCGCCCAGAGTTTGGTACCTGTGTCACATGTGGTCAGGTTGAGGAATCAGGGGTGGTAGAAACTGCCTTACCAGTCCGAGGGGGGGTTGTGTGTGAATGAATGGTGTGTGGCACTAGGCAAGTGAGTGTGAGTTCTCTGGGAGAGGGAACTTGCTGAACCTTTGTGAATTGTGTACTCCTGTGTTAAGCCCAGATCCCTAGGTTCCCTGTGTAATATCTTCTCTAGAACGTCCGCCAGAATGGAGCCTGCTTTTGATTTCTGTCATCTGTTTGGATACAGTATGGGAGAGTTGGTAAGGTTCTGTGAAGAGAGAGACATAGGGGTGGATGAGTCAGACACTCAGTCCGAACTTAGGAGCAGCCTGATCCTGTGGCCAAAGGGTCAGTGGGATCTTGAGCGCAGGGAGGAAAGGGCCCGGGTCTCACACCATGAGGGTAGTGGGTCTGTGGGGAGCCCTGAAGAGTCTGAGTAGGAGGAAGAAAATGATAGCACAGGGACGCCAGCAGATAGTGAGGACCCCATAGATAGAGAGTCCCTTGCTGGGTCCAGCGTAGGAGACAGCGCCTCATCCCTTTCCCTGTCCCCAGAGGAGTTGGAGGATAGGAGGATAGAAAGGGAGCATCAGCTGGCTTTAGAGAAGCTCAAGTTAGAGCATGCCCAGGCTATGGCACAGCTGGGCTTTAGAAAGCAACAGCTGGAGGTTAAGAAGCAACAGCTAGAGACTGAGAGGGTCTTAGCGCAGGAAAGGATAGAGGAGGCTGAGAGGGCCTCCACCAGAGGCAAAGTAGCTCTGGAGGGTAGACTATCCCCTGCGCGCAGTGTTGATTGTCTGGATTCCCCGGGGAGGGTTGAGTCCAGTGGTGGCAGCTATATAGATTTCAGTGTAGGAAATCCCAGTCCCAGGTCCCCCAGTCTGGTACCTGTTTCCCCAGAGGAGGAGTTAAGGGTGAAGTTCAGGGACAGTAGGAAACTGTATCACCAGTCTTGGGTGGAGTTTGAGGATGAATGTTGTGATACACTGTTTGATTGGGTAAAGGTTCACACAAAAGATGATTTTGATGTCTTGTTTGATCTGATTGTCAAAGAGCACCTGCTCAGCTGTTGTTCACCAGGGTTGCGCCAACACCTGTTGGGGTGTGGATTGTCTGACGCATGTGAGCTTGCAGATGAAGCAGACCGCTGGGAGAGTGCTAGAGGTTCTTTAGAGTCCCTAGTGAGTGAGTCCAGCAGTAGTGGTATAGGTATCTTCCAGCCCAGCGTGGTGGAAGAGGCTCAGTGTAGCCCAGCTAGGTCCCAGTATAGTGAGAGAGGTGAAGGGGCTGACTACCTGGCTCAGTGGAGCAGGAGTCAGTGGGAGGCTGAGAGTCCCCGGAGGCCCAAAGCCCTATCTCAGAACCTGGGTGGTTTCTTAAGGGAACACCAGGTTAGGGACCTAGGCTGTCCTGTTAGTACACTTGAGGAGGATCTCCTAGTGTCTAGGGAACCTGGAGCATCTGTAACTAGAGCTCCAGGGGTTCCAGTGTCCGGCAGTGCTACTCCAGGAGGGAGTGCACAGAAGTCCGAAGTGAGGAGTGATTGGGGGATGAGTTTCCCAGTGGATGCACCAGTGGACCAGAGACTAGCCAGTTGGGCTAGATCTTCTTGGGGGGACCCGGGTGGCGCCACTTCTGTGCTGGGGGATCTTTGCGCACTGTCAGGTGGACAGGAGGCGGGAGATCTGCGCCAGGCAGACAGTCACACGACACATGGGTCATGTGTCAGCCTCAGGGGGATTGCGTGTGAGTCCCCAGAAGTCCTGGAGTGCCAGGCAATTGTTCCACCAAAGGTTTTAGACCGGAGGTTGGGAGGCCAGGTTCAGCCTGACCTGAAGGGTAGGACGACTGTAACCAGTGTCCTGACTGGTTCTTCTTCCAGAGGAACTTCTCCAGTTGGGAGAGGGCAGACCTCTGGAAGGGGGTGCAGAGGGTGGGAGAGTCCACCTCTGACCCCGGTACAACCTGAGTGGATAAGCCCTGGGTTGGAGTGGCGTTGTAAGGGTACCCCTCGCAGGAGGAGGAGGAACCCTAGAAGAAGAGGTAGGGGGAGGAGAGCCTTCCCCGAGACTCCTGGTCCGCCTGAGGTTGTAGGCCCTAGGCTGGAGAACCAGTGGCAGTCTAGTCCTGTCTTGCAGACAGGAAGAGTGGAGAATGGCTACTATGTGCCAGGGGTTACAACCCCCGCTCTGTGAATAGGCAAGGACCGGTGGCACCTGGGTGGCCCAGGGCCTGGTCCTGGCCGCGGACAGCTTGGGAGTACCAGTGGGGTAGCCCTGTTGGTCCAGATAGTGGTTTTAGAAGGAATCCCATGGGTTCACCGTGGCGTAGAACAGGAGGGTGTCCCTGCAGTTGCGGGCCCGCGTCCGTGTTCTATCGCCCCAAGCAGGGAAGTCCATCACGGTGGTGATTGGTCTACCCTGTGTTTTGGCTGGAAGGGGGTTGTGTTGGACTTGGCCCTTATGGCAGGTTCACCCCTAGACTTTTTGCTTGTAATGGTGACCTGGTGATGGTGATTTTTGGGTTCTGCGCACTTTCACTGTGTCCCAGTGGAAAGTGCGTGCGCACTATGAGTGCATGTGATGAGATAGGCCTGCCCTCCCATAGGAATGCATGAGGAATGTATGTGTCCCTTGTAGTTCCTGATGCATAGGGTGTACAGGTTCGAATTTGATATGTGCGAACTCGTGAGAGTGAATGCTTCGCAATGGTGTGTGTTGCATGCGTGTGTCATATGTAGAAGTGCAACTTCTAGGAGTTGGCATATTAGAGTAAAATATGTCTGTCGTGTGATTGGCTGGAGCAGGCTGGTGAGCCTGGCTCCAGGAAGGCTGGATGGGTCTGCCCGGTGGTGAGTGTGAGATTAGCATGAGTGATGTGTGGGAGGAGTGTACCTGTGTCCTGGATGGGCTGGGTTTTCCCCACACAATGCTGGCTCTGCCCCCCTGTGGTGTGACTGATGACCCTAGCCCTGCCAGTGAAAGAAAGGGGTGGTTGGGCCATCAAGGGTACTCAAGGACCAGCTGCGACTGGGTCCGCCCCCACCCTGTGCCAGAACAAAGGATTTGGTGTATAAAAATGGGGCTGTGTCCCCACTGAAAATGTTCTCTTCCAGGATCCTGAGGGGGCTGCTGCTGCTGTCGCTGGGCCAGAGGACCGCCACTTGGAGTGTCTCCCTGCCTGGAGACCCAGTGTGCTGGCTCTGGGCCCAGCCTTTCCCCCTGCCTGCCCTGAGGACCTTTTGCTGGACTTTTGGGTCAACTAGTGCTGGGGAGCGCTTTCTCTGGACCCTTTCCAGATTTATAGCGCTGGGAGCGCTTTATTTCACTTATTGCGCTTGTGAGCGCTTTAATTACAGAGGCCGGTGCCCACCCGGCATTGCCTGCCCCGAGCGAGTGTCCACCTCGCTGATTTGGGATTGTTTTGCCCTGGGCAGGTGCCCACCCTGCCAGGGACATTGCCGCTGTGTTGGCACCCCGAGCGAGTGCCCACCTCGCTAAATATTTGGATCTAAAGCCGGTGCCCACCCGGCATTGCCCTGTGTAATCACCGCCGCCGGCCCGATCCTCAGTGAAGCGCTGTCCCGCCTCCAGATTCCAGGGCCGCGCTGCGATTGGCCGCAGCCGCGACCCGGAAGTCAGGCAGGCTGCGGCGGGACAGGGACAGGCGACCCGGAAGCTGCACAGCCGCCCAATCCCGGTGCGGTCCTAGAGGGAGAGACCCGCCTCCAGGATTTCCCGGTGAAGCACGGGAGAGTCCTGATTGCCGAGAGCCCAGCAGGAGAAGACCGGCAGTGATTCCCGCCCCCGCTGGAGGCCAGAGCCGGTGAGTGTTGCCACAAGAAGAGAAGGGAGGGGCGCCGGGACACGTTGTCGGTGTCCGCCCCCCCCCCCCCCAGCAGCGCGACCTCGCGCCCTTGTGTTTAGAGCCTGAGAGGCTCGAGGGGGCATCTATTGTTTAAAGCCCGGAGGGGCTCCTACACACAGTGGGTAGAGCCACAAGAGGCTCAAGGCGCCCCAGGTGTTCCCGGGTCCCCCGTGAGGGACCCAACCGCGCAGCGAGGCTCTTGTGGGGGTGCAGTTGGCCATTTCCAGAGTTGCTCTGCAAGAGAGCAGGCAACTCCAACGACGGGGCAAGTGTTCTTAGAGCCCCGAGGCTCAAGGGGGCATTTTGATGTACTGAGAGCCCACGAGGGGCTCAAGCGCCACAAATCTCTTTAAGAGCCCAGAGAGGCTCAGGGGCCATTTATTTACTGGGAGTCTGAGAATCTCCTGAGGGTCCAGTCAATTGTTTAGAGCCCAGCGAGGCTCTCACATTGGCCCCATTGTTGTTCTTGAGCCCTGGAAGGCTCAACCATTGTTGCACCAGTTGCCCAGCACTTTGTGGGCAACTGCCACGTTTAGGCCCTGACATTTGGACACAGGGACTGCCACAGGTGGTGGCTAATGTGGGTTTTGCGCTATTGTGTCTCCTTTCCTTACACCTCTGAATGGGTAGTTTATTCATCATGTGTGTTGTGGCTTTTACACCTCTGACTGTATTTTGATGCATCATGTGTTTCCTTCCTTAGACCCCTACAGGTATTGCAATACTTAGGTGGTTTCCTTCTTGCTAGTACAGGTGGTACTAGCGAGGCCCAGGTCCCTAGTGTAATCTCCTAAGGTAGTGAGGGTTGCATAGGTGGTGCTCACCTGGTACCAGTAGTACCTGGTTATATGTTATTTTTGTGCTACAGTTTTACATTCTATGTGCTATGTTCTAAATGTGATACTTCTGATTCCTGACAGTGGTCCAGGTGGCCCTGTCTTGTAATATCCCCTGTAAATTCTGCCCGTGCCCCTGGCACATTGTAAAGTGTGTGTTTTATCTAATGTGTTTTGGTAATACAAAGGCTATTTTTATATATAACCTTGTGTGGAGTTTCCTTTGTGGTGGGCCTTGGGTGCTGTTGCTGGGGTGCGTGCGCAAATACTTAACTCATATCGCCTCCAAGTTTAGCCTTGCTGCTCGCGCCACGTTACCTAGAGGGTGAGCAGGGGTTATCTTGGCGTGTAACTTCCTTGCCCTGACTTAGGAGTGGTGGTCTCTGACTGACTTTGGCGCAAGCCCTGGCCAGCCAGGGATCCCATTTCTAACAGTAGTTTACTTAATTCAATCTGACTCTTATAACACATGCCCAACTGGTAGTGTACTATGCCTGTCATCAACATTCAATTTGAATGGCCCATATAATGATATTTCTACACATTGCATTTCTCCTGGGACACAACATTTAGACAGATTTAAGGTAATGGATGTGGATCCTTGTGATCCTAGAACACCACTAAATATTGCCACAGACAAATAAACATTCCAGTTACCTTCAGAGGTGCATGTTAGGTAAGTGAATAGTGAACACACTTGCAGAGGCAGAGTTGCTTGGAAAGGGGACCTTGAGATATTTTGACAATTTGGCAGTGTAGCTTACCAGAGTATACTTCACCAGGTATTTCAGTCAAGCCCTCAGTATGCAGGATGGCAAGGACTGGAAGACTGCTGGTGTGTTGGGAGGCACCCTCCAGTCCTCTGGGCCTCCAGGTGCTGGGCGTTGTATCTGGCCCACACCTTCAGCCGGACGTCAGTCCACCGTCTCCTGATGTCCGCCTTTGTTCTCAGGGTGGTGCCTACAGCATTAGCTTCTTGACTATCCTCGCCCACATTTTTTGTTTTCCTACTGAAAGGAGTATGCTGGGCCATGGAACCAAAAAGATGGGGCTCCACTCTGATAATTTCATCCACCAGTACTAATAACTCTGCCTCAGTGAATCATGGATTTTTTCCACCAGGCATGGTGCAAAAATGTAAGAAAAAAGTAAAATATGTGAAAAAGGTAAGGTGAGATGTGCTACAAAGTGTATATTATGTGTGAAGAACAAACAAAGGTGTAGCGGTGTTGTGAATGGTGTGCTGAGTGGAATGAGTGCCTTATCTGTGTGAATAGTGGTGTGTGCTATCTATCTCTGGACCTGCAGTTATTTTGCACAGGATCCGGGTAAGTGATGGGGCGTGTTTCATACAGTGGGTTGCAGGTGTCTCCACTTGCTCACATTGACCTCTGCTGTGTTGTTTTTAAATGTAGCCAATGTCAAGTGTAGTGGGGTTTATTTGTATGCGTGCTGCAGCTGCTGTCCACATCTTACTTACCGCTGATGTTAGACCACCTCTAGCTCATCGCCAATAGGACTGTGTAGTCATAATAGGCTCAGCGTGTCAACCACAGCCATGGCAGCAGTTTGGATCTGCACGTACCGCATCGCCGCGGTGGGATGTTCTGTCTTTACTACTCATAATAGTGCAGGCGGTCGACCACTGGCGCAGCGGTCTCCTGGAGGACACGGTCAAGGCGTGCTGGTCCACGGTCTGCAAATCTCATGATCAGTCCCTAAAGGGATTTTGAAAAAGGATTCTGTGGCTATTGGTGCCAGTTAAGTTTATGCCGGGACAAAGAGAACATCTAAAATCTGAAGCATACAAAATATTGACTATTTACCAGCAAACTAGAGTAGATTTATTGACAGACATATATAGAAAATAATATATTGTAAGAAGATGTGCAACTAGAATTTTCTCAACTTGTGAAGATTTGTTAACTTGCTAATTTATGCACATCATAAGAAATCATTAGAACCAATGCTCTTTTGATTGTCAATCGGTTTCCTTTGAGACAATAAATATCTGGAATACATTTCTGACACCAATTTATTGTTTAATATTGCATTTTGAAAAAGAACCATGATAGCCAACTGCCCATTTTGTTTCAGTGAATCTTGAGTTTATTTTTTAACAAGCTGAAGACAAGCCTATTCATACAGTTCTAATTGAAACACTTCTTTGCATTGATATGAAGCAAACAGTTGCCTCTGTTATATTCACATGAGAATTATGAAGACATGGTCAACTATTGATATTATTGTGGTTACATTCTTTAAACTATCAAGGTTTGGTTTCCACCAGTTGTAAAGCTTCATTCAATCAATCAATCAATCAATCAGTGACATTTATAAAGCGCACTACATACACGTAGGGTCTCAAGGCGCTTTATCAATGACTTGCCAATATCCCACAAGTACATCCTATGGCAAAGCCATGCAGAGGGGGATTCATCAAGTGGACCTGCATTTCATAAAAGGTTTTAGTCAGGTAAATAACAAAAGATCAGAGAGGGTGCCTGGAGGCTTCTGTTGACCAAGTTCATAAGTGCATACAACATTAACATTTTGCTAACTGATATATTTTGTATTAGTAACTGTTTTTTGTAAACTTTTAGGAAACCCAACATCATGTTTGGAATAAACAAGGAGGTGTGAGGTGGAGGTATGCTCCCAGGAAGCAGAGGAAGTGGATCATGAGCCATAGTCCTGTAAGGCCTGTAAGGCTACCGCAGACCGGCCTTTGCTGGCGTAACAAAACTTGAGAAATCCCCCCTGCAAGGTACATGGAGGAGCCCCCTCTGGACTCAATCAGAATCTCTCCGGCCGGAGTACTGTGCTGAGGGGGCCCACTGCAAGGTACACAGAGAAGCCCCCTCCAGAATCAATCAGGAGCTCTCCGGCCAGATAGTGTTGTAAGGGCCCCCCCTGCAAGGTATACAGTGGAGCCCCCTCCGGACTCAATCAGGACCTCTCCGGCCAGAGTAGTGTTCTAAGGGGCCCCCCCTGCCAGGTATACAGTGGAGCCCCCTCTGGACTCAATCAGAACATCTCCGGCTGGAGTACTGTTCTAAGGGGCCCCCCTGCCAGGTATACAGAGGAGCCCCCTCTGGACTCAATCAGAACCTCTCCAGCTGGAGTACTGTTCTAAGGGGCCCCCCTGCCAGGTATACAGAGGAGCCCCCTCTGGACTCAATCAGAACCTCTCCGGCTGGAGTACTGTTCTAAGGGGCCCCCCTGCCAGGTATACAGAGGAGCCCCCTCTGGACTCAATCAGAACCTCTCCGGCTGGAGTACTGTTCTAAGGGGGCCCCCCTGCAAGGTACAGAGTGGAGCCCCCTCTGGACTCAATCAGAACCTCTCCGGCTGGAGTACTGTTCTAAGGGGCCCCCCTGCCAGGTATACAGAGGAGCCCCCTCTGGACTCAATCAGAACCTCTCCGGCTGGAGTACTGTTCTAAGGGGCCCCCTGCAAGGTATACAGAGGAGCCCCCTCTGTACTCAATCAGACCCTCTCCGGCTGGAGTACTGTTCTAAGGGGCCCCCCTGCAAGGTATACAGTGGAGCCCCCTCCGGACTCAATCAGACCCTCTCCGGCTGGAGTACTGTTCTAAGGGGCCCCCCTGCAAGGTATACAGTGGAGCCCCCTCCGGACTCAATCAGACCCTCTCCGGCTGGAGTACTGTTCTAAGGGGCCCCCCTGCAAGGTATACAGAGGAGCCCCCTCTGGACTCAATCAGAACCTCTCCAGCTGGAGTACTGTTCTAAGGGGGCCCCCTGCAAGGTATACAGAGGAGCCCCCTCTGGACTCAATCAGACCCTCTCCGGCTGGAGTACTGTTCTAAGGGGGCCCCCTGCAAGGTATACAGAGGAGCCCCCTCTGGACTCAATCAGACCCTCTCCGGCTGGAGTACTGTTCTAAGGGGGCCCCCTGCAAGGTATACAGTGGAGCCCCCTCCGGACTCAATCAGGACCTCTCCGGCCAGAGTAGTGTTCTAAGGGGCCCCCCCTGCCAGGTATACAGTGGAGCCCCCTCTGGACTCAATCAGAACATCTCCGGCTGGAGTACTGTTCTAAGGGGCCCCCCTGCCAGGTATACAGAGGAGCCCCCTCTGGACTCAATCAGAACCTCTCCGGCTGGAGTACTGTTCTAAGGGGCCCCCCTGCCAGGTATACAGAGGAGCCCCCTCTGGACTCAATCAGAACCTCTCCGGCTGGAGTACTGTTCTAAGGGGCCCCCCTGCCAGGTATACAGAGGAGCCCCCTCTGGACTCAATCAGAACCTCTCCGGCTGGAGTACTGTTCTAAGGGGGCCCCCCTGCAAGGTACAGAGTGGAGCCCCCTCTGGACTCAATCAGAACCTCTCCGGCTGGAGTACTGTTCTAAGGGGCCCCCCTGCCAGGTATACAGAGGAGCCCCCTCTGGACTCAATCAGAACCTCTCCGGCTGGAGTACTGTTCTAAGGGGCCCCCTGCAAGGTATACAGAGGAGCCCCCTCTGTACTCAATCAGACCCTCTCCGGCTGGAGTACTGTTCTAAGGGGCCCCCCTGCAAGGTATACAGTGGAGCCCCCTCCGGACTCAATCAGACCCTCTCCGGCTGGAGTACTGTTCTAAGGGGCCCCCCTGCAAGGTATACAGTGGAGCCCCCTCCGGACTCAATCAGACCCTCTCCGGCTGGAGTACTGTTCTAAGGGGCCCCCCTGCAAGGTATACAGAGGAGCCCCCTCTGGACTCAATCAGAACCTCTCCAGCTGGAGTACTGTTCTAAGGGGGCCCCCTGCAAGGTATACAGAGGAGCCCCCTCTGGACTCAATCAGACCCTCTCCGGCTGGAGTACTGTTCTAAGGGGGCCCCCTGCAAGGTATACAGAGGAGCCCCCTCTGGACTCAATCAGACCCTCTCCGGCTGGAGTACTGTTCTAAGGGGGCCCCCTGCAAGGTATACAGAGGAGCCCCCTCTGGACTCAATCAGAACCTCTCCGGCTGGAGTACTGTTCTAAGGGGCCCCCCTGCAAGGTACAGAGTGGAGCCCCCTCCAGACTCAATCAGGAGGTCTCCGGCTGATGTACTGCGCTGAGGGGACCCCCTTGAGCCAGGGCACCCCCGCACAACGGGGGCTGCAGGGGCCTATGTTACACCACTGATTCCAAGAAACCTTGATAGAATGGTGGTACATTGGTGGGACTTTCAGGACATTGGAGGCTGCAGTGCTACCAGTGGGGTGCTGCGCCTGGCAGCTTCTTTTGTTGCATTGGTTTTACTGCTCTTTGGCCTAGTTTTTTCACACTCTCCATGTTTCTAGGGCACCTGCCTTTCTTCTATTCTCCCTAAAGGGTTCCCTCAGTTTCCTGACTACTTGGCATATACTTTCTGACCATGATTAAAGCTACTGTTTTTTCTTTGTGTCTGCGCCCATTAACAGTTATCTACTTGCCTTGCGTGCTCGATTGGATGCTCTGCCTTTCATTCCAGTCTGTGACTTAGGTACCTGAGGCCTGCCTTTCTGACATAGATCAGTAAATACACTGACAGTGTTGGCAATATAAATATGTGACATGGGTGTTCATTGGACTGTTTTTCATTTATCCTTAATTCGTGTTATAGTGTACACTTACACATTTGACAAAGCTAATGCTAATCTGTGATATTCCTATTTTGAAATGACCCAAACCACAGAGAGAACCTCCACTGACAAGTTTGTGAAATCCTAGTGGTCTCTTTTCTCTCTCAACCCCATTCCCAGTTCTCTCCTGTATTTCATCCTGCTGGTTCTGACTGACCATGGAGGATGGGACTGCTTATCACTGTGGCCCACCCCTGAGTGGGCATACGGGCTCTGCAAACTGGGTGAAGGTTTTACCCATTTTTGAATATGGGTGTGGGATTACTTGTATGGCAAACAAGAACTGCTGAAAACATTAAGTAAGCGGCCCTCTGAAATTTTAACGCATTGGTCTGGGAGGAGCCAGGAGCCACCCTCACCCAGCAGCTTGTGTCACACATAAAGGTGACAACGAATTGGTTTGTCACGCTGCCGCTTTTGAATTGCGGCCTGCATTTTAAACACTGTTGGAGTATTCGGCTCCTTTTAAATCGAATTTGTTGTGTTGCTGAAGTTTATGGAATCGGTGCTAGCCTGACATTTTTATTTTATGCTCTTTGCTCCCTCTATAATCACATTGCCTGCACATTAAAATTTTTGACCCACACTACTCACCACTTGGGTGAGACTCGCGCCGCCTCACTCCCGACCGCCATTTTGAGTGGGGGCTCAGGGGCTTAGAGACGCTCCCAACACGCCTTCTGGGATAGCGCTCTAGTATCTTCAAGGGCTCCTTGCCATACGCTACTTAATGAACTAGAATGCAAGCGCGCAGCGCGCGCGTGCAGCGGGTGTGCCACTGGCGCGCCAGATGGAAGCCCGTCTGCGCCCTTCCGCGCCTGGATGGGCCCAGGGGCCAGCACCCCTCGACGGTCCAAAATCTACTCCATGCAGACCCTTCTGGCTCTAAGATTTGGTAACAAAGGATTAGATCTGACGACAAAGGCCAAACTTCGGGAAGATGCCCTGTTGAAGGAAGAGGGCCAATCCAGATGACCTAAGATCCTGCCACACCCTCACAGGACCCAGGGGCTAAAAATAGTGACGTTGAACACACGCTCATTGCAAAAGCACCATTTGGAAGTATTTTCACTCCTGGTGGACGGCGATATTGACATTCTTGCCCTCACGGAGACCTGGCTAGGGGTCTCATTTACTCCCGATATACGGGCAGCATTGCCACCTGAATACGATGCTTTGTGGTATAATCGCCCCAAGGAGAGTAGAGGGGGGGGGGGTTGCTTTCCTATTAAAAAAAAACCTTAGGGTGACACAGGTCGTAGCTGAAAATTGTGATAGCGCAGAGCTTCTGGGGATAAAAATCTCATTAAAATCCTCTTGCATCATGCTGGTGGTAGACTTCTGCCCACCACGGAGCTCTCCAGACTTCAATGAAGCCTTCTTGGAGTTCTTAACGGATCTGGGCTCCAGATATAAATCCCTCATGGTGGTAGGGGACTTCAACTATCACTGGGATAAGCTACCCAGAGACCCTACAGAGGCGGAGTTTGACAGCAACCTCTCCTCGCTTAACCTACGGCAACTGAATGAAATGGCATTTGTAATGCGCAACTATGCCCAATGGGCGTCAAGGCGCCTAACTCAAATAACTAGCTGTCAGCAATCAGAATCAGAGCTTACTGGTATGCTTTAATGAAAAGCCAAGTTTTCAATGATTTCCTAAAAAGGTCAAGTGAAGGCAGTGACTTGATCTTAAGGGGAAGTGTATTCCACATCTGGGGTGCCAGAATGGAAAAGGCTTTACTCCCCCAACTAGCCTTCTTGGCACGAGGGATTACCAGTTGGTTAAGCTCACTGGAGCGTAAGCATCTGTTCGGGACATACCTAGTAAGTAGGGATCCAAGGGCATCAGCCGGACCTGCAATTAGGGCCCTGTATGTAAGACAGAGAAGTTTGAACATGATCCTTGAGGGAATAGGAAGCCAATGGAGATTCTTCCTCGCCAAGGTCATAGATGACAGCCAAGGCAGGGCAAGGGCAAAACGCGCTGCCGCATTTTGTATGACCTGCAGGCGCTGCAGAAGGCCCTTGTTGGCCCCGGCGTAAAGTGAATTACAGTAATCGAGCCTTGAGCCAACAAGAGCGATCACAACCTGCTTCCGTGCCTGTGGGGAAAGATAGTGGACGATCCTTTTCAGAGTCCTGATGACGCCCCAACAGGTGGCCACCGTTCTATTGACCTGGAGCTCCATAGAAAGCTGGGTGTCAAAAATGACACCAAGGTTCCTGGCAGATTGTGTGGGTGTGGGGCAGATGCCTAAAGATGGAGGCCACCACTCACCTGACCAAATGCCCTGGTCTTTGCCGAAGACCAGGACCTCTGTCTTGTCCCCGTTCAACTTTAGGGAGTTGGAAATCATCCACTCTGCAACAAGTTGCATGCAGGACCTAAAGTTTGACGCGGCTACATTCACAGAGTGGGTCAGGGATACCATACGACACTACCTCCATCCCCTGAGATCTTACTAGTCTTGCAAGGGGGGCCACGTAGATGTTAAACAGGGTCGGACTCAGTGCCGACCCCTGTGGCACCCCGCATTGCAAAGACTTAGCAGGGGAGAGGTACTCTCCTAGCATGACACGCTGCTCTCGTTGATGTAAGAAGGAGCTCAGGAGACTGAGGGCCGGTCCTTCTACCCCTGCCTCCCTTAACCTGGATGTTAAAGTAAGGGGAGACAGGGTGTCGAATGCTGCTGTAAGGTCCAGCAGTACCAGCACGGTGGTTTGACCCAGATCAACTTTCCTGCGGATGTTATCCATGACTTTAGTCAAAGCAGACTCCGTGCTATGCAGCTTTCTGAAGCCATGTTGGGACCCATCCAAGAAGCCTGAAGCATCGAGGAAGTTAGAAAGATGTGAGTTCAGATGAGTCTCCAACATCTTAGCAGGGGCCGGCAGAAGGGATATGGGTCTGAAGTTCTTCAGTATGCCGGGGTCTAAGGTGGACTTTTTCAGAAGAGGCTTTACAATAGCTTTCTTCCAAACTAATGGAAAAGTACCTTGTTCCATGGCTCCATTCATTACTTCCAGCATCGGAGGAAGAATGATATCCCTACAGTCCTTTAGTAATTTCAAAGGAACTGGGTCCAGTGGGGAAGACGATTTCGTTTTGTCCAAAAGGAGATTGAGTCCCTCCAAAGAGAGAGCAGGGAAATGTTTGAGGAACTGGGGGGCATCTATATTCCAAGATTCCAGCAGTTTAATTCGAGAGAAGTCCTCATCACTCATAGAGTTCCTCTGTGATTGTAGAGCTATATAGATATCATCTATTTTTTTATAGAAGAAGTCTGATATGTTATAGCTCCTGTGAAACAACCACAGGATCTGGTACCTGGAGAGAGCACAGCGAGTCCACGATTTTAAAGAGCTCTTTAGAAGATGTTAGAGAACAGGTTAAGTTGGTAAAATAATCCTGTTTTTCCTTAATCACTCTATTTTTGTATTCTTGTAACAGGCTCTTGTAGACTTCTCGATCTTTGGGATCCCAGGATTTGCGCCATCCTCGTTCCTTCTGTCTGCATTTTTGTCTAAGAAGCCTCAAAGCACTTGTGAACCAGGGGGCAGTTGGCTTCTGTCGAGCTACAGATTTCAGAGAGGGGGGGGCTAGTTCATCTGCGGCTCTGGTGATAGCATCAGTGAGTTCTTGAGCCGCCTCATCAACCACCCGCTGGGATGTGATGTTAGTATTATGGATGAAGGGGGCCAGAGCCTCATTTGTAAAATTTCTGAAACTCCTTTTGAAGCATTTTTTGCCAGTGCCCAAATCAGCATCAGAGCAAGGGATGTCTAAGGACAGTGGGACTGCTAGATGGTCAGACCAAGTTATCGGTACCGGCATGCCGACAATTAATCTAGAGTCGTTAGAAAAAATCCCATCAAGAGTGTGCCCCGCCTTATGGGTCGGGTGGAGAACTCTTTGGACAAAGTCGCAAGCCTCCAGAGAATTAAGCAAGGAGGAGGTATCTTTCGAGGCCCTATCCTCTAAATGAAAATTGATATCACCCAAGATGGTTAGATGAGATCTACCAAAGTAGGGTTCCAAAATTCTAAAGAGTTCTGGGCAGAAATTAGCTCTGGAACCAGGAGGTCTGTATAGTCGAATTCCAGAGAAGGAACTCGATGGAGCATGCACAATACAGAAATATAAGGCCTCGAATGGGTCCGTAGGAACCGATAAAGGTTTTATAGTGCAAGAGAGTGTGGATTTAAAGAGAATAGCCAGTCCACCACCTCTGCAGCGTACTCTATCTAACCTCTGGAAGATATATCCTTCAGGTATGGCTAAGAGAAGGTCGTGACCAGAGGAGTCAGAGGCCCATGTCTCGGTGACAAAGACCTAGTCTGGTTGCCTCGTGCTAACAAAATCATGAAATTCTATCCCATGTTTGATCAAGGAACGTGCATTGATCAGAAAGCCCTGTTTGGGTTGGGAGATGAGCCTACCAGACAAAGAGGGAGCAGGATTCCTAGTAGCCTGACTGGAAAAGTTAAAAGATAATTTACAAGAGGGGCACGACCGCGCCTGATGCAGTACCTCCGGTATGAGCCGATGATGACAGAGGTGCGTAAGGGGTCTCAGAGACAGCAAGTTGCGAAACAAATCATCCCGGATAGAGGAGGAGGATAGATCGGGAGTCCCAGGGTCCAGCCCGTCCTGCAGCGCGTCCTCAGCGCGGACGGGCGCAGATGGGCTGAACTCTGGCGTAACTCCGGCGTCAGTCTGGCGTCCCCGCAGCGCGTATCCTCTGCGCGTCAGCATGACTCAGTTAAGTACCCGCCTAGCGTCCTACTGACGACTAGAGCGTTACGCCTGCCTATTAGCGCTGAGAATCGGCACCATCCACACCCAAGATGGTGCTACTAAGCGGAACTGCGCCGGGAAGCGGACCCGCCAAACAGCTGTGAGTTTCCCAGAAGTTAGAGTGCAAGTAAGGGCCAGGCGCTATTAGGCGCTATTAAAAACAGGGGAAAATTACACAATGCTGAAATAAAATATAAAACAAGGTAGTCTTTAAAACGAGCAGCAGCTCGAATCCTGAAGCGCACAAAGCGCATGCACCGGTCAACTGGCAGCTGAGAAGGAAGAACCAGCAGTTTACCTCAGTTAAGTACCCGCCTAGCGTCCTACTGACAACTAGAGCGTTACGCCTGCCTATTAGCGCTGAGAATCGGCACCATCCACACCCAAGATGGCGCTACTAAGCGGAACTGCGCCGGGAAGCGGACCCGCCAATTAGCGGTAGTAGTGAGACCCACGCATGTGGAGGGCCATACGCTGGACTTAATTTGGTCCTCCATATCTCAGACAGAAATAACCGAGGTTAGCCCTTGTATATGGTCAGATCACTACCTTTCACCGTTAACGTCTAATCGTTGCGGAGAAAGGTTCGACCATGGAAGAAGGTGGAGGCAGACTCTTTAATCTCTACGCTTCTTTCCATCTCACCGCCTGAGAGGAGTGAGAGAAGCTTAGACTCTGACACCACAACCCTTATGGGCTGGATCCACGCTGCTCTGGACATGCTAGCCCCTGAGCAGTTGGAGAAGACCAGAGCCAAAGGAAAGGGAGCACCGTGGTTTAACACCTCGCTCAGAGAAAAGAAACAAGTTCTTCGTAAGGCGGAGAGAAGGTGGAGACTCAGTTACAGTCCAGCTGAGTCGGAAACCTATTAAATACTTCTGTCAAAATACAAGGCGGACATCCTGGCGAGGAAGGCAGCCTTCTAAGTGGACAGAATTAGAGGTGCTGTGAACAAACAAAGGGAGACATTTGCGATCCTCAGGGAGCTAACGCAGCTGGAGGGGAAAATTCCTGCAACCGACCAACCGGACTGTGAAACCTTTCAGAAGTTTTTTCTCCAGAAAGTGCAAGATATTATCAGGGATATTAGGGAGACCCCAGCAGTTCCTCTTCTGCCATCTCGCCCTGCTTGCCAGGAGCTGACAGGGATGATGAACAGTATCCCATGTTTAGATGAAGAGAGCTTGGCGGTCATTGCATGCCAAATAAAATCAGGATCTAGCATGGATCCATGCCCTCCGAGAATTTTTCAAATGGCCTTGCCCGGCATTCATAGTCAGCTGTTGAGCCTATTAAATGAGTCATTAGAAGCGGGCTATCTCCCATCAAATTTGAAGGAAGCTAGGGTCAGTCTACTCCTGAAGAAAGCAGGAGCAGACACCAAGGCTTTAAAGAACTACAGGCCCATCTCTAAATTGCCATTTCTGGCCAAGATCCCGGAAAAGCATGTCCTGAACACGCTGGCCGGCTACCTGGAGGCACATTGTCTACTCCACTCAAGGCAGGCGGGCTTTCGGCCTCAACATAGCACAGAACTGGTAATGGCCACAGTTGCTGACGAGCTGAGAGTCCGGGCAGACAATAAGCAGCCTTGTGCCCTGATTCTATTGGACTTGTCTGCGGCGTTTGATACGGTCAGCCACACCATCTTGCTGGACCGTATCGTGAAGCTGGGAATAACAGGGCAAGCGTTCAAATGGCTTGAATCTTTTCTTACGGGTCAGACCCAGAGAGTGCAGTTGGGAGACCAGCTATCGGAGGCAGGTGCTGTGGCCTGGGTGTACCCCAGGGGTCTGCACTATCCCCCCTGCTATTCAACATCTGCCTTCAACCTCTTGTGGAGGAGTTAATGCATAGGAACTGCCAAATCTTTAACAATGCCGATGATACCCAGCTACTGGTTCAGCTGGAGGATTCAAGGGAAGCGCAGGAATCAGTAAGGAATCTGCTTAGATTCACTGTAAATTGGATGAGCAACAACCTCCTGAAAGTGAATGCTGAAAAAACTGAGGTGCTGGTCCTGACCAATCAAGTAAACCCCTGGTGCGATTTGTTTTGGCCCCCAGAATTAGGGACTACACCTATTCCTGGAAGGGTGGTCAAAAGCCTGGGGTTGAAGATTGATGCAGACCTTTCTATGGCCCCCCAAGTCTCGGCAGTGGTTGGGTCTTGTACTGGGGTACTTAGGCAACTCCGGAAGTTAGTACCCATTCTATCGGCCCCCACACTACAATCCATAGTGTCAGCCACAGTCATCTTGCGGCTGTACTATGGTAATGCCTTGTACCTAGGCCTTCCGCAGAAGCTTTTGAGGAAACTGTAGGTTCTACAGAACGACGCAGCTAGTCTGATCTACTCTCTACCTAGGAATTCGCATGCAACCCCCTTGCTCCGTAAGCTGCACTGGCTGCCCATTAACTTCAGAGTGCAGTTCAAATGTCTTTGTGTGGCCCAAAAAGCCATTTTTGGTAAAGCCCCGAAATATATTAAACAGCGTTTGAGGAAGTACATTCCAGGTAGAGCCTTGCGCTCGAGTAAAGCCTCCAATTTGTTTCAACCAGATGTAAATTAAAATCTAAAGGGGGCAGAGCTCTGTCCGTACTTCTCCCGCAAATCTGGAACGAGTTACCAGCCAGCCTAAAGGAAGACTCGCAACTATTGTCTTTTAGGAAGAACTTGAAGACCTATCTGTTTAAAAAGATAACATCCACGCCCTAATCAGGGCCGAGGGCAGAGTGATTCAGGAGGCAGCAGGTTATGTACCTTTTCTGTGTGAGCGCTTAGAGACCAGTGGTGATTTACTCTATACAAAAACATTTTAACATAACATAACATAACAAGGTGGAACCCCAAGGCATGCTCATCAGAACACATTGTGGACCTGTAATACTGGACCTGCTACAACTTTTACAGAGGATGAAGCTGTGGACTCTAAGGGTCAATTGGTGGACCTCCTGTGTACCTACACAGACACAACAAGCTGCAAAGGATGTTTCCCTGAAGTGCCCATCTGACCAGTACCAAATGGACTTACTGGACCCTGTTTTTGGTCTCTCCTGGAGTGAGTCGTGATACCCAATGCTGTACCTGAGATCATTGGACCCTTAGCTGTATCTAACACCTCTATGAAGCTGTGATCAAACACTAAATACATAAAGAACAAGAAGAATGCAGTGGTTGAGTTCTAGAAGCCATTCCGAATGGTAATGCACCTCTGGCAGACAGGTGGGCAGTCGTGTCTCCTCTGCTATGGCGGAGGAACATCGCCCCCCTGCTTTCAAGCAGTACAAGAATTGCAAACATAAAATGATATGAACTTATTTTCATTTTATGTTTGTGCTGCTTTGCGTCTGCTCTGCTCACAGAGCAGGGCAGGCGAGGGTGGTTTGCCCATTCCTAAGTGCGCAATGAATGCTTGTTCGGCCCTCTCAGGTCGCCCAAACTAGTCATGTGCTCATTCCCCGTTCTAAACGCAGGCTTCATTACAGCCTGTGTGGAGGACATGTCCAGGCCCTCATTCCCCGGTTGAGCGTCAAAGCAGGACGGTCAAAACCAATCACTATGCTGCAATGCATCATTGTGATTGGTCAGCGGAGTCTGGGTTCGTACCAATTATAACGCTGCATTGTAGCCTTGTGATTGGTCAGTGGGGTCTGGCTGTGCTTCTTGTTCCTCGAGGAGACTAGGAGCAGAGACATGGGACCCGGCAACAAGGTAAGTTAATTTTTTTTTTTTTCATTATGCGCATCCTCCTACAATCGTGACACATCCATGTGACACCCCCCAACACCTCCAGTACCCATCCCTGTCCCGCCACCCGCAAGCCATGCCAGCCACCACAGGGTCCCGGTCTCCTCTTGATCCTCCGTGAAGGTTTTGGCCCAAAAATGCCAAAGACCTCAGTTTTGGAATGTTGTCTTCTGGGCACCTTTTGCACCACAAGCAAGGGGCTAGGACTGGTGGGTCACCACTTGGGGGTTCAGGGCTAACTCACCTGGGTCCAGATATGGATTGAAGAAGGTGGGAGCCTGCTGTGTCCCTGAGGATCAGATCAGGAGGCCAGCAAACCAGCCCTTAGGAGTCACTCTAGTGTTCCTGAGTTCAAGTTGCAAGTCAAGTCCTTCTTCCCCAGGCAAGAGGGCAGTGGGGCAGAGAGGCAGCAATGCAGCAAGGCAGTAGCACATCAACAGTGCAGAAGGGTGACCATCAGCAGCACAGCAGTCCTTCTTCCTGGCTGGGTGTCCACAGGTCCAGAAGTTTACTGAAGAGTTGGTGGCTGAGGTCCTTTTTATAGACCCTGGTGCCCTCCTTTTGGAAGGTGAGGAAAGCTTCTAGACAGTGGGTTTGAATGACTCGACATTTCCTGACTTCCCTGCCCTGCATCCAAATTGGCAGCAGTGGCAGGCCTGAGACATGTTTTAATGTGCTACATACGTGGGTGGGAACATAAATGCAGTAGGCCCACTGGTAGCATTTAATTTACAGGCCCAGGGTGTATTGTCTACCACTCTACAATAAACGTATTAGTAAATTAAGTATATACATTGGGTATTAGCCAATTTAACCATGTTTTTGAGGAGAGAGAACATTCACTTTAGCACTGGTTAGAAAAGTCAACAAAACAAATTCTTTAAAAATAGGAGGAGTGGAAGAAAAATGTTTGGGGATGACCCTGAAGAGAGGGCCTGTTTACTACAAAAATAAATAAAATGCCCAAATGTTTACAAACAACTAAAAAATTCAAGATATATGTAACACTACCCAAATATTGAAAACACCATTATCCACTTCAAGAATATTGCTAAAAATAAACTAATAGAATATAAACACATCTAATTTACTTCACACTACTAATTTAAAATTCCATGAAATGGAAATACATTGATTAGAATATTTAAATACATTTTTTACCATATAAACATACAATTATTATTTCAAAATAGTTTATAAAATATATCAAAGTAAAAATAAACTGAAACAAAAATATATAATTAAACAAAACATTAAATAAAAGTAAACTTTTACAACCGAAACAACACCAATTTTAATAAAGTATTACTTAAAATACTACATTTTGAAAAAATGTAAAAGCAAAGTTTTCCAAAAGAAATATGTCTATAACATTCATACAGAAACATTGAATAGCATCCGCCAAATAAGGAAAACATGGAAGAATTCAAGCTCAAACAAAACACTCAATCGCATTACACTGCAAACAAAGTAACAAATCGAAACATTTTACTACACAAATGAACACTATAAAAAGTGGACACAAAAACATTCATTAATTTGCAGCAAAAGTTCCAATACTTGAGAAAAGCAACACTCTACCATATTTGACAAAGGAAAAATGAAGAATCCAACAACAACAAAAAAGAAATCTAAACGGAAACAGCACATAACACTAACTAAATTGCTAATAACTAACTAATGTAATCAGCCAAACTTTAATTTCAAAGGCAAATACTAATACAACGCTTTCTATTTCTATTTCCATGGGGAAATTACAAAGAAGTAAAGTCAACGAGAATAAGACAAAAGCCCAAAATTAACCTCTCTACATTACAAAGTTGAAAAATATACTTTAACATGTAAATAAAAATAAATCAACATAATGCAACCCCAAAGTCTGTAAACTTAAAAAAAATAACCTTTCATCAGCCCTAAAACTAGCCAAAGCTATATTTCACATATTTCACAAGTAACAAATGATTTAGGAGATGAAAATCAAGTACTTTTCCTATAATTCACCAAAGACAAATACAAATCTCAGAAACCTCTGCACAAAATAAAAGATCAAACTTGTAAGTCAAAAAGTAAAAGTATGTAATACATGTTTAAATAAAAAGAGTTAGCTAAACATTCATTTATTGCACAAATGTAATTCATGTATAACACTAAAATCCACAGACATTACAGCAGAAAGATCCTCATATCACATCACATGAATAGACGTACAATCAAGAGAGCACCACCCCAGAAAACTACATTGGAAAGGATTATTCAAATTCTTGTTAAGGGAGGCCCAGGGGGCCTAATTACAATGGCTGTCGGTTGAACCTCCGACTTCCATTGCAGCAGGTTGGAAACTGACCAACATGCAGTTGGCAGTTCCACGCCAAATTAAGATAGCGGTCAGAAACATCCCCTTTTCAATTGCGGAATGTGCTGTGGCCTGGAAAAGGGCCGCAGCACAAAAGTGGATGTTTTGAACTAGGGCATGAATGTTTGCTGGAAGGGGCACCACAGGTGCTTCGGACCTCATAGCGGAAGCTCATGGGGGACAGGGGCCCTCCTATGGGCCCCCAAAGTCCATTTCCAAAAGCCTTTCTATGGCGGTTTGACCATCATGGAAAGGTTCTCAGAAAGGGACTTGGTAATCTCTACGGACCTCTATGCTGGATGGCGGTCAGACCGACACTGACTTCCTGTTGGGCGTTCCAACTGCCATCCTAATCAGGCCCTAAGCCTAGAAACTACATAGTAGTATGGGTCAGAGAGTATAAACAGTCACCAAACAACATTAAATTAGAAGTTAGAAATGTTTTACAAGATCATAAATAACAAAGCACTAGTTACCAAGAACCAACAAAAAACATTTACAAAAAAAATGTTACCACAAGTTCCTGACTATTCTATAGAACAGCTGCCAGGCATCCGGAACTTAAAAAGACTAATAGTATAAACTAAAAACTCTACAACTAAAATCCCTAAAGCTTCTAAAAGATTATGAGACATATATATCCCTCATAATTTAACTACAAACCCATAATGACAAATACTTCCTTATAAATAAAAACACTAGCAACAACAAAATAGTATTAATTTGTGCCACAGAAAATACCCTTTTAATAATAATACAAAGCCAGGCTTGGATAATGGATCAAGTCAAGTCAAGTCAAGTCAAGTCAGAAATTTGTAAAGCGCGCTACTCACCCAGAGGGTCTCAAGGCGCTTAAGGGAGTGGGTTTGTTACTGATCGAATAACCAGGTCTTGAGTTGCTTCCTGAATGAGAGGTGGTTCTGGGTAAGACTGAGGTGAGAGGGGAGGGAATTCCAGGTCTTGGCCGCCAGGAAAGAGAAGGATCTTCCTCCCATGGTGGCTTTTCGGAAGCGTGGGATCACGGCGAGGGCTAGGTTGGACAAACGTAGTTGGCGGGTGGGAGTGTAAAAGGATAGGCGATTGTTGAGGTAGCTGGGTCCTAGGTTGTGGAGGGCCTTGTGTGCGTGAGTGAGGAGACGGAACGTGATTCTCTTGCTGATAGGGAGCCAGTGCAGGTCTCTCAGGTGTTCTGATATGTGGTTGTGTCGAGGTATGCCCAGGATGAGTCGGGCGGAGGCGTTCTGAAGGCGTTGAAGTCTTTTCTGCTGTTTGGCTGTGGTTCCGGTGTAGAGGGTGTTTCTGTAGTCTAGTTGGCTGGTGACAAGTGCTTGGGTGACCATTTTCCTAGTTTCGGTGGGGATCCATCGGAAGATCTTTCGGAGCATGCGTAGGATGTTAAAACATGATGATGAGACGGCGTTGACTTGTTTGGTCATGTAGAGGGAGGAGTCTAGGATGAATCCTAAGTTGCGGGCATGGTCCATTGGTTTGGGTGCACTGCCTAGTGCCGGGGGCCACCAGGAGTCGTCCCAGGCAGAGGGGGATGTTCCTAGGATGAGGACTTCCGTCTTGTCCGAGTTCAGTTTTAGGCTGCTGTTCTTCATCCATTCGGCTACGTCTTTCATCCCTTCGTGTAGGTTGGTTTTGGCGGTGGTTGGGTCTTTGGTGAGGGAGAGGATCAGTTGAGTGTCGTCAGCGTAGGAGATGATGTTTAGGTTGTGTTGGCGTGCAATGGATGCGAGGGGGCTCATGTAGACGTTGAAGAGGGTGGGACTGAGCGAAGATCCTTGTGGTACGCTGCACATGACTTCGGTGGCATTTGATCTGAAAGGGGGGAGACGGACTCTTTGGGTTCTTCCGGCGAGGAACGAGATGATCCAGTCCAATGCCTTATCTTGTAATCCGACATTCTTGAGGCGATGTACTAGGGTGCGGTGGCATACCGTGTCGAATGCTGCGGAAAGATCCAGGAGGATGAGGGCCACTGTTTCCCCGTTGTCGAGCAGTGTTTGGATGTCATCTGTAGCTGCAATGAGGGCGGTCTCGGTGCTGTGGTTAGCTCGGAATCCTGACTGTGAGGGGTCGAGGGAGCCGTTAGACTCAAGGAAGGCGGCGAGCTGGCTGTTGACAGTCTTCTCGATGACTTTGGCGGGGAACGGGAGGAGCGAGATGGGGCGGTAGTTCTTAAGTTCGGTGGGGTCTGCTGTAGGTTTCTTCAGGAGGGCGCTGAGCTCGGCATGCTTCCAGCTTTCCGGGAAGGTAGCGGTGTTGAAGGAGCAGTTGATGATATCTCGGAGTTGGGGTGCGATGACAGAGTCGGCCTTATTGAAGATGTGGTGGGGGCATGGGTCGGTTGGAGATCCGGAATGGATGGAGTTCATCATGCGTATGGTTTCTTCGGTGCTGATTGGGGTCCAGGCGCAGAGGATGGTGGTGGGGGGCTTCAGTTCGAAGGTAGGGGGAGAGGACAGGTCGCTGAAGCTGTTATGTATGTCTGCGATCTTGCTGTGGAAGAACGAGGCAAGTGAGTCGCATAAATCCTGAGAGGGAGTGATGTCGTTGTTGCCGGCGCTGGGATTGTTGAGCTCATTGACGATGTTGAAGAGTTCTTTGCTGTTGTGGGCTTTGTTGTCTAGTCGGTTTTAAAATGCTGACTTCTTAGTGGTGCGGATCAGCTGGTGGTGTTTGCGGGTGGCGTTCTTGAAGGCGGTCATGTTGTCAGCGGTTGGGTTTTTTCTCCAGGTTTTCTCAAGGGTGCGGCAGTTCTTTTTGGAATGCTTAAGGTCGTCATTGAACCAGGAGGCTCTTTTGCTTCTGGTCTGTTGGGACGGTTTTTCAGGGGTGCTAGTTCATCAGCGCAGTGGGTGATCCATTGTGCGAGATTAAAGGCTGCTTGATTTGAGTCCGTAGATCTGGCTGGAGGGTTTTGGTTCAGTGATGTGGTGAGCTGGTCAAGGGTAATTTTGTTCCAGTTTCTGCCGGGAACCTGTTGCGGGTGGTGGTGGGTCGTTGTCTTTCTGTAGCTGAAGTGTACGCAGCTATGGTCTGTCCAGTGGAGTCCTGTGGTGTGATTAAAGGAGATGTGTTTGCTGGAGGAGAAGATTGGGTCGAGCGTGTGTCCAGAGTAGTGGGTGGGGGTGTTCAACAGCTGTTTGAGGCCGAGATTGGCGAGGTTATCAAGCAGGGTGGTGGTGTTGTTGTCGTTGTTATTCTCCAGGTGAAAGTTGAGGTCTCCTAGGAGAATGTAGTCCTTGGAAGGGAGGACGTGTGGGCTGATAAGGTTGGCGATGTCATCACAAAATTGTGTACAGGGTCCTCGGGGTCTGTATATGAGGGTGCCTCTGAGTGTTGTCTTGGGGTCGGTGTGTATTTGGAAGTGGAGGTGTTCGGTGTCTCTGAGGGTGTCGTCGGAGTTGGTCGAGATGCGGATGGTGTTCTTGTGGACGATCACGATGCCTCCTCCTGTTTTGTTGATGCGGTTTTTTCGGATGATCTTGTATCTGTCCGGGATGGCTATTGCGATGTCGGGTGCTGATGAGGCATTCATCCAGGTTTCCGTGAGAAAGGCGACGTCTGGAGATGTGGTGTCAAGTAGGTTCCATAGTTCTATGGCGTGTCTGTGACCCGAGCAGGTGTTGAGCAGGATGCACTTCAGGTGGTTGTTGTTGGAGTTCTGTTTGGCGATTGTGGTTGTAGTGTGGGCCCTGATGCAGCAGAACTTGCAGGATTGGCAGGTGAAGGGTCCATGGGTGTGTCCTGGGGCAGCTCGGTGGCAATCGGGAAGTCTACCAGTGTTGAGGGCATAGAGGGTTGCGGTGTCGTATGTTCTGCGGGGGGGAAGGTCACTGCGGGGGCCAGGGGTTCTGGCACTGGGCGCAGTCCAGGCACGGACGGGCGTAGACGGGCTTACCATAGGGCGCGTGAACGCTGCGCATTTGCCACTCTGCCATAAGTGGAGAGTGGAGGGGGGCGGAGCGAGGGAAGAGCAGCTGGGAGGCGGGAGCGGGGTGGCGAGGATGCTGGAGGGAACGGGGGTGGGGCCATGGGGGAGCACCTGCAGGGAGCGGGGAGGGTTAAGAAGCACAACAAATGGCACAAAAATAATGCAGTCGAGATTGGGGGCACTATCTGGCACAAATGCAACTAAATATGACAACATGACAACAAAACAATGCAGGCAGGTTAATACGATACCAGGCACAATTGCAGGCGAGATCGGGGCAAAAGTGAGGCACACCAGGGAGCGAGTGGAGCGACCGGTTCTGACCAGGTCAGGACGGTCACAGCTCTTCACCTCACGGGACTTCCCTAATGTTTACCAGTGGGAGGGAAGAGCAGCTGGGAGGCGGGAGCGGGGTGGCGAGGTCTGGGGATGCTGGAGGGAACGGGGGTGGGGCCGCGGGGGAGCAGTGGCAGGGAGCAGGGAGGGTTAAGAAGCACAACAAATGGCACAAAAATAATGCAGGCGAGATCGGGGGCACTATCTGGCACAAATGCAGCTAAATATGACAACAAAACAATGCAGGCAGCTTAATACGATACCAGGCACAATTGCAGGCGAGATCGGGGCACAAGTGAGGCACACCAGGGAGCGAGTGGAGCGACCGGTTCTGACCATGTCAGGACGGTCACAGCTCTTCACCTCGCAGGACTTCCCTGATGTTTACCAGTGGGAGGGAAGAGCAGCTGGGAGTCGGGAGCGGGGTGGCGAGGTCTGGGGATGCTGGAGGGAACGGGGGTGGGGCCATGGGGGAGCAGCGGCAGGGAGCGGGGAGGGTTAAGAAGCACAACAAATGGCACAAAAATAATGCAGGAGAGATCGGGGGCACTATCTGGCACAAATGCAGCTAAATATGACAACAAAACAATGCAGGCAGCTTAATACGATACCAGGCACAATTGCAGGCGAGATCGGGGCACAAGTGAGGCACACCAGGGATCGAGTGGAGCGACCGGTTCTGACCAGGTCAGGACGGTCCCAGCTCTTCACCTCGCGGGACTTCCCTAATGTTTACCAGTTGGAGGGAGGAGCAGCTGGGAGGCGGGAGCGGGGTGGCGAGGTCCGGGGATGCTGGAGGGAACGGGGGTGGGGCCGCGGGGGAGCAGCAGCAGGGAGCGGGGAGGGTTAGGAAGCACAACAAATGGCACAAAAATAATGCAGGCGAGATCGGGGGCACTATCTGGCACAAATGCAGCTAAATATTACAACAAAACAATGCAGGCAGCTTAATACGATACCAGGCACAATTGCAGGCGAGATCGGGGCACAAGTGAGGCACACCAGGGAGCGAGTGGAGCGACTGGTTCTGACCAGGTCAGGTCGGTCACAGCTCTTCACCTCGCGGGACTTCCCTAATGTTTACCAGTGGGAGGGAGGAGCAGCTGGGAGGCGGGAGTGGGGTGGCAAGGTCCGGGGATGCTGGAGGGAATGGGGGTGGGGCCGCAGGGGAGCAGGGGCAGGGAGCGGGGAGGGTTAAGAAGCTCAACAAATGGCACACAAATAATGCAGGCGAGATCGGGTGCACTATCGGGCACAAATGCAGCTAAATATGACATCAAAACAATGCAGGCAGCTTAATATGATACCAGGCACAATTGCAGGGGAGATCGAGGCAAAAGTGAGGCACACCAGGGAGCGAGTGGGGTATACCACAATTCTAACATACCGGTGATGAACACATTTCCTCCTAACCAACTACTTAGCCAAATAAAAACCAAATCTAACAACTACCAACTCTCAAAAATGTTCATGACTTTGAACAGGCAATGATTACTTACTAAAAATCTACCCACACACATCAACACAGAGTTGTTACGGTCAATTTAACCAGAGTACTTGGAGACACATCTAAAAATATGCCCTTTGTGGATTGAGTACTCAACAACTGAGCAATTTCCCTATGAGATAAAAAGCTAATCAACATAGGAGGTGTACCACTTACAGGAGAAGCAAACAACTACAAACTCCGTATAGAATCACGATACTACCAAATGCACAAAGACAGACTAAGCCCCTCATGGACTACTTTGAGGATACTTGGGGGCATATTACCAACAAAGTGGCGAAGAGAGGTGTTAGCCGCCTTGGCTTAACGCCTCTCTTCGCCACTTCGGAAACGCTAGGCTGCACCATATTACCAAGGATATGGTGCAGCCAAGCGCTTCCCCCTCCGATGGCGATAAGTTTTACAACTTAATGCCAGCGCAAGCAGGGAAGGTTTGTTTAGTACAGGCAGGTGTTCCTTCCTGCACATAAACAAAGCTTAAATGTCATTTTGTAACTTACATGTGTGCTACTTCATGCAGCAGACACGTAAGTTACAAATTGGCATTTTTAAAAAGAGGTTTGTTTATGTACAGGAAGGGACACTTTCCTGTACATAAAGAAACCTTGGCATTTTGCTTTTTCCATGTGTGCTGCATAAGGCAGCACACATGGAAAAAGCAAAAACGAGGAGACATGAAGCATTTCTCCTCATTTTGCCACCTTAAGAACAGGTCTTTCCTATTCTTAAATTTGGCGCTGCCACCTATTATCGCCTCTCTTGATAATAGGTAGCAGCGTCGAAGTGAATGGGCGTTGCGGTGGAACGCCCACTGCAACACCCAATGCACGCCTCCTTTCACGATGAGTTTATCATGAAAGGGGCCCTATTACCAGGGCAGAGTTAAGTCAATTAACGTGGCTTTTAGCCATGTTAATTGACTTAACGCTGCCTTGATAATAGGGCGATGCAAATATCGCTGCGTTATCGGCAGAAAAGTACCGATAACGCGGCGATAAGGGGCTTGATAATATGCCCCTTGGTTTGGTAGACTACACCATTTTGGCCAACCCAATTATCAAATACAATGATGGTAAATATATGACAGCACCATGGCTCAACAAGCCAAAAATAAACAAAACAGTAGAAGGGCGCCACAATGCCTTTCAAGGCACACTAGTCAGAAGCCACCCCACACTGTATCAATTACTAGATTTGTTAAAAAGAGCAAAGTTAGTAACAATTTAAAATAGAATAGTCTGTTACACTATTAAAACCTAAGGTATCTAAACAAATCAGAGAAATGTCCAAAATACTGCAATGCAAAGTACAAACATTTGTAAAGAGCCAAGGCATTCCATACCTAGGGCCGGATTACGATGTGGTTAGGAATGGCTCTGACCCTCGGTCGGAGCCATCCTAACTGTATCGTAATCACCTGTTTGAAATAATTTACAACCAACCCATTTCGATGGAGTCAGTCGGAAATTATTACACAGGGAAGTTCTGAATGGCTGACGATGGGCTTGTAGAGCCCGTTTGCCATTTGGAAGGCCTGCAGTAATCCATCGGGGGGCTCACAATGGCAGCTTCCCACTGCCTTTCTGTGCAGGCCTTTCCGACACAGAAAGGAATTAGGAACCTGTCTTTAGGGGTCACCAGCGGCGACCCCACGGGTGCAAGGACACTGAGTGGGGCGCTCGGGGGCACCTATAGTGCCCCCTATTGGTCTCTGCACCCCGGGGCAGGTACCTTGAGGTGCCTTTATTCCACACAAATTAAACCCACAGCAATGAATTTAAGATCTAAAAAACATACACAAATGCAATATAAAAACATCTCCAGGGAAAAAGGTAATCCTCATTAGAAGGGCTGACCATGGCCAACAAAGTCAGTCCAGCCTTTAAAGCCCCTGGCCCAGACAGGGTCCCTGGACCTTTTTAGGAGCAATCTGGGACTATGGACCTCTCTTGTTGCCAATGTTCCTAGAGCAGTGAGTTCATCCACAAATTTATCTTCCTGCTCTACCTCACTTATTGTCCTGATCTTTAAGAGAGGAAATTGGGAGGACACTGGTTATTTTTGGCCCATTTCCCTCATTGACTCTAGAGTGAAGGTACTAAGTCGCATTTTGCTATCCCGCCTGGAAAACGGGGCTGAGTAGAGCTCAGAGATCCAGAATGGGTTAAGGAGGGGAAAGGGGACAGAAGAACAGTGTCTTTTCATCTGTCTTAATCTTGAGAAATACATAGAGAGATCAATCATTATTACCATTAGGGACATTTATTGTGACTCCAGTGCTGTTAGGCTTGGGCTGGGCGGGGAGTGCTCCGAACCTTTTAGGGCGGGCAGAGATGTTAGGGATGTGTCCTCGTACCATTTCTATTTTCCCTATATATAAACCATTTAAACCATCTAGAGAGGAACTTAGGGGCTTATTACGATGGCGGACGGACTACAGTCCGCCCGACATCGTATTGGGGATTGGGAATGCCCGACATACTGTTGGCGGTCCCATAGTAGGCATTTCATTTCAAACGCCACTACGGTGGTCACACTGCCTATATGTTAGATTGCAAAAAACACAGTTGAGGGACAGAATGTAGAACAATGTCATACATTCAACCCAGTACAAGGATCTGGGCCTAAATCCATCGTTTTTTTGCACTCCACACCACCCTGGGTTAGACACTGGCTATATGCAAATCAGCTCTGACCCTGTGCCTCATGGGAACAGTCCAGTCCGAACTACCAAGCCATGTCTCTCCCAGACCGGAATCAAGCATCCAAGGACCGGTTTCTGGCTATCAGCCTTCTTCAGCCTGGATAGCTTGACTCCAGTGGTGTGGAGAGCCTGGGACTCACGTCTGAGTATACCCAGCACACTGGTGATAAGTATTAGTTCCCTTGTCCATTGTATGATTTCCTTATGACGGACATTTGCTCATTGTATCCTGCATGCTCAGTTTGATCTTAAAACTGTAATATATTTTCATGTATATTTTAATGTCCCTAATTTTAATTTAACATTTAATGAGTATTTGGCATGCACTTTCTGAGCACAACTGTAGATACAGTCATGTGTTTCTATTTGACTTTACGTCTGTGCTCTGTAACGTTTTGTTTCTCGGTAAGATGCCCACCTGGCATGCACTATCCATTGCACTGGTATTCCACTCCAAAATATGCCATGGGTTCCTAGTGGCTCACCACCCTAAAGCAAATGAGGAGAATCCCTTACATTCCTAACATCTTTCTGGGTCTATTCCACAAGTGTGATTAACCTTTGTTTTAGTATAATATGTCTCAGTTACAAATGCTGGCCTGTGTTATTCCTATCTTCAGAAGACACAAACATAGAGAGAACCTCCAGTGGCAAGCCTGCCAAGCCCTGGCTGTTCTCTTCTTCCAACAAGCCATCACCTCTTCCACTAATCCTAAAACCAGCCATGTCCATCTAAACCAGGGCCCACAATCAATCCTGCAGCAAAACTAAGATCTCAGTCCTCTGCATGGACATACCCACCCCAAATCAAGGCCCATTAACTTGTCATCAGATTGTTTAATATTGTCCGCCCTCACATAAATTAAATTCTCTGGCATCACATGTGACATTGACAAGTTGTTCGGTCTTAACTAAACTATAGATAATGCATCGTCCTACTCTTCCAAGCTGTTAGTCGGGTTGGGCTCAACATTGTCCTTGTATTGTATTGTATTGTGCATTTATATAGCGCAAAACTGTCACCCTACGGGTATCCTGGCGCTTAGACTTAGGAGTAATCAGCACGTAAACAGACCTCAGTTGGCAGTGGAAAGTCTAGTTTTCCATCCTTGGAAACAACCAAGTTTTCAGATTCATTCTGAAACAGGTCAGCAAGTTGGCCTGTCTGATGGTCTGGGGCAAGTCATTCCATAGTTGTGCAGCTGCCCCTCCAAAGGTTCTGCCCCCCATCCTGGTTTTCCTGAATCTGGTGGTCCTTTGCAGTAGAGGAGCGGAGCTGCCTTTTCGGATTATGCCAGGTAAACCTCTCCTGTGGTGAATATGGCCCACATCATGTGCCGCTTTATACACAATGCAGAGATTTGAAGGAGATTCTCTCTTTGATAGGCAACCACTGTAGGTCTCTCAGGGCTAGGGTCATAGAGGACCTGCATTGCTTCTTGAGCGCCAATTTTGCTACCATGGACTGGACTCTCTGCAATCTCTGTAAGATGTACTGTGGTGCTCCCAAGTACAGGGCATTGCAGTAGTCCAGTCTACTAAGAATTACTCTCCTTACTACAAGCGAGCGGGTATCTTCGGGCAGAAGCGGGAGGATCTCTTGTAACATCCGCATCAGAGAGAAGCAAACGCTGGCAGTTTTATTTGCCTGGGACTCCATTTTGAGACTGCCATCCACTAGTACCCCCCAATTTGTGCACCATTTTGGCAGGAAACAGGGGGACATCCTCTGGGGTGAGTTTAAACTCCAGCGTCGGATGTTGCTGCAGGCTGGTGGGCGGGCAAAATATCACCTCTGTTTTCCCCCCATTAAATTGCAGGGAATTTTGCCTGAGCCAGCCTACTGTCTGGTGCATACACTCCTGTAACGTATCCACGGACACCGCCTGTTTCCCTTCCAGGGAGAACACCAATTGGGTGTCATCCGCGTAGTTAACCTGGTCGATTCCTTAAGACTTGATTAGGGAGAGTAGAGGAAGCAAGTAAATATTGAAAAGAATGGGACTTATAGCGGACCCCTGCGGAACCCTGTGATGTACTGGGGACTTACTGGACTCAAACGGCCGCATAGTCACAGCCTGTTGCCTCCCTGACAAATAGGAATGTAGCCACTGCAAGGCTCGTCCTTTTACCCCCATATTTTTTAGTCTTTCCACCAGTACTGTGTGGCTCACTGTATCAAATGCGGCCGACATGTCTAGTAATACATGAACAGAAGAATCTCCATTGTCGGCACGCATCCGTAGATTGTCCATTATGGTAGCCAGAGCAGTCTCAGTACTGTGGCCTGGGCGAAAGTCAAATTGATCCCTATCTAGTAGATGATTGTCCTCTAGGTAGCATGACAAAGTCTTGCTAACTATTTTCTTTAGGATTTTAATCAGGTATGGTAAAAGAGTTATAGGTCTAAAATTAGCCAAGACCATGGGGTTTAGGGAGGGTTTCTTAAGCAGAGGGATAACTACTGCCTGCTTCCATGCCTCCGGAACCACTCCTTCTTCCAGAGACTGGTTGCAGATTAGTCGCAGCCAAGGAAGAGTTTCCTGCCAAGATACTTTCCAGATTCTATGCAGGAGAGGGTCTCGGGTTGAGCCTGAGGTGATACTTTGGGCTAAGTTGTTAAAAAAGTCCTCTGTCGGAGCTTGAAAGTATTCCAGACAAGTAGCTGCCCTGGGCCCTTCCTCTGGCCTCTCAGTCAGGTCACTCTGATTATTGATATTATTGGGACGAAGATCACCAACGATTTTAGTGATTTTTTCTTCAAAATGTGCGGCAATAACTTCGCAGAGTTTCTGCGATGCAACCACCTTGCTGCTTGTACAGGCTGGGTGGGAGAGATCCCTAACGATATTAACCCCTCACATGCTGATGACAAGCTCAGCTCGTCATCAGCCACGGTGCTCGTTGCTGATGACGAGCTGAGCTCGTCATGGCCGTTAGAACGCTCACACACGGGGATAATTCCCCTGCTGTGCTGAGCGTTCTAAGGAAACGTGTGTGGCCGTGACGAGCTGAGCTCGTCATGAGCACAGGAGCACTGTGGCTCATGATGAGCTGAGCTCGTCATGAGCACCAGGGCACTGTGCGCGCACCCCCGCCCCCCAGCACAGCGGGGGAATAACCTCCGCAGTTAAAGGGTTAAAGAGTGCTTTTGTGCTATTGGGGGCAAGAAAAACGGAATTGGCATAGAAGTCTGCCTTAGCCCTGGCTAAAGACTCCTTATATCTGGCCTGAGCTAGTTTCAATTCCTTTCTGTCCCTCTCCAGATAGGCCCTTCTCCATTTTCTCTCCGCCTTCTTACAGATCAATCGTAGTGATTTCAGTTATTCACTATACCACGGGCGGAGGCTTTTTTTCTGTTTTTCAGTCTCTTTATTGGAACTATATTGTCCAAGGAGCTGAATATATATGCGCAGTAAGCTTGATAGTTTTCACCAACGGAGTTTGAGGGGCCAAAAAGATTTTGATTCGGAGGAGTCAAATAGATCTTATTTTTTTACTAGCTTGGCCCACTCTCTTCCCTTTTGTTAAGTTGTCCCATGATTGGTATTATCCTCCAGCCGGGGTATTGATATGTGGAAGTGAATTTAGGAGTGATCTGACCAGCTTTGCGGCAGTATGTCCACTATCTTAGTCTCAGCCTGGTTGGCGAATAAGAGATCTAGGACGTGCCCTCCTTAGTGCGTTGGTTTTTGTGCCAATTGGAGAAGGTTGAGATTCTCACACGTTTACTTTAGATCTCTCAAGTGGTTGCCTAAACTCCCATTATCCCATAGGTTGAAGTCCCCTAATAGGATCATTCTGGAATGGGGTAGGGTCAGGTCAGTGCTTGTTACTGGGTATCCGATCCTGGGGGTCTGTAGCAGACCATTCCCGTGATTAGCCTCCCTCTGGCCTCCTGTAGTGAGAAGCCCAGTAATTCTACCCCAGTAACTGCCTCTATCTCTAGGGCTGCAAAATCCCACTTTTCCTTATACAACTCCTCCTCTCCCAACCGCCCTCGGTTTGTGGAAAATTTTATAGCCTTCCGGGCAGGCAAGTCCCAGTTCCACAAGGGTGTCTGTACGTGTCCAGGTCGCTGTAAGAAATATAACATCCAGGTTCAGATGCTCTACCATATTGGAGACCTCAATATAGTGTTTTATCAGGGATCTACAGTTCATCAGCCCACAACTTAAAAAGTTGTTGTCTCCCTTCATAGCACCTAGGTGTTGAAGGTTCCCCTCCTCTTCCCTCTTACCGATGTTAAGCAGCCACTCCCTAGAATATTCTATCCTGCCTTTAACTTGACTGAGTCGGGCAGCATGGCTGGCGCAGGGCGCGACCGGAGCGGGGGCAGGCGCAGACGGGCTTGCCTCTGGTGCGCCTCCGGTGTGCCATCACCGCGCCCGCTGCGCACGCTGTGCGCGCTTGCATTGCCTGTCTTAAGTAGGCCGGCAAATGCTGTCAACCAGCAATAGAATGCGACCCAAGATGGCGCTGCGAAGCATGCAGAAAGCCCCTGATCCCTCATTCAAGATGGTGTCCAGGAAGCGTGAAAGCCCAGATATCTCGCTAAGCAGCGAGATGTGTAATCACAAATTTTATGTGCGAGTAAGCAGACTGAGGCAATATGATTTTAAGTCTAAGAGCAAAGTTTAAAAAAGATTTAGCATTTCCAACACTTTAAAAAGTAAGGTTCAGAACAAGATACGTGCAGCGTTTGAGGAGACCTTCCCCTCACAATGAGGCGGTCAGCGCGCTGTTATCGCCAGTCTAGGTGCTCTGCAGCGCCTGAATTATTCTAATAAGATCTGCAAAAAAAGTCACAACAGGATGCAAAGGCTACAGGATCACACTGCACCTGAAACTCCTTAAAGACAAAAAGAAGCACCCCATGAAACCACGTTTCTTACCTTTTTCAAGGTACGTTATAGACATGTAAATTGGTAGGATTAAGATTGATTTATGTGATCTGTTCGAGCCAGATGAATTCAGAATCATCTCTGCCTCCTCCTCCTTTACATCAACTCCAGCAGACATTCCGTCTCTGATTCATCAAAGTATGCATTGGACTTTTCTATGGGCCCCATCTTCAACAGAAATTAAAAGGGCAACAAATAAAGGAACAACCAAAACAAGGTTATGTACAACACAACAAGCAAAGCATTCTTGGTATTCAATAGTTTCTCTAAACCAATTTCTCAATATTTGATGAAACCTTTATTTAAAGGTTTGTGCTGTTCATGATCATTTGATTCCACATTATTTGTTACACATTGTGGATTATTCAACTTTTTCAGGAATGTACATGGAAGACTTTACTGGTGAAACTTATTGTAAAGGAGTAGAGCTGTGAGTTGGAAACAATCAAAAACTATTGGGGCCATAGTCTCAATGAAGTGACGGAGAGAGGCGTTAGCCTGCTTGACTTATCGCCTCTCTCTGCCACTTCGGAAGCACCAGGCTGCACCCTATTAACAAGGAAATAGTGCATCCCTGCGTTTCCCCCTGCGATGGCGCTAAGTTTTACAACTTAGCGCCAACCCTGACTCCCTTGCACCAGAGTATAAGGGTGTCTGCAAGCATGGAGGTTTGAGTATGTACAGGAAGAAGTTCCTTCCTACACATAAACAAACCGAAAATGCCAGTTTGTAAGTTACATGTGTGGTGCTTCGTGCAGCACACATGAAAGTTACAAAATGGCATTTAAAAAGAGGTGTGTTTATGTACGGGAAGGAACTCCTTCCTATACATAAACAATCCATGTACAAGGCAGCACACATGGAAAAAGCAAAAACGAGGAGAAATGAAGCATTTCTCCTCATTTCACCCCCTGAAGACCATATTTTGTCTGGCCTCGAGTTTGGCGCTGCCACCTTTTATCGCCAAACTTGATAATAGGTGGGACCGTCGACTTCAATGGGCGTTGCTGTGGAACGCCCACCGTAACACCACTGCACACCCCCTTTCAGGCTAAAAACAGTGTGAAGGGGGCCCTATGCACAAGGCAGCGTTAAGCCGCGTTAAGCCACTTAATGTGGCTTAACGCTGCCTTGTGAATAAGGTGAGGCCCCTATCGCCACAATAACATCACTGAAAGTGACTTTGTTGTGGCGATAGGGGCTCGAGAACATGTCCCTTAAAGTGAAAAGCAAATCAGAATCAATCAATCAATCAATCAGAGTACTTGTAGAGCGCGCTACTTACCCGTGAGGGTCCCAAGGCGCTGAGGGGAGGTGGGAGCTACTACTGCTCGAAGAGCCAGGTCTTGAGGAGTCTTCTGAAGGCGAGTAGGTCTTGGGTCTGTCGTATGTGGGTAGGGAGGGTGTTCCAGCTCTTGGTGGTGAGGTAGGAGAAGGGTCTGCCGCTGGAGGTTGTTCGTTGGATGTGGGGGACAGCGGCGAGTGCAAGGCTGGCAGAGCGGAGCTGGCGGGTGGAGGTGTAGAAGCTGAGTCTGCTGTTCAGGTAGGCTGGTCCGGCGTTGTGGAGTGCTTTGTGTGCATGGGTGAGGAGCTTGAAGGTGATCCTCTTGTCGCCGGGGAGCCAGTGTAGGTCTCTCAGGTAGGTGGTGATGTGGCTGCGGCGGGGGACGTTGACAATCAGTCGGGCGGAGGCGTTTTGGATGCATTGTAGTCGTCGTAGGTGTTTGGCTGGGATTCCTGCATAGATGCATAGAGTGCGTTGCCGTAGTCCAGTCTGCTGATGACGAGGGCCTGTGTCACTGTTCTTCTTGTTTCGGTAGGGATCCTTTTGTTGATCATGCGAAGAATGCGGAAGGTGTTGTAGACGGAGGAGGAGACGGCGTTGACCTTCTTAGACATTGAGAGGGAAGAGTCGAAGATTAATCCTAGGTTGCATGCATGGTCGGTGGGTGTCGGTGCTGTTCCCAGTGTGGTCGGCCACCAGGAGTCGTCCCAGGCTGAGGGGGTGGGTCCGAGGATGAGGACTTCCGTCTTGTCCGAGTTCAGTTTTAGACGGCTGCTCCTCATCCAGTCGGGGACGGCCTTCATTCCCTCGGGGAATCAACTATAAAAGATAATATGGTTGAAGTGTTTCCAATGGCACTTATGAAAGATATATAAAAGCTGTATTTTGCAAAAAGAGGATATATAGAAAATAAAGAAATCTAAGTGGAAAGCTTTGGATACCTTAAGAAAAGACAATGGTTTTGTAGTAAAGCCGGTAGACAGAGTAGTGATGGGGATCGATGTAGCAAGGTTTAACACACAAGTGATGGAGATTCAACTTTGAAAAGGACACATCTAATTGGATGAGGTCACTATTTTTGAAATTCACAAAGTGAATGGATCAACAGAAGCAACACGAACAGGAGAACTTGGGGTATATTATCAAGCCCCTATCGCCACTGGAAGTCACTTTTTGTGACATTGTGGTGGTGATTGGGTCAGCGCCCTATTATCAAGGCAGTTTTAAACCACATAATGTGGCTTAAAGCCACATTAATTGACTTAACGCTGCCTTGATAATAGGACCCCTTTCACGATAAATGTAGTGTGATAGGGGCATGCAGTGGGTGTTGCGGTGGGTGTTCCACTGCAACACCCATTGAAATCGACCCTGCCGCCTATTATCAAGCTTGGGAATAAAAGGTGGTAGCGCCGAACTTAAGACCAGAAAAAATCTGGTCTTCAGTTGGTGAAATGATGAGAAATGTTTTATTTCTCCTCGTGTTTGCATTTTCATATGTGCTGCCTTGTGCAGCACACATGGAAAAAGCAAAATGCCAAGATTTGTTTATGTACAGGAAGGTGACCCTTCCTGTTCATAAACAAACCTTTCAAATAAATGCCATTTGGTAACTTTCATGTGTGCTGCATGAAGCATCTCAGGATTGTTTATGTGCAGGAATGGACACCTTCCTATACATTAACAATCCTCCCCTGCACACAGACACCCTTGTACTCTGTTGCAAGGGTGCCTGCCTTGGCGCTAAGTTGCTAAACTTATCGTCGTCGTAGGGGGAAACACCAGGCTGCACCGTATCCTTGGTAATACGGTGCAGCCTTGCGCTTCCTATGTGGCGGAGAGAGGCGTTAAGCCAGGAAGACTAATGCCTCTCTTCGCCACTTTGTTGATAATATGCCCCTAGATATGGACACTGGAACCAATGGGTACACTTGATGTAAACATTACCCAGGATCTAACAGGACTCCCAGGACCCACCCAGGAGACCTCTTCAGTCTGTCAACAGTATAGACACCGTGGATCTTCTAATCAGGTTGTATGATATTGCTACCGACCATATTTCGTTCCCCTGTGATAGGGTCGATGTATATGGGATGCCCACATATGGAGGGATTGGAAGCTTGTGAGGCTCTCATGGTGAGAGTGAATTTTGATGACTTAGACACTGAATTGCTACTGCCACTTTTAAATCTTTTAAAATGTCATGATTATTTCCAATATGATATTGCATAATACTTACAGGGAGCAGGGGTCGCCGGGGGGAGAGATTTCTCCCACTAATGACAACATCCACACGTACACGTGAGAGAGGCAGCCTGGTTTGGGAAATACTGTATCAAAGCCTAATCAATACTGTTGATGATGATTCAATGGGAATATGGAGGCCGCAGGCTGAATTCATGGCATGTGGAGGACACTTGCAAGAAGGTTATTAAACACATCCCGCCCTAGAACATGTTTTTGACTGACCTTTCCATTGAAAAGCCCTGCTGGAAACAGTTTGTTGCTGGAACCAATTTGCATTCCCTCCTGGCATTGAGAATGTCCTGTAAGACAGGATGGTTTACGGTCAGGAAAGACATCCAGTTTATGAGGTAATGAAATGAGGGGGCTGTTTTAAGACAGGGGAGAAGATGTGGCCTAAGGGCTAGGGCGGTCGACCTCAAATCTGGAGAAACGGGTTCGAGTCTCAGCAACGACGCTGAACATCCTGTGATTCTGGGCAAATCTCTTAATCTCCCTATGCCTAACAAACATGAATGTGTCCTCATGTAATGTAACTGGTGCTCGTGTAAAGCGCTTTGATACCCGATACCCTTGGGTCAAGTTTACGCTATATAAAATGTCATTACATAGTAAATATTGAAGGAGGTGCTAACATCTCTTATCACCACCTATCTGGAGGACAACAAAAGGTCGGTGTCCTCTGCCCAGTTTTATGGACAGCCACTAACGCTACGGTTTGAGGTCAACCCATGAGAGGCTCCGCCCTAGACAGCAAACTATGGAAGAACTCACAAAACACCTACATTAACAGAGAACCAGACAAGTGAGCCTACATTGCTTCCAATGCTTCTAAAATGGCTCCAGGGAGTGTCCCATAACCCACCTTAGAGCCCATAATTTCACATAATAAATGGGGCCCTGGGAGGCCCCAGAACTTCTGGGCTCCTTTCACAGGAGAAGACACTGGGCCAAAACAGGTTCCATCCGGTTGACAATGACGTTTCACAAGAGAGATTTTAGGCCACGTCTATGGAAGCAGGATAGCGGCAGTTTACATTTGAGGATTCCAGTGAGCTTACTGGGCCATCCTTCCGAACCCCTGGGAATGGTCAAGATCCTGGTGTCAGGAGCCCCAAGATCAGGGAGCAGAAAATATATGAACAGCTGTATCTCAACAACAGAAGATTGTAGAGTCTAGAAGCTAACCAAGACAGGCTAAGTTGACCTGGTTCCTCTAGAGAATAAGACAGGCAGATGTGGGGTCACAGGTCCATGGACAACTATATTTTAGAAACTAAGACTCGGGGATGTAGCGATAATGTTCCTTACAGGCTACACCCATAACTCTCCAAAAATGTTTTAGTCAATTTTCTATTTCAGGCTGGTAAGAGGTGTTGAGGAGGCTCAAACAAGTTTAATGCAAGGGACCAAGCTCAGGGGGAGGAGAGAGGGTCTCAGTGTTTCCCCTGCACACCATGCATACTGAGCTTTGCCTTTTTTAGTCTTTGCTGGGTTACTACTCCTCGTGACAATCACACTGTCTTCACCTGCGGTTCCATGGGTCACAGTTAAGCAGAGGCCGGAGGGAGAGTGTGTGGCAGAGCTGGAGCTCTCATTGCGCTGAGGCAGCCACTGGTGTCTCAGCAGAGCCTGTGATCTATAATACGTTTCAGTAAGGTCATGTTTTAGCTGCATCCCTTGGTTTGGGCCCTCTGCTATCAGGAGAGGTGTTTCTTTTGGTGAGGGGGTAAAAGGACAACCAGAACATACCATCACACTGACAGATTTTCTCATGGGCTGTCTAGTCAAAGGTTAAGGCCCACTCCGGCTCAATGTGTACTTGGTATTCAGAGACAGGCAGCTGCTAAATACCAAAGACATCTCCAAAAGACCCTTACCAGGGGCCACCGCCTCAAGAGAGATGCCTCCACAATCACTTACTTTCATTGCTGTGATCACAGCTCTTGAACGGACCCATGCATGCATAAAAAGACCATGCACTCACTAGGAGTGAAGGGGCTGCAGGGAAACGAGTAGGCGTTACCCAGAATACAAGCCCTGCACCCTTACCTATCACCGTCGCTGCCACCTCCCATCAAGTGTCCCAGCAGGCCAGTACCAGCACTGCCCCAAGTGCACGTTGGCCCGGTTCATCCTGGTTCATCTTTGCTGCCCATTCGCTTGCGGTGTCCAGCAGTCTGGCATGGGGCAGGAAACCGTTGAAGCGCCTGTTGGCCAAAGGATATGAGGTCCCTGGAAAACCACAAAAGAGCTAAGGTTTTCATGTTGGCTGCAGAGCATGGGGTCTTTTTTTTCCAGAAATGCAGAATGTACAAAAATGACCCATGTAAAATAGTTGGCCGATGACCAAAAGAACCAATGTTTTAGACGAGAGATCTGTCAATTATATGACTTGGAAATGCCATGGAAATCCAATGGATCCCTTGGTGCGGCGTCACATGCAGTACCCGGGGTTTATAGAGTGTGAGGACTCTTCTATAGGTAAACTGAGGCGCAAGAAAGTATTATTCACAAACTGACCACCCAGCACGGAGCTGCTTTAATCAGAGATTGTTATTGTTATTGTTATTTTAATTTTATACCGCGCCTAATCACCTGCAGGCCTCTAAGCGCCCGGAAAGATGGAATAGGACAATAACACAACAAGGTCAGAACAAAAGATCGCATTGGATTAAGCCATGCTCAGGCTTCTCCTGAACAGTAGCGTTTTCAGACTCTTTCGAAATTTTAAGAGGTTTCCTTCCTCACGTAGCCCTCCAGGCAAGTTGTTCCACAGCTGGGGAACCAATACCGAGAAGGCTCTGCCTCCCTTCGTCACTAGCCTGTACCGAGAGCAAGTCAACAACTGCAAGTCCGAGGACCGAAGTGATCTCGTCGGGCAGTACAGTAGTAGGCGCTCCTTGATATAGGCCGGAGCCTTACCATAGATGACCTTATGGGCTGTACACAGACTCTTGAATTCCACTCTCTCTTTAATTGGAAGCCAATGTAGTTTTTGTAGTAGAGGAGTGGCTCTAGACCTCCTGGGGAGTCTAAAAATCAGTCGGGCAGCATCATTCATTAGAACCTGAAGCCTATTAGTAAGGGTTTTCGGTAGGCCAAGATAGAGGGCATTCCCATAGTCGATTCTGGAAATGATAGTGGCAGTTACTATTGAGCGCATCATGGGCTCTGAAAGGATAGGGGATAACTTCCGCAGTTGCCGGATGATATTAGTACAGCTGCCTACCACCGACGCGATCTGAGGCGCCATCGATAGGTCAGCATCCAACCGAATCCCCAAGCTTTTTACAGCCAGGCTTGGTTTTGGGGCCGGGCCCAACTCCATGGGCCAGTAGAGGTCACTCCAAGGTGAGAGGGTGGATGGTATAACCAAGATCTCAGTTTTGTCAGGATTGACTTTTAAAAGGTTATCTGTCATCCATCGTACCGTGAACCTCAGGATGTTCTGGGATTGGAGTTGTGCGGCCGAGGTGTCATTTATACTTAGCAGCAACTGCGTATCGTCCGCATAGTTGAAGACTTTATAGTCCATCGCAGCCAGCGCAGCGATCAGGGGTTGCAGGTATAGGTTGAATAGAAGTGGGGACAGGGCCGACCCCTGCGGTACTCCACACTCTAAAACCCCGACCTCAGATGTTTCATCCCCCAATTGTATCCTTTGGGTCCTGCCTGTAAGGAAGGATTCCAACCACTGCAGCGCCGAGCCCTTAATCCCAAAGCTCTTCAATCTGTCCAAGAGCAGGGTGTGGCTGACAGTATCGAACGCCGCTGATAGATCTAATAAAATCAGGGCGCTCGCTTTCTTACAGTCAGCCCTACCTCTTAGTTCGTCCAGCACCGAGAGCATCACCAACTCGGTGCTGTGGTGTGCTCGAAAACCTGCCTGTCTATCGTGGAGTAGATGGTGAGATGGTGATGATGGTTCTCAAGGAGGAAAAATTGCTCTGTGAATGTTTGGAAGCAATTTAGTGGCCAAATGGCCTAGTAAATCTCTCTCCAATAAAGGTATCTCCTAGAGCCAGTATCTTGGGGTCATAACGCTGGAAATCTTTATAAATGTCCAACGTAACTGTTATATGACTAACATTAGCAGTGACAAGTGATGATGGAGTCAGGTTTTTCTTTATTGACAGAGTGAATTAAAAATATTTTGAGACAAAATTTTGTGAGGTAAGAATATAAATGTAAAAATTCCATCAATTCTTAAATATCTTGGGGGAGAGTATAGAAAGTAAAGATTATTTTTTTGTCAGTATATACTGTAATTATAAAAACGATTAATATTATTTTTGAAAAACTAGTTCTCTAAAGTGAAAGTTATTTTTTAACTTAATTTAAAAAAATTAATTTAGTTTCATGTTATTGGGTTTGTGAGTGATACGGATGGTACATTATTTAAAATGTAATATATTGTTTGTAATTTGTAAATATTTTTCCTGTACATTTTTTACTAATGGGGAAACATTTCTATATATCAGTTCATTGATTCCCAGTTATTTAAATTAAATGTTATTTCAAATCATTCTGAGGGTGATTAGAGGAGAGGTGTGGTGCAGCGGCCAGGGCAGCTGCTTCCGGAGCACGTGGACCACGGTTCGATCCCCGGCTCCAGCGGCAGCTTAGCTCAGCACCATGTGACCCTGAACAATAGCTTGCTTAATTTCCACGACGGCCCGCGCGCCTTGAGACCCGTATTGGTGAGTAGTTTGCACTTTACAAATACAGGTTTACATTTAGTTAATTATAACAGTGTGCATATTAATTTTATATGTATTAAACCGCTGCCCGCCATCGCTGTGTGTCGGTCGTAGCAGGCACTCATTTTGCTTCATATCCCGTTGGATATCCCATGATCGCCCTCATTGGAAGTATCTTTTATGGAGGATATTCCTGGGCCTGCACCTTCTATCTTTCTGGCCCTCAAGATGGCGGCTGCCCGCGTGGCACAAGTCTGACCCTCAGTTGCTTCTGTGGTTCTCTCCCGGCCTGCCTCCCTCCAGAGCTGCTCACTGTAAGTGGCATCAGCTCGCCTGCTCTGAGACTCTCTTCTGATGGGTTTTTGGCATTTTATTTAGCTCCGCCTGTTTCGGAGTGGTGTGCACACCCAGGGTATTCCCCATTTTGAGACGTGGCGTAGTGTCTCTCAAGTTTGAGCACTCTAAGGAAGTTTTCATGAGGCAGCTTTCGGAGTAGAGTTCCAGTATTTACTCATCGGTTGCAAGAGAAAGGACAGTAAGGGTTGGTGCTCAATCGATCACTGAGTAGTTTCTGGTCAGAAGTCAGATTTCAGAGACCAGCGTTCAACTCCTTGCAGGTTTCTGGTCTTTACAGCGACTTCTGCTGATTTCCCAAGAAAAGAATCTTTCCTGGCGGCACCAGAGTGGAAATGAGCAGATGGAAGATTATTCACAGGAGCGGAGTTTTCACAATGATATTCCTCCTGAGATGAGCTGGATACAGAGTCACACACGTCAGAGAAAGGACTGAGCGGTGAGATTGTGTATGAATGAATGGTCAAGTGTAGTGTTTTGTGTCAATTGTCGTGCTCTTGTCTTTTATGTAGGAACTGCCAGTAACTCTTCTTTAAGAGTTCTTAGTCTGAAGGTTTCCCAGACTCCTGGATCTGGAGGCAGTCTCTCTGTCTCTTCCCTTTCCTCTTTCACCCAGGAGATGTGGGTTGCAGTTTATTACTAGATCTGCACTTGCCGCTGCAGAGGGAATTTGGGGTAAGCGCGTCTGTCTGTGGAAGTCCCGGCACAGGTTAGTTATTTTATGTCACCGTGCACAGAGGACCGCCCTACTGGTATTGATGGAGCGGTAATTTCTTCTGGTAATTTCTCAATGCAAAACCCTCATGCTACCTCTAATTTACCGCTCAAAAGGTGTTGGGCCCTTCACACCATGCAATACCTTCAGGAGACTTTAATAATCATGAACAGTCAAAAATGCAATTATTATTTTAAGCCAATAAAGAGAGTTGTTGAGTGTTTAAAGGGTTTTATTTTCTAGTAAAAAGTTAATTTTCTCTGACCCTTTATTCATTAATAAAATATCAATCAGGTTACAGAATTTGAAAACCAGGAAAAATAGCATTAATACAGAACATTTTACAGTCTGCAAATCAGCATTACATATAGGAATGTGGCGCAAAATGTCATTCAAGACTCAAAGAGTTTCTAAGAAAAATATAGTCTTGCAAGGCTAATCAAAAATCAAATAGTTTGCAAAAATCTCCCATTAAGAGAAATAAATGCATAAGTCAAAAAAAATCTTTTCAGACCTAATTAATTTGTCTAAGCATAACTTGAAGTTTAGCATCTAATTCTATTTAATCAGCTGTTCTTCTGCATCTGTCTGTGTCTAAAGAGCAAGCAGGGAGGGAGACAGCCCGCCCTTCACCAGACCTCAAAGGAATGCGGCCTCAAGTGCCAAGATATGACGTGGAAGCAAGAAACCGCCCCCTGATTCTCCTCGGACGCCCCTGCAGCACCCGTGACGATCTCGTACCTAACCCATAGGCTGTCTGGCCTAATCTGTTCCTTCTCTTCAAGAGCTCACACACCCCCTAATGAGCCTAGAAGCCAGCTGAGCTGAGAAAGCCCGCCCCTGTCAGTTTTTATACACAAAATTTTGGCAGACTACACAAAATGTTGCATTTCAGGAAAACCTGTAAGTTGATTGGTTAGTCATGGTGGCATGAGTTCTCATCACCCTGACGCATTCTAAAAACCTGACCATGCCAGTTTTTAACAAATGAAGCATACATAATAAATACATTGTATAAGTTTGCAACAATTGCTAGGGAAAATTTTCAATAGTCTTCCTTCCTTCCTGCCAAAGCGCAGTCAGATGGACACTTTTAACTAACACTGGTAAATTTGGCAGAATCACAAGGATGTACAGTTCAAGGTGTTCTTGACTTCTTGGCATGAGGAAAGCTGCCACAGTCTGCGCATGCTCCCTTCACCCTGGCGGTCACATCCTCTATTTTTAACATTGCGGCGGGTGCGGCTTCAAGCTGCACCCGCGGCAATGTTAAAAATGCTGTCATTGCATTTGCATGCAGAAAGAGGCAGGCACCTCGCGGTGCCTGCCGCTTTCTGCATACAAATGCAGGGGGGTACCATAGGTACCCCTCATGTGCACCCCCCACCCCCCCTTCACCTAGGGGGCCCGCAACAGGCCCCCGCAGTAAAGTTACACATGCTTTTCCACGGCGGAAAAGCCGCCGCGGAAAAGCATGTTTTACATCCCATCCTAATCTGCCTGACGGTGTCTGAGAGACACCGTCACCAGATTAGAGCTTTTCCGCTGCGATTGTAAGCCAGCCACGGCGGAAAAGCTGCGGACGGAAACCAGGACCCATCAGCCATCCTAATGTGGCGGTGGGTCTTTGGTCAGTCCGCTGCGGTTTTTCCGCATCCTCTGGGCCGGCGGTGGCTTCCGCCGGCCCCGGGGATGGGGAAAAACAGCAATCCTAATGAGCCCCACTGTCAAGGTTTAGCGGCAGATAAACAACACAAGAGAACAAAACACAAGCCACTAACCTTTAGGGGTCTAGCCAGCAGGGACCACGGAGTGAAGATAGTCTTCCCTATACCCGATAACACTGACCCTCTCCGGTGGAGGTACGCACCGGAGACAGGTAGTCCTCCAGGTAAAGGGAAGGGGAGTTAAGCCGGGAAGGTTGTTGTGAAGACACCCCTCAAGATCTGGTCTATGGCAACGGAGGACTTCAAGGCACAACAAGGTCTGTAAATGCAAGAACACAGGTTAGTAGTGCTCTGAGGATAAGGGATACAAGCAAACATACACAAGTTTAACCAAGGATTCACTTACGGTTGATTACCGCTTGATTTGTCCCCAAAGTCGGGAATTAACGAGGACTCGGATTCAAGCTGTAAACGGGTTCTGTTTTAGTCACAGTTAGTTACACCAACGGTGTAGAAAGGCGATTTTCCCCTTCGAGTAGTTCTAGTCACTATCGAAAAAGGATATCGTTCGGAAGAGATAGGTAAAGAGAGATATACCATACAAAACTCGTTGGCATCAATTTCCTACTCTCAGGCAGCACGGCCGTGCTAACTAATAAGGAGACCAGATCGTTACTTACGAAAATATCCAAAGTATCTCGGCATCCAAAGCGGGAAGGCAAGCGTCCGCGCACCCGTTGCTCTCGGCGTCCAAAGCGGGAAGGCAAGCGTCCGCGCACCCGTTGCTCTCGGCGTCCAAAGCGGGAAGGCAAGCGTCCGCGCATTCACAGTTCTACGAAGGCTAGGTCCATACACGATCAGGTAACCGGAAGGATTGACAAGCAACTTGGGTTTGTGACGGAAGTGTTTTTATACTCTCTCTGGGGGCGGAGATTGTTTCGTCTCGCCCTGGAGCTTTCTGGGAGATGTAGTGCTGCCGCGATATTTCCTTACTCGAGCCTTCCAGCTCGTCACGATCACGACAGAACCCCCTCTCGAGGATCGCCGACCCGGCGGTCGACCCGGTTTTCCTGGATACAGCTGATGAAATTGCGAAATCAAGTCAGGGCAGTGCAAATTCTGCTCTGGTTCCCATGTCCTCTCTTCTACCCCAAATCCTTTCCAGCTCACCAGATACTGCACTCTACCCCTATGGATCCGAGAATCCAACAACTCTTCCACCTCATACTCCTCCAGACCGTCTACCAGTACTGGGGCAGGATGGACGGGCAATCTTGTGTCCAGATGACAGGGTAGGAGTAGTGAGACGTGAAACACTGGATGTATCCTCCAGTTCTGGGGAATGGATAGTTTTAAGGCCACAGGGTTGATAACCTTCTCAACACTATAGGGACCGATATATCTAGGTTTGAGTTTGTTAATTCCCCGGAGGTGAATGTTTTTTGTGGAAAGCCATACCTTATCCCCCACTTTGTAGACAGGTTCAGGAGTGCGTTTCTTGTCGGCACACCGCTTCTGCGTCGCTTGAGCTTCAGCCAAGTGATGTTTAGCGTCAATTTGTATGGCCTGAAGATGGGCATGATGTTCCTGGATGCTGGGTAGATTGGTCGTAACAGGCCATTCGAAGGGGAGAATGTTCGGATGATACCCAAACAGACAGAAAAAGGGAGAACATCCCAGTGTAGTGTGGTCAGAGTTATTGTAGGTGAATTCAGCTAACCACAAGAGGGTAACCCAATCCGTTGAGTTCTGCAATGTAAAACAACGTAGGTATTGTTCGAGAGTGTGGTTGAGCCTCTCTGTCTTGCCATCTGTCTGAGGGTGATAACTCGTGGAGAGTCTTGCGTCTATGGCCAAGGAATCGCAAAGGGCTTTCCAAAAACGTGAAGTAAACTGGGACCCTCTGTCGGTGATGAATACTCTGGGGATACCATGCGCTCGGATGAGGTGTTGTAAGATAATCATGGCTAGTTCGGCTGATGTTGGCAGACCCTCCAGCGGTACAAAGTGTCCCATTTTAGTCAAGTGATCTACTATCACCAGTACCGTAGTTTTTCCCTGACATAAGGGCATCTCGACTATAAAATCCATCGAGACCGTATGCCAGGGTGCAGGAGGAATGGGAATGGAGCGTAACAGCCCCGAAGATTTGTTGTGTTTTGCTTTTCCTTGCGTGCATACTGAACAGTTCCGTATGTATTTCTTAACATCGTTTCGTAAGGTCGGCCACCAAAATGAACGTTCTATGGTAGCTATAGTTTTATACACTCCCCAATGTCCCCCCAACACAGAGTCATGTGCCCAATTGAGCACCTGCATGTGCAACCCAGGGTCCGGCACATATAAGGCATGTCGGTAGTACAGGAGGTCGTCTTTTTGTGTTCTCATTTGAGGATCTTCCGTTAACCAAGCCTGGACATCGATCTCTGTTACTGCCACTCTGGTATCCTCGAGGAAATCACTGGATGTGAGCAAGGCGATGGTGTTGTCTGGGAAGAATTTCTCAGGAAGGATGGTTGTTGGTTCCTCAGGAATGTCTGAAAGGGGTTCTTGCGTGTCTTGATTCCTTGAGAGGGCATCGGCTTTTCCGTTTTGTGGGCCTGGCCGATATTTGATGACGAAATCATAATCTGAGAAGAATAGAGTCCATCTCAACTGCCTGGGAGTCAGCGCTTTAGCAGTCTTTAAGAACAGTAAGTTCCGATGGTCCGTGTAGATCTCGATGGTATGTCGTGCCCCCAGTAGGTAATGTCTCCATTCCTCACACCCTCTCTTAATCGCCAACAACTCCTTGTCAGTGATCGAATAGTTGATTTCGCTTGGACTGAGTTTTTTGGAGTAGAATGCTACTGGATGGATTTGTCCCGTTTCCGGGTGGCGTTGCGAAAGTACCCCTCCCAATGCGTACTGCGAAGCATCTGTTTCTAAGATGAAAGGAAGTTGTACATCAGGATGTCTCAAGATAGGGGCCTTGGTAAAGCTATCCTTTAGAATGCAGAAAGAGTGTTCTGCCTCCTCTCCCCACTTGAAGGGAACGTTTTTCTTTAATAGATGGGAAATGGGATGGATGATTTTAGAAAAGTCTTTGATGAAACGCCGGTAATAATTTGCAAAACCAAGGAAGCTTTGCACCGACTTCACGTCTTGAGGAGTTTTCCAACTTGTGATGGCTTCCACCTTTCCACTCTCCATCTGAAACCCATTAGCGTTTATCACATACCCCAAAAATGAGACTTCAGTGGCATGGAAGAGGCATTTTTCTAGTTTTGCGAACAACTGGTGTTGGTGTAGACGACTCAACACTTCTTTGACATGGTGTTCGTGTTCCTGGAGAGTACTGGAATATACCAGGATATCATCTATGTATACCATGCAGATGGTATCCAGTAGGCCCCTGAGCACCTCGTCCATAAAGAATTGGAAGGCCGCAGGAGCGTTGCATAACCCGAAGGGCATTACATTGTATTCAAATAGGCCGAACTTCGTGCGGAACGCGGTCTTCCATTCATCCCCCTTTTTCACCCTCACCAGATGGTAGGCCCCTCTCAGATCTAATTTGGTGAAGTAACGAGCTCCCTTTATTTGGTCCATCATGACAGGAATCAAAGGAAGGGGATATCTATTTTTCACTGTGATATTGTTCAGTGCTCTGTAGTCGATGCAGGGACGTAATTCTGCGCAGTCTTTCTTCGGGATGAAGAAGAGGGGAGACGAAGCAGGGGAAGTGGAATGACTGATGAATCCCGTAGCAAGATTCTCCTCAATGTAGTTCTGTAAATAGACGTTTTCATGTTCCGTCAGGGCATATACCCTGCTACAAGGAATAGAGGCTCCGGGGAGGAGTTCGATGCAACAATCATATACCCTGTGCGGGGGCAACCCGGTGGCCTTGTGTTTGTCGAACAGAGAACGATATTCGTTATATATTTCTGGGAGTTCTGTCGTACTGCAGAGAGGTGTTTCTGAGCAAGCCACAGCCAGGTGTCTAAGACTGGGTCGTTCTTCATGGTCTTCTTTCTCGACAGGGGTATAACAATGTTCCATGCAATAGGAGGAGTTTAAGGTGATGGTACGAGCTGACCAACACACTACTGGATCATGTAACGTAAGCCAGGGCATGCCTAGGATCACACGAAACTGAGGAGCGGCTATCAAATCGAATTGTATAAACTCCCTATGTTCTCCGTGCTGCATTCTCAAAGGGAGAGTATGTTTAACCACCGGCCCAGAAGACAAAATGGAGCCATCCACTGCTTTTACCTGTTCAGGTTCTGTCTTCTTTTCCCATGGTATCCCCAAGGAATCGGCGTAGTCAATATCCATGTAGTTTCCTGTGGCCCCGGAATCCAATAAGGCATCCATCCGAATGTAGTGATCTTGGGTAGTCCACAGAGAGATAGGCAAATTCATGTGTGCCACAGCAGGCATCATCGTATTGGCGAGTAAGTTGGAGATCCTTGTTGGTCGTTGGTCCATCCCAGAGATCTCAGTCGGGGTTGGACGTTCTAGTTTTCCGCCGTCTCACGGGATCCACTGGCTGCAGTAGTCTTTGGTCCCAGGGTTTTGTCCGTAAGTGGGGTCCGGGCTCGACATTCTCGTACAAAATGGCCCCCTTTCCCACAATACATACACAGCTTCATCTTTCTTCGTCGTTCTCTTTCTTCCGACGTTAGAGGACCTCGAATACCCCCAATCTGCATGGGTTCCACGTTATCGACGCTTTTGGTGTGATCTTCGGAGGGGAGCTTGAATCTCGGATACCATCCGCGTCCATCACCCCTGTTTCGATCTCCTTTCCTCTCCAGGAGCCGATGGTCCAATTGTACAGTGAGGTCGATGAGTTCTTCGCATGTAGCGGGTAATTGGACTACCTGTGACAGGACATCTTTCAGTTCGCTCCGAAGGCCCTGGTAGAACAACGAGGTCCTTTTTTCTTGCGGCCAGTCAGTTTCGGCTAAGAGTCGATTAAATGAGGTGATGTACGCCAGTAGATCTTGTGACCCTTGTCGCAACGTCAGGAGTTCTTTGTCTAACGACAACATATGAGTTTTGCGATCAAAAAGTTTCCTTAAGGCTGTACAAAAGTCTGGGAATCGATGTAGAACGGGATCGTTCTTTTCCATCAACGGAATAGTCCAGCTCGCCGCATTCCCTCCCATGTAAGACATCATAAATGCGGTCTTTGCGGCATCATCTTGAAACACGGCTGGTTTGCATAAGAAGTGGAGACGACACTGGTTTAAAAAGGTCTCAAACCTCTTAGGATCGCCGTAAAACCTCTCTGGGGCAGCCAAAGGTATTCCTGTATTCTGGATGATGTGCACTGTAGGATTGTGGTCTGTGGAGGATGAAGGTACGGCATGGGGATTAAAGAACCCCCCCCCTGAAGCTATCGGGGTTGATGGCTGGGATAGGGTTTGCCCAGGAGGAGGAAGCGTAGCTTCTCTAATATACGACCCACCCCCGGGATTTCTGCGGGACATACCAGCGACTTCTCTACGCATGGTATTCATGTCTTTTCTGAGCTCTTGATTTTCCACTCGGGAAGCATGTACTTCTTGTTGGAGTACACTAAATCCCTCGAGCAACGAGGTCAAGGCAGCATTAGTATCCATGGCCCAGGCTGGTCTTTTTCCTTGGGCTTGTCAATCTGTCAAGGTTTAGCGGCAGATAAACAACACAAGAGAACAAAACACAAGCCACTAACCTTTAGGGGTCTAGCCAGCAGGGACCACGGAGTGAAGATAGTCTTCCCTATACCCGATAACACTGACCCTCTCCGGTGGAGGTACGCACCGGAGACAGGTAGTCCTCCAGGTAAAGGGAAGGGGAGTTAAGCCGGGAAGGTTGTTGTGAAGACACCCCTCAAGATCTGGTCTATGGCAACGGAGGACTTCAAGGCACAACAAGGTCTGTAAATGCAAGAACACAGGTTAGTAGTGCTCTGAGGATAAGGGATACAAGCAAACATACACAAGTTTAACCAAGGATTCACTTACGGTTGATTACCGCTTGATTTGTCCCCAAAGTCGGGAATTAACGAGGACTCGGATTCAAGCTGTAAACGGGTTCTGTTTTAGTCACAGTTAGTTACACCAACGGTGTAGAAAGGCGATTTTCCCCTTCGAGTAGTTCTAGTCACTATCGAAAAAGGATATCGTTCGGAAGAGATAGGTAAAGAGAGATATACCATACAAAACTCGTTGGCATCAATTTCCTACTCTCAGGCAGCACGGCCGTGCTAACTAATAAGGAGACCAGATCGTTACTTACGAAAATATCCAAAGTATCTCGGCATCCAAAGCGGGAAGGCAAGCGTCCGCGCACCCGTTGCTCTCGGCGTCCAAAGCGGGAAGGCAAGCGTCCGCGCACCCGTTGCTCTCGGCGTCCAAAGCGGGAAGGCAAGCGTCCGCGCATTCACAGTTCTACGAAGGCTAGGTCCATACACGATCAGGTAACCGGAAGGATTGACAAGCAACTTGGGTTTGTGACGGAAGTGTTTTTATACTCTCTCTGGGGGCGGAGATTGTTTCGTCTCGCCCTGGAGCTTTCTGGGAGATGTAGTGCTGCCGCGATATTTCCTTACTCGAGCCTTCCAGCTCGTCACGATCACGACACCCACTGTTTCCAACAGCCGTTCCATGCTAATCATAATCCCGATGGCGGTGCCTTCCCTGGTACCACTGCCATGAAGAGGTTATGATTCCAACCGCTGCCCCAAGGCTGCGGTCTTTTCACCCAACAGTTTCTATCCCGACTGCAGGCATCGCAACCCGACAGTTGGACCTCGGCCTTGACTGTCAGGTGGACCGCCACTGACAGCCGGTCGATGGCGGTCTGCCTGAGATCAGAATAAGGGCCTTTGTCTGCTTTTGGTCACCTTGGAGTTACAATGGTAAATGTAACCCCTCGAAAGCCAGCCTTTTCCCTTCTTTTGCTAACGTTGAAGTGGGGACAGTAAATGTGACCTTTCTGAAGTCCAACAATTCCCTTATTATTGTTTAGATTGAAGTGGGAATACTAAATCTAACCCCGCCAAAGTCCAAAACCTTCTCTGGTTTTACTTACTTTGTGGAAGGAATAGCAATGTTGACCCCCAAAAAGCTTAGCACTGTCTCTAATGCAGCTTACATTTAAGAGGGAAGGGAAGTGGAAAGTGCCGACCTTGAAGCTAGAGAACCAAGTTCAAGTCCAGACATTGACTCAACCTCCCGTGATTCTGGGGGAAATCACTGAACTTAATAGTGTCTTCAAAATGTTTTAAAAATCAGACCTTGTGTACTGCAATCTCCTGCTCATGTAAAGTGGTCTAATGCCTTCGGGCCAAGCTCACACTGTAATAAAAACTTTTGATTCCTTCAAAGTCTAGCACTTCCCAACTATTGTTTAGTTAAGATTGTTACTTTAAAAAAAAACATTTGATGAATTATTTATAAAAATAAATACTTTCCAATTGTTGGTTCATTTTGAATTTTGTTAGTTTTGTGGTAAAAGCATTTTATTTTTTACTATAATTTGATATAAGTTTTGATATGTATTTGTACATTAATTGTTTTAATATTATTCATTTTAATATTTTTATTTGTTTACAAATGGTTTTAATTGAACAAAGTTTATTTATTATTTATTTTTCACACAAAATATTTTGAATATTCCTTTTTTATTATATTACTATTTTAAATTTTAATATTTTAATATCACTATCTACATAGATATTTTAATATACTTATCTTTGTTTAACAATATTCTGGTCCATAATATTTCTTTTCAATATTTTTGTAGTTTACTGTGTGTATTGGTATGTGAACTTGATGTTTTTATTTCCTATAGTTTTTGTCACAATATTTCTATATCCCGATATTTTTGGTACCAGTATTTTGACATACAACCAAACATACCTACCCTCTTTACTATGATGTAGCCCAATTATAGCCTTAGTGATATTTTAAAACATGTTTTTTAGATAGCTCACAGTTTTTCTGCACTTTATAGCTTCCCATCCAATCCTTTGGCCTGAAAGTCAGCCCCGCCAGAGATAACTGCCATTGAGTGACATCAAAGTGAAGATAAAAGTGAGTTGTGTACATTAGTATGATTATACTGTTGCCATGCCTCAGTAGTTTACAGAGCAAATGCTTAGAAAAAGTATTTGTTTAATATTTGAAAATGTGTTGGACTTCTCTTCTCCCATGCTTATTACTTTCTCTCTACAGCACAAGACACTCTCTTACTTTTTCATCTATTTCTGAAAAGTGGAAATGTTAAGGTATGTTACAGAAATTTGTAGCGCACACAACCTCTCATGAGTATCCCGGCGCATAGCCTAGCGGGGGAGAAAATAGAGTACTAGCTGGAGAATAGATGAGTTTTCAGTTTTCTCCTGAACACAGCGGGGTCCTGGATAGAGCGTAAAGCAAGAGGGAGGGCGTTCCAAGCAGCCGCCGCCTTCACCGTAAAAGAACTGCCCCCTATTCCCTGAAGCTTAAATCGAGGGATCAGAGCATAGCAAAGCGACGAGGACCGCAAAGAACACGCAGGAACATAAAAGGAAAAACGCCTCTGTAAATAGAGAGGACCACAATCATGCAGGGCGCAGTGGGCCAAAATCAAGGACTTAAATGTAACTCGCTCCAACATGGGGAGCCAATGAAGGGAGCGCAGCTGGTACCGGACACTGATTCTAGCCGGGATGCCCAACAAAAGTCTAGCTGCTGTATTCTGAACCACCTGCAGTTTTTTCAGCAGGTACCCAGGCACACCAGCATAGAGGGCATTCGCATAGTCCAACCTTGACAAGATAAGCGCACAGGTAACAGTTTTCCTCGCAGCTAGAGGAAGGCGGGGGGAAAATCTTCTGAGGGTTTTAAGCAGACCAAAGGAACATCCAGCCAGCTTGTTGATGTGTGTTGAGAAGGAAAGACGTTTTTCAAACAAAACCCCCAAATAACATAGTTAGAGCATGTTCCATATTCAAGTTAAATTGATGCCAAATTGAAGACAGATGTCTCCAGGTCTAAACATAATCACTGCCTGAATCTTTGGCAGGAAATGTTTCTTTTGTAAACTTTCTTTAATGCCCCCTTCACATCCTTGTTGCGTAGAGTGTAGATGAGTGGATTAAGTGCTGGGACCACCAGGCAGTAGAAAACAGACATTGATTTTCCTTTCTTGGAATGGACACTTGACTTTGGTGACAAATACATGCCCATTGCTGTTCCATAAAAGAGAGTAACGACCATAAGATGAGACCCACAAGTAGCAAATGTCCGCTGCCTTCTATCGACTGTTGGCATCCGCACAATAGTGACGATGATACGAAAGTAGGTAAAAAGAATAAAGGAAAGAGGAGACACAAGGCTGACCAGAGCCAAAGCAGGAGCTAAAAATTTGCTTTCTATGCAGACCAATTGGGAGATGGCTTCGGGCTCACAGAATGTGTGGTCAATGATGTTATGTCCACAGAAATGTGTTGATGGAAGGACCACCAAAGACGCCAGAGAGTACGTAAACCCGCCAGCCCATGTCATGATGGCGATTTTGACACAAACTCGATTGTTCATGATCTGTTGATAATGGAAGGGTTTGCAGATGGCGACGTAGCGATCCCATGCCATCACCGCCAGGAGGAAACATTCCGTTTGCGCCAAGGAGAGGCCGAGGTACATTTGAGTAACGCATCGGGAAAAGCTGATGGTGCTCACCTGAAGAAGGAGCCCTTCCAGGATGGTGGGGGCATTGACCGATGAGTAGCAGAGATCCAGAAAGGACAGGTTGCAAAGAAAGAAGTACATGGGTGAGTGAAGATGATCATCAGCGAGAGTCACTATGATGAAAATACTGTTTGCGATGATGGCCAGCAGGTAAACGGTGAGGAGTCCCACAAATATTGCTGTCTTGGTTTCTGGTTGGTATGAAAATCCAAGGAGGATAAATTCGGTCACTTGTAGTACACTAGTGTTTTCCATGGGAGTTCTGCAGAGACAAAAATAGATATTCACTGCAAAACCGTGGAAAAAAAGGTACAACAAAGAAAACAAATGGAGCAATGCAGGAAAATATCTAACTGTAAATTACTAAATATAAATGCATGAAACAGCAGCTATGTGATGGCTATTGAATAATTCAAATGGGAGGAGAAGTTATTGAAAACTAAGGAGGATTTGTGCACACATGTGGTTTCTTAATATCATCTGTGTCTTTGAGCCTCATTATGATGGCGGACGGCTGGACCTCCGCCCGCCATCACGGGGGTCGAAAGACCTCCTGCGAAGCAGGCCATTGGCTCGACTGCCTAATTATGAGATGACCGCCGGCGTGGCAGTCAGAAAATGTTATTAAATACGGCAGCTGGTGTTGAAGTCCAGGAAATGAGCTGCAGCACAAGCCTCAGTGCTGGAAAGCACTTTTGGCACATTCATGCACATTCATGCACCGTGTGCCGTGCACCACCTGGAACATTATACACAGTGCAGGGATGTGCATTGGGGCGCTATATGTGCCTCCTGGGACATTTCAAAGTGGAATAATACAATGTTTGATTTGTGCACAACCTTATCTTTACGGCGAAGATTACTCCTTTTGAATCATTTACGGGTGCTACTAAGGTAACGCCTCGTGTCCAGGGCGTTTCGTAAAATTAATTGAACATGTGGTTCCAGCTGACAGTTGGTCCCATCCCTTAGCGCAAACCTTCTTGTGCCTGGGTTTGTCTCCCAAGAACTCCACAAAAAAAGTTATTGCAATTTCATATAAAGTTTTATTTCATTTCATCGATTTTGTTCAAAGGTTTTTATGTTCGTTTCACATAAGTTTAACCAATCAAATACATCCAGCGTTAATTTCTCCTATGCATTTCGGGCATAGTGCCCTTCTTCAGGGATAATTACTAGGGAAGAAGACAAATAAGGTTCTTTTATACTCTCAAAAATAACTCACGACCTTCATAATCATGTCTGCAATCTTGTCATTGTACTATGTTAATGAGTAATGATCAACATTTATCTTATAGCAACAAGATTCAGCCCATTATCCAGTTCTGGCTGGGTATGGCATTGTTTAAAAAAAAAATATGAAAAACTAAACATTCAAAAAATTACATGCCAGACTCCTAGGTTATTTGAATATGTTGATGGTGGCAAAACTGTAAACAAAAAATACCGAACACATCAAACGTTTGTCAAAACATCCTACTAACACGCTAGAAAATCTCTATCCAACACCGATCTTGAATGTTTAAACAGGACACTTACTCATGAGACGTTCGTGTCTCTTCTGTCCTATCACTCTCTGAATGCGTGCGGTTTCTGTTCAACTCGCTAGTTTTGCGCTTGTGTATTCAAGTATACATCGTAATGTGAGGCGTCCTGATTGGGCGTCCACGTTAGACATTGCTGATAGTAAAAATAAATGACGGACTCTGCTCAGTCGCAACAGGAAGAGTATTCCGTAACATTATAAATAAACGGTGACCACAGGCTCTAAACTTTGGTCTAAATCTCCCAATGAAAGTTAAATGAAAATGAATTATGAAGGAAACTTCATAAGAATAAAATCTATCAGCAATCAATGTACTGTTAATCTAAATTAAGCTGAAAAGACATTAATCAGTTCAAGGGACAAGAACATTATATATTGCTATACATCAATGCGTATTTCATAAGTTCATTCATAAATAACAAGAAAATTCAATTTGATCATTTAGCCCTTGGGGCTTCATCGAGTTCATTTTGTATATCCAGAAGTTTTCTCTTCTAAGCAAATGTTTATTTATATCCAGTCCTTCTTTTTGGGTCGCAGTCTCCAAAATGATGAATTTCTATTGGGAAACATTATGGTGAGCTTCTGCAGAGTGTACTGCTACCATGGATTTTTGATTCTGGGTTCGTATATTGGACTTATGTTCATTTAGCCGTATTTTATTTTCCTTTCTGTTTTTCCAATATATACTTTCCCACATGGGCATTTCAATAGGTATATGACATGAGTAGAACCACATGTGGCATTTACTTTAACCACATCAATGCTAAGGAAATTCATCCATGGTGCTGTACTTTTTACTTGCCCGTGCCTTGCTATGTCCTCTTCTCCTGGTTCTACGTGTCCCTGCCGTGCTATGTCCTCTTCTCCTGGTTCTACGTGTCCGTGCCGTGCTCTGTCCTCTTCTCCTGGTTCTATGTGTCCCTGCCTTGCTCTGTCCTCTTCTCCTGGTTCTACGTGTCCCTGCCTTGCTCTGTCCTCTTCTCCTGGTTCTTCGTGCCCGTGCCTTGCTCTGTCCTCTTCCCCTGGTTCTACGTGTCCGTGCCTTGCTCTGTCCTCTTCTCCTGGTTCTTCGTTTCCGTGCCTTGCTCTGTCCTCTTGTTCTGGTTCTACGTGTCCGTGCCGTGCTCTGTCCTCTTTTCCTGGTTCTACGTGTCCCTGCCGTGCTCTGTCCTCTTCTCCTGGTTGTACGTGTCCGTGCCTTGCTCTGTCCTCTTCTCCTGGTTCTACGTGTCCGTGTCCGTGCTCTGTCCTCTTCTCCTGGTTCTACGTGTCCGTGCCTTGCTCTGTCCTCTTCTCCTGGTTCTACGTGTCCGTGTCTTGCTCTGTCCTCTTCTCCTGGTTCTACGTGTCCCTGCCGTGCTCTGTCCTCTTCTCCTGGTTCTACGTGTTCGTGCCTTGCTCTGTCCTCTTCTCATGGTTCTTCGTGCCCGTGCCATGCTCTGTCCTCTTCTCCTGGTTCTACATGTCCCTGCAGTGCTCTGTCCTCTTCTCCTGGTTCTACATGTCCCTGCCTTGCTCTGTCCTCTTCTCCTGGTTCTACGTGTCCCTGCCTTGCTCTGTCCTCTTCTCCTGGTTCTTCGTGCCCGTGCCTTGCTATGTCCTCTTCTCCTGGTTCTACGTGTCCGTGCCTTGCTCTGTCCTCTTCTCCTGGTTCTACGTGTCCCTGCCTTGCTCTGTCCTCTTCTCCTGGTTCTTCGTGCCCGTGCCTTGCTCTGTCCTCTTCTCCTGGTTCTACGTGTCCGTGCCTTGCTCTGTCCTCCAGGATGTAAAACACAAGACTCAAGAGGAAGAGAAGCTTCACTGAGAATGCAACAGCTTTTGTAGCAAAACATGTGATCAAATACTACAACCATTTTCCTGGTCTGCCTCCATTCACCCTCAGTGCAGAACAGAAGGCAGCTTTACAGAGGAGGACACCTCACTGCAAATATATTGGAGAAGGAGGAGTTTTGCAAAGTGGGGAACATTAAAAATGAGTAGCAGGATGGGGGGAAGCTGGTGAAGGAGAAGTTACCTTGATTCAGATGGCAATGCCTATTCCTTGAGGTAAATCTGGATCCTTTCTCATCATCCCGAAGGAGCATGTCTTTTTCAAAATTCAACCTGCCCTTCCATACAGCCTGTCTGTGGCAGAAACCATAATGTGAGGCCATGTAGGAACTACATCCCTCTTTAGTCCTACAACCAGGCAGCCAGCTGTACCCATCATCCACCCTACACCAAATGTTCCTCATACACAGCCTCCAATGCACACAACTTTCATGTATAATCATGTTGTTTTACTCTTCCTCACAATCATCATTACAAAAGCAAAGCACAGATGTGAGTGACTAGAAGAGGCCGTCAAGGTTTGATCCGCCAGATACGTTGGGGAGCAAACCCCTGCATTGAGCCGAAACTCGCTGACCTGTCAAGACGCGTTGTCTTATCTCTTCAAGATGAGAACTCAAGTGGAAAATTAAAATCCCCTAAATTGTTGAAAATCAGAGTTTCTAATGAAGACAAAAAAGCAACTCTTGGGCCATGAGGGAAATAGTGTAAAATGCCTGAGAAAATATAGGAATCCTGACTTTTAAGATCAAACAGAAAGGATTCACAGAGCATGGAGATAAAGGGAACCATTGACATTGGAAAGTATTCCTAAAAGTAGTCACAAGCCAACCTTTAATCGCATGCTCAAGCCTAGCGTTGCACAGGCTGCAGGCGCGGCTCATGCAAGGCCACAGTCGCAGTCAGTGGTAACCCACAGTCAGGTTCAAGGGTTTCTATCATTTCCATCCATCCAGATGTGTTATGAGTGGGCAGTAATCAGATAACAAGTGAAAGCATTGAGAGACCTTGGCATTACCTGAGGGCGCTGCTCAATCGACTTCTGCAACCAGACAGATTCCGCGACTGTCTCCGCACAAACGCCAGGGTTGAGGCAGATAATGTAAACCAGATTTATATAGCGCACTATCGCCCAAGAAGAGCTTAAAAGGTGCATGGAGTGAATGTATGTGAGCAGTTGTAAAACTCCCTACCCTCAGCACAATGATTCAGAAGATTGTGGCAGGGATGTACCAGGTGTCCACCACCCAAAATGTTCTGGGTCCGTGGAACCTGGGATTCTGGTGCGAGGCACACTCTAGGCATGGGTTGCCTTAGGAGTGAACTAGTGGCACTCCTGTGCACACTTGCCGCACGCTTCCATTGAGTGGAAGCGCTACCCACGAGTTAAAAAGCAGCCATACCAGGGGGCATGGATAGGCCATGATGCAGCTCTCCGGCCAGAGTAGGAACCAGGAGCGGCTCCCCCATCAAAGCATCGCCCGCTGATTGAAATGCCCCCATGTCCCTGAGATGAAAAATAAAATGGTAATACTGAAACAAATGTGTCAATAACCCCTAGCGTCTGGACGGCGCGGGCCGCTGCTGACTGGCAGCTGCAGAAAGAAGTTATCCTCAGGGCACTTATATTTAAAGTGCGCATGTCCCTTCGGCCGGCTGTCTTGCGATGGCCAGCCAGACATGCGCACTTCAAACCTCTCAACCCAACTCTCTTGGAAAGATGGGTTGAGAGCAAGCACAGGTCTCCACTGTCCATTGGAGCACGGAGAGAGTCTGTTCCATCCAATCCTGGCGCTGGTCTCATGCTGGTTGATAGCATAAGAGCGGTGCCAAGGTTGGTATGGGGAGTTGCCTGGGACCTGTGCTGGAGGAGTGAAGGAAACCGGATGGGAGCGCGGATATGCTGCAAGATAAGTGAGTTTTCTTTACTTTTTTCTATGTTTTAAATGTATCTAATGTATGTTCACCAAATCGCAGGCATGTATTACTTTACTGTTTTGAAGTTACAATAATGTAATTCTCAATTTTGTTGATGTAATGTGGCGCCTCATGCTCCGGCACCCACCTACCATTTGCCTGCCCTACCACTCACCGTAGGTGGCAGCCGCCACCGGAAAGAAAAGGGGGAGGGTTAAAAAACAAATGGAGTCCAGCAAATAAGATTGTGACCCACAGTCTCCCCTGTGAGACCAGCATATTCATAAAGTAAAAAAACTAAATTAAGAAACCAAATAAAAACAAGAGTCCTATGGGAAGCTGACCTTTTCAAGATGGCGCTCCCTCAAAGGAAGCCAGGCACCTCCCATAGCAAGAGCACCAATGAGCTCTCCAAAGAAAAGAAAATGAGGGAAGGATATGGACCACCTGAAGCCGCATAAAGAGAGGAGAGTAATAGGGAAGCTGATATCCACCACTGTTGAGCTAAATAAATCAAGTTCCAAATTTCCTGAACCACCATTTTTGGGGAGCATTATCCCTTCGCTGTGCTTTGGCCATCCAGACAGGGTCTGAACGAGCCTAGCACCGCTAAGATTTCCTACACACAGTGGTACAACTGGCTTGAAGAGAGTCAAATACATCACTCCCACCTTAAATCAATCAATTAATCAATCAATCAAGTATTTGTAAAGCGGACTATTTACCCGTGAGGGTCTTAAGGCGCTGGGGGGGGTGCTGCTACTGATCAAAGAGCCAGGTCTTGAGGAGTCTTCTGAATGTAAGTAGGTCTTGGGTCTGCCGCAGGTGGGTGGGGAGGGTGTTCCAGGTCTTGGCGGCGAGGAAAGAGAAGGATCTGCCACCGGAGGTCGCTCGATGGATGCTGGGTACAGAGGCGAGGGTGAGGCAGGCGGAGCGGAGCTGGTGGTTGGGGGTGTAGAAGGTGAGTCGTCTGTTGAGGTATGCTGGTCCGGGGTTGTGGAGTCCTTGCGTGCCTGGGTGAGGAGTTTGAATGTGATACTCTTGCCGACGGGGAGCCAGTTCAGGTAGGGAGTGATGTGGCTGTGGTGGCGGTGTTGAGAATCAGACGTGCTGAGGAGTTCTGGATTTGTTGGAGCCACCTCAGGAGTTTGGCCGGAATTCCTGCGAAGAGTGCATTTCTGTAGTCCAACCTGCTACTGACGAGGGCCTGGGTGACCTTTCTACTCGTCTTGGTGGGGATCCACTTGTAGATCCTGCGGAGCATGCGGAGGGTGTTGAAGCAGGAGGAGGAGACAGCGTTGACCTGCTTAGTCATGGAGAGGGTGGAGTTGAGGATGATTCCAAGGTTGCATGCATGGTCGGTGGGTGTTGTTGCTGCTCCCAGTGTGGTCGGCCACCAGGTGTCATCCCAGGCTGAGGGGTTGGATCTGAGGATGAGGACCTCCGTTTTGTCTGAGTTCAGCTTCATCCTCATCCATTCTGCGACAGCCTTCATTCCTTCATGGAGGTTGGTTTTGGCGATCTGAGGGTCTTTTTTGAGGGAGAGGATCGACTGGGTGTCATCAGCGAAGGAGATGATGTTGAGGTCGTGTTGTCGGGTGACGTGGGCGAGAGGGGCCATGTAGATGTTGAACAGCGTTGGGCTGAGGGATGAACCCTGGGGTACGCCGCAAATGATCTCAGTAGCTTCGGAGCGGAAGGGGGAGGCGGACTCTCTGTGTTCTTCCGGAGAAGAAGGAAGTGGTCCAGTCCAGGGCCTTCTCTTGAATTCCGGCTTCATGGAGGCATATTTGTAGTGTGCGGTGGCAGACTGTGTCGAAGGCTGCTGATAGATCCAGGAGGATGAAGGCCACTGTATCTCCGTTGTCTAGCAGGGTCCTGATGTCGTCGGCGGCGGCGATGAGTGCGGTCTCGGTGCTTTGGTTGCTTCGGAACCCGGAGCGGGTACAAGACCTGCATTCACTTCACACCTACATCATCTCCAAGATAGTCTGCTTCACCTAATAAGACTCAACAACAAGACCCCATCTCACCCTGAAAATAGGCTAGCCAAGTCTGGGGTCAATTTCAGACAAGGATCCTTGCTGTCACCAGGCAGGAGTCAAAATAGTGAAAAAAAGAACCAGAAAGAATGTCAAGCTCCCAGGATATGAAACAGCATCCTTCTCAACATCAGAGCCACACCAACTCAGCTGCAGTTCATAATTTATAAAAAAGTTGAATACACACCTCTTCAAGGAGAGCCACCTTTGAGACAACAGTCTAGCATTGACCTTCCCCAGTAATTGTATTTTATTAGGTGCCATGCCCTATACAGCACATGGTTGCTCTCAACATAGGTTTGAGCTCTACACATACCAACACATAGATAGCTATACATCAAACCTTCTAAGATCTTCTGCCCTCCTTCAGTGCAGGTTCTCTCTGCTGCCCACAGTCTCCTGATGTCTGAGATCTATTCTGCCCTTAATTCTAAAGAGAAGCTGGGGTGATGCTCTGCACTGATTCTCATTCAAAACCTGTCTGTGGAGGTCAGACCAGTGCTGGACTTTTAAAGGGTAAATGCTTGTCTGCCACATCGAACTTACAGATGGTAACCCTTCAGCCTGACTCAACACTTCTATCTCCAGGGGAGTTTATGGAATCTTTAGATTTCAAGGGCTCACACCCTCATGCTCCTATTCATCTGCAATCTAAGAGGTTCTTCTGCCCCCTTGTGCATGGTGCTACCTATAGATCTGGCCACGCCCCTTTGCTTTTTCTAAGATCCTATCTCACCTGGCAGGTGTGCTGCATTTCTCAGGGGATCCAGGCAGGTCCATATTGGGATGGCTCATTAATATCACCTCTTTTTTCCTCAATTCTGTGATTATGTTATGCAGGTCTAGGATGGATTTCTTCAGAATTGAGCAAACTCTCTCCTTATGCCTTCCATCATCTTTATTGTGTTTAATGCCAGTTTTTATTTCATGGCAGTGAAAATAAATATGGGGCAATAACACATGTTTTTCACACATTTATTGCTGCAGTGCAAAGGTCAAGTTTGAGTTTATTACCACAAACAATAAAACTGCCATGTCAAACCAATGTTTACTGCATCCTAGATTGCATGTAACCATGACTTTACATAGGGAACCCTCCATCCCAGTAGGGAGGAGGGGGAGGGTTGTTCAATGTGAGCTTACCTCACCTATCAAAGTTAACCCCCTGCATCCTGTTTGTGGTTAATTAGATGTTGGTAATGCAAATACTATGTAGATGGAGGTTACTACCTCTCTGACACTGAAGCACCGCCTGAATGGGCAGCATGGTATGCATCTAGGGTGCTTGATTGGTAGGGTCTTGTCTTTAGTTTGATCCTATGTAGCAAGTGTTCCCATGTGGTGCATGAGGACCTCTGAGGTGATTAGCTGCATGATAGATGGAGAAGTGTGAGCGGGCAAGCAGCGTATGGCTATCAGGACATCAGCCGCTTCGAGCAGCTCTGCAGGGTCCTTTATGAGGTGTCCTATAACCATAGGCACCATCCCAGCTCAGGGGCAAGTGTGAGGGTCTATGAGAGCACCAGCCCAGGGTCAGAGGCAGGGTCTATGCAATCACCAGACCACGGTCAGAGGCAGGGTCTATGCCAGCACCAGACCAGCTCAAGGGTCTGCTGGAGGGTCTATTAAAGCACCATCCTAGCTCTAGGGTCAGAGTCAAGGACTATGACATCACCAGCCCAGGGTCAGAGGAAGGGTCTATGCCAGCACCAGACCAGCTCAAGGGTCAGAGGCAGGGTCTATGCCAGCACCAGACCAGCTCAAGGGTCTGCTGGAGGGTCTATTAAAGCACCATCCTAGCTCTGGGGTCAGAGTCAAGGTCTTGGACAGCCCTGTCCCAGCTCAGGGGTCAGGGTCAGCCCTATGACAGCAGCAGTTCAGCTCAAGGGTCAAATTCCGGGTCTATGATAGCACGCGCCCACCTCAGTGCTCAGATTCAGAGCTTATGACCACACCTGCCCAGCTAAGGGGTAAGAGTCAGGTTACACAAGATCACTAACTCATCTCAGGTATCAGAGTTAGTGTCTATGAAAGCACCATCCCAGCTCAGGGGCAAGAGTCAAGGACTATGACATCACCGGCCCAGGGTCAGAGGCAGGGTCCATGCCAGCACCAGACCAGCTCAAGGGTCTGCTGGAGGGTCTATTAAAGCACCATCCTAGCTCTGGGGTCAGAGTCAAGGTCTTGGACAGCACCAGCTCAGCTCAGGGTCAAGAGTCAAGGACTATGACAACACCGGCCCAGCCCAGGGGTCAGAGTCAAGGACTATGACATCACCAGCCCAGCCCAGGGGTCAGAGTCAAGGACTATGACAACACCGGCCCAGCCCAGGGGTCAGAGTCAAGGACTATGACATCACCGGCCCAGCCCAGGGGTCAGAGTCAAGGACTATGACATCACCGGCCCAGCCCAGGGGTCAGATTCAAGGACTATGACATCACCGGCCAAGCCCAGGGGTCAGAGTCAAGGACTATGACATCACCGGCCCAGCCCAGGGGTCAGAGTCAAGGACTATGACATCACTGGCCCAGCCCAGGGTCAAGAGTCAAGGACTATGACATCACCAGCCCAGCCCAGGGGTCAGATTCAAGGACTATGACATCACCGGCCCAGCCCAGGGGTCAGAGTCAAGGACTATGACATCACCGGCCCAGCCCAGGGGTCAAATTCAAGGACTATGACATCACCGGCCCAGCCCAGGGGTCAGAGTCAAGGACTATGACATCACCGGCCCAGCCCAGGGGTCAGAGTCAAGGACTATGACATCACCGGCCCAGCCCAGGGTCAAGAGTCAAGGACTATGACATCACCAGCCCAGCCCAGGAGTCAGAGTCAAGGTCTTTGGACAGCACTGTCCAAGCTCAGGGGTCAGAGTCATGGTTTATCACCTCACCCGCTCAGCTCAGGGTTCAGAGTCAGGGGCTCTGACAGCACCAGCCAGGCTCAGGGAATGAATCAGAGTCTATGAATGACCTGTCCCAGCTCAGGGCTCAGAGCCAGGATACATGACAACACCATCTCAGGGGTCCGAGTATATGAAAGCACTAGCCAAGCTCAAGGTCAGAGACGATGACAGCATCAGCCCAGCTCAGGGGTCAGAGTCAGCGTCTAAAGTGTGACAGTGCTGTCATTCGCTACACACAGCTATATCCTCATTTAAGGGGGTATCACCAGATGCCATCCAGTGCAGGAGAATGTGACACCAAATGCCAATGAAGACAAACAGGTGCAGTGACCCGGTCAGTGCAGGAGGCATGTGACAACAGATACCAACCACTACAAACAGATGCATAGTCCATGTCTGACCAGGAGGTGTGTGACAAGAGATACCATCCACTACAAATACGTGCAGAGCCTCTGTCTATCAGGACGTGTGTGACAACAGATACCACATACTACAAACAGACAAAGAGCCCCTGTCAGTTCAGGAGGTGCGTGACAACAGATACCATTCACTACAAATATACACACAGCCCCTGTCAGTGCAGGAGGTGTGTGACACCAGACATCACTCACTGCAAACACATGCAGAGTCCCTGCCCAATCAGGAGGTGTTTGACACCAATAATCCTTCACTACAAACAAACGCAGAGTCCCTGCCAGCACAGTAGGTGTGTGACACCAGACACCATTCACTACAGATGCAGAGCCGCTGTCAGTGCAGGAGGTGTGTGACACCAGATACAATTCACTACAAACAGACCCAACGACTCTGCCCCTTTAGGGAAACTAAAGCTGGTGGCAGGTGTGGTCCTCCCGGTGATTTTAGACCTCATTAAAACTTCACTCTCTTTGGGGGTAGTGCCCCCTATATGGAAGGAAGCTATGGTAAAGGCTTTGTTAAAGAAACCACGCCTCGATCCATTGGACTTGGGAAACTACCGACCTATTTCGCTGCTCCCTGGAATTAGCAAAATTACTGAAAAATACTTCAACCAAGTTTTATCATCTTATCTGGAGACTAATAATCTTCTCCACTTGACTCAGACTAGTTTCCGTCCACTATAGGGAACAGAGACGGCCCTACTTTCAGTAGTGGAAGAGTCAGGAAAGATAGTAGACTTTGGTGGCACCGCGGTGGTCCACCTTCTTGACCTTAGTGTGGCCTTTGATACCGTAAACCATCAGATCTTGATTCATAGGCTTAGCAACTTAGGTATCACGGGAACTGCTTTGGCCTGGTTAATTCCTTTTTGAATAATCAATCCTTTCAAGTATTTGATAATCCAGTCATCTCCAAACGGACATCCCTCCGTTGTGGAGTGCCGCAGGGATCTTCCTTAAGTCCCACCTTGTTTAATCCTTACACTTGTACCCTTGCAGAGGCAGTTTTACCCTTTGGAGTCCATATTGTCACCTATGCGGATGATACGCAATTGGTGATTGGGCTCAATAAAGCAGAAATATCTCCTTTCTGTCTTTACCTCTGCTTGGAAGAAATTGCAAGATGGATGAGCGACTCTTTCCTAAAATTGAACGGGGAAAAGACTGAAATTATGATCCTGTTAATCAGTCTCCTTACGATCTGACGGAAAGATGGACTATTTTCATGGGTCCTCTACCCACGCCCAAGACCCAGTTGAAGAGTCTCGGCAGCTTCATGTTATGGGATCCTTAAAATGGTCTGGAAGGTTCTTCCTCTTCTCCCTTTTCAGGCTAGAAAAATAACGGTCCAGGCCCTGGTGTTATGCAGGTTGGGTTACACAAATGCCCGTAAAATTGGGGGCGCCTGTTGCTACGCTCTCCAAACTTCAGACCACACAAAACTGGGCGGCAAGATTTTTATTGGGTACTCCCAAGTATCTATCAGCCAGACCTGCCCTTAAAACTCTTCACTGGCTGCCAGTCCATGAGAGAGTGAAGTTCAAAAGCTTATGTATTGTTAGTAAGTCTTTGTTCAAATTAGGACCATCTATTCTTCAAGGCATTATTCAGCCTTATGAGCCCAAAAGACCCCTTCGCTCCAAAACCAAGAATCTGTCCATCATCCCTAGGATTCGTAAGGCCAGAAGCGGGGGTCGATCTTTCTCAGTTAATGCCTCCAGACTTTGGACCTCTCTCCCTTCCCACCTTCGTTCAGAACCCAACCATCTTTCTTTTCAGAGATCTTTGAAAACATTTCTCTTTCCACACTGAGTGACACTACTCTGCTGGGACTGTAAGCGCTGGGATGCCTCCGGGTAGCCATGCGCTATATAAATGTGTTTACAATTACAATTACAATCATACACTGCAAACACATGCAGAGTCCCTGTCCAATCAGGAGGTGTTTTACACCAATAATCCTTCACTATAAACAGATGCAGAGTCCATGCCACTTTAGGAGGTGTGTGACAACAGATACCATTCACTACAAATATACACACAGCCCCTGTCAGTGCAGGAGTTGTGTGACACCAGACATCATACTCTGCAAACACATGCAGAGTCCCTGTCCAATCAGGAAGTGTTTGACACCAATAATCCTTCAATATAAACAGTTGCAGAGTCCCTGTCAGTGAAGGAGGTTTGTGACACCAGACACCATTCACTACAAACAGACGCAGAGTCCCTGTCTGTGCAGGAGGTGTGTGACACCAGGCACCATTCACTACAAACAGACGCAGAGTCCCTGTCAGTGCAGGAGGAGTATGACACCAGATATCATTCACTACAATCAGACGCAGAGTCCCTGTCTGTGCAGGAGGTGTGCGACACCAGATAACATACACTACAAACAGACGCAGAGTCCCTGTCGATGCAGGAGGGGTGTGACACCAGATACCATTCACTACAAACAGATGCAGAGTCCCTGTTGATGCAGGAGGTGTGTGACACCAGATACCATTCACTACAAACAGGCACAGAGTCACTGTCTGGGCAGGAGGTGTGTGACACCAGATACCATTCACTACAAACAAACACAGAGTCCCTGCCAGTGCAGGAGGTGTGTGACACCAGATATCATTCACTACAAACAGACGCAGAGTCGCTGTCGATGCAGGAGGGGTGTGACACCAGACACCATTCACTACAAACAGACGCAGAGTCCCTGTCGATGCAGGAGGTGTGTGACACCAGATAACATACACTACAAACAGACGCAGAGTCCCTGTCGATGCAGGAAGGGTGTGACACCAGACATCATTCACTACAAACAGACGCAGAGTCCCTGTCTGTGCAGGAGGTGTGTGACACCAGATAACATACACTACAAAGAGACGCAGAGTCCCTGTCGATGCAGGAGGTGTGTGACAACAGATACCATTCACTACAAACAGACGCAGAGTCCCTGCCACTTTAGGAGGTGTGTGACAACAGATACCATTCACTACAAATATACACACATCCCCTGTCAGTGCAGGAGTTGTGTGACACCAGACATCATACTCTGCAAACACATGCAGAGTCCCAGCCCAATCAGGAGGTGTTTGACACCAATAATCCTTCCCTACAAACAGTTGCAGAGTCCCTGTCAGTGAAGGAGGGTTGTGACACCAGACACCATTCACTACAAATAAATGCAGAGCCCCTTTCTGTGCAGGAAGTGTGTGATATCAGATACTAATCATGATTAAAAGACTCATAACTTATTTTCATGCAGGAGGTGTGTAACACCAGATACAATTCACAAAAAATACGTGCAGAGACCCTGTCCATCAGGACGTGTGTTCAACCAGATACCAAAGACTACAAACAGACGCAGAGCCCCTGTCACTGCAGGAGGTGTGTGACACCAGATACCATTCACTACAAACAGACGCAGAGTCCCTGTCGATGCAGGAGGTGTGTGACACCAGATACCATTCACTACAAACAGACGCAGAGTCCCTGTCTGTGCAGGAGGTGTGTGACACCACACACCATTCACTACAAACAGACGCAGAGTCCCTGTCTGACAAGGAGGTGTGTGAAAAGAGATACCATTCACTACAAATATAGACAGAGCCCCTGTCAGTGCAGGAGTTGTGTGACACCAGACATCATTCACTGGAAACACATACAGAGTCCCTGTCCAATCAGGAGGTGTTTGACACCAAAAATCCTTCACTACAAACAGTTGCAGAGTCCCGGCCAGTGCAGGAGGTGTGTGACACCAGATACCATTCACTACAAACATACACAGAGTCCCTACCAGTGCAGGAGGTGTGTGACAACACACACCATTCACTACAAACAGACTCAGAGTTCCTGTCAGTGCAGGAGGTGTGCAACACCAAATAGTATTCACTACAAACAGACGCAGAGTTCCTGTCAGTGTAGGAGGTGTGTGACACTTATACCATTCACTACAAACAGACGCAGAGTTCCTAACAGTTTAGGAGCTGTGTGGCAACAGATACCATTCACTACAAATATACACACAGCCCCTGTCAGTGCAAGAGTTGTGTGTCACCAGATATCACTCACTGCAAACACATGCAGAGTCCCTGTCCAATCAGGAAGTGTTTGACACCAATAATCCTTCACTACAAACAGTTGCACAGTCCCTGTCAGTGCAGGAGGTGTGTGACACCACACACCTTTCACTACAAACAGACGCAGAGTTCCTGTCAGTGCAGGAGGTGTGTGACACAGTATACCATTCACTACAAACAGACGCTGAGCTCCTGTCAGTGCAGGAGGTGTGTGACACCAGATACCATTCACTACAAATATACACACAGCCCCTGTCAGTGCAAGAGTTGTGTGTCACCAGATATCACTCACTGCAAACACATGCAGAGTCCCTGCCCAATCAGGAGGTGTTTGACACCAATAATCCTTCACTGTAAACAGTTGCAGAGTCCATGCCAGTGCAGGAGGTGTGTGACACCAGATACCATTCACTACAATCAGATGCAGAGTCCCTGTCAGTGCATGAGGTGTATGACACAAGATACCATTCACTACAATCAGATGCAGAGTCCCTGTCAGTGCAGGAGGTGTGTGACACCAGATACCATTCACTACAGACGCAGAGCCGCTGTCAGTGCAGGAGGTGTGTGACACCAGATACCATACACTACAAACAGATGCAGAGTCCCTGTAAGTGCAGGAGGTGTGTGACACCAGGTACCATTTACTACAAACAGAAGCTGAGCCGCTGCCAGTGCAGGAAATGTGTGATATCAGATACTTGTCATGATTAAAAGAAATAACTCCTGTTCATGCAGGAGGTTTGTGACACCAGATACCATTCAGTGGAAGCAAACACAAATCCCTGGCAGTACTGGTGGAGGATGGTACCAGATATCATTCACTACAAACAGTCACAGAGCCGCAGTCAGTGCAGCAGGTGTATGACACCCCACACCATTCACTACAACATACACAGAGTCCCTGTCAGTGCAGGAGGTGTGTGACACCAGATAACATTCACTACAACAGACATAGATTCCCTATCCATCCAGGAGGTTTGTGATACCAGACACCATTCACTACAAACAAATGCATAGCACCTGTCTGTGCAGAAAATGTGTGATATCAGATACTAGTCATGATTAAAAGACCCATAACTCATTTTCATGCAGGAGGTGTGTGACACGAGATACCATTCACAAAAAATACTTGCAGAGCCCCTGTCCATCAGGACGTGTGTTCAACCAGATACCAAAGACTACAAACAGATGCAGAGCCCCTGTCTGACCAGGAGGTGTGTGACACCAGATACTGTCCACTACAAACAGACTCAGAGTCTCTGCCAGTTCAGGAGGTGTGTGAAAACAGATACTGTTTTCTACAAATATACACACCGTCCCTGTCAGTTCAGTAGATGTGTGACACCAGACACCATTCATTACAAACATACACAAAGTCTCTACCAGTGAAGGAGGTGTGTGACACCAGATACCATTCACTACAAACAGACGCAGTGTCCCTGTCAGTGCAGGAGGTGTGTGACACCAAATATCATTCACTACAAACAGATGCAGAGTCTCTGTCTGTGCAGGAGGTGTGTGGCACCAGATACCATTCACAACAAACAGGCGCAGAGTCCCTGCCAGTGCAGGAGGTGTGTGACAACATGATACCATTCACTACAAGTATACACACAGCTCCTGTCAGTGCAGGAGTTGTGTGACACCAGACATCATTTACTGCAAACACATGCAGAGTCCCTGTCTAATCAGGAAGTGTTTGACACCAATAATCCTTCACTATAAACAGTTGCAGAGTCCCTGTCAGTGCAGGAGGTGTGTGACACCAGATACCATTCACTACAAACAGAGGTAGAGCCCCTTCATTCACTACAAACAGATATAGCTCCTATCGGTGCAGGAGGTGTGTGACACAACACACCGTTCACTACAAACAAACTCAGAGTCCCTGCCAGTTCAGGAGGTGTGTGAAAACAGATACTATTTACTACAAATATACACACAGTCCCTGTCAGTTCAGTAGATGTGTGACACCAGACACCATTCATTACAAACATACACAAAGTCCCTACCAGTGAAGGAGGTGAGTGACACCAGATAGCATTCACTACAAACAGACACAGTGTCCCTGTCAGTGCAGGAGGTGTGTGACACCAGACACCATTCACTACAAACAGATTTAGAGTCCCTGTCAGTGCCAGAGGTGTGTGACACCAGACACCATTCACTACAAACAGACACAGTGTCCCTGTCAGTGCAGGAGGTGTGTGACACCAGACACCATTCACTACAAACAGACGCAGAGTACCTGTCAGTGCCGGAGGTGTGTGACAACAGATACCATTCACTACAAACAGACTCAGAGTCCCTGTCAGTGCCGGAGGTGTGTGACACAAGACACCATTCACTACAAACAGACGCAGTGTCCCTGTCAGTGCAGGAGGTGTGTGACACCAGACACCATTCACTACAAACAGACGCAGAGTACCTGTCAGTGCCGGAGGTGTGTGACAACAGATACCATTCACTACAAACAGACTCAGAGTCCCTGTCAGTGCCGGAGGTGTGTGACACAAGACACCATTCACTACAAACAGACGCAGTGTCCCTGTCAGTGCAGGAGGTGTGTGACACCAGACACCATTCACTACAAACAGACGCAGTGTCCCTGTCAGTGCAGGAGGTGTGTGACACCAGACACCATTCACTACAAACAGACGCAGAGTACCTGTCAGTGCCGGAGGTGTGTGACACAAGACACCATTCACTACAAACATACACGAAGTCCCTACCAGTGAAGAAGGTGAGTGACACCAGATACCATTCACTACAAACAGACGCAGTGTCCCTGTCAGTGCAGGAGGTGTGTGACACAAGACACCATTCACTACAAACATACACGAAGTCCCTACCAGTGAAGGAGGTGAGTGACACCAGATACCATTCACTAAAAACAGATTTAGAACCCTTCATTCACTACAAACAGATAGAGCTCCTATCGGTGCAGGAGGTGTGTGACACCAGACTCCATTCAGTACATATAGATGCAGAACCAATGTCATTTGAAGAGGTGTGTGACACCAGATTCCTTTTGTAAAATATAGGATGTGCAACAAACTAGACCTATGTATGCACACTCTGCTGCACTTGGTTTTGTGATTGCAGAATATATGCAGTGTTTGGGGGTAAAAAGGAAATGAATAATCAGTTTTCTGGTCCTTTTGTTTTTCCTGACTACTTCATTCACTCAGGACTGCTGATCTCCAATTTATTTGTGTGAAGTGTAACACACTTCCTTCAATGTAAACCTCCTTAAGATGTGCACTTACCCTTTCCTATATGGATATAGATTTCTAATTTCATTTTCTCAGTCCCATTTGCATGATTAACACTAACAAAAGGCTCTTGGTGGAAATATTGTAAATCCTTACTTTCACTGCTCACTCTCAGTTCTTTCTAAGTTCAGGTAAAGCTTTCCATGCCATCGATGCAGGGCAGACCCCGAGCGAGGAGCCATGCAGGAGGACTGCGCTCCCTTGCTCCCACGAAGGATGCCCCACAGCACCCTCCACACAAGCATCCATGGAGGAGGGCTGCACCCCTACCCCTGCCATGGACACATCACAGTTGACTCAAAACTCTGCCCATGGAAGAAGGCCAGCTCTGTGGTCTCAACACTGTCATGCTGCCTGTTTTGAATAAACCAGCATGGCCTTTGGAGATTTTAGTTCTTCTACTAGTGCACCAGGAAGGTCTCTGAAGACAAACACATACCCAGATCCCAGAACAATTAATAGAAAACATTATAGATGTGCACCTCCAGGGATCAGGTCCTGAGGGTCTCCTCTGATATTTCAAATGATGTTCATGCTGCTCTGGTAGACTCAATGCAAGTTTGCCATCCCAGGCAGAATATTTATTTATTTAAAGAATTATCTTATGAAATATACACTACATATTGTCTCTGCCTTCTGACAGGCTGCTAACACAAAAGACTTAACAAATGTAAATTTGTCGAAACATAAAATCAATAATACAAAATGCACTAAGGTGTAATGGAAAGCTGAATCCGCATCTGTATGGAGATTCGATACACATTGAATCTGAACGCCCGAACAGAATGGTACATGGGGCCTCATTTATGAAAAGTGACGCATCGCTGCGTGAAAACAGCGATGCGCCACTATTCATTGCGCCCTCCTTGCGACACCAATGATGCGTTATATTTACAGTATGACGCATCATTGTGCATGGAGTTACATATACGTCAGTATTTCTGACGTATCTGTATGGTGCAAAAGTGACGCATTGCTGGAGTGTGTCACAAAGTGACGCAACTCCAGCAATGCGTCCATTCACATGGGGCAAACCTCTTGTGAATGGTTCTGCATCAGTCTTACTTCTGCTGTGAGGCAGGCGTAAGAAATTGACGCATTTGAGTCCTAGAAGTGGCGCAGTGAATTATCATAGATTTCACTGCGTCACTTCCATGACCCTTTTTTGCGTCAGAACGCCCCCCCCTGTATACATTATACCTGACGCATACATAATGTTGATTCAGAAAAGGGGGTGGTGATGAACAGAGTGTCTGCATTAAGCAGACCACTCTTACCCAGTCCAAAGATCAGGGCTTGATCCATCACTGTTTTTTAGCTCACTGCACCATCCCAGCTCAGAACCTGGCTACATGCAAATTAGTCTGTTCCTGTCCCAGTGCATGATGGGAACAGGGCAAACCAAACTACCAAGCCAATTCTTATACTGGGAAAGAAAACAAGCTTCCGGGGACCGGTTTCTGGCATTTCAGCCGTCGTCGGCCCGGCTTGCTTGAATCCTGATGGTGCAATGAGCAAGGGACTCACATCTGAGTATACCCTTCCACGCTTATGGTGGACAAAATGATTCAGAAAAGGGAGTGGTGATGAACAGAGTGTCTGAATTAAGCAGACCACTCTTACCCAGTCCAAAGATCAGAGCTTGATCCATCACTGCTTTTTAGCTCACTGCACCATCCCAGCTCAGAACCTGGCTACATGCAAATTAGTCTGTTCCTGTCCCAGTGCATGATGGGAACAGGGCAAACCAAACTACCAAGCCAATTCTTATACTGGGAAGGAAACAAGCTTCCGAGGACCGGTTTCTGGCATTTCAGCCGTCGACGGCCCGGCTTGCTTGAATCCTGATGGTGCAATGAGCAAGGGACTCACATCTGAGTATACCCTTCCACGCTTATGGTGGACAAAATGATTCAGAAAAGGGGGTGGTGATGAACAGAGTGTCTGAATTAAGCAGATCACTCTTAAACAGTCCAAAGATCAGGGCTTGATCCATCACTGTTTTTTAGCTCACTGCACCATCCCAGCTCAGAACCTGGCTACATGCAAATTAGTCTGTTCCTGTCCCAGTGCATGATGGGAACAGGGCAAACCAAACTACCAAGCCAATTCTTATACTGGGAAGGAAACAAGCTTCAGGGGACCGGTTTCTGGCATTTCAGCCGTCGTCGGCCCGGCTTGCTTGAATCCTGATGGTGCAATGAGCAAGGGTCTCACGCTTATGGTGGACAAAATTATTCAGAAAAGGGGGTGGTGATGAACAGAGTGTCTGAATCAAGCCCTGATCTTTGGACTGGGTAAGAGTGGTCTGCTTAATTCAGACACTCTGTTCATCACCACCCCCTTTTCTAAATCGTTTTTGGCCACTATAGGTGTGGCAGGGTATACTCAGACATGAGTCCCTTTGTCACTGCACCATCAGGATTCAAGCAAGCTGGGCCGAAGACGGCTGAAATGCCAGAAACCGGTCCCCGGTAGCTTATCTCCTTTCTGGTGAAGAATTGGCTTGGTAGTTTAGTCTGCCCTGTTCCCATGATGCACTAGGCAAGGGACAGACTGATTTGCATATAGCCAGGTTCTGAGCTGGGATGGTGCAGTGAGATAAATAACGGTGATGGATCAAGCCCTGATCTTTGGACTGGGTAAGAGTGGTCTGCTTAATTCAGACACTCTGTTCATCACCACCCCCTTTTCTAAATCGCTTTTGGCCACTATAGGTGTGGCAGGGTATACTCAGACATGAGTCCCTTTGTCACTGCACCATCAGGATTCAAGCAAGCCGGGCCGAAGACGGCTGAAATGCCAGAAACCGGTCCCCGGTAGCTTGTCTCCTTTCTGGTGAAGAATTGGCTTGGTAGTTTAGTCTGCCCTGTTCCCATGATGCACTGGGCCAGGGACAGACTGATTTGCATATAGCCAGGTTCTGAGCTGGGATGGCGCAGTGATATAAATAACGGTGATGGATCAAGCCCTGATCTTTGGACTGGGTAAGAGTGGTCTGCTTAATTCAGACACTCTGTTCATCACCACCCCCTTTTCTAAATCATTTTTGGCCACTATAGGTGTGGCAGGGTATACTCAGACATGAGTCCCTTTGTCACTGCACCATCAGGATTCAAGCAAGCCGGGCCGAAGACGGCTGAAATGCCAGAAACCGGTCCCCGGTACCTTGTCTCCTTTCTGGTGAAGAATTGGCTTGGTAGTTTAGTCTGCCCTGTTCCCATGATGCACTGGGCCAGGGACAGACTGATTTGCATATAGCCAGGTTCTGAGCTGGGATGGTGCAGTGAGATAAATAACGGTGATGGATCAAGCCCTGATCTTTGGACTGGGTAAGAGTGGTCTGCTTAATTCAGACACTCTGTTCATCACCACCCCCTTTTCTAAATCGTTTTTGGCCACTATAGGTGTGGCAGGGTATACTCAGACATGAGTCCCTTTGTCACTGCACCATCAGGATTCAAGCAAGCCGGGCCGAAGACAGCTGAAATGCCAGAAAACGGTCCCCGGTAGCTTGTCTCCTTTCTGGTGAAGAATTGGCTTGGTAGTTTAGTCTGCCCTGTTCCCATGATGCACTGGGCCAGGGACAGACTGATTTGCATATAGCCAGGTTCTGAGCTGGGATGGTGCAGTGAGATAAATAACGGTGATGGATCAAGCCCTGATCTTTGGACTGGGTAAGAGTGGTCTGCTTAATGCAGACACTCTGTTCATCACCACCCCCTTTTCTAAATCGCATATATAATGTGGCGCAGGGGTTTACAAAGTGACGCATCTACCTAGATGCGTCACTTTGTAAATATGGCACTGGTGTGTCACAAAAAGTGACGCACCGGCAGGGTAAAAGTGAGGCACAGCCTCATAAATGAGGCCCCATGGTTTTTATACATTTCAATACATCTTGCTCAAGATACACAGCAAACAAGGGCAGCGCCGGTAGTAACATATGTCTTAATATTTCAGCAATCATTTATCAGATTTCAGTTTTGAATATATTTGGATAGCGAGTTATGAAATCTAAATGCTGCTAAGCAAATCAATGATTTCTCACATACATATATTTCTGATTGTCTGATTGATGTGTATAGACTGGTCACGTCTAGCATGACCAGTAGAAAATCTGGTTCCCAAATCAGTTCATTAATGAGGTTTAAAAAGTGCATGGTATCCCTCAGATATGATGGGAGGGCTACAACAAAGGGCCTGAGGAAGAAATCTATATATTTAGATGTCATTTCTAACTGTGATCCCATAGATGACACGATGGGCCTGCCAGGTGGTGCCTTCGGGTTCTTATGGAGTTTGGGCAGAAGATACATTATCGGTGTTTTTGGGTATTTACAACTGAGGCTGTTGAATTCCCCCCTCTCCAAGATCCCGCTTTCATGCCATTGAGATAGCATATCCTCATATTTGACATAAGAAGATGATACTTCGTCTTGGGTTGCCACCTGGTAGCAAATCTCATCGCATAATTGGCGGCGGCCTTCCTGCAAATAATCATCCTTTCCTCACACCACAACATTACCACCTTTATCCGATTGACGGATTTTGAAAAATGACAAACTAAATCAGGCACTATTTATGACGAGCCTGTATTTAAAACACTGTCTTGTGATATTTATGTTTCATATGGGTGAAATATGGATTTTTCGCAGTATGTAATATTTGCATCTTTTGGGCCTGATATTATGCCCTGAGTGATTAAATGACCTAAAGAAGTGTCAGCTCATTTTGAACCATTTTGAACGGTGATGAAACTATCAAATGCCCACTTGGGCGGGACCCTCTGTTCATTCTTGAAACGCAATATGCAAACTGGCGTGTCACTAAAACAGGCGATAATTTGTGTTAAATCATGCAGATATTAGGAGTTATTTTAACAAAATGATTTAGAGCATTTGATGTTCTTTTTGATTCATTTACAAATGTATATTCATCAGGTGATGTATTATATACTGAACGTAATTGACTAGTCAAATATGGCCGCCATGCAATGATGGGTTGTCCTTCCTCACTGTTTTTGCACAAGCATGTAAATAGCACGAGTCACTTTCACAGCTTTACCGTGAACAAGCCGTAACTGGTGAAATGCGTCGGTAGGCAGTTGCCACTTTTGCCAAATAAACATCTTTGAAAGCATCCAGAGGTATCCTGAGTTATTTTCTTGTGGAGAAGGAAATACTTGCTGATTCATATATATATATATATATATATATATATATATATACATATATATATTACCTACTGGGGATAGCCAGTAGGTATATATAGTTAGGATTTTTTCTCTATGGGATTTCTGAAAATTCTATGCCTAATAACTTTGGCGTTTGTGGACGGAATTGGCTGAAATTTTCAGGAAAATGGCACATTTTGTTTCTGAGCAGCTCCTGGAAATTTGGGGGGGGTTCGTCAAGGGGTGGCCGAGAAAAAAGGGGGGTCCCAAAACGCGTTTTTCCCATGTTAATTTCCATAGGGCGGTTGGCCTCACTTTTAGCCCGAACGGCTGAATGGATTTCCACGAAACTTGGCAAAATTGTAGGGACTGTTAGCCCGATGTGCCTTTGCTAGGTCTCAATATATGTGCTTCAGTGGATTTTGAGAAATTAACGTTTAAAACAAGATATATATCTGTAACAGCGCTCCGGGTAGCGATCCGGTTAGCGAACTTTTCGCGTATCAGAACTTTGCGAAGCGAAGCTGATTGGTTCTCCGGTGTCTGTCAACATTCTAAACAGTCCGGAGCGGCTGCCATCTTGTCTCTCGGTAGGATCGAGAGACAAGAGGAGGCCAAAACAAAGGGGGAAATGAAGGAAAGGGGGCAAGGTAGACCCCTTCTGACCCCCTAGGATTGATGAGGGGGATATTATAGAGCCACGCGGGGCCCCCAAAAAAAAAAAAAAAAATCCGATTTTTCGCCGTAGAGACGCGTCTTGGTAAGCGAACTGGGCAGCTAACCGGGCAGCTAACCGGGAAGCTAACCGGCAGTGTAACGGGAGTCTGAGGAGTAGCTGATTGGCTGTCAACATTGTAAACAGTCCGGAGCGGCCGCCATCTTGTCTCTCGGTAGGATCGAGAGACAAGAGGTGGAAAAAAAAAAGGTGGAAATAAATGAAAGGGGTAAGGCAGACCCCTCCTGAACCCCTAGGATTGATGAGGGGGCTATTAAAGTTCCCTGCGGGGCAAAAGAAAAAAAAAATTGCGATTTTTCGCGGTAAAGGTGCTTCCTGGTACGTTAACCGGGCAGCTAACCGGCAGCGTAACGGGAGTCCGACATATTGTGTTTTTTGAACGTTTGTGATATGTGCACGTGTGGATTTTGTCTAATTAAGGTTAAAACAATATATATATATCTTTAAGCGTGTTCTGGCGCGCTTACGTTTTGGGTTTGGTTTGCGCTGCAGAGACGATACGTCACGGTTATGCGATGCATCATGAGGCGTCTCACGGGCTACGTGATACGTCACTTAATAAAGAATATATTTTACAGCTATAGATATTAGCTTTGAAGAAACCATTGAAATTCACAGAAAAAACCATAGGTTATAGACCATATATAGTTAGGAATTTGCATTTACAAAACCTTGAAAATTCACTGAAAAAACCATAGGTTATAGACCATATATAGTTAGGGATTAGCATTTAAAAAACCTTATTTTATTTGCACAAAACCATTGAAATTCAATATATAGTTAGTTGCACTAACTATATATCGCGGACCCGCAATCCACTGCTAATGATGTCACATATTACATCATTCATGACATGGTCAGTGACATCACTGATGACATCACTGATGACATCTCAAATGACATCACTGATGACATCACTGATGACATCTCAAATGACATCACTGATGACATCACTGACATCTCATTTGACATTACTGATTACATCACTGATGATATCATTTATGTGATAATACATCTTCAGACTCTAATATAACCTTGGATACACTCAGTGTAAACAGGCACTCACAGACTGTCACACATCCATGGAGTTACTCACACACCTAGTCAGTCATGCAAAGAATCAATCACATCTCCATTTCCTCAACTATACAGTTATACACACCTTACTTATTCAAACATATAGTAACACATATTTACTCTCTTATACAATCCTTGATACAAGTTCACAATGATTCATACAGCCACTCACACATTCACTGGCTCTTATGTTCAGTTATTTATATATGTCAACTCTCACATGGAGTGTGTTTTACATATGTACTTACTTTGACATGTAGCACTGAGATATCCATTCACTCACCAATATACTCATGCACACAGTCAACTGTCCATACAGCTGTTTCTACATGCACTTTTGAACCCATCCACCTAGGGAATCAACTGCTCACACATCTATGCACAGAGTTATACACCTCCCAGCCACCCACACACATACTCAGTCTCCCATACAAATACTTGGGCAACCATTCAATAACCCATATAGTTACTGATATAGCTACTGATTTAAACATGCAGCAGTTTACAGAACAACATAAATAATGATTGCCAAATTAAGACACTTTAATCACTAACCCATACACTCAGTGAGACACATTTAATCATTCTCTCATACAGTCAGTCATGCACCTACTAAATCCTTCATCCAGACACTTATACATCCACTCATTCTTCAATATGTAAGACATATTTTAACTTTACATAAACATACAGTCACTGGGTGTTGTCATCAGTGGTGTAAATCAGTATCTATATGAGTAACTATATGGGTTATTGAATGGTTGCCCAAGTATTTGTATGGGAGACTGAGTATGTGTGTGGGTGGCTGGGAGGTGTATGCCTCTGTGCATAGATGTGTGAACAGTTAATTCCCTAGGTGTATGGGATCAAAAGTGCATGTAGAAACAGCTGTATGGACAGTTGACTGTGTGCATGAGTGTATTGGTTAGTGAATGGATATCTCAGTGCTACATGTCAAAGTAAGTACATATGTAAAACACAGTCCATGTGAGAATTGGCATATATAAATAACTGAACATAAGAGCCACTTAATGTGAGAGTGGCTGTATGGATCATTGTGATCCTGTATCAGGGATTGTATAAGAGAGTAAATATGTGTTAGTATATGTTTGAATAAGTAAGGTGTGTATACCTGTATAGTTGAGGAAATTGAGGTGTGATTGATTCTTTGCATGACTGACTAGGTGTGTGAGTAACTCCATGGATGTGTGACAGTCTGTGAGTGTCTGTTTACACTGAGTGTATCTAAGGTTATATTACAGTCTGAAGATGTTCATTGTATTATCACATAAATGATATCATCAGTGATGTGATCAATAATGTCAAATGAGATGTCAGTGATGTCATCAGTGATGTCATTTGAGATGTCATCAGTCATGTCATCGGTGATGTCATTTGAGATGTCATCAGTGATGTCATCAGTGATGTAACTGTCCATGTCTTGAATGAAGTAATATGTGACATCATTAGCAGTGGATTGCGGGTCAGCGATATATAGTTAGTGCAACTAACTATATATGGAATTTCAATGGTTTTATGCGAGTAAAATAAGGTTTTGAAAAGGCTAATCCCTAACTATATATGGTCTATAACCAATGGTTTTTTCATTGAATTTTCATGCCTTTGTAAATGCAAATTCCTAACTATATATGGACTATAACCTATGGTTTTTTCTGTGAATTTCAATGGTTTTTTAATAGAAAATATCAAAAGATGTCAAATGTCAAGTACGTGATAGGTAAAAACGTTTTTGTGTTTATGCACGCTGATGTGCTTTGAACGCTGCCCCCCCCTCCCCTCTTTACTCTTAGTAGTACTCTCTCTTTGCAGATAGTGAAGGGTAATTAACGCAGACCTTTAACCCCGTTGCCTGCTTGTCTCTCCATTTGATTGATTGTTATCCAAGCATTTACTGTTTTAGAATTGGTTCTCTTTCGTTCATTCTCTATTTACAAACAAGCACAAAGTCGCAATACTCTGTTTAGTCTTTGCAGATACTGAAAAATCGTGTAAAAAAATAAAAGTAATCGAGCAAAATCAGTAGGCCACTAATTGGATCTCTTTTTGACGTCGCTAAAATAGAATCATTAGGAACAACCCTTCATGAGAAATACGAAAATAGTGAGATGAATTGAACTCCACACCATGAGGGCTGCAAGACAGCTCGGCTCCGTCACCCACCCCACCCAAAATAACGACAAACCCTATGCAAATATTAAAAATATATACAACACACCAGCAAAGTAACAGGGAAAAAACATTTTATTAAATAACTATTTACATAACTATTTTATACTTTTTGTTGCCCGATCCGGCTAGCTCAATCGATCGAGCATGAAACTCATGCACTCTGATAGCAAGCGTTGCTGCTGATGCTATGCAGACCAAAACTGGTTTTCAGTTTGTAAATTTTTCTAGATTTTTCCATCCGAGGTTGGTTGAGTTTGTAGAACGATGGCTTCAGATTTTCCACATACGGTGTGGTGGCGCGGACTGGGAGGGGGCGCTTCGCTCCTGCCCCCTCCCCAAGTAAGATTTTCATACGTGAAAGTATGTTAATGGTTTTGGTCCCTGAGTTGCTTCGATGTCACTGCCATTCTCAAATGGCATAAGTTCTGGATGTTGGGTGCCATAGTTCAGAGTTCTGAGCAGCGCTTGTAACACTGTCTGAAGCTGATTTCCACCTACTGCAGCTTCACTATTCTCAAAGTAAGTGAGGGTCGTTTGTGGACCTGACTGCATTTGAAAACAATGTGATGTAGTACCTCCCTAAACCGCTTGACGGAGGCCCCCGAGGGGCGGTGTGATGGGACGGACTCGGAGAAGACGCTTGGCTCCGACCCCCTCCCCAAGTCTTATAGCACTGGTGTAGCCTGAGATCGCCCCCGACATAGGCGGCCGGCTCCCGGGGTCCAGCGGAACTTTTTGCCTTTTGATGACTCTTCTATTCTGGACCTTGTCCCACAATCCGTTTGACCTGAAGACACACTGTAGTGGGGCGCCCCTTTACCGTTTTAGTTGCCATTCCGCTCGCTTTTGCTACACTGTGCCTCGTCCGCCATTCAGCTGTTTACCGCCCGCTCTTGCGACTACAGCGTCTCGCTCAGCATGTAGTTGAGTTGCTCCCGCTCTTGCGATGCAACGATAAGCGGCTGCCACAGGACTCTCAAAATGGCGGCCGGCTCTTCAGATTTGGGCGTGGTCCACTAAAATGGCCCTGGGACACCTTGGAACTCGGACGCTTCCCTGATAGGGCTTGGGTCCCATTCTCGAAAGCGTCCCCTCAGCCGTGAAGATACTACAAAAGTCTTGGGGGCCCCCGACTCCCGCAGGCTTCTGGTGGGGAGCGGCTGCCATGTTTGCTGGTGGAATGGCCACGACGGAGCTACGAGATGGTGGTGCTCTCATGCTGACGCCAGCTTTAGTCTGAAACATCCAGAAACACTGTAGACTACCAATTCGATCAGTTCCGGTAGCGCCCCAACATGACCCGGTAGAAAAGAACTTGCCCTCCCCTCTTTGACTGATGGTTCTTGTTGCCTGTCCCCTCTGTTGTCATTTAACAGAACTTTTTGGACTGCTGAAAGGGGTTGTGTTCCGAACGCTGGTTGGTGGAGACATTTTGACTATATTCTTGACCTACGTTGTCGCGTAATGCGTTATATGACACGCCGCGTTAGCGCACCCGGAAGTGATCCGGGGCGCGGCGCACAGCGCGTAACGTAAGCATAACAGGTCATGTGACTTGTTAATAAAACTTTTCATTGGTTCATTTTACTTTTGTTATTCTAATGATGGAAGGCTTGGTCATATGACCTAAAAATTACGCTTTTTATTGGTTTCGAACATTATTTTTTCTTAAACATATATGTTATAATGTTCCAGGCTAATGTACTTTCCCGGAAAATTTACAACTGTCCTGCAAGTAAAATATATTCCTTTTTCGAGAAAAAGGGCGTTTCTTCGTCCCATGACGGAGCCGTTGAGTAAAAGAGGCTCGGCCTGCTGTCTTAGTCGCCGATACGCCTGATTATCAGATTCTTATCGATCACTTTATGTTGCATGAGTGGAAAACACAACTGCCCTTGACCATTTATCTTTACTGCGTTCCTACGTATTATACCTTTTATCCATCATGTAATTGGACTGCTTTATTTCACTTGCCTTTTACTGATTCGAAAACAGTGACTAAAAGTAAAAACTTTACCAATGTAAATACTACTACCATGTTTTGTTTTAAAAACCTTTATTGTGAAAATGTCAGTATACAAATATGGGCCTATAACCACGTGGGCCGGCCACGGAGCAAACTGAAATGGTATATGATGAGGAGACATTTACACTGTAGAGGAACGTAACGAGCGGGCCATTAGGTTGCAAGAACTAAGGTGTCTAACAGTTGCGGAATCGGTGGACGTACATTTTGTAATTAAAATACGACAAAGCCACTTACAAAAAAATCATCTAGATATACATTTGCGGGCAAGTACCATGGGTGACGTTAATTCGAACTTTCAATAGTACAGTAATCAATAACACATCAGAACTTAATATCAATAGGGATGTCGAAATATTCAATCAATTCTCGTCCCCGCCCGCCATGAGCATCAACACTACATTCATATCTCATGATATCAAGGTTGTTCAACCAGTACACAACAAGGAGTTACGAGTCCCATTTATACCGGCGCCATTTTGGGCGAGACCGGGCAGGTCCAAGATATAGTCAAAATGTCTCCCCCAACCATCGGCCGGACCAGAACCCCTTTCGGCCCTTTATACTACAAGATGGTGTCTTCCATTTAGAAAATATTGTTGGCAGCATTTTGAAAGGAAAGATAAACAGCCGTTCTCCTAGTGAGTCTCACATTGTTACATTTAGGAAGAATGTTGAAGAGTAGTATGTTGAAAATCTGAAGACATTGTTCTACAAACTCTCAACCAGCCTTGGATGGAAAAAAAAATCCTGAAGAATGTACAAACTGAAAACCAATTTTTGTCTGTATAGCATCAACAGCAACGCTTGAGTCAGCTTTGTGTGAAGCCGCCATTTTGATTCAATCAATAGCGTCCCCCTGCACACATTCAGGGACCTGGTCGTGTCTTCAGGTCAAACGGATTGTGGGACAAGATGCAGAATGGAAAAGGGAAAAAGTTCCGCCGGACCCCGGGAGCCGGCCGCCTATGTCATGGGCGATCTTTGGCCACACCAGGACAATAGTGAAGCTGCAGCAGGTGCGAATAAGCTTCAGACAGTGTTACAAACACTGCTCAGAACTCTCAACGATGGCACTCAACATCCAGGACTTGCCATCCGGATCTTGGCGCCTTGTGCTGGTTCCGACCTATTCACACATCGGTCCACTACTGACATCACCTCATAAGCCAACGGGGCACCCCACACCGACTTTCGGCGCAGCATTGTAGGATGGCCACACCAGTGCGGCAACTTGCTGGACACAACCTCGGTGCCATCCGGATCTCGGCGCGTTCGAGTCACTGTACCGCAAGAGTGACCGGAACTCAGCTGGACACGCCGTCTTTCGGCGCAGCATTGTAGGATGGCCACACCAGTGCGGCAATTTGCTGGACACCACCTCGGGCAATAGTGAAGCTGCAGCAGGTGCAAATAAGCTTCAGATAGTCTTACAAGCACTGCTCAGAACTCTCAACTATGGCACTCAACATCCAGGACTTGCCATCCGGATCTTAGCGCCTTGTGCTGGTTCCGACCTATTCACACATCGGTCCACTACTGACATCACCTCATAAGCCAACGGGGCACCCCACGCCGACTTTCGGCGCAGCATTGTAGGATGGCCACACCAGTGCGGCAACTTGCTGGACACCACCTCGGTGCCATCCGGATCTCGGCGCGTTCGAGTCACTGTACCGCAAGAGTGACCGGAACTCAGCTGGACACGCCGTCTTTCGGCGCAGCATTGTAGGATGGCCACACCAGTGCGGCAACTTGCTGGACACCACCTCGGTGCCATCCAGATCTCAGCGCGTTGTGCTGCCTTCGGCCTATTCGCACATCGGTCCGCTACTGACGCCGCCTCACGTGCCAATGGATTTTCTACGCTTTTTGTAGCCCTATGCCGCATAACAGGTCATGTGACTTGTTTATAAAACTTTTCATTGGTTCATTTTACTTTTGGTTTCCTAAAGATGGAAGGCTTGGTCACATGACCTAAAAATAACACTTTTCATTGGTTTAGAACATTTTTTTTTCCCAAACGATGAAAGCCCCACCTTGTTTCTGGATGTTTCAGACTGAAGCTGGCGTCAGCATGAGAGCACCACCATCTCGTGGCTCCGTCGTGGTCATTCCGCGAGCAATCATGGCAGCCGCTCCCAACCGGAAGCCTGCAGGAGTCGAGGGCCCCCAAGACTTTTGTAGAATCTTCACGGCTGAGGGGACGCTTTCGAGGATGGAGCCCAAGCCCTAGCAGGCAACCGTCCGAGTTCCAAGGTGTCCCAGGGCCATTTTAGTGGACCAGGCCCAAATCCGAAGAGCCGTCCGCCATTTTAAGAATCCAATGGCAGCCGCCTATCGCTGCACCGCAAGAGTGGGCGCAACTCAACTACATGGTGAGCGAGACGCTGTAGCCGCAAGAGCGGGCGATAAACAGCTGAATTGAGGACGAGGCACAGTGTAGCAAAAGCGGGCGGAATGCCAACTGAAACGGTAAAGGGGCGCCCCAGTACAGCAGACGAGCCTCCACCTGGGGACGCCCGTTCGCGCCGCCTCCCCCACGCCCCCCCCCCCCGGGCCCCCCACGCCGTTTTTCGGAGCAGCATTGTAGGATACCAAAACCAGTGCGGCAAGTTACTGGACATCACCTGGGTGCCATCCACATCTCAGCGCTTTCTGCTGCCTTGGGACTATTCGCACAACAGACCGCTACTGACGAGGCCTCCCCGCGCACCACCCGGGATGCCCCACGCTGTTTTTCTGAGCTGCATTGTAGGAAACCAAAAACCAGTGCGGCACCCAGGTAACATCACCTGGGTGCCGTCCAGAACTCAGCACGTTGTGCTGCCTTGGGACTATTCGCACAAAAGACAGCTACTGACCATTGTTGCTTCTTTTTGCAAAAAAATGTTTAAATGTATTTACAGTTTTTGTTGCGTTCGATATATTTATAAAGTTAATAAAGTTTTATAATCCTACTTTGTTGGAGTACTATATATTTTTTAAAAATCGGGTGAATGGGGCCTTGAATCGGGTTATTGTCATGTATGGGGTAGTGAATAGGGTGAAAGGGAGGTGTCGGGCGGGCACAGGGTGTGATTCTCACGGAAGAGCAGCGCAGATGGGGGGAAGTTTATGGCCCATGCATGAGAGAGAGAGCGGGGGTGACCAGTGCGTGGGGGAGATGCTTGCGAGGGTGGGGAGCCGTGCTGAGGATCGGCGGCGTGCAGAGAGTGGGTCTGGTCAAGGCATCTAAAATGGCTGCTGTGCACGACAAAATTGTGGCATTGGAAAAAAGGCAAGATGGCGCAGACAATGTTTATCAATAAGGATTCATTTATAACAAAATATTTTATCGCAGTGACAAATTGGCGGTCAACACTTCCTGATTTCCATCGAATCGAACGTTAACAGACGTCACGCAGCAAAAAAAAAAAACGCTCACGCACAGCCGCTGGAAGACATGTATCAACATATATGAGCCTCCTCAGCCACCCTCAGAAAACATAAGGGATCAGGATACGTCTCCCGCAACCCCTTATACCTAGTAATTTAATTAAAACGAAACACAAAATGGCGAATTCCCGTTTCGCTACCAGTTTGCGGCCCAGTTCGCGGCCTGAGAAGCACTTCTACCGTGAAAAATCAATTTTTTTTTATTTTCCCCACGGGACCCTTTAATAACCCCAACATCATTCCTAGGGGGTCAAGAGGGGTCTACCTTGCCTCCTTTCATTAAATTCCCCCTTCGTTTTTCACCTCTTCTTCTCTCTCGATCCTACCGAGAGACAAGATGGCGGCCGCACAGCCGCTGGAAGACATATATCAACATATATGAGCCTCCCCAGCCACCCTCAGAAAACATAAGGGATCAGGATACGTCTCCCGCACCCCCTTATACCTAGTAATTTAATTAAAACGAAACACAAAATGGCGAATTCCCGTTTCGCTACCAGTTTGCTGCCCAGTTCGCGGCCCGAGAAGCGCTTCTACCGTGAAAAATCAATTTTTTTTTATTTTCCCCACGGGACCCTTTAATAACCCCAACATCATTCCTACGGGGTCAAGAGGGGTCTACCTTGCCCCCTTTCATTAAATTCCCCCTTCGTTTTTCTCCTCCTCTTGTCTCTCGATCCTACCGAGAGACAAGATGGCGGCCGCACCGGACTGTTTAGAATGTTGACAGACACCGGAGAGCCAATCAGCTTTGCTACGCAAAGCTCCGTTACGCGAAAAGTAAGCGGACCGGAGCGCAGCCCAGAGCGCTGTTACAGATATATATCTTGTTTTGAACGTTAATTTCTCAAAATCCACTGGAGCACATATATTGAGACCTAGCAAAGGCACATCGGGCTAACAGTCCCTACAATTTTGCCAAGTTTCATGCAAATCCATTCAGCCGTTCGAGCTAAAAGTGAGGCAAACCGCCCTATGGAAATTAACATGGGGAAAACGCGTTTTGGGACCCCCCTTTTTTCTCGGCCCCCCCTTGATGAAACCCCCCCAAATTTTAAAGGGCTGCTCAGAAACAAAATGTGCCATTTTCCTGGAAATGTCAGCCAATTCCATGCACAAACGCAAAAGTTATTAGACATAGAATTTTCAAAAATCCCATAGGAAAAAAATCCTAACTATATATACCTACTGGCGACCGCCAGTAGGTAATATATATATATATATATATATATATATATATATATATATATATATATATATATATATATACATATATATATATATATATATACATATATATATATATATATATATATATATATATATATATATATATATATATATATATATATATATATATATATATATATATTACCTACTGGCGGTGCGCTGTCACAGGTAATATATATATATATATTACCTACTGGCGGTCGCCAGTAGGTATATATAGTTAGGATTTTTTCCCTATGGGATTTTTGAAAATTCTATGTCTAATAACTTTGGCGTTTGTGCACGGAATCGGCTGAAATTTTCAGGAAAATGGCCCCTGAAAATGTGGGGGGGGGGGGGGGGTTCGTCAAGGGGGGGCCGAGAAAAAAGGGGGGTCCCAAAACACGTTTTTCCCATTCATTTTTCCATAGGGTGGTTGGAATCACTTTTAGCTCGAACGGCTGAATGGATTTACACGAAACTTGGCAAAATTGTAGATATGGTTTGCCCGACGTGCCTTTGCTATGTCTCAATATATGTGCTCCAGTGGATTTTGAGAAATTAACGTTTTAAAAAACAGATATATCTGTGACAGCGCTCCGGTTAGCTCCCCGGTTCGCCTACCTGACGCGTAACGGAACTTCGCGAAGCGAAGCTGATTGGCTCTCCGGTGTCTGTCAACATTCTAAATGGGTATAAGGGGGCACGGGAGACGTATCTTGACCCCCTAGGTTTTCTGAGGGTGGCTGAGGAGGCTCATATATGTCGGGGAAAAAATGAATTTTTGAATTTTTCGCGCGGTTAGCTGCCGGTACGCGAACCGGGAAGCGAACATAAGTGAAAATTAGTGAAAAAAAGTACATTCGAAATTTTAAAAGAGTAATTATAGTTAAGGTAGCTCCGAAAAGAGCTATTGGGTTCTGTGTAAGTTCTAGGTACTTATAAGTAGGTACCAATACACAGTATTACATTTTGTATGAAAACTCTGTTTCCCTCATCTGAGAAGTGCACACCATCTCCTCTGTAGATATCCTGCATGTAGTAACGCAAGTTATTGCTGTAGATGGAGCCCATTCCATGGTCTCTCATATAAGCTGAAACAGACTTATTTACATGCTTCCTCGCTTTCTCAATTTGTGGACAAAATTGATTGGACCACCTCCATTTCTGTCTTTGGCATATATTGGAATATACCAAGGCAGTTTGAGGAAAAAGTGCCATCAATTGCTCAAAGGTGTCTTTTAAAAGCATTTCCAGACCTACCCCAGTCAAAGTGCCCAAATCATTTCCTCCACAGTGCACTATTTTGAGGTCAGGGTTTGGCAAATGCAAAAAGGTTTTCACCAATGGTATCAATTGGTGACATCTCAATCCTCTGTGGCCAATCCATTTGATTTCCACATTTTGTTAATTGATGTTGTGTAAATTTCTGTTATCAGCATACCTGTGAGCCCAGTGGATGTAGCTATGTCCAAGAATCCAGACAGAAAACATGGTGAGAGGAGGTTCTGCTGCAGTCAGATGAAGTGTGGGAATGAAATGGCAGTTGAAACAGTAGGAGTTTGTAAAGAAAAAAAGCTGTGGAGTTTCAGTGCTAATGATTCACTAGCAGTGATTGGTGGATTTCCATTTCTGAAAACAGAAAGTTAGGGTGCATGGATGTGTTCTTTGAAAGATGTAATTTGAATGGTTAAGAAACAATGATTTTAAGAAACATTGCAGTGGATTAGCAGGTGTACTGAGAGTTCAGAGTACATTTGAAACATTGTTGTGTGAACTTGTAAACATGAGAGGTCTTTCAGGAGGTAGTTGCTATGGAAAAAGGGCAGAAAGGGCAGAGGGGGGAAGGCTGTTGATTTGAAAAAAGTGAGGGAAGAGTTTTGATTGGGTGACATGAGAGATATGTGTGATGAAATACAGCATTTCTGTGCCTTTGTTGGTTGCAGCCTCTGGAGTGCATACCCTTTGCTCTGCTAAAGAAAAATTGGTGTGTGTCTGAGACTGTTTTGAAATTCAAAAAGCATTTGCTAAGGTGAGAAAAAATTCATTTAATTTAGATAGAGACTAGTATAGTTTATGAAGAAAATAAGGAAGCCAGCTGTGCATTTAAAATGTTGTTTTGTGTTTCATTATCTTTTCCCAAAAGATTTTGCTTATTTGACAAATTGTAATTGGAGATTATGTGAAGTATTAGTACTGACAGGGTGTGCTTGTACATAGGAGCTGTGCTGTGTTTTCAAATTATGACCAGAAAATCGTTTTTTAAAACAAAAAAATGCTTTTTACATTTATGAGAAGGACAACATGGTGTCTGCTTTTTTAAATAAATATTTCACTTCCCACCATGAATATGGGAGAATAATTTGCTTGTTTGTTGGTTTAAAAACTCGTTTCTTGAAGTCATTTACGTTTCACAGTATGTTCTGCAAGAGTTACATAGTCAACATGGGGGCATATTTACAAGGCTTATGAGCCACATTCACGTCATTTTCCCCATTTTAAAAGTGACTTTAAAGGTGGTGCAAGGTCCTTGTAAATATACCCTCATGAGTGCTTTGCAAATTTAAGTCATTTTCCCCTGGTGCATGTGCCTTGTAAATACGCCCCTGTGTGTGCTAGACAATTTTAAGTTACTTCTCCCATGAATCTGGGAGACTAATTTGCTTACATGATGTGTTTAAAAATCGTGCTAAGGTGAGAAAAGATTCCTTTAATTTAGAAAGAGACTAGTATGCTTTTTGGAGAAAATAAGGAAGCCAGCTGTGCATTTAAAATGTTGTTTTGTGTCAAGTGTTTGCATTATATTTTACAAAAAGATTTTGCTTATTTTACAAATTGTAATTGTAGATAATGTGAAGTATTAGTACTGACAAGGTGTGCTTGTACATAGGAGCTGTGCTGTGTTTTCAAATTATGCCCAGAAAATCGTTTTTTTTTTAAAAAGAAATGCTTTTTACATTTATGAGAAGGACAACATGGTGTCTGCTTCTTTAAATAAAAATTTCACTTCCCACCATGAATATGGGAGAATAATTTGCTTGTTTGTCGGTTTAAAAACTCATTTCTTGAAGTCATTTATGTTTCACAATATGTACTGCTAGAGTTTCATAGTCACTATGATAATAATGATATACATTTAGGACTGTTTAGGGGGTATGGATATGCTGAGGCTTCTGTAATTGTCAAAGGAGGATAATTATGTACATTGCACTGCTGCATACAGTCCTCACCTTCTGCGTACTCTTGGATATGCTAGACTATATCTGCTCAATGAGATACCTAAGCTGAGGAAACACAGGTGATGTGATTGTGAAATGAGCAAAAATATTTGCACGATTTTCAATTACATCACCTGTGTTTCCTAACATTACTAATCACATTGTGCAGATGAGGTTTAGGCCTGTCCAGGGAAACAGAGGAGGTCTGGCCTTTGTTCAAGAGTGCAGTGGACATGACTCACTTCATCTGTAGCCCTGCACATGTTTTATCTCCTCTGTACTCTTCAACAGGCCTAAATTTCATCTGCAACCCTGAGTAGGCCTCACCTCAAACAAACCTCTAGATAGGCCACACCTTATCGGCATCCTGAACCAATCTTTTGAAATGTTAGGGGCAGATTTATGATGGCCGTGCGCTTCTTTTGCGCTGCTGTTGCGTCACTTTTGTGAAGCAGCGGCGCTGCAAAAGATTCGCCATGTTGCGATATATTTACAACGTGACGCATCTAGGCAGATGTGTCATGCTGTAAAGCCCTGCACCACATGAAACCTGCGTCAGGTTTCATGTGGCCGTTCTGTCGCAGGGTGGGCGTTCCCTTGCATGAAAGTCCTGTAAAACTAACGCAGTGAAATCTACAAAATTTCACTGAGTCAGCTTTATGGCATTGCTGAATCAAATCCTTACGCCTGCTTGTAGCAGGCGTAAGGAGTGACGCACCATGCAATGTATGGCTCGCCCCTGTGCATTGCAGGAGTCATATCACACTTGCGATGTGACTCCTGCAATGCGTCGCTTTTGCGGTACAGATGCATGACGCATCTGTGCCGTTTTTGCCCCATGGTGCTCCACATTGTAAATGTTAAAAGTGACGCATACATGGTGCATGGGCCTTGTAAATACACCCCCATGTGTGCTTGGAAATTTTAAGTCACTTCCCCCTGGTGCAAGGGCCTTGTAAATACGCTCTCATGTGTGCTTGGCAATTTTAAGTCACTTCCCCCTGGTGCAAGGTCCTTGTAAATACGCCGTCATGTATCCTTGGCCATTTCAAGTCACTCCCCCCTGGTGCAAGGGCCTTGTAAATACGCCCCCATGTGTGCTTGGCCATTTCAAGTCACTTCCTCCTGGTGCAAGGGCCTTGTAAATACGCCCTCATGTGTGCTTGGCCATTTCAAGTCACTTCCTCTTGGTGCAAGAGCCTTGTAAATACGCCCTCATGTGTGCTTGGCAATTTTAACTCACTTCCCCCTGGTGCAAGGGTGTTGTAAATACGCCCTCATGTCTGCTTGGCAATTTTAAGTCACTTTCCTCTGGTGCAAGGGCCTTGTAAATACGCCCCCATGTGTGCTTGGCAATTTTAAGTCACTTCCCCCTGGTGCAAGGGCCTTGTAAATACGCCCCCATGTGTGCTTGGCAATTTTAAGTCACTTACCACTGGTGCAAGGGCCTTGTAAATATGCCTTCATGTGTGCTTGGCAATTTTAAGTCAATAACAATAACATCAACAATGTCTGATGTGGAGCAATCTCTAGATGTGGAACAATCTCTAGATGAGGAACAATCTCTAGATGAGGAACAATCTCTAGATGTGGAACAATCTCTAGATGAGGAACAATCTCTAGATGTTGATTTAAAATTATATAAAAGTTTTCAAAAACACCCTGTGTGAAGTGTTTTTAATATAACTGTGAAATAGAATCTCGAAATTAGTTGAGATTAACATATAACAGAGCACAGGTCATATGTAGAAGCATTCCATTCCATTGCTACTATTTGAGATTTTTTAAATTTGTCTATGTTGTTAAATTACTGTAGGTAGAATTGACAACTAGTGTGTTAATTGTTTGCCTACTGTTATTGGTTTACTGTTTGGTAATAGTGGTTAATAACAATTTTTTAAAACATTTTCCACAGATTTAACTGAAGATCTTTTCAAAAATTCAAAAATGCCCTCAAGGCAGAGGAAACAAAAAGGAGCAAAGCGACTTACACTCCACCTTGGTAAACATTTGCAGCAGTCCTCTACTATAAAATCGTTTCAAGTTGCCAAAAAAGCTCCGGGTAAGAAAATGAAATAGTTTTTAAAAAGAATTTGCAAACAAAAAAATACCACTACAGAACATGTTTTAGTGCAGAAGAAGAGAGACAATTTAAAGGAAAAGAAAAGGCCCGTCAAAAAAGTTTCTCTGTGCATGGCAGTAGAAGGGAAAATCAGTTCAGGGACATTCATAGACGAATGTTCCGCAACAGGATAATTGTCAATTTGTTAAAAAATATTAAGAAAGGCCAACAGAAAGTTGCATTTTATAAGAAAAAGAAAAATGTAGAGAAAATTATTCATTAGGCTTTCGAAATTAAGCGAAAGTTATTTATTTTGGTAATCAATAGAATTAGGAAACTAAACAAGGTAATTTTTTATTTCATATCAAATAGTAGATGGAAGAGAGTAGTTAATCGTAGTAATTTTTGTGAAGTTTTCTCAGGAGAATGGATGCATAGTTCAAGTTGTGAGGCATTTTTCAATGAGGAGAGTTACTTCCAGGACAATGATTTGGTGCATGCAGTTGACACCAGTGGTCGAGCATATGAGGTGAAAGACGGTTGTCCGGTTTAAAAAGAAAAACTTGTGTCTGCAGATGCAGAAGAGGTGTTAGGTGATGAGGTTTTAGGAAGACGTCCTAAGGGTCCAGTGTACACCTGGAAGTGTAGTAGTGTTTGTAGTGTGCAACATGATTCCATCAATTTGCTTTGTGATTTTGTTCGTACATTTAATAAGAAAAGTTTAAAACAGAAAATGAAGTTGTTGCAAGAATTAGATCCTTGCAGAGTGAGAGAAGTAACAGGTTTGCATGGGCATTCACTGGCTTGTCTTTCCAGAAGAGTATGCCAGAGTGTTTTTCATCATTTCAGGATGCTAGCAGTGCATCATAATAAAGTGAGGAAATTAGTGAGAATGTTCTATTATGCTAAGAGTCCAGCAATTATGCTTAAACAATTGAGCAGTGCTCTTTTGCATGGTTCAGAACTACATGTGAAGAATATTTGTGAAGAAATTGAGTTCTGTTACTTTGCTAGTAAAGAGAACAATGTTGAAATTGACCCAGTAGAAGAAGGTAATGTGGAAGAGAGTGTACAGATTTCTAATATAGATAAGTTTCACAAGGAAATTTCCATCTTTCAGGTGAAATCAAGTGAGAGGCCTAATTTCACTTGTGTGTGTTGTCGACGGGCTTATTATAAGAATCAGACTAAGTTAGTGGATTTATATGCAAAAAGTGAAATGGAAAACAATAGTGAATGGAAGGATTTTGCCACATACTTGATGGTAGAAAATTGTTTTGATTTAGGATCGGACCAACGTATGTGTACTTATTGTTTTAACAAATTAAACCAAAACCGGATGCCTGCTAGAGCGGTTCATAATAATCTGGAATTGGTTAACATTCCTTCTGAATTGAAGGATTTAAATACTTATGAATCTATTTTGATTCAAAGTGTGCATCCCTTTCAGGCTATTGTACGAATGGAGCCAAAGACAGGGTAATTGCCTCCATCAGATTTACAGAGAGGATTGAAGGGAAGAGTTGTTTATTTGCCTTTAGATTTGAAGAAAAAAATTAATACAATTGGAGTAGAGAAAGTGGAAGAGGAACCTCTGGTTATCCTAGTTAATGGGGTTCCGACAAAGAGTAAGAAAATCTGGCAAGATTTAGTGGATGTTAGGAAAGTCAAAAAGGCAACATTGTATTTGATAAAAAACAATGAGTACTACAAGAATGTATGTGTTGCAGAAGAGGAAGTAAGTGAAGAAGAGGACAGAGATTTGTGTGCTGGACAAATTGAGAAAGTAGAAGCCTCTAAAAATGAATAAATATATAAACATTATAGTGTTCATCCTTTGCATTTCAAGGAAGTCATGGGGAATGCTATTGAGTTGTTTCAAATGAAACAAGCCAAAGGGAGTCCCATTAGTGTTTAGGAGGAAAGTTTGGAAGCTCGGTGTTTTCCACAGTTATTTCCCACAGGTCGAGGAGGACGATATGATGAGCGACCTGATCAAATTCCTGCTTCTGAATACCGGACTTTACGATTGTATGCAGAAGATCCTAGGTTTCGTCAATGCATTCCCTATTTGTTTCATCTACTGTTTGAAAGTGATCTGTCTGGACTATCTTATGCAGTGAACCACATCCTGAAAAGTGGTGTACAACTGCAAAATATCTCGGCAAGGGACTTTATGGATAAAGTCAATGTGCAAGACAGTATTTTGGATTCTCACCTGATTAATCTCATGGCATGTCAGCGTGGTACTAATGAGTATTGGTACCGTCGTCATGGTGACTTAAAATGTATGCTGAGGAACTTAGGAACTCCCACATGGTTCCTCACTATCAGCTGTGCTGAGTATGGCTGGGAAGACTTACTTGAATTTCTACGAGAGGCAAATGGAAACATTGAAAATATTGAATTCAAGAAACCCGGAGAACTGTGCTCTTTGGATCCAGTGAATGTATGCAGGTACTTCAATCATAGATTTGAACCTATGATGTCTTTCATCACGAACAAGAAAAATCCACCTCTCGGAGAGGTGTTGGATTTCTTCTGGAGAAAGGAGTATCAAGCAAGAGGTGCTCCTCATATACATATGCTGCTATGGATCAAAGATGCACCCAAATTTGGAACAGATCCGGATGACTTAGTGATGAGTTTCATAGAACAGTATTCTACATGTGCTGTTCCAAAGACAAAGGAAGACAAAAGTCTAAGAGAACAAGTTTTACGGTTTCAAATCCATCTATGTGGAAAGTATTGTCGTCGTAAATTCAGAAACAAAAACAAGTACCACACAAAATGTCGTTTTGGATTTCCACGATCGGTGATATCTAAAGGAAGAGTGAACAATTTGATGTCTTCGCTGCGACATAATGTGACGAGGAAATCACCCAAAAATACATACAATTTGAAAAGAAACGAAGAGTCCAAGAACATCAATCTTATCATTGACGAAGTAAGCATGGTTTCCAACCCAGTGATTTTGTCCATGTGGAATGCTAACATGGATATACAGTTTGTGGCTGACAACTGTATGGCTGTGGCTCGGAATGTGACGTCTTACATCACAAAAAATGAAAAGACAGAACTGAAGGATATGTGGGAGGACATTTCCCATGAAAAGAGCCTCAGTAAGAAGTTGTACAGTTTCAGTCTGAAGATGTTGTCGCATCGAGAAATCGGAGCTTACGAATGTTCTGACCGGTTATCTTCAGCAAGTCTCTATGCCAAATCTAGGAGTATCATTTGGGCAAGTCTTGGTCTTGCTGCAACGCGTAATTGAGTTTTGAAACCTGTACGGGAAATTGAGTATTTGGCGGAGAAGGAGCCAAGCAGTACAGATATTTTGAAGACCAACATGTTGGATACATATTATCCAAATAGAAGCAGTCACCTGGAGAATGTTTGTCTGTATGAGGTTCTACAAAATTACATTTTCAAGAGGAACATCAAAGAAGATATTGATAAAGGAGTGTATGCTGTAATTGGAAGTGAGGGATGTCTGGTCAAGCAAAGAAAATGTCTATTGGTAAATCATCGAAAATTGAATTGCGAATCTCCAGAAAGAAAAGAGTTTTTCTATTTAGCTCTTTTGCAACTTTTCAAGCCTTGGCGTGAGGAAGAGGAACTGCTTGGAGATTTCCTCTGTTACGAAGACTCTTTCAATGCAGCCAAGGAGTCCATAGAATGTCCGGTTTTTCCAAAATATCTAGAAATGTTGAATGCAGAAATCAAGCAGGAAGCAACAATTGCAGCCGAGATTGCTAGAGACAGTTCTCAGGACAGTCAGAGTTCTGTTTCATTGAGTCAGGATCCACTAGAAGGACCAGTTTTGAAAATGAAGCTGCCACTGCCATGAATGAAGTGGATAGAGCCATGGCAAATGCTCAGGAGGATGCGGTTAACTTAGAAGATTTGGAAAGACAACTCAACGTTGAGCAGAGGAAAATATATGACGAAGTTACCAACCAAATTGATCATGGATTAAGTCATGAGAAGAAAGAGTGCTCATGTACGTCGTTGAAGCCAGTCCGACTGTACATGAGTGGAGAAGCAGGAACTGGAAAAAGTTTCCTCATTAAAGCAATTTCATGTTATCTGCAGAAAAGGACTGAGTCATCACTGTCTTGTGTTGTCACCGCTCCAACTGGACTGGCAGCACATAACATTAAAGGTATTACTTTGCATGGGCTACTGATGCTGCCAATGGAGCATGATAACAAATTACAATACCACAAGTTATCTGGAGATGCTTGTTGTGAGGTATCTAGAGTCCTGAAGAAGATGAAACTTCTTATCATTGACGAAGTAAGCATGGTTTCCAATGTCATGCTTGCCTTTGTGCATTTGAGAATGCAGGAAGTTCTTAAAACAGAGTATGGTGTGTTATTTGGTGGCAAACACATCATTGTTTTCGGTGATCTTCTGCAGCTGACACCAGTGAAAGGACAACCAGTGTTTAAACTGCTTACGCATGAAGATACCAGGAAGTGCCTAGGGAGCATTGGCAACGTTAACATATGGTTAAACTTCAATTATGCTGAGCTGCGTGAAAATATGCGTCAGGCGAAGGATGAAGATTACAAGAATATTGTACAAGATGTTAGAATCGGGAAAGTGACTGAGCGTGGGAAAGAAGCTTTACATGCACGATTACTGTCAAATTTGTATCAAGAAGAAGACGTTCTGCCAGAGAATATTTTTCAGAAAATTACTGAGAAGAAATCTGGAATATGTTTGATGCCAACTCTTGCAGAATGTTCCATCTTCAACAACAAAATGTTGAATTTAGAAAACCAAGAGATTGTGAAACTGGAAGCTATTGACAGAATAGAGCATATGGGAGCAACAATTATTTTGTCTGAGAATTTGAAATCTAAATTGGATTCATTAGAGAAGACTATATCTAAAACTGCTGGTTTTGAAAAGACTCTGAATGTGTGCTTAAATTGCTGTATCATTTTGAGAAGGAATTTACATGTTGAAAGAGGTCTGGTAAATGGATTAATGGGTAATGTTGTTGATTTTGAGAAATACAGAAATAGAGATGGAATTGAATTTGTAAAAATTAAATTTGATGGCATTGAGGAAGTACAGCTAATTGGTCGTTGCACAGCTAGGTTTTTGCTTGTAAAAAACTTATATGTTCGCCGTAAGCAATTTCCTGTTTGCTTGGCATATGCGGTGACAATCCATAAATCACAAGGTTTAAGTGTAGACAGTGCTTTGGTGAATATTGGCAGTTCTGTGTTCAAAGAGGGTATGGCTTAAGTAGCATTGTCACGAGTCAGAACTTTATCAGGATTGTACTTAATTGAGTGTGATGTCACAAACATTTGTGCTGATCTAGATTGTGTTAAGGTATACAATAGGTTAAGAAGAGAGTATGCGCCACATTTGCTTCAATATCCTTTGTTTGAGAAACGTGTGGTAGGCCGGAAACGAAGAAATGTCAGCAATAGTAGGGAGGTTGTAGCAAAAAGACCAAAAGTCGATGAACCCAAAATTGTAAGCAGAGAGAAAATGAATTCTGTTGAAGATGTTGTTGGTTTTCAATTTGAAAATAGTTCTGGTGTCAACTGCTATGCTAATGTAGTGGTTAATGTTGTCTTTTCTCTAGAAACTTTAAAAGAACAGATTGTGATCAATTCGGATCAAAGTTTTTGCTGTTTGTTGAATTCTGTGTTAGAGAAATGTAGCGCTGATAGAACAAGAGTAGAAAGTGTGTCTGAAATTCGAAATCTGTTAGACAAATGTTCAGGTCAAACACAATTCTCTCAAAATATTCAGCAAGATTTTCAGGAGTTTTTAATGTATATGCTTAATGTATTGCAAGATGAAGGTGTAGATGTAGATCATCTGTTTGGCCTTTCTTATCAATGGCAGCATGACTGCGAGAATTGTACGTTATCAAGTACTACTAGTGTAGACTCAGAAAGATTTATATATTTAACTTTGCCAGACAGTAAATCAGTATCCTTTAATAAGCTAGTAAAAGCAGCCATCAAAACATGGAGTGTAGCCAATGTAGGTCTGCAATGCTGTCCACATTATTTATACGAAGATATGACATTAAACAACTTATTTGAAGTCTGGAAACGGCTGGTCATTCTGAAATGATTCTGTTTTAACTTTCAAAAAAAGATTGCCTTTTCACCTTAAAAATTCTTACATGGTGTTCTTACAACCAAAATTTTAGGGAAGGAATCTCTGGATTTGTTCTGAGGAATTTCAAGAGGTTCTAATGGCTCCTACACTATATAGCCTTGTGGATAAGTGTAGTACAGAGCGAAAATTGTTTTAATAAGCTAATTCAAGCAGCAGATCAAAACAAGGAGTAGAGGTAATGTAAGTCTGCAATGCTGTCCACATTATTTATAGAAACTTATGGGTGAAATGTCATTTTACACTTCCAACTATATAAACCGGATGAAAATAAGTTGTCAAGTCTAATTAAAAATGTTTTGGCTGCACAGTCGTTGATTTCAGGAAGAACATTTGTAACTGCAGCTATTATATGACATGATGGTCCTTTAACAACTTCAAGATATTACACAGCTTATTCGAAATGTAAAAAAGGCTGGTCTTTCGGCAATGATTACCATTTGACTATGAAGCAATGTTGCCTTTTGACTTGTTTTCAGAAGTGAGAATTTAGGGTAGGTAACTGGACTATAATGATTCTAGGTGTTGATATAATTTAGTGTGCTGTTTTAAATTACTTTGTATGTCACATTTTGTTAAAACGATGGAGATTTTCTTTCAGAAAGTGGCGGGCAGAAAATAATAACAGCACAACAGAATATAAGCTGTTCATAGGACATCCTTTGACGTCATGGAAAGTAAGTTACTTTTGAGGGCTTCTGATTTCTGATTGGTTATATTATATGGGGTTTTTAAACACAATCATTTTGATTGTGTTTTTTTTTTCCCGCTGTTATATGAAGAATTCCTTCAACTCACTGTTTTAAGTGAAATTTGATATATTCTGAGAACAGCAAAAATAAACCATTTAATATGTATAATTAATTTTGTACTTTGAATTGTGATTTTTAATATGTATTCATCTTGTCTCATGCTCACTCATCTTTTACTTCTATCAATTTTTAAATTTGTGTTCTTTCTTTCACAGATTGAAAGTATAAAAATAACAAGTGACTAAGTTAACAACAATTATAAGGTAAGTGTTTACTACTCTTTCCGTTGCAATTCTATCACATTTAACTTTTATTAGTTCCACTGCTTCATTTCTTTAACCCTTAGTTTCCTGCCTTTGCTACGTCCCCCATTCCTTTTCTCTCTGTTTCTTTGCTTTATACTCACTCTTCCTTTTTTATAATTTTTTTTGTTTGTTTCGCTTACGGTTCGCGTACCGGCGCGCGAACCGGGGAGCGAATCAAAAGAAAAAGAGGTTGCCAGAGTGCTAAACATTCTAGCAATTTTTTATAAATGGGAGGTAGTTCTGAATAGAATTTTTTTTTTATTGTTTTTGTTGTTTTAAAAAAAAAAATATTTTTATGAACATTTTTTTACTTTTTTTGTATTTTAAGAACGGTTTTATATATATTTTTTTGGGGGGGAAACGAAAATCAGTCATTATAAAGGGCTCAACAGGAGCAACAAAAAAAAAGATAATTTACTTTCTGGGCCATTTTGTACATTTATGATTTTTATAAGCTGTGTTGATGAGAGTTATACTTTTCTCCCCATAGGAAATCAATTTGCTGCAAAAAATACAGGTATGCTTCATATCACCGAAGTTCATCTGTATGTTTGGGACTGTCTCTCTCGCCTCTGGTCCCGTCACTGCCTGTTCAGCTGATGTACTGGCCACAGGAGGGGTTTTTTCCTGTAGGTCACGTACCTGTGCAGCACTGTAATTAATAGGGTGCCACCTCTCCATGTGGCGATGCATGGTGTAATTCCCATAGCTGTACTTTTTATCTGTTCCTCTGGATAGTTCTTTGTCACAGATCAAACATGTGACATAACGGGCATTTACTTTTTTTTGTCCCCGGGGATATGTGAAGAATTGCCAGATGTATTTACTTTCACATGGGACCTCCTTGGTAATTCCGGCAAAAACAGCCTGCTCACTTGCTCCTCTTCCTCTTCTTCCTCTTCTTCCTCCTCTTGATTGAGGAGGTGGTCCATCCTTTTTTGGTGGTGGTGGTGGAGTGGCTCCAGCAGCTGCAGCTACAACACTTGCCATTTTTCAAAATTTTGAAAGTAGGTCTTTCCCTCATAAAAATGAAAGTCAGAGTAAGGAAAAAAGGTGGGGTTTTCATCATTTGTGAAAAAAAAATGTGATAAACCAATGAAAAGTGTTATTTTCAGGTCACATGACCTAGCCTTACATCATTAGGAAACCAAAAGTAAAATGAACCAATGAAAAGTTTTATGAACAAGTCACATGACCTGTTATGCTTACGTTACGCGTCCGGCTACGCACCCGGAGCGCTTCCGGGGTGCTGCGCTTCGCGCCTCGGTTCGCTCTCCGGAACACTTCTGGGTGCGCTAACGCGGCGCATAATAAAACGCATTACGCGGCAACGCAATACGTCGCGCTTACGCGACGCTTCACGATGTTGTTTTCTTGCCCGGCAGTTGCGCTAACGGAACGTTTCCCGGTTCGCGGACCGGGTCGCGGCACCAAATTGAGCTAACGGGAAGCTACCCGGTGCGCGGACCAGTAGCGAAACAAACAAAATAATAAAAAAATATATATATACATAAAAAAATTATATTAAAAACATATAAAATAAAATTTTCCTTTAAAAGAAGAATACATTTTACAGCTTTTGATATTTGCTATTAAAAAAACATTGAAATTCACTGAAAAAACCATAGGTTATAAACCATATATAGTTAGGAATTAGCATTTATAAAACCTTGAAAATTCACTGAAAAAACCATAGGTTATAGACCATATATAGTTAGGGATTAGCATTTACAAAACCTTATTTTACTCACACAAAACCATTGAAATGTGCATATATAGTTAGTTGCTCTAACTATATATCGTGCACCCGCAATCCACTGCTGATGATGTCACATATTACATCATTCATGACATGGTCTCTTTTTCAGCTCAAGATCAGGCCTCACAGTTAACAGCATTTGAGCTATCAGGTTCTAAAAAACAGAAGGTTCATACAATATCTCTAGTAGAGAAGCGCAGATTATAGGTCAACATAGTTGTGGCATCCTGCAATTGCAGCTTGTTGCCAGGGTGTCACATGCCTTAGAATACTTTGTACAGGTTCTGATTGTTTAGTTTAGAATGGATAGGCAGTTAAGCTTAGACCTTGCTACTTATGACAGCTATCCTGTGGATGGGATCCTATACTTTAATAAATACTCATTTTTTCCTTCAATCTGCATTTGGACTTCATTACATTGGCGACAGGACGGGATATTTGAAGGAACATATGAGGAAAGGATCTCAACAAGGATATCTTGTACCTAATTTTGGAATCACTCAAAAGGTACTGTTATTTACACCTTCAACAATATTTTTTTTAAACGCTCTCATATTTATTCAGTTTCCCTCATTTTTCTTCACTCACCATACTAATTTTGAGCGCAAACCTTTCAACTACTTCGTGAATGTATTTTAAAGCCCGGCGCTATGGTGAAAATCTCTATTTAATTATTTTATTTCACCCTTCTCTTACTCGGCGCTTCTCTATCTGCTGTTCCTGTGTTGGGTGCTCTTGCTGACACTGCTGTGAGAGGTTAACTTTCCTCCCGGTCTTCATTTCAACCTTGGCATTTTTTGAAAGAAGAAACCTCACCGTTTCCTACTGCAGCTCGAGCTTTCACCGGCGTCATTGCATTCCTTCTTTCTGGCAGAGAGACGCGCAGCGCTGCTGTGTCCTTCATTCTGTTTCACTCGTGAATGCATTCTGGGAATTTGCTTCACGCAGGAGCGTGACTACGTAGCAGCTATTGTTTATTTCACCTAAGCATTTTCGTGAACACGAAGGAGACAATAAACAGAGGTGCGCAGGAGCATGACCATGTAGCAGCTATTGTTTATTTCACTGGAGCACTTTCCTGTAATCGAAGGGCTAAATAAACAGAAACACGATATGTAACGCTTGCCACAGCCTGTAAGAGACTACACAAAGGAAAAAAGCATCCTGATTTAAGTTTGTTTTCTTTTTCTTTTAAACTAGTTTCTTCAATATCGACTGATTTGTGAATAAAAAAAACAGGTATTCAACTGCGCAACATTGTTAATTTTTTTAAAAATTTAAATTAAGAGAAAAGACACTGAGACTATATTGGAAAAGGATTTTATTCATATACTTTTACATGGTCTAATTGGAAAACGATTTTATTCACATACTTTTACATGGTCTAATATTATTACTATTCCAGAAAAGAATTGTTTAATTAATTTAAGTAATATATATATATATTTTTTTGTTTTCCCCTTCACTATTTTTTTTTCTCACTGCTTCTATTCTTGTTATTACATTTTCTACGAAGTTTATATAATGCAGAACGTAACAGCACCTCCCTTCTTCTTACAATCTCCTGGGGACCCTCCCATTAGATGGAAAAAGTGGTGTAAAGTATTTGAAAGATATGCAAAAGTTTGTGTGGCCAATTTGAGTGCGGAAAGGAAAACAGCTTTGTTATTGCACTGTTTGGGGTCGGAGGGCCAGGAGGTGTTTGATCACCTTCCAGAAATACAAGATAGAAATCTGAATGAGTATGAAATCTGCATAGCGATGCTAGACAAACATTACCTCCCAAAAGTATCTACTATTTTAGAGAGATATCATTTTGGTCGCAGATTACAACTTGAAGAGGAAAGCCTAGTGAATTATATAACTGCGCTGAGAAAATTAGCATCATCTTGTAAATTTGCTGCCTCTATTGATGAAAGAATAAGGGATCAATTCATGCTGGGATGCAGCATTGAACGTGTTAGAGAAGAGTTATGGCAGAAAGATGAACCTGATTTAGATGATGTGATTACTATAGCGAAAAGGATTGAACGTTCTATTAAATGTGTATAGGTCATAAACAAGAATGGTGAAAGCAAAGACAAAAGTACTGTTAATCTGGTTAAGACCTCGAATGTAACAAAAGAAAATTCCAGCCAGAGAAGTAGTATAAGAGATGTAACCAGTAACAAACCTCTCAATGCTAAACCAGATAAAAAATGATTTTGCGCAAGTGAAATGCTTTAGATGTTGCAAAATGGGGGATTTTGCAAACGACAGACAATGTCCCGGATGGAAGGCCACTTGTGGCAAGTGCAAGAGAAAGGGACATTTCACTGTTGCTTGCAAGGGGAGGGAGTTCAAAGGCAAGGTTAATGAGATTTTTTATGATTTTGATGAAACAAGTGAATGTGATGAAAATGTTGACTGTGGTCAAGTTTTAGTCCAAGTGGTTTTTGGTCCTCAACCAAAGAACTGTCCTATTGATGAAATCTTGGTTAATGGTCATTCCATTAGAGTATTATTTGATTCAGGGGCCAAAATCACCATTGTGGCAAAATAATTTTATCTCAAGTATTTACGAGGAAACATTAAAATGTTTCATCCAGATATAAAACCACTTGCATACGTTAGGAAACCTATACAGCTTTTAGGGTACTTCCAAGGAAACATTGATTACAGAGGGAGACTTACTAACTCAAAGGTTTATATTTCACAAAAAGGAGACAACATTTTCAGTTGAATTGATCAAAAAGATTTAGGAGTAATGTTAGATCCCAACTCCTCTCCCCCCATCATCTTGAAGGATCTACCCTTTGTTAACACCAATGCTATCAATGTAAACCAAAATTGTGATGAGTCCTTTTCAGATAAATTAAAAAAGGACTTTCCTAACATTTTTACTGAAAAGTTGGTTTGTTTGAAGAACTATGATCACCACATTAAGTTGAAGAAGGATGCCGTACCTATTTGATGTAAAGTACGTAGTGTTCCCATTGCTGTTAGAGATCAGGTTAAATCAGAATTGGAAAAATTGGTCAAGGAGGGCATCATAGAGGAGGTTGAGGCAACCCAATGGGTCGCTCTGATTTTAGCCGACAAGAAATCGGATGGCTCTCTTTGTTTATGCATAGACCTTAAAGAGTTGAACAAAAGTGTGGTGGTAGATCACTACCCTTTACCTAAAATTGCAGACATGTTAATGTTGTTAAAAGGGGCAAAAGTCTTTAGTACAGTGGATTTGAGATCCGCCTATCACCAGATAAGACTTGATGAAGACTCCAAGGATCTGACTGCGTTCGTAACACCATTTGGCACATTTCGCTTTGTGAGACTTCCGTTTGGGCTGGTATCAGCTGCCTCCGTTTTTCAAAGAGCCCTGGAAGGTGTTTTAAAAGGTTTAAAAGGTGTGAGGGTATATCAGGATGATATTCTTATTTTTGGAAGTTGTGATGTGCAGCATGATCTGAGACTTAGTGGTGTTTTGGAACGGTTGTGTGAATCTGGTCTGACAGTAAAATTGGAAAAATGCAAGTTTAAAAAGAATTCTATAGATTACCTTGGTCACACGATCTCGAAAGATGGTATTTCCCCCAAAGCTAGTTTGATCAATACCATGATGAAGATGTCTTCTCCAAAGAGCAAAGAAGAATTGATTAGCTTTCTAGGCATGGCGGAGTACTATAACAAGTTTATATGTGGTTTTGCTTCTTTGTGTGTTGGCATGAGATCATTGTTGAAAAAAGGTTCTGAGTTTGTGTGGAGTGACAAATGTGAAAAAGAGTTCATTGTTTTAAAAGAAAAATTGAACAATGCCCCCAAATTGAGTAGTTTTGATCCTGAGAGGAGGTCTATTCTGATAACAGATGCAAGCTTAAAAGGATTAGGGGCAGTTTTAACACAGGAAATTGAAGGAAGTGAAGTAGTCATCTTGTTTTTGTCAAGAAGTTTGAGGGGTCCAGAACTAAGGTATTCTGTGGTGGAACGTGAAGCGTTAGCAGTCTATTGGGCTGTGAAGAAGTTAAAACATTTCTTATGGGGAAGCACTTTTGAAGTGAGAACTGATCATAAACCGTTATGTGAGATCTTAAAAACCAAAGGGATTGATGCTGTTTCCAGTAGAATTACAAGATGGGTTGTAGGATTACAGGATTATAACTAACCCTGGGCGGAGTTCGCGGAGTGGGGCTTCGCGGAGCTACGCGAAGTGGGCGAGAAACTACGCCCACCTCCGCACTCCGCGTAGCCCCACTCCGCAAAACCACTGGCCGGCAGCCCCGCAACCCGCCTCCCTCCCGCCCTCCCTAAATACTTTAAAATAAAGGAACGCAATAATTTTAAAAGCACTTACCTTGCCGCCGCTGGCCGCTGCGTTCCCCGGGGCTCGTTATCTTCCGTCTTCCGTATTTTGCAGTAATGCGCATGCGCGGGCGGCCGCGCATGCGCATTTTCTCGTGAAAATGCGCATGCGCGGCCGTCCGCGCATGCGCATTACTGCAAAATACGGAAGACGGAAGATAACGAGCCCCGGGGAACGCGGCGGCCAGCGGCGGCAAGGTAAGTGCTTTTAAAATTATTGCGTTCCTTTATTTTAAAGTATTTAGGGAGGGCGGGAGGGAGGCGGGTGGCGGCCAGCTACGCTCCGTCTGCGGAGCGTGCGTAGTGCCGCCTGGCTCCGCCAGCTCCGCAAAATGCGGAGTAGGCGGAACTACGCACACTCCGCAGACGGAGCGTAGCTGGCCGCCCACGGTTAATTATAACTTTGAGGTCAAGTATCTACCAGGTGTTTGGAATAAAGTAGCTGATGCCTTATCTCGCCTTGTTTCTCAGTAAGATTTAGATCTGGAGGATGATTGGGAAGGTGAGGATGATGAGGAAATATACATTTTATGGTCAAGTTGTGTTCCCTAGCGCGTACCCCACCGACTCCATGTACCAGCTTAAAGTACACGTAACTTCCCTCCTGTGTCAGCTATGAAGACGCAAACACATTTGCGTCCAACGTTAACATGTCCTCTTTCAGATCCACCCTGAATGGATTAAATGGTCCGTTCCTAAGTATGCCATGCCAACGTCTTTTTGTGGTGTACTTCTCCGTTTTTCAGCCCTAGCTGAGTAGGCCCTGAATTTCTGCCACCGAGCCTCTTTTTCTGGCTTCTGACTACGAAGGCCTCGGCCCAGGCTGCCTCTGTACCCGTGAACTCTGACTTACTTCCAGCGCGGCCCCTCGCGCTCAGCTCAGCCTGCTTCCTGCCAAGATTGACTACAACCTTCGAGTTATCTGTTTCACTCCTCGAAAATATATTCCTGCCTACTAGTTCCAGTAAACATTCCCCAGCTGCAGAGGCAAAGGGCCGGCCTGTCTCCGTGCAAGTAATTCATAGCTTCTGTTACCATGCTACCATGGAAGGCCCATGCCCCCACGCTTCTCATGCAGACATTCAGGCGCTTATACACGCACTCACAGTCAGTATAGAATAAGCTTCTGCCCCAGAGACCTTTCCGCCCAGATAACTCAGTTCCTACAACATCAGATATCAGATATGATAAAAGTACAAGTTGATCTGACATGCCAGACTTCTGTCTCTTTCCGTCAGTCCAAATGTCAAGCCCCCTGCACCCTCCAGCTACATGTCATGCACCCGTCATGCAGCTGCGCGCGCATCCAAGCTTCCGATTTCTGCTGACATTGCAACATTTCTGTTAGTGCCACCCCTTTAGTGACACCTATCTGTGACGTTTCTAGCACACACCTCCAGTTCACGCCTAGTCTACGCCTCTTGATTACGTACTAGTAACACGTGTATACTGTTATCTTGTCTTCTCTCAGCTGTTACGCCTACTGCATTACTTCTTATGGCATGAATTAAGTATATAAGCTATGTATTGTTAATAAAACGACGCTCTATCTCTTCTGACACCCTTGTGTTGGTCAGAACCTGATATCCTGGTCATGACCATTCCTTTTTAAGGAATAAAACCCCTAAGAACTCTAACACCACGGACTCTGTCTTCTTTCTTCCAATCTGAGTTATTATTGATTAAGTACTTACCTGCATAGAAATTAAGATAGTAAATTAATTATTTACGACATTCTGGGGCCCGAATAGGGACTCCTCCCCCACCTCACGCGCCGGTAGGTGCATTGCAAGCTCTGTCCCCTGCCATCAGCTAGAAGGAACTTACGCGTACCGGCAGGATTTCCTGCATCTCCCTCTGGTCCACGGAGGTGACGAAGACTGCGATCAGTACCCAGACGAGGCGGTGAGGAGTGCGGAGGATCCCGACCAGAGCCTAGCCGAAAGAAGCAAGGTCCGAGGTGTCAAGAGGCCCACCAGGTTCCCGAAGTTTTCCGAAGTTTTCCGAAGTTTCCGAAGTATCGAGTCGAGTCCAGTCGAGTTTTCCGAGGCCTTCTGTTTTCCGTGCTGCCCGGTGAGTACCATTGCTGGGACGTATCTAGACGGGTTTGGGTACACAAGTCCGGTCTGCACTGTTTTAGACAGTGTATCTGTACTGTTTAGCAGTATATCCGATGTTTTCAGTTCTTGCACTGTGCTCAGCAGTGTATCTGTGCTGTTTAGCAGTACATCCAGTGTAGGGGGGTAGTTATATGTGCTCTTGAATGTTTTCATGTGATTAATGTCGTTGTGAGAATGACTGTTTTAGTGTGTATTGTTGTGTTCTTGTATAACTAGCTGTACCCAGTATCAAGTAAGCCAAAGGTTGAGCATTCAGTACTAAGTAAGCAAAATGCCGTTTTTCAACAAGTTAAAGCAGATAGGAACTAGGAAAGGGATACTAGAGGAAGAAATTCCTATCCCCCCTAGGGACACTCCAGGTAACTTTATGTACCACAAGCATGGCATAGATGCCATATTATATCTAGATTTATGGGCCGATTATACGAAACATCTAGACGAAAGGCACAGATGGCCCGCTACCGGAACATGGGATGCCGAGTGCATCATGAAGGTAGAAGAAGCATTATGGAAAAAGAAAGCTAGACAATCTCAGAAAGACGCCATAGAATTTTGGCGTAAGGAATCACATAAGCGTACCGAAAAAGCACTCCGTAGAGAAGACAGACTTAAAGAATCAGGAAAAGCCCAAGAAAACGAATTCGTTACTGAAGGGATCCGAGTAAAAACAGAACAAATAGACCGTGCCCGAAACAATCTAATAAATGGTATGTATCTCGCGGCCGAGGGTACACCTGAGGCCCTATCAGAAATACCGAAAAACCTACCGTCACCATTAATCCCAACTAAAGTAATGCATAAGACCACTAAAGATATATTCCTAAATTCTTATCTAGAGGATGTAGCACCGGCCTACACCAATCTGCCTGTTCGTGCCCTGCCTACTGACAGGGAAGGGGGTGGCACCCCGCCCCCAGATCATATTCCGCCAGTACCCCGACAGACTTCCCCCGTTCCGCCAGCCCCGCCACTTCCCGTACCCAGAATTGACCTACCGAAACCACGTCTACCTGATCCTACTAAACGACAAATTCAAGTTCAGACACAGGCTCCACAGGGAGATAATGCACAAGCCTCCGCTTCAGGAGGTGCGACCGCGGGTCTTCGGACCCCGCCATTAACACACAGGTTCAATCTCAGGGATATGCAGAGTCCTCTCACGTTCAGGTCACCCCGCCTTGACGCATTCAAAGAAAACCTTTCAGTTTGCAGATATGATCCAGTACCCGGTAAAGACGATATAATGATGTTGGCATCACTACGATTAAGATCCGCCACTGATTTCCTGCTGTGCTATGCAGGAATGAAAGACCGCCTAGATAGAATATATGAGTTTGTTCAGACAGGGAAAGACCCTGACACTATTAAGGATGCCATGGAGAAACAGAAAGTTGACGTTCAAGCACAGATACTACGATTTTTCATAAATTGTCTAATAAGAGAACGAGACAGGCCTGGGACAGACCAGAGTGAATTAGACGCATTAAACAAGTGGGGTCAAAATATAGCTGAAGGAAAACACGATAAACAGAATTGCATAGCCAGTATGTACAGGAAAATTAGAAAAGCAGTGATAGCAGTACACCAAAAAGAAAAAGAAAAGGCTTCCTCCGAGGAGGAAGAGGAACAGGAAGAATCAGAAAAGACTATAGATACTATAGCATATGTAGGTAAGGGAACTTACCTTAGGAAGGGCATCCGTCCGGAAAACAAGAGAGTTTTTCTCTCTGCTTTAACAAATCCGAATTCTTCTGAACACCAGTTCCAGGAAACTGATAAAAGACTACGAGAGAGAATGGGGTACCATGTACTCAATTCTATGGATGAACAAGAACTAGCCCGGTCGGCCGTATTATGGGCCGAAAATCCAGATATATATAATGATGACACCGTAGCACAGACATTTCTGAACCTCTCCCCAGACGAGCAGAAATTAGCAGGTGTATACATGATTCAGCACCTCCTCACGAAATATAGAAACGGACATTCCGATCCAGGTCCCTTACACGAAATATTGGAAGCACTACTTATGGATAGATGGAGAGGTTTCAGTACCAAGTTAATACAAATAATTCTAGAACAACGACATAGATATGACTCTTTTGTAAGCTCTGAATATGTTCCCGCCCCGCCTACAGAAAGGAAAATGTATCACATGCAACGCCTAGGTGGCATGGAAAGTCAGAACCCCTTACGAGAAGTGCACCCCGTTATGGGTGAAGACCGTATCTTGAAACGCGTGTATGTACACACGCCGCTGACTAAATTAGAGCTGTTAGAAATGAAGAAACTAGTCCCGTGTCATGATAAAGACCCTGCAGGTTTTCACAGAGAGCTTAAAGATATGTTACTGATGGGAGATTATACGTATGAGGATGTCTTCTTTCTTCCGATCTGAGTTATTATTGATTAAGTACTTACCTGCATAGAAATTAAGATAGTAAATTAATTATTTACGACAATGAGATGGCCTGTGCGGTAGGTGAGTGTGTCATTGATAAGTGTAAATGGTTGGAAGCCTCACAGGAAGATTTAACTCTTATGGAAATCTTGAGATTGATCAAGGTTGGATGGAAGGTCAAGCCAAAAGATGGTGACATTTTGGAGAAGTTTTGGCATGTTAAAGACCAATTGTCTGAACATGACGGTTTACTTGTCAGAGGTACTAGGTTGGTTCCTCCGATACCTATTAGGAGTGAGCTCATTTCACTGGCTCATAGTGGGCATATGGGCATTTCAAAGACAAAGGAGAATTTGAGGATGTCGTACTGGTGGCCTGGTATGGATTTGGAAGTGGAGAGGAAAATTAGAGATTGCATGGAGTGTGCTTTAAGTGAGAAGGTGGCAAAACCCAAAATCCAGCCCATGGTTATTAGAACACTTCCAGACAAGCCATGGGAAGAAGTTGGTTTGGACATTCTTGGGCCTATTTACTCAGGAGGGTCTGAATGGTATGTTCTAGTTTTAATAGATTTCTTTTCAAGATGGCCAGAAATTGCAATTACTCGTGAAATAGAGTTGTAAAGCCGGCGACCTTACCCGTCGGGAATGGTGGAGCCCAACCTCTACTGATCTGTCGTTTCCGGCTTCTCCACAGGATCCCGAGTGGGTACACAGAAACGAGACTGCTAGCGAGTTCGAAGACAACGAGCCCTTTAAGTGGGCGTCGTCATACGAGGGGGAAACCCCGACCCTCAGTGACGTCCCTGACTCTGGATTGGTTAAAACAGGGGAAGTCCTGTTCACCGGGTGTGGAGACACCGCGAGGAGGAGGGCGGAACCCGAAGAGACGGAGAAGCGGAGTGTAAAAGGGTTCAAAGACAACCAGTGACCAAAGACCCTTTTTGTGTTGCCCGGCGGTATCGCCTCTATGACCCACCAATATTTACTCAATGAAGAAGCAGGCGCTGGAGACTGAAAGGCAGGAAACGAGGGTTTATTCTCTCCGGAGGAGAACACATCAATTCAGACAGCAAGTATCGTCACGAGGTGCTCTATCCGCATCTCTGAGGCCTGGCCTCTTATACTCAGGTTTATGATCTTTATTGCACGTAACACATTCTTGCAACACTTTGATATGTGAAAGAACATCCTCGGAATCTCCCCTTCAGGCCCGTTCCCACATACATTTACAGTTGAATTCCCCACCCCGGTCACAACAGGTGATGATTATCGCGCAGCAGGACATTCCGCCGATTCACGGAATGTGTGGAGTTTGATCGGATCTCGTAGGGTGGGGGCTTTGATCGGCTCGAGGGTCTTTTTGATGGGGAGGGGAGGCTTCCTACTGTGCGGGGTAATAAAGAGTATCCGCAGGGCCAGGTGGTGGCTTGGGAACAAGGAAGACAGACGGGCACACAGGAAAAAGGGGGGTTTGCATCAAAGGGCCTGAGACTATGAAAGGGATGAAGGGAGGTGTCGCGCTGGGAACAGGATGGGATTCTGAGGCAGATCTGCGCTGAAGAGGGGTTTATGACCCAAGGCATATGAGAGCGAGGGGGTTGTCAGCGTGCGGGGGATGCCTGCGAGGCTAGGAAAGAGAGTGAGAGACGCGCTGGCTATCAGCGAGGGGCAGAGGGGCCATGGTGCTCGAAATGGCTGCCGCTTACGCGCACGAATGAGCTTGAAGGGGCAAGATGGCGCCGATAATGTTGACGTTTGCAGTCTAATCTTTAACAGGAGTACGTCGGAAGAAGAGACCGGAGGAACCGAAGCAGGAGCCTACGGAGGAGCTGGCGGAGAAGCCGAACCCCGAGGCGAGCCAGGAGGCCAACGACCCTGCGGACCGCCGTGCCACACTCCCGAGGGAGGAGTGTGGCTGACACAGGTACGGCGGCATTTGGCGGCTTGGCTTGGAAAGTGTAATGCTAGTGTGTAGAGCGCAGCTGTGTGTAATTCCTTCCCCTCTGAAACCGTCCTTCAGACCTATCTCCCCTTCCCTAACCCTACCCTTCCTTACCGCTACCTCCACCCCTCTTGCACTGAGCACTGTAGTTACCAGTAGATACACCGGGTGTAAACCACGCACTCCCTGGGTCCCCATGGTGCAATCCCTATAGAGGACTGTGACCTAACGGCTTTCCGCCCTGTTGGTCTTCTTTCTTACATGTGGAGAGACTCCTGACGCCCGAAGTAAGAACTCAACTTCCCGAGAGACGCCTTTAGACGAGCAGCGCCACGAACTCCAGTACCTTCGCCCGGGAAAGACTAACTTTCAGGACACGAAAGACGTTGGTTAATAAGCCTATAAGATCTATCAAAATAAAACCTTCCTTAAACCCTACAGTTGGTGTCACGGTCGTCCCTTCACCCACGTCCACAAGAGTCCAAGCATGTGATAAGTTTTTTGGAGAAACTTTTTGCTAGGGAGGGTATTCCTAACATCATTTTGACGGATAATGGGAGTCAACTTGTCTCTAGGGAGATGGAATCATTTTTGTCAGAACATGGTATAAAGCATAAAAAATCTTCACTGTACCACCCAGAGACGAATGGCACTGTGGAAAGGTTCAACCGAGTGCTCAAGGAGACTATTAAAATGTCTAAATCTGCAGGTTCAGATTGGAGGTCTGATGTCTTTAAAAAGGTTAAGCTTTATAGGTTATCACCACATGCCACAACTGGTAGAACGCCGTTTGAACTTTTCAGATGTAGGCGTGCAATACAATGGTTACTCTTCCTTGGGTAAATGATTTACATCTGAAAGATTCAATTGGAAATGATGAATGGAAGGTAGCTCAGGATAGGAAACTTCAAGCGAGGAAGAGAATTCATGACTTGAGGCATTCTGTTAAAAAGACTGTGGTGCATGTGGGTGATTGGGTACTCATAAGAAATCCCTGCAAGAGAAATAAAATGTTGTCTGCTTCATTCTTGAAACCTATGCAAGTTATCAAAGTTTTGGGTAATGCAATCAAAACAGCTGATCATCGCATTTGGAACTTGAACAGAGTTGTGGTGGTCAAAAAGGACTTTGTTGACTACTCTAAGTTTCCTGTGTCCAACTCCTCTTCCGCAGGTACCTCGTCACATCGGGCCGTCATTGATCCTGCCATCGTCAGGAGATCTTCAAGGATTACACGTGTACCTACTTATTTAAATGATTTTGTAAAATAATTGTTTCCTACATTTTGCTTTTTGTTATAGGGAGGGAGATGTGTGGCATCCTGCAATTGCAGCTTGTTGCCAGGGTGTCACATGCCTTAGAATACTTTGTACAGGTTCTGATTGTTTAGTTTAGAATGGATAGGCAGTTAAGCTTAGACCTTGCTACTTATGACAGCTATCCTGTGGATGGGATCCTATACTTTAATAAATACTCATTTTTTCCTTCAATCTGCATTTGGACTTCATTACATTGGCGACAGGACGGGATATTTGAAGGAACATATGAGGAAAGGATCTCAACAAGGATAGGTCATTTCATCTTTGGCACTGGGGCAGATTTGTGCAAACATAACAGGCTAATATATTTAAAACAGATACATATTTCTGCAACAATAAAGTAATAATTACTTTGAAAGTTCTGTTTGAGGGTAGACAATCAGATCTCCAGAGAGTAACAAAGAACGCAATCATAAGCTGTAGTAATAAGAACAAATGTCTCACTTATGGCTCCTTCTTTACCACCGACTTCCAGAATCCATTTGTGGTCCTTGAAAACAATCAGCAAAACACTACCTATTTTAGCTCACACAAAAGTTCACATTACAGCCAGTAGCCACAGCCACCTCCTGGTATTTCTTACTGACATCTCAGCCATCACAAATGGAGAAGTCCCTGGCCAAGGGTACATTTTCTTTGGCAGCTGCTCTAGTAGGACTGTCTTTTTGGTGTGAGATCTGTGTACCCAAGAGAATAGTCCAGTGCATTTGACTGCTGTATGTGTTGTAATTAAGTCTGGGCTGTGAACTCCTCTCCGCTTTACGTGGAACTCGTGGAGTCCAAAAAACCCTGCTTAGCATTGCAGAGCAGAGTTTTTTTCCGTGCTCGCGTTCGTCAACATCAAGTTGGTGAGAGCGAGCGAGGAAAATCCACCACCCGGCAAGATTTTTCCTTGTTCGCGATCGTCAACATCTAGTTGGCGAGTGCGAGTGAAGAAAATCAACCTCCAGGTCATGTATGCTCCGACTGCTCACTTTGAGAAACCAGCCGCTTGTGTTGAGAAAGCTGCCGCTCAAGTAAAAATCTACTCGAGCGGCAGAAAAGAAAAAGCGCCAGCTTGTGCTGTGCATTATGTGGTTCGCAATGATTGCACAGTGCGGACATCCACCTTGCACTGACAATCACCGTGACCTGCATTTATCTAAAGAAACTCTGCAGCTCATGGAGGTCCACGTAGCATGGCAGAGTTTTTTGTGCACTTTGAGGAATTAACTCTGCAAACTCCACCCAGGCTTAGTTGTAATGAGTACTTGAAAGAGGCCCTTCAACCAAGGATGAAGACAGTGATGCCTAGTGTGTGACATTACTTACCACCTAGTTTCAAGGTGTGTCCTGATATTTCCTGTGGTTCTGGAACAGCCTGCAGTACCTGAGGATGGAGACAAAGTAATATGTCTGGTAATACCTTTCAATATTATAATAACCAGTCATCTGTGTGGACAGCAGAATGACACACACATCCAGGTATGTGCATGGGTCTCCCCATCAAGATATATTGTATATTTAAGTTTGTCAACAGGTCAAAGGTACATCTATCGGCCAGCAGGAGAGTATCAATCAAGGACAGGTCAGTGGATGCACAGATAATTTCCAAATGTTTCTTAAGAACCCCATTCCTTCTTTCTACTGCATCTGAAGCTTGAGACTGATGGACACAGTAGCACTTTCTACATCACTTCAACCTTCTCATTGGGAAACAATGTGATCATGCCATCATGCCCTACATGAGAAAGCCATGGAAAAGTCATTGATGGAAGCAGAGCTATTGGTATAACAATTCTCCCATTGAGTCCTAAATGTAGTCCTACCCATATTTATGCATCCGTATGCCCATGTCCACCTTGAACCCAGTTAGGTAATTTGTCTTCCATGACCTGTTTCTCTACATAAAATGGATCAGTCATAGTGTAAGCTTTTTTCTGATGGTATTTTAAGAAATATGTAAAAACTACAACCTTTGCTAGCAAGTTCTTTTGCTTTTAAATCAGCAAGGACGTTAACTGTTGACACATAATCCTTAGAGGATATATGAGCTTCACATTTATCTACTGAGGTTAGATTTCAAAAACAGAGCTTGCAGACGGTCATACATGAATTGTGCATGTTGTTTTTGTTCACTGCTGATGTCAGAAACGTTTTCATGGCCAATAACTGACCAGAGTCATGGACAACCCAAATGTATCTTGGCTAGTATAAATATTAACTTTTAATTTCTGTGCTACACAACAGGCTCCTACTCTCCTATAAGTCTTACTAATTCAACTGTCTGAGCACTTTTCATACTTTCTAAATGAGCACCTTCTGTTAGAATAGACATGATTTTGCTTATGCATTGTCCTATGTAAGCTAGCATTCGTGGCACCATTTTCTATTCATGCACCATTTTGAATCCTGATCAAAACTATTCTTTTGCTCTTTCTGAGTAAAGGTTTCCACTGAGTTTCATTTCCTTAAAGTTAGGTTTTGTTTCACGAATGAATACACTGTTCTTATTAGCACATAGGTTTCATACTAGATAGAGGCCTTCTTTCACTTGTCTAGCAGCTGGGATGGGCAGAAAGATGTTAAATAATAGATAATGTGTGCCCATCCTCAGAATCGAAACTTAGCGCCTCATTACGATGGCGGAAAGATCACCAGCAGTGGCGATCGTTCCACCATTGTAATGAGATTTATCCACCGCCACATTAGGATGTCGGTGGGTATTGCGGCGGACGCAAAGTCTGTCTGCCTGTTTACCACTGGTGGCAATCGTAACAATTACCTGGTGGGCAAAGCAGGTGCACTAATATGGTGGCGGTGCCTATCAGGCACCATCCGCCATATTAGAATGTGGGGATTGAAAGGCCTTTCCATGGCTGTATCGCCACCATGGAAAGGCTGACAGGGGTTGCGGACCCCTCTTGTGTCTGGGGAAGATGGGGTGCACTTGGAGGGTACCTATGGTACCCCACAAGTGGCAAGCACTGTGTGTTGCCTGCCATGTGGTGCAGTGAAATGCCAGACATGCGATTTTAACATCGCGGCAGGTGCTGCTGTCAGCAGCACCTGCCACAATGCTAAATTGCAGAATGCGACGCCATGGTGGCGGTCGCATCCTAATTCATGGTGCGGGATCGCCGCATGTCTGGCGGCCGGTCCCAACACCGCCGGGATGGCAGGCAGACTCAGGTCTGCCGCCAGCCAAATGAGCCCCTTAGTCTTTGTACTTCACTGTTTAGTTGCATCTGCTTGGAAAATTCCGTTGTGGGTGTGCCTTCATTGGTTCTGAAATGTACATAATATATCTTTATGCTTACTGCTGTCAGTCCGCCTGCAACACTCATAGGGACTGGGCACACAGGGCTCCACTCTGAGTGGACTTTGAATAATCAGTTATTGGTTTGTATTCTCTACTGTCTGACTCACTCTTCATTTGGTATAGAAGGCAGAGAGGTGTTTTGTCCTTCTGCATAAGGTGGCAATTCTTAGAGGGTGAGGTCCTCGGGGACGACGTTGGGGGACTGATAGGGCTCAGGCTGCTGAAGTCTCAAGGGTTGTTCTGATAACAATTACTTTGATGACCCTTGTGATGGACAGTATTTTCGTGATGGCTATGATACAGATGAAGCGACATGGATGTCTTATAATTAGGAAAGTGTAATGGCTGCCCTTTTCTGGCTCTTTTGAGAGGGAGAATGATGGAGAGTGACTCCAGCCTATCACCCCCATAGCATAGGGATTAGGACTATAGACAGGGCCCCTGTCTTACATATATTAGGGCATTTTCGTATCACTTTCCTTAATGTAGGGCTTATGAATTTAAGTTAGGGGATAGATATATGAGTATTAGACATGATTTGCCCATTTGCTAACATGTTAGGATATTTTCCATGGAGTTATGCATAGTGTGGGCTCCGTAGGCCTTAAACGAGACAGACTCCATTTTGCTTTCTGCCTGGTAGCTCGAGAAGGCTTTATAGGTCAAGTGTAGTGTTTTAGTTTTAAGCTGTTGTTCGCTTGGAGAGAACCGGCTCGGGCTGGCCCTTATCGAAGGAATGTATTTTTCTCCACTCCGAAGACACAACTTCAGGCCGGCCGGCTGGGAACGTGTCCTTGGTACGGGGAGGTACAAGAATTTGGTGGGCGGCAGGTTACTGGCCGTAGATTTCCATGAAGGAACGGGCTTTGATATTAGCGAAGGTGTTAGTCAGTTTTGTCAGTTAGTCCGTAGGCGGCATCTAGCCGTTAGCATCTCTGCCATTAATTATCTCATGGCGGACAGTCGCCATCTTCGAAGTCCGAGAAAGATTTAAGACCGAAACTCTCTGAGAAAGACTGAACGAGAATTAGCGCGGAGCGCATTGATACAGAGAGAGAGAGAGACGGTAGCTAATAACCAGCAAGGTTCCGGTGCCTTGGAGGGAAGCAGACGAGGTTGAGCCTAGCGGTGCAGACGTGTACTTGTGACGGCTGGGGTGTGACTGCAAGGCGAGCCAGGACACAGAGACGAGAAGGGAACCTGGATGACTGCTGAGCCCAGACTTCATATTAACCAGGTGATGTCCGTCCATTTCTCATAGAGCGTGCACTCTAATCTTTACCTTTTCTTTGCAGAAGTTATGTTGCATAGTAATGTGATTTGTGTCTACTGTTAATAAATATCCTAATTCTTATGGAATTATCGTGTGCCTCGTGTTCCTGTTCAATCCTGGTAAATGCATCTCCTAGTTGAAAATTGTTTATGTGAACGGATGTGAAATCCCGATCAGGTAAATGGTGATCGAACAAAGAGGGAGTGAGTGGACCTTTGATGTCAAGAGCAGGAGGTACACTATATAATTTGGGAACCGTATCCAATGTCATTATTATAGTTTTATCCCGAGTAGGTAACTGAAATATTATCCTGATGACTGTTCATAGGAATGTGGTCGTCGTTGATATACGGCGTTAGTGAGAACGCTGGGGAGGATTACCAGCGCGGATACCCACAGGATTGTGGCTTGAATAAGTGAGAGCGCTAGGAGGGAGGACTAGCGTGTAGGTTTGCCGGATTGCGAGCCGTTTGGAAAAGGGAGCATCGGGTTCTGCAGGCCCATGTGTAGACACACCGGATTGTGTGTCATATCTGCCCTAGGGTAGAACGGTCTGGGTCAGGGTGGCCGCGAGACCAACTGATGTGAATAAGATATTGTAGAAAATCCGTACATGTATATTGTCATTCCCCATCCTTAGGTGCGACCTGTATATATATCTGTATATCTATCCATGGTGAATACGATCTGAGGAGGGAAGGTGAGTACGTTTTGGCTGGGTCATAGGGGCCCCTGGGGGCTGATCTCATCTAAGTGGAAAAATCCGGCCATTACATCTGGCGTCACGAACTGTTTACGAAGCCTGTGTGCATTGTGTTGATTTAATCTTGTTGGTTTGCGCTCGGCTTATACGTATTGAATTTTGTTTATAATTTGTGTATATAATTTTTTTTGTGTCAATATGTTTGCGAAAAAATCATCGTCGGTTTTCAAATTGCCGATTCAGATTCCCGGCTGGGAGTCTACGCCTTACGAGGCCTTGGCCCGTGAGTGGGCTGACTCTACTGGTTTGAGTGAAAATTGGTCTTCATGCTTGGAGCAGGCGGAGCCTGCCGATGTGGTATCGTGCTTGCAGAAAGCGCCAGTAGTGAAAGGTGATGAGCTTCCTATTTTAGGACGCAGAGGGTGGATTGTTCTTAATGCATACAGAATATTGCATGAGAGGTTTGTTCAGGTACAAAAGCAGTTTAAAGATATGGAAAGGACAGTGTGTTGAGTTGCAAAATGCACATACTCTGTTGCGTTGTCAAAATAAATTGCTTGCCGACAAACTTGAAACATATCAGACCATTGCCGAAAGAGCTGCGGTCCGTATTGCACGATATAAGTATAAACATCGTCGTGGACGTGTATCTTCACGCAAAGTGCGTATGGTTGTAGCAAAAGCTGGAATGGATTGGAACCCCGATGAGTGGGACGGTAATATCTGGGATTCTCATACTTCTGACTCCTCGGCAGAGGAGGGTGACAAGCTCGAGTCTTCTCGCTCCGGACGTGATTGTAAATCTGCTTCATGTACTGATTTAGGTCCTGACAGTGACCGTGCTCGTTCTTCCCGTGCGGATGATGTAGCTTGCCCTGATTGTGCTACTAAATCTAAGATGCGGGCTTCCTCAGAAGCTCTTCCTGAAGTTTCTGCTCACCCTGTTTTTCGACGAAAATTACAACAAGCCCCTGGTAACCCGGCTGGTATAGCTCTTGATTGTATTGAGGATTTTACTCAGCAGGAGGTTAGTGACATTTTGCAACGATTTCGACAACGGCCTGGTGAGGCCTTGCTTACCTGGATGGTGCGTCTTTATGAACTTGGCGCTGCCGGTATTATGCTCGATGCTGTTGATTGCTTACGATTTTGCTCTTTAAGTTCTGATTCTACGATTCAGGATCATTTTCGAAACTATAATGGTGCTGGTCAAATTACTTTGCTCCAGCTTGCATCTGACGGCTGTAATCATAAATATCCAACTGAATCTGATTGGCCCACTGATGAGAAACCGTGGTACACTTTGCGCGATGCGTCGCAACGTTTAAAGGAGGAAGTCATGAAAACGGCTATCTTTCTTAGTACTGCTGATAGGTTATTGGATGGTCTTTTAACATCTTCTGTGAGCAATCGCATTATCCGTTCTTCTCCTGTTGCTTACAAGCAGGTCATGATGACATTATTGATTAACCAAACTGGCAATCCTTTGTCTGCTGTGCTTGAGTCTGTTCGTCAGCTTGGTGAGCTGGGTGAATGGTTTAAACCTGAAAGACAATCTCGACCTGAGGGTCGTACTGGTGGGGACTATAAGTTCTCTAGACGTGACATGTTTCTTGCTCTCATTGCTGATGGTGTCAAAAGGGAAGACATTGACGGTGAGCCTAATAATCGCTTATGGGACATGTTTCGTAAGCGTGGTTTGGATCGAAAAGAGGGTGCCCGTCGTGTGCGAAAGAATGAGTATGACCGTGGTTCGGATGACAGTGGTGATGAGAGGCGACGTGTGAATTCTGATCGCCGTGATGATCGGCGTTATGAACGTGATGGATCCCCTCATCGTAATGACGGGAGGGGGAGAGAGGATGATCATGAGAGGGGAAGAGATGATCATGTTTCCAACAGACGAAAAGATGAAAGGAGTTATTCCCCTGACATGAGAAAGAGAGAGGATCGTAACAGACTTTCTGACCGTAATTCACAACTTTTTGAACATGACACTAATCCGTTTCGTACTGGAGACGGATATGAACAAGACATTCTAATACCAAAGAGAACTGAGAGCATTTACCCTGATTTGTCTTGGTTGACGGAACGCAGGAAAAATGACTAGGAAATAGGTCAAGCTCCGGTACACAAGTGGGCTCACTGAGATAACAGACCCTATGTAGATATTGAGATTTTTTGGAAACATCGTAATATCCAAAGGGCCCGAGCATTAGTTGATACTGGGGCGGAGGCCACTTTAATTCATGGTAAGTCGAAAAAATTTCATGGACGGTCTTTTACAATTACTGGTTTGGGTGGTAAAGAGACACCCGCAGTTCAAACTGTACTCGAAATTAAAATTGGTAGGATTCCTCGTAGAGAATACTCTGTGTTGGTTGTACCACTTTTGGAATTCATAATTGGAATTGACATTTTGAAAGGAATGACTTTGCATCTGGATGATGGTTGTTAGCAATTTGGAACTAGACAATACATTTCGACCAGACCCGTACGGGTTGGCCGCTTACGCATGCCACCTATTAAAATCCCTTTAGTCACGAAGGTGATTTCTCAAAAGCAATATCGTATCCCAGGTGGTCATGAGGAGATTACTGCTACAATTCAGGATTTGGTTGACGCGGGAGTCATAACTCCGGTCACATCTGCTTGGAATAATCCCGTTTGGCCCGTGCGCAAAAGTGACAATTCTTGGCGCATGACTGTTGATTATCGAGAATTGAATAAAAACACACCTAAATTGACTGTTGCAGTGCCTGACATTGTCACGTTGATTCAGAGAATTCAAAAGCATCCAGGTACATGGTATGCTTCTATTGACATTGCTAATGCCTTCTTTTCAATTCCGATTGCCCCCGAATGTCAGGAACAATTCAGTTTTACATGGAATGGACGTCAAATGACGTTCCGGAGTCTTCCTCAAGGCTATGTACATAGTCCTACGATCTGTCACCGGCTGGTGGCGGAGCATTTGTCTGAAGTGCCCACGAATCCACGAGTTCAGGTTTGTCATTATATTGACGACATTTTGATTCAAGGTGAAACGCAAGACCAGGTACAGTCCCATTTAGATCAGATCATTGACTGTTTGCGAGCGAAAGGCTGGGAAATTAATCCCGACAAATTACAAACTCCATCCCAAAATGTGAAATTTTTAGGTATTAATTGGCATGAGGGTCACAGAGAAGTGATCCCACAAGTAAAGCGAAAAATACTTGATTTTGCAGTTCCCAGAAACAGGAAAGAGGCTCAATGCTTTATTGGTTTGTTTGGATTTTGGCGTCAGCATATTCCCCATTTGAGTCAGATCTTGGCTCCACTGTATCGAGTCACCCGTAAAAAGAATGCGTTTGAATGGGGTGAGCCTCAACAGACTGCTTTTAATTTGGCTAAAGAAGCTATCCAGTATGCCTTGGATTTGTGGCCCGTGAGTGAAGGTGATGTGGATTTGAATGTGTCCGTGGAAGGCCTGTATGCCAATTGGAGTTTGTGGCAAAAGCAGGGCAGACAAAAAGTGCCATTAGGTTTTTGGACCAAAAAGTTACCCGAGGCTGGTGAGCGTTACTCACCTTTTGAAAAACAGTTGCTTGCTTGTTATTGGGCTCTGGTGGATACCGAGCAATTGACCCTAGGCCATGCTGTGATTTTGAGGCCTGAAATTCCCATTATGCAGTGGGTTTTGAGTTCACCGAAGTCCCATCGAATTGGACATGCTCAGGAGGCTAGTGTGATTAAATGGAAATGGTACATTCAGGACAGGGCACGTGTGGGTCCGAAAGGTGTGGCGGTTTTACAAGAGCGAGTGGCGCAGGCGCCCTCCAATGAGACTGAAAGTGAGTGTTCGGTTCCCGTGGTGCAGGAGTCTCCCGTGAAGTGGGGTAAATCATTTGATGATCTGTCCGTGGAGGATAGAAAACATGTGTGGTTTACGGATGGTTCAGCGAAGTTCATTGGTGACAAAAGACATTGGAAAGCTGTTTCCTTCAACCCGATCACGCAGAAATTGTTGAGCACAACTGGAGATGGTAAGAGTAGTCAGTATGCTGAACTCTATGCAGTTTACCAAGTTTTGAAGCAGGAACTACCTGGCACATGTCATATTTTCACTGATTCCTGGTCCACTGCAAATGGACTGGCGGTATGGTTACCAACATGGCATTCTCATAATTGGGAATTGCATTCAAAAGAATTGTGGGGAAAAGAATTGTGGCAAGAAATTTGGGAGCTGCTCCCGCAGAGTACTGTAACAATCTTTCACGTGGATGCTCACACTCCAATTGACTCCCTTGACAAATTCTTCCATAACATTGCAGATGAAAAGTCTAAAATTGCTGAGGCAGTGGTGGACATGCAGGATTCTGATTTGGCGGGATTGGCGAAGTGGGCCCATCAGAAAGCAGGACATTTTGGAGAAAAAGCCACTAGCAGGTGGGCTGCCGATAGAGGAATTCATATTCCTTTTTCTTTAATAAAAGATGTCATTTTACATTGTCCCATTTGTCAGCATTCTAGGAAAAAGGAGGTGCCTTAGATTGTTCGAGGCCACTTACATCGAGGTAAATTGCCCGCTCAAATTTGGCAGATTGACTATATTGGTCCGCTCCCTATGAGCAGAAATTGTCAATATATCTGTACAGTGGTTGACACTTATAGTGGCCTTTTGGTCGCTTTTCCTTGTAAGAACGCTACCCAAGTGAATACCATTAAGACCCTGGAGCTAATTATTCTGTACTATGGTGTCCCATTCCAAATTCAATCACATAATGCATCCCACTTTCGTGGAAGATTGGTGCAGGAATTCTGTGCGGAAAATAATATTGATTGGGTGTTTCATATTCCATATTACCCACAAGCTTCAGGTCTGATTGAGAGGATGAATGGGTTGTTGAAAGAACAGTTGCGCAAGTTGACTGATGACCGTTACAGCCAGTGGAGAGATGTCCTGCTTCAAGCTTTATTAATTCTGAATAATCGCCCTTTCTTACATGCTGAATCTCCTTTAATGCGTTTGTTTCCTCCAAATGTTGATGTGAAGCCTAATTCTTTATCGAACACTGTCATGTATTGGGAAATTACCCCCGGTGCTTTGGCTCCATGTAGAGCGACCCCAGGTTCCGCAGGCCTCGACCTGCATGCTTTAAAAGATGCTAACTTTCCAGGAAAGGATCGTATCATTGTTGAAACTGGCGTTGGTGTCTGTATACCTGCCGGTAGTTTTGGATTAATTGCCCCTAGATCTGGCCTGGCCCTGAAAGGTGTACAAGTGCTCGGAGGAGTAATTGACAGTGATTACCAGGGAGAGATTAAGGTTCTCCTGCTTAATAGCAGTGAGACGGATTTGTTCATTAAAAAGTCTGACCGCGTTGCTCAGTTACTGATTATGCCTGTCTTCAGTGGTGAGATCAAAAAAGGCTCTGCCCCAACGTTGCTAACTGTGCGAGGACAAAAAGGCTTCGGATCATCTGATCTTCCTGGAGCTAAGATATGGGTGCAATCGCCTAAAAATCCTCCTGAACAGGCTGATGTTATTGCGACCGGTCATGACAACACCGTTTTGGTGATGAAGCCAGGGAAAGATGGCTGGGAAGCTGTCCCAGCTGATAAATGTTACTTACGAGAATGATTAAGGCCTGTGTTTGTATTCTTTCAGATCATTCTCTGGACTGCTGAACTCATGTCTTTCTGTGAAGAACAACATGACATGTAAACGTTTATTAGTCACCCCTAGTCATTATCGTTCTATGTTGCTGCCAGCTGGATGGCTGTTTTCCTGCGGGAATTCGTCTTGGCCCTATATTCCTGCGAATATTTCTGGTGGCCCATGTGCCATCACTAGATTGAGTTTATTAATGTTCTCTTCACATCCTACTTCACATTCCCGTATTGTACGTGATTCGATGTCCTTGCATGAAGATTGCGATTCCTCTGTTCACCTCTATTCTAAATCAGAATACCTTGGTTTAGCTTTTTCTATTATTGGAGTGCCTGCATTGGCCGTTTATAATGCCAAGACAATCGGCAAAATGGCCTGTTGGATGGTTAAGTCCATCAATCAGACATCCACTGTTTTGTCTGATCTTTTATTAGATGCCCAAGGTGAACGTAGAGCTATTTTGCAGAATAGAGCTGCTATTGATTATCTTTTGTTAAAACATGGACACGAATGTTCTGATTTTGAAGGTCTGTGCTGTTTTAATTTGTCTGACCATTCTAAATCTATCCAATCCCATATTGACAAACTCCATGACTTGACTGCAGAAATTAGACAACATATAGATCAGGGTTTCTTTGACTGGCTCTTTAATTGGCTGCCTGACTTGCATTCCTTACGACAGATTTTAGGGGGAGTTATTGTTGCTATTTGTGTCTTGATAGCTATCTGTTGCTTTATTCAGTGCATCCCCTCCTTGCTTCAATTTTTCAGACTTAGTAAGAGACATAGATCAGTTAATTTTGTTTCCTATTATTCTTCTACTGATGTTAGTTCCATTTAGTTTGTGGTTAATAGACTGGAGTCAAGGGGTGTAATGTAATGGCTGCCCTTCTGCTGGCTCTTTGGAGAGGGAGAATGATGGAGAGTAACTCCAGCCTATCACCCCCATAGCATAGGGATTAGGACTATAGACAGGGCCCCTGTTTTACATATATTAGGGCATTTTCGTGTTATTTTCCTTAATGTAGGGCTTATGAATTTAAGTTAGGGGATAGATATATGAGTATTAGACATGATTTGCCCATTTGCTAACATGTTAGGATATTTTCCATGGAGTTATGCATAGTGTGGGCTCCGTAGGCCTTAAACGAGACAGACTCCATTTTGCTTTCTGCCTGGTAGCTCGAGAAGGCTTTCTAGGTCAAGTGTAGTGTTTTAGTTTTAAGCTGTTGTTCGCTTGGAGAGAACCGGCTCGGGCTGGCCCTTATCGAAGGAATGTATTTTTCTCCACTCCGAAGACACAACTTCAGGCCGGCCGGCTGGGAACGTGTCCTTGGTACGGGGAGGTACAAGAATTTGGTGGGCGGCAGGTTACTGGCTGTAGATTTCCATGAAGGAACGGGCTTTGATATTAGCGAAGGTGTTAGTCAGTTTTGTCAGTTAGTCCGTAGGCGGCATCTAGCCGTTAGCATCTCTGCCATTAATTATCTCATGGCGGACAGTCGCCATCTTCGAAGTCCGAGAAAGATTTAAGACCGAAACTCTCTGAGAAAGACTGAACGAGAATTAGCGCGGAGCGCATTGATACAGAGAGAGAGAGAGACGGTAGCTAATAACCAGCAAGGTTCCGGTGCCCTGGAGGGAAGCAGACGAGGTTGAGCCTAGCGGTGCAGACGTGTACTTGTGACGGCTGGGGTGTGACTGCAAGGCGAGCCAGGACACAGAGACGAGAAGGGAACCTAGATGACTGCTGAGCCCAGACTTCATATTAACCAGGTGATGTCCGTCCATTTCTCATAGAGCGTGCACTCTAATCTTTACCTTTTCTTTGCAGAAGTTATGTTGCATAGTAATGTGATTTGTGTCTACTGTTAATAAATATCCTAATTCTTATGGAATTATCGTGTGCCTCGTGTTCCTGTTCAATCCTGGTAAATGCATCTCCTAGTTGAAAATTGTTTATGTGAACGGATGTGAAATCCCGATCAGGTAAATGGTGATCGAACAAAGAGGGAGTGAGTGGACCTTTGATGTCAAGAGCAGGAGGTACACTATATAATTTGGGAACCGTATCCAATGTCATTATTATAGTTTTATCCCGAGTAGGTAACTGAAATATTATCCTGATGACTGTTCATAGGAATGTGGTCGTCGTTGATATACGGCGTTAGTGAGAACGCTGGGGAGGATTACCAGCGCGGATACCCACAGGATTGTGGCTTGAATAAGTGAGAGCGCTAGGAGGGAGGACTAGCGTGTAGGTTTGCCGGATTGCGAGCCGTTTGGAAAAGGGAGCATCGGGTTCTGCAGGCCCATGTGTAGACACACCGGATTGTGTGTCATATCTGCCCTAGGGTAGAACGGTCTGGGTCAGGGTGGCCGCGAGACCAACTGATGTGAATAAGATATTGTAGAAAATCCGTACATGTATATTGTCATTCCCCATCCTTAGGTGCGACCTGTATATATATCTGTATATCTATCCATGGTGAATACGATCTGAGGAGGGAAGGTGAGTACGTTTTGGCTGGGTCATAGGGGCCCCTGGGGGCTGATCTCATCTAAGCGGAAAACTCCGGCCATTACAGAAAGCCAGAGACAGAGTGAGGGACCAGTTATGAAACCTGTAGATTAGCATGGTCCCTAAGTCACCACAGATTAGCATGGCACTACTTAGGAATTTTTGGTGGACACAGGTGCAACAAAGAGTTCTGTTTCTCAATCTTTGAGCCCTGAGGCGGCTCTGTCTGGCCATAATAATGTTTCAGTAGGTTTTTTAGGTGTACCGGTTGTAAGCCCCATTTCACGCCTCCTTGCATTGACTGTTGGTCCTTGTACTGTGGTGAAAATTTGATGGGTTTGGATTTGTTCAAAAACTTGTATGCTACTATTTATTGTTCCCCGGCCAGTGTTTACATGCTGATGGGTCCAAGTGTAGGTATTAAACTGTGCCTGTCTCGCCCTCTTCCCACTGAATTTGCAGAAGAACCATCCACTCTATGAGCGACGGGTGTTACAGATGTGCGACTGTTGAATATAGCACTGGTTTCGATCCAGGTTAAAAATAATTGCTATTTTGCCTCTTATTCCTAAGCATAACATATCCCAGGCTGGAGAACAGGCCTTTCTACAAATTATTCAAGATATGATACACTAAGGAATAGTCTAGGATATGTCTGCCAATATTTGCAATAGTCCCATTCTTCTGATTCTTAAAAGGATGCCTTCCGATGCCACTTCCTACTGTCGCCAATGGAAACCTAACTATTATCTACTAATCAAGCCTTTGCTTACATTAACAATGAAAGAATTGCATGAGCCTTTGCCTTGGATGCCTGAATGTCCGCAGTCTTTTGAGCAATTGAAAACAGTGCTTTGCTCGGTTCCTGTGCTTGGTACACCTAACTATGGTAAGGCATATGTGTTATCTGTCCATGAGATGGCTGTGTGCTTCTTTCTTTGCAGTGCTTGATCCGGTTACAATTGCCCTCCCGAGTTGTCTAAGAGCGGTCACTGCTATGGCCGCTTCAATCAGACAATCGGCTGGATTCGTGCTTGATACTGACCTCACAGTTATGGTATTCCATGCTGTGGACACACTCTTGAATAAGACAAAGACACAGCACCTCACCAGTGCACGTCTTACTGGCTATGAATTGACATCTTGTGCTAAACACATCATGATTAAGAGATGTGCTACTCTGAATCCAGCCACGTTACTACCCCTCTCTTCTGATAATTAGTTAGTTGATAAACATGATTGTATCTTCCGGACGGAAGAAGAGACAAAAGGACGGGTAGACCTGACAGATGTTCCCTTATCTGACCCACAAGGAGAACTATATGTCGATGGCTCCTGTTTTAAATTACCAGATGGCACCACCACTGCATCTTATGCTATCACCACACTGTGTACAGTAGTAGAGACATCACGGGCCCCTTATCAGTCAGCTCAAGCTGCCCATCTTGATGCCCTTATTCCAGCTTGTTATATCTATACTGACAGCCAGTATGCTTTTAGGGGTCAAGCATAATTTTTGGCAACTCTGAGCTGAGAGAGGGTTACTTACTTCCCATGGCATGAAAATTCAACATGGACACCTCATATTGAGACTTTTGTCTGCTTTGACATTCCCTAGGAAATTGGCAATAGTGAAGTATAGTGCTCACAGAAAGGTTACCGATAATGTAAGTAGGGGAAATGCCTTTGCTGATCAGACAGCTAAGGAGACGGCCCGGACAAAGATGACAAGAATGTTTGAAGCAGGTTGATCTAGGTGAGTTCCCGAGGTTGTCATGTTTAAAGATACCCTTGAAAGTAAAGGAGACACAAAGTGAAGCCACTATAGACGAATTAACGTTATGCCAGGAAAGTACAATACAGTTGAATGACGGAGAATGTTGGATTGATAAATCAGGGAAAGAGAGATGGTTGATACCAGATGCATATGTTCTTCTTGTGGATACTATGGCCCATGGTCAAGCTCATATTAGTGATAGCGAAAGGTATCTGTAAATTGTTAGACTCTGTATGACAGAATGATAATATCTCTAAGACAGCTGCACACTTGGTGACGTACTGCATGATATGCATGATGCATAATCCTGGGAAAGGTACCCCTATACCCCCTGGTAACTTTGCACCACCCACTTTTCCTTTTGAGGCAAATGGATTATATCGAATTAGAGGGATGCAATAATCTTAAGTAGGTGTTGGTGGTTGTTTGTGCATTCAGTAAATGGGTTGGGGCTTACCCCACTAAAGACAATACGGCCATTACGACTTCAAAGGTGCTCCTGAGGAGTTATTTCCTCGTTTCAGCATGCCCGAGTGATCTAGAGTGACAACAGAAGTCTTTTTAATGCAAAGTTATTCAATTGATTTGTGAGGGTCATCATATTAAGCAAAAATTCCATGCTGCCAATCATCCACAGTCAGCAGGTTTGGTTGAGAAGTACAATGTGTTGGACTTGGCCCTGCTTGCAGGGTCATCTCAAACTTTTTTGCCTTCCCCCTAGCCTTGTTGATGTTGTGGAATGAGTAGTTGTAGGACGTTGGACACTTTAGCGCTGGTTAGCAGTGCCTAGTGTGTGTGCTTTCTGACCTTATATAGGTTTATATTAGAACCCCCTCCTTTTCGTGGACATCTTCCCCATGGTAGGAAATGTATATGCCATGTGTGGTGTGAGAGGAAAATAATAAATGTGGTGCAATGGGGTACGCACCTTAGTTTTCACCATTGTAGAAGCTTCACTTCTAAAATGGACGCCATTGTTGGTGTACTTTGTGCCTGAGTCTTTGAGGTGGGTTGGAGGTCTAGTGTTTGAAGTGACAAGGTGCCCTACACCTCCCCCACAGTGCCAGTTGGGACTGAAACTACCAGGAGCCTTCTAGAAGGTTCTAGCCCTTTCTGGTAGGTGGGGTGAGTGGGGTATATATAGGGGGGTTGTGCCTCCATGTGCTCAGACTGAACGTGGACTTGATTGAGAGGGGACACTCTGCCAGGAGGTACTGCTGCAAGGGCCTGTGTGCTGGCCCCTGAGCCCATCTGTACCCCTCTGCTGTCCACAGGGCCAGTGAGAGCTTTTGCTGGAGTGAAGACTGCTATGTCAGGTGGAGTGCCACTTTATGGGAGATGACTGCTTCTAAGAGCTTCTGTCCTGTACTGGTGAGTGCCCACTGCCTGTGGATCTTACCCAGCATTGCTTGCCTGCTCCCCTGCCTAGCGCCTCGTGAGAACTGCAACTGTGCCCCAAGGAGGTGAGTAGCGTGGCCGCTACTTCCATAGGTGGAACCCTCAATCTGTGGCAGCTATCTAACGCCTCGTGAGTGCTATATTCGAATTGCTGGTGAGGAGGGCTGTTTATTAAAACATACAGCGGGAGCCCACCCCATATGAGGATGCTATGCTGTCTTAAAACTAAAGCAGGAGCCCACCCGCGTCTTGACTGGGAGAGCTGACGTTGTAAAACTGTCGCGGGTGCCTACCCCGTATTCATGCTTGGAAAATAGCCAGAGCCTACCCCGCGTGTATGCTGAAAAGTGGGTGCCCACCCCATGTGGGTGTCACTTCTAGACACTTGGAGTTACAGCGGGTGCCCACCCCACAATTGTGGGCACGTATTCACGAGCGGGTGCTCACCCCACCGTTGTGCCACAACTGTGTGCTTATTAAAATCAGCGGGAGCCAACCCCACATGTTGCCATCTTAGCGGGTGCTTACCCCGCATGCTGTATGTTTAAAACCCAAGCGGGTGCCCACCACGCTGGGGTAATGCCAATGGCAGTGGGAGCCCACCCTGCACTTTGAAATTGTCAGGAGTCACTGCTGCATCCCGGGTTGCAGATAGGAAGAGGGCTGCTGCGCTGCCTGCAGTGACCCAGAAGCCAACAGAGCAACCCAGTGGTGGGCGGGGCGCCCCGCAAGCAGCAGGAAGCGACCGGGAGCCTGCCCCGCTTCCCTGAGCCCAACGGAAGCTAGGACCGCCATTCCAGAGCCTTGTGGGCTCTGGAGCAAAGCTCTGGTTCCGGAGGGGGGGTGCCGGGTGAAGAGAGGTCCAGATCTGGTCGGCGGGGCTCCCCTGGGAGAAGAGAGCGCCTCAAGTCCCGCAGCATTAGGCTGGTAAAGGCGGAGGCGACCTGAGGCACTTTGTTGGTGCTTGGCCCGCCGCCGAGGAAGAAGTGCTGCCACCGGAGGCTCTCCAGCTCAGGAGAAGCCCGGAGTATCGCTGCAGAAGCAAGGAGAGGCCCAAATTGGTTCTGCTGGGCTCCCAAAGGAGGAGAGAGCCCCACCTGCTGAGAGAGACAGGAGCCCTGTGAGTGGGGCTCTGCTGCATGGTCATTGGGGGGAGTGTCGGGGCACATGGTCGGTGCCCGCCCCTGGGGCCAAGTCTACTTCCTTTGAGTCCCAGAGGGGGCTCCTGTGGGCTCAGTTGTGCCAGTCCTGCTGGTACATTGTGGGCAACAGTACTTTGGGAGCCACATCATTTTTGATCTCCAGAGTCCCAGAAGAGGGGGTCCCGGTATTGGGCTGACTGTGCTCTGCACAACTGCCCCAGCGGACAATTAGTAGTTGCAACGTTGGGCAGGTTTATTTTTTAATACTAGGTTGGGCCACTACTACTGTTCTTAGGCCCATGGGGAGGCTCTATGTCTGTGCCGAATTCAGGATGTGTTGCTCACGCCCTAATGTGAGGCCTAAGGTGATATTCCCCCCCCTAGGATGCTATTATGTTCATGCATGAGGACCCATCTTTAATGGAGGATGCGCTTATGCTCAGGTTGGTGTTCTGCATAATGTGTCTTCATGCAAGCAGGCCTAATGTCATGTGATTATGCCCAACGCCAATGTGCATGCCGATATTGGGCTATGGTGATCTAGGCCTATGTCTGATCCCTGCCGATGTATGCTAATGAGATTATGTCCACAGGTTTATGCTACTCGGATTCACAAGGATGGATCTTTTACCGACTGTTTCTCATGCTGGTGAGGCCTCTGTACTCACATTTCTATACGTAATAATGATATGATGATGCCCATGGTTTTTATGTTGGTGTGGGGCAGACGGTATCTTCATGCCTAACCGGTTGTTTCATTCTATGCCTAATGTTGCATTTATGTTTATGTCTAATCTAAGGGGACTTATGCTAATGAGGATGCCTTCATGCTGGTAATGTTTTCAGGCTAATGAGGTTCATGCTGCATGTTTTTGCCTACTAGATCTATGCTACGTGCATGGCCTTGCCAGTAGCCACTGGCGGTTACACCCTTATTGCGGGTGATTTTGCAACTACTGTTTATTCTGAGCTGGTTCTGGCAGCGGCCCAATTGGCCCTGCCCTGTATCTAATCCCCCTGTAAATTGCTCCCTGGCGACAGTTGGCACAGTGTTATATGTGTCTGTAATTACGACTCGAATGTGTTTTCCTAATAGAAAGACTAATTTTGCACAACCTGGTGTGGAGTCTCCTTTGTAGTGTGCCTCGTGTGTCGCCTGTGAGTGAGTGCTGAGTAGATGCTTTACACAATGCTCCTGGTTTAGCCTACTCGCTCCGCACCAAGCTACCCCGTTTCTAACACAATGGTACTCTCAAACTGAAATTGACAAAAATTCTGGAGAAAACACAGTTACAGTGGCAACATGCTTTGCTTTAGCACTTTTGTCAGCAAAGAACGAAAGCACATTCTAGAACAGGCTTGTCACCCTATGAGGTCGTGTTCGGATGCCTGGCAAATGTCTGGGGCGTCCTTGTCGGTTCTCTCATATTGAGTACCCTGTGTTGTTGGATTATCTTGGCCAGTTAACAGAAAATGTACGTTCTATTCCCCAACAGGTGCGTGAATCGTTGCCGTCAATACCAGAGGGACCTGGCCATGACATCAAGCCCAGCAAATATGTGTTATTGGAGAATTTTCAGCAAAAGAAAAACTTGGAGCTGCGCTGGAAGGGGCCCGAACAAGTCCTGCTGATGACCCGTATGGCTATGAAGGTCACTGTCCGAAAGAACTGGGTGCATGCCGCCCACTGCCGGAGTTTTCCTCTGCCCCTCCCTTATGACCAGTGCTGAAGGATGGCATCGGGGACTCCGAGACTGAACAGATGCCTCGGTTTGTCCCTTTCAGTGATGCCGAACTGACGTGGACACTGACAGATACGGAAAAAGAAAATGTGCTGGAAGCAGCTGTTCCTCTGGTAATGCAAGCTATCAAAGAGCTGTTGTTTATTGATCCTACAGTGCCTGCGGCTGATAAAGCGCGCAGGTCGCCCGACTCTTAGTTTTACCAGATTTCACGCACTTGGGCCCTTGACGTGTTTATGACAGTATTTTGTGAATCGGGCGAGTTTACACGACACCATCAGTAATTCTATGTGTTTACCTTAACACTACTACCAAGATACCTGACTTACCACAGGCACCTACTTTCCTGATGGATCAGGAGCTAGCAGTGACAAGAGATAAGAATATACTTGATACTTTATACATTTAATAACACTTCGTTACTTTTATAATGACCACAGACACCTTAAAGGTTTTTAAAGATTTTATATAGTAAGTTAAAAGTCAGAGTGACATTTGGTTGTGAAAAAAAAAAAAGTCAGAGTGACATGAGTATAAAACTAATACAGATTAGAACGTCAATAATCAGGATTATAATTATAATATAACCGTGAATGAGAGCAAGCACCATTGAGTGCGAGTGGAAAACTACTGGGTAAGGGTAACAGGGAACATGCTATTCAGTTTCAGGTTTATACTAAGGTAGGTGAGTTTAAAACCTATTAGTCAGTGAATTGCTAAAGTTCTACAAGTGTTTCAAAACCCATCCTAGTCTAACTGCTAAACTAAGCTTAGATTCTAAACACAAGTAAAAATTAGATCACATCAATTAAGTAAAACAGTTTCAATAATGTCCTACAGGTAGGGGGAAAAATGAAACATAGCTAATAAACAGTTTTTTTCATGTAAGTCTTTTGGAGATGACAGAGGGAAATACCATGGGCAAGGATGCTTTATTAAAAGGAAAGAAGAAAAAGAATAGATAGACGGACACCCACAATTATATTTACCTAGGACAGGAATGAGGACTAACCCTGGCCACGGGTCAGTTTAGGAAAAAGGCGAGGACAAAGACCCTCAAGGATTTAGGATGCCAGTAGGCGAGCAGGTACAACTCATGGACAGTCAGGACAGGATACCCCTCAGGATTTGGGTCAGGACTGGGCTCACCAAAGGGCACGACCAACACCTGCAGCTTCAGATGCAACGCCTGCGCTACTCCCTCACTGCACAGAATCCGCCAATAACCCCTATTGGGTTCTCGAATCTCCCAGCAAAGTGCTTCGCCAGCACTTAAGAGTATTTCCACCCCTTGGAGTTTGTGGAAAAATACGGACAGAGTGCTCCGCAGCTCTCTGTATCAATCACCTACAGAGTTCATAGGGTCGGTGACAGGTCAGCTATTCGGACAAGTCGGACAAATTCTCTAGCTAAAACTAGGCTAGTTATACCCTTTTCGGGTCCTAGACCACCCCCAAATGTTGCAAGAGACAGGATCCCCAACTTAGGATTGGTCAGGAGAGGTGGTTAGGTCATTGTCACCACCTAAAATTCTGTGTTCCCATGATGAATATTTAATTTTCCGTACCCACCCCTTACATTCCAGCTCCCATGGCATACGTGTAGAAAAGACAATGGAGCACACAAACATTATCGTACAACTAGATACAATTTAGGTACAAGTCGAAGTCTTCTCCCAGGCTAAAACGCAGGTTCCCAGGAGCATCTCAGCTTCGGCAGCCAGCTGGCTGTGTTCCACTGTTGCAAGACTTCATTTCTCATGTCATGTGGTGAGTCCCTGTCAGACTTCTAAGATGGAAAGGCTCCCCACTCCCAGGCCCACAGATACGCGGTACATGAAAAGTAAGCGAAAACAAATTAGAAACAAAGAAAAAATGAATACACTGTACACCATGATAATCTACACTGCACCCCTTACTTTATAATATCTATAGCATTAGGGTTTAGGCAGAAATAGATAGAAGTGCAAAAGCGGCAGTGGCAAGCAGAGAGCATGTTAAAGGCGAAGCGGCCATTTTAACTGCGTGTGCGTCACATCACATGGGTATGACCGACGCATGCGCAGACTGAATTTCTGCCAAGCAGCGATTCTGTAGTATGCAAGCCTTATTACGAATAATAGAAACATAGGCAAGCGTCTCTGGGACACCCGCGTGCAGTGTGAAAGTGCAATATTAATGACGAAAACTGGTTGGTTAAGGACGTTATGAGTTATGCGAGGTTCTTGAGTGTAAGCAAGTCGCCTTACGTGCGTATCCTTGCTCCATCAATCCCCTCTTTGATGATATTTACTATCATCACTATTAATGGAAATGTAAATGTATTTGAGCTACATAGCGCACAGCTACCCGCAGTGGGTTTGCCGGCGCTTGCTTAGGGAACCCGTCCTGGTATTCCCCTGTGAGACAACCCCGGCAGGGTATCCACAAAGTGAAAGCCAGGCATCCCGCCGCGAGAGGCCGTTGTGGAGATTAAGCAAGCTATTGCGCAGAGTGTGAACCTGTGAGTCGAGAAGGCACCGGAGCGAGAACTATCGAGTCCGTGGAATTTTTAGCCCAAGACCCGCCGAGGCAGGGAATTGAACCCTGGTCCCGGGCCGATCTCAGCTTCCGGGTCTGCCGCCTCTAACCCCTGAGCCAAACTTCTCCACAATGAAAACAGATGCCAACTTCCTTTCTCACATCTCACTCATCTCAATTTCTACGAATTTGTTGTTGAGCCTCTTCTCAGCATCCTTATTAGGATGGAAACTCTTAGTCTTTTTGTAAATCTGGTTTCTCAGCTCTTCTAATTCAAGTTCATCAATATTCCGTTTCATTCCTCTCTTATTAACTGTATATTTCTTTCTGCATTTTTGACATTTGCAGCAAATTATAATAATCAGCACAACCAAACTTATTCCAGCTATTGGCATCAGTATTTTCCCAACAAGACTCCTACCTATGTTAGAAAACCAACTACCTACAGAAGAGAGACCATCTGTTAGTCTCTTCCAGGCACTATCAACCTCCAGTGGTTTGAGTTCTTTTTCCAAATTAGTTATGTTTCGCACATATTTCTTAATTTCTACGCTCTTATCAGGAATGTAAGTGCAACAATGTTGCGCCTTCAGCATCCTGCAGACTCCGCCCTCTTTTGCCAATAAGGTATCAAGAGCAAGTCGATTCTGTAAAACCATTGATCTGATCGCAGCCATTTCAGTATTGACCAGTAGGAATCCGGCAGCAGTGTCAGTTGATAACCGATCCACTACTGTAGACAATTTGCAAATTCGGTGAGTATTCAGAACCACTCCCACTCCAGGTATCAGTGCACTAAATATATCACCTATAATTTCTCCTACACTTTCTCGTCTACTACGTACTAAACCATTAGTATTTTCATTGCTTCCAGCGGCGTTATTCACATGGTATATTTTCGGGAAGACAATGCCAAAATAGCAGCTTCCATACCAGTGATCTGGCAATTTGAAATAAGCCTTGTTTCCACATATATAATAAATTCCGGGAAAAACAGGTTCTGACCCATTTTTGAAACCCCAACATCCAATTACCTTGTAATTGTGTTTGCATTCACTGGAACCGATGAATACATTGTTATAATACCTAGTCTTTTCTCTATGAAGACAGAGTTTCCCCTTTCGTTCGAAGTCCAGCAACAGTGCAGGATTAGCTTCACCATTTGAGGTGCTTTCCATGTTTTCAGCCCATTTAGGAGTTTTCTGTCTCTTATCATTTGCCTTTCTCTGGAAACTGTCCCTTCTCTTTTCTGCCATTATCAAAAACATTTTCTCTTGCTCATGTAATGAACACATCAAATTATCTCTGCGAGCTTCATTTAAATCTATGTCACCTATAGTCAGGAAGTATTCCCCCATGTACTGAGTCACTTCGCTTCTAACATGTACAATGTTCAGGTTTCCCCGTATAGGAAGTTCAGAAAAGATTACGTCAGTGTTTGAATAGTAGTACTGTAAAGTGCTTCTATAAAATAAGCTTGCTAGTATGCTACAGGAAATTCCATAAGTCAGGGGTAAATGATGATAGGTCACACCTTCAGCTACGGAAGTGGGTAGCTTCATGCAGACATAGCAGTCTTCTATTTCCATAGCTTCTACATAGTGCACTAAAAGATTTGCAAAGACATTTAAATGTGTTCTGTTTTTGATTCTGTGAAAATGTAGTCCTTCCTCATCTGATGCATCTAAGTCAGGTCTGGTTTGTTTCAGGCTAACTGCATTTTCACGTCTTTCTACACTTCGTGGTGTTTCTTCGGTATGTACAACTTCTGTGTCTGGCGTCACTTGTTTAGTAGGGTACAGGTTAGTATCTTTACTTATCATAAAAGGTATAAAGACTGTTAATCCTATCCATACTATTAGTACTATGGCTACACTACATAAGCATATTTTACAGCATGTTTTGCAACAATTTCCCCTAGGTCTTCCATTCACATTTGAATCAGACATTTTGGCTCACAAGAAACTTTCCAACCACTCTTTGTTACTTTACACAAGAGGCTTACGCAGTTTCACTCTCAGGTTGGATCTTCTTCTTCGGAACCTTGATCAGTAATTGATTCTTTGTCGCTTTTGTCACTTATTTCTAGATCATCAATTTCTTCCAACACCAAGTAGGTCCATTCAGGACTCCGATAATTTTTGTTTTGTATTTTTATTCTTGTACTGCGTCTGTTCTCTGTCTTTCACTGGCAGCTCTTTTTCGGTCTTCTAATTTCTCTTCTACTGTCTTTAACCTTAGTTTCAGTCTTTTTATGTATCTGGGTTCACTCTTCTTCTTGAGCCTTTTAGCTGTCACAGTAGTTTGGCTCTCCTCACAAGCCCTTTTATTCTCGTTCAGTTGTGGCACTGTTTCTTCAATATTGTCTTTTTCCCTTCCTGTCTGACTAGTCCCAGGTCTTTCTTCAGTTTCTTCTGCCTGGTTTCTAAGCTGGCCGTGTTCAGGTATACTTTGGATTTGTCTCTGATTTTCAACTGTGTCAGGCTCTGCCTCCTGAACGCGTTCGTCTATGTCTATCTGTTCCTGTTCATGCACTTCGAACCCTTGATTTTTTTCCGCATGAACGTCCGCTCTAATTACTATCTGTCCCTTCTCAGTTTCTGGAGTCTTTGGAGGAGTGTCGATGACTTGGTCTGTCCCTACTTGACCTATTTCCTGATCAGGTCTGATGTGAATCTCGATAACCTGATCGTCTTCTTCTAGTCCTGTCTAATCCTCACTATCCCACTCTCTGTCTAAGTAGGAATACTTTCTGGTTCTTATTGGATCAGAATCAGATTGTCTACTGGGAACCATTCGTCTTGACTGGTGCTCGGTAGTATAACATCAGCTAGATCCGGACCCTCATCTGGAGACTCCTCAGCTGCACCACCTTCAGCTTCAGTCACTTCTTCTCCGGTTACCTGCTTAGTATGGCTGGCATGGATCCACTTCGGCACGCCTGCGCACTTTACAGCAGTTGTAGTCACAAGGATCACTTGTCTCGGTTTTCCCCACTTTGGTGCAAGGCAACTCTTCCGGGTGTGTTTCTTCCACACAACCCAATCACCAGGTTTCTGTTTATGAGCTGGAGTGGTAGGCCAGGCGACGGCGTCCTCCCCAATCTGGTGAGAGATAGAACGCACTTGGTCACCCAGGTGCCTGCAGTATTCTAGTACCAAATCATCAGAAATACTTCGCAGTTTGTGTCCAGGTACCCAGGCCTGCCGCATCACTCTTCCCATTAGTATCTCTTGGGGACTCAGGACTGTCTTTTGGTTTGGAATGCTTCTCAATCCCATCAGAACAAGAGGCAAGGCTTCTATCCAGTTCAATCTTGTAGAATTACACATTTTTGCCAATCTTGATTTTATAGTGCCATTCACCTGTTCGACTACTCCAGAAGCCTCTGGATGATATGCACAGTGCAGTTTTGGCTCAATCTTGAATGCTTTATAGAGTTCTGCTAGGATTTCGTTGGCAAAATGCCCACCTCTGTCTGTTTCAATTGTTTCTGGAAAACCATACCTAGGTATTAGCTCCCTAAGTAACAGTTTGGCTACAGTAATAGCATCATTTTTCTTTGCTGGGTAGGCCTCCACCCACCTTGAGAATAGGCAGACTATAACTAGGACATACCTATATCATTTGCACATGGGTAACTGAATAAAGTTAGCTTGTAGTCTGACGAAGGGACCTTCTGCCTTTCCAATCGTTCTCTGGTCCACTACAGTTCTTTTCCCTGGGTTAAATTGCTGACAAACCAAGCACCTCTGGCAAAGTGTCTCTGCAATGTTTCTGAACTTCGAATTGTAAAATACTTCTTGGAACATACGGCACATCGCATCCCTCCCTACATGTGTGTCTGGCCATTGGAGCAACCATGCTGTCTGGTAATACAGGCATACCCTCCTTATTAACCATAACACCATCCCTGTCCCTGGGTTGACATCCATCTGTCTCCCATCTCTCCTTTTCCTCCTCCTCTGCTTCTTGCTGCAACTCTTTCAGTTCCCTCCAAGTAGATACATTCTCAAACACCATAAGTTGGCAGCTGTTTCCGCCTCCCATAATTTGATTTTTAGGGACATTTTGTATCAGGCACAATATTGGGCAATTTGGTCAGCATATCGATTTCCGGCTGTCGCATCGTCGTTGCCAGATTTGTGAGCAACACATTTGACCACCGCCAATTCTTTGGGTAACTGGATTGCTTCCAGTAGGTTTTGTACCACTTTTCCATTTCTGATAGGGGCACCTGAGTAAGTCATGAATTCTCTTTGCAACAATAGCTGGCCGAAGTCATGCACAACCCTGTAACCGTATTGGCTGTCAGTGTATATGGTTACTCTCTTATTTTTCCCTTGTTTGCAAGCTCTTGCCAATGCAATTAATTCAGCTACTTGGGCAGATTTTATTTCACTTAAGTAGGATGCCTCTAGGGTCGTTTCCAGTGTGACTACGGCATAGGCAGCACTCAACCCTCCATCCTCATGTCTCAAGCAGGAGCCATCCACAAACATCACAAGGTCCTCTACAGGTAAGGCTGTTTCTTTTATATCAGGGCATGGTTTGGTGCTAAACTCAGTTAAGTCAATGCAGTTATGTTCTATTTCACCCTCCACTTCTGCGTTTGGGTGATGGGTAACAAGGTTGCAGGATTTAAAATATTACATCGGGAAATTATCACATTTTCTGCACCTATAAGAATTCTCTCATACTTAGTCAGCCGACTAGGTGTGAGATACTGGGTCTTAGTTCGGGTCAGCAGGATCACAACTGAATGTGGAACATAGACAGTTACAGGATGTCCCATGACAATGTTTTCACTTTGTTCTAGACTAGTGCAAGTGGCAGCTACTGCTTTCAGACATCCAGGTAATCCAGCAGCCACTGGATCTAAAGTAGCCGAAAAATAAGCCACAGGACGTCTGGTCAGCCCTTGCTCTTGTGTTAAGACTGAAAGTGCACAATTGTCTCGTGTATCACAAAACAATTCAAAGTTTTTAGAATAGTCGGGCATTCCCAATGCAGGAGCCGAACACAGACAATTTCTTAATTTTATCCAGGTTGTCATGCTTTCGTCGTCCCGGGTAACTGGATCTTGTACTCCTTTATTGGTCATTTTTATCAATGGTTTGGCTAAAACAGCAAATCCCACAATCCACTGTCTGCAGTACCCTATAACTCCCAGGAACATTCTGACTTCCTTCTGGGTTCTAGGTAACTCCATATCTCGAATTATTCTAATTCTTTCAGAAGTGACCCTTCGGATACCTTTTTATATCTGGTGCCCCAGATATTTCACTGAGTTCTTACAGAACTGCAATTTGTCAGGTGATACTTTATGTCCTCCCTTGCCTAGATGATTCAATAAGGCAATGGTATCAGTACCACAGTCGTTCCGACTTTTAGACGCCACCAGAAGGTCGTCTATGTACTGGACCAAAACAGATTCTTTAGGCAGAATTAATGATTCAAGACATCTTTTTAAAATCTGATTGAAAATCGAAGGACTTTCTGTGTACCCTTGAGGGACACGATTCCAGACGTAGACGGGATTGTCGAATTCAAAAGAGAAAAGAAATTTGCTATCTGGATGCAATGGGATGGAAAAGAATGCGTGACATAAGTTAATAACGGTAAACCATTCTGCATTCCATGGGATCTGGTACAAAATCACTGCAGGGTATGGTACAATAGGACAGCAAGGTACAACATTCTGGTTTACCTTTCGCAGGTCCTGTACTACCCTGTACTTTCCGCTAGGCTTTTTAATTCCAATTATGGGTGAATTACAAGGACTGCTCATTACTTCCTGTATTATGTTTGCCTCTAGCAACCTATTTACTTCAACTGCAACTCCAGCTTTCACTTCTGCACTCATTTTATACTGTCGGGATTTCGGGTAAATAGCATTGGTTTTAATGGCTATTTTAACTGGGTCCACATTTGCCATCAATCCCACATCTTTTCCAGTGAAGTCCCATACTTCGGGTATCACCTTTTGTTGGAGCTCTTCAGGTAAGTCCTGTATTGTCAATGTTTTAATTTCTGTGTCAGGCCTCAGTAACATCAATTTGTACAGGCCATCTTCATCTGGGGTCTGAATTTCGACGCCTGTTGGTGTGCAAAAGATGGTACAGTTCATTTTGCACAACAAATCACGTCCCAGTAGATTCACTGGACTAGAGTCACAGACAACAAATCTGTGCATTTCTTTAAAGTTCCCTATAGAAATCTCCATCGGTTTAGTGACTGGAGTACTGATTATCTGATTTGACACACCCACTACTTGGATGGCTTCTCCAGAGAGGGGTAGGTTTGGAACGTCCCCTGTTCTCAAAGTAGAACGGGTAGCACCAGTGTCCAACAGAAAGGTGACTTCATTTCCTTCAACCTTTCCTTCAATGTATGGCCCTGTCTGGTCTACCGGTAAGGAGGCGCCAAGCACGCAGTCCTCGTCCTCCCCCCTCAGGCCCCGTCAGTATTGTTCATCACAGAGGAATGTATCATTTAACAGGAATTGTGAGGTTGCTGCATTTCTTTCATCCCCTCCTTCCCATACCTCGATCCCCTCATTTTGCTGAGCCTGATTTTTATAATTAGGTCTAGGAGCTCGAGGCAGCGGATGCTGTTTTACCTGTTGCTGGTTCTTTCGTGGCCCCTCTTTCTGCACCTGTGGATTTAAACCATTTATGGGGGCATTACCAGCCTGCAAATGTGGACACTCGTCTCTCCAGTGCCCTATCTGACCGCACCCGTGGCAGGGGAAATTTTTCTTAGCCTCTTCTTTACTCATCTTTACTCGGGGCTTCCCTCCTCCCCCAGAATTAGAGTTTTGAGCATTATTATTCATTTTACTTAACTGTTTCTCCTGTTGTTCAGCCAATTTTACCTGTGCCCACATCACTGTCTCCTTCAGGGCTTTTTTTTTGTTCTCCAACTCATCCTCACAGTACTTAGCGTACTTGAGGACCTCATCTATGGGTTTGCCCTGCCAACAGATTTTATTATCTCTGATCCACTGGGATATTTCAGGTCTCAAACCCAACACGAATCGATAAATAAAATGGGTCATATCCTTCATTTCAATATTATCGATTCCGCTGTAGGTCTTGAATACCTGTAGTAATCGTTCATAATAGGAGTGCACCGTTTCATCACGATTTTGGGTAGTCCTATCTATTCGGGTCCAATCGGTTTCCTTTGCTGGCACTTTCTCTTTTAGGTATTGTATGACTTTATCATACTTTCTCATTACATCTGGTGAAGGAGCTCCCATTCTGGAGTCTCTCTCATATTCCTCACTGGGCCAATCAACTGCAATCTTGCATTCTGTCCATAAGTCTACAGGAACTACAATATCAAAGAACCCATCCAGGTCCTTCAGGAGACATTTTTGAACCTTTACGAATCGCTCAACCTGCCGATACTACTCTACGGGTTTATCTCGTAATTTTGGGAAGTCATTGGTAAAAGACACAATATCCTGTCGGGACCAAGGGGCATGTACATATTTCCCACCCGGTACTTCTCTCATGGGATACAGGTTTTCTGCCTGGCTTACTTCCTTTAGAACATATTCTGAAGTCTTTGGTTTGGCCTTACTGTCTTCCTTTTTCTTTGCCCACCTTGCTTTCCATTTGTCTAGATATCCCCATTTCTGCAGTATGTTCAGCAATTCTTTTATCTCTATCTTCTTCCCTGACACATTCATGTTTTCTAAATCCTTGTCGGAAAATTCGGCTCTATAGGGTTTCTGTAATACCTTGGATTGACTAACATCTATTCCCATATCCGTGGCTGTGTCCATTAATTTTTCATGGAACACTTTGGTGTTCCGGGTAAGGCTTTTGCTGATAAACTGACGTAAATAAATAATTTACTCTTAATTTCTATGCATATAAGTGCTTAATCAATAATAACTCAGTTCGGATGAAAGAAAACAGAGTCCGTGGTGTTAGAGTTCTAAGGGGTTTTATTCCATAAAAAGGAATAGTCATGGCCAGGATATCATGTTCTGACCACCACACAGGGTGTCAGAAGGGATAGATGAGCGCGCTACATTTTATTAACAGTACATAGCTTATATACTTAATTCACATCATAAGTAACAGTGCAGGAGGCGTAACAGCTGAGAGAAGACAAGATAACAGAATGCACGTGGTGCTAGTACGTAATCAAAAGGCGTGAACTAGAGGTGTGTTCTGGAAACGTCACAGGTAGGTGTCACAAAGGGGTGGCACTAACAGAGAATGTTGCAATGTCAGCAGAAATCGGAAACTTGGATGCGCGCGCAGCTGTATGACGTGTGACTGGAGGGGTGCAGGGGACTTGACATTTACACTGACGGAAAGAGACAGAAGTCTGGCATGTCAGATCAACTTGTGCTTCTATCATATCTGATATCGGGTGTTTAGGAACTAAGCTATCTGGGCAGAAAGGTCTCTAGAGCAGAGGCTATTCTATACTGACTGTGAGTGCGTGTATAAGCGTCTGAGTGTCTGCATGAGAAGCGTGGGGCACTGGGCCTTCCATGGAAGCATGGCAACGGAGACTATGAATTACTTGAATTAGTTGCATAGAGACAGGTCGGCCCTTTGGCCCTGTAGCTGAGGAAGGATGTTTACTGGAGCTAGCAGGCAGGAATGTATCTTCGGGGAGGAAACAGATAACTCGAAGGTTATAGTCAATCTTGGCAGGCAGCAGGCTGAGCTGAGCACGGAGGGCCGCGCTGAAAAGTAAGTCAGAGTTCACAGGTACGGGGGCTATCTGAGCTGAGGCCCTCGGAGTTAGCAAACAGGAATGAGCTCGATGGCAGAAATTCAGGCCTACTTTAGCCAGAGCAGAAAATACTGTAGAGTACATTACAAAAAGACGTTGGCATAGCATACTTAGGAACGGACTATTAAGCCCATTCAGGGTTCATATTAAAGAGGACATGTTAACGTTGGACGCAAATGTATTTGCGTCTTCATAGCTGGCACAGGAGGGAAGTTACATGCACTTTAAGCTGGTACATGGAGTCGGTGGGGTACGCGCTAGGGAACACATCTTGACCATAAAATTTATATTACCTCAAAACAGCAACTCCTCCTCACTAAGAGTATTCAATTTGTCTAATCCCACATTTCCAGCCATTAGTTCCTCCATTTCTATCCTTAGTCTGTAGATGTCTAAAGGTTTGGGTTGGGGAGTTTCTTTTTCTATTTCTCGGGTCCATCGATCTAGTTCCTCCGGAGTCACTACTGTGGCACTCTGAGTCCCTGAAGCTGTTCCAATTAGGACTTCCTTTGCCTTGGTCTGATGTCCTGACCGTGGTACACTTGTTCCGGGTTCCCTTATGGGCAGATCCATTAGGGAAATCACAGACTCGCATTCACTTGCCTGATCATCAACTATGAGCGGTTCCTTTCTTGGTGGGGCTACAATGGGTGTAATAACTGGGGTACTTGGACTAGCCTGTCTATCTCCATAAAGAGGTACAACAGGACCAATAGTCACTGGGATTGTTAAGGAGTCAGGACTGGGATTTATCTGAGCTTTGGTCTGAATTAGTTCATTTCGCTGTTTAATCAATGCTTCTCTTTCTCGTTCATGCAAAACCCTTACCATAGAGTTGTCTTGCATTACTTGGGGTACTAAAGGAGGGTATGTACTCGGGCAGTTGGGATTGCTAACCCTGGTCTATCCTCACCAAAAGGTCGGTAATTTGGAACCGCTGTGCCAGGTCTGCAAAATCCGTCACTATCACTGGCTTTCCTACCGGTACCAGCCTCATCTGTCTCACTGGCCCTTCTACTTCTAGGATGTCGGAAGAATGGATTTTTCAAGCTTAGGGGTCCGGACTCTTCAGCATCCTCCAGGTATTCATCCTCCGAATCCCCCATAGTTATTAAGTGTCGGGATTTCTCGGTCCTCTTTCCTCCCTCTTGTTCTGTTACCCCAAACATTGGAAACAGTCCCTCGACCATCATATTCTGTATCCACTGCTTCATCTTTTTCTCTTTTGTTTCCCGCTGCAAATTTGGATACCATTTGCTCACTCCCTTATCCATTCGGGGTCTGTCTTGCTCTAGAGCCTCAATCTCCCATTCCTCTAAAGCTTCATATTGCGTTAATCTGGGTCGGGGGTGTAATTCATTCATTCGGGTCCTCAAGTTAAACAGGATTCTACCATTAAAGGTACCATCGAGGGGAAATGCTAGGACTCCGTCATCTTCAGTATACTTTACCCAATTTTCCAACCATACACAGGTATGATACCCTTTGTCAAACATCATAAATGATGCGGGAGTATTAGGTGGTGGAATGATCACACCCTTCCTAGTTCTAATGGGCTTGTCTTTCTTGAAATAATTCTTGATCTTTTCAGCAATGGACAATTTTCTCTTTCCTCCGTACATATTGTAAGGTCTACCTCTTAGCATCTGCTCTCGGATCAGGTAAAAATTCAGGATACCACATACACCTCTCCAAACTATCTTCAAGCTCCGATTGATTAATTTTGTTTACTTTTGTGCTTCCAATGCTAGCGCGACGTTCAATTCAAGGCAACCAATCAGCACCGAGGTTGCAAAAAGCTCTGGACCAATGGGTGCGCGGCCCATTCGTGAGATACAGTCTCACTCTTCGGCGCTCACCCCTCCCTTACAATTCTGGCTTCGCTACACACCCGCGGGCTCAACCAATACCAGTGCGGCACGGAGTGACGTCAGTGCAGCCTCGCGACCGACTCCCTCCTTCACAAGGTAACGGAAACTTTGAATTTTTCTTAAAGTGCAAGTGCTTAGTTTAGTTAACAACGTATAACATTTGCCACTGTGCTTGAGGGTTTTAAAAAGAACAAGGGTTTTTCTTTTAATGCAAGTAAACCACTTCTGTCTACTTTTCATTCACTGCGGATAGATCTCTTCTGCCTATCCTCTCTCACAAGCCTTAGAGAACCTGCTACTCTTTTGACTAATCCACTTCTTTCCGGGATATATACTAAGCCAAACTTTCACCAGCGGACTCCTCTGCTGTCACTCAAGCTCCGAAGAACCTATTACTCCTTCCGCATGTGACCCTTACTAGGCGATATCACAACGGGAGTTTCAACAGGGTACTTGTAGCTATCATTTATTCAATAATTCATTCAGGAAAATCCTAATTAGCACTTCCAGTTCTGCCTAACCATGCACTAATCTCCCTCCTAGCCAGTGACCTCACAGCCAAGTGGATTCTACTCACCACTTGCTATTTTATTTCCCCGGGGATTCCCACAACAAGAAACAATCACAAACAGTTATGTTAATTACATGCAATAATATAGTAGCATTTCATAAAATATATTTTCAAACCTTTCATAACATTTAAATGCAATAACAAAACTTATTTTAGCAGCAATAATTTTTAGCAGCACATTTTTATTTTTCACAGTTCCTACAATTATCTTATCTACCTATTTTAACTAGTCCTAACCATCCTCTGCTACCAGAAAATTACTGATAGAGCGCGCAGGTCGTCCGACTCTTAGTTTTACCAGATTTCACGCACTTGGGCCCATGACGTGTTTATGACAGTATTTTGTGAATCGGGCGAGTTTACACGACACCATCAGTAATTCTATGTGTTTACCTTAACACTACTACCAAGATACCTGACTTACCACAGGCACCTACTTTCCTGATGGATCAGGAGCTAGCAGTGGACAAGAGATAAGAATATACTTGATACTTTATACATTTAATAACACTTCGTTACTTTTATAATGGCCACAGACACCTGCAGGGTTTCTAAAGATTTTATACAGTAAGTTAAAATTCAGAGTGACATGAGTATAAAACTAATACAGATTAGAACATCAATAATCAGAATTATAATTATAATATAACTGTGAATGAGAGCAAGCACCATTGAGTGCGAGTGGAAAACTACTGGGTAAGGGTAACAGGGAACATGCTATTCAGTTTCAGGTTTATACTAAGGTAGGTGAGTTTAAAACCTATTAGTCAGTGAATTGCTAAAGTTCTACAAGTGTTTCAAAACTGATCCTAGTCTAACTGCTAAACTAAGCTTAGATTCTAAACACAAGTAAAAATTAGATCACATCAATTAAGTAAAACAGTTTCAATAATGTCCTACAGGTAGGGGGAAAAATGAAACATAGCTAATAAACAGTTTTTTTCATGTAAGTCTTTTGGAAATGACAGAGAGAAATACCATGAGCAAGGATGCTTTATTAAAGAAGAGTGGAGAAGTGTGGCTCAGGGGTTAGAGGCGGCAGACCCGGAAGCTGAGATCGGCCCTGGACCAGGGTTCAATTCCCCGCCTCGGCGGGTCTTGGGCTAAAAAAATTCCACGGACTCGATAATTCTCGCTCCGGTGCCTTCTCGACTCACGGGTTCACACTCTGCGACTCTGGGCAATAGCTTGCTTAATCTCCACAATGGCCCCTCTCGGCGGGATGCCTGGCTTTCACCTTGTGGATACCCTGCCGGGGTTATCTCACAGGGGAATACCAGGACGGGTTCCCTAAGCAAGCGCCGGGAAACCCACTGCGGGTAGCTGTGCGCTATATAAGCTCAAATACATTTACAAATACATTTACAAAAGGGAAAAAGAATAGATAGACGGACACCCACGATTATATTTACCTAGGACGGGAATGAGGACTAACCCTGGCCACGGGTCAGTTTAGGAAAAAGGCGAGGACAAAGACCCTCAAGGATTTAGGATGCCAGTAGGCGAGCAGGTACAGCTCATGGACAGTCAGGACAGGATAGTCCTCAGGATTTGGGTCAGGGCTGGGCTCCACAAAGGGCACGACCAACACCTGCAGCTTCGGATGCAACACCTGCGCTACTCTCTCACTGCGCGGAATCCGCCAATAACCCCAATTGGGTTCTCGAATCTTCCAGCAAAGTGCTTCGCCAGCATTTAAGAGTATTTCCACCCCTTGGAGTTTGTGGAAAAATACGGACAGAGTGCTCCGCAGCTCTCTGTATCAATCACCTACAGAGTTCGTAGGGTCGGTGACAGGTCAGCTATTCGGACAAGTCGGACAAATTCTCTAGCTAAAACTAGGCTAGTTATACTCTTTTCGGGTCCTAGACCACCCACAAATGTTGCAAGTGACAAAAACCCCCATTTAGGATTGGTCAGGAGAGGTGGTTAGGTCATTGTCACCACCTAAAATTCTGTGTTCCCATGATGAATATTTAATTTTCCGTACCCACCCCTTACATTCCAGCTCCCATGGCATACGTGTAGAAAAGACAATGGAGCACACAAACATTATCGTACAACTAGATACAATTTAGGTACAAGTCGAAGTCTTCTCCCAGGCTAAAGCGCAGGTTCCCAGGAGCATCTCAGCTTCGGCAGCCAGCTGGCTGTGTTCCACTGTTGCAAGACTTCATTTCTCATGTCATGTGGTGTGTCCCTGTCAGACTTCTAAGATGGAAAGGCTCCCCACTCCCAGGCCCACAGATACGCGGTACATGAAAAGTAAGCGAAAACAAATTAGAAACACAGAAAAAATGAATACACTGTACACCATGATAAGCTACACTGCACCCCTTACTTTATAATATCTATAGCATCAGGGTTTAGGCAGAAATAGATAGATGTGCAAAAGCAGAAGTAGCAAGCGGAGAGCATGTTAAAGACAGAGCGGCCATTTTAGCTGTAATGCGCATGAGTGAAAAATCCCTACAGAACTGCGTGTGCGTCACATCACATGGGTATGACCGACGCATGCGCAGACTGGATTTCTGCGAAGCAGCGATTCTGTAGTATGCAAGCCTTGTTACGATTAATAGACACATAGGCAAGCGTCTCTGGGACACCCGCGTGTAGTGTGAAAGTGCAATATTAATGACGAAAATGGGTTGATTAAGGACGTTAAGAGTTATGCGAGGTTCTTGAGTGTAAGCAAGCCGCCTTACGTGCGAATCCTTGCTCCATCAGGGCTACCAGGTACAATTTGTGCCCTTCACTGAGGGAAATTGCATCTAAAGAGAAAAGAGATTAGGGATGGACTGTGTAAGATAGGTTGAGAATTAGCTGAAACTATTGTAGCACATTTGTTTACCTTATTTTAGTTGTTTGGACATTAGTTAAGGAAGGCCAATGTATACCATGGAGGTATACCATCATGATTGACGTGGCATACGAACTTAGGACAGAGCAAGCTCCACCGCCAGTGCTCAAGACGCCAATGTATTGATGGACAACAGGAGCCTGTGCGAGTGAGGCTCTGATAGACACTGGGAACTTGTATATTTCTTATGCATTCTGCCCCCATTTCATCTATTTTTTTATTTTATTTTAAAGGTTTTATCTAGCACTGGCTAGACCCGGAGGTATCAGAGTGCTTTACATTAGCATCAGATCATAGTTACAGTTTAAATCGTTACAAAGGTTACACAGTTATTAGAGCTTGGCAACATAGTTACTTGCAAGGTCGAGATAAACAATAAGCACAAATAGGTAAGGGGAAAAGGAGGCAAGGGGAGAGATTCAGGGGTGGCGGGTAGGAGCAGGGGAAGTAGGCAGATAATGAAGGCGGGAAAAAGGAGGGGAGGGTGAGAGACACAGCATGGAGAGAGGAGGGGAGGGCGACAGGGACACAAACCAGTAGACGAGTAAAAGCAATGTCCAAATTCCAGTAAGCTGTGATCCCATGGGTAGTGGTATCAATTCCCTATCTCTGTTGTGGGAGGCCCCTCCCTTTACGCAGTGGACTCTCTCAGAGGGGTCTCTGAGACTCCAAGGCCCACATACTGGATCCTTCCCCAAAAAGGGGAGAGGGAATGCTTTGGCAAGGGGGGCCATACCATACCTCAGCTGTGAGTGGCTCCCTTGGCGCAGTGGACTCTCTCAGCAGGTTCGCTGAGACTCCAGAGTATAAATATTGGATCTTTCCCCAACAAGGGGAGAAGGAGTGCTTAGTCAAAGGGCACAGAGGACAGGGGGCTAGGCAGAGTAGCAGGCAAGGGGAGAGATTCAGGGGAGAGAGGATAGGAGGTAGGGAAGTCGACAAAGAGAGAAAGAGTACTAAATGGGAACATATTTAATGAGTTATTATATAGAGCTGGCTAGACCCAGTGGAATCAGAGTGTTTTACATGAGGAACAATAATGTTGCAATTAACATCAGTTAAAAGTTACATAAGTATCAAAAAACGCTTTCAAAGAACATACAGGACAAGGTGTATGGAGCAAGGAAGGGTAAAGCAATAGGGTAAAGGGGTAGGAGGAAGATAAGACGAAGAGACAAGGGGAAAATCTGTCCAAGGTCCAGCTGGGTAGGTAACGGCGGGCGGGAGTCCAACAACCCATCTCCTCTTTAGCTATCTGGTAGCTCCACCGGGCATCAGGAGACTGCAGAGGACGGAATCCACAGCCCTTCTCTCCAATAGCTATTGGGGCAGCTCCACCGGGCATGAGTCAGAATAGCTAGGTCTCAGTCGAGGGAGGGTTCCCAGAGTAAATGTCCTTGAATAGAGGAGTGTGAAAGGCTTTTCTCATAGGCAGCAGGTGTTCGGTAAATGCAATATAAGTACTCCTAGGCTGGTACTCCATATTCTCTTGGGCAGCTCTAGTAGGACAACGTGTCTCTTGCCTCCTGTTGTGCTCCCCTCATTCTTACTCATTTTCTATTAGCTGCATGGTGGCGAAGGATGCCATCTTAGGGTCAAGCATCCAGGTTCTGGGCATGGGGGGGCCTGGGTGGAGGGAAACAACATGGATGGTTGGGGTGTGGAAGCAACACAGAGGGCACACCCGATAATTAGCGAGTAATCCACAGTAAATCACCCCCTCTGTGAGCACTTTGTCAGAAGGGACAAAAGAGCACTGAATCTTCGCCAAAGTACGCAGCTTTCCCATGTACGCACCACAGTGTTGGTAGTTTAGGCCCCGCTCCAGGTCAGCTGCAGCTGGCAGTCCCAATAGTAAGCAGGCTAGGTAGAGTTCGACTGAGGCCCTTCACACGGCTTGAATATGTGAGCACACAGGAGCTATTCACAGCAGTTTTTAGCTGCCTGCCACGCTATCCTCTTTTACACTGCCCGGGTACTCACGGCAGATGAGGTGGATCCCATGTAGCTCCAGATGTATGCCTCTGCCGGTAGCACGCACGGCCTCCGTGTTCACAGGCGCCCAGCCGAGTCTCAGGAGTCGTAGCATGAAGGCGCGCAGACCGCGGGGCGATGTCCGGGGAAGTCGCAGTCAGCACCATACGGCGGAGGTAGGCTCAATCAATCGCTCAAAGTGCTTGCATCGGAAGGCCAGGATGTAGTGTTTCCCCACTCGGGAAGGCCACCGGCAGAGTCATCAAGTGCCCCGCTGTCCTGCGCGGCCCCTCACCGTCCAACTTCCACAGTGCTGAGCAGAGGCAGTAGGCAGCAGAGCTCTCTCACCACAGCAATTGTGCAGAGTCCGGTGCAGGGTGTACGCCAGACTGAGTCTGCATCTAGAGTCCGCCACAGGCCCCCTTTGCCGCCGATCACAGTGCAACCATTTTGACGAGGGCCCTGCGCTCCAGGAACCAGACGGACGATCCGCGAGGGTTCGCAAGTCCACCAAAGCAGGTAATCAGTGCCGCACTCATGATGCCATCAACGAGCACCTCCCTTGGCCACCAGGTTTACTCTTGCAGCTCCCCAGGCGCCATCTTGTCATAGTGACTGTAGGAGAGTAGGGTCTGCTTCCTATGGTCACCCCCACATTTTTCTGTGATATTCTGGTTTTTCGACTTTAGTGTGGCTGTGGGCCTGCTAATCAGACCCACAGCCCAGCTGTTCTCTCTCTAAGCTGATACCATGTACTTTAGGTACATACCAGATTGGGTATTGGGTCACATTTGTGAGCCCCTGTATAGTGCACCATAGGTACCCAGGGCATAGGTGTATCCAAGGCCTACCAGGGCCTGCAGCATGTATTATGCCACCCATGGCTGGCCATCTAACCTGACACCACAGGCTGATCACTCAGCTTGGGTTAGGTGGTGTAATCACCCCTTACTTAGATATTGTATATCTATATCTACCTTATATTTAGACACATAGTAACCTATAAGTCACTCATATGGCAGGCCTTAACAATCCTGGAGGCAGAATGCTTGATTTTATGTGAGAAGGTGCCCTAGCATGAGCTGAGCCCCCCTGAAGCTTTTGGAACCATCTCCTTATAGCTCTTCTATGATATAGCCATACCATATACTCTTAAGTGCATTATAATCCTCGCGGTTAATTCTAACTTTGGTTTGGCTTTACCAAAACATGTCGTGTAAGATGTCAAACACTTTGGAATACTACCCCCACACCCCGCCAGTCCTGGCAGCGGGGGTAGCATTCCACCATTCTAGAAGGAGAAGACATGTAGTTACTGCTTTACTCAGTTAAAATTAAACACAGCCTCAGCATCACAAAATGGATGCTGCTGCCACAGACACGAGTCTGACCTACTGCTGCTGGGGGAAACTCCAGCAAGGGAGGCCTGGACAATGGGTTTCCTGTCGAGGGAGGTAATAGCACCTCCCCAGACAGCCTGTAGTGTATTGGGGCAGGGTGGGTTGAATGGAAAGATGCTTTGCCAGACACTGCCTGGCGCACACAGGGTGCTCCATGCATAGCCCAGTTCAAACCACTTGCTGGGGCACTCCAGCCACACTCTGGCACAAAACTGTACAAAGGGAAAGGGGTGTAACCACCCCCTTCCCATGTCCACCCATAGGAGGGACCTAGCAGGTAATCCAGCCCCTAAACCAGTATAAAGATAGGAGCTGTGTCCCCAGGACTTTAGATTATCCTGGAACGAAACTTTGATACAGAACTCTTGGACCTTCGACGTTCTATTTCGACTAGAAGACTGAAGACAACTCCCTTGTGATCAAGGAGTGACCACCCTGTTCAAACAGGCACCCCCAGTAACTTGCTGGTTTGCTTTGTCGACACTCCTGCTGGAACCCAAAGACTTAGTGACACAGGAACTGGACTTCCAGACTTCTCTGACTCCGATCCACCTCCACAGCAAAGCTGAGACCCATGACGGACATGAGAGACATGGAACCGGACACCCTGGACTTCCTGCATTTTGCTAACTGAATTGACTCTCGAGGTAACTTGCAGTTGTGCATTGGGGTACAAGAAGCCTCAGACCTAAGCACCATTTGCACCAAAGCTCAGCCCTCCACACTACACGAGTGTCGCGTGGGGCCTGCTCCTACATTACTGCTTGATGCTTCTTCCGGGTTGCTAGCCTGCTGGCTAGTTAGCTCTCTGAAGACTTCTTTTTAAATTTACACCACTGGCTTGGTTGCTCCAGGCTTGCTCCAGCTTCCCTGCAAAAGAGAAGCCCCCAGACCTTGCTGGTCTGACTCAAAGCCAATTTTCACTTCCTGCATGTGTTGCGTTTGCCAAGGCTTGTTGGGTCCAAACAGGATACCGATACTGCAGTCAACTAGATCCTTTGTGGGCTAGCTCGAATCCAGCTCCTGGTTGTTGTCGCAGCCTCCTGGTCCTCTTGGCTGCAAAGACAAGCTTCACCTCTTCACCTGAAATCAACCCGACATCGCCTGGTTCCTTCCTGGTCACTGGCTAGTGACCCAGACTCTGTCCCTTCTGCTTTCAGGTTCTTCAGTTCTTCGATCCACCCTTGGATCCACCCGGACACTTTTCATCTGGCCGCCTGCAGCACTTCTTTGCAGATCTCCATTGAAACGATCGACGAAACCCAACACCAAAAGGCACCTATGCACCCGGCTTCCCTGGGTGAGGTAACATGAGTACTCCGGTGCTCCCGTGGGTCTTAACTCTCGAAGTGTCCTACTCTCAAGTGGTTTTGTTGTAGTCCATCCGGAAGTGCCCTAAATCTTTAACTTTGTAACTTTTACTTTCCAATTATAAGTCAATGGAAACTCGCGACTGTGTTTAGACACTGCACGCAACTCCCGTGGGTCTCCTACTTCCTAACTTTTGGTTGTCTAGTGTAGCCCCAGCGATTCCCTAGGCCCTAGGCCTATCCACTATTTCTGTAGTGGCTCTTATACCACTATTTTAGTATATGGTTTGTGAGGCCCCTAGGGCAAAACTGTATTTGAGAAACTTATAGTATGCTAATTGAGTAACTTGTGATGTACTTTTACCTCTGACCTCATAAAGAATGCAGAGGGGTTGTGTTAGAAATAAATACATATATATTTGATATATATCTTGTGTGCTATCCTTTCATTTGGTATTCAATGGATTATAATTGGTAAACAAACAGCTTCACATGCTCTTTGGAGTGTAGCCTAAGACTGCTGGTCCATGCTACCACTAGGATAGCTTGTCTATAAGGTTGACTTTACAACCACCATCAATAAGGGTCGTTTAGACTGGAACAAGGTGCCCACTAGAATAGTGACCATCATATGCCAGGCCATCTTCTCACAGTGACTGGCAGGGACGTCGGGGCTCGGTTCTCCGGGATGCAAGGTTGGAGAAAGGCGATTACAGGCTTCAGGTGATCAGCCTGCATTCCGATTTCGGAATCGCAGTTCTGGATGGGACAACAGCACGCCGGAGCGCCACTGAGGAAGCTGGTGAGAGGGTTCACTACGGAGCATCAGCTCCGAGCGACCATCGTCATGAGGCTCCTCCTCTTACCCTTGATTCGTTATACATCTGTTTGGTAGAATGGTTGCTGAGGAAGAGCGGCCAGTGTTTCCTGTTGCCCAACACAATATGGTGTGGACCCGTAAACAAAAGTTAACATGTGTTGCTCTTGTGATTTTGCTGCTAATAGTATTATGTGGTGTATCATGAGTTTTGGAAAGTATTCAAAGTGTACCTTTACTTAGTAAGGGTAAGATTATTTCCCAAGCAAGAAGCAGTAGAGCGTCCGAGCAATGTATTCTTGGAGACACATACGAGGTTCTTCGGAGAAGGGATGGCTTGTTACCTCACTCAATCTGTCACTAGCCTGTGGACTGTGTGCCCTTTATCACTTGTGAATTATATGTATACTTGGCCACCTGATTTTGTAGAAGTGAAGGGAGTGTTTGGGTTTAGTTACTCAAAGCCATGCCTGTATTATAGGAAACCATTGGGGGAGGGTTATCCCGGTTGTGCTAATCATGAGTACTCTGATAATTTTTATATGGATAAACAGAATATAACTCTGGTGGGTTGGCTTTACAAGGAATTAACAGTCTCTGAGAAGCTGACTATTATCCTGCTTGTTGTCCAATTATCAACAGTACTGATACTTCATTTTACATCAATTGTTCAAGACTTGTGTTGCTTAAGACCTCGTTTCCTTTGGTGAATTCAGAAGACCCCAGTACTTTTGGGAGGAATTCCCAATACTCTGCAGTGGATTATGATAGGCTGATTTATGCACACCGGGGTTTTGCTTTTTGTCTAATGGGACATATTCTAATGTTCATAATGGTATGAACAATGTGGCATTTTGGGTGGGACTGTCTTTGGATGTACTGTTTAAACATACAAAGCCTAAAGTAAGATGGATTAAAAGAACTCTGACCAAAGAATTCTGTGAGAGAGTGACTGATATAGAGGTCAATAATTATAGTAACGGCATCACTTTTGATTACATCCTTTCCTCTATTTTCACTTTGGGTGGCACTTCTATGGCACGAGGTGAGAAAGTCAGAGAATATTTTGGGCTCAAGCTCCAAATTTGATCTAATACTACCTTAGCAGCTTTACGCGACATCACTACTCAGTTGGAGAGTATGCAAATAACTTCTGAACAAACAAGATATGCTGTTGATTTTATTTTAGACAAGAGTGGTGGTGTATGCACGGTAGTCGGAGATCAGTGTGTTATCGGGATAACAAATATAGGGAAGAATATTACCCAACACATTTTGGACTATCTGGATAGTGTCAACGGCATGGAAAGTGGAAATATGAGTTGGTCTCTTTTTGGCAGGAGAGGCTGGATTCTTGAAAAGGTGATTAACTTAATAGTGATATTGGTGTCTTGTGTCCTTATTCAGTGCCTTCCCTTCTGTTCCTATTGCACCATTCTTCTCACTTTTAAGGGGAAAATATTGTTTCATGATACCAATGCTGCAATTATGATACAGAAAGAGATAGTTGGCATAATGCAGAGCCATGAACGCATTTTCGAGACTTCTTGCCTCCTCACAGTCTCCCATCCTGATGCTGAGAATATTGATTGTTATGTTATGTTATGTTAGCACATATTTATAAAGCGCACGGCTACTCCCTGGAGTGTCCCGGCCCTAAAACCAAACATAAGCCACGTAACATAAAACAAAGCAAACCACTGCTGAAGAGCTCATAACTGGAAGATCCATGTTTTAAGACTTTTCCTAAAGGTAAGTAGATCGGGACTCTGAAAAGGAAGGCTATTCTACAGCCGTGAAGCAACTGCGTGAAAAGATCTAACCCCTATTCGGTAGCATCTTGGGAGTGATAATCAAAAGTTGGGATGAAGATCTCAAGGTGCGCTGAGGAAGATAAGGTTGGAATCTATCTCTAAGATAAGGGGCTCCAATCTTGTGGAAGGCTTTAAAAACCAGAACCAGGGCTTTAAACTGAATTATTTTTGGTACCGGAAGCCAATGAAGTGTTCATGAGGAGTTCTGATCTTGTATTTTTCTTATTGCTGTTAGAAAATGTTTTAGCTCATGCTAAAAGGAGGGTCTCTTATGTTAGAAATGATTTAGTTTATGCATTGTCCTATGTAATTTAGCATTCGCAGCACAATTTTCTATTTATGCGCCATTTTGAATCATGATCGAAACAAATCTTTTGCTATTTCTGAGAAAAGGTCTCCACTGAGTTTAATTTCTCTAAGGTTGGGTTTTGCTTCACTAATGAATACAGTGTCCTTATTAGCGCATACCTTTCCCTCTAAATAGATGCCTTCTCCCACTTATCTAGTGGCGGGCACGGGCAGAACGACCTTGAATAATAGATAATGTATGCCCAGCCTCAGAATTAAAACGTACTCTTTGTACTTCACTGTTTAGTTGCATCTGCTTGGAAATTTCCATTGTGGGCGTGCCTTCATTGGTTCTGAAATGTACATAATTTATCTTTAAGCTTGCTGATGTCAGTCCCTCTGCAGCACTTCTAGTGACTGGGCAGACAGGGCTCCTCTCTGAGTGTACTTTGAATAAACAGGTATTGGTTTGTATTCTCCACTGTCTGACCGACTCTTCATTTGGTATGGAAGGCAGAGAGGTGTTCCTGAGCGACCCATGTGACCCTAATGGGGTAACTTCCTTCACTTCCACTGATCTCTGTGCTGTACAGACAGCATAAGATGTGTTTGGGATGGCAAAAGAATCTTGTATGCAAAGACCTTCTACAGACAAATCTGAAAGGGGCGTATCCTGCAAATCATGGCGGACCCTGCTGTGTTGTTCGATAGCCAAGAGACAGTCATGAAATGCATCATCCTCTGTCATTTGATCCTGAACAGTCAGCAACAATATGGCCGGCTTTGAAATACGACATCATTTTATGACAACATGTAGGGCTCACAACAACAAATCATATTTAATGAATCTTGCATTAGTCAAATCTTGTTTTTTGTCATGGTTAGCAATACTTCCATGGAATGAGGAACATGTCAGGGAAACTGGGTGCCAGGACAATATTTCCAGACTGCGCTTGGCCGCTGCCCCAACAGATCAGTGGCAAGGGGGGGTGGAGGCCTGGACGGAGTCCAATGTAATGGAATCATAGGTTTTTGAACGGTAACAGGTACTATATTTCTTGATCAATACTAATAAAAAACAACCTTGCTCTTCATGAAAAAAAGACATAATATCCCGTGGCATAATTTCAGGCAATGCACAATTCTCTCTTTAAGGTGGTGGATGCTTTTTCACACTCCTCAACCCTTGGGACAGGCTCTGTTAGTTCTTCATGAGTCAACACTTGCCTGGGGCAAGCTAATATTGAAAAGCTAGCGTTAGACCAGACATCCTTGGCATGGCATCCCCCGACCTTTTGCCTTCACCGCTCCTGTTTTGCTGAATTCATTTGTGTTGGCGTTAGGTCTCTGTGCACTTTACCAATGCTAGTCAGAGCTCAAAGGCTTGTGCCTTCTCCCTCAAACATGGTAAAAGTGCCTCATGCCTAATTGGCATATTTACTTTACTGGTAAGTTCCTAGTAAATGGTACTACATGTACCCAGAGACTGTTAAATGCTACCAGTGGGCCTGCAGCATGTGTGCCACCGTTTAAAGTAGCCTTTAACAATGTCTAAGAATTTCCACTGCAGCCGGCAGTGCAGATTGAAACTCTACATTTTTTTCTTGAGTTTGCTTGTCACTTTATTACTGCTTGTGTGCTGCATAAATACTTTGCACATTGTCTCAAAGTTAAGCCTGACTGCTTTTGTGACAAGCTGCCAGAGCATCAAGCACAGGGTAATTTAGTGATTTTTGTTGTTCTCCCTGTCAAGTATTGTGACTGTTGTCTGAGTGGGGCTTCCACCCCCTCAACTAATAACCCAATTTCTTACAGTTAAGAATCCAATGTCGACATTATCCTGCCTTACAAAGGAATGCTTCTTCTGTGTGGCGGCATGTGGATCATATGTAATACCTGATATTCAACCATCAATACAAGCAAAAGGACCTTAATTCATAAATGTGTTACAATGGTCTAGGTGAACAAGAGGAGACAAGTAGCCCTGGGCGGTAAATTCCATTCCGCTTGCAGGATTTGCAGAATTTTGGAAACCGCCGGTAGCCATGGCAAAGAGCAGACAGCCTTATCATAAGAAAGTATATAAAGCTTTTTAAACTACCCACATAATGCACAAAATGTAAATTCAACAAGAGGAACCGTAGATATGAATATTTAAAGTTTGAAATTGGAACGTCCCCAAAAAGTGCAAAGCGACAATCAAGGCCATCTGGCAGCACCAGGCTGGGACATGGGTTAGGTTTGAGACTGACTGAGATGGAGTGAGGGTCAGAAAGGCCGTTTGGATTGCTTTATTTTGGCAAATTATCTTCATACTTAGAAATGTTCATAAAAGGTAGTGTCTTCAGCAGGGCAAGGCTGCAGGCTGGGTCTAAACATGTGTTTGTCGGTGTTGGGTTGGCGAACAATGAAGTCTCGAGAAGCTGTTGGTGAAGGTGACAAAAGCTTTGAGTAGAAAAAGTCTGGAGTTGGTGCCAGGATGTTGTGGACATTGATCAAATGCTGCTCAGCATCAGGCTCAGTGAAAAGTTCTACCTTTGGACTTGGACTTTTCTGGATCTCTGATTGCCTCAGTGAGGCAAGGCTGCAGCCAGGGGGCTGTGATGTCATCAGATGCTGATCAGCATTGGGTCCACTGAAGTGGAAGAATACAGTGTGATCTGAAGTGAACTCAGGCCACTGACGCTGCCCTCTTGGCAGATCGGATGGCAGATTGATCCTGGTTTTCCAGACAAAAAGTTAGCAGACATTTTCTAAGTCCCAGAATTCAAGGTTTAAGTGGGAGTAGTACACTCTGACACCAGTCAAAGGGTTTAGGACCTCAGGAGCAACACTTGGAGTTCGGACTCTCTCCAATAGAAGCCACCGGCAGGGTCCCGGGCAGGTCCAGTTTAAATTGTTCATCTGGGGTCTTTTAATAAAGTAGATTTATTGCAGCATTGCTGTCCCTATAGCATAACAGGAGGTCATTCAACTGACCTTTGGAGTTCCCTTTTATGTCGTGGGAGAGCAGGTCCAGCTCTTGGGGTTCTCCTCACAGGTCTCAACATCAGGTGCAGTAATGCTCCTATCTTCCGCATGTCCAGTTAACCTTTGAAGACGGTGCCAATGGGTGCGATATGTATGCCTGACACTAGCCTGCGGGTTGGGGTAACTCTTGTCCCTCCACATTAATAAGAAAAATATTCTCAGGGGTAATCCTACCCACTTCGTAGAAGTTCCTGTGTGTCCCGTTGTCCTTCTCTACCTAAGCCCAAGGCTGGTAATCCTTTTATTCCACTATTCTGATGATAGTGTCCCAGCAATCATGGATACTGTGCTTGAACAGCCTCCTCTTTCCTTTGGGTGATATTAATTATTTCAGATCAGTCCACTCTTTCCTTCTGCACTTATCTTTCTTATATCATCCACAACCTCATTTAATTTGATGGTGACGTCTTCACCAGGACCATTGTCATGGCCCATCTTTGGCTCTTTTGTAGGCCATTTAATGTATTTCTGACATGCCTCCTACAGATCATTAAGTGCAATAATATGAAATAGTGCGGGTAAACCTTCTATAGAAAAGCCCCATGACTTTCTGCAGCTTCAATCCATAGTAAAAGACAGCAGCTCGGCCAGTGAACAAGAGGCATGGACACAGGCAGAGCAGGTCCCATCCCCAGCTGAGGTTACACCCAGAGGAACACCAGCCGCAGGGCAAGGTGAAGAAGAGGCATGGACACAGGCAGAGCAGGTCCCATCCCCAGCTGAGGTTACACCCAGAGGAACACCAGCTGCAAGGCAAGGTGAAGAAGAGGCATGGACACAGGCAGAGCAGGTCCCATCCCCAGCTGAGGTTACACCCAGAGGAACACCAGCCGCAGGGCAAGGTGAAGAAGAGGCATGGACACAGGCAGAGCAGGTCCCATCCCCAGCTGAGGTTACACCCAGAGGATTACCAGCCGCAAGGCAAGGTGAAGAAGAGGCATGGACACAGGCAGAGCAGGTCCCATCCCCAGCTGAGGTTACACCAAGAGGAACACCAGCTGCAGGGCAAGGTAAAGAAGAGGCATGGACACAGGCAGAGCAGGTCCCATCCCCAGCCGAGGTTACACCCAGAGGAACACCAGCCGCAGGGCAAGGTACAGAAGAGGCATGGACACAGGCAGAGCAGGTCCCATCCCCAGCTGAGGTTACACCAAGAGGAACACCAGCCGCAAGGCAAGGTACAGAAGAGGCATGGACACAGGCAGAGCAGGTCCCATCCCCAGCTGAGGTTACACCCAGAGGAACACCAGCCGCAGGGCAAGGTACAGAAGAGGCATGGACACAGGCAGAGCAGGTCCCATCCCCAGCTGAGGTTACACCCAGAGGAACACCAGCCACAGGGCAAGGTACAGAAGAGGCATGGACACAGGCAGAGCAGGTCCCATCCCCAGCTGAGGTTACACCCAGAGGAACACCAGCCGCAGGGCAAGGTGAAGAAAAAGCATGGACACAGGCAGAGCAGGTCCCATCCCCAGCTGAGGTTACACCCAGAGGAACACCAGCCGCAGGGCAAGGTAAGGAAGAGGCATGGACACAGGCAGAGCAGGTCCCATCCCCAGCTGAGGTTACACCCAGAGGAACACCAGACGCAAGGCAAGGTACAGAAGAGGCATGGACACAGGCAGAGCAGGTCCCATCCCCAGCTGAGGTTACACCCAGAGGAACATCAGCCGCAGGGCAAGGTGAAGAAGAGGCATGGACACAGGCAGAGCAGGTCCCATCCCCAGCTGAGGTTACACCCAGAGGAACACCAGCCGCAGGGCAAGGTGAAGAAGAGGCATGGACACAGGCAGAGCAGGTCCCATCCCCAGCTGAGGTTACACCCAGAGGAACACCAGCCGCAGGGCACGGTAAAGAAGAGGCATGGACACAGGCAGAGCAGGTCCCATCCCCAGCTCAGGTTACACCCAGAGGAACACCAGCCGCAGGGCAAGGTGAAGAAGAGGCATGGACACAGGCAGAGCAGGTCCCATCCCCAGCTGAGGTTACACCCAGAGGAACACCAGCCGCCGGGCAAGGTACAGAAGAGGCATGGACACAGGCAGAGCAGGTCCCATCCCCAGCTGAGATTACACCCAGAGGAACACCAGCCGCAAGGCAAGGTACAGAAGAGGCATGGACACAGGCAGAGCAGGTCCCATCCTCAGCTGAGGTTACACCAAGAGGAACACCAGCCGCAGGGCAAGGTACAGAAGAGGCATGGACACAGGCAGAGCAGGTCCCATCCCCAGCTGAGATTACACCCAGAGGAACACCAGCCGCAGGGCATGGTGAAGAAGAGGCATGGACACAGGCAGAGCAGGTCCCATCTCCAGCTGAGGTTACACCCAGAGGAACACCAGCCGCAAGGCAAGGTGAAGAAGAGGCATGGACAAGGCAGAGCAGGTCCCATCCCCAGCTGAGGTTACACCTAGAGGAACACCAGCCGCAGGGCATGGTGAAGAAGAGGCATGGACACAGGCAGAGCAGGTCCCATCCCCAGCTGAGGTTACACCCAGAGGAACACCAGCCGCAAGGCAAGGTACAGAAGAGGCATGGACACAGGCAGAGCAGGTCCCATCCCCAGCTGAGATTACACCCAGAGGAACACCAGCCGCAGGGCAAGGTGAAGAAGAGGCATGGACGCAGGCAGAGCAGGTCCCATCCCCAGCTGAGATTACACCCAGAGGAACACCAGCTGCAAGTCAAGGTGAAGAAGAGGCATGGACACAGGCAGAGCAGGTCCCATCCCCAGCTGAGGTTACACCCAGAGGAACACCAGCCGCAGGGCAAGGTAAAGAAGAGGCATGGACACAGGCAGAGCAGGTCCCATCCCCAGCTGAGGTTACACCCAGAGGAACAAAAGCCGCAGGGCAAGGTGAAGAAGAGGCATGGACACAGGCAGAGCAGGTCCCATCCCCAGCTGAGGTTACACCCAGAGGAACACCAGCCGCAGGGCAAGGTGAAGAAGAGGCATGGACATAGGCAGAGCAGGTCCCATCCCCAGCTGAGGTTACACCCAGAGGAACACCAGCCGCAGGGCAAGGTGAAGAAGAGGCATGGACATAGGCAGAGCAGGTCCCATCCCCAGCTGAGGTTACACCCAGAGGAACACCAGCCGCAGGGCAAGGTAAAGAAGAGGCATGGACACAGGCAGAGCAGGTCCCATCCCCAGCTGAGGTTACACCCAGAGGAACACCAGTCGCAGGGCAAGGTAAAGAAGAGGCATGGACACAGGCAGAGCAGGTCCCATCCCCAGCTGAGGTTACACCCAGAGGAACACCAGCCGCAGGGCAAGGTGAAGAAAAGGCATGGACACAGGCAGAGCAGGTCCCATCCCCAGCTGAGGTTACACCCAGAGGAACACCAGCCGCAAGGCAAGGTGAAGAAGAGGCATGGACACAGGCAGAGCAGGTCCCATCCCCAGCTGAGGTTACACCAAGAGGAACACCAGCTGCAGGGCAAGGTAAAGAAGAGGCATGGACACAGGCAGAGCAGGTCCCATCCCCAGCTGAGGTTACACCCAGAGGAACACCAGCCACAGGGCAAGGTACAGAAGAGGCATGGACACAGGCAGAGCAGGTCCCATCCCCAGCTGAGGTTACACCCAGAGGAACACCAGCCGCAGGGCAAGGTAAAGAAGAGGCATGGACACAGGCGGAGCAGGTCCCATCCCCAGCTGAGGTTACACCCAGAGGAACACCAGCCGCAGGGCAAGGTGAAGAAAAGGCATGGACACAGGCAGAGCAGGTCCCATCCCCAGCTGAGGTTACACCCAGAGTAACACCAGCCGCAAGGCAAGGTGAAGAAGAGGCATGGACACAGGCAGAGCAGGTCCCATCCCCAGCTGAGGTTACACCCAGAGGATTACCAGCCGCAGGGCAAGGTGAAGAAGAGGCATGGACACAGGCAGAGCAGGTCCCATCCCCAGCTGAGGTTACACCCAGAGGAACACCAGTCGCAGGGCAAGGTAAAGAAGAGGCATGGACACAGGCAGAGCAGGTCCAATCCCCAGCTGAGGTTACACCCAGAGGAACACCAGCCGCAGGGCAAGGTGAAGAAGAGGCATGGACACAGGCAGAGCAGGTCCCATCCACAGCTGAGGTTACACCCAGAGGAACACCAGCCGCAGGGCAAGGTAAGGAAGAGGCATGGACACAGGCAGAGCAGGTCCCATCCCCAGCTGAGGTTACACCCAGAGGAACACCAGCCGCAAGGCAAGGTACAGAAGAGGCATGGACACAGGCAGAGCAGGTCCCATCCCCAGCTGAGGTTACACCCAGAGGAACACCAGCCGCAGGGCAAGGTGAAAAAGAGGCATGGACACAGGCAGAGCAGGTCCCATCCCCAGCTGAGATTACACCCAGAGGAACACCAGCCGCAGGGCAAGGTACAGAAGAGGCATGGACACAGGCAGAGCAGGTCCCATCCCCAGCTGAGGTTACACCCAGAGGAACACCAGCCGCAGGGCAAGGTACAGAAGAGGCATGGACACAGGCAGAGCAGGTCCCATCCCCAGCTGAGGTTACACCCAGAGGAACACCAGCCACAAGGCAAGGTGAAGAAGAGGCATGGACACAGGCAGAGCAAGTCCCATCCCCAGCTGAGATTACACCCAGAGGAACACCAGCCGCAGGGCAAGGTGAAGAAGTGGCATGGACACAGGCAGAGCAGGTCCCATCCCCAGCTGAGGTTACACCCAGAGGAACACCAGCCGCAGGGCAAGGTGAAGAAGAGGCATGGACACAGACAGAGCAGGTCCCATCCCCAGCTGAGGTTACACCCAGAGGAACACCAGCTGCAGGGCAAGGTGAAGAAAAGGCATGGACACAGGCAGAGCAGGTCCCATCCCCAGCTGAGGTTACACCCAGAGGAACACCAGCCGCAGGGCAAGGTACAGAAGAGGCATGGACACAGGCAGAGCAGGTCCCATCCCCAGCTGAGGTTACACCCAGAGGAACACCAGCCGCAGGGCAAGGTACAGAAGAGGCATGGACATAGGCAGAGCAGGTCCCATCCCCAGCTGAGGTTACACCCAGAGGAACACCAGCCACAAGGCAAGGTGAAGAAGAGGCATGGACACAGGCAGAGCAGGTCCCATCCCCAGCTGAGGTTACACCCAGAGGAACACCAGCCGCAGGGCAAGGTAAAGAAGAGGCATGGACACAGGCAGAGCAGGTCCCATCCCCAGCTGAGGTTACACCCAGAGGAACACCAGCCGCAGGGCAAGGTGAAGAAGAGGCATGGACACAGGCAGAGCAGGTCCCATCCCCAGCTGAGGTTAAACCCAGAGGAACACCAGCCGCAAGGCAAGGTACAGAAGAGGCATGGACACAGGCAGAGCAGGTCCCATCCCCAGCTGAGGTTACACCCAGAGGAACACCAGCCGCAGGGCAAGGTGAAAAAGAGGCATGGACACAGGCAGAGCAGGTCCCATCCCCAGCTGAGGTTACACCCAGAGGAACACCAGCTGCAGGGCAAGGTGAAGAAGAGGCATGGACACAGGCAGAGCAGGTCCCATCCCCAGCTGAGGTTACACCCAGAGGAACACCAGCTGCAAGGCAAGGTGAAGAAGAGGCATGGACACAGGCAGAGCAGGTCCCATCCCCAGCTGAGGTTACACCCAGAGGAACACCAGCTGCAAGGCAAGGTGAAGAAGAGGCATGGACACAGGCAGAGCAGGTCCCATCCCCAGCTGAGGTTACACCCAGAGGAACACCAGCCGCAGGGCAAGGTGAAAAAGAGGCATGGACACAGGCAGAGCAGGTCCCATCTAAGCATGGGCGAATTTTGCGGATCTCGCGTTCGCGAATTTTGCGGATTTGCGAACTCGCAATCCACAAAATCCGCGAATTCTTGCGAATTTGCGGATTTTTTTTTTTTTTTGTGTTCGCAAGGATTTCTGCCAGTTCGCGAGGGTTTCGTACCAGTTCGCAATTGCGAACTTACATTTCGTCGCGCAACGGTCGCGAATTATGTTGTTTCTACGTCTGGTTCATCATCACAGGTTCCCAGCACCCTCTGTTTCACCACTGCAACCCTCTGTTACATCAATGCCACCCTCTGGTTCATCATTACTGTAGATTATGGGGGGGAAAAGCAAGCACACCAGCCCTGCTTCAACTGAGATGAATTAATTTGGGGTTAGTTTATTAATGTGTCACTGTTTTAAAATTCCAGTCTGGCACCTGCTTCCTTATCTGTAATTTTGCTTTCTGTTGCAGTGCATTTTTTTCCCCAGGACCTTCTTTGTGGCCTACTTGTAGCTATTGTATGAGCCTGCTGTGAGGGTCAGAGCAGGGTCATACAATTGTTGCAACTAGCAACTGAATTCTGGAGGGGCCCCAGTCAGGAAGCACTACCGGGAATTGTTACTAATGATGAGTTTGAACTCTTGCCCCTGCCGAGTGCTTTCAGTTTTGAAAAACTCGTTTTTCTGCAATTTCGCGGGGTGCGAATACGCGCGAGATCGGATTCGGAAGCCGCAAATTCGTGCGAATATGCAATTTGTTTTTTTTGCGGCGTGTTAGTTGGCAAGGTTTTGTGCGTTTTTGCGAGCCGCTCGTAGCGCAAGACGCGAAGTTACCCTCGCGGTCGTTCAAGGGTGCAGCCATCTTGTTTGCCTGACGTATTTCCGTTTCCGGGCGCGACGTGTAATCTCGCAAAGTCCGCGGCTTGCCAGTACAGTCTCGCGCGTGTTCGCAAGGAAAATCTCGCGCGAACTTACCCGCGCGGTCGTGAACGGGCGCGGCCATCTTGTTTCTCATTAATTGCTATGGTTCTGGGCATGGTCTTTGTATCCTCTGTCAATCTCTGCCATCCTTTGCTTGTTTGAAGTTTTTTTTGATCTATTTTACTTATTATCTATCCCTCTATTTTTCTAGCCCTATATTTTTGTGTTTACTGCTACTTTTGGTTAATTTTATACTACTTTTGTAAACTCTTTTCTTTTCTTCTCTTCCCTATTCTATTTTCTTTATTCCTTTCCGCCCAGACCATGGTGAAGGGAGCCGGGAAGCATCCCGAGAAGGGGAAGGGTCCCTCACCCCGTGTCCGGCTCCCGTGCGGGCGTTTGAGGGGGGAGCTAGTGATGCCACGGGAGATCTTTACCCCGGAGGAGGTGGCCCAACTCATTTTTTATGTTCAGCGCCGCCTCCCCAGGACCATCATGGGAGGCGGCAGGATCAGTGCCGGGTACGGGGCCCGGGAGCGCCGGAAGCGGTGGGAGAAGGTGTGCCAGGCCATTTACCACCACTCTCGGGTCTGGCGCACCTACAACCAGGCCACCCACCGCTGGACGGATGTCCTGACCCGTGAGCGAGATCTGCTCGACCTCCTTGGCCTTGAGATCCCCGGGCTTGGTGAGTAGTAGTAGCTATGTCTTTACTACTATGTTTTCTCCTGCTGTGTTATTATATTGCAAATTTTTGTTTTTTACCAAGAGCAATAATGCTGCTCATTACATTGTAGGTACATTTTATTTCAAAATCTTCTGTGCATTTCAGGTACACTGCTCTCCTTCTCAGTAGTGTTGCTACTATGCTTATTTGTTTTAGATTTTGTGTTCATTTCATTGGCCTGTGAAATTATGTATGAGTGTAGTTGAAAGAACTGCGCAATGCTACACACTAAGGTTCAGATTTTTAATTACCGGCGCATCCCTGCAAAGTTGCAGGGATGAGCCAGTAATTGTGCGTCACGCCACCATCACCCATGGTGCGCCGTATTTACAATGCGGCGCGCCATGGGCCCAAAACGTCACCAAAGCGTTACGCATCTGTGCCGTAAAGGTGGCGCATTGCTGGAGTTGCGTCGCAACGATGGTGCAGCTCCATCAATTCTCTGGGGTGCCCTATCTCCCCAATGCTGCGTCAAGCCGTACGTCTGCTTCAAGCAGGCGCAGGGTTTGAGTCACGCATCATTGTCCTCAAAGTGACTGATTGAAATCTTGTAGATTTCCCTCAGCCACTTTTAGGATGCGTTCCTGCGCAGGAACGCCCTCCCTTGCGCCGGAACACCCCTATTGGCGCAGGGCTTTACAACGTGATGCATCTCCCAGATGCGTCACGTTGTTAATATACGCCGCACCATTGCGCCTCTTTTGTGCTGTCGCTGCGTCACAAAAGTCACGCAACAATGGAGCAAAAGAGCCGCAAGGGCCTTATAAATCAGCCCCTACAGACTCAAGTCCAGTCCTTCCTTTGTACACATGGCGATAAGAAGAAATAGTGGTGGTGGATTAATAGTTTGAGTATTTTAATGACTGGTGAATGTAGTAGGAAACTTTAGTCTTGTCGCTGATCTTCAATCACGATGGACTTTGGCTGTCACTTTGCGTGCTGCGGACTGCTGCCTGCCAATCCTAGGCAAACCTTTTTAGTACTTTGTTTAGTGAGTTACATAGGGTAGTTTCCAATTCGACGGTCCGCAAATCAAGCAATACTAAAGTAATGACGTAGTCGGCCACATGAGATTGGTCAATAATATATCCCGTGGAGTCGTTCCCTATTTGCTATTTCGCAAAAATATTTTGTTACTTTGTTAGTTCTTTTTTAAATGTTTGATTTGGTTGAGAAATATCATCCATGTTTTCTGTTTTTCTTTCTTTCATGTTGGACATCAGCTTCCCCCAGGGGCAAGAGGAGGACACAGGAGGAGGAGGAGGAGGGTGCTGTTGTCGATGCAGGCCAGGACCGGGCAGTCGAGGGCTCCTTTGCTGGCCCCAGTAAGTTTTAATTTTAATATAGAGTACTTATTTTTTCCTAGCGTTCCTCATTCGATTTTTTCTAAATCGTCTTTGATCTTCTTGTAGACAGGATCTAAATTCTTATCCTGCCTCGACTATGACTCCGTGTGGTATTACTAGATTATTCTTATTAGTCTGTCTGTGTAGCTAACTAAGATTGCACATTTGGCATTTCCATTGGACTCCCATTCTAGTCAGCAATAGCTCTATGCACTGAGTGTAGTCCTCTGGGATTGTCCATAATGTCTTTTCAAGTATTCTAAATGTTTATGCTTTGACCATTGCCAACAATAAAAAGGTGAATGACCACCACCAAGAAATAATAAGATACTACTTTACTTTTGGTTTGGATAGGAGGACAATCCATTCTACTACTGTTGCAGGGACAAATCTGCACAAACAAAACTATGGACACTAAATAATGTATCGCTTAGCTTATCAATTATTAATAGGTGCTGTAACTGTTAGACTTTCCACATACCTCAGTGATAACAGACTTTGTAGTTGAACCCCCAATCTCCTTACTGACTAGATAGTGTGGCAGAGTCATTTAGCTCCCAAAGTCACCGATGGCAGAGGCACGGACTCATGCTTGCAAAAATTCGAAAACCTTTAGCTCATCCACTCTAGTCTGGAGGACCAAAAACCACAGAGTCTATTTAAGTTTAAAAGCTTTATTAAAAGTAAACACATTTATTAAATTCAAGTTTGTCATAAAAGTGAACGTGTAACTGAAAATGGAAAAGTGCTTAGTGCTGACGATTAATTGGACACATTTCTTGTGGTCGAGCCGAGCTCTCACCTGGTTTGAACTTGATCCTGCTCGTGTTCTTAGAAGTCAAGGTTCTGTCTGTTAGGAGAAAAAGTGGTGCGTGTTAAAAAGTAAAAAGCAAACATTCATCAGTTGTGCCAAAAATTGCAGCAAGACAACAGCCTTCCCTGGAAAAAGGGACCTTTTTACTCTAGAGTACACAGTCAAAAATTATTAAATTGTACACTTTTTTTCACATTTCTTTCTTCCTCCTAGACCAAATATTATATAGTAGTGAGTGGTGTATTCTAACATTATTAAATGTACTTTGTAGGTGGAACATCTGGAGACGGGGCCAGCGCGGAGGTGGTGGCATTGGACGAGGAGGACAACTCTGGGGAGGAGGCGGTGCAAGTGCCGGAAAAGGGCATGCCTGTGAGGGTTCACACGGTGGTGGCGGGCACAGGTAAGCTATACATTCCTTAGTCATTGAGATTGAAGACTGCAGAGTGTGCTTTCTGCACGGGTGTATTATAAAAAAAGCAGGTAGTAGCCTCCTCTAAATGTACTTCGACTTAGCTGTGAAGTTTTTGGCGAGAAGAATCCCAATCAGATCTGAGGTGAACTTGATGGATGGGATGAACGAAAAGCGAAAGAAGGGTGTAAGTAAGTGTGGAAGCACGAGAAATGTAATGATGACTGGCAAAGAAGAATGATATGTGTTTGCTTGGTCCCCGAGGTGGCTGGGAAGGTAAGAAAATGGTATGGTGCATGGCTGGGTGAATGATGAAGCAAGGATGGGTGGAAGGAGAACAGCCTGGGTGGGTGAGTCAGAAACTGTATGTGTGCAATATACTTTGAATGGATGGATGCCTGGATCATTCATGGTACTATCTGACTCTTAGATAGCATATGTGAATCTAGAGAGAGTAGACGGTCACTGGATGAACTAAGTGTTACTTTGAAGAGCATGTAACACCGCACCCGCACGTCCGTTCCAGTGTAGGAAAGGCAAGGAAAAGAAGTTGTAACGTTGTCCAAAGACTACCATGAATAGTAGCAGTAGTTTGTATTGCAACTGCAAGCACAGCATATATCCAGTTATTACGGTGGACACTCCCTACCTCCCTTAATAACTTTAGTTTAGTAGTAGTACGTCATTCATGTGTGGGGGTATCACTGTTCACTCAATAATAAGCAAAGCACCTAAAGTCATCCCATATGTCATCAAATACATCCCATGTGAAGTGATAGATAATCAGATAATTTAGCTTCTTCATTTTCCTTTTCTAATACTCATTTGCACTGTAGGGTGAAAGCTAAATTAATTAAGCAGTAGCCCTTTTAACAGAGTATTCTCAGTGCCACCCGTAATAGAAAAGTAAGAGCTTCACCACCTGCATGTACTGGACCGGTACAGTAACGCAAGTCTGTCTCACTCACCATGGTGTGCGTCTGTTTTTCTCGGGTACAAGTTCACTGCGCTGGCATTATGCCGGCTTGCATAAGATAACGTACCAATTTTCCTAAACAAGAGAGAAGAAGAAGAATAAGAGTGGTGTACTGTCATAGTCGACTGTAATAGAAGTCCATAGTGCTCGTAGAATTTGTTCCTTAAACTCCCACTAATGTTAGAGCAAGGATGAAGAAGTCGGAGGTTACATAGATACTGTCCTCAATAGTTATGCACTGTGCTTTCAATTTGCTACTTGTACTGTGACAACTTTCTGCTCAATCATTTTGTGTTAATCTTAAGGAGCATTGGTTACAGACTATGTCTTTCTTTTTTCATGTAGTTGCTCCTTCCAAATCCAAGACACCATCACGGAGGAAGGAGCTGGCTCGAATGGCCCGGCAACGGAGGCTGGATGCCACTGTTGCTGAATATCGGCGGCTGGTGGCCCTGGAGGAGGAGGAGACGCAGTCTGGAACAACAACAACGTCCACTGGGACAGCTGCATCCTCCTCCGTGCGGGCTGCCAGCCAGCGCAGTGCTCCAGCGGTACGGAGCCGGGCTACCAAAGCCAAACACCACCGCCCAGCAGCAAAGAAAGCAGCTGCCCCTCACAGGATTTGCAAGGCACACCGGCGCCGCTTATCCCTCAGACTGTCCTACCTGGAGCAGGAGGTCCATAATTATAAGAACGTGGTGGAGGGCCTCCGCTTCGAACTTGCCACCCTCCGCAAGGAGCATGATGCCCTGGCTGCTAATTCCAACAGCACCCTGCCATAGTGTCCCTTGCCCCTTTTTTAGAGACTTTTGGGGGGTGGGAATTGGGAGTTGGGATTTTTGGGGACTTTTGAAGGACAATCGTTGGGGTTAGGGAGGGTCTTGCGGGAGATTCTTTTGTTAGGGCTATAAAAATATACTTTTTGAAACTTTATCTGACCATACCTGTTTTTTACTGCTTTTGAGTCTGGTGGGTGGGGGTTTAACATAACAGTAAGTTTGTTTTCCTGAATAGTCCTAGGACTTTAGTAGTACTACCGTCAATCAAATCTCTCGTCTCTCCTAATACTCCATTATACTACCTCCAACCAAACGCCTATCTTACCTGTAATTTCTGTTTGCAAGTAGGGCTAGGCCCAGGGCTGGCTCCACTCAATGGGGTTGGTCTGGAAGGTGTCAGGTTTACTCCCCGTGATCCAGTCGATGCAAATATGGTTCCACCTCCAAATGTCACCAACACCCAGAAGTGTAAACACAGGGTGTTCGAGGCATTAGGCGGGGGAGAAAAATAACAAACTAAAATAAAAAATGTGGGATGGGTAAAGGTAGGGTCAGCAGGGAAAGGATACCTGTAACAGAAGACAAGACAGGCATTAGTGAAGTGCTGTCCTAACATACAAGGGTACTCTCATATAGTCTCACTAAATAGTCTGCAAGTCTCCCGCCTACTCATGGGAAATGTAGTTTCATAGTACGGTAGGCGCTTAGGGGCTGCGTAACCTGACAGAAGGTATAGTAGATAGAAAAGGAGAAATTGCTTTTTTTCTAGGTGTCCCCTCACTCACCAGGGTTGCCCCTTGGTGACATGCTTCATCATTGGGGCCATCCCAGTCCTCTACGGCCTGGGGCGTGCTGCGACTTGCGAATTACGTAGGAGCACTTACAAATGACTATGTGTGGTGCAGATAGTGGAGTGGACTAAGTGATGTGTTAAGGGATCAATGTAGAAGCCGAGAGAGAGCCAAGAAATGCAGTCACAGTCAGAGAAAAAGGCAAGGGATACTGTATCTATGTGGTTGTAGTGGTCCTGTTGAAAGTGGTAAGTAAGTTGCCCGCAGAAAAAAAATCCTCCTATTAGCGGCACTCCTCCATTGCAGCCGACGCTTCGTCCACCGATGTTGGTCACCAGAAGACACCCTGTCCACTGCCTGCCTGATGCTGAATTGTGGCTCGCTACTGTGAAGCCTGACTCCATCCTTTTTTCCCCATTGCAGAGACTGAAACCCGGCCTGTAATTATTCAACGAAAAACAGGAAGTGATATAATATTACCACACCACTGATAAATAAATATAAGGTATGTAGGCTGTGGAGTGCAAAAAGTCACAATTTGTTTTTCCTAGTAGACAGTACAATGTTTTTGAAAGTGCGGGCAAATTAATGTAGCGGATCTTGCCCCTCAAGCTAGGTGTACTGTAAACTGTGTTTTAGAACAAAATTAGATCTTCCTAGCAGTGCTCCCACCCAGACCCTTACTAAAGCCAGTCGCAAAAATGTAGAAGACCCCCAATCAAATCTCAAAAAACGAGGCCTAGCAGAAAACTGGTGACAAAACTTACTTTGAAAGTAAAAGTAGGCCGAAGTACCCTAATTACCCATTACCCACCGTGGATTGCATTCAAACCACTTGCAAGCAACCAAGCAAAAGTAGCCATAGCCAGCATCGCTCCAAGACTCGAAATCCCCCCCACTCAAACACATGCAATAGAAATACTGCTAACCCTAACGAACCCTAAGTTAAGAATAGTGGCAAAGGCTTTCTTTAACTATGCCAAATCCCCCCTTTCCCACCATGGATTTTCTTAAAATGACTTGCAACCAAAATTACACATTCTCACGAGTGCTCTAAGACCCCAGAACTCAGTTTGAAAAATCTAGAACACCCCGAAACACATGCAATCCTGCTGCTAGGGCTAACCCTAACGAACCCTAAGTTACAAAAAGTGCCAAAACTAAAGGCTTTTCCGCGCGGATTTTGTCCCAACCACTTCTACCCGGTATTAGACCTTCCCAGGAATGCCCCAAGACCCGTCAACCCACCCGCCAAGAAGCATAACACCCCCAAACAGGCCAAAAGCAAAATCTCATACTTGCAATATTTCTGGGCCTTCGGTCCAAACGCTCTGCGTAGCTAGGCCATAAGTCGGGGTTGGCACGACGGATTTCCTGAAAAGCAAATGCAATCAAGATTAGAGTGTCCCAGCAGTGCTCCCAGACCACGAAACTCACCCGCAAACAGACGGAACCCCCCCTAAGAGCACCTCAAAGGCAAGCAAGTCATCAAAAACACAAAAAAAATTCCGCCTGGGATTTGGTCCAAAACACTTTTATCCGGTATTAGAGCTTCCCAGCAATGGCCCCAGAGCCGTCAACCCAGGAGAAAACGAGTAGAAGACCCCCAAACAGCCAAAGAGCAAAAGTACAAAAATGGGGACTTAGTCAATTTTTCACAAATTTCCCAAATCACTCCGCGCGCGCTCTGCAGCTAGGCCCTAAGTCCCCTCTGCCACCATGGATTTGCTTGAAACCTCTTGCAAAGTAAAGTATATATGGCCAGCAGTGCTCCCAGACCACGAAACTCACCCACAAACACCAGGAAGCCCCCCAAACAGGCCCCCGAAAACGCTACATAGAGCAAAATGTCAGAAATAGCCAAAAAAAAATCGGCCTGGATTTTGTCCCAACCACTTCTACCCGGTATTAGACCTTCCCAGGAATGCCCCAAGACCCGTCAACCCACCCGCCAAGAAGCATAACACCCCCAAACAGGCCAAAAGCAAAATCTCATACTTGCAATATTTCTGGGCCTTCGGTCCAAACGCGCTGCGTAGCTAGGCCATAAGTCGGGGTTGGCACGACGGATTTCCTGAAAAGCAAATGCAATCAAGATTAGAGTGTCCCAGCAGTGCTCCCAGACCACGAAACTCACCCGCAAACAGACGGAACCCCCCCTAAGAGCACCTCAAAGGCAAGCAAGTCATCAAAAACACAAAAAAAATTCCGCCTGGGATTTGGTCCAAAACACTTTTATCCGGTATTAGAGCTTCCCAGCAATGGCCCCAGAGCCGTCAACCCAGGAGAAAACGAGTAGAAGACCCCCAAACAGCCAAAGAGCAAAAGTACAAAAATGGGGACTTAGTCAATTTTTCACAAATTTCCCAAATCACTCCGCGCGCGCTCTGCAGCTAGGCCCTAAGTCCCCTCTGCCACCATGGATTTGCTTGAAACCTCTTGCAAAGTAAAGTATATATGGCCAGCAGTGCTCCCAGACCACGAAACTCACCCACAAACACCAGGAAGCCCCCCAAACAGGCCCCCGAAAACGCTACATAGAGCAAAATGTCAGAAATAGCCAAAAAAAAATCGGCCTGGATTTTGTCCCAACCACTTCTACCCGGTATTAGACCTTCCCAGGAATGCCCCAAGACCCGTCAACCCACCCGCCAAGAAGCATAACACCCCCAAACAGGCCAAAAGCAAAATCTCATACTTGCAATATTTCTGGGCCTTCGGTCCAAACGCGCTGCGTAGCTAGGCCATAAGTCGGGGTTGGCACGACGGATTTCCTGAAAAGCAAATGCAATCAAGATTAGAGTGTCCCAGCAGTGCTCCCAGACCACGAAACTCACCCGCAAACACCAGGAAGCCCCCCAAACAGGCCCCCGAAAACGCTACATAGAGCAAAATGTCAGAAATAGCCACAAAAAAAATCGGCCTGGATTTTGTCCCAACCACTTCTACCCGGTATTAGACCTTCCCAGGAATGCCCCAAGACCCGTCAACCCACCCGCCAAGAAGCATAACACCCCCAAACAGGCCAAAAGCAAAATCTCATACTTGCAATATTTCCGGGCCTTCGGTCCAAACGCGCTGCGTAGCTAGGCCATAAGTCGGGGTTGGCACGACGGATTTCCTGAAAAGCAAATGCAATCAAGATTAGAGTGTCCCAGCAGTGCTCCCAGACCACGAAACTCACCCGCAAACAGACGGAACCCCCCCTAAGAGCACCTCAAAGGCAAGCAAGTCATCAAAAACACAAAAAAAATTCCGCCTGGGATTTGGTCCAAAACACTTTTATCCGGTATTAGAGCTTCCCAGCAATGGCCCCAGAGCCGTCAACCCAGGAGAAAACGAGTAGAAGACCCCCAAACAGCCAAAGAGCAAAAGTACAAAAATGGGGACTTAGTCAATTTTTCACAAATTTCCCAAATCACTCCGCGCGCGCTCTGCAGCTAGGCCCTAAGTCCCCTCTGCCACCATGGATTTGCTTGAAACCTCTTGCAAAGTAAAGTATATATGGCCAGCAGTGCTCCCAGACCACGAAACTCACCCACAAACACCAGGAAGCCCCCCAAACAGGCCCCCGAAAACGCTACATAGAGCAAAATGTCAGAAATAGCCAAAAAAAAATCGGCCTGGATTTTGTCCCAACCACTTCTACCCGGTATTAGACCTTCCCAGGAATGCCCCAAGACCCGTCAACCCACCCGCCAAGAAGCATAACACCCCCAAACAGGCCAAAAGCAAAATCTCATACTTGCAATATTTCTGGGCCTTCGGTCCAAACGCGCTGCGTAGCTAGGCCATAAGTCGGGGTTGGCACGACGGATTTCCTGAAAAGCAAATGCAATCAAGATTAGAGTGTCCCAGCAGTGCTCCCAGACCACGAAACTCACCCGCAAACACCAGGAAGCCCCCCAAACAGGCCCCCGAAAACGCTACATAGAGCAAAATGTCAGAAATAGCCACAAAAAAAATCGGCCTGGATTTTGTCCCAACCACTTCTACCCGGTATTAGACCTTCCCAGGAATGCCCCAAGACCCGTCAACCCACCCGCCAAGAAGCATAACACCCCCAAACAGGCCAAAAGCAAAATCTCATACTTGCAATATTTCTGGGCCTTCGGTCCAAACGCGCTGCGTAGCTAGGCCATAAGTCGGGGTTGGCACGACGGATTTCCTGAAAAGCAAATGCAATCAAGATTAGAGTGTCCCAGCAGTGCTCCCAGACCACGAAACTCACCCGCAAACACCAGGAAGCCCCCCAAACAGGCCCCCGAAAACGCTACATAGAGCAAAATGTCAGAAATAGCCACAAAAAAAATCGGCCTGGATTTTGTCCCAACCACTTCTACCCGGTATTAGACCTTCCCAGGAATGCCCCAAGACCCGTCAACCCACCCGCCAAGAAGCATAACACCCCCAAACAGGCCAAAAGCAAAATCTCATACTTGCAATATTTCTGGGCCTTCGGTCCAAACGCGCTGCTTAGCTAGGCCATAAGTCGGGGTTGGCACGACGGATTTCCTGAAAAGCAAATGCAATCAAGATTAGAGTGTCCCAGCAATGCTCTCAGACCACGAAACTCACCCACAAACAGACGGAACCCCCCCTAAGAGCACCTCAAAGGCAAGCAAGTCATCAAAAACACAAAAAATTTTCCGCCTCGGATTTGGTCGAAACCACTTTTAGTGCTTCCCAGCAATGGCCCCAGACCCGTCAACTCACCTGCAAAGAGGTAGAACAACACCCCCACAAGTGCTGAGTCTTTCTTCATTGGGCGTAAACCAGCCCTCTGCTTTGATGGAAATAGTAGTCTGGAGGAGGAGGATAGAGGAGCATGTTCTTCTGAACTTGTGAACCTGAGGAATGCAGACTGCGGCACCTTCAAATAAATTAGCAAACAAGTGAAGACAGTTCTGCTGATGGGCTTGTTTTTGTGATTATCTGATTAAAGTTTGAATTATATTAACTGTGCACAACAAAGAAAGACAGACACACAGGAATAAAAGTGAATAAGGATGAAAAAGAAAGTTATTGATTCGTTGTCTCATTTTCAGGGCTCGAAGTCGGTATCACGGTCCAGGAATAAGAATAAGGCTTCGTCATCATACTCTGCGAATTCAGCCAGGGTGAGGTCAGTGCCACCTGACAGAGTAGAAATTCCCTCATCTATGTTGCTGGCCACCTCCTCTTCATCCGGCACGCTCTCTCGTACTCTTATATCTGGTGGTATGAGGTGCTGATTCATCTTGATCATTGTTAACCTCTCCACATTTTTGGGCGAGAGGCGGCTCCGTTTGGGAGTTACAATCCCACCAGCCGCACTGAAAACCTGTTCAGAAGACACACTTGCGAGTGGGCAAGACAAGTAGTTTATAGCCAGGTTGGTGAGCTGTGGCCACAATTCTTTTTTCCCATGCCAATACGCCAATGGGTCAGAATTAACATAGACCTCTGTGGAGTCATTCAGATAGTCCTTCACCATCGACTCAAGGTCCTCCTCCAAGGTTCCTCCACTTTGCGTAGCTCTTGCTGTGCCTCTGACCTTTTGAGAACCAAACCCACGCAGAGCTAGCCAATCCTCTTCAGCCTCCAATGTTTCTGTTGTCTTTCGTGCAGATGATCCGGTTGCCGGTGTCTTTAACGGCTGAGAGGTCACTTGTGCCACAGCCACAGGTGCAGAAGTGGATTGTTTTGACTGGGGATGGCCTGCTGATGTACTGCCATTTCCTTCAATTTCCAGCCGTTCTGTTTCAAACTTCTTGGCTGACAAGGCTAGCCAACGTTTGTACTTTGTAACATCTTCATCACCAAAAGGAAAGAATGCTCTGCCTGCCAGCGCCTTTTTGTAGCGTGGATCCAGAATAGTAGCACAAATGTAATGCTGTTCTGAGTGGATCTTTTTAAGACGTTCATCACCTTGTAGGAGCTCTAATAATTGCTCAGCCAGAGGCAAAGAGTCTTTCTTTTTGTCATCTTTTCCAAACACAGAACACACCTCCTTCAGTTGGTCCTCCAGCATGTACAACAATGGGAGAGCTTTTCCCAAATTAGAGTCCTCCTTGCTGACTGCACGCGTGAAGACCTCAAAAGGACGAAGCATGCGTGTTAGGCTTTCAACTATGTTCCATTGCGGCCCACCCATCCTCAGCTCCTCTATACCCTCTTTCAAGAAATATTGATTGAGTTGCGTATACTGCTCATACAGACGCTCAAGCATGTAGAAGGTTGAGTTCCAACGTGTTACCACCTCCTGGATGAGTGCTTTCACTGGCATTTGACATTGATATAGCATGCTCCTCAGCTGCTTCCGGGCCTTAAAAGAATGCCTGAAATGCTTGCAAATTTTTCGGCAGTTCTCCAATACACTGTACGCTGCACTGCGTTTATTACCCAAGAATTTTTGGACAACCAGGTTTATACAGTGCGCCAAACACGGCACTCTGAAATAGTAACCGTCCCTCATGGCCTTAACTATATTGGAGCCATTGTCCGTGGAAACATAACCAACCTTGCGTTTTAGTGGGGACAGACAGTTAAGGACCTTTGTGTTAAAGACATCCAAAATGTTTTCTGCTGTGTGACGTTTCTCCAAACCAAACATGGCTAGTGTTGCATGTTTCCGAGCACCTTTAAAAACAATGTTAGTGTCAACACCTGAGTTTAGCTTTGCTTTAGCCCCTGAAAAAGAGACCCAGTGTGCAGTGATGCACATGTAATCAGCGCCTGCGCCACTGGTCCACATGTCTGTTGTCAGATGTATAGTGTGAACAGCACTCTTCTGCAAAGCTGCCCCAATCACCTTCAGAACATCTTCATGTAGTGCTGGAACCGCAACTCGGGCAAAATAGAACCGGCTAGGAACCTTCCATTTAGGGCAGAGCGCTGTCACTAATTCTAGAAAACCAACCCCTTCTACAAAAGAAAAAGGGAGAAGGTCCAGAGCTAGCATTTTAGCCAGCTTAGTGTTATACAGACGGGTCATTGGGTGGTTGCGTTCATATTGCGCTTCTGTAAACAACATCTTTTTAATGTTGCCCTGGACCAATGATTTACGGGATGATGATGATCTCTTCGACCCAGTTACGCTCGCTGATGAACTTTTCCGCATTGATGTCTCACTCTCTCCCACACTCTTAGTGTGGCTCCCATGGGGTGTGCTGCTGACATGGGAACTGGGTGTAAGTGAAGTGTTTGAATCGTCTTCTTCTACCTCCTCGTCATCAGCAGATGACAAATCAACGTTTTCATTACGTGCAATTCCGGCTTTCTTGACCGCCTCTAGGTGCGGAAACCATTCGACAGCGTGCCTTCTCTCAAGATGACCTCTCTGGCCTCCGGTACCATAGTTAGAACCAAGCTTACCACGACTAAATCGAAGCTTACAAAGGCTACAAATGGCTACGTTTTCCTTTTTTGGGCAAACACTAAAGAAGTCCCAAACTGGAGACTTGAAATGTCTTCGGGGGCCGGAGGAGGCGGCGATACTGGTGGTGGTGGTCCTGCTGCTAATGACAGATGAAGTGGAGGATGTGGATTGCCGAACTTCAGTACGTTTTGCACTTTCACCACCACGAATTGAGGTCGAGGACGAGGTGGGTACCTTCTTGCGAAGAAATATGGAAGCGGTAGGTTTTGGTGTACTACTTAACTCCAAATCTAATGATTCCATTTCCATTGCCTCCTCGCCGACATCATCATCACGCTCAGCAGCTTCTCGGGATAGGGTCAAAATGTCTCTTTGCTGCATGCCCGGTGGGGCTGCAGTGACCTTTGTGATGACTGGCTCGTCGTCATCGTGAGAGGCTTCATCACCAGCAGTATCTGTCACTTCTTGTTGAGCCTCATCACACTCCATAGGTTTGAGTTTTTGGACGACCTTCCTTTTACGCTTAGGTACCGGAATCAGATCATGGTGTGCCTCTGCCTCACTGTCAGACCGCAGTTGTGGTTCCCAAGACAGATCACTTGCACCAGAACGAGGTGGGCTTGAAGAAGATGTAGACACCCCCCTTGATCTTTTCCTTGCTAGGGATGTGGAAGACAATGAATGATCATCAGGAGGAGTGGCTTCCAATGATACCTCAGCTTCAATGTCGATTTCCAAATGTGCCCCTACTTCGGGAGGAACAACTATTGTGGGCACTTGTGAACCTCCATGCACCTTTGCTTGCGCATCTCCTTTTGCTGCCTCTCCTTCCACATGTACTTGGGCGTGTACTTGCACATGGTGTTGTTGTTGCGGCTGTGGTTGTTCAACACTTGTCAGATGAGTTACAACAACCTGTGTTGATTCAGGGACATTGCTGCTACTTTCTTGCGATGAGCCAACATCACTGGTCGATGGTGATTGGAGAAGTACACTGACTGCCTCTGAAGCACTCAAGGGCTTTGACTTAAGTTGGCGTGGTGGTGGAGGCACTGAACCCAATGGAGCAGGGGTGCTGCTCTCAGGTTGGTCCCCAGCAGATCCTGCTGCTGCAGGCGTACTTTTTTTTTTGCTCCCAAAAAAAGTGGCGGGTGGCACACCAGCCTCCTTGGTAACTTGCTTCTTCTGCTCCTTACTAGCAACTTTCTTGCTAGAGGAGCTACGGAGAACTTTCTTTGGGGGCGGGGCCATCTTCTTCAGAGCAGGTCAGACAGCAGGCCGCAGTTGCACGAATTGTAGAGTTGTCTGAGGCCAGACGTGACGTCGCGTGACGTTATGCTGCACACACACACCGCTGCAGGACTTCTTCCTGGCACTGGTGGTTCTCTTGAGTCTTGTGCACCTAAAAAAAATGGAAGACAGAGGAACATCAGTTCAGTTATAGAGCACAAAAAAATCGAAAAACACTGCAAAATCAGCACAATCCCAATCCATCCATGCCCTCCATAATGTTTAAATTCAAGACAACCCACAGAAAGACTAGGCCCATGCAAGACTCACTACCCCTGGGCATAAATAAAGGTTGAAAAGTAGGCAAAATGGTTGGAGGCCTAACAACAAAGCCTGCATTCAAAATGGCCACTTGCCTGCCAGCACATGGCCAGTGCCTGTAGCTGCACTCAAAATGGCCACCAGCCACATGGCATGTCCCTCCCCATGAACACCCCCAAAAATCGAAAAACACTGCAAAATCAGCACAATCCCATTCAATCCATGGCCTCCATGATGTTTAAATTCAAGACAACCCACAGAAAGACTAGGCCCATGCTAGACTCAAATACCCCTGGTGAAAAGGCCACAAGTACAGGCCCAAAAATCGAAAAACACTGCAAAATCAGCACAATCCTATTCCATCCATGGCCTCCATGATGTTTAAATTCAAGACAGCCCACAGAAAGACTAGGCCCATGCTAGACTCAAATACCCCTGGTGAAAAGGCCACAAGTACAGGCCCAAAAATCGAAAAACACTGCAAAATCAGCACAATCCCATTCAATCCATGGCCTCCATGATGTTTAAATTCAAGACAACCCACAGAAATACTAGGCCCATGCAAGACTCACTACCCCTGGGCATAAATAAAGGTTGAAAAGTAGGCAAAATGGTTGGAGGCCTAACAACAAAGCCTGCATTCAAAATGGCCACTTGCCTGCCAGCACATGGCCAGTGCCTGTAGCTGCACTCAAAATGGCCACCAGCCACATGGCATGTCCCTCCCCATGAACACCCCCAAAAATCGAAAAACACTGCAAAATCAGCACAATCCCATTCAATCCATGGCCTCCATGATGTTTAAATTCAAGACAACCCACAGAAAGACTAGGCCCATGCTAAACTCAAATACCCCTGGTGAAAAGGCCACAAGTACAGGCCCAAAAATCGAAAAACACTGCAAAATCAGCACAATCCTATTCCATCCATGGCCTCCATGATGTTTAAATTCAAGACAGCCCACAGAAAGACTAGGCCCATGCTAGACTCAAATACCCCTGGTGAAAAGGCCACAAGTACAGGCCCAAAAATCGAAAAACACTGCAAAATCAGCACAATCCCATTCAATCCATGGCCTCCATGATGTTTAAATTCAAGACAACCCACAGAAATACTAGGCCCATGCAAGACTCACTACCCCTGGGCATAAATAAAGGTTGAAAAGTAGGCAAAATGGTTGGAGGCCTAACAACAAAGCCTGCATTCAAAATGGCCACTTGCCTGCCAGCACATGGCCAGTGCCTGTAGCTGCACTCAAAATGGCCACCAGCCACATGGCATGTCCCTCCCCATGAACACCCCCAAAAATCGAAAAACACTGCAAAATCAGCACAATCCCATTCAATCCATGGCCTCCATGATGTTTAAATTCAAGACAACCCACAGAAATACTAGGCCCATGCAAGACTCACTACCCCTGGGCATAAATAAAGGTTGAAAAGTAGGCAAAATGGTTGGAGGCCTAACAACAAAGCCTGCATTCAAAATGGCCACTTGCCTGCCAGCACATGGCCAGTGCCTGTAGCTGCACTCAAAATGGCCACCAGCCACATGGCATGTCCCTCCCCATGAACACCCCCAAAAATCGAAAAACACTGCAAAATCAGCACAATCCCATTCAATCCATGGCCTCCATGATGTTTAAATTCAAGACAACCCACAGAAAGACTAGGCCCATGCTAGACTCAAATACCCCTGGTGAAAAGGCCACAAGTACAGGCCCAAAAATCGAAAAACACTGCAAAATCAGCACAATCCTATTCCATCCATGGCCTCCATGATGTTTAAATTCAAGACAGCCCACAGAAAGACTAGGCCCATGCTAGACTCAAATACCCCTGGTGAAAAGGCCACAAGTACAGGCCCAAAAATCGAAAAACACTGCAAAATCAGCACAATCCCATTCAATCCATGGCCTCCATGATGTTTAAATTCAAGACAACCCACAGAAATACTAGGCCCATGCAAGACTCACTACCCCTGGGCATAAATAAAGGTTGAAAAGTAGGCAAAATGGTTGGAGGCCTAACAACAAAGCCTGCATTCAAAATGGCCACTTGCCTGCCAGCACATGGCCAGTGCCTGTAGCTGCACTCAAAATGGCCACCAGCCACATGGCATGTCCCTCCCCATGAACACCCCCAAAAATCGAAAAACACTGCAAAATCAGCACAATCCCATTCAATCCATGGCCTCCATGATGTTTAAATTCAAGACAACCCACAGAAAGACTAGGCCCATGCTAGACTCAAATACCCCTGGTGAAAAGGCCACAAGTACAGGCCCAAAAATCGAAAAACACTGCAAAATCAGCACAATCCTATTCCATCCATGGCCTCCATGATGTTTAAATTCAAGACAGCCCACAGAAAGACTAGGCCCATGCTAGACTCAAATACCCCTGGTGAAAAGGCCACAAGTACAGGCCCAAAAATCGAAAAACACTGCAAAATCAGCACAATCCCATTCAATCCATGGCCTCCATGATGTTTAAATTCAAGACAACCCACAGAAATACTAGGCCCATGCAAGACTCACTACCCCTGGGCATAAATAAAGGTTGAAAAGTAGGCAAAATGGTTGGAGGCCTAACAACAAAGCCTGCATTCAAAATGGCCACTTGCCTGCCAGCACATGGCCAGTGCCTGTAGCTGCACTCAAAATGGCCACCAGCCACATGGCATGTCCCTCCCCATGAACACCCCCAAAAATCGAAAAACACTGCAAAATCAGCACAATCCCATTCAATCCATGGCCTCCATGATGTTTAAATTCAAGACAACCCACAGAAAGACTAGGCCCATGCTAGACTCAAATACCCCTGGTGAAAAGGCCACAAGTACAGGCCCAAAATTCGAAAAACACTGCAAAATCAGCACAATCCTATTCCATCCATGGCCTCCATGATGTTTAAATTCAAGACAGCCCACAGAAAGACTAGGCCCATGCTAGACTCAAATACCCCTGGTGAAAAGGCCACAAGTACAGGCCCAAAAATCGAAAAACACTGCAAAATCAGCACAATCCCATTCCATCCATGGCCTCCATGATGTTTAAATTCAAGACAGCCCACAGAAAGACTAGGCCCATGCACCACTCACTACCCCTGGTCAAGGCCCCAACAACAGGTCAAAAATCGAAAAACACAAAATTTTACAAAAAAAAAAAATCGAAAAACACAGAAAAATCAGCACAATCCCAATTCATCTATGGCCTCCATGATGTTTAAGTTCAAGACAACCCACAGAAAGAATCAGTCCACCCACCACTGAGTACCCCTGGGCAAAAGGCCCCAAAACAGCCCAAAAATCGAAAATCCCAAAATTTTAGTTGCAGCAACTGTAATGCCCCAAACAAACTTACTTGTAAAATTTCTAATCCAACAGTGATCCAAACAAAGTCAAAAAGGCCTCAAATCCAAAGATCCAGCAGCATCCACAAAAAGTAATCCTTCCAGGTCCACATCCAAATGAAAAGTGACCAGGAGATGGACAAAGCACTGGGAGGAGCCTGCTGAACAGGAACAGGAAGTTGAAGACTATGGGGCACTTCCTTCCTCCCACCCCCCTGCCCCCTCCCCAAAATGGACTCCTCGCTAAAAAAGTGCAGGCAAATGTCAAACTAAGGAGTTATTCACATAAAAATCATCATTTCTAGAAGGTTTATGCTGCTTGCTGGTGGATTTCTTGTGCAGAATTGCAAATTTATATTTTCGCTCGCCGCATCTCAAATCTCGCAATTGCGAAGTACCGCGAGACGTGATCTCGCCGTACTCGCGTTGACAAACTATCGCTGGCAAGCCGCGATGACGTAATCGCGCCCGCCAATTCCCGCGGGATCACACAGCAAGATCCAAAATGGCGCAGCACTCGCAAACTATCGAAAAAAACAACTCGGCAAACGATGATAAACGCCGCGCGCCGCAAAAATTGTATCACCAACGCCGCGCGCCGCCAAAAAAATCCGCTCTGTGCGAATTTGCGGATTTTGCGGGAAATCCGCAAATCTCGCGGATTGCGGATTTCCCGAATATTCCGCAAAATCCGCGAGCGGAACGGATTTTCCGCCCACGCTTAGTCCCATCCCCAGCTGAGATTACACCCAGAGGAACACCATCCGCAGGGCAAGGTACAGAAGAGGCATGGACACAGGCAGAGCAGGTCCCATCCCCAGCTGAGGTTACACCCAGAAGAACACCAGCCGCAGGGCAAGGTGAAGGAGAGGCATGGACACAGGCAGAGCAGGTCCCATCCCCAGCTGAGGTTACACCCAGAGGAACACCAGCCGCAGGGCAAGGTAAAGAAGAGGCATGGACACAGGCAGAGCAGGTCCCATCCCCAGCTGAGATTACACCCAGAGGAACACCAGCCGCAGGGCATGGTGAAGAAGAGGCATGGACACAGGCAGAGCAGGTCCCATCCCCAGCTGAGGTTACACCCAGAGGAACACCAGCCGCAGGGCAAGGTGAAGAAGAGGCATGGACACAGGCAGAGCAGGTCCCATCCCCAGCTGAGGTTACACCCAGAGGAACACCAGCCGCAGGGCAAGGTAAAGAAGAGGCATGGACACAGGCAGAGCAGGTCCCATCCCCAGCTGAGGTTACACCCAGAGGAACACCAGCCACAGGGCAAGGTAAAGAAGAGGCATGGACACAGGCAGAGCAGGTCCCATCCCCAGCTGAGGTTACACCCAGAGGAACACCAGCCTCAAGGCATGGTGAAGAAGAGGCATGGACACAGGCAGAGCAGGTCCCATCCTCAGCTGAGGTTACACCCAGAGGAACACCAGCCGCAGGGCAAGGTACAGAAGAGGCATGGACACAGGCAGAGCAGGTCCCATCCCCAGCTGAGGTTACACCCAGAGGAACACCAGCCGCAGGGCAAGGTACAGAAGAGGCATGGACACAGGCAGAGCAGGTCCCATCCTCAGCTGAGGTTACACCCAGAGGAACACCAGCCGCAGGGCAAGGTACAGAAGAGGCATGGACACAGGCAGAGCAGGTCCCATCCCAAGCTGAGATTACACCCAGAGGAACACCAGCCGCAGGGCAAGGTACAGAAGAGGCATGGACACAGGCAGAGCAGGTCCCATCCCCAGCTGAGGTTACACCCAGAGGAACATCAGCCGCAGGGCAAGGTGAAGAAGTGGCATGGACACAGGCAGAGCAGGTCCCATCCCCAGCTGAGGTTACACCCAGAGGAACACCAGCCGCAGGGCAAGGTGAAGAAGAGGCATGGACACAGGCAGAGCAGGTCCCATCCCCAGCTGAGGTTACACCCAGAGGAACACCAGCCGCAGGGCAAGGTGAAGAAGAGGCATGGACGCAGGCAGAGCAGGTCCCATCCCCAGCTGAGGTTACAACCAGAGGAACACCAGCCGCAGGGCAAGGTGAAGAAGAGGCATGGACACAGGCAGAGCAGGTCCCATCCCCAGCTGAGGTTACACCCAGAGGAACACCAGCCGCAGGGCAAGGTGAAGAAGTGGCATGGACACAGGCAGAGCAGGTCCCATCCCCAGCTGAGGTTACACCCAGAGGAACACCAGCCGCAGGGCAAGGTGAAGAAGAGGCATGGACACAGGCAGAGCAGGTCCCATCCCCAGCTGAGGTTACACCCAGAGGAACACCAGCCGCAGGGCAAGGTAAGGAAGAGGCATGGACACAGGCAGAGCAGGCGCCATCCGTAGCTGAGGTTACACCCAGAGGAACACCAGGTGCAGGGCAAGGTAAAGAAGAGGCATGGACACAGGCATAGCAGGTCTCATCCCCAGCTGAGGTTACACCCAGAGGAACACCAGCCGCAGGGCAAGGTGAAGAAGAGGCATGGACGCAGGCAGAGCAGGTCCCATCCCCAGCTGAGGTTACACCCAGAGGAACACCAGGTGCAGGGCAAGGTAAAGAAGAGGCATGGACACAGGCAGAGCAGGTCCCATCCCCAGCTGAGGTTACACCCAGAGGAACACCAGCCGCAGGGCAAGGTGAAGAAGAGGCATGGACACAGGCAGAGCAGGTCCCATCCCCAGCTGAGGTTACACCCAGAGGAACACCAGCCGCAGGGCAAGGTGAAGAAGAGGCATGGACACAGGCAGAGCAGGTCCCATCCCCAGCTGAGGTTACACCCAGAGGAACACCAACCGCAGGGCAAGGTGAAGAAGAGGCGTGGACACAGGCAGAGCAGGTCCCATCCCCAGCTGAGGTTACACCCAGAGGAACACCAGCTGCAGGGCAAGGTAAAGAAGAGGCATGGACACAGGCAGAGCAGGTCCCATCCCCAGCTGAGATTACACCCAGAGGAACACCAGCCGCAGGGCAAGGTGAAGAAGAGGCATGGACACAGGCAGAGCAGGTCCCATCCTCAGCTGAGGTTACACCCAGAGGAACACCAGCCGCAGGGCAAGGTACAGAAGAGGCATGGACACAGGCGGAGCAGGTCCCATCCCCAGCTGAGGTTACACCCAGAGGAACTCCAGCCGCAGGGCAAGGTGAAGAAGAGGCATGGACACAGGCAGAGCAGGTCCCATCCCCAGCTGAGGTTACACCCAGAGGAACACCAGCTGCAGGGCAAGGTGAAGAAGAGGCATGGACACAGGCAGAGCAGGTCCCATCCCCAGCTGAGGTTACACCCAGAGGAACACCAGCCGCAGGGCAAGGTGAAGAAGAGGCATGGACACAGGCAGAGCAGGTCCCATCCCCAGCTGAGGTTACACCCAGAGGAACACCAGCCGCAGGGCAAGGTGAAGAAGAGGCATGGACACAGGCAGAGCAGGTCCCATCCCCAGCTGAGATTACACCCAGAGGAACACCAGCCGCAGGGCAAGGTGAAGAAGAGGCATGGACACAGGCAGAGCAGGTCCCATCCTCAGCTGAGGTTACACCCAGAGGAACACCAGCCGCAGGGCAAGGTACAGAAGAGGCATGGACACAGGCGGAGCAGGTCCCATCCCCAGCTGAGGTTACACCCAGAGGAACTCCAGCCGCAGGGCAAGGTGAAGAAGAGGCATGGACACAGGCAGAGCAGGTCCCATCCCCAGCTGAGGTTACACCCAGAGGAACACCAGCTGCAGGGCAAGGTGAAGAAGAGGCATGGACACAGGCAGAGCAGGTCCCATCCCCAGCTGAGGTTACACCCAGAGGAACACCAGCCGCAGGGCAAGGTGAAGAAGAGGCATGGACACAGGCAGAGCAGGTCCCATCCCCAGCTGAGGTTACACCCAGAGGAACACCAGCCGCAGGGCAAGGTGAAGAAGAGGCATGGACACAGGCAGAGCAGGTCCCATCCCCAGCTGAGGTTACACCCAGAGGAACACCAGCCACAGGGCAAGGTGAAGAAGAGGCATGGACACAGGCAGAGCAGGTCCCATCCCCAGCTGAGGTTACACCCAGAGGAACACCAGCCGCAGGGCAAGGTACAGAAGAGGCATGGACACAGGCAGAGCAGGTCCCATCCCCAGCTGAGGTTACATCCAGAGGAACACCAGCTGCAAGGCAAGGTAAGGAAGAGGCATGGACACAGGCAGAGCAGGTCCCATCCCCAGCTGAGGTTACACCCAGTGCCTGCCACCTTGTGTATGGAACCCTTATTGCACAACTGGCCCCCCAACCACAGAGGGGGCCCACAACAGGCCCCCGAAGCCAGCCTCCGCCAGCCTTTACATGGCAGTTCCTCCGCCATGGTAAGGCGGGCTGATGCCCATATCCCCGGTCTGATCCGCTCCCCCAGGCAATCGCAACGATAGCCTGCGGCGGAGGCGTGGTGGCGCTCTTTGCGCCCACCAGGCTTGCGGAACGATTTCCCCCACCATCCTGATGTGGCGGGGGAAATAGGCGTTCAGATTGTGGAGGGACCGCCACTGCGTTGCTGGCAGTTGCGATCCCTCCGTCATCGTAATCAGCCCCTACAGGCCTTCTTTTTTGGGTTTACCTTGTTTGGTGTATGTTGGGAAGCTTTGTGTTCTTCCCTTGTATCTCTCAATCTGTGCAGTGATTCTAGCCTGTGTGTGCACCAAGGATGAATGCAAGCTCTATCAATGTGCCAACTACTGGGGTGGACAATTTTAGACTTTCAAACCCATGTGGCAGACAGGACCTTTCGGTGTCACATGTGCCAGTCATCCTCCCCTCCACGTGGAGACCACTTAAACAAAAATGTATTTGTCATTTTACAAAATGAGACAAACGATGCTGCACAAATCATAAATGTACATGTGCATTCACACTATCATAGAACAAACGTATTAGACTCAAATGTATGAGCAAATACATCAGTCAAGCGAAGGCTAGAAGGAGAGCAGAGCAATTCTGAGGTTGAAGACAGCGAGGCATAAAAGGGTACACATACTTACATGAAATAAACAGACTATGGTCAGCACACTGAGCCATGTAGCAGGCCACAAGTTCAATTTTTGGTGTCATCGTCAACATAAGGTTCCAAGATTGATATATAGTCCCAGAGGGGTTGCCAGGTCTCCTTAGGTCTGGAAGTAAGAGGTTGTAAGGAAGGATAAAGGGTCATATGTACAAGGACCAGCGATAACTATAACTAACAATAGTTAGCAGCAATGTTTCCATCGCCGCGTACCACCGAAAACTATTGCCATGATAGTGATATATTCACAAGCCATTGCTACATGGCTCATCTCAGTGGCAATTGTCGACATTAACAACAGCATTACAGGAATAAAAATCTTGCTGCTAACGTGAAAAAAGTGGCGGCTGGCCAGTCATCGGCCAGAAACTGCATACTAATTAGCCTGCGCAGGCAACACCGTAGGGATTAGGATGTCCCTTTCCGACTGCCTTTTCGTGGTGGTCACCCCGCCATGAAAAGACAAATGGAAACAGACTTTGGGAGCCCCAAGCAGGGCCCCCATCCCCTGTGGGCCACTGCAAAGTGGCGGGAGGCACTTGGGCACATATTGTCCCCCCCTCAAATATCCAGGCCCTTGTGTGCCAGACAACCCAATTACATGATTAGGTTCATGTAATAAATTGCAATTAAGTAGTTGTTATAGTTGAGTGTCAAAATGTCTTGCAGATGTAATACAATCTTTTGAATTAATTTGCACTTGTTTTTCCAGGTCCTATTTTGAAATTGTTCTTTCCTGTATTTTGACTTAGCGCCATGCCTCAATGGGGTGCAGCAGTAGGGCCCGGGGCCCAGACAGCAAGACCCACTTCTTTGTCCTCTTGTTTTTCTGTCCCAAAGGGAGGGGGGCCCTCCTTATGGGTCAAGGGCAGTGCACTGTTTGCACCCTTCGTGTCTATATTGGGCACATTGGCCCAGGCCCCTTCCGCTCACCACTTCCGCTTCCGCCGTTGCACTCTACGGGTCTATAGTGGGCACATTGGCCCAGGGCCCTTCCGCTCACCACTTCCGCTTCCGCCGTTGCACTCTACGGGTCTATAGTGGGCACATTGGCCCAGGCCCCTTCCGCTCATCACTTCCGCTTCCGCCGTTGCACTCTCCGGGTCTATAGTGGGCACATTGGCCCAGGCCCCTTCCGCTCACCACTTCCGCTTCCGCTGTTGCACTCTATGGGTCTATAGTGGGCACATTGGCCCAGGCACCTTCCGCTCACCATCGCGGAGGTGGGAGTGGAGCAGCTGCAAGCTGAGATCTTACACTCTTACTCTAAAGGTTGCGTTTTCCATTTCTGGTGTTTCAATGGTTGTGTGCACTCAGTTAAAAGTATAGTCATTGGAAATGTGCTTTGACTGTGGGTGCTGGTAATTTACATTTACTGATTATCAGTATAGCTTTGCTTTTCCAAATTATTGCTGCTTTAATTCATACCGTTGTGGTAAAGTGAGGTATTTAGACACCAATTAACCAGCTCACACTTTGACATATCAAAGGGCTGTTTTTTGTGCCTCACCTGGGTCCTGGGGCCGGGGATTGTTTTTAGAAGGTTGCAAGTTCTGACTTTTAATGAGTCTTCACCTTTTGCTTCCCCGGTGGGCCTTCATCTGTCCAGAGTAGTCTCCCTCCCCATTCCTGCCTAGTATTCATTCAGGTCTGCTGGCCCTGCCAGTGTGGGCTGCTGGTGCTCATGTTGCTGCAGCAGTGTTTGCCTGGGAACAAGGACCAGCTACTTAAACTGAGTTGCAGTCGAGCACATGTGTCTGAACATCTGTATTTCTTGCTTTCCTCTGTTGGTTGACAATGCTTGCCAAGGGCAGGAGAGTGGGCAAAAGGAAGGGAAGTGACCAGATATAGCCCAGCTTTTAAAGATGGTTCTTGGGTGAAGGTGGCAAGGGGCAAGGGGCATGCCACTCTGCCCAATCTGTTACCTATACTGCTTTTGATTAAATACACTTGCACTCCCAGCGGCCCCTTTGTCCAACCACACTTGCCAGATGAGACTCATTGGGTCTGCTTTGCCCCCGCTTAGCTTTCCCGGAGTTTGATGCTGACTCCCTTAGCCGCCCCTCCCCCTCCCGCCAAAAGAGCTGCCAGCTCCAACTTTACAGTGAGCTATTTGAACACCAGCTCGCTGGTCAAACATCAGCTGGAGATCTTCCAGCTTTTGGACTCGGATAAACCCGACATGTTTTTTGTCACCGAGACTTGACTGAATGAGGAGTCTTCTCCGGACATCCTTGCGGCAGTCCCGCAAGGTTATTACATTCTCCAAGCCAATAGATCCTCCGGTTATCCGGGTGGTGGGGTGGCAGCTAATATTAAACATCCCATTCGATTTTCCTCACTAGCTATTACCACCATCCCTCTGGTCGACTGCCTTATTCTCAGACTAGAATCTCCAGTAGCCCCCCTTATCTGTGTCCTAGTTAAGCATGGGCGAATTTTGCGAATCTCGCGTTCGCGAATTTTGCGGATTTGCGAACTCGCAATCCGCAAAATCCGCGAATTCTCGCGAATTTGTGGATTTTTTTTTGTGTTTGCGCGGGTTTCTGCCAGTTCGCGAGGGTTTTGTACAATTTAGCAAATTGCGAACTTACCTGTCGGGTCGCAAGTTTTGCGAACTTGTTGTTTCTACGTGTCCAGCCTGTCTGGGACACTCTTCTTCATCACTGCCACTCTCTGTCACCACTGCCACTCTCTGACTACTCATGCCACCCTCTGGCCCACCCATGCCACCCTCTGTTTCATCACAGCACCCTCTGGTTGTCCAGGCAGTGTACATTATTGTGGCAACGCAAGCACACCTTCCCTGCCTCAAGTGACCTGAATTAATTTGGGGCTGATTAATGTGTCACAGAATATTTTTTTAGCTGGCACCTGCTTCCTTAGTGCTTCCTGATTAGTGATCTTTTGCACTTGCTAAGTGCTTTCATTGTTGCAAAATTAGTTACAACACCTACCCTGCCCCAACTGACAATAATGAATTAGGGGCTGATTAATGGATTTGAACTTCCAGCCTGGCTCCTGCTTGTCTCCCTTAGCTGTAATTCAGGACCTTTGTGGCATATGTGTAACTATTCTGAGGTTCAGAGCAGGGTCACATAATAGTTGCAACTGGCAACTGAACTCTGGAGGGGCCCCTCAGGAAGCACTACAGGAAATGGCTACTAATGATGAGCCTGAACTTTTGAACCTGGTAAGTAGTTTCAGTTTTGCTAAGATCGTATTTCTGCAATTTTGCACTTTTTCGCGGGGCGCGAAGTTGTACTGGGAAGCCGCGAACTCACGCGAACAGTGCGAGCAGTGCGAGCAAAATCCGCTGCTCGCGGATTTGCGGATTTTGCAGGAGATTCGCGAATCTCGCGGATTGCGAATTTACCGAAAATCCGCAAAATCCGCGAGCGAAACGGATTTTCCGCCCATGCTTAGTCCTAGTCTATCGGCCCCCCCAGTCTATGCCCAACTTCCCATCAATGTTCGGTGACATGCTTTCCCAGCTGGTTATTAATAATTCAAAAATTTTGATCTTAGGGGACTTTAACTATTGGCCCTCTGATGATAGAGAGAGTGCTTGGTCATCCACTTTTTCCGACTTGTTACTAGGCATGAACTGCTCTCAACATATTCACTTAGCAACTCACATCAAGGGCCACACCCTTGACCAGGTGTGGACTTCTAACCTGGATATCTCCTCTCCCCTTGTTCTTCCCTGTACCTGGTCGGACCACTCTATCATTACCTTCTCCTTCGCCGTTACTACCCATGTCAGTCGTACTCTTGAGGGCAATCTTCCTGCTAGGAACTGGAATAGGGCTGACTTGGGCTCTTTCGTCACCTTACTTAGACCCTTTTCCCCACCGGAGGGCGACTCGTTGGACATTCAAGAGTCTGCTAGCGATACTGTAGCCCCTTTCAAACAGGTCAGGTTAAAACGCCCTCATGATGCGCAAAAATGGTTCTCAGAGGAACTTAAAGTAAAGAAACTTAAACTCAGACAGGCTGAGCGCTGACAAGAAGCTGGTATTCACAACCCTGCTTAAAGATTATAAGCTAGCTATCTTGCAAGCTAAAACTTCCTATTTTTCTAAGAAAATCATAGACTCAGCTTTTAAGGCAAAATAATTTTTTCCACTGTGGAAGAACTCTCGCACCCAGATAGGGTTACCATCAAACCTCCTCCCTCCCAGGCACCTAGGGCCCAATGTAGGTAGGCCGTTACCGATCGGTAACGGCCGAAAATACCGATTTTCGGTCCTTACCGATCGGTATCCAGCCATCGAGATGTAGGGCAATGAAAATCGTCCAAATCGGTATATATACCGATTCGGAATGGCTACCAAATCGGAAATAATCCGAATCCGAAATACCCTGAATCGGTAAGAGAACGAATCGGTAACATACCGAATCGATAAAAATACCAAATCGGTACATATACCGATTCGGTAGTGACACCGAATCGGAAAAAATACCGATTCGGTCCATGTATCGAATCGGTAGAGACAGCAAATCGGAAAAATTTCGATTTGGATAAACTACCGATTCGGTAGAGTTACCGAATCGGTAAATCACCGAATCGGACAGAGATAGAGGTGTAGGGAAGCATAGAAATACCGATTTTGGCTCAAAATCGGTATTTCAAAATCGGTATTTACCATGGATTACAATCAGGTGGTAACCAACTTCAACCTATAAAAATAGACCCAACATGCATTGCAACTTGCAGGATGGCGGCTTTTTACGTCATTGCAAGGCGGCTACAGCTACAGCAGGAAGGAGAGAGGGAATGGCAAAGAGAGGAACAGGTCTACAGACAGAGGATCACCCTGTTCATGCTCACAGAGGCAGAGATCCTACAGAGGTACAGGCTGGACTCAGACACCATTCTGGAGCTCATCAGGGACCTCAAACCACTGTTGGACCACCCCACCCCAAGGGCACACGCCATCCCAGCCCACGTGCAGGTGCTATGCAGCCTACACCTGCTTGCGTCTGGCAGCTATCAAAGTGGAGTAGCTGTGGTAGGAATGGGTGACCCAGAGCAGCCTGTCAAGGTTTTTCCACAGATTCCTTGACGCCATGATACAGAGGATGGACCAATACATCTCTTTCCCTGCAACCCACGCGGAACTGGTACAAACAAAAGCAGACTTTTACCAGATGACACAATTTCCCTAAATCATCAGCTGTATAGATGGCACGCACATTCCGGTTTGCCCCCCTGCTGACACAGAATACATATACCGCAATAGGAAGTCTACGCACACCATTAATGTTCAGGTGATCTGCAATGCGAAGTGCGCCATCACAGACCTGGTCGCAAAATTCCCAGGGAGCACCCACGACTCCTACATTTTTCAACAGAGCGGCATCTATGCACGGCTGACGGCTGGCGAATTTGGTGAAGGATACCTCCTAGGTGAGACACATCATCAGACCCCCATAACACAAAGTAGCTAAGTGAAATACATGTATGCATGTGAGTAATGTTACCCCTTTTCCTTCTAGGCGACAGTGCATATGCCCTCCGCTCATTCATACTCACCCCCTACCTCAATCCCTCTACACCCATCCAAAGGAGGCATAACCGGGCCCACAAAAGCACAAGGAATGTAGTTGAACGGACCTTTGGCATCTGGAAAAGCAGATTCAGATGCTTGCACAAGAGTGGAGGTGCAAGGCAGTATACCCCAATCACCTGCTGCAAGATCATAGCTGTCTGTGCAATGTTGCACAACCTTGCGGTTAAGAAGGGCACTGAGGTGGAGTTGTCAGACTACGAGGACCATGACGACGACGTTGCTGTGCCACAAACACAACCTGCTGGGGTGTCTACGCCAAGTGATGGCAGATACAGACGTGAGGAGATTACAGAAAACTGTTTTTGAGTGAGTACAGATGCACAGACAGGTCAATGGATGTTAGGAAAAGAAATATTTAATAATGTTGCAACAACGTTACTGCACTGATGTGCAACAAAAGAAAATGTAAACAAAAAGTGGTTAAATGTCAATTGTCCGGGTTGCCTCACCCGCCCTGGCAGTCTTATTTTTTGCTGCGCTTAGCAGCCCCACTAGGATGTGCCTCACCCCCTTCTGCATGTCCAGCAGCCTCAGCTGAGCGCCTGCTGCTCCGGCGCAGCTCAGACACTGCGCTGGCCGGGCTGCTGCTGTCCCCAGCCTCGCCCAGGTCCAGGGCTGGATTAACAACAGTGTTCGAAATGATAAGTGCCTCCATGGCGGTGGTAATGCGGGCCATGCCCCTAGTGACCTCTGCCGTGTTCTGGGTCAGGCTGGCCTCCATGTTTGCCCCACGTTGGCATAGCTGGGCGGTAGCAGCAGCAAGGCGGTTGATAGCCCTATTCTGCACGCGGGGCATCCCTGCGGCGAGAGAGCTCGTGTTCATCCAGTTTTGTACAGAGCTGCGTGATGGCAGTGGTCATTCGCCCAAGACCTGTAGCAATGTCCTTGTTGCTTTCAACAAATGTCTTGAACCCCTGTGCCATCTCTCCCATCTGCAGGTTATGCACCCGCAACTGGCGCTGGCAGGCCAAGATGGATTTAGCCTGCATCCTCTGGATCTTTACCATACTGCCTTCCAGCCCTTGAAACACGCTGCCCTCCCGTGCTGGAAGTGCACTGCTGGATGTTCTTCGCCTCCGGGGATTGCTGCTGCCCTGCTGTGTGGGCTGGGGTGCCACAGGTGTAACTGGGTTGCTAGCTGGGGCCTGACCCGCTGCTCCCTCGATGGGGTTTAATGGAGCTACAATTATACTCCTGGCAGGAGATGTGGCAGGTGCAGGGTGGCTCTGTGGTGGTGAGTTCTCTGGGGAGAACTGCAATGGGGGCGTTCCAGATAGTCGGGGGCAGTGTGGAAATGTGAGGGAATGTCCAGTGTCTTCCTCATTTCCCAGGGCACTGCTGTTCTCATCCTCCTCCTCCTCCTGTGCTGGTAGACTGGTGCTTGGCCCTGCCACCGCACTGGCAGATGGTGCTGGTGCTGGTGCTTGAGTAGCTCCTGCTCCTCCGCCTGATGGTGCCCCTAGGTATAAAGAAGCATTTGTGAACTGAGTGCTGATGTATTACAGTCACTACAATTAAAGCATTGCACATATCATTTCAAAAACTTTGATTCAGTTTTACAGTTCTTTTAATTATGCTCCTGCACTGGCATTTTTGCCTACTTCTGCTGACTACATTTACCATGATGCATTTCTCATGTCTGTTGGTAGCAGTACTGGGCTGGGGTTTGGCTGTGCATTGGGTCTAAAGGGGAGGTGTCTGGTAAGGTGTGTCAAGATGCGCATGCTTCTTACCTTTAGCTGTAGCTCTGGCTGAGCTATCCAGGTTCCCGACTCCCACCACACTCTCCCTCTCAATGGTAGTCGCCACAAGTTCCTCCAGGTCAGTGAGGGGTGGCGCCGGGTTCCTGCCTCCACCAGTAAGTCCTGCCTGCTTCTGCAGCTCTGCCAGTTTCCTCTTTGTGAGGCTGCGGATATCGTAGAACCTCTTCTTGAGGTCGTCCAGGCTCCTGGGGGTGACACCAACAGCGTTTACTTTCTCCCCTATTTCGCTCCACAGCCTCCTCGTAGTGCTCTCAGGTACAGTGAGGGACAGCCTCCCAAACAGCTGCCTGTGTACCCTCACCACCTCCTCCACCAACACTTGCAGCTCCATGGTGCTGAATTTTGCCTTCCTCTTGTGCACTGCCTTCTGGCTCTCAGTGCTGCTAGCCATGTTTCACAGTGCTCTGGATACTGCTACCACTGCTGCTCACTGTGAATGCTCAGCTGAGGCTGCCTCTCCAGAAAGTTCTAATGAGTTGCACCTGCCTGGGTAGCCACTCCCTGCTAGGATGGGGGAGGGTGGTTCCACCTCATTGGCTGATGTCTTTGGTTTCAGTTTGACTTGCTTGCCGAATCGGCATTTACCGATTCGGTATTTACCGATTCGGTAAATGCCGATTCGGTATTTACAATGCGTTCCTATGGGCCTTTTGGCCATGGGGGTGTATTGCGATTACCGAATCGGTATTTGCAGAATCGGTTTTAGCCGATTCGGTAAATTCTGATTCGGTGAATGCCGATTCGGTACGTATCGAATCACAATACCGATTACTACTGAATCGGTATTTTTCCGATTTTTTTTATCTACATCTCATTTTCCGATTTCAAAATACCGATTCGGTACGATTCGGTATTTTAAAATCGGAAAATGCGTTTTACCTACATCGGGCCCTTTGTGACTCCCTTAACTCATTTTTTATTGAAAAAGTCATTAAAATTAAAAACAGTATTCTGGTCTGGCCCCTCCTGATTCACCCACTCCTGTCACCACTCCTGTTGTTTACAACCCGCAGCAAATTACACAGATACCTCCTATTTCGGAGGACTAGTTTCTAACTCTGCTAAATAAGGTGAGCACTGGCTCCCCCATTGACTGCTGTCCCCCCCATGTTTTGCGTGAGGCCTTTTCTGCCTGCCCCATCCCCTCTTTGACTCTCCTCAACAACTCACTTAAGCTCCTTTAAAACCGCTGTTGTGGTGCCTATTCTCAAGAAACCCAATGTTGATCCTTCCCTTATGAACAACTTTCACCCTATTTCCCTACTTCCTTACCTCAGTAAAGTTCTTGAGGATCATGTCACTCACTGCCTGAGCTCATTTATTGAACACTCGCAGTTTCTTGACTCCCAACAGGCCGGGTTTCGACCTGTCCATTCAACTGAGTTGGTCATTCTCTCAGTGATGGAAGAGCTGCGGAGGGGCGTGGAATGTAACATCAGCCAGGCTTTGGTGCTTCTCGATCTGTCGGCTGCCTTCGACACGGTCGACCATGATATTCTGGTCGGCCGTGTCGAGGAGGCCGGCATCCGGGGATCAGCCCTTGACTGGGTTTGCTCGTTCGTGAGTGACCATCACCAGGCTGTCCGTCTCTCTCAGTTCTCTGCTGACAAGGTCAGGTTAACATGCGGTGTCCCGCAGGGCTCCTCTCTTTCCCCCCTCCTTTTTAACCTGTACCTTGCCCCCCTCATGCGTTCTCTACGAGGCAGTAATGTCACTGCATTTAATTATGCAGATGACATTCAACTGATCCTCGATATTGACTCCTCGGATCAATCCATTTACAACTTCCAGTCCACCCTGTGTCACATCAGTGATTGGATGGGGCAAATTATTTGAAACTTAACCCCGATAAGACCGAATTGGTTCTCATCGGGGGTACCTCCAACCCGTGGAGTCCTAACTTCTGGCCTACTAGTTTAGGTCTCCCCCCCTGCCCTGCTGATTCTGCCAAAAGCCTTGGGGTGGTCATCTGTAAAGATCTGTTGATGAAACACCAGATTAACGCAGTGGTCTCCTCTAGTTTTTTTCACTTACGTAAAATCAGTAAGATATCTCGATTCCTTACCACAGAGGCTCTCACCCTGGCTTTACTGGCCCTGGTAATTTCCAGGCTAGATTATGCCAAATCCCTTTATGATGGCATCCCCGCCTACCAGCTGAATCGATTACAGCTGGTCCAGAACCAGGCTGCACGATTGATCTTCAAACAGCCCAGGCACCAGCATGTTCGTCCACTGTTAAAAACCCTTCATTGGCTTCCTGTGGTCGAACGTTGTAACTTTAACTGGGTTGCACCATCTTTAAAGCACTGGCCGGCCTCGGTCCAGCCTTCATCTCCTCCCTTCTCTATCACTATGCCCCCCCGTAAACTACGATCTTCCCATCTTGCTTTACTTAAAACCCCCATTTTCAAACGTAAGAAACATGGAGGGCTCAGATTCTCGTTTCTTGCCCCTTCCTTTTGGAATGCTCTCCCTTTAGAGTTCAGGCTCACCACCTCTTACCCCCGTTTCAGGTCTCTCCTGAAAACACATTTGTTCTGTAAGGCACATAATTAGTTCCTTATTCCGCCGCTCCCACCTGCTCCTATCTGTCTCTCTACTGCCTACAGCGCCATGAAACCGTTGGGTGTAAGCGCGCTCTATAAGAACTTTTTACATTACATTACATCTACTAGTAACTCTTTTGGTACTTGTAATCACTTTCATCTGTTGCTGTCTACAGATTATCACAGCACATCTATTTTATACATGAATAACGTTGGTTCAATAAATATATAAAAAATGTTCCGCTGTGTATTCTCTGTATATTTCTCTGAGAGCAATGAAAACGAGTGACTGAGTGTAAGGTTCTGATCTGTTGCCACAAACCCTAACGAGTCACAGTTGTCATGTTCAGTGGTTGCCAGAAACCACCACCTCCGTACAAGCTGATATGATAGCTTCCAAAACATTTACACACATGTACAAACACAACTAACTTTGCATATTGGTACAGACTGCTGTAGTGAGACAAGGAGCACTATTACAGAGAAAACACATAATTGTGGTTATCCCGGTGTAGGAGAGTGGGGTCTGCAATCCTATGATCACCCAGATTTTTTGCTTTTGTTTCACTGGTTTACGACTTTCTCTGGCTGTGGGCCTGCCAATCAGACCCACAGCCTGGCAGTTCTCTCTCTAAATTACGACATGTACCCTAGGTGCATTTACCAATTGGTACTGGGCCACCTTATCAGACCCTGTAACTCAGGGCATAGGTGTACCCAGGGCCTACCAGGGGCTGAAGCATGTATTATGCCACCCCTGGCTGGCCTTCTAAATTTGACACAACTGGCTGCATGCCAGCTGGGGCAAAGTCGTGTAATCACCCTTTGCTGTAGATATAGTATACCTATATCTAACCCTAAAAATGGACACACAGATTCCTATCAGTCACTCCTATGGCAGGCCTTGACAATCCTGAAGGCAGAGTGCTTGGAATCGTGTGAGATGGTGCTCTGGCATGAGCTGAGCCTGTCTGCAGCTTGCGGAACCAAGTCCTAATAGCTGTTCCATGATAACGCATACCATATACTCTTAAGTGCATTATAATCCTCGCGGTTAAATGCTATCTTTGGTATTGCTTTATCAAAACATGTCGAGTAAGGTGTCATACGAATTGGAATACTAACCCCTCGCCAATTCTGGCGACGGGGTTAGCATTCCACCCTTCTAGAGGGACATGACATGTATGTAACTGTGAACCCCGGTTAAAGTTAAACGAAGCCTCAGCTCCACAAAATGGATGCTGCCACCACAGACACAAGTCTGACCTCCTGCTGCTGGGAGTCCTTCCAGCGAGGAGAGCTTGGACAAAGGGTTTCCTGTCCGGGGCGGTGCTAGCACCATCCCAGACAGGGTTTTGTGTATCCTGGGTAGGCAGGGCTTTACAGGAAGGTGACTGCTGAGTGGCACCCCGGTGCTCACTACACATAGGCCGGTCAGAACCAGTTCCAGGGGCACACCAGCCCCTGGCCTGGGGGAAGTCCGGCATGGGAGAGGGGTGTAACCACCCCCCTCCTAGTCCCACCCATAGGCAGGACCTAGTCACCGGGTCAGCCCCTTTTTGGAATCAAGACACGACTTTCTGCGAAAGGACATCAAGATTTCTTCTTCAAGATTCTCCCTTGTGGCTATGGAGTAGTCACCCTGCATCCGCAGGCACCATCAAGAACACTGCGGTCTGCTGTAAGTCCTTCCTCAGGAATCCGACGACACAGCTCGATGAGACCCGGCTTCCCTGGCACCTCTGACCTCTACTCACCTCTACAGCCCAGCGGAGAACCATGAGTGCGACGAGACCTCAAGGGACCGACGATCGCCAAGACTGCACGACCTCTTCACAACAAGCCCGCCGAGTATCCCTCTGGTGAGTGCTTTGGGGTCCGAGAAGCCCCGACCCTGAGCAGCTCCAGCACCGAAGATCAGCCTCCCAGCATCTCCACGATCTGCGTGGGGCCCTTCTGCTTTTTGCTGCTCACCGCGTTGTTTGGCTACTAGCCCGCTGGCTTGTGGCCTTCTTAACGACGCCCAACGACATCACTGCTGCTGGTCTGGTTGCTCCAGACTGGCCCTTGCTCCCTTCAAAGAGAGGAGCACCCCGGACCCTCCTGGTCCACTCCAGACGCCATTTTAGGTCCACCGCGTGGGCTTGAATTTGCCAAGGCTTTGTTGCCCAATCCTGGGTCCAGTGACGCCGACAGCTTCATCCATCGTGGGACAGCTCGCTCCTCCATCCTGGTCGCCGACAACGCCTCCTGGTCCGTGAGATCTGCAGAGCACAGCGTCGCCCACTCACCTAGTCGAGGTGACTACCATCCGGTGCCCTCCTGGTGCCACCTGACTACTGGCTAGTAGTCACGAACTTGGTCCCCTCGGCTTTCAGGTGTCATCTATCTTCAAGATCCAGGCTTGGATCACTTCAAACTCTCTTCACTGGTCGCCTGCCAGCATCTTTCTTCCAGGCTCCTGGTCCGTCTACGAGGATTCCCGACGTCTTTTGAGACCTATGCAGCTGCAGCCCCTGGGCTAGGTAACTTCGGCCTTGGTGCCCCAGCATAGCCTCACTATCCAAGGATCCGAATCCACTTTCGTTTTCCTCCTACCAGGTCGGGTTCGCCCAAGAACACTAACTTTGTCTTTACTAGCTACCATAGACTTTGTCCCGCATCACGCGTGAGAGTGCACACTCTGCACCCGAGTCCCCTGGGTCTCCTAGACATAATCTAACGATTCTATAGTCAAGTCCTAGCGATTCCAAAGCCTATTAGTACTGTACTTACCTGCTAGTAATTTCGCATTCCACTTTCAGAGTATATGGTTTTCCGTGCCCCTCGGGCATTTGTATATACTGTGCCAACTTAAGTATTTTCGTAAGAGTTTTGTGTTGTGCTTAGTACCCTTTCTTCATAAAGAGTACAGGGCTGTTGTGATTTTAATAAATACACTGTTTATTTTCATAACACTTGTGTAGTGTCCTTTCACTTGGTGTTCAAGGGGTATATGTGTGGTATAACAGCTGGCTTAACACGCCCTCTCGAGTCTTTAGCCTTAGACTGCTCGTATCCACGCTACTAGGATAGCTGGTCTATAAGGTTGACTTACAACCAATCATCAATAAGGGTTGCTGGACTGATACATAGTGTTCACTAGAATAGTGAGCACTGCATATCAGGCCACCTTCTCACATTGGTGGCAGCGGTTGGGATTTGAGCTTGCTGTTGTTTTACCACACGTATCCTAGGAATATCTTGTTGAAAGATCACATAAGTACTTTTAGGTACATATAACTTAGCTTAGAATACTCTGAGTTCTACTGAACCAGCTGTTGCAGCTCCTCAAGGCTTAGCACACCTTGGCTGCAACTCTTAGCAAGGGATCAGTAGGCAAACACATAGTGTAGGTAGGTGCATCACTTACACCACACTAGAAGCATGTCTAACCTCGGAGAGTCTACTGAGACCCCTCTGATGGTTGAGGACCCTCCACAGGCCTCTTCTAGATATGCAGCCCTTAGCTTCCAGGAGATGAGACAAGTGTGTACCTCCAGGAAGCTAAAACAGGGGTCTAACCCCACCATCCCATTTCTGATTGGTCTCTTAGAGACTTATGATGCCAGAAAGGCTGAGAAACTTCTTAGCTCTTCTCATCCAGAAGGGGACATGCCTGCCCTAGAAGGAACCAGGGGCGACCCAGATCTCATCCATCTCTCAGGTGAGGAGGATGATGATCAGGAGACATCTGGGGATGAGGCAGACAAAGGTCCAGAAGTAATTAGTCAGCTAACTAGGGACAACTTAAGCAGGCGTGAGAATGGTACTAGGAGATCCCTGGGACCCCTCTCAGGCCAGCTTAACATTGGGAATGGACGAGTTAGGTCTCTATCAAGAGGCTCTAACAGATCCATTCGAACCAATGGCTCTCAGAACTCTGCTCTGAGGAGGATGACCTCCCCTCAGAGGAGAATCTATGAAGCTAAGGAAAGGGAAGTCAATCTGAGGATTGAAAGGGAAGAACTTGCCCTGGCCAAAGAAAGACTTGCCTTTGCTAGAGAGCAGGAATTGAGTGGGTCAAAACCCACTGGTGGCAGCATTGTACCTAGCAATAGGGAAAGGAGTTTTGATACAAAACACCTGAATAAGATAGTGCCCCCCTTTAAACAAGGGGATGACATCCACAAATGGATTACTGCTTTGGAGAGGGCCTGCACTGTGCAGGGTGTTCCCCAGAGTCAGTGGGCAGCTATCTTGTGGCTCTCCTTTGAAGGTAAAGGTAGAGATAAGCTCCTCACTACTAGAGTGGAGGATGCTAACAATTACCAAGTCCTGAAGAATACACTGATTGATGGGTTTGGCCTAACCACTGAGCAGTACAGGTTGCTGTTCAGAGATACCCAGAAAACTCAGTCTCAGGATTGGTTTGATTTTGTAGATCAGATAGTGGCTGGGTAACTCTTGCGCAACTACAACTAAATTAATATTCTCCTTATATGAAGGCTCAAGGGAACGGGGGAAAGCGGCCACTTGCGTCCCCAAAGGAGTCCTCTGGAACCAGAGGATTCAGTAACAAAAGGTGAGTTGTCCCCGAGCACATATATGCCAATTCTTATATTTTTCAAGAGAAAAGGTAACCACAATCAAATGAATGTCCTTTCAAAGTTCATCAGATTAAATTCCTTTAATTTCCATTTCTTAAGAAGAGGGTGGGGGTCATGCTCCCCAGAAAAAGAAGAATCAAGAAGGCCAATCTAAACGGTGGTGCCAATACTGCAAAAGTAAAACTCACTGGTTTAGTGAGTGCACCAAGAAAGGAGGAGGGCAGACTCCTGCCACTGCAGCCCCTAAGGCACCTGTGCCCCCTAGTACAGTCAGCAGTGGTAGTGCACCTCCCAAGGGTTTAGTTGGGTTAACCTTGGGTTCTGAGGGGTATGACAACTTAGTTGGCACACTCACTCAGGCTGTCCTTGTTTGTACAGGGGATGTGGATATGTCCCCTGATATAAGTCCCAATACTTTGGGCAAATACAGACAGACACCTTTCATAAATGGAAAAATGGCTCAGGCCTATAGGGACACTTGTGCCAGTGTCACCATGGTGACACCTAACTTTGTGGACCCTGGACAGATCATGCCAGGTACAGATTTCCTGGTGACCAATGCAAGCAATGTCACTACCAATCACAGTATGGCAATTGTAGCTTTCTCCTGGGGAGAGGTAACTGGCCAAAAGAAGGTTATAGTTAGTTCAGACCTCCCAGTGGATTGTTTGTTGGGCAATGATTTGGAGTCATCACAATGGTCAGAAGTGGAGCAGAGGACTCACATGGAGATGTTAGGCTTGCCAGCACATGTGTTTGCTGTGACTAGGTCACAGGCCTGAAGATGCCCCACTGAACAGGTGCTGGATCCTGGAACAATGGACCAGACACCTTCCAAGAAGAAGAGCAGTAGGGTTAAGGCATTGCCTTCCCCCTTCCCCCTTGCCCCAGGTTGTGGATCAAGTCTCAGAGGAGGCTGACCTACAGGAATTGAGGGAAACTGAGCCTAAAGAATTCAAACTTGATCAAGTTGAATTTCTGGGTTCAGGTGGCCCCTCAAGGGAAGACCTGGGGAAGGACCAGTTAGACTGCCCTTCCCTTGAACCCCTCAGACAGCAGGCTGCTGCTGAGGCTGCTGGGAACGCCACAGGTACCCACAAGGTATACTGGGAAGATGGACTCCTGTACACTGAGGCAAGAGACCCCAAGCCTGGCATGGCCAGGAGGCTGGTTATCCCCTTGTCTCAGAGAGGTTTCCTCCTTACCTTGGCCCATGAGATTCCCTTAGCAGGTCACTTAGGCCGGACAAAGACTTGGGACTTGTCTCACACTTTCACTGGCCTCACATGAATGAGGATACCAAGGAGTTTTGTCGCTCCTGTGTCACTTGCCAAGCCAGTGGTAAGTCAGGTGGCACAACAAAGGCCCCCCTTATACCAATGCCTGTGGTGGGGGTGCCATTTGAAAGAGTGGGGATTGACATTGTTGGTCCAATGGAACCCCAGACAGCATCAGGGCACAAGTTTATACTGGTGGTAGTGGATCATGCCACCAGGTATCCTGAAGCTATTCCACTTAGGACCACTACAGCACCTGTAGTGGCAAGGGCCCTAGTTGGAGTGTTCTCCAGAGTGGGCTTCCCTAAGGAGGTTATCTCTGACAGAGGTGCAAACTTCATGTCAAGCTACTTAACTGCTATGTGGAAGGAATGTGGTGTCAACTACAAGTTCACCACACCCTATCACCCACAATGCAATGGGCTTGTTGAAAGGTTCAACAGGACCCTAAAAGGGATGATTCATGGACTACCTGAAAAGCTCAGGCGTAGATGGGATGTCCTGATTCCCTGCCTTCTGTTTGCTTACAGAGAGGTCCCACAGAAGGGGGTTGGCTACAGCCCTTTTGAACTTTTGTATGGGCATCCTGTAAGAGGACCCCTGTGCTTGGTGAAGGAAGGATGGGAGAGACCTCTCAAAAAGCCTGCAACCAGCATAGTGGACTATGTACTTGGTCTCCGCTCCAGGATGGCTGAGTATATGGAGAAGGCATCTGAAAACCTTAAGGCCAGTCAAGAACTCCAAAAAGCTTGGCATGACCAAAAGGCTGTCCTGACTGTTTATCAGCCTGGACAGAAGGTGTGGGTGTTGGAGCCAGTGGCCCCAGCAGCACTCAAAGACAAATGGTCTGGGCCCCACACAATTCTTGAGCAAAAGGGAGAGGTCACCTACCTGATGGACCTTGGAACTCCCAGGAGCCCCCATTAGGGTGCTCCATGTCAACAGGCTCAAAGCATATGTCGACAGGAAGGACATGAGCTTGCTCATGGCCATAGATGAGGGACAGGAGGAAGAGAGTGACCCTCTCCCAGACCTGCTCACTCAGAATCCTGATGATGGGTCAGTAGATGGTGTTGTCTTTTGTGGCAGCCTCTCTGAACATCAACAGAAAGACTGTAAACAGGTTCTTCAGTCTTTCAGACATATGTTCTCTCTGACACCCAGCCAGACCAATTGGTGCACCCATGAGGTTGACACTGGTGACAGCCTGCCAGTCAAGAGTAAAATCTACAGGCAGCCTGATCATGTCAGAGACTGCATCAAAACTGAAGTGCAGAAAATGTTGGAGTTGGGAGTCATTGAACCCTCAGATAGCCCGTGGACTAGCCCAGTAGTTCTAGTGCCAAAACCTCACACCCAGGGTGGTAAGAAAGAGATGAGGTTCTGCGTAGACTACAGGGGTCTCAATGCAGTCACTAAGACTGATGCCCACTAAGCATAGGCGAATTTTGCGAATCTCGCGTTCGCGAATTTTGCGGATTTGCGAACTCGCAATCCGCAAAATCCGCGAATTCCCGCGAATTTGCGGATTTTTTTTTTTTGTGTTCGCCCGTGTTTCTGCCAGTTCGCGAGGGTTTTTACAATTTCGCAATTTGCGAACTTACCTGTCGGGTCGCAAGTTTTGCGAACTTGTTGTTTCTACGTGTCCAGCCTGTTTGGGACACTCTTCTTCATCACTGCCACTCTCTGTCACCACTGCCACTCTCTGACTACTCATGCCACCCTCTGGCCCACCCATGCCACCCTCTGTTTCATCACCACACCCTCTGGTTGTCCAGTGTACATTATTTTCGGCAAAGCAAAGCACACCTTCCCTGCCTCAAGTGACCTGAATTAATTTGGGGCTGATTAATGTGTCACAGAATATTTTTTTAGCTGGCACCTGCTTCCTTAGTGCGCCCTGATTAGTGATCTTTTGCACTTGCTAAGTGCTTTCATTGTTGCAAAATTAGTTACAACACCTGCCCTGCCCCAACTGACAATAATGAATTAGGGGCTGATTAATGGATTTTAACTTCCAGCCTGGCTCCTGCTTGTCTCCCTTAGCTGTAATTCAGGACCTTTGTGGCATATGTGTAACCATTCTGAGGTTCAGAGCAGGGTCACATAATAGTTGCAACTGGCAACTGAACTCTGGAGGGGCCCCTCAGGAAGCACTACAGGAAATGGCTACTAATGATGAGCCTGAACTTTTGAACCTGGTAAGTAGTTTCAGTTTTGCTAAGATCGTATTTCTGCAATTTAGCACTTATTCGCGGGGCGCGAAGTTGTACTGGGAAGCCGCGAACTCACGCGAACAGTGCGAGCAGTGCGAGCAAAATCCGCTGCTCGCGGATTTGCGGATTTTGCGGGAGATTCGCGAATCTCGCGGATTGCGAATTTCCCGAAAATCCGCAAAATCCGCGAGCGAAACGGATTTTCCGCCCATGCTTAATGCCCACCCAATACCAAGGGCAGATGAGCTTATAGATAGATTGGCTTCTGCCAACTACTTAGGCACATTTGACCTGACAGCTGGGTATTGGCAAATCAGGTTAGCTGAGGATGCCAAGCCCAAGACAGCATTTTCAACCCCTGGTGGGCATTATCAATTTGTAGTAATGCCCTTTGGTCTGAAAAATGCACCTGCCACCTTCCAAAGGTTGGTGAATCATGTCCTCACTGGGCTGGATGACTTCTGTGCAGCATATCTTGATGATATTGCTGTCTTTAGCTCCACCTGGGAGGATCACCTGGTCCACCTGAGGAAAGTGTTAGAGGCTCTGCAAGCAGCAGGCCTCACTATCAAGGCCACCAAGTGCCAGATAGGGCAGACACAGGTTGTATACCTGGGCCACCTTGTAGGTGGAGGCCAGGTTCAGCCACTGGAGAGCAAAATACAGTCAATCAGGGACTGGGCTCCTCCAACCACCCAGACTCAAGTTTGAGCTTTCTTGGGCCTGACTGGTTACTACAGAAAGTTTGTCAGGAACTATGGATCAATTGTGACTCCATTAAACGAACTGACAAGTAAGAAAATGCCAAAAAAGGTTCAGTGGACAGCAGGCTGTCAAAAAGCATTCGATGACCTAAAGCAGGCCATGTGCACAGCACCTATCCTCAAGAGTCCAGACTACTCCAAACCATTCATTGTCCAAACAGATGCTTCTGAGTTGGGTGTGGGAGCTGTTCTATCTCAACTGAATTTTGATGGTCAAGACCAGCCCATTGCTTTTATAAGCAGAAGGCTGACCCCCAGAGAGAAAAATTGGTCAGCTATTGAGAGGGAGGCCTTTGCTGTGGTTTGGGCCCTGAAGAAGCTGAGGCCATACTTGTTTGGCACTCACTTCAAGATTCAGACCGACCATAAGCCCCTCTTGTGGCTAAATCAGATGAAGGGTGAAAACCCCAAACTGCTTAGGTGGTCCATTTCCCTACAGGTGATGGACTTTACAGTGGAACATAGACCTGGTACTGATCATGGCAATGCCGATGGGCTCTCCAGATATTTCCACTTAGAACAAGAAGACTCACCTGGTCAAGGTTAGCTTATTGTCCCAAAGTTTGGGGGGGGGGGATCATGTAGGAGAGTGGGGTCTGCAATCCTATGATCACCCAGATTTTTTGCTTTTGTTTCACTGGTTTACGACTTTCTCTGGCTGTGGGCCTGCCAATCAGACCCACAGCCTGGCTGTTCTCTCTCTAAATTACGACATGTACCCTAGGTGCATTTACCAATTGGTACTGGGCCACCTTATCAGACCCTGTAACTCAGGGCATAGGTGTACCCAGGGCCTACCAGGGGCTGAAGCATGTATTATGCCACCCCTGGCTGGCCTCCTAAATTTGACACAACTGGCTGCATGACAGCTGGGGCAAAGTTGTGTAATCACCCTTTGCTGTAGATATAGTATACCTATATCTAACCCTAAAAATGGACACACAGATTCCTATCAGTCACTCCTATGGCAGGCCTTGACAATCCTGAAGGCAGAGTGCTTGGAATCGTGTGAGATGGTGCTCTGGCATGAGCTGAGCCTGTCTGCAGCTTGCGGAACCAAGTCCTAATAGCTGTTCCATGATAACGCATACCATATACTCTTAAGTGCATTATAATCCTCGCGGTTAAATGCTATCTTTGGTATTGCTTTATCAAAACATGTCGAGTAAGGTGTCATACGAATTGGAATACTAACCCCTCGCCAATTCTGGCGACGGGGTTAGCATTCCACCCTTCTAGAGGGACATGACATGTATGTAACTGTGAACCCCGGTTAAAGTTAAACGAAGCCTCAGCTCCACAAAATGGATGCTGCCACCACAGACACGAGTCTGACCTCCTGCTGCTGGGAGTCCTTCCAGCGAGGAGAGCTTGGACAAAGGGTTTCCTGTCCGGGGCGGTGCTAGCACCATCCCAGACAGGGTTTTGTGTATCCTGGGTAGGCAGGGCTTTACAGGTAGGTGACTGCTGAGTGGCACCCCGGTGCTCACTACGCATAGGCCGGTCAGAACCAGTTCCAGGGGCACACCAGCCCCTGGCCTGGGGGAAGTCCGGCATGAGAGAGGGGTGTAACCACCCCCCTCCTAGTCCCACCCATAGGCAGGACCTTGTCACCGGGTCAGCCCCTTTTCTTAGTATAAAGATGGGAGCGGGCCCCCTGTTCAAATTAGATCATCTTTGGAATCAAGACACGACTTTCTGCGAAAGGACATCAAGATTTCTTCTTCAAGATTCTCCCTTGTGGCTAAGGAGTAGTAACCCTGCATCCACAGGCACCATCAAGAACACTGCGGTCTGCTGCAAGTCCTTCCTCAGGAATCCGACGACACAGCTCGACGAGACCCGGCTTCCCTGGCACCTCTGACCTCTATCCACCTCTACAGCCAAGCTGAGAACCGTGAGTGCGAAGAGACCTCGAGGGACCGACGATCGCCAAGACTGCACGACCTCTTCACAACAAGCCCGCCGAGTATCCCTCTGGTGAGTGCTTTGGGGTCCGAGAAGCCCCGACCCTGAGCAGCTCCAGCACCGAAGATCAGCCTCCCAGCATCTCCACGATCTGCGTGGGGCCCTTCTGCTTTTTGCTGCTCACCGCATTGTTTGGCTACTAGCCCGCTGGCTTGTTGCCTTCTTAACGACGCCCGACGACATCACTGCTGCTGGTCTGGTTGCTCCAGACTGGCCCTTGCTCCCTTCCAAGAGAGGAGCACCCCGGACCCTCCTGGTCCACTCCAGACGCCATTTTAGGTCCACCGCGTGGGCTTGAATTTGCCAAGGCTTTGTTGCCCAATCCTGGGTCCAGTGACGCCGACAGCTTCATCCAGCGTGGGACAGCTCGCTCCTCCATCCTGGTCGCCGACAACGCCTCCTGGTCCGTGAGATCTGCAGAGCACAGCGTCGCCCACTCACCTAGTCGAGGTGACTACCATCCGGTGCCCTCCTGGTGCCACCTGACTACTGGCTAGTAGTCACGAACTTGGTCCCCTCTGCTTTCAGGTGTCATCTATCTTCAAGATCCAGGCTTGGATCACTTCGAATTCTCTTCACTGGTCGCCTGCCAGCATCTTTCTTCCAGGCTCCTGGTCCGTCTACGAGGATTCCCGACGTCTTTTGAGACCTATGCCGCTGCAGCCCCTGGGCTAGGTAACTTCGGCATTTTGGTGCCCCAGCATAGCCTCACTATCCAAGGGTCCGAATCCACTTTCGTTTTCCTCCTACCAGGTCGGGTTCGCCCGAGAACACTAACTTTGTCTTTACTAGCTACCATAGACTTTGTCCCGCATCACGCGTGAGAGTGCACACTCTGCACCCGAGTCCCCTGGGTCTCCTAGACGTAATCTAACGATTCTATAGTCAAGTCCTAGCGATTCCAAAGCCTATTAGTACTGTACTTACCTGCTAGTAATTTCGCATTCCACTTTCAGAGTATATGGTTTTCCGTGCCCCTCGGGCATTTGTATATACTGTGCTACTGCTAACTTAAGTATTTTCGTAAGAGTTTTGTGTTGTGCTTAGTACCCTGTCCTCATAAAGAGTACAGGGCTGTTGTGATTTTAATAAATACACTGTTTATTTTCATAACACTTGTGTGGTGTCCTTTCACTTGGTGTTCAAGGGGTATATGTGTGGTATAACAGCTGGCTTAACAGGCCCTCTCGAGTCTTTAGCCTTAGACTGCTCGTATCCACGCTACTAGGATAGCTGGTCTATAAGGTTGACTTACAACCAATCATCAATAAGGGTTGCTGGACTGATACATAGTGTTCACTAGAATAGTGAGCACTGCATATCAGGCCACCTTCTCACACCCGGTACCGACCTTAGAGGCTGTCACACAAGCGAGCGTGCCAAAGGCAAAAGCATTACATCCCAGATGTACTCAGTGGGCTAATTCTCTCACTGCAACAGATGTAGACTACCGATTTGATACTACATTACAAACACAAGCATTCCTTCAGTACAAACAAGGGTATCCTCTGCCAAACGAAATAAAGCCTCTACATGACTATGACTATATCACATAGACTGACGGGTCTGCTCAGCCTGCTGTAGGGACAAAACATCAATATTCAGCAGTGTGTGCAATCATAAAGGAGGATATGCATGATGGTAATTTCTGTCCTGAAAGGGGACTGCCCAGTCAAAACTCAAAGCCCTGATACTGGCACTACAAAATAGAGATCATGGATTCCCCACACATATAGTATGTGATTTGTATTATTGTGTTGAGTCATATTATGAATACCTATACTCTTGGGGCCAGAATGGACTTTGAGATTCCAAGGGTTGCACAAACAAGGACAAGATGCTTTGAGAACAGGTTGCAAAGCTGAAAGAATGCTTGCTGTGGGCTCAGGTTATCCACACAATGAGTCAGCAATGTGTTGGTTTTCACTTTGCAGGTAATTCCATGGCTGATGAAGCCGCTAAGGCAAAGGTTTGCACTGCTGCCATTGCTGCAATCACTTGTAAACAGAGACATCATTGTGTTGTTCAATGCTGCTCGCAACAACACACACCTGCCAAAAGGCTTACCACTCAGCCTCCATTTCTACAAGTTAAATGCAAAAAACATACCGTACACTCAGATTCGAGGAATGAGGGATAGAGCTATACAAACACTGATTTCAGATTGGGTTTAATACTAGCTGCACATGAGGGTCTGGGTTCAGTACATAAAGGGGTTACTGCTACAGTTTCATTATTGAAGCAGTGCTTTTGGTGGTCTGGTCTCACTAAACAGACCAAGGACTTTGTTCTGAAATGTGACATCGGCCAGCAGATGAAGGGTTCAACCATAGCATTTTCACCTCAGACATCTCTATTGATCTCAGACAAGCCTCTGGTTTCTGTTTATTTGAATTACTGCAGCCCCCACACTCAAGCGGGGCTTACAAGTACATCTTGGTGGTGGGGCTTACAAGTACAACTTGGTGGCAGTGGATTCATGCTACAGATTCTAATGGGTTTGGCCACAGTGCTCAGCTGATGCCCAAACTGTTACAAAGTATTTGCGAGTCTTCATCAGGACATACGCATTTGGCTCACTACATTCCAACTAGGATCCAGTGTTTAGCTCTCAGGCTTACAAAGAAGCTATGGGAAGTTTGGGTGTGGCCTTGTGGTACTCCTCCCCTAACAGCAAGGGTATTAGTCTCTAGGTTGCAGTTTGGTCAATCACCTATATGGCGTCTGGAGGGCGTAAATAACATGCCAAGAAAATACCTGGGTGGTCGTACTCCATATGAAATTCTGTTTAGTGTGAGAATGTTGGTACCAGACCTCAATATTGTTGGCACAGTGGCGATAGAAGCACCATTTGACATCAATGAACGTTTGGCTGTTTTTCAGGAACTCAATGAATTCCGGGAAGCACAAATCAATGTCCAAGTAAAACGCACCACCACTGGGAAAGCGAACATTGTCCCAAAGATTGGAGTTCTAAACAGAGAGAAAATTGTGAACAAGAAAGAATTTGGGCCATCTAACAGAGCGTCTGTCCTGGCTGTCAAAGGTACCAGAGCTGTATTTCTTCTGCCTCTTCGCGGCTGGCGAGACAAAAGGTTTGTCTCCATTGATTTGATCAAGCCACATTATATGGCAGATTCTCAACAGTAGGCTGCGTGGGCTCCTAGGTAGCCACCATACTCCTCTCTCAACCATTCAGGAATTTCAGATGGAAGCATTAATAACTAAAAGAAACAGTAAACAACAATGAAGTAGTTCTTCTTCATATTGAAACAACTACTTCTATACAGTCAATCAACAGAGTAACACAAATCTCAATTTGAAAAAATGTCTATGTGAAAATGCCACAAATTGAGTAAACTAACAAAACAGATTGAATGGCTTCTGGCTACTTCATGAACTATGACAACTTCTCATCGGATTCAAGTGAACCTGAGATACCACGCCTCTCTCTTTCATGCTACAAATGAATGCTCTCTATCTTTGGCTGACAAAGACATACTTTGTTACTCCTTGGTTACTTCTCTGGATTACAATTAGATTACTATTCCTGGTCCTTTGGATTCATATGGTGACTGTCTTTTTCATGCTTCAGAATGGATACTATCTCCCAGAATGCTCTGCCATACAACTTGTGAATTTGGTACTGAAACCACATGCATCATCACAGTGTGAACTAAGGCACCTGTCCCTTGTGAACATTACAGGAGTTCCAGTTCTTGGAAGGAATAGTGTGGGACAGGGTATCGTATGATGTGAATGGTCCTACTGAACGTTTACAAATACTGCATTGTTTAAAATTTCCTTAAATCAGATCAACACATCTAGTACTTTCTCCGATAATTGGGACATTGAAACAGGGCACATTATGCTGGCCGACTTTGAAAAATTGGCTGCATTTTCTTCTGATGAATTGTATGATGGTACATTAAACAGTGGAGATATGTTTTGCTATCAATATTATAGTGTGATGGTTTTTACACTTTAACCTAGGTGGGTATGCACATACAGCCTTGCAGGGAGAGACAGCTCTCTATGAAAATGAGTAGAATTGGCTATTTATTTCAGAACAGACAGTTGGAGTGCAACAAGATTCATCATGGACAATAAACCACTTTATCCAGTAGTTTCTTTCAATAACACAACATTCTTTTAGGGTGAGCAGAGTTCGTTGTCCCAGCAGGTTCCACTCTTCTATTCAGACCGGTACTTCCCCGAAGGCAAGGCAAACTCGAAAAAAGAAAGGACACTACAGTCACTTATCTGTTCGACTTATTTATCTAAGGTACTCCCCTTCACCAGCATTCTAGGTTCACCACAAGTGAGGTAAGGGTTTAACTGAATGGAGATAACAAGGAGGGTGAGAACTATATCATGCACTTATTTGCGCCAAAACCCCCACCACCCCTTTGCCTCCAACCTCTGTTTCCACCCTTCTTTTCCCGTTACTCGCCTGGGGCTACGGTCCCTGGTGACCGTAGCAGTCGGTATCTCGGCGTCCTGTGCCTTCAGGGAACTACCGGATACTAGCGCGATGTACTTTGGGGTTCTGGTGGTCTCCTCTCGCGTCCGGGAATCCTCCAACGCCTCCGAAGGCACCTCTCTCCCTCTCCTCTCTTCGGCTCCTCTCCTCTCGTCTTCCCGTGCTCCGTCTGATGATCCTTCACACCTCCACTTGGGATAACCGTCGTTTTCTCTCCTGTTGTTCTCAACCACTAGACTGCTGAGTGGTTCACTGTCGGGCGCCCAGCCGGGCGCCATCTTGGAGTCCTCTGCGTAGTCCATATTACATTGCCTCTCTTCTTGGGATGGACGATCGGGCCATTCTGAAACAGGGAACCTGGATAGGTAGTCCACATTTCCTTGCAATTTTCCAGGCATGTGCAAAGTCTGAAATGAAAAAGGTTGTAAGGCCAGGAACCAGCGTAAAACCTTAGCATTGGTGTCCTTGTTAGTGGCTAACCATGTAAATGGGGCATGATCTGTTACCAGGAAGAACGTGCGTCCTAACAAATAGCACTGCAATGATTCCATGGCCCACTTAATGGCAAGACATTCTTTCTCCATTGTGGCATATCGAGTTTCTCGTGGAAATAGTTTTCTACTTAAGAATAGCACCGGTTTAAGCATACCCTGGGAATCTGGTTGTGATAAGACTGCTCCTAACCCTCTGTCTGAGGCATCAGTTTGGAGAACAAAGGATTTTGTATAATCAGGGCAGGTTAATATTGGAGCTTGACATCACAGGGTTTTTAAAGTCTCAAAACTCTTTTCTTGTGCTTGACCCCATTGAATTTTGGCCCTGGAGGGTTTGTTTCTTAACAGATCCGTAAGGGGGCTGGCTACCTCCGACAACTGGGGAATGAATCTTCAGTAATACCCCACTAGTCCCAGGAAAGCCCTCACTTCTCTTCGAGTTGTAGGTGTAGGAATCTTTTGAATGGCTTCTAACTTGTTTATTTGGGGTTTCAGGGTGCCCTCACTGATAGTGTATCCCAAATAATCAATTTGATGGGTTCCCAGTGTGGTTTTCTTTGGGTTCATAGTGAGTCCTGCCTGAGTCAAAGTGGCAAATAAGTTCCCAAGATGTTCCAAATGTGTTTCCCAGTCTGGACTGTACACTACTATATCATCCAAATATGCGACTGCATATTTTTGGTGTGTTTGCAGTAAAACATCCATGAGTCTCTGAAACGTGGCTGGAGCCCTGTGTAGTCCAAATGGCATGACTCTAAACTGACATAACCCGGAGGGGGTCGAGAAGGCTGTCTTCTCCTGAGCCGATTGGGATAGGGGTATTTGCCAATAACCTTTGGTCAAGTCGATAGTAGATATGACCCTAGCCGTTCCCAGTCTCTCTATCAATTCATCTACTCTGGGCATGGGATAATTGTCGAATTTAGAGTTAGCATTCACTTGGCGGAAGTCTATGCAAAAACGGATGCTTCCATCCGGTTTGGGCACTAACACAATGGGAGAACGCCAGTTACTCTTGGATGGTTCGATTATACTGGCTTGTAGCATCTTTTCCACTTCCTGTTCAACTGCCTCTCTCCTAGCCTCAGGAATACGGTACGGTTTTATATTTACCACCTTTCCCGGCGGAGTGATAATGTCATGCGTGACTAAAGACCTCAATCCCGGGTTGCCTGAACTCAGCCCCGGGTACTGGTTCAACAGTTGTTCTAACTGTTGTTTTTGTTCAATAGACAGTTTAGGTCCCATAGTTGGTTTTTCATCTTTGCCAACTACCTCGAAACTTTGAGGTGCGTCTAACTTTTTATGAAGGGTCACCTGACTGATTGTTTGGAATGGTCTCTGGTCCGTATTGATCACATCTGGTTCTTCCCATTTTTTTAGTAAGTTAATGTGATAAGTTTGTCCTATTGTATTTGTATGAGGCACAGCTACCCGGTAAGAAACTGGAGTTACTTTCCAGATTACAGTATAGGGTCCCTGCCATGTTGCCAACAATTTCTTGTCTGAGAAGGGAAGAAGTATTAGAACCTTGTCTCCTACGGCTAACTCCCTCATACGGGTAGAGCGGTCGTACTGAGTTTTCTGTCTCTCTTGTGCCTTTTCCATGTTCTGGTGAACTGTGTCCCACAACGTAGCTAATGTCTCTTTCAGAGTTTGAATGTACCCCAATAGAGGTTTGCCCTCATCTTCCTCCTCTGTCCATTGTTCTGCCGCCATGTCTAATAGAGTGCGGGTTTTTCTCCCAAACAAGAGTTCAAATGGGGAAAACCCAGTGGACTTTTGTTCATGAGTTCGAATTGCAAATAACACTAAGGGCAATTTTCGGTCCCAATCTTTTCCTGATTCCCCTATTAGCTTCTTGAGTATGGTTTTGATCGTCTTATTGTATCTTTCCACTAGCCCATCCGTTTGGGGGTGATATACCGCCGTCCGGATTTGCTGAATGCCTAGAACCTTACACACCTCCTTCATTAGTTTAGCCATGAAAGGAGTACCCTGATTGGTCAGCAACTCTGCAGGAAATCCTACTCGAGAAAAGAAAGACACCATAGCTTGGGCAACTGCCATCGTAGTCATGCTTGTGAGAGGAATGGCCTCAGGGTATCTTGTAGCGTAATCTACTAGGACTAGTATGTACTGGTGTCCCCTAGCAGAGGGAAGTAGAGGTCCCACTAGATCCATCCCGACCCGTTGAAAAGGAACGTCAATAATGGGTAACGGTTGTAAAGGTACTCTTTTATCTGTGGAGGGGTTAACTAACTGACATTGGGGACAAGTGGCACAAAATCTTGCAGTTTCTAGATACACCCCTGGCCAGTAAAACTTCTCTAACAAGTACCTCAATGTCATCTCCTGTCCATAGTGTCCTCCCCCTGCCTGGTTATGAGCTAACTGCAGTACCTGTTCTCTGAAGGCCATAGGTACCAGTAACTGCTCCGTCTTAACTCCTTTACCTTCACTGACTCCGTACAACAATCCATTTTTTACAAAGAAATAAGGTCCTACCTTTTCTGTTTCAAACTCCTGCACTTGACTCCAGGCATTCGTGAGAGTACTGTCATCCTTCTGGTCAGCACGAAAACTCCGAGCTGGAGTATTTCCATGTTCTGGAGAAGAGAGCAGACATGAGGCAAAATTGTGACAGGCAGAAGTATATCTCTCTTTGTCGCTTCTCTTTTCATATTTAGATTTCCTTTCTCTATCTTGGGTACTAGCTATATTCTCATTGAAAAAGGGAGCTTCCTGTAACCATTCCGACCCTACCTCTGGATTGGATACCGTCATTAAATATTCATCAAACTTGGGTGGGTCAGTACCTAACAGAATAGTTTCGGGTAATGTGGGAACCACTCCCACCTTCCTTACTTGAGGATCTCCGTCTATTTCCAACAATACCTCGGCCAAAGGATACTCTTTAACATCCCCATGTACACAAGAAACTAAGACTGTTTCTTCCTGACAAATAGATTGTAAGGGTATTAAGTCCTGCACTACTACAGTTTGATGGCAACCGGTATCTAACAGTGCTTCAATGGTCTTCCCATGAAGGCGAATGGTCTTTTTGTATCTTTTTCTAGGGACCCCAGTGACTAGTACTCTGCCTCGGGTCCACCCCACCTCCATCGGTTCGGTACCATCATTGTTCAAAGGACAATTACGGGAAATATGTCCCCACTCAGCACATCTGAAACATTGGGACTCATGTTCACCAGACTGTTAACTTTTTGAAAGGGTTTTGGACTGACTTTAGGCGTGAAATTAGGACGTTTCTCTCCACTCTCAATGGGGGTTCTCGTGGTAGGTTTGGGAAAAGCAATAGGTGCTCGGCCCGAGATAGCTTTAAAATCGGGAGACCTATGGTAGGCACAAGCCAGTTCAATGGCTGATTGAGTGGTCAGTCCTGGATGCTGCTTTAACCACGCTCTGCTATTTGGGGGCAAGGCTTCCAGATATTGTTCGAGGTAGATGTGTTCAGTGACCTCTTCAATTGAGGAAGCATGAAGTTTCAGCCACCGATTTCCCAGATCTCGGACTCGATAATACAAGGCTCGGGGATTATCGCCGGTAACCCACTTTTTCTTCCGAAAGCGGGACCGATAATATTCATGGTCACAACCCAATCTTTCTAATATTGCTTTCTTTATGTCCTGATAGGGGGTCACTCCAGCTGGGTTAGCTGCTTGATATGCCGCCTGTAGTTCTCCCGAAAGGAGGGGTGCTATATATTGGCCCCACCGCTCAGGGGGCCACGTAGCGGTGGCAGCTACCCGCTCAAAGTTAGTAAAGAAGAAATCAGGATCCTCTCCTTCCTGAAACTTCTGTAACACACTCCCGGGTATGTTAGGTTGTACGCGCGTATTGGAAATGACATCTGTGAGTCGAAGAATAGCCGTATCCTGTACTTTTTGGTTATTCGTTAGTAGAGCAGCCTGTTCTTTTATCGCTGTTTGAAAAGATTCTCTTTCTTTTCGTGCATTTTCATTCTGTTGTTCAAATAATAATTGCAAATGTCTCTGTCCCTCTGCCAATTGGGTTATCATATCCTGGACTGTTACAGGCTGAGTCATCTTGTTTCAGACGACAAGATCCCACTTCTGACACCACTGTGATGGTTTTTACACTTTAACCTAGGTGGGTATGCACATACAGCCTTGCAGGGAGACACGGCTCTCTATGAAAATGAGTAGAATTGGCTATTTATTTCAGAACAGACAGTTGGAGTGCAACAAGATTCGTCATGGACAATAAACCACTTTATCCAGTAGTTTCTTTCAATAACACAACAGTCTTTTAGGGTGAGCAGAGTTCGTTGTCCCAGCAGGTTCCACTCTTCTATTCGGACCGGTACTTCCCCGTAGGCAAGGCAAACTCGAGAAAAGAAAGGACACTACAGTCACTTATCTGTTCGACTTATTTATCTAAGGTGCTCCCCTTCACCAGCATTCTAGGTTCACCACAAGTGAGGTAAGGGTTTAACTGAATGGAGATAACAAGGAGGGTGAGAACTATATCATGCACTTATTTGCGCCAAACCCCCCACCACCCCTTTGCCTCCAACCTCTGTTTCTACCCTTCTTTTCCCGTTACTCGCCTGGGGCTACGGTCCCTGGTGACCGTAGCAGTCGGTATCTCGGCGTCCTGTGCCTTCAGGGAACTACCGGATACTAGCGCAATGTACTTTGGGGTTCTGGTGGTCTCCTCTCGCGTCCAGGAATCCTCCGACGCCTCCGACGGCACCTCTCTCCCTCTCCTCTCTTCGGCTCCTCTCCTCTCGTCTTCCCGTGCTCCGTCTGATGATCCTTCACACCTCCACCTGGGATAACCGTCGTTTTCTCTCCTGCTGTTCTCAACCACTAGACTGCTGAGTGGTTCACTGTTGGGCGCCCAGCCGGGCGCCATCTTGGAGTCCTCTGCGTAGTCCATATTACATATAGTCACCATTTTTTATGCAAAGCTAGTTTCCCACATGCTGTAAATGTTTATAATTAAACTCAATGGGAACACTGCCAACACCACTGAAAGGTAGTTCAAAAACATTTTCACACAACTTTGCTTATTTTTCTGGTTTTGACTTGTCAGACACAGCCTCTTAATATTATAGGTTTGCACCTACACCTGCAAAGAAAAATATGCTAACAAACACCAAGCTGATATATTCTGCTTCCTTTCTATCCCAGCTATCTGCACAAGGGTTTGAGTTTTGGAAAGACACCATAGACACAAAATCTGTCTGGGGGACAAAAGAATGGCAGAGTCAGGGAACAGAGGCTTTGTTTGGAGCATGCCTCATACCAGATACATTAATTCTCCTGAATACAACGGTGCAACAAACATCCTGTCTTGGAATAGCCAAGATGAAGGATTTGAACACACCTCACATTCACACGTTCCCACATTTTGAAAATTGGCAGCAGTTCCCATGAAAGAAAGAGGATACACTGGAGGCCATGCAGCGTAATGGCTCTTACAAATCATCAGACCTCAATTTGAAGGGATGGTTGGTTTGGCCCTTAGACACTAATGAGTGTCAGTCTACATTCCTGGGTAACACAGAGGGGTTTAGGATTAATAGGCCTGACCAGTTGTTTTACCCGGCCTCGTGGCGTGGTCCCACTCCTCCCGCATGGCGGGCCTTGGACGACATCGACCCCTGTCCTCCGGCCTAGGGCGACACCCTCCAACCTTCACGTGAGCCGCCCCTCCGGGCGACCGCCGGCTCTCCCCCCTCTGGAACTCGGCAATCCCTACTCGCCCCACTCTGCTGGTCCGACCCCTATCCCGGACCACCATCTCAGACCCCAACTCCATCTTGGACCCTCCATGACCAGGCCCCATGGCCTCGGCCCGACTTAGGCCGCGGACCCAGCGAAGCCCCGACATCAAAACACCAAGATCCGATCAGGTGGTAAAGCGGCCACTTGACGGATCAATGAGGAGAAGGGTTTCGATGGTCCTCCAGCCGTCCCGCGACGCCTAGTTTCGATCGCCTCCGGCCTCCCTGGGCACTGGTTCCACCCCCCTGCTGGGTGTCTGGACACTCTCATCCCGGCCCCTCCGGCCCCCCAGGTGCGAGGGTCCGAACATCAAAGAACCCCAGACCTATATCTGGGGCAGCTCTGGAGCAGGTCGGCAGTTGTATCCTGGAGTCGAGAGACACCGAGACAAACTCATCTATGTGGAACCCGTAACCACCTTTGGAGCACTGCTGGCGCTGCCGCGGCCCATCTTCGCTGAAACCATCTTCTGGAGCCCTGCTGGCGCGCCGCGGCCCATCTTCGCTGAAACCATCCTTGGAGCCCTGCTGGCGCTGCCGCGGCCCATCTTCGCTGAAACCATCCTTGGAGCCCTGCTGGTGCTGCCGCGGCTCATCTTCGTTGAAACCACCTTTGGGGCCCTGCTGGCGCTGCCGCGGCCCATCTTTGCTGAAAACACCTTTGGAGCCCTGCTGGCGCTGCCGCGGCCCATCCTCGCTGAAACCATCTTCGGAGCCGTACTTGTGCTGCCGCGGCCCGACCCTGAGGAACCCCCCAGCTCGAGGATTGAGAGCTGAGCGTAGGGTATCCCCGTACCAGGCTGGTACCAAGACTGTCCCGCTACCCCCTTCCCTCAGTGACTAAACCTGAAAGGATCCCTTGATCCAGTTGAACCTGTACCGCTATGATTACCTGCCTTAATTGTTGATAAAAACGTTAAGAATCTATCCTTGTGTGGTGTCCATCTGTAGTGGGGTGATTGCTCGTCTGTACGATCCTAGGGGAGGAACCTCGCCAGGAGGCCTCTCGACTTCGCTCGGCCAATTCTAAGATCCCCTTTCTAACATTGGTGGCAGGCGGTGCGATCCGAGCAGACGCAGATCGTACAGAGAGTAACTCGCCCACTACTAACAGAAACACACTACGACCATGACTACCAAGGAAACCAGACCGACCTCAGAGTTCCTGATGGAACGGTTGGAAGACTATAGCCACAAAGAGTTAAAGCAATTCGCTACCACTGGACTAAGCACCAAAGATGATCTCAAACAGGCCCTGCAAACATGGGTGGAGACAGGAGTGACGCCACCCCAGAACGAAGTCATCACGATCCCCGATATGCACCCAGAGAACATCGCAACCTCAGCGGAGGAGGAAAGAAACACTGGCCTCTCCCACGAGGATGCCCTAGAATGAGAAAGGAGCCGGCTCCACAAATTGGAGCTGGCTAGACTCCGCTTAAATGGAGAACTACAACTGGCCGAAAAAAATATAGCCCTTGAGCAACTACGGCTACAGGGAGACCTGGAAGGGAAAATAAGGCAGAGGGATTTAGAGGAGATGAGCGCGGGTTAAAGGAACTAGAAATTAAGTCTAAACACGGGGACACCGGCGCCTCCGGGAGCCGGAGCACCCCTCCTCCTACAGAGTACAGACACAAAGGTCCATATCCCCAAAGATGTCGTCAGAGAGTACTATAAAAACAACGACATCCAGCAATGGTTTAAAGCCTACGAGGTAGCCATGACCTCGCACAGTGTACCGCAAAAAGACTGGGGTGCCGGGTTGTGGGGGAGGTTCGTCAATGAGGGGAGAGACGCCCTGCTACAGCTCCCCGACGCTGAGATGACCTCGTACGAACACATGAAAGCCGCCCTCCTTACTCGCTATGGGCTTACCCCCGAGATGTACCGACAGCGATTCCGAGACTGCAAGAGGATCCCCGGTACCACCTGGGTGGAGTATGTGAATTTTTATAGTAGAGCCTTAGAGGGGTGGATCAAAGGCAGCCAGGTCACCACCTACGAGCAGCTGTTCAACCACATTGTATGGGAGCACCTCTCCAACAACTGTTTTGTCGAACTCAGGCAGCATCTCCTCGACAGCAAACTGACCGAGCCACGGAAACTCGCCATCGAAGCCGATCGATGGGAGAGCACCCGGGTTCCCCGGAACTTGATGGGAGACCAGGGCCGAGCTCACCAGCGATCCTACCATCAGCGAGACAGAGGAGGAGGCCAGGGCCGGGGCAGGGACACTGCCGCGGTGCCCCCCACCAACACTTCACCTCCCCTGTCCGGAAGAGGAGCCCCCCCAGCACGGCCGGGGCCCCGCTCGAACCTTATCTGCCACAAATTCCAGCGACCCGGTCACTACGCCAATAACCCCAACTGTCCTAGAAACCAGCAATCCAACACCACCGGTCCGCAAAACCGCCAGATCGTCGCCGCCTTCCTGGGGGAGGAGCAAGGCGAAGAAGAAGACTTTGGCCAAGACCAGACCGAGTGGGAGCCCGCAGCCATGTCCCTGGGATGTCTGGGCGAAAGAGACATGGTCCCCCGGGCCCCAATCCCGGCCAACACTCAGAAGTACAGCCAGTGGATCACCATCAATGGACAGCGGGCCGAAGCCCTCCGCGACACGGGAGCCAGCGTGACGTCCGTCCGTTGCCACCTGGTGACCCCGGTTCAAATCTTGCCCAATGTACTGTGCCCAGTACGGTCCACTGATAATTCCGAGAGCCTGTGCCAGATGGCCCGCGTCCTCTTTGAATGGGGGGGAGTGTCAGGCATGCTAAAAGTGACCGTCTGAGATGATGGCCCCGTAGACTGCCTCCTCGGAAACGACCTCGAGAGTTCCCCCTGGGCCGACGTCGAGCAGAGAGAGCATCTGCGGATGCTAGGCCTCCCTGAGTGGGTCTGTGCGACAACCCGATCCATGGCCGCCCGAGCCGTCACCTCAACCGAAGAGCCAGAATGGCCCGAGCCTCCACCGGCCGTCGTGTCTGAAGACTCCGACCCTGAACCCGGTCCACCGGGGCCCAACTGTGAAGAAATTGCCCCGCTCAGCGACCTCCCGGAACTGGCCTAATGGCGCCAAGAAGGTGGCCCCCCTCGAGAACAGTTCCGTTAAGAGCAAAAAATGTGTCCCTCCCTCGAGGGGATCCGACAGCAAGCCGCAGCTCAGAGCACAGGGGATGCCTCGGGGGCCCACTGGGTCTATTGGGACAACAAGCTCCTCTACAGTGAGCAGAAGATTGCCGAGCTAGGGGCCAGCTGGGTATTGGTGGTCCCCCTCCGGTTCAGAGACTTCCTCCTGTATCTGGCACACGATGTGCCCCTCGCCGGGCACCTGGGGCAGGACAAGACATACAGCTGCCTGGTGACCCACTTCTACTGGTCCAAGATGAGGAATGATGTGATCAATCACTGCCGGACTTGCCCCACCTGCCAAGCCAGCGGGAAGAGCGGCGGAAAACTAAAGGTCCCCCTGCAACCTTTCCCAGTCGTCAACACTCCCTTCGAGCGGGTGGGGATCGACATCGTGGGGCACCTGGAGCCCCGAACATCTCAAGGTCACCGTTTTATCCTCGTCCTGGTGGACCATGCCACCCGTTCTCCCGAAGCCATCCCTCTCCGGACCGTGACGGCTCCCGTGGTGGGCCGGGCACTGATGGGGATCTTCTCCCGGGTGGGCTTCCCCCGATAAGTCATCAGTGATCGGGGTATGAACTTCATTTCCCGCTACATGAAGTCACTGTGGCAGCAATGCGGGGTCACATATAAATTTACGACCCCCTATCACCCCCAAGGGAACGGACTGGTGAAACGATTCAATCGAACCCTCAAGGGGATGATCATGGGCCTGGAGGAACCCTTACGATGCCAGTGGGACGTGTTGCTGCCCTGCCTCCTCTTCGCCACTCGGAAGGTCCCTCAGAAGTCCCTGGGATTCAGCCCCTTCGAACTATTGTACGGGCACCCCGTCCGGGGTCCCCTAAGCCTGGTCAAAGAAGGCTGGGAGGTGACCGCCCAAGATGCGCCCCCCTACGTATACCGGTACCTCCTGACCCTCCGGAACCAGACTCGGCGGTTCCGGGAACTTGCCAAGACCAACCTCGAAGCCAGCCAAGAAGACATGAAACGGTGGTATGATCAAAACGCCTCTTCTATTGAGTTTGAGCCGGGCCAACAGGTCTGGGTCATGTCCCCGGTCGAACCATGTGCCCTCCAGGACAAGTGGACTGGGCCCTTCAAGGTGGTGGAACGCAAGATTCCCGTCACCTACCTGGTGGACATGGAGTCCCCTAGGAACCCCTTCCGGGTCCTCCACTCCAACAGACTCAAACCTCACTTTGTCCGATCAGAACTTAGCCTCCTGATGGCTACCGACAGTGGAGCTGAAGACGACTCCGAGCCCCTACCAGACCTCCTGAACGCCCTCGAAAAAGACGGCTCCGTGGAGGGAGTCAACCTTTCCTCCACCCTGACCCCAGAACAACGTCGAGATTGCCAAGAGCTATTGGGACAATTTGCTGATTTATTTACTCTTACCCCCGGGGTCACCCCGTGGTGCGTCCACGACATCGACACCGGGGATAGCCCGCCTGTGCGACACCCGGCCTACCGAGTTCCCGACCGAGTTCAGACCTGCATTCAGTCAGAAGTGTCCAAAATGCTGGCTCTGGGGGTGGTTGAGCTCTCCGACAGTCCATGGGCCAGCCCTGTCATCCTGGTCCCCAAGGCCGCCGCCCCTGGTGCTGCCCCCGAACTCAGGTTTTGTGTGGACTACCGGGGGCTGAACGCCGTCACCCGGACAGACGCTCACCCCATCCCCCGGGCTGATGAACTGATCGACCGCCTGGGGGCGGCCCGCTACTTGAGCACCTTCGACCTGACCTCCGGCTACTGGCAGATCGGGCTCACACCAGGCGCCCAGGAGCGATCTGCTTTCTCCACCCCCGATGGCCACTACCACTTCAGGATAAAAAACGCCCCCGCCACGTTCCAGGGACTGGTGAATAAGGTGCTGGCGGGGCTCGAGGAGTTCAGTACCGCCTACCTGGACGATATCACGGTGTACAGCCTCCACTGAGCTGAACACCTCCAACACCTCTGAGAGGTCTTGGCAGCCCTCCGCCGGGCCGTATTGACCATAAAAGCAAGCAAATGCCAGATCGGCCAAGGTTCCGTGACCTACCTGGGACACCAAGTGGGGAGCGGCCAGGTGGCCCCCCTCCAACCCTAGGGTACGCCATCCTGGCCTGGGAGCCCCTGGTCACCCAAACAGAAGTCCGAGCCTGCCTGGGGCTCACTGGGTATTACCGGCGCTTCATAAAGGACTATGGCAGTATTGTGGGCCCCCTCACTGAACTCCCTTAAAAGAGACAGCCACAGAAGGTGCACTGGACACCCGAGTGTCAGACTGCCTTTGAGACCCTAAAGACAGCGATGTGCACCGCCCTCGTGCTCCAGGCCCCCATTACAGCCGGGAATTAATAGTTCAAACGGATGCCTCCGATCACGGTGTCGGGGCAGTTCTCTCCCAAGCCAACGCCGAGGGAATTGATCAACCGGTGGCCTTCATTAGCCAACGTCTGCTGGCCCGAGAAGAACGTTGGAGCACCATTGAGCGGGAGGCCTTTGCCGTGGTGTGGGCCCTCAAGAAACTCAGACCCTATCTCTTCAGCACCCACTTCCGGGTGCAAACTGACCACCGACCCCTGCGGTGGCTGATGCAAATGCGAGGGGTGAACCTGAAGTTGCTGCGCTGGTCCATCTCCCTACAAGGGATGGACTTCATGGTGGAGCATCGACCCGGCAGCGACCACGCCAATGAAAACGGCCTGTCCCACTTCTTCCGCCTCGACGAGGAGAGTACCCAAGAGGATGGGTGACTCTCCCTGCCTTCAGCTGGGGGGGACGTATGTTGGACCCGGCCTCGTGGTATGGTCCCACTCCTCCCGCATGGCGGGCCTTGGACGACATCGACCCCTGTCCTCCGGCCTAGGGCGACACCCTCCAACCTTCACGAGAGCCGCCCCTTCGGGCGACCGCCGGCTCTCCCCCCTCTGGAACTCGGCAACGCCTACTCGCCCCACTCTGCTGGTCTGACCCCTATCCCGGACCACCATCTCAGACCCCGACTCTATCTTGGACCCTCCACGACCAGGCCCCGTGGCCTCGGCCCGACCTCGACCGCGGACCCAGCGAAGCCCCGAAATCGAGGCACCAAGATCCGACCAGGTGGTAAAGCGGCCACTTGACGGATCAATGAGGAGAAGAGTTTCGATGGTCCTCCAGCCGTCCCGCGACGCCTGGTTTTGATCACCTCCGGCCTCCCTGGGCGCTGGCTCCACCCCCCTGCTGGGTGTCTGGACACTCTCATCCCGGCCCCTCCGGCCCCCCAGGTGTGAGGGTCCGGACATCAAAGAACGCCGGACCTATATCTGGGGCAGCTCTGGAGCAGGTCGGCAGTTGTATCCTGGAGTCGAGAGACTCCGAGACAAACTCATCTACGTGGAACCCGTAACCACCTTTGGAGCCCTGCTGGCGCTGCCGCGGCCCATCTTCGCTGAAACCATCTTCTGGAGCCCTGCTGGCGCTGCCATGGCCCATCTTCGCTGAAACCATCCTTGGAGCCCTGCTGGCACTGCCGCGGCCCATCTTCGCTGAAACCATCTTTGGAGCCCTGCTGGCGCTGCCGCGGCCCATCTTTGCTGAAAACACCTTTGGAGCCCTGCTGGCCCTCCGCGGCCCATCCTCGCTGAAACCATCTTCGGAGCCCTGCTGGCGCTGCCGCGGCCCAACCCTGAGGAACCTCCCAGCTCGAGGATTGAGAGCTGAGCGTAGGGTATCCCCGTACCAGGCTGGTACCAAGACTGTCCCGCTACCCCCTTCCCTCAGTGACTAAACCTGAAAGGATCCCTTGATCCAGTTGAACCTGTGCCACTACGATTACCTGCCTAAATTGTTGATAAAAACGTAAAGAATCTATCCTTGTGTGGTGTCCATCTGTAGTGGGGTGATTGCTCATCTGTACGATCCTAGGGGAGGAACCTTGCCAGGAGGCCTCTCGACTTCGCTCGGCCAATTCTAAGATCCCCTTTCTAACACCAGTGATATGTACAATGAGAATACTCGGTGATGACATCATATAGGGTTCGATTCCAATTCGGGAAAAATCGCTCCGAATAGCCGTTCGTAGCGTTTTTCCCATACGAATCGTACCCTGCAACGTGCCCCGTACGTACGACGAAATACGATTCGTACCAGGAGCTGGACTCTGTACGAATCGTACAGAAACCGTACGACTCAAATCTCCATACGATTCTCCCTCGGAACCCGCTGTACACAACATATGTACGGTTCGCGGCTGGTTTTTACGAACCAGCAAGTAAGATACGTGTCGGGTACGCACCATACGACCCTATTTCTACGGCAGCTGAAAACAGCCGTAAAAGCAGAGTTTGTGCTGAAACAGGTACACAACGGCCCCCCCGGGTATGGTGCGTACCCCCCATGATCACTGGGGTACGCACGGTACCCCTGCGATCATGGGGGGTACGCACCGTACCCCGGGATCATGGGGTGAACGCACCGTACCCCATGTTCGCTGGGTGTACGGTGCATACATCCCATGATCGCGGTGTACGGTGCGTACCCCCCATGATTGCAGGGGTATGGTGCGTACCCCTGCGATCAAGTGGTGTACGCACCATATGGTGTGTATGTGAATGTGTGCTTTTCAGTACGAATCGCACTTACCTGACGTGGACCGTACGAATCGCGTCCTGATACCCCGGTCCAGATCGTACTCGTCGGGTCGTACGGCGTCTGTCCGAGTCGTATGGAGACGGCTCCAGATACGAATCGTACGGACGGATTTTCTCCAGGATCGGAATCGACCCCTAAGTGTTGGGAAGTTGTGCCTTGATTGGCTAAAAACCTCCACACTTTCTCATGTGAAACAACACATTGTCCCTTCTTTCTGATGACATGGATCTCAGGGATTTCATGTTAGGTCCCTGGAATTCACATCAAAAGCCTTTTTGTATGTAATATACAATGAGCTGAGGAAAGTTTCTCAATAGGAAGCTGCTGAGAGACTGCAGAAGATTAATAGGGTTTATTTAGAATAGTTGTTTGCTGTGGTTGACAATGGTAATGATGGAGCAAGGATTCAAGAAAACAAAATTTGCTCTGAGAACTCCCTCATTAACAGTACTAATCAGTAGAATTAGTAAAGCAAACAAAATTAATATACATACAACATTTAAATATGGAAAGAGAGCTTAACGCATGCTGAAATAACGAAAAATAAAATGCAACACAATTAAAACCTGCTTTAAACTGGAAAACGCGTACGCGCATGTGCAAACTAGAATTACGTAGATAGTGACATGACTAACCCATTTTGAGAGGGAAAAGTCTCATTCATGCACAAGAATTATTAACACTAAGTCTTGAGGGACCGCATGCCTGGCATATGCTTGCCTGAAAATAAAAAGAGCTATTGCTGCTAATGCTTGCGCTTAAAGAAAGAGATAATAACATGGGATGGAGTAAAAGGGGGTGGTGAACAGTGAAAATCATATATCTGAGACATTAACATCTGTTTATGATTCCTTCACTAATAGTGTATGTTTGGGCCTACTGTGGTACGCTATTGGAAAAAGATGGCGGCGAAATGGAGGCAAGCTACACATGCGTAGTGAAGTCATGAGGACCAGGTGGATGAGTGGCTGCCAAGATCAAAGGACAATAATCGTCCGAAAGTTGTTCTTGACCGTGAAACTGCATTTAAAATGTTATTTGATTTGCAACATTAGATATATGGAATTAAGTAAAATAAAGTTATGAATGATCTGAAGGGGAGGGTTTGTCAAGACAAAAGATGATTAATAAAATGAATATGACAGCATGAGGTGACGACAACTCCCCATCCCCTGCCCAATAAAAGTCTGTAATTTATCGATATTTGCAGGTTTTGAGGGTGGGACATGCAGACATATAGACTTTAAATAGAGTGACTTAAGTTTAGAATACTGAGCGAGAAGCAGATGATTTTATGACATCGATGCTGAGAGAGAGAGAGAGGCGAGAGCTGCTGCTGATGAGGAAAGGAGAGAACAGACTGGGAAGATTCATACCACAAGTTTAGGGGAGGCTAGTGGTGGCACTGTGAGCTAGCTGGTCTCTAGGCCAACATATCCTGCAGGGTGCCCGGAATCAGTCTAGGCAGCTCGCCCAAAGTTTATGTTGTCCAACAAACATGCAGATCCTACGTAACAGTAGGAACTTCACAACATCGTCCTATATAGGGTGCATCCACCCGTGCCCCTTCAGATCGGCAGCAAGCCCACCTACCAGTCCACAACTTTTGTTCTGTATGGGCTGTAATGGCAGAAATTTGAAACCCAAGATCGCTGTACAACCAAGAGGGGAGTCCTCCAGCGTGCTTCCTAGGGCACCACTGAGAAGGGAGACAGTAAGCTGAATCCTGGTAAAGAGTATATTCACACCGACTTAGGGCTCCAGACTTTAGTCACACTCTACAAGCCCACAGACAGCCTGGTGTCAGAGTCCATGGGTTGTGGACAAGGATCAGAGGAGTGGGTACCACCGCTCAGGGATGCAGGTGTAGTACACCTGTGTGGCTTTTCTTGGGATGGGCATTGACTCTACCTTAGTGCTGGATGGGTAAAGAATGGGACGCTCCATTATGGTTATGATTGTATGCCTTCCCTGGACCGGAAACAAGCTTCCGAGGATCGGTTTCTGGCATTTCAGCCGTCTTCAGGAGAGCTCAGGAAGAAAACTCAGGAGAGCATGGAGTTCTGCTACAACTTCAAACAATTTATGTGTTGACCTCTTTCCTTGTTTCACCACAAACCATCGGTCCCCTGAACACCCAAAAGTGCACACCAAACAGGCTTCCATCTGACTCCAATATAAACTCTGGAGTACAACTAAAAATTGTTTGTCCATTCCACGCATCAAACATTTCTAACCACCAACTTAATTCCATCGCTGCCTCTTGATCTACGTTCATCTTGTCTCCATACCATAAGCCTGCCAATAAGGCTCTCGCCTTTACTCTTTGCAGTGCCCGATAGTGTAACAGCAGTGAAAAAATGACCAGAATTTAAGCTGATGACAGACCTATTAGCCTGGCTAATTCCCTTATGGTCACCAAATCTATTTTGAGCATATAGCGAGTCTCCTTCCTTATCTTGGTCACCTTCTTCTTTAATCGTGTCTATCATGAGAACTAAAAATTCAAAAGTCCATGTTGATGTCAAAACGGACTTCTCCTTCTTCACACTAAAACCTAGACTTTCCAGTAACTACTTCACCATATCCAATCCCTCCAGAAGCTGATTCAAACATTGAGACGTTATCAAAATGTCATCTAGATAAATGATCATCTGAATTTCCCTCTCTCTCAGGTAAGCTATCACCACCCTCAGTACCCAGATAAAACACCATGGCGCCGAGGCTAGACCAAACCGAAGAAAACCAAACTGATACATTTGATCCTGCCAAATGAACTGAAGGTAAGGCTGACTGCTTTTTGCCATTGGTTCTGTAATGTAAGCACCTTTCATATCCAACTTCACCAACCAGTCGTTCTTCAATAGCATGTCCCTCAAAAGATAGATACCTTCTATCTTGAAATTTCTGTATTCCAGCAACTTGTTCAAGTCTCAACTTTATGACAGGTCTCCCTCCTTTGTCTTTTTTCTCTACCAGAAAGAGAGTACTCATAGAAATGTTGTTTTCTTAGTTCACCTATACAAATGCACCCTTCTCTAACAAAGGGCCTTATTATGATGTTGTTTTGGACACAGGTCCGTTCTACAAGGAGTCGGTGGCCCCAACAGCCCAATCATGATGTGACCGCCGTTTTCCATTGCAGCTTGTGCTGTGGCCCATGAAAGGGTCATGTTCATAAACATCTATGCACCGTGGCCCAGGCAACATGTAATACTCATTGAGCCTGTCAGAGACAGTGGTCAGCCCCGCCGACCGATGCGGTCTGACCGACCACATCATAATGTGGCGGTCAAACAGTGGCCCCAGATGTTGGTGGGGCCATCACCAACAGCCTGTCGGTGGCGATCCCACCAACATCATAATAGGGCTCATAGTCTTTATCTCTTTTTCTTTCATATTTCGTTGATGAATGCTCACAATCAATTCCCCTGGAGGGTCATATTGAGTGGGTATTTCTGTAAATTCTATTTTGAAACGCAGAATCATTTCCAAAACCCAATAGATCTTTTGTTATATTCTCCCACATGTTGCCTAGTCGACCACCTACTCTTCCTTGGGAAGAAGAAATCACTGTACTCATCTTGGAATCTAGAAGACCCCTGTCCGCAAGAGTTATTTCTGCTTCCTCGCTTAAAGCGACCTCTCTGAGGATAGAAGGATGCACCTGCACCGGCTTGGTAACCTCTTCCATATCATCTTTGCCTATAACTGTTGTAAGGGGACCGCTGGAATCCTAGACTGGCAGACTTTCCTTTCTGCTGAGTCAGCCAAAAACACCTCCACTAAACACTATGCATGTTAATTTGAGCCTTGTCTAGAGCAGTGAAGATAGCAACGTACCTTCCTAAGCTCTTGACCAATCCTTCTCCAAACAATACTCCCTTCGGATTTTCACTAGCTTCCTTCCCCACTAAGTCACCTAACTTAGGGTTTATTTTCATTAACCCTACCTTCCTCCTTTCTGACTTAAGGCCTGCGTTAGCTTTGCCAAAAATACAAGAACTCTTTGGCTTGAACCACTTAAAAGGTCCTGGTCCAATAGAAGGCCTTCAATGTAAGCTTCCTTAGTAATATCTGTTGTTCATGCTAATGGATCAACCACATCCAGGATTCTTTTTTTTTTATATAGCGCTGCTGGACCCAAGAGTATCAGAGCACTTTACAAGGTCGGTAGAAATGTTAAGAAATAATAAACAATATACAATGTGCCGGAAGATTCACAGAAAGGTGAAAAACATTGAATTGAATGCGTGAGGGGGCAGAGAAGCAACGGGATAAAAAGCGGGATACATGGGAGTTGAAATTAGGGAGAGAAGTGGGTGAACTCAGGATCCAATTTTGGGGTGAAACAGACCTTATTATTGATAACGGGTCTTGATCATTCTGCTTCCAATACACTCCTCACATCCTTCTCAAGAGGGTTTATAATCCATTTCTTAATAAAATTGCACACATGCTCAAAGGGCCACCAGTCTGCACTCCTAGGATGATTTATATCATGGGGTGCAAACATTTCTTCCCCTAAAGGATTTTAGTACTATCCTTTGATGTTTGATGTAATCATAATTATACGCTCTTGTATAGCGCCTTATCACCGTAAGGTCTCAAGGCGCTTGCTTTGGGAACCCGTCCTGGTCTTTCCCTGCGAGATTACCCCTACTGGGCATCCCCAAGGTGAAGACCAGGCATCCCATCGCAGTGGGGCCGTAGTGGAGATTAAGCAAGCTATTGCCCAGAGTTGCAGAGTGTGAACCCACGATTCGAGTAGGCACCAAGGTGAGAATTATCGAGTCCGTGGACATTATGAGCTCAACACCCTGTCGCGTCGGGAATTGAACCCTGGTCCCGGGACTGACCTCTGCATCAGGGTTTGCCTCCTCTAACTGGTGAGCCACACTTCTGTAGAGGAAATTAAATCCCCACCTAAAACATACTCAGCAAGAAACATATCATTATCTTTCAATATTAATTCTCCAAAAATTGTTCATCGTGAGTTTCAATTTTTTGCATGCCGCTTAGCACACCTTTCTCTTGTGTGCCGCCTAGGACACCTTTCTCTTGTGTGCCGCTTAGGACACCTTTCTCTTGTGTGCCGCTTAGGACACCTTTCTCTTGTGTGCCGCTTAGGACACCTTTCTCTTGTGTGCCGCCTAGGACACCTTTCTCTTGTGTGCCGCTTAGGACACCTTTCTCTTGTGTGCCGCTTAGGCCACCTTTCTCTTGTGTGCCGCTTAGGACACCTTTCTCTTGTGTACCGCTTAGGACACCTTTCTCTTGTGTGCCGCTTAGGACACCTTTCTCTTGTGTGCCGCTTAGGGCACCTTTCTCTTGTGTGCCGCTTAGGACACCTTTCTCTTGTGTGCCGCCTAGGACACCTTTCTCTTGTGTGCCGCTTAGGACACCTTTCTCTTGTGTGCTGCTTAGGACACCTTTCTCTTGTGTGCCGCTTAGGACACCTTTCTCTTGTGTGCCGCTTAGGGCACCTTTCTCTTGTGTGCCGCTTAGGGCACCTTTCTCTTGTGTGCCGCCTAGGACACCTTTCTCTTGTGTGCCGCTTAGGCCACCTTTCTCTTGTGTGCCGCTTAGGCCACCTTTCTCTTGTGTGCCGCTTAGGGCACCTTTCTCTTGTGTGCCGCTTAGGACACCTTTCTCTTGTGTGCCGCTTAGGACACCTTTCTCTTGTGTGCCGCTTAGGACACCTTTCTCTTGTGTGCTGCTTAGGACACCTTTCTCTTGTGTGCCGCTTAGGACACCTTTCTCTTGTGTGCCGCTTAGGGCACCTTTCTCTTGTGTGCCGCTTAGGGCACCTTTCTCTTGTGTGCCGCCTAGGACACCTTTCTCTTGTGTGCCGCTTAGGCCACCTTTCTCTTGTGTGCCGCTTAGGCCACCTTTCTCTTGTGTGCCGCTTAGGGCACCTTTCTCTTGTGTGCCGCCTAGGACACCTTTCTCTTGTGTGCCGCTTAGGACACCTTTCTCTTGTGTGCCGCTTAGGACACCTTTCTCTTGTGTGCCGCTTAGGCCACCTTTCTCTTGTGTGCCGCTTAGGACACCTTTCTCTTGTGTGCCGCTTAGGACACCTTTCTCTTGTGTGCCGCTTAGGACACCTTTCTCTTGTGTGCCGCCTAGGACACCTTTCTCTTGTGTACCGCTTAGGACACCTTTCTCTTGTGTGCCGCTTAGGGCACCTTTCTCTTGTGTGCCGCTTAGGACACCTTTCTCTTGTGTGCAGCTTAGGACACCTTTCTCTTGTGTGCCACTTAGGACACCTTTCTCTTGTGTGCCGCTTAGGGCACCTTTCTCTTGTGTGCCGCTTAGGACACCTTTCTCTTGTGTGCCGCTTAGGACACCTTTCTCTTGTGTGCCGCTTAGGACACCTTTCTCTTGTGTGCCGCTTAGGACACCTTTCTCTTGTGTGCCGCTTAGGGCACCTTTCTCTTGTGTGCCGCCTAGGACACCTTTCTCTTGTGTGCCGCTTAGGCCACCTTTCTCTTGTGTGCAGCTTAGGACACCTTTATTCTTGAATTGCTCGGCACTTAGGCATCTCTCTCCTTTAAGATGCTAAGACTAACCGTTCCTTTTAAGGGTATACACCTTTATCCAATATATTTAGTCTTCCTTTTCTTTTTACATTTCTCTACACCATTATTAGGTTCTCCCTCCGATAAGGTCCAATACCTATTGTTTGAACCCATTGTATTTTTTATTTTTCCAGGACTTTGTCCTGAACACATCATCTCATCTCATGTTGAATTAATTTCTTTATAATGTCCTCATTAATCTTCCCCTCAGGCATCTCAGGTAAATCTTTTCCCTTCTCAGCCATATTTGTTTAATCACCTTTCTTTCAATATGACTAAAATATTATATTGTCTATTTGACATTGATCTCTTTCCTTCTACCAAAACTACAACTCTCCTACAAAAATCAACCTACTGTTGTTTTTTTTTATTTGTGTGTAAATTACATGGTGTTTTTATTATGTATGTCAATGTCAATTCAATTGCGTTATTGTAAGAATTCAATTGAGTCTTTTAGGGAACTGAAGTTGTAATAAATGTTCTATTTTTAATAAAGTGCGATTCATAATTGTAGTTTGTTAATCTTTGTTTAGATAATTATTGATTATTTGTATGATTGTGGGATCAAGGGAAGCTTTACTTGCTCTAGGTATATGTACCTCTATTCCCTTGAGAGTCTAAAGGGGTTCCTCTCACTGTTTCTCATACTTTCACCACAGACACCATTGTAGTAACTGTCAACTGTCAGAATATAACATAAGAGCACGAACATAAGCAGCAGCATATTGTGTCTGTTTATTATCTGGTCAAGCCCAATCCACAATGGCTTCCAGTTCTCACAATAATATGGTCAAACGCTGTTGCCCAATCCATTTTTCGAATAAGAAGAGATCTGGTGCCTTCGGCAGTACAACTGGCTTGGGAGTGGCAGGCTTCCGAAATGTGGCCCCTACCCCATGCGAGGCCTGAGCACAGAGCCCTTTGGCCGCTACCCCATGCGAGGCCTGAGCACTGAGCCCTTTGGCCGGTACCCCATGCGAGGCCTGAGCACTGAGCCCTTTGGCCCCTACCCCATGCGAGGCCTGAGCAAAGAGCCCTTTGGCCGCTACCCCATGCGAGGCCTGAGCACTGAGCCCTTTGGCCCCTACCCCATGCGAGGCCTGAGCACAGAACCCTTTGGCCGCTACCCCATGCGAGGCCTGAGCACAGAGCGCTTTGGCCCCTACCCCATGTGAGGCCTGAACACAGAGCCCTTTGGCCCCTACCCCATGCGAGGCCTGAGCACAGAGCCCTTTGGCCCCTACCCCATGCGAGGCCTGAGCACAGAGCCCTTTGGCCGCTACCCCATGCGAGGCCTGAGCACAGAGCCCTTTTGCCCCTACCCCATGCGAGGCCTGAGCACAGAGCCCTTTGGCCCCTACCCCATGCGAGGCCTGAGCACAGAGCCCTTTGGCCCCTACCCCATGCGAGGCCTGAGCACAGAGCCCTTTGGCCGCTACCCCATGCGAGGCCTGAGCACTGAGCCCTTTGGCCGCTACCCCATGCGAGGCCTGAGCACTGAGCCCTTTGGCCCCTACCCCATGCGAGGCCTGAGCAAAGAGCCCTTTGGCCGCTACCCCATGCGAGGCCTGAGCACTGAGCCCTTTGGCCCCTACCCCATGCGAGGCCTGAGCACAGAGCCCTTTGGCCGCTACCCCATGTGAGGCCTGAACACAGAGCCCTTTGGCCCCTACCCCATGCGAGGCCTGAGCACAGAGCCCTTTGGCCCCTACCCCATGCGAGGCCAGAGCACAGAGCCCTTTGGCCCCTACCCCATGCAAGGCCAGAGCACAGAGCGCTTTGGCCCCTACCCCATGTGAGGCCTGAACACAGAGGCCTTTGGCCCCTACCCCATGCGAGGCCTGAGCACAGAGCCCTTTGGCCCCTACCCCATGCGAGGCCAGAGCACAGAGCCCTTTGGCCCCTACCCCATGCGAGGCCTGAGCACAGAGCCCTTTGGCCCCTACCCCATGCGAGGCCTGAGCACAGAGCCCTTTGGCCCCTACCCCATGCGAGGCCTGAGCACAGAGCCCTTTGGCCCCTACCCCATGCAAGGCCAGAGCACAGAGCCCTTTGGCCCCTACCCCATGCGAGGCCTGAGCACAGAGCCCTTTGGCCCCTACCCCATGCAAGGCCAGAGCACAGAGCCCTTTGGCCCCTACCCCATGCGAGGCCTGAGCACAGAGCCCTTTGGCCCCTACCCCATGCAAGGCCAGAGCACAGAGCCCTTTGGCCCCTTCCCCATGCGAGGCCTGAGCACAGAGCCCTTTGGCCCCTACCCCATGCAAGGCCTGAGCACAGAGCCCTTTGGCCCCTACCCCATGCGAGGCCTGAGCACAGAGCCCTTTGGCCCCTACCCCATGCGAGGCCAGAGCACAGAGCCCTTTAGCCCCCACCCCCTGCGAGGCCTGAGCACAGAGCCCTTTGGCCCCTACCCCATGCGAGGCCTGAGCACAGAGCCCTTTGGCCCCTACCCCATGCGAGGCCTGAGCACAGAGCCCTTTGGCCCCTACCCCATGCGAGGCCAGAGCACAGAGCCCTTTGGCCCCTACCCCATGCGAGGCCAGAGCACAGAGCCCTTTGGCCCCTACCCCATGCGAGGCCTGAGCACAGAGCCCTTTGGCCCCTACCCCATGCGAGGCCTGAGCACAGAGCCCTTTGGCCCCTACCCCATGCAAGACCAGAGCACAGAGCCCTTTGGCCCCTACCCCATGCGAGGCCTGAGCACAGAGCCCTTTGGCCCCTACCCCATGCGAGGCCTGAGCACAGAGCCCTTTGGCCCCTACCCCATGCAAGGCCAGAGCACAGAGCCCTTTGGCCCCTACCCCATGCGAGGCCTGAGCACAGAGCCCTTTGGCCCCTACCCCATGCAAGGCCAGAGCACAGAGCCCTTTGGCCCCTTCCCCATGCGAGGCCTGAGCACAGAGCCCTTTGGCCCCTACCCCATGCAAGGCCTGAGCACAGAGCCCTTTGGCCCCTACCCCATGCGAGGCCTGAGCACAGAGCCCTTTGGCCCCTACCCCATGCGAGGCCAGAGCACAGAGCCCTTTAGCCCCCACCCCATGCGAGGCCAGAGCACAGAGCCCTTTGGCCCCTACCCCATGCGAGGCCTGAGCACTGAGCCCTTTGGCCCCTACCCCATGAGAGGCCTGAGCACAGAGCCCTTTGCCCCTACCCCATGCGAGGCCTGAGCACAGAGCCCTTTGGCCCCTACCCCATGCGAGGCCAGAGCACAGAGCCCTTTGGCCCCTACCCCATGCGAGGCCTGAGCACAGAGCCCTTTTGTCCCGACCCCATGCGAGGCCTGAACACAGTACTTTGGCCCCTACCCCATGCGAGGCCTGAGCACAGAGCCCTTTGGCCCCTACCCCATGCAAGGCCAGAGCACAGAACCCTTTGGCCCCTACCCCATGCGAGGCCTGAGCACAGAGCCCTTTGGCCCCTACCCCATGCGAGGCCTGAGCACAGAGCCCTTTGGCCCCTAACCCATGCAAGGCCAGAGCACAGAGCCCTTTGGCACCTACCCCATGGGAGGCCTGAACACAGAGCCCTTTGGCCCCTACCCCATGCGAGGCCTGAGCACAGAGCCCTTTGGCCCCTACCCCATGCAAGGCCAGAGCACAGAGCCCTTTGGCCCCTACCCCATGCGAGGCCTGAGCACAGAGCCCTTTGGCCCCTACCCCATGCGAGGCCTGAGCACAGAGCCCTTTGGCCCCTACCCAATGCGAGGCCAGAGCACAGAGCCCTTTGGCCCCTACCCCATGCGAGGCCTGAGCACAGAGCCCTTTGGCCCCTACCCCATGCGAGGCCTGAGCACAGAGCCCTTTGGCCCCTACCCCATGCGAGGCCTGAGCACAGAGCCCTTTGGCCCCTACCCCATGCGAGGCCTGAGCACAGAGCCCTTTGGCCCCTACCCCATGCAAGGCCTGAGCACAGAGCCCTTTGGCCCCTACCCCATGCAAGGCCAGAGCACAGAGCCCTTTGGCCCCTACCCCATGCGAGGCCTGAGCACAGAGCCCTTTGGCCCCTACCCCATGCAAGGCCAGAGCACAGAGCCCTTTGGCCCCTACCCCATGTGAGGCCTGAGCACAGAGCCCTTTGGCCCCTACCCCATGCGAGGCCTGAGCACAGAGCCCTTTGGCCCCTACCCCATGCGAGGCCTGAGCACAGAGCCCTTTGGCCCCTACCCCATGCGAGGCCTGAGCACAGAGCCCTTTGGCCCCTACCCCATGCAAGGCCAGAGCACAGAGCCCTTTGGCCCCTACCCCATGCGAGGCCTGAGCACAGAGCCCTGTGGCCCCTACCCCATGCGAGGCCTGAGCACAGAGCCCTTTGGCCCCTACCCCATGCAAGGCCAGAGCACAGAGCCCTTTGGCCCCTACCCCATGCGAGGCCTGAGCACAGAGCCCTTTAGCCCCTACCTCATGCAAGGCCAGAGCACAGAGCCCTTTGGCCCCTACCCCATGCGAGGCCTGAGCACAGAGCCCTTTGGCCCCTACCCCATGCGAGGCCTGAGCACAGAGCCCTTTGGCCCCTACCCCATGCAAGGCCTGAGCACAGAGCCCTTTGGCCCCTACCCCATGCGAGGCCTGAGCACAGAGCCCTTTGGCCCCTACCCCATGCAAGGCCAGAGCACAGAGCCCTTTGGCCCCTACCCCATGCGAGGCCTGAGCACAGAGCCCTTTGGCCTCTACCCCATGCGAGGCCTGAGCACAGAGCCCTTTGGCCCCTACCCCATGCAAGGCCAGAGCACGGAGCCCTTTGGCCCCTATCCCATGCGAGGCCTGAGCACAGAGCCCTTTGGCCCCTACCCCATGCGAGGCCTGAGCACAGAGCCCTTTGGCCCCTACCCCATGCGAGGCCTGAGCACAGAGCCCTTTGGCCCCTACCCCATGCGAGGCCTGAGCACAGAGCCCTTTGGCCCCTACCCCATGCAAGGCCAGAGCACAGAGCCCTTTGGCCCCTACCCCATGCGAGGCCTGAGCACAGAGCCCTTTGGCCCCTACCCCATGCGAGGCCAGAGCACAGAGCCCTTGTTTCTGGCTCATGAATGCCTGATGGCTGGCTCTTACAACCCAAAGGTCTGTGAGCCTCCTGGGAGACACATGCTGATCAGGCTGCGGCTGGTAGCGGTTCCCCAACACACATGCCTGACTTGAGACACGCACTGGCTAAAACAAAGTAATATATTTAAATGATGGGTGTTGTATATAACACATGTAATATAATTTGCTTTGTATTCAGCACATGTAAAGCAAATAAATAGAAATAAAATGTCTGTCCCAATTCAGACCCTAAAACCCGAAGATTGAGGACATATCTAGCATGTTTCTGTAAATTTACAACAGCATTCAACTCCGATAGAAAGTATATATCAAGCAAATAAATGTGCTGCTTATCTGATTGAGGAGCAGCATTTAAAAGAGGAAGATGATTCTGTGCCGGGAGTAATTATAGGTGGAGGAAGATTCTAGTTTTGGATTGTTAATGCTTGATGATGTAATGTGTTCTTTAAATGCACACGGAGAGGCATTGTCAGATTAATGGATAATGCTGTCCTATGGTCGTGTCATGAAATCAGAGGGCCTTGGGGTAGTCCACTAAATGTTCACCCTATTAGATGCACAGGTGAGTGTCTTGTTTCAACTTTCAGTTTGAGAACAGGCTTAAACTCTTTAGCACAATCGGAGCCAGTTTTGAGGTTTTTATCATTTAAGGACAAGCCTTCAGTAGAGGTGCTCTATTGATCTGAGAATCACATACCCTGGAGGTAGGGGAGAGCTCAGTCAGTCAATTCATGACTTCAACGGCTCTCTTTGCAAAACTTCTAAAAAGTGTTGGACTTCGGAGGAATTAAATGTAGTATTTTCACTCCAGTCCAAGCAATGCTAGAGAAAGCGTTAAATTACATACACGAACTCAAATTGTATAATTTAGTATACATTTTTTAACACAATAAAAAACATTATTAAATTACAATATTCAGAAAGAAAGAAAAATATTAATTAACAAACATAAAAAACTGTTGACCTATATGTTAAAAAAGAAATAAAGAAACAATGAAAATACATATAGTATCACCTACTCCAAAAATAACACAATACAATACATCCTTATTTAATTTTATTCCATATATTACACAAAGAAACTAAAAATATGTAAAAAAAAAAATTGTTGCAGAAACGAAAATTTCAGACACACTCATCATTAAAATATTAAATATAAAAATGGTATGCATAATAATTATCAATTAATACAAAATAGCCTACAAATATTAACACATCGTTAAAAAAATATGGTCACTAAACGTATAAAACAAAAATTCATATCAAAATAAATAAAACATTACAACAATAAAATAATAATTAATAAATTGGGTGATTTACATTTTTTATATTTAATTAATATGTCATCAAAAGCAATAGCATTACATTAAAAACACTGAATTCAATTTAACTTCCAACCCAATTTTCCAGCAATCCCAGCAACTTGCAACTACAATATAACTTAAATAAATCAATATTAAAATATGTACATAATTAATAAAAATTCAACAATTAAATAATTAAAATCTAATTAGCAATATTCTTATATTTTCCATAACTTAATTTACTTTCTTCTCTATATGTCTACAAATCCCACAACCGGTAACTAAAATACATGTTGCTATTATCATTAATAAAGCTAGATTTAACATTTAAATACCAACTTTAAATTCGAAATACCACATAAAACAAAAAAATACACAATCAGTATACAATAGAAAATGATAAAAATTAAAAATGTACAATACATTTACAATATGTCTAATTTAAATAACTTCCTAACCTCTCCCCCTACAAACCCAACATCCTGCTATGACACTATAAAATACTAACAACAACAAAATATATACTCTTCTGTGGTTCCTAAATATTCTATGAAATTATGTTTCTCTATCAGTTTTTGATATATGGTGACTGTAGAAGACATGGTGGTGAGTTTTTACTTGGATTTGTATGAAAATAAAACAAATAACAGATGTTTTGAAAAATAAAAAATACACTAATTCATTTACAATTTTTGACTATATTTTGTTAACTTAATAACATTTATACCACAATTCCTACACCTAAAATTAAAACATCAACTAAAACACATTAAAATAATGAAGAAACAAAATATTTAGCACTATGCTACTAAAACCGATATTAAAAACCATGATTCTATGAAAAACAATATTTCTTACCAAAATAAAGTTATACTTGAGAATTATTTCTAGACCATATTATTGTTGAATCACATTATCTTTTTCAGATATGAATGTATTTTGATATTTTGAACTCAATATTTTGTCCTAAAACCAATAAAATTAGATAGGATAAATCAAGTGTTATTTTTTTGTGTGAATATCACTAAGGTACATTTCAAAGAATTGGAATTTCTGTGTTGGTAACACAAGGCGCTCAGCAAAAAAATTATCAACAAAATCAGCTATATACGTAAAATAGAAATTTGGGACCTGACCAGTGCAGTAGACATTCTGCTCCTTTTTGCTATTTGATCATATTTGATTATTTATCAAGATGTAACTAGATTGTTCACATATATTACCACCAGGAAGAGTATTAGTCACCAGAGGTATTGCACTACTATTAAAGGGCAGAAGTTACTGGGGAGCAGATACAGAAATGTCTCTGCAGTTAAGTCACAAGACAGCTTTTTTGGAAAAAAACAAGCAATGGAACACTGTCTGATTTTGTGTAGTTGAGAGATGGCAGCTACTGAGCTTGCTTTGGAGTTGGCTTCCCCTCATCTGGATGAGTGAAGCTGCTGCAGAGATCAAGGCTCCCTCCAGGATTCTAAAGACTTGTTCTGAACATGCCTCAATACACAATATGTACCTGAGTGTACCTTATACTTGAGTGTACCTTATACCTGAGTGTACCTTATACCTGAGTGTACCTTATACCTGAGTGCTTCTTGTACCTGAGTGTAGTTTATACCTGAGTGTACCTTGTACCTGAGTGCACCTTGTACCTGAGTGTACCTTATACCTGAGTGTACCTTATACCTGAGTGTACCTTATACCTGAGTGTACCTTATACCTGAGTGCACCTTGTAACTGAGTTTACTTTATACCTGAGTGTACCTTGTACCGGAGTGCTTCTTGTACCTGAGTGTAGTTTATACCTGAGTGTACCTTGTACCTGAGTGTACCTTATACCTGAGTGTACCTTATACCTGAGGGTACCTTATACCTGAGTGCACCTTGTAACTGAGTTTACTTTATACCTGAGTGTACCTTATACCTGAGTGCACCTTGTAACTGAGTTTACTTCATACCTGAGTGTACCTTATACCTGAGTGCACCTTGTAACTGAGTTTACTTTATACCTGAGTGTACCTTGTACCTGAGTGCTTCTTGTACCTGAGTGTAGTTTATACCTGAGTGTACCTTGTACCTGAGTGTACCTTATACCTGAGTGTACCTTATACCTGAGTGCACCTTGTAACTGAGTTTACTTTATACCTGAGTGTACCTTGTACCTGAGTGCACCTTGTAACTGAGTTTACTTTATACCTGAGTGTACCTTGTACCTGAGTGCTTCTTGTACCTGAATGTAGTTTATACCTGAGTGCTTCTTGTACCTGAGTGTACCTTATACCTGAGTGTACCTTATACATGAGTGCACCTTGTACCTGAGTTTACTTTATACCTGAGTGCACCTGGTACCTGAGGGTACCTTATACCTGAGTGTACCTTGTACCTGAGTTTACTTTATACCTGAGTGCACCTTGTACCTGAGGGTACCTTATACCTGAGTGCACCTTGTAACTGAGTTTACTTTATACCTGAGTGTACCTTATACCTGAGTGCACCTTGTAACTGAGTTTACTTTATACCTGAGTGTACCTTATACCTGAGTGCACCTTGTAACTGAGTTTACTTTATACCTGAGTGTACCTTTTACCTGAGTGCTTCTTGTACCTGAGTGTAGTTTATACCTGAGTGTACCTTGTACCTGAGTGTACCTTATACCTGAGTGTACCTTATACCTGAGTGCACCTTGTAACTGAGTTTACTTTATACCTGAGTGTACATTGTACCTGAGTGTACCTTGTAACTGAGTTTACTTTATACCTGAGTGTACCTTGTACCTGAGGGTACCTTATACCTGAGTGTACCTTATACCTGAGTGCACCTTGTAACTGAGTTTACTTTACACCTGAGTGTACCTTGTACCTGAGTGCTTCTTGTACCTGAGTGTAGTTTATACCTGAGTGTACCTTATACCTGAGTGCACCTTGTAACTGAGTTTACTTTATACCTGAGTGTACCTTGTACCTGAGTGCACCTTGTAACTGAGTTTACTTTATACCTGAGTGTACCTTGTACCTGAGTGCTTCTTGTACCTGAGTGTAGTTTATACCTGAGTGCTTCTTGTACCTGAGTGTACCTTATACCTGAGTGTACCTTATACATGAGTGCACCTTGTACCTGAGTTTACTTTATACCTGAGTGCACCTTGTACCTGAGGGTACCTTATACCTGAGTGTACCTTGTACCTGAGTTTACTTTATACCTGAGTGCACCTTGTACCTGAGGGTACCTTATACCTGAGTGCACCTTGTAACTGAGTTTACTTTATACCTGAGTGCACCTTGTACCTGAGTGTACCTTATACCTGAGTGCACCTTGTAACTGAGTTTACTTTATACCTGAGTGCACCTTGTACCTGAGTGTACCTTATACCTGAGTGCACCTTGTAACTGAGGGTACCTTATACCTGAGTGCACGTTATACCTGAGGGTACCTTATACCTGAGTGTACCTTGTACCTGAGTTTACTTTATACCTGAGTGCACCTTGTACCTGAGGGTACCTTATACCTGAGTGCACCTTGTAACTGAGTTTACTTTATACCTGAGTGCACCTTGTACCTGAGTGTACCTTATACCTGAGTGCACCTTGTAACTGAGTTTACTTTATACCTGAGTGCACCTTGTACCTGAGTGTACCTTATACCTGAGTGCACCTTGTAACTGAGGGTACCTTATACCTGAGTGCACCTTATACCTGAGTGTACCTTATACCTGAGTGCACCTTGTAACTGAGTTTACTTTATACCTGAGTGTACCTTGTACCTGAGGGTACCTTGTAACTGAGGGTACCTTATACCTGAGTGCACCTTGTACCTGAGTGTACCTTATACCTGAGTGCACCTTGTAACTGAGTTTACTTTATACCTGAGTGTACCTTGTACCTGAGGGTACCTTGTAACTGCGGGTACCTTATACCTGAGTGCACCTTGTACCTGAGTGTACCTTATACCTGAGTGCACCTTGTAACTGAGGGTACCTTATACCTGAGTGCACCTTATACCTGAGTGTACCTTATACCTGAGTGCACCTTGTAACTGAGTTTACTTTATGCCTGAGTGAACCTTGTACCTGAGGGTACCTTGGCCCAGGATCAGTTGATAAAATAGGGGTAAAAGATGGTGAATCCTAAGAATCATTTCTAATCTCGTGCTCTCCTTAGTGTGGATCAAATGACTTCTGCCTGTACCTGTCCTGGTTTTATAAGTGTGTCTCTTACACAAGGCTCCTCCTGCGACCCACTTAGAGACGATATGCTAAAGACATTTGCTTGATTTTGAGATAATCTGCTCAGTGCTTCAACCAGTCTTACAATTATTTTTCCTTTAATTTTATCTACGGCTTTCTTAATTGTTTTAGTGGCCTCGGAGACTTTGCGGTAATGGTCACCTATAAGAAATAGCTGGGTGCTTAACCTTATGACGAAGAACCCAAAAGACCATCAGGAGATTGTGTAGGGACGCCAACAACACCCTTCATCAAAAGACCCTGAGCCTCACTTTTTGTGACGTTCCGTGGTGCAGAAGCCTCTGTGATATTTATCCAGCAGCACTGAGCCACTTTTTTGGGCTCAATGCTGCTGGATAAATGTCAGTCCCTTTAACGCAAAGTTATGCCTTAGAGGGGCGTGCAATGGGTGTTGCTGAGGGTGTTCCCAGCAACATCCATGGCCTTTTGACACTGCCCCAGATTTATGAGAAATCGTAAATCTGAGGCAGTGCCAAAAACTTACGCCACCCCAGGGGAGGCGTAAGGGAGGCACAATGGGGAGAAATATATTAATCGCTCCTCGTTTTTTTTCTTTTTCTATGTGTGCTGCATTCTGCAGATCACATAGAAAGAGGAAAAGCCTCTTTTGATTATTTTTGTACAGAGAGGTTTCCCTTCCTGTACAAAAATAATCATCCCCGCAACGCAGGCACCCTTGCACCAATGTGCAAAGGTGCCAGCGTTGGCGCAGACAGACCACTGTGCGCCGGCGCAAGGTAAAAGGAGACGAATGCACAATATCTTATAGATACGGCGCATCCCTGCCCTTTTCTTTTGCCGTAGGGAAGTGCAGCAGGAAGGCCTGTGGCGCTGCCCGACGGCAAAACCTCCTAAATGAGACCCCCCTGAAGACACACAGTCTACAATTCTACCGGTGTTTCCTTTATGAAAAACTGGAGCACTGAAGGGACATTGCAAAGACACAAATAAATTGTCATGAGGTCAATAAGTCGAGACTTAATGCAGAAGGTTGGAGATAAGTATTTGACAGTAAGGAGAAGGGTGGAAGAAAGCAGCCGAGTGTAAGGAGAAGGGTGGAAAGAAGCAGCTGAGTGTAAGGAGAAGGGTGGAAGAAAGCAGCCGAGTGTAAGGGGTGGAAAGAAGCAGCTGAGTGTAAGGAGAAGGGTGGAAAGAAGCAGCTGAGTGTAAGAAAAAGGGTGAAAAGAAGCAGCTGAGGGTAAGGAGAAGGGTAGAAAGAAGCAGATGAGTGTAAGAAGAAGGGTGGAAAGAAGCTGCGGAGAGTAAGAAGAAGGGCGGAAAGAAGCAGCTGAGTGTAAGGAGAAGGGTGGAAAGAAGCAGCTGAGTGTAAGGGGTGGGAAGAAGCAGCTGAGTGTAAGGAGAAGGATGGAAAGAAGCAGCTGAGTGTAAGGAGAAGGGTGGAAAGAAGCAGCTGAGGGTAAGGAGAAGGGTGGAAAGAAGCAGCTGGGTGTAAGGGGTGGGAAGAAGCAGCTGAGTGTAAGGAGAAGAGTGGAAAGAAGCAGCTGAGTGTAAGGAGAAGGGTGGAAAGAAGCAGATGAGTGTAAGAAGAAGGGTGGAAAGAAGCTGCGGAGGGTAAGAAGAAGGGCGGAAAGAAGCAGCTGAGTGTAAGGAGAAGGGTGGAAAGAAGCAGCTGAGTGTAAGGAGAAGGGTGGAAGAAAGCAGCCGAGTGTAAGGGGCGGAAAGAAGCAGCTGAGTGTAAGGAGAAGGGTAGAAAGAAGCAGATGAGTGTAAGAAGAAGGGTGGAAAGAAGCTGCGGAGAGTAAGAAGAAGGGCGGAAAGAAGCAGCTGAGTGTAAGGAGAAGGGTGGAAAGAAGCAGCTGAGTGTAAGGGGTGGGAAGAAGCAGCTGAGTGTAAGGAGAAGGATGGAAAGAAGCAGCTGAGTGTAAGGAGAAGGGTGGAAAGAAGCAGCTGAGGGTAAGGAGAAGGGTGGAAAGAAGCAGCTGAGTGTAAGAGAAGGGTGGAATGAAGCAGCTGAGGGTAAGGAGAAGGGTGGAAAGAAGCAGCTGAGTGTAAGGAGAAGAGTGGAAAGAAGCAGCTGAGTGTAAGGAGAAGGGTGGAAAGAAGCAGCTGAGTGTAAGGAGAAGGGTGGAAAGAAGCAGCTGAGTGTAAGGAGAAGGGTGGAAAGAAGCAGCTGAGTGTAAGAGAAGGGTGGAATGAAGCAGCTGAGTGTAAGGGGTGGAAAGAAGCAGCTGAGTGTAAGGAGAAGAGTGGAAAGAAGCAGCTGAGTGTAAGGAGAAGGGTGGAAAGAAGCAGCTGAGTGTAAGGAGAAGGGTGGAAAGAAGCAGCTGAGTGTAAGGGGTGGGAAGAAGCAGCTGAGTGTAAGGAGAAGGGTGGAAAGAAGCAGCTGAGGGTAAGGAGAAGGGTGGAAAGAAGCAGCTGAGGGTAAGGAGAAGGGTGGAAAGAAGCAGCTGAGTGGAAGGAGAAGGGTGGAAAGAAGCAGCTGAGTGTAAGAGAAGGGTGGAATGAAGCAGCTGAGGGTAAGGAGAAGGGTGGAAAGAAGCAGCTGAGTGTAAGGGATGGAAAGAAGCAGCTGAGTGTAAGGAGAAGGGTGGAAAGAAGCAGCTGAGTGTAAGGAGAAGGGTGGAAAGAAGCAGCTGAGTGTAAGGAGAAGGGTGGAAAGAAGCAGCTGAGTGTAAGAGAAGGGTGGAATGAAGCAGCTGAGTGTAAGGGGTGGAAAGAAGCAGCTGAGTGTAAGGAGAAGAGTGGAAAGAAGCAGCTGAGTGTAAGGAGAAGGGTGGAAAGAAGCAGCTGAGTGTAAGGAGAAGGGTGGAAAGAAGCAGCTGAGTGTAAGGAGAAGGGTGGAAAGAAGCAGCTGAGTGTAAGGAGAAGGGTGGAAAGAAACAGCTGAGTGTAAGGAGAAGGGTGGAAAGAAGCAGCTGAGGGTAAGAAGAAGGGTGGAAAGAATCAGCTGAGTGTTACGAGAAGGGTGGAAAGAAGCAGCTGAGTGTAAGGGGTGGAAAGAAGCAGCTGAGTGTAAGGGGTGGAAAGAAGCAGCTGAGTGTAAGGAGAAGAGTGGAAAGAAGCAGCTGAGTGTAAGGAGAAGGGTGGAAAGAAGCAGCTGAGTGTAAGGAGAAGGGTGGAAGGAAGCAGCTGAGTGTAAGGGGTGGGAAGAAGCAGCTGAGTGTAAGGAGAAGGGTGGAAAGAAGCAGCTGAGTGTAAGGGGTGGGAAGAAGCAGCTGAGTGTAAGGAGAAGGATGGAAAGAAGCAGCTGAGTGTAAGGAGAAGGGTGGAAAGAAGCAGCTGAGTGTAAGGAGAAGGGTGGAATGAAGCAGCTGAGTGTAAGGGGTGGAAAGAAGCAGCTGAGTGTAAGGAGAAGAGTGGAAAGAAGCAGCTGAGTGTAAGGAGAAGGGTGGAAAGAAGCAGCTGAGTGTAAGGAGAAGGGTGGAAAGAAGCAGCTGAGTGTAATGAGAAGGGTGGAAAGAAGCAGCTGAGTGTAAGGAGAAGGGTGGAAAGAAGCAGCTGAGTGTAAGAGAAGGGTGGAATGAAGCAGCTGAGTGTAAGGGGTGGAAAGAAGCAGCTGAGTGTAAGGAGAAGAGTGGAAAGAAGCAGCTGAGTGTAAGGAGAAGGGTGGAAAGAAGCAGCTGAGTGTAAGGAGAAGGGTGGAAAGAAGCAGCTGAGTGTAAGGGGTGGGAGTAAGCAGCTGAGTGTAAGGAGAAGGGTGAAAAGAAGCAGCTGAGTGTAAGGAGAAGGGTGGAAAGAAGCAGCTGAGGGTAAGAAGAAGGGTGGAAAGAATCAGCTGAGTGTAAGGAGAAGGGTGGAAAGAAGCAGCTGAGTGTAAGGGGTGGAAAGAAGCAGCTGAGTGTAAGGGGTGGAAAGAAGCAGCTGAGTGTAAGGAGAAGAGTGGAAAGAAGCAGCTGAGTGTAAGGAGAAGGGTGGAAAGAAGCAGCTGAGTGTAAGGAGAAGGGTGGAAAGAAGCAGCTGAGTGTAAGGGGTGGGAAGAAGCAGCTGAGTGTAAGGAGAAGGGTGGAAAGAAGCAGCTGAGTGTAAGGAGAAGGGTGGAAAGAAGCAGCTGAGGGTAAGAAGAAGGGTGGAAAGAATCAGCTGAGTGTAAGGAGAAGGGTGGAAAGAAGCAGCTGAGTTTAAGGGGTGGGAAGAAGCAGCTGAGTGTAAGGAGAAGAGTGGAAAGAAGCAGCTGAGTGTAAGGAGAAGGGTGGAAAGAAGCAGCTGAGTCTAAGGAGAAGGGTGGAAAGAAGCAGCTGAGTGTAAGGAGAAGGGTGGAAAGAAACAGCTGAGTGTAAGGGGAAGAGTGGAAAGAAGCAGCTGAGTGTAAGGAGAAGGGTGGAAAGAAGCAGCTGAGTGTAAGGAGAAGGGTGGAAAGAAGCAGCTGAGTGTAAGGAGAAGGGTGGAAAGAAGCAGCTGAGTGTAAGGAGAAGGGTGGAAAGAAGCAGCTGAGTGTAAGAGAAGGGTGGAAGGAAGCAGCTGAGTGTAAGGAGAAGGGTGGAAAGAAGCAGCTGAGTGTAAGGAGAAGGGTGGAAAGAAGCAGCTGAGTGTAAGAGAAGGGTGGAATGAAGCAGCTGAGTGTAAGGGGTGGAAAGAAGCAGCTGAGTGTAAGGAGAAGAGTGGAAAGAAGCAGCTGAGTGTAAGGAGAAGGGTGGAAAGAAGCAGCTGAGTGTAAGGAGAAGGGTGGAAAGAAGCAGCTGAGTGTAAGGGGTGGGAAGAAGCAGCTGAGTGTAAGGAGAAGGGTGGAAAGAAGCAGCTGAGTGTAAGGAGAAGGGTGGAAAGAAGCAGCTGAGGGTAAGAAGAAGGTTGGAAAGAATCAGCTGAGTGTAAGGAGAAGGGTGGAAAGAAGCAGCTGAGTGTAAGGGGTGGAAAGAAGCAGCTGAGTGTAAGGGGTGGAAAGAAGCAGCTGAGTGTAAGGAGAAGAGTGGAAAGAAGCAGCTGAGTGTAAGGAGAAGGATGGAAAGAAGCAGCTGAGTGTAAGGAGAAGGGTGGAAAGAAGCAGCTGAGTGTAAGGGGTGGGAAGAAGCAGCTGAGTGTAAGGAGAAGGGTGGAAAGAAGCAGCTGAGTGTAAGGAGAAGGGTGGAAAGAATCAGCTGAGTGTAAGGAGAAGGGTGGAAAGAAGCAGCTGAGTGTAAGGGGTGGGAAGAAGCAGCTGAGTGTAAGGAGAAGAGTGGAAAGAAGCAGCTGAGTGTAAGGAGAAGGGTGGAAAGAAGCAGCTGAGTGTAAGGAGAAGGGTGGAAAGAAGCAGCTGAGTCTAAGGAGAAGGGTGGAAAGAAGCAGCTGAGTGTAAGGGGAAGAATGGAAAGAAGCAGCTGAGTGTAAGGAGAAGGGTGGAAAGAAGCAAATGAGTGTAAGGAGAAGGGTGGAAAGAAGCAGCTGAGTGTAAGGAGAAGGGTGGAAAGAAGCAGCTGAGTGTAAGAGAAGGGTGGAATGAAGCAGCTGAGTATAAGGAGAAGGGTGGAAAGAAGCAGCTGAGTGTAAGGGGTGGAAAGAAGCAGCTGAGTGTAAGGAGAAGGGTGGAAAGAAGAAGCTGAGTGTAAGGAGAAAGGTGGAAAGAAGCAGCTGAGTGTAAGGAGAAAGGTGGAAAGAAGCAACTGAGTGTAAGGAGAAGGGTGGAAAGAAGCAGCTGAGTGTAAGGAGAAGGGTGGGAAGAAGCAGCTGAGTGTAAGGAGAAGGGTGGAAAGAAGCAGCTGAGTGTAAGGAGAAGGGTGGAAAGAAGCAGCTGAGTGTAAGGAGAAGGGTGGAAAGAAGCAGCTGAGGGTAAGAAGAAGGGTGGAAAGAAGCAGCAGAGTGTAAGGAGAAGGGTGGAAAGAAGCAGCTGAGTGTAAGGGGTGGGAAGAAGCAGCTGATTGTAAGGAGAAGAGTGGAAAGAAGCAGCTGAGTGTAAGAAGAAGGGTGAAAAGAAGCAGCTGAGTGTAAGGAGAAGGGTGGAAAGAAGCAGCTGAGTGTAAGGGGTGGAAAGAAGCAGCTGAGTGTAAGGAGAAGGGTGGAAAGAAGCAGCTGAGTGTAAGGAGAAGGGTGGAAAGAAGCAGCTGAGTGTAAGGAGAAGGGTGGAAAGAAGAAGCTGAGTGTAAGGAGAAAAGTGGAAAGAAGCAGCTGAGTGTAAGGAGAAGGGTGGAAAAAAGCAGCTGAGTGTAAGGGGTGGAAAGAAGCAGCTGAGTGTAAGGAGAAGGGTGGGAAGAAGCAGCTGAGTGTAAGGAGAAGGGTGGAAAGAAGCAGCTGAGTGTAAGGAGAAGGGTGGAAAGAAGCAGCTGAGTGTAAGGGGTGGAAAGAAGCAGCTGAGTGTTAGGAGAAGAGTGGAAAGAAGCAGCTGAGTGTAAGGAGAAGGGTGGAAAGAAGCAGCTGAGTGTAAGGAGAAGGGTGGAAAGAAGCAGCTGAGTGTAAGGGGTGTGTTGGACAGGCCTCGTGGAAGGCCCGCTCCCTCTCCGCATGGCGGGGCCCGGGCCCCTGCTCCACCTGTGTCCTAGACAAGAACTATCCCTGCAACCCACCGGAACAACCCACGGCCCGTCCCCGACGGACCTCCAGCTCCTGAACACCCCGGTATCGGCTGGCCTGGGCCCCTTCCAGGACCAATGCCCCCGGCCCAGCCGCCATTTTGGACACTACACGACAAGGCCGCGTGGCCTCGGATCGACCCCAACCCTGGGCCTGGCCAGGCCCCGACATCGAGGCACCACCATCCACCCAGGAGGTGAAGAGACCACTTGGCAGGTCAATGGGAGAAGGAGTGTCAATGTCTCCCCTCCGCCAGGTGTCGATCGCCCCCGGCCTCCCCGGGCGCTGGCTCCACCCCCTGCTGGGTGTCTGGACTCCCTCATCCCGGACCTCCCGACCTCCAAGTGCGAGGGTCTGGACATCAAAGGGCGCCAGACCTATAACTGGGGCAGCTCCAGAGCAGGAAGGCAGTTGTATCCTGGAGTCGAGAGACACCGAGACGAACTCATCCTTGGAGGCCTGCTGGCGCTGCCGCGGCTCCTTCTCGTGAACCATCTTCTAGGCCTGCTGGCGCTGCCGCGGCCCTCCTTATCGTGAATCCATCTTCGAAGCCTGCTGGCACTGCCGCGGCCCTCCTCATCGTGAAACCATCTTCGAAGCCTGCTGGCGCTGCCGCGGCCCTCCTCGTCGTAAACCATCTGTGAAGCCTGCTGGCGCTGCCGCGGCCCTCCTCATCGTGAAACCATCTTCAAAGCCTGCTGGTGCTGCCGCGGCCCTCATCATCGTGAAACCATCTTCGAAGCCTGCTGGCGCTGCCGCGGCCCTCATCATCGTGAAACCATCCTCGAAGCCTGCTGGCGCTGCCGCGGCCCTCATCATCGTGAAACCATCTTCGAAGCCTGCTGGCGCTGCCACGGCCCTCATCATCGTGAACCATCTCCGAGCCTGCTGGCGCTGCCGCGGCCCATCCTTGCGAACTCTCAAGCTCGAGGATTGTGAGCTCCATCTCCTGCGGCTCCCGTACCGGACCGGTACTAAGACTGTCCAGCTACCCCTTTTCCCCAAAGAGACTAGAATTGGCAGGATCCTCGTATCCTGGTCCCACTGTATCGTTATCACCTTGCCTCAAGATCTCTATATAAAGTGTGCAGAACTCATCTCTGTGTGGTGTCCATCTGTGGGGGGGAAGTTACTTGTCTGTAGGCCGGAGGCCTCTCCCCCTGTACTCGGCCGACCCTCCGGGTCTCCGTCTAACATTGGTGGCCAGCGGCGCGATCCGAGCCGACGCATAATCGTACAGAGAGTAACTCACCCCACAACACACAGCCACCATGACGACAAAGGAGAGTGGAACAACAGAAAAATTCCTGATGGTGAAACTAGAAGAAAGCAGCCACAAGGAACTAAAACAATTCTGTATAGAACTGGGCATTGCTACCACCGGATTGAGCACGAAAGATGACCTCAAACACGCCTTGGAGTCTTGGGCGGAGACGGAAACGCCCGTACCCCAAGACCAAAGCCTCGAGACCGCCGAAACAAGCACCGCTCCTACAGAGGAAAGAAGACCGGGCCTCTCGTCCGAGGAGGCCCGAGAATGGGAGAAGAGCCGGCTCCACGAATTGGAACTGGCTCGACTTCGCTTAGATGGAGAACTCAAATTGACAGAACAAAAAATAACTCTAGAACACTTACGGCTCCGAGAGAAGCGAGAAGAGAAGAAGAGTCAGAGGGAGCTGGAAGAGAAAAGACTAGCCTACGAGCATGAGCGCAACTTGAAGGAACTAGAAATTCGGAGACAGAACAAAGACCTCGGAATATCCGGGCACCAGAGCCCCTCTGTCCCTACGGACCCCAAGATCCACATCCCCAAGGATGTCGTCAAGGAATATTACCGGAACGATGATATCCAGCAATGGTTTAAAGCTTACGAAGTAGCAATGACCGCCCACCGGATCCCACGGAGCGACTGGGGAGCCGGGTTATGGGGGAGGTTTGTCAACGAAGGGCGAGACACCCTGCTGCAATTCCCTGACCATCAGATGACGTCCTACGACCACATGAAGGCCGCCCTCCTCACTCGATACGGGCTCACGCCCGAGATGTACCGCCAGAGGTTCCGCGACTGCAAACGAATCCCGGGTACAACTTGGGTGGAGTACGTGAACTTCTTTAGCCGAGCCTTCGAGGGGTGGATCAAGGGCAGCCAGGTGACCACTTACGAGCAACTATTCGACCTTATTGTATGGGAGCACCTCCCCAATAACTGCTTCGTCGAGCTCAGGCAGCACCTCCTTGACAGTAAACTGACTGAACCTCGGAAACTCACCATCGAAGCAGACCGATGGGAGAGTGTTGGAACTGGGGTCACCAGTCCCCTAGGGTAGCATGGCACGAGCGGGTAGGCATCCGAAAGCTTATGTGTAAAGCGACCATACAGCACACGCAACCACTGAGTCAGAAACATGGGCACGCAATTAGGGACACCACTCCAGTGAGCTTGTGTAAAAACTCAAGTCAACTTTATTAAGATAGAGCAGGTTCAGGGTATTAGGAATTCATCATAAAATTAGCTTCTTAGCTCTCTTTTCAGATACCTGTGTGTCAACACTTGGCATTAGACTTCCGTTGAATAAATATTAGATATTTCATAAATATTAAATATTGGATAAATACATGTTTAGTGGGACACAGGCCTGACCTATGCCTTGCTCCTGGTCAGCACCTGCATCAAATACATTAAGGAGTTACAACAGAAAGCATTTCAATAAATAACAGTAGGTTTCTACTTTTCACTCCCCAAACAAAGCTGAGCGTTTCAGAACAGCAACATGTAAATAAATCACTGTAGGCTTCTAATAAATATAGCACTACGTGGAAGTAAACATTTCATTAGGAATAAACAACCTCGTGGGTAGGTATAACCTTTTTAACAGGCAAGCCTGCGCTTAAAAGACTTGGATTAGGCATACACAATCTTTCAGTAAATGTAACACATTCCCTTGGCCGTAGCCTAGATTGACATACCACCTTCTGTGAAGCAGGAGTAAAACATTTCATGAGGCATGAGGAAACCACTGTTTCATTTAACAGGTCTTAAACATAGCTGAGGGCCTAAGCAACTCCCTAAAGTAGTTTCGCCTTAGTATATACCCTTCAACAGTTAGTTAGGAAGACCCACCTCTTAGACACAGGTACTGCACTTCCTTATTCAGGAATAAACCTCTCCTCTAATGGGAGTAACCATTTCCTTATATATCTAGAGGCCTACGGGAACCACTACATTAGGCTGGAGTAAACATGACATGTGGCCCAATAAACATTTCATTACGTAAGTTTAAGCGCCCCATTACCTAAGGCAACCAGTTAATTTATCTCATTGAGCCAGCATAGGCATTTTCATGTGGCAAGAACAAGCGTTTCATTGGGTAAAATAAACACCTTTCTTTAGGTAATGATAACCACTTTCTGAGGCAGCTAAAAGCATTCAGATAACACTGCCTTAGGCAGAAGTATACATATCCTACGTTTGGGGGCAGAACATTTTAGTACCTAGCTGCAGGGGTTTCAGGAAACCTGGCACTAGGCAGGATTTAACATGTCATCAAATAGGCATAAACGGGTCATTAGAACCCAGGCCCCATCTTATTAAGCCGGAACAAAACCTTCCATTAAGCCGGTACAAGCATTTCATTAAAGCATTCAATCAACATATCCCTGTGCAAGGATTAACATTTGATTCCAACTGGTCACTTTAGCAATAACCTTCTAATTGGCAGACACAAAGTCCTCCCTGAGGGCTTTGCTGACAATCCGGGGCTCTTACCCAGTTCAACGGGGCCAACGGGGCCCAACACAGTCTCCATCGGGGAAGGGCGAACTCAGGCCTCCTGCCCTCCTCCCTGGGGGGGTTTACCTTTTCCTTCGGCTCATTGAGGAGCCCTTGCGCCGGTTCTGGGGTCTGACGGGGAGAGCTCCGGCCCTCAAGTAGGCCTCCCACGTCCTTGGATCGAGGCCCGGCAGATTAGGGATAGCCCGGGGCCTCTGATGCAGCAGTGGGGGCCCGATCCGCCAAGGAACAGTCTTCTCAGCAAGTAAGTGCCAGCCGCCAACCACAGGGCGGCCGCCAAAGGGGCTTGACACTTGCAGCCAATGGCTGCGCGGCAATGGGCGGGGGTGCGGCCGATGACGCGGCGCACCTCCGTCACGTGAGGTGAGGTCGAGGCTTCACGGCCTGTAAGGCCCAGCGCGACCTGACAGGAATTCCGGCGGCCCTCTCCTGACACCGGGGGCTGCCGTGGAGACTCCCTCTGCTTGGCCTGGGCTGCGGCGGTGATCGCGACACACAGCAATGCTGCGGCGGCCCTCTCCAGGCACCGGGGGCCGCCGAGGACGATGACTGCACTCACAGCAGTCCCACATGGACAACCGGGGCGGCGGTGGTGAGTGGACCCGGCCTGTGCCTCTCCACAGCGCTAAGAAGCAGGATGGCGGCCAAAGCGCCGCAGGGGTCACAACAGGACCATATGTACAGCGCTTTACAAGGCAATAGGGTTTTTCGAGGCAGCAACCTCCTCCAGTACCTCAGCGCTCCTCATAGGGACAGCAGGAGAACGCTGGAAAGGCAGGGCTGACAGCACATTTCATTTCAAATCACTTTTGCGCAGCCCAGCGCCTGGAGCAGAAATATAGCGCTTGTATGGGTGCCGCAGTTCTAGGGAGACCAGCGCTCCTCCCGGGGCACACAAGAAAGAGCTTGAGGGGCAATACAGCTCGACTCAGTTTTCAGCAGATTAGCAAGGCAGCTCAATCAGGACAGCAATCCAGGCAGATATAGCGCTTCAGGATTCTAGCGCTTCAGGGCCACTATAGCCTCAAGAATCACAGCGCACTCTGGCAGCATCAACCGGTTCAGTGCTTCTCACAGGGACACAGTAGATAAGCGCTTGAGGGGCAGTATGACGCTTAGCCAGCAGACAGTTTCTTTAAGTTGGCATCAGGTCAGCCGGTCCAACAGGACAGGACACACATCCGTGTCAAACCAACCAAAGGGATCCCAGGTGGCGTCAGGGGGCGCGGAGAGCGACACAGCACCAATACCTGGTTGATTTCTTAATAGTTCTGTGGTGATTTTGTTTCTTCCTGGCGCAGCTATTTCTTGTGCCCTTGTTTCTTCCTAGCGCTTTATGTTTCTTGCGCCCTTGTAAGTTTCAGTCTCTTGGTTCCTTGAAGGGGGTTAAGTTGATGGCTGGTGTTAGATCTCCTCAGCCAGTTCCCTTCAAGCAGACCGGGGGTTCCCCTTCCGCCGGGCCAGGTCAGAGGGGCAAATTCAGGACACCTCAACACTTGATAGGCAGCACCTAGGCCCTGTCTCTACCAGTGTCATAGGCCCCTGTCTAGGCCCCACCGCCTAAAGCTCCTGCGTAGGTTCTCCCCCAGGGTCTGCGCTCCCTCAGTCTCCCCAGAAAGGTTCCCTCCCTTTCCTTTTATAGTGCCAGTTGACAGTTGGTAATGGCAGTTGGTGTCACCTCACCTGTTCCAGAAGATTACAGGAGGTTCTAGGTGGTTCCACCATTCTACCTATGGGCAGGCTGGCAGGCTAAGATGGATACATTGCCTGAGGGTTCCAGCCAGCCCCTGGCTACTAGAATGCGCCAACGTAGACCACGCTGCAGCAGCAGGGGTCAGTGGCGGCCATGTTAGGGGTAGGAAGTACCTGTACTTTAACACTAGTTTTACACTACACAGGCCCTTCTCCACCACACAAGGCCTACACACTGTTGTTTCAATAGGGGCATTCTAAATTAAAAGGGGATAAAAGGCGAACAATTTTGGGGAAAGGGCCAAGTCTCACACATCTCCCCCCCAGCCAAAAGCCAGGGTAGACCGATCATTCCCTTGATGGGCTTCCCTGATTGGGGCGGAAAAAGGTGGACGCAGGCCCATTACCACCATCAGCTTCTCGCTAATCCAACCACCCCACGGGTGTTCCCCAGTGAGATGCAGTCAGGACAGACCTCCATTCCAGATGTCTCTGGCCCTTACTCTCTGAGTGGGGGGCAGTAGCCCCAGGCCCGTGGTACCTTTTTCCACTCTCCTCCTCAACCTAGGGTCTAAACCCTTAAGTTGACCTGGTGACAGGGGCGAGACCTCCCTCTCCCTGCACCCCCCTCCCAGGGTTCCGCACCCTCCCACCTGGAGTAGTACCCCTGGGAGTCTCAACCGGGGGAACTCTGAATACAGAGATTCCTCCCACCAGGTCAGGCAACCCCTGAACCTGGCCACCCAACCCAGGATCTGCGCCCTGTGGCTGGACCGGTGCCAGAGGAGAGTCCTTCCTCCCTCTGCACCCCCCTTCCAGGGTTCCGCACCCTCCTCCCCGGATAGGTACCCCTAGAAGTCACACCAGTAGGGTCCATAGTTACCGGTACCCCACCCTCCAGGTCAGGCAATCCCTGCACCTGAAACCCCAGTCCAGGTTCTACACCCCGTGACTGGTCTAAACTCCGAACCTCGGGTACGCTGCCACCACGGAAGTACCTGGCACACATGATTTCAAGGTCTTCGGCTCTGTCTCTGTTAGTTGAAGCCTGTGCACCAGCTTCCCTTCCTTCATTGCAAGGCTCTCACCCTCCCTCTCATGCTCTATCATCTTAGACGACGCACACCCCCAGTTACTCTTCTCCCTGCCCCAGAACATCCTCCCGGTAGCACATTGTCAGACACAACAATTTTGAGTAGGCCTGGGTCTTCTGGTGTGCCCGCCTCCCTGGGTGTGACCTGCCCCTCCTGTTCCCCATCCCCTCTCCCCTATGGGTGGGCTCCTACCCGTGCCCCCAAAGTGGTACGGAGTTCCTTTTTCCCTCCGCCCAACAGGCACCCCCATCCCCTGACAAAACTCCATTATGCCAGGTGGGGACTCAGATAAATCTGGGAAAAGATACCAGGATGTGGGTGACAGGATTAGGTCAACCAGGTCTTGATACACTCTACAGGCTAGACAGTGGAGGGGTCAAATACTTAGGTTTGCACACACAATAGATGTGCAGCCTAATTGCTGTGCACCCTGTCTCACTGGAGGGTGCTGCATGGTCACAGATCCTGGATCCCACCGCTCGACACCAATATGTTGGAACTGGGGTCACCAGTCCCCTAGGGTAGCATGGCACGAGCGGGTAGGCATCCGAAAGCTTATGTGTAAAGCGACCATACAGCACACGCAACCACTGAGTCAGAAACATGGGCACGCAATTAGGGACACCACTCCAGTGAGCTTGTGTAAAAACTCAAGTCAACTTTATTAAGATTGAGCAGGTTCAGGGTATTAGGAATTCATCATAAAATTAGCTTCTTAGCTCTCTTTTCAGATACCTGTGTGTCAACACTTGGCATTAGACTTCCGTTGAATAAATATTAGATATTCCATAAATATTAAATATTGGATAAATACATTTTTAGTGGGACACAGGCCTGACCTATGCCTTGCTCCTGGTCAGCACCTGCATCAAATACATTAAGGAGTTACAACAGAAAGCATTTCAATAAATAACAGTAGGTTTCTACTTTTTACTCCCCAAACAAAGCTGAGCGTTTCAGAACAGCAACATGTAAATAAATCACTGTAGGCTTCTAATAAATATAGCACTACGTGGAAGTAAACATTTCATTAGGAATAAACAACCTCGTGGGTAGGTATAACCTTTTTAACAGGCAAGCCTGCGCTTAAAAGACTTGGATTAGGCATACACAATCTTTCAGTAAATGTAACACATTCCCTTGGCCGTAGCCTAGATTGACATACCACCTCCTGTGAAGCAGGAGTAAAACATTTCATGAGGCATGAGGAAATCACTGTTTCATTTAACAGGTCTTAAACATAGCTGAGGGCCTAAGCAACTCCCTAAAGTAGTTTCGCCTTAGTATATACCCTTCAACAGTTAGTTAGGAAGACCCACCTCTTAGACACAGGTACTGCACTTCCTTATTCAGGAATAAACCTCTCCTCTAATGGGAGTAACCATTTCCTTATATATCTAGAGGCCTACGGGAACCACTACATTAGGCTGGAGTAAACATGACATGTGGCCCAATAAACATTTCATTACGTAAGTTTAAGCGCCCCATTACCTAAGGCAACCAGTTAATTACTCTCATTGAGCCAGCATAGGCATTTTCATGTGGCAAGAACAAGCGTTTCATTGGGTAAAATAAACACCTTTCTTTAGGTAAGGATAACCACTTTCTGAGGCAGCTAAAAGCATTCAGATAACACTGCCTTAGGCAGAAGTATACATATCCTACGTTTCGGGGCAGAACATTTTAGTACCTAGCTGCAGGGGTTTCAGGAAACCTGGCACTAGGCAGGATTTAACATGTCATCAAATAGGCATAAACGGGTCATTAGAACCCAGGCCCCATCTTATTAAGCCGGAACAAAACCTTCCATTAAGCCGGTACAAGCATTTCATTAAAGCATTCAATCAACATATCCCTGTGCAAGGATTAACATTTGATTCCAACTGGTCACTTTAGCAATAACCTTCTAATTGGCAGACACAAAGTCCTCCCTGAGGGCTTTGCTGACAATCCGGGGCTCTTCCCAGTTCAACGGGGCCAACGGGGCCCAACACAGTCTCCATCGGAGAAGGCCGAACTCAGGCCTCCTGCCCTCCTCCCCGGGGGGGTTTACCTTTTCCTTCGGCTCATTGAGGAGCCCTTGCGCCGGTTCTGGGGTCTGACGGGGAGAGCTCCGGCCCTCTAGTAGGCCTCCCACGTCCTTGGATCGAGGCCCGGCAGATTAGGGATAGCCCGGGGCCTCTGATGCAGCAGTGGAGGCCCCGATCCGCCAAGGAACAGTCTTCTCAGCAAGTAAGTGCCGGCCGCCAACCACAGCGCGGCCGGCAAAGGGGCTTGACACTTGCAGCCAATGGCTGCGCGGCAATGGGCGGGGGTGCGGCCGATGACGCGGCGCACCTCCGTCACGTGAGGTGAGGTCGAGGCTTCACGGCCTGTAAGGCCCAGCGCGACCTGACAGGAATTCCGGCGGCCCTCTACCGACACCGGGGGCTGCCGTGGAGACTCCCTCTGCTTGGCCTGGGCTGCGGCGGTGATCGCGACACACAGCAACGCTGCGGCGGCCCTCTCCAGGCACCGGGGGCCGCCGAGGACGATGACTGCACTCACAGCAGTCCCACATGGACAACCGGGGCGGCGGTGGTGAGTGGACCCGGCCTGTGCCTCTCCACAGCGCTAAGAAGCAGGATGGCGGCCAAAGCGCCGCAGGGGTCACAACAGGACCATATGTACAGCGCTTTACAAGGCAATAGGGTTTTTCGAGGCAGCAACCTCCTCCAGTACCTCAGCGCTCCTCATAGGGACAGCAGGAGAACGCTGGAAAGGCAGGGCTGACAGCACATTTCATTTCAAATCACTTTTGCGCAGTCCAGCGCCTGGAGCAGAAATATAGCGCTTGTATGGGTGCCGCAGTTCTAGGGAGACCAGCGCTCCTCCCGGGGCACACAAGAAATCGCTTAAGGGGCAATACAGCTCGACTCAGTTTTCAGCAGATTAGCAAGGCAGCTCAATCAGGACAGCAATCCAGGCAGATATAGCGCTTCAGGATTCTAGCGCTTCAGGGCCACTATAGCCTCAAGAATCACAGCGCACTCAGGCAGCATCAACCGGTTCAGTGCTTCTCACAGGGACACAGTAGATAAGCGCTTGAGGGGCAGTATGACGCTTAGCCAGCAGACAGTTTCTTTAAGTTGGCATCAGGTCAGCCGGTCCAACAGGACAGGACACACATCCGTGTCAAACCAACCAAAGAGATCCCAGGTGGCGTCAGGGGGCGCGGGGAGCGACACAGCGCCAATACCTGGTTGATTTCTTAATAGTTCTGTGTTGATTTTGTTTCTTCCTGGCGCAGCTATTTCTTGCGCCCTTGTTTCTTCCTAGCGCTTTATGTTTCTTGCGCCCTTGTAAGTTTCAGTCTCTTGGTTCCTTGAAGGGGGTTAAGTTGATGGCTGGTGTTAGATCTCCTCAGCCAGTTCCCTTCAAGCAGACCGGGGGTTCCCCTTCCGCCGGGCCAGGTCAGAGGGGCAAATTCAGGACACCTCAACACTTGATAGGCAGCACCTAGGCCCTGTCTCTACCAGTGTCATAGGCCCCTGTCTAGGCCCCACCGCCTAAAGCTCCTGCGTAGGTTCTCCCCCAGGTCTGCGCTCCCTCAGTCTCCCCAGAAAGGTTCCCTCCCTTTCCTTTTATAGTGCCAGTTGACAGTTGGTAATGGCAGTTGGTGTCACCTCACCTGTTCCAGAAGATTACAGGAGGTTCTAGGTGGTTCCACCATTCTACCTATGGGCAGGCTGGCAGGCTAAGATGGATACATTGCCTGAGGGTTCCAGCCAGCCCCTGGCTACTAGAATGCGCCAACGTAGACCACGCTGCAGCAGCAGGGGTCAGTGGCGGCCATGTTAGGGGTAGGAAGTACCTGTACTTTAACACTAGTTTTACACTACACAGGCCCTTCTCCACCACACAAGGCCTACACACTGTTGTTTCAATAGGGGCATTCTAAATTAAAAGGGGATAAAAGGCGAAAAATTTTGGGGAAAGGGCCAAGTCTCACAGAGAGCACACGAGTTCCTCGAAGCTGGCCCAGCGAACAGAACAGGGCCCCCCAAGGGGGAGGAGGAGGCCAGGGTCGGGGCAGAGACACCGTCCCGGTGGCCACCACCAGCAATACCCCGCCCCCGGCCGGAAGAGGAAGCCCTCCAACGCGACCAGGGTTCAGAGCCAACGTTACCTGCCACCGATGCCAACGACCCGGCCACTACGCCAATGATCCCAACTGCCCGAGAACCAGAGTCCCATGACCCACCAGGTCGCTGCCGCCGCCCTGGGGGAAGAACAAGCCCAAGAAGACACCGAAGAGTATGAGCCCGACCAGCCTGAGTGGGAACCAGCCGCCATGTCCCTGGTCTGTCTAGGGGAAAGAGACCTGGTTCCGCGGGCACCCCTTCCCGCCAACATGCAGAAGTACAGCCAGTGGGTCACCATTAATGGACACCGGGCTGAAGCCCTCCGCGACAACGGGGCCAGTGTGACCGCAGTCCGCTGCCATCTGGTGACCCCGGACCAGATCTTACCAAATGTACTTTGCCCAGTACGGTCGGCCGACAACTCCGAAAGCCTGTGTCGGATGGCCTGCGTCCCCTTCGAGTGGGGAGGGGTATCCGGCATGCTAAAAGTGACTGTCCGCGACGATGCCCCAGTAGATTGTCTCCTGGGGAACGACCTCGAAAGTTCCCCCTGGTCAGCCGTCGAGCGAAGGGAGCACCTAGGGATTCTGGGCCTCCCTGAATGGGTCTGCGTAACGACCCGGTCCATGGCCACCCGCGGCATCTCCAGCCCCGAAGAACAAGAATGGCCGGAACCTCCTCCGCCGATCGTCACCGAAGAAGCAACCCCGGAGCCCGGTTCCCCGGAGTCCAGTGAAGAAGGACTTGATCGGCTCCGGGACCTTCCAGAACTGGCCCAGTGGCGTCAAGAGGGTGGCCCTACTCAGGAACAATTCCGACAGGAGCAGAGAACGTGTCCCTCCCTCGAGGGACTCCGACAGCAAGCCCTCACCCAGAGCGCAGGAGACACCTTGGGGGCCCACTGGATTTATTGGGACAATGAACTACTCTACAGTGAGCAAAAGATTGCCGAGTTGGGGGCCAGCCGGGTGCTGGTGGTCCCCCTCCGCTTCAGAGACTTCCTCTTGAACCTGGCACACGATGTGCCTCTTGCCGGACACCTGGGGCAGGACAAAACGTACAGCCGCCTGGTGACCCACTTCTACTGGCCGAAGATGCGGAACGATGTAGCGAACCACTGCCGGGCCTGCCCAACCTGCCAGGCCAGCGGGAAGAGCGGCCGAAAACTCAAAGCACCCCTGCAGCCTTTTCCCATCGTCACCACCCCGTTTGAACGGGTGAGAATAGACATTGTGGGGCCCCTGGAGCCCCGGACAGCACAAGGACACCGGTTCATCCTGGTCCTGGTGGACCATGCCACCCGCTATCCCGAGGCCATTCCTCTTCGGACCGTGACGACGCCCGTGGTGGGCCGAGCCCTGATGGGGATCTTCTCGCGGGTGGGCTTCCCCCGGGAAGTCGTCAGTGACAGGGGCACAAACTTTATCTCCAAGTACATGAAGTCCCTATGGCAACAATGCGGGGTCACCTACAAATTCACAACCCCATATCACCCGCAAGGAAATGGGCTGGTAGAGCAGTTTAACCGCACCCTCAAGGGGATGATCATGGGCCTGGAGGAACCCCTACGTCGCCAATGGGACGTGCTGCTCCCGTGCCTCCTGTTCGCTTACAGGGAAGTCCCCTAGAAATCCCTGGGCTTCAGTCCGTTCGAACTACTGTACGGACACCCCGTCCGGGGCCCCCTCAGCCTGGTCAAAGTGGGGTGGGAGGTGGCCCCTCAGAAGACTCCTCCGGATGTATACAAATACCTCCTGACCCTCCGTAACCAGACCCGGCGATTTAGGGAACTTGCCAAGGCCAACCTTGAAGCCAGTCAAGAAGATATGAAGCGATGGTATGATCAGCATGCCTCCTCCATCGAGTTCGAGCCGGGACAACAGGTCTGGGTGATGTCCCCGGTTGAACCTTGCGCCCTACAGGACAAATGGATGGGGCCCTTCAAAGTAGTAGAGCGCAAGGGTCCAGTCACCTACCTGATCGACATGGAGTCACCCCGGAACCCCCTACGGGTCCTCCACGCCAATAGGCTCAAACCCCACTTCGTGCGCTCGGAACTTAGCCTCCTGATGGCTACCGACAGTGGGACTGAAGAAGACTCCGAGCCCCTTCCTGACCTGCTGAAGACGCTCGAAAAGGACGGCTTCGTGGAAGAGGTCAGACTCTCCGATGCCTTGTCCCCAGAGCAACGCCAAGACTGTCGAGACCTTCTGCTCCAATTTGCCGACCTGTTTTCCCTCATCCCCGGGGTCACCCCCTGGTGCCTTCACGACGTGGATACCGGGGATAGCCCCCCTATCCGACACAGGGCGTACTGAGTACCGGATCGAGTACGCGTCTGCATCCAGACAGAGGTCTCCAAAATGCTGGCTCTGGGAGTGATCGAGCCTTCTGACAGCCCCTGGGCCAGCCCGGTCGTACTGGTCCCCAAGGCCGCCTCCCCGGGCGTCGCCCCCGAGCTCAGGTTCTGCGTGGACTATCGGGGCCTGAATGCCGTCACCAGGACCGACGCTCATCCCATCCCCCGGGCAGATGAGCTGATTGACCGCATGGGGGCCGCCCGCTACCTGAGCATCTTCGACTTAACAGCGGGCTACTGGCAGATCGGCCTCACCCCAGGGGCCCAAGAGCGATCCGCCTTCTCTACCCCGGATGGCCACTATCACTTCAAGGTGATGCCATTTGGCATGAAAACCCCCCCGCTACCTTCCTGAGACTCGTGAACCAGGTACTGGCGGGCCTCGAGGAATTCAGCGCCGCCTATCTGGACGATATTGCTGTGCACAGTCGCCACTGGGCAGAACACCTCCACCACTGAACGCCCTCCGGCAGGCCGGGCTCACCATCAAAGCCAGCAAGTGCAAGATTGGCCAAGGGTCCGTGACCTACCTGGGACACCAAGTGGGAAGCGGTCTGGTGGCCCCCCTCCAGCTCAAGATCGCTGCCATCCAGGCCTGGGAACCTCCGGCCACCCAAACAGGGTTCCGAGCCTTCTTGGGGCTCACCGGGTACTACCGGCGTTTTGTAAAAGACTATGGCAGCATTGTGGGGCCCCTCACAGAACTCACATCCAAGAAGAACCCCAAAACAGTCACTGGACTCCGGAATGTCAGGCGGCTTTTGAGAAATTGAAGTCCGCCATGTGCACCGCCCCCGTGCTCCAGGCCCTCGACTACAGCCGGGAGGTCATAGTACAGACGGACGCCTCAGATCATGGCGTGGGGGCCGGTCTATCCCAACTCAACCCCGAGGGAGTTGACCAACCAGTGGCATTCATCAGCCGACGCCTGCTGGCTCGAGAGCAGCGCTGGAGCACCATCGAACGGGAGGCCTTCGCCGTGGTGTGGGCCCTCAAGAAGCTCCAGCCCTATCTCTTCGGTACCCACTTCCGGGTGCAAACAGATCACCGACCCCTGCAATGGCTGATGCAGATGCGGGGGGAGAACCCAAAGCTGTTGCGCTGGTCCATCCCCCTGCAGGGGATGGACTTCACTGTGGAGCATCGTCCAGGCCAAGACCACGCCAACGCAGACGGCCTGTCACGCTTCTTCCGCCTCGGCGAGGAGAGTACCCAAGAGGATGGGTGACTCTCCCTGCCTTCAGCTGGGGGGACGCATGTTGGACAGGCCTCGTGGAAGGCCCGCTCCCTCTCCGCATGGCGGGGCCCGGGCCCCTGCTCCACCTGTGTCCTAGACAAGAACTATCCCTGCAACCCACCGGAACAACCAACGGCCCGTCCCCGACGGACCTCCAGCTCCTGAACACCCCGGTATCGGCTGGCCCGGGCACCTTCCAGGACCAATGCCCCCGGCCCAGCCGCCATTTTGGACACTACACGACAAGGCCGCATGGCCTCGGATCGACCCCAACCCCGGGCCTGGCCAGGCCCCGACATCGAGGCACCACCATCCACCCAGGAGGTGAAGAGACCACTTGGCAGGTCAATGGGAGAAGGAGTGTCAATGGCTCCCCTCCGCCAGGTGTCGATCCCCCCCGGCCTCCCCGGGCGCTGGCTCCACCCCCCTGCTGGGTGTCTGGACTCCCTCATCCCGGACCTCCTGACCTCCAAGTGCGAGGGTTCGGACATCAAAGGGTGCCAGACCTATAACTGGTATTGCAAACAAAACAGGTGATGGACCGAATGTGGATCAATGTCACACATTCAACCCAGTCAAAAGATCTGGGCCCAAATCCATCGTTTTTTTGCACTCCACACCACCCTGGGTTAGACAATGGCGATATGCAAATCAGCTCTGACCCTGTGCCCCATGGGAACAGTCCAGTCCGAACTACAAAAGCCATGTCTTTCCCAGAACGGAATCAAGCATCCAAAGACCGGACCGGTTTCGAGGTAACACCTCTCATCAGCCCGGCTAGCTTGACTCCAGTGGTGTGGAGTGCCTGGGACCCACGTCTGAGCATCCCCAGCGCACTTATGGCGGTATTGCAAACAAAACAGGTGATGGACCGAATGTGGATCAATGTTACACATTCAACCCAGTCAAAAGATCTGGGCCCAAATCCATCGTTTTTTTGCACTCCACACCACCCTGGGTTAGACAATGGCGATATGCAAATCGGCTCTGACCCTGTGCCCCATGGGAACAGTCCAGTCCGAACTACAAAAGCCATGTCTTTCCCAGAACGGAATCAAGCATCCGAGGACCGGACCGGTTTCGAGGTAACACCTCTCATCAGCCCGGCTAGCTTGACTCCAGTGGTGTGGAGTGCCTGGGACCCACGTCTGAGCATCCCCAGCGCACTTATGGCGGTATTGCAAACAAAACAGGTGAGGGACCGAATGTGGATCAATGTCACACATTCAACCCAGTCAAAAGATCTGGGCCCAAATCCATCGTTTTTTTGCACTCCACACCACCCTGGGTTAGACAATGGCAATATGCAAATCAGCTCTGACCCTGTGCCCCATGGGAACAGTCCAGTCCGAACTACAAAAGCCATGTCTTTCCCAGAACGGAATCAAGCATCCGAGGACCGGACCGGTTTCGAGGTAACACCTCTCATCAGCCCGGCTAGCTTGACTCCAGTGGTGTGGAGTGCCTGGGACCCACGTCTGAGCATCCCCAGCGCACTTATGGCGGTATTGCAAACAAAACAGGTGATGGACCGAATGTGGATCAATGTCACACATTCAACCCAGTCAAAAGATCTGGGCCCAAATCCATCGTTTTTTTGCACCCCACACCACCCTGGGTTAGACAATGGCGATATGCAAATCAGCTCTGACCCTGTGCCCCATGGGAACAGTCCAGTCCAAACTACAAAAGCCATGTCTTTCCCAGGACGGAATCAAGCATCCGAGGACCGGACCGGTTTCGAGGTAACACCTCTCATCAGCCTGGCTAGCTTGACTCCAGTGGTGTGGAGTGCCTGGGACCCACGTCTGAGCATCCCCAGCGCACTTATGGCGGTATTGCAAACAAAACAGGTGATGGACCGAATGTGGATCAATGTCACACATTCAACCCAGTCAAAAGATCTGGGCCCAAATCCATCGTTTTTTTGCACTCCACACCACCCTGGGTTAGACAATGGCGATATGCAAATCAGCTCTGACCCTGTGCCCCATGGGAACAGTCCAGTCCGAACTACAAAAGCCATGTCTTTCCCAGAACAGAATCAAGCATCTGAGGACCGGACCGGTTTCGAGGTAACACCTCTCATCAGCCCGGCTAGCTTGACTCCAGTGGTGTGGAGTGCCTGGGACCCATGTCTGAGCATCCCCAGCGCACTTATGGCGGTATTGCAAACAAAACAGGTGATGGACCGAATGTGGATCAATGTCACACATTCAACCCAGTCAAAAGATCTGGGCCCAAATCCATCGTTTTTTTGCACTCCACACCACCCTGGGTTAGACAATGGCGATATGCAAATCAGCTCTGACCCTGTGCCCCATGGGAACAGTCCAGTCCGAACTACAAAAGCCATGTCTTTCCCAGAACAGAATCAAGCATCCGAGGACCGGACTGGTTTCGAGGTAACACCTCTCATCAGCCCGGCTAGCTTGACTCCAGTGGTGTGGAGTGCCTGGGACCCACGTCTGAGCATCCCCAGCGCACTTATGGCGGTATTGCAAACAAAACAGGTGATGGACCGAATGTGGATCAATGTCACACATTCAACCCAGTCAAAAGATCTGGGCCCAAATCCATCGTTTTTTTGCACTCCACACCACCCTGGGTTAGACAATGGCGATATGCAAATCAGCTCTGACCCTGTGCCCCATGGGAACAGTCCAGTCCGAACTACAAAAGCCATGTCTTTCCCAGAACGGAATCAAGCATCCGAGGACCGGACCGGTTTCGAGGTAACACCTCTCATCAGCCCGGCTAGCTTGACTCCAGTGGTGTGGAGTGCCTGGGACCCACGTCTGAGCATCCCCAGCGCACTTATGGCGGTATTGCAAACAAAACAGGTGATGGACCGAATGTGGATCAATGTCACACATTCAACCCAGTCCAAAGATCTGGGCCCAAATCCATCGTTTTTTTGCACTCCACACCACCCTGGGTTAGACAATGGCGATATGCAAATCAGCTCTGACCCTGTGCCCCATGGGAACAGTCCAGTCCGAACTACAAAAGCCATGTCTTTCCCAGAACGGAATCAAGCATCCGAGGACCGGACCGGTTTCGAGGTAACACCTCTCATCAGCCCGGCTAGTTTGACTCCAGTGGTGTGGAGTGCCTGGGACCCACGTCTGAGCATCCCAGCGCACTTATGGCGGTATTGCAAACAAAACAGGTGATGGACCGAATGTGGATCAATGTCACACATTCAACCCAGTCAAAAGATCTGGGCCCAAATCCATCGTTTTTTTGCACTCCACACCACCCTGGGTTAGACAATGGCGATATGCAAATCAGCTCTGACTCTGTGCCCCATGGGACCAGTCCAGTCCGAACTACAAAAGTTATGTCTTTCCCAGAACGGAATCAAGCATCCGAGGACCGGACCGGTTTCGAGGTAACACCTCTCATCAGCCCGGCTAGCTTGACTCCAGTGGTGTGGAGTGCCTGGGACCCACGTCTGAGCATCCCCAGCGCACTTATGGCGGTATTGCAAACAAAACAGGTGATGGACCGAATGTGGATCAATGTCACACATTCAACCCAGTCAAAAGATCTGGGCCCAAATCCATCGTTTTTTTGCACTCCACACCACCCTGGATTAGACAATGGCGATATGCAAATCAGCTCTGACCCTGTGCCCCATGGGAACAGTCCAGTCCGAACTACAAAAGCCATGTCTTTCCCAGAACGGAATCAAGCATCCGAGGACCGGACCGGTTTCGAGGTAACACCTCTCATCAGCCCGGCTAGCTTGACTCCAGTGGTGTGGAGTGCCTGGGACCCACGTCTGAGCATCCCCAGCGCACTTATGGCGGTATTGCAAACAAAACAGGTGATGGACCGAATGTGGATCAATGTCACACATTCAACCCAGTCAAAAGATCTGGGCCCAAATCCATCGTTTATTTGCACTCCACACCACCCTGGGTTAGACAATGGCGATATGCAAATCAGCTCTGACCCTGTGCCCCATGGGAACAGTCCAGTCCGAACTACAAAAGCCATGTCCTTCCCAGAACGGAATCAAGCATCCGAGGACCGGACCGGTTTCGAGGTAACACCTCTCATCAGCCCGGCTAGCTTGACTCCAGTGGTGTGGAGTGCCTGGGACCCACGTCTGAGCATCCCCAGCGCACTTATGGCGGTATTGCAAACAAAACAGGTGATGGACCGAATGTGGATCAATGTCACACATTCAACCCAGTCAAAAGATCTGGGGCCAAATCCATCGTTTTTTTGCACTCCACACCACCCTGGGTTAGACAATGGCGATATGCAAATCAGCTCTGACCCTGTGCCCCATGGGAACAGTCCAGTCCGAACTACAAAAGCCATGTCTTTCCCAGAACGGAATCAAGCATCCGAGGACCGGACCGGTTTCGAGGTAACACCTCTCATCAGCCCCTTCTAGCTTGACTCCAGTGGTGTGGAGTGCCTGGGACCCACGTCTGAGCATCCCCAGCGCACTTATGGCGGTATTGCAAACAAAACAGGTGATGGACCGAATGTGGATCAATGTCACACATTCAACCCAGTCAAAAGATCTGGGCCCAAATCCATCGTTTTTTTGCACTCCACACCACCCTGGGTTAGACAATGGCGATATGCAAATCAGCTCTGACCCTGTGCCCCATGGGAACAGTCCAGTTCGAACTACAAAAGCCATGTCTTTCCCAGAACGGAATCAAGCATCTGAGGACCGGACCGGTTTCGAGGTAACACCTCTCATCAGCCCGGCTAGCTTGACTCCAGTGGTGTGGAGTGCCTGGGACCCACGTCTGAGCATCCCCAGCGCACTTATGGCGGTATTGCAAACAAAACAGGTGATGGACCGAATGTGGATCAATGTCACACATTCAACCCAGTCAAAAGATCTGGGCCCAAATCCATCGTTTTTTTGCACTCCACACCACCCTGGGTTAGACAATGGCGATATGCAAATCAGCTCTGACCCTGTGCCCCATGGGAACAGTCCAGTCCGAACTACAAAAGCCATGTCTTTTCCAGAACGGAATCAAGCATCCGAGGACCGGACCGGTTTCGAGGTAACACCTCTCATCAGCCCGGCTAGCTTGACTCCAGTGGTGTGGAGTGCCTGGGACCCACGTCTGAGCATCCCCAGCGCACTTATGGCGGTATTGCAAACAAAACAGGTGATGGACCGAATGTGGATCAATGTCACACATTCAACCCAGTCAAAAGATCTGGGCCCAAATCCATCGTTTTTTTGCACTCCACACCACCATGGGTTAGACAATGGCGATATGCAAATCAGCTCTGACCCTGTGCCCCATGGGAACAGTCCAGTCCGAACTACAAAAGCCATGTCTTTCCCAGAACGGAATCAAGCATCCGAGGACCTGACCGGTTTCGAGGTAACACCTCTCATCAGCCCGGCTAGCTTGACTCCAGTGGTGTGGAGTGCCTGGGACCCACGTCTGAGCATCCCCAGCTCACTTATGGCGGTATTGCAAACAAAACAGGTGATGGACCGAATGTGGATCAATGTCACACATTGAACCCAGTCAAAAGATCTGAGCCCTAATCCATCGTTTTTTTGCACTCCACACCACCCTGGGTTAGACAATGGCGATATGCAAATCAGCTCTGACCCTGTGCCCCATGGGAACAGTCCAGTCCGAACTACAAAAGCCATGTCTTTCCCAGAACGGAATCAAGCATCCGAGGACCGGACCGGTTTCGAGGTAACACCTCTCATCAGCCCGGCTAGCTTGACTCCAGTGGTGTGGAGTGCCTGGGACCCACGTCTGAGCATCCCCAGCGCACTTATGGCGGTATTGCAAACAAAACAGGTGATGGACCGAATGTGGATCAATGTCACACATTAAACCCAGTCAAAAGATCTGGGCCCAAATCCATCGTTTTTTTGCACTCCACACCACCCTGGGTTAGACCGGTCCTCGGATGCTTGATTCCGTTCTGGGAAGGACATGGCTTTTGTAGTTAGGACTGGACTGTTCCCATGGGGCACAGGGTCAGAGCTGATTTGCATATCGCCATTGTCTAACCCAGGGTGGTGTGGAGTGCAAAATAACGATGGATTTGGGCCCAGATCTTTGGACTGGGTTGAGTGTGTGACATTGATCCACATTCGGTCCATCACCTGTTGTGTTTGCATATTCCGCACTAAGTGCGCTGGGGATGCCCAGACGTGGGTCCCAGGCACTCCACACCACTAGAGTCAAGCTACCCGGGCTGATGAGAGGTGTTACCTCGAAACCGGTCCGGTCCTCAAATGCTTGATTCTGTTCTGGGAAGGACATGGCTTTTGTAGTTCGGACAGGACTGTTCCCATGGGGCACAGGGTCAGAGCTGATTTGCATATCGCCATTGTCTAACCCAGGGTGGTGTGGAGTGCAAAATAACGATGGATTTGGGCCCAGATCTTTGGACTGGGTTGAGTGTGTGACATTGATCCACATTCGGTCCATCACCTGTTGTGTTTGCATATTCCGCCCTAAGTGCGCTGGGGATGCCCAGACGTGGGTCCCAGGCACTCCACACCACTGGAGTAAAGTTAGCCGGGCTGATGAGAGGTGTTACCTCGAAACCGGTCCGGTCCTCGGATGCTTGATTCCGTTCTGGGAAGGACATGGCTTTTGTAGTTCGGACTGGACTGTTCCCATGGGGCACATGGTCAGAGCTGATTTGCATATCGCCATTGTCTAACCCAGGGTGGTGTGGAGTGCAAAATAACGATGGATTTGGGCCCAGATATTTGGACTGGGTTGAGTGTGTGACATTGATCCACATTCGGTCCATCACCTGTTGTGTTTGCATATTCCGCCCTAAGTACGCTGGGGATGCCCGGACGTGGGTCCCAGGCACTCCACACCACTGGAGTCAAGCTAGCCGGGCTGATGAGAGGTGTTACCTCGAAACCGGTCCGGTCCTCGGATGCTTGATTCCGTTCTGGGAAGGACATGGCTTTTGTAGTTCGGACTGGACTGTTCCCATGGGGCACAGGGTCAGAGCTGATTTGCATATCGCCATTGTCTAACCCAGGGTGGTGTGGAGTGCAAAATAACGATGGATTTGGGCCCAGATCTTTGGACTGGGTTGAGTGTGTGACATTGATCCACATTCGGTCCATCACCTGTTGTGTTTGCATATTCCGCCCTACGTGTGCTGGGGATGCCCAGACGTGGGTCCCAGGCACTCCACACCACTGGAGTCAAGCTAGCCGGGCTGATGAGAGGTGTTACCTCGAAACCGGTCCGGTCCTCGGATGCTTGATTCCGTTCTGGGAAGGACATGGCTTTTGTAGTTCGGACTGGACTGTTCCCATGGGGCACAGGGTCAGAGCTGATTTGCATATCGCCATTGTCTAACCCAGGGAGGTGTGGAGTGCAAAATAACGATGGATTTGGGCCCAGATCTTTGGACTGGGTTGAGTGTGTGACATTGATTCACATTCGGTCCATCACCTGTTGTGTTTGCATATTCCGCCCTAAGTTCGCTGGGGATGCCCAGACGTGGGTCCCAGGCACTCCACACCACTGGAGTCAAGCTAGCCGGGCTGATGAGAGGTGTTACCTCGAAACCGGTCCGGTCCTCGGATGCTTGATTCCGTTCTGGGAAGGACATGGCTTTTGTAGTTCGGACTGGACTGTTCCCATGGGGCACAGGGTCAGAGCTGATTTGCATATCGCCATTGTCTAACCCAGGGTGGTGTGGAGTGCAAAATAATGATGGATTTGGGCCCAGATCTTTGGACTGGGTTGAGTGTGTGACATTGATCCACATTCGGTCCATCACCTGTTGTGTTTGCATATTCCGCCCTAAGTGCGCTGGGGATGCCCAGACGTGGGTCCCAGGCACTCCACACCTCTGGAGTCAAGCTAGCCGGGCTGATGAGAGGTGTTACCTCGAAACCGGTCCAGTCCTCGGATGCTTTATTCCGTTCTTGGAAGGACATGGCTTTTGTAGTTCGGACTGGACTGTTCCCATGGGGCACAGGGTCAGAGCTGATTTGCATATCGCCATTGTCTAACCCAGGGTGGTGTGGAGTGCAAAATAACGATGGATTTGGGCCCAGATCTTTGGACTGGGTTGAGTGTGTGACATTGATCCACATTCGGTCCATCACCTGTTGTGTTTGCATATTCAGACCTATAGCTGGGGAAGCTCCGTAGCAGGAAGGCAGTTGTATCCTGGAGTCGAGAGACACCGAGACGAACTCATACTTGGAGGCCTGCTGGCGCTGCCGCGGCTCCTTCTCGTGAACCATCTTCTAGGCCTGCTGGCGCTGCCGCGGCCCTCCTTATCGTGAATCCATCTTCGAAGCCTGCAGGCGCTGCCTCGGCCCTCTTCATCGTGAAACCATCTTCGAAGCCTGCTGGCGCTGCCGCGGCCCTCCTCGTCGTAAACCATCTTCGAAGCCTGCTGGCGCTGCCGCGGCCCTCATCATCGTAAAACCATCTTCAAAGCCTGCTGGCGCTGCCGCTGCCGCGGCCCTCATCATCGTGAAACCATCCTCGAAGCCTGCTGGCGCTGCCGAGGCCCTCATCATCGTGAACCATCTCCGAGCCTGCTGGCGCTGCCGCGGCCCATCCTTGCGAACTCTCAAGCTCGAGGATTGTGAGCTCCATCTCCTGCCGCTCCCGTACCGGACCGGTACTAAGACTGTCCCGCTACCCCTTTTCCCTAAAGAGACTAGAATTGGCAGGATCCTCGTATCCTGGTCCCACTGTATCGTTATCACCTTGCCTCAAGATCTCTATATAAAGTGTGCAGAACTAATCTCTGTGTGGTGTCCATCTGTGGGGGGGAAGTTACTTGTCTGTACGATCCCCGGAGAGGGCCCTCGCCGGAGGCCTCTGCCCCTGTACTCGGCCGACCCTCTGGGTCTCCGTCTAACAGGGTGGAAAGAAGCAGCTGAGTGTAAGGGGTGGAAAGAAGCAGCTGAGTGTAAGGAGAAGGGTGGAAAGAAGGAGCTGAGTGTAAGGAGAAGGGTGGAAAGAAGCAGCTGAGTGTAAGGAGAAGGGTGGAAAGAAGCAGCTGAGTGTAAGGAGAAGGGTGGAAAGAAGCAGCTGAGTGTAAGGGGTGGAAAGAAGCAGCTGAGTGTAAGGAGAAGGGTGGAAAAAAGCAGCTGAGTGTAAGGGGTGGAAAGAAGCAGCTAAGTGTAAGGAGAAGGGTAGAAAGAAGCAGCTGAGTGTAAGGAGGAGGGTGGGAAGAAAGCAGCTAAGTGTAAGGAGAAGGGTGGAAAGAAGCAGCTGAGTGTAAGGAGAAGGGTGGAAAGAAGCAGCAGCTGAGTGTAAGGAGAAGGGTGGAAAGAAGCAGCTGAGGGTAAGGAGAAGGAGAAGGGTGGAAAGAAGCAGCTGAGTTTAAGGAGAAGGGTGGAAAGAAGCAGCTGAGTGTAAGGAGAAGGGTGGAAAGAAGCAGCTGAGGGTAAGAAGAAGGGTGGAAAGAAGCAGCTGAGTGTAAGGAGAAGGGTGGAAAGAAGCAGCTGAGTGTAAGGGGTGGGAAGAAGCAGCTGAGTGTAAGGAGAAGAGTGGAAAGAAGCAGCTGAGTGTAAGTAGAAGGGTGGAAAGAAGCAGCTGAGTGTAAGGAGAATGGTGGAAAGAAGCAGCTGAGTGTAAGGAGAAGGGTGGAAAGAAGCAGCTGAGTGTAAGGGGTGGAAAGAAGCAGCTGAGTGTAAGGAGAAGGGTGGAAAGAAGCAGCTGAGTGTAAGGGGTGGAAAGAAGAAGCTGAGTGTAAGGAGAAAGGTGGAAAGAAGCAGCTGAGTGTAAGGAGAAGGGTGGAAAAAGCAGCTGAGTGTAAGGGGTGGAAAGAAGCAGCTGAGTGTAAGGAGAAGAGTGGAAAGAAGCAGCTGAGTGTAAGGAGGAGGGTGGGAAGAAGCTGCTGAGTGTAAGGAGAAGGGTGGAAAGAAGCAGCTGAGTGTAAGAGAAGGGTGGAAAGAAGCAGCTGAGTGTAAGGAGAAGGGTGGAAAGAAGCAGCTGAGTGTAAGGGGTGGGAAGAAGCAGCTGAGTGTAAGGAGAAGAGTGGAAAGAACAGCTGAGTGTAAGGAGAAGAGTGGAAAGATGCAGCTGAGTGTAAGGAGAAGGGTGGAAAGAAGCAGCTGAGTGTAAGGAGAAGGGTGGAAAGAAGCAGCTGAGTGTAAGGAGAAGGTTGGAAAGAAGCAGCTGAGTGTAAGGAGAAGGGTGGAAAGAAGCAGCTGAGTGTAAGGGGTGGAAAGAAGCAGCTGAGTGTAAGGAGAAAGGTGGAAAGAAGCAGCTGAGGGTAAGGAGAAGGTTGGAAAGAAGCAGCTGAGTGTAATGGGTGGAAAGAAGCAGCTGAGTGTAAGGAGAAGGGTGGAAAGAAGCAGCTGAGTGTAAGGAGGAGGGTGGGAAGAAGCAGCCGAGTGTAAGGAGAAGGGTGGAAAGAAGCAGCTGAGTGTAAGTAGAAGGGTGGAAAGAAGCAGCTGAGTGTAAGGAGAAGGGTGGAAAGAAGCAGCTGAGTGTAAGAGAAGGGTGGAAAGAAGCAGCTGAGTGTAAGTAGAAGGGTGGAAAGAAGCACATGGGTGTAAGGAGAAGGGTGGAAAGAAGCAGCTGAGTGTAAGAAGAAGGGTGGAAAGAAGCTGCTGAGTTTAAGGGGTGGAAAGAAGCAGCTGAGTGTAAGCAGAAGGGTGGAAAGAAGCAGCTGAGTGTAAGGAGATGGGTGGAAAGAAGCAGCTGAGTGTAAGGAGGGGTGGGAAGAAGCAGCTGAGTATAAGGAGAAGGGTGGAAAGAAGCCCCTGAGTGTAAGGAGAAGGGTGGAAAGAAGCAGCTGAGTGTAAGGGGTGGAAAGAAGCAGCTGAGTGTAAGGGGTGGAAAGAAGCAGCTGAGTGTAAGGAGAAGGGTGGAAAGAAGCCGCTGAGTGTAAGGAGAAGGGTGGAAAGAAGCAGCTGAGTGTAAGGAGAAGGGTGGAAAGAAGCAGCTGAGTGTAAGGGGTGGAAAGAAGCAGCTGAGTGTAAGGGGTGGAAAGAAGCAGCTGAGTGTAAGGAGAAGGATGGAAAGAAGCAGATGAGTGTAAGGAGAAGGGTGGAAAGAAGCAGCTGAGTGTAAGGAGAAGGGTGGAAAGAAGGAGCTGAGTGTAAGGGGTGGAAAGAAGCAGCTGAGTATAAGGAGAAGGGTGGAAAGAAGCAGCTGAGTGTAAGGAGAAAGGTGGAAAGAAGCAGCTGAGTGTAAGGGGTGGAAAGAAGCAGCTGAGTGTAAGGAGAAGGGTGGAAAGAAGCAGCTGAGTGTAAGGAGAAGGGTGGGAAGAAGCAGCTGAGTGTAAGGAGAAGGGTGGAAAGAAGCAGCTGAGTGTAAGAGAAGGGTGGAAAGAAGCAGCTGAGTGTAAGGGTTAGAAAGAAGCAGCTGAGTGTAAGGAGAAGGGTGGAAAGAAGCAGCTGAGTGTAAGTAGAAGGGTGGAAAGAAGCTGATGAGTGTAAGGAGAAGGGTGGAAAGAAGCAACTGAGTGTAAGGAGAAGGGTGGAAAGAAGCAGAAGAGTGTAAGGAGAAGGGTGGAAAGAAGCAACTGAGTGTAAGGAGAAGGGTGGAAAGAAGCAGCTGAGTGTAAGGAGAAAGGTGGAAAGAAGCAGATGAGTGTAAGGAGAAGGTTGGAAAGAAGCAGCTGAGTGTGAGGAGAAGGGTGGAAAGAAGCAGCTGAGTGTAAGGACATGGGTGGAAAGAAGCAGCTGAGTGTAAGGAGAAGGGTGGAAAGAAGCAGTTGAGTGTAAGGGGTGGAAAGAAGCAGCTGAGTGTAAGGGGTGGAAAGAAGCAGCTGAGTGTAAGGAGAAGGGTGGAAAGAAGCAGCTGAGTTTAAGGAGAAGGGTGGAAAAAAGCAGCTGAGTGTAAGGGGTGGAAAGAAGCAGCTAAGTGTAAGGAGAAGGGTGGAAAGAAGCAGCTGAGTGTAAGGAGAAGGGTGGAAAGAAGCAGCTGAGTGTAAGGAGAAGGGTGGAAAGAAGCCGCTGAGTGTAAGGAGAAGGGTGGAAAGAAGCAGCTGAGTGTAAGGAGAAGGGTGGAAAGAAGCAGCTGAGGGTAAGAAGAAGGGTGGAAAGAAGCAGCTGGGTGTAAGGGGTGGGAAGAAGCAGCTGAGTGTAAGGAGAAGAGTGGAAAGAAGCAGCTGAGTGTAAGGAGAAGGGTGGAAAGAAGCAGCTGAGTGTAAGGAGAAGGGTGGAAAGAAGCAGCTGAGTGTAAGGGGTGGAAAGAAGCAGCTGAGTGTAAGGAGAAGGGTGGAAAGAAGCAGCTGAGTGTAAGGAGAAGGGTGGAAAGAAGCAGCTGAGTGTAAGGGGTGGAAAGAAGAAGCTGAGTGTAAGGAGAAAGGTGGAAAGAAGCAGCTGAGTGTAAGGAGAAGGGTGGAAAAAAGCAGCTGAGTGTAAGGGGTGGAAAGAAGCAGCTGAGTGTAAGGAGAAGGGTGGAAAGAAGCAGCTGAGTGTAAGGAGGAGGGTGGGAAGAAGCAGCTGAGTGTAAGGAGAAGGGTGGAAAGAAGCAGCTGAGTGTAAGGGGTGGAAAGAAGCAGCTGAGTGTAAGGAGAAGGGTGGAAAGAAGCAGCTGAGTGTAAGGAGAAGGGTGGAAAGAAGCAGCTGAGTGTAAGGAGAAGGGTGGAAAGAAGCAGCTGAGTTTAAGGAGAAGGGTGGAAAGAAGCAGCTGAGTGTAAGGGGTGGGAAGAAGCAGCTGAGTGTAAGGAGAAGAGTGGAAAGAAGCAGCTGAGTGTAAGGAGAAGGGTGGAAAGAAGCAGCTGAGTATAAGGAGAAGGGTGGAAAGAAGCAGCTGAGTGTAAGGAGAAGGTTGGAAAGAAGCAGCTGAGTGTAAGGAGAAGGGTGGAAAGAAGCAGCTGAGTGTAAGGAGAAAGGTGGAAAGAAGCAGCTGAGGGTTAGGAGAAGGGTGGAAAGAAGCAGCTGAGTGTAAGGGGTGGAAAGAAGCAGCTGAGTGTAAGGAGAAGGGTGGAAATAAGCAGCTGAGTGTAAGGAGGAGGGTGGGAAGAAGCAGCTGAGTGTAAGGAGAAGGGTGGAAAGAAGCCGCTGAGTGTAAGAGAAGGGTGGAAAGAAGCAGCTGAGTGTAAGTAGAAGGGTGGAAAGAAGCAGATGGGTGTAAGGAGAAGGGTGGAAAGAAGCAGCTGAGTGTAAGGAGAAGGGTGGAAAGAAGCTGCTGAGTTTAAGGGGTAGAAAGAAGCAGCTGAGTGTAAGGAGAAGGGTGGAGAGAAGCAGCTGAGTGTAAGGAGAAGGGTGGAAAGAAGCAGCTGAGTGTAAGGAGAAGGGAGGAAAGAAGCAGCTGAGTGTAAGGGGTGGAAAGAAGAAGCTGAGTGTAAGGAGAAAGGTGGAAAGAAGCAGCTGAGTGTAAGGAGAAGGGTGGAAAAAAGCAGCTGAGTGTAAGGGGTGGAAAGAAGCAGCTGAGTGTAAGGAGAAGGGTGGAAAGAAGCAGCTGAGTATAAGGAAGAGGGTGGGAAGAAGCAGCTGAGTGTAAGGAGAAGGGTGGAAAGAGGAGCTGAGTGTAAGGAGAAGGGTGGAAAGAAGCAGCTGAGTGTAAGGAGAAGGGTGGAAAGAAGCAGCTGAGTGTAAGGAGAAGGGTGGAAAGAAGCAGCTGAGTGTAAGAGAAGGGTGGAAAGAAGTAGCTGAGTGTAAGGAGAAGGGTGGAAAGAAGCAGCTGAGTGTAAGGGGTGGAAAGAAGCAGCTGAGTGTAAGGAGAAGGATGGAAAGAAGCAGATGAGTGTAAGGAGAAGGGTGGAAAGAAGCAGCTGAGTGTAAGGAGAAGGGTGGAAAGAAGGAGCTGAGTGTAAGGGGTGGAAAGAAGCAGCTGAGTATAAGGAGAAGGGTGGAAAGAAGTAGCTGAGTATAAGGGGTGGAAAGAAGCAGCTGAGTGTAAGGAGAAGGGTGGAAAGAAGCAGCTGAGTGTAAGGAGAAGGGTGGGAAGAAGCAGCTGAGTGTAAGGAGAAGGGTGGAAAGAAGCAGCTGAGTGTAAGGAGAAGGGTGGAAAGAAGCAGCTGAGTGTAAGAGAAGGGTGGAAAGAAGCAGCTGAGTGTAAGGGTTAGAAAGAAGCAGCTGAGTGTAAGGAGAAGGGTGGAAAGAAGCAGCTGAGTGTAAGGGTTAGAAAGAAGCAGCTGAGTGTAAGGAGAAAGGTGGAAAGAAGCAGATGAGTGTAAGGAGAAAGGTGGAAAGAAACAGCTGAGTGTAAGGAGAAGGTTGGAAAGAAGCAGCTGAGTGTGAGGAGAAGGGTGGAAAGAAGCAGCTGAGTGTAAGGACATGGGTGGAAAGAAGCCGCTGAGTGTAAGGAGAAGGGTAGAAAGAAGCAGCTGAGTGTAAGGAGAAGGGTGGAAAGAAGCAGTTGAGTGTAAGGGGTGGAAAGAAGCAGCTGAGTGTAAGGGGTGGAAAGAAGCAGCTGAGTGTAAGGAGAAGGGTGGAAAGAAGAAGCTGAGTTTAAGGAGAAGGGTGGAAAAAAGCAGCTGAGTGTAAGGGGTGGAAAGAAGCAGCTAAGTGTAAGGAGAAGGGTGGAAAGAAGCAGCTGAGTGTAAGGAGAAGGGTGGAAAGAAGCCGCTGAGTGTAAGGAGAAGGGTGGAAAGAAGCAGCTGAGTGTAAGGAGAAGGGTGGAAAGAAGCAGCTGAGTGTAAGGAGAAGGGTGGAAAGAAGCAGCTGGGTGTAAGGGGTGGGAAGAAGCAGCTGAGTGTAAGGAGAAGAGTGGAAAGAAGCAGCTGAGTGTAAGGAGAAGGGTGGAAAGAAGCAGCTGAGTGTAAGGAGAAGGGTGGAAAGAAACAGCTGAGTGTAAGGGGTGGAAAGAAGCAGCTGAGTGTAAGGAGAAGGGTGGAAAGAAGCAGCTGAGTGTAAGGAGAAGGGTGGAAAGAAGCAGCTGAGTGTAAGGAGAAGGGTGGAAAGAAGCAGCTGAGTGTAAGGGGTGGAAAGAAGAAGCTGAGTGTACTGAGAAAGGTGGAAAGAAGCAGCTGAGTGTAAGGAGAAGGGTGGAAAAAAGCAGCTGAGTGTAAGGGGTGGAAAGAAGCAGCTGAGTGTAAGGAGAAGGGTGGAAAGAAGCAGATGGGTGTAAGGAGAAGGGTGGAAAGAAGCAGCTGAGTGTAAGGAGAAGGGTGGAAAGAAGCTGCTGAGTTTAAGGGGTAGAAAGAAGCAGCTGAGTGTAAGGAGAAGGGTGGAAAGAAGCAGCTGAGTGTAAGGAGAAGGGTGGAAAGAAGCAGCTGAGGGTAAGAAGAAGGGTGGAAAGAAGCAGCTGAGTGTAAGGAGAAGGGTGGAAAGAAGCAGCTGAGTGTAAGGAGAAGGGTGGAAAGAAGCAGCTGAGTGTAAGGAGAAGGATGGAAAGAAGGAGCTGAGTGTAAGGGGTGGAAAGAAGCAGCTGAGTATAAGGAGAAGGGTGGAAAGAAGCAGCTGAGTGTAAGGAGAAAGGTGGAAAGAAGCAGCTGAGTGTAAGGGGTGGAAAGAAGCAGCTGAGTGTAAGGAGAAGGGTGGAAAGAAGCAGCTGAGTGTAAGGAGAAGGGTGGGAAGAAGCAGCTGAGTGTAAGGAGAAGGGTGGAAAGAAGCAGCTGAGTGTAAGAGAAGGGTGGAAAGAAGCAGCTGAGTGTAAGGGTTAGAAAGAAGCAGCTGAGTGTAAGGAGAAGGGTGGAAAGAAGCAGCTGAGTGTAAGTAGAAGGGTGGAAAGAAGCTGATGAGTGTAAGGAGAAGGGTGGAAAGAAGCAACTGAGTGTAAGGAGAAGGGTGGAAAGAAGCAGAAGAGTGTAAGGAGAAGGGTGGAAAGAAGCAACTGAGTGTAAGGAGAAGGGTGGAAAGAAGCAGCTGAGTGTAAGGAGAAAGGTGGAAAGAAGCAGATGAGTGTAAGGAGAAGGTTGGAAAGAAGCAGCTGAGTGTGAGGAGAAGGGTGGAAAGAAGCAGCTGAGTGTAAGGACATGGGTGGAAAGAAGCAGCTGAGTGTAAGGAGAAGGGTGGAAAGAAGCAGTTGAGTGTAAGGGGTGGAAAGAAGCAGCTGAGTGTAAGGAGAAGGGTGGAAAGAAGCAGCTGAGTTTAAGGAGAAGGGTGGAAAAAAGCAGCTGAGTGTAAGGGGTGGAAAGAAGCAGCTAAGTGTAAGGAGAAGGGTGGAAAGAAGCAGCTGAGTGTAAGGAGAAGGGTGGAAAGAAGCAGCTGAGTGTAAGGAGAAGGGTGGAAAGAAGCCGCTGAGTGTAAGGAGAAGGGTGGAAAGAAGCAGCTGAGTGTAAGGAGAAGGGTGGAAAGAAGCAGCTGAGGGTAAGAAGAAGGGTGGAAAGAAGCAGCTGGGTGTAAGGGGTGGGAAGAAGCAGCTGAGTGTAAGGAGAAGAGTGGAAAGAAGCAGCTGAGTGTAAGTAGAAGGGTGGAAAGAAGCAGCTGAGTGTAAGGAGAAGGGTGGAAAGAAGCAGCTGAGTGTAAGGGGTGGAAAGAAGCAGCTGAGTGTAAGGAGAAGGGTGGAAAGAAGCAGCTGAGTGTAAGGAGAAGGGTGGAAAGAAGCAGCTGAGTGTAAGGGGTGGAAAGAAGAAGCTGAGTGTAAGGAGAAAGGTGGAAAGAAGCAGCTGAGTGTAAGGAGAAGGGTGGAAAAAAGCAGCTGAGTGTAAGGGGTGGAAAGAAGCAGCTGAGTGTAAGGAGAAGGGTGGAAAGAAGCAGCTGAGTGTAAGGAGGAGGGTGGGAAGAAGCAGCTGAGTGTAAGGAGAAGGGTGGAAAGAAGCAGCTGAGTGTAAGGGGTGGAAAGAAGCAGCTGAGTGTAAGGAGAAGGGTGGAAAGAAGCAGCTGAGTGTAAGGAGAAGGGTGGAAAGAAGGAGCTGAGTGTAAGGGGTGGAAAGAAGCAGCTGAGTATAAGGAGAAGGGTGGAAAGAAGTAGCTGAGTGTAAGGGGTGGAAAGAAGCAGCTGAGTGTAAGGAGAAGGGTGGAAAGAAGCAGCTGAGTGTAAGGAGAAGGGTGGGAAGAAGCAGCTGAGTGTAAGGAGAAGGGTGGAAAGAAGCAGCTGAGTGTAAGGAGAAGGGTGGAAAGAAGCAGCTGAGTGTAAGAGAAGGGTGGAAAGAAGCAGCTGAGTGTAAGGGTTAGAAAGAAGCAGCTGAGTGTAAGGAGAAGGGTGGAAAGAAGCAGCTGAGTGTAAGGGTTAGAAAGAAGCAGCTGAGTGTAAGGAGAAAGGTGGAAAGAAGCAGATGAGTGTAAGGAGAAAGGTGGAAAGAAACAGCTGAGTGTAAGGAGAAGGTTGGAAAGAAGCAGCTGAGTGTGAGGAGAAGGGTGGAAAGAAGCAGCTGAGTGTAAGGACATGGGTGAAAAGAAGCCGCTGAGTGTAAGGAGAAGGGTAGAAAGAAGCAGCTGAGTGTAAGGAGAAGGGTGGAAAGAAGCAGTTGAGTGTAAGGGGTGGAAAGAAGCAGCTGAGTGTAAGGGGTGGAAAGAAGCAGCTGAGTGTAAGGAGAAGGGTGGAAAGAAGAAGCTGAGTTTAAGGAGAAGGGTGGAAAAAAGCAGCTGAGTGTAAGGGGTGGAAAGAAGCAGCTAAGTGTAAGGAGAAGGGTGGAAAGAAGCAGCTGAGTGTAAGGAGAAGGGTGGAAAGAAGCAGCTGAGTGTAAGGAGAAGGGTGGAAAGAAGCAGCTGAGTGTAAGGAGAAGGGTGGAAAGAAGCAGCTGAGTGTAAGGAGAAGGGTGGAAAGAAGCAGCTGGGTGTAAGGGGTGGGAAGAAGCAGCTGAGTGTAAGGAGAAGAGTGGAAAGAAGCAGCTGAGTGTAAGGAGAAGGGTGGAAAGAAGCAGCTGAGTGTAAGGAGAAGGGTGGAAAGAAACAGCTGAGTGTAAGGGGTGGAAAGAAGCAGCTGAGTGTAAGGAGAAGGGTGGAAAGAAGCAGCTGAGTGTAAGGAGAAGGGTGGAAAGAAGCAGCTGAGTGTAAGGAGAAGGGTGGAAAGAAGCAGCTGAGTGTAAGGGGGGGAAAGAAGAAGCTGAGTGTAATGAGAAAGGTGGAAAGAAGCAGCTGAGTGTAAGGAGAAGGGTGGAAAAAAGCAGCTGAGTGTAAGGGGTGGAAAGAAGCAGCTGAGTGTAAGGAGAAGGGTGGAAAGAAGCAGATGGGTGTAAGGAGAAGGGTGGAAAGAAGCAGCTGAGTGTAAGGAGAAGGGTGGAAAGAAGCTGCTGAGTTTAAGGGGTAGAAAGAAGCAGCTGAGTGTAAGGAAAAGGGTGGAAAGAAGCAGCTGAGTGTAAGGAGAAGGGTGGAAAGAAGCAGCTGAGGGTAAGAAGAAGGGTGGAAAGAAGCAGCTGAGTGTAAGGAGAAGGGTGGAAAGAAGCAGCTGAGTGTAAGGAGAAGGGTGGAAAGAAGCAGCTGAGTGTAAGGAGAAGGGTGGAAAGAAGGAGCTGAGTGTAAGGGGTGGAAAGAAGCAGCTGAGTGTAAGGAGAAGGGTGGAAAGAAGCAGCTGAGTGTAAGGAGAAGGGTGGGAAGAAGCAGCTGAGTGTAAGGAGAAGGGTGGAAAGAAGCAGCTGAGTGTAAGGAGAAGGGTGGAAAGAAGCAGCTGAGTGTAAGAGAAGGGTGGAAAGAAGCAGCTGAGTGTAAGGGTTAGAAAGAAGCAGCTGAGTGTAAGGAGAAGGGTGGAAAGAAGCAGCTGAGTGTAAGGGTTAGAAAGAAGCAGCTGAGTGTAAGGAGAAAGGTGGAAAGAAGCAGATGAGTGTAAGGAGAAAGGTGGAAAGAAACAGCTGAGTGTAAGGAGAAGGTTGGAAAGAAGCAGCTGAGTGTGAGGAGAAGGGTGGAAAGAAGCAGCTGAGTGTAAGGACATGGGTGGAAAGAAGCCGCTGAGTGTAAGGAGAAGGGTAGAAAGAAGCAGCTGAGTGTAAGGAGAAGGGTGGAAAGAAGCAGTTGAGTGTAAGGGGTGGAAAGAAGCAGCTGAGTGTAAGGGGTGGAAAGAAGCAGCTGAGTGTAAGGAGAAGGGTGGAAAGAAGAAGCTGAGTTTAAGGAGAAGGGTGGAAAAAAGCAGCTGAGTGTAAGGGGTGGAAAGAAGCAGCTAAGTGTAAGGAGAAGGGTGGAAAGAAGCAGCTGAGTGTAAGGAGAAGGGTGGAAAGAAGCCGCTGAGTGTAAGGAGAAGGGTGGAAAGAAGCAGCTGAGTGTAAGGAGAAGGGTGGAAAGAAGCAGCTGAGTGTAAGGAGAAGGGTGGAAAGAAGCAGCTGGGTGTAAGGGGTGGGAAGAAGCAGCTGAGTGTAAGGAGAAGAGTGGAAAGAAGCAGCTGAGTGTAAGGAGAAGGGTGGAAAGAAGCAGCTGAGTGTAAGGAGAAGGGTGGAAAGAAACAGCTGAGTGTAAGGGGTGGAAAGAAGCAGCTGAGTGTAAGGAGAAGGGTGGAAAGAAGCAGCTGAGTGTAAGGAGAAGGGTGGAAAGAAGCAGCTGAGTGTAAGGAGAAGGGTGGAAAGAAGCAGCTGAGTGTAAGGGGTGGAAAGAAGAAGCTGAGTGTAATGAGAAAGGTGGAAAGAAGCAGCTGAGTGTAAGGAGAAGGGTGGAAAAAAGCAGCTGAGTGTAAGGGGTGGAAAGAAGCAGCTGAGTGTAAGGAGAAGGGTGGAAAGAAGCAGATGGGTGTAAGGAGAAGGGTGGAAAGAAGCAGCTGAGTGTAAGGAGAAGGGTGGAAAGAAGCTGCTGAGTTTAAGGGGTAGAAAGAAGCAGCTGAGTGTAAGGAGAAGGGTGGAAAGAAGCAGCTGAGTGTAAGGAGAAGGGTGGAAAGAAGCAGCTGAGGGTAAGAAGAAGGGTGGAAAGAAGCAGCTGAGTGTAAGGAGAAGGGTGGAAAGAAGCAGCTGAGTGTAAGGAGAAGGGTGGAAAGAAGCAGCTGAGTGTAAGGAGAAGGGTGGAAAGAAGGAGCTGAGTGTAAGGGGTGGAAAGAAGCAGCTGAGTATAAGGAGAAGGGTGGAAAGAAGCAGCTGAATGTAAGGAGAAAGGTGGAAAGAAGCAGCTGAGTGTAAGGGGTGGAAAGAAGCAGCTGAGTGTAAGGAGAAGGGTGGAAAGAAGCAGCTGAGTGTAAGGAGAAGGGTGGGAAGAAGCAGCTGAGTGTAAGGAGAAGGGTGGAAAGAAGCAGCTGAGTGTAAGAGAAGGGTGGAAAGAAGCAGCTGAGTGTAAGGGTTAGAAAGAAGCAGCTGAGTGTAAGGAGAAGGGTGGAAAGAAGCAGCTGAGTGTAAGTAGAAGGGTGGAAAGAAGCTGATGAGTGTAAGGAGAAGGGTGGAAAGAAGCAACTGAGTGTAAGGAGAAGGGTGGAAAGAAGCAGAAGAGTGTAAGGAGAAGGGTGGAAAGAAGCAACTGAGTGTAAGGAGAAGGGTGGAAAGAAGCAGCTGAGTGTAAGGAGAAAGGTGGAAAGAAGCAGATGAGTGTAAGGAGAAGGTTGGAAAGAAGCAGCTGAGTGTGAGGAGAAGGGTGGAAAGAAGCAGCTGAGTGTAAGGACATGGGTGGAAAGAAGCAGCTGAGTGTAAGGAGAAGGGTGGAAAGAAGCAGTTGAGTGTAAGGGGTGGAAAGAAGCAGCTGAGTGTAAGGGGTGGAAAGAAGCAGCTGAGTGTAAGGAGAAGGGTGGAAAGAAGCAGCTGAGTTTAAGGAGAAGGGTGGAAAAAAGCAGCTGAGTGTAAGGGGTGGAAAGAAGCAGCTAAGTGTAAGGAGAAGGGTGGAAAGAAGCAGCTGAGTGTAAGGAGAAGGGTGGAAAGAAGCAGCTGAGTGTAAGGAGAAGGGTGGAAAGAAGCCGCTGAGTGTAAGGAGAAGGGTGGAAAGAAGCAGCTGAGTGTAAGGAGAAGGGTGGAAAGAAGCAGCTGAGGGTAAGAAGAAGGGTGGAAAGAAGCAGCTGGGTGTAAGGGGTGGGAAGAAGCAGCTGAGTGTAAGGAGAAGAGTGGAAAGAAGCAGCTGAGTGTAAGGAGAAGGGTGGAAAGAAGCAGCTGAGTGTAAGGAGAAGGGTGGAAAGAAGCAGCTGAGTGTAAGGGGTGGAAAGAAGCAGCTGAGTGTAAGGAGAAGGGTGGAAAGAAGCAGCTGAGTGTAAGGAGAAGGGTGGAAAGAAGCAGCTGAGTGTAAGGGGTGGAAAGAAGAAGCTGAGTGTAAGGAGAAAGGTGGAAAGAAGCAGCTGAGTGTAAGGAGAAGGGTGGAAAAAAGCAGCTGAGTGTAAGGGGTGGAAAGAAGCAGCTGAGTGTAAGGAGAAGGGTGGAAAGAAGCAGCTGAGTGTAAGGAGGAGGGTGGGAAGAAGCAGCTGAGTGTAAGGAGAAGGGTGGAAAGAAGCAGCTGAGTGTAAGGGGTGGAAAGAAGCAGCTGAGTGTAAGGAGAAGGGTGGAAAGAAGCAGCTGAGTGTAAGGAGAAGGGTGGAAAGAAGGAGCTGAGTGTAAGGGGTGGAAAGAAGCAGCTGAGTATAAGGAGAAGGGTGGAAAGAAGTAGCTGAGTGTAAGGGGTGGAAAGAAGCAGCTGAGTGTAAGGAGAAGGGTGGAAAGAAGCAGCTGAGTGTAAGGAGAAGGGTGGGAAGAAGCAGCTGAGTGTAAGGAGAAGGGTGGAAAGAAGCAGCTGAGTGTAAGGAGAAGGGTGGAAAGAAGCAGCTGAGTGTAAGAGAAGGGTGGAAAGAAGCAGCTGAGTGTAAGGGTTAGAAAGAAGCAGCTGAGTGTAAGGAGAAGGGTGGAAAGAAGCAGCTGAGTGTAAGGGTTAGAAAGAAGCAGCTGAGTGTAAGGAGAAAGGTGGAAAGAAGCAGATGAGTGTAAGGAGAAAGGTGGAAAGAAACAGCTGAGTGTAAGGAGAAGGTTGGAAAGAAGCAGCTGAGTGTGAGGAGAAGGGTGGAAAGAAGCAGCTGAGTGTAAGGACATGGGTGGAAAGAAGCCGCTGAGTGTAAGGAGAAGGGTAGAAAGAAGCAGCTGAGTGTAAGGAGAAGGGTGGAAAGAAGCAGTTGAGTGTAAGGGGTGGAAAGAAGCAGCTGAGTGTAAGGGGTGGAAAGAAGCAGCTGAGTGTAAGGAGAAGGGTGGAAAGAAGAAGCTGAGTTTAAGGAGAAGGGTGGAAAAAAGCAGCTGAGTGTAAGGGGTGGAAAGAAGCAGCTAAGTGTAAGGAGAAGGGTGGAAAGAAGCAGCTGAGTGTAAGGAGAAGGGTGGAAAGAAGCAGCTGAGTGTAAGGAGAAGGGTGGAAAGAAGCCGCTGAGTGTAAGGAGAAGGGTGGAAAGAAGCAGCTGAGTGTAAGGAGAAGGGTGGAAAGAAGCAGCTGAGTGTAAGGAGAAGGGTGGAAAGAAGCAGCTGGGTGTAAGGGGTGGGAAGAAGCAGCTGAGTGTAAGGAGAAGAGTGGAAAGAAGCAGCTGAGTGTAAGGAGAAGGGTGGAAAGAAGCAGCTGAGTGTAAGGAGAAGGGTGGAAAGAAACAGCTGAGTGTAAGGGGTGGAAAGAAGCAGCTGAGTGTAAGGAGAAGGGTGGAAAGAAGCAGCTGAGTGTAAGGAGAAGGGTGGAAAGAAGCAGCTGAGTGTAAGGAGAAGGGTGGAAAGAAGCAGCTGAGTGTAAGGGGTGGAAAGAAGAAGCTGAGTGTAATGAGAAAGGTGGAAAGAAGCAGCTGAGTGTAAGGAGAAGGGTGGAAAAAAGCAGCTGAGTGTAAGGGGTGGAAAGAAGCAGCTGAGTGTAAGGAGAAGGGTGGAAAGAAGCAGATGGGTGTAAGGAGAAGGGTGGAAAGAAGCAGCTGAGTGTAAGGAGAAGGGTGGAAAGAAGCTGCTGAGTTTAAGGGGTAGAAAGAAGCAGCTGAGTGTAAGGAGAAGGGTGGAAAGAAGCAGCTGAGTGTAAGGAGAAGGGTGGAAAGAAGCAGCTGAGGGTAAGAAGAAGGGTGGAAAGAAGCAGCTGAGTGTAAGGAGAAGGGTGGAAAGAAGCAGCTGAGTGTAAGGAGAAGGGTGGAAAGAAGCAGCTGAGTGTAAGGAGAAGGGTGGAAAGAAGGAGCTGAGTGTAAGGGGTGGAAAGAAGCAGCTGAGTATAAGGAGAAGGGTGGAAAGAAGCAGCTGAGTGTAAGGAGAAAGGTGGAAAGAAGCAGCTGAGTGTAAGGGGTGGAAAGAAGCAGCTGAGTGTAAGGAGAAGGGTGGAAAGAAGCAGCTGAGTGTAAGGAGAAGGGTGGGAAGAAGCAGCTGAGTGTAAGGAGAAGGGTGGAAAGAAGCAGCTGAGTGTAAGAGAAGGGTGGAAAGAAGCAGCTGAGTGTAAGGGTTAGAAAGAAGCAGCTGAGTGTAAGGAGAAGGGTGGAAAGAAGCAGCTGAGTGTAAGTAGAAGGGTGGAAAGAAGCTGATGAGTGTAAGGAGAAGGGTGGAAAGAAGCAACTGAGTGTAAGGAGAAGGGTGGAAAGAAGCAGAAGAGTGTAAGGAGAAGGGTGGAAAGAAGCAACTGAGTGTAAGGAGAAGGGTGGAAAGAAGCAGCTGAGTGTAAGGAGAAAGGTGGAAAGAAGCAGATGAGTGTAAGGAGAAGGTTGGAAAGAAGCAGCTGAGTGTGAGGAGAAGGGTGGAAAGAAGCAGCTGAGTGTAAGGACATGGGTGGAAAGAAGCAGCTGAGTGTAAGGAGAAGGGTGGAAAGAAGCAGTTGAGTGTAAGGGGTGGAAAGAAGCAGCTGAGTGTAAGGGGTGGAAAGAAGCAGCTGAGTGTAAGGAGAAGGGTGGAAAGAAGCAGCTGAGTGTAAGGAGAAGGGTGGAAAGAAGCAGCTGAGTGTAAGGAGAAGGGTGGAAAGAAGGAGCTGAGTGTAAGGGGTGGAAAGAAGCAGCTGAGTATAAGGAGAAGGGTGGAAAGAAGCAGCTGAGTGTAAGGAGAAAGGTGGAAAGAAGCAGCTGAGTGTAAGGGGTGGAAAGAAGCAGCTGAGTGTAAGGAGAAGGGTGGAAAGAAGCAGCTGAGTGTAAGGAGAAGGGTGGAAAGAAGCAGCTGAGTGTAAGGAGAAGGGTGGAAAGAAGGAGCTGAGTGTAAGGGGTGGAAAGAAGCAGCTGAGTATAAGGAGAAGGGTGGAAAGAAGCAGCTGAGTGTAAGGAGAAAGGTGGAAAGAAGCAGCTGAGTGTAAGGGGTGGAAAGAAGCAGCTGAGTGTAAGGAGAAGGGTGGAAAGAAGCAGCTGAGTGTAAGGAGAAGGGTGGGAAGAAGCAGCTGAGTGTAAGGAGAAGGGTGGAAAGAAGCAGCTGAGTGTAAGAGAAGGGTGGAAAGAAGCAGCTGAGTGTAAGGGTTAGAAAGAAGCAGCTGAGTGTAAGGAGAAGGGTGGAAAGAAGCAGCTGAGTGTAAGTAGAAGGGTGGAAAGAAGCTGATGAGTGTAAGGAGAAGGGTGGAAAGAAGCAACTGAGTGTAAGGAGAAGGGTGGAAAGAAGCAGAAGAGTGTAAGGAGAAGGGTGGAAAGAAGCAACTGAGTGTAAGGAGAAGGGTGGAAAGAAGCAGCTGAGTGTAAGGAGAAAGGTGGAAAGAAGCAGATGAGTGTAAGGAGAAGGTTGGAAAGAAGCAGCTGAGTGTGAGGAGAAGGGTGGAAAGAAGCAGCTGAGTGTAAGGACATGGGTGGAAAGAAGCAGCTGAGTGTAAGGAGAAGGGTGGAAAGAAGCAGTTGAGTGTAAGGGGTGGAAAGAAGCAGCTGAGTGTAAGGGGTGGAAAGAAGCAGCTGAGTGTAAGGAGAAGGGTGGAAAGAAGCAGCTGAGTTTAAGGAGAAGGGTGGAAAAAAGCAGCTGAGTGTAAGGGGTGGAAAGAAGCAGCTAAGTGTAAGGAGAAGGGTGGAAAGAAGCAGCTGAGTGTAAGGAGAAGGGTGGAAAGAAGCAGCTGAGTGTAAGGAGAAGGGTGGAAAGAAGCCGCTGAGTGTAAGGAGAAGGGTGGAAAGAAGCAGCTGAGTGTAAGGAGAAGGGTGGAAAGAAGCAGCTGAGGGTAAGAAGAAGGGTGGAAAGAAGCAGCTGGGTGTAAGGGGTGGGAAGAAGCAGCTGAGTGTAAGGAGAAGAGTGGAAAGAAGCAGCTGAGTGTAAGGAGAAGGGTGGAAAGAAGCAGCTGAGTGTAAGGAGAAGGGTGGAAAGAAGCAGCTGAGTGTAAGGGGTGGAAAGAAGCAGCTGAGTGTAAGGAGAAGGGTGGAAAGAAGCAGCTGAGTGTAAGGAGAAGGGTGGAAAGAAGCAGCTGAGTGTAAGGGGTGGAAAGAAGAAGCTGAGTGTAAGGAGAAAGGTGGAAAGAAGCAGCTGAGTGTAAGGAGAAGGGTGGAAAAAAGCAGCTGAGTGTAAGGGGTGGAAAGAAGCAGCTGAGTGTAAGGAGAAGGGTGGAAAGAAGCAGCTGAGTGTAAGGAGGAGGGTGGGAAGAAGCAGCTGAGTGTAAGGAGAAGGGTGGAAAGAAGCAGCTGAGTGTAAGGGGTGGAAAGAAGCAGCTGAGTGTAAGGAGAAGGGTGGAAAGAAGCAGCTGAGTGTAAGGAGAAGGGTGGAAAGAAGCAGCTGAGTGTAAGGAGAAGGGTGGAAAGAAGCAGCTGAGTTTAAGGAGAGGGTGGAAAGAAGCAGCTGAGTGTAAGGGGTGGGAAGAAGCAGCTGAGTGTAAGGAGAAGAGTGGAAAGAAGCAGCTGAGTGTAAGGAGAAGGGTGGAAAGAAGCAGCTGAGTATAAGGAGAAGGGTGGAAAGAAGCAGCTGAGTGTAAGGAGAAGGTTGGAAAGAAGCAGCTGAGTGTAAGGAGAAGGGTGGAAAGAAGCAGCAGAGTGTAAGGAGAAAGGTGGAAAGAAGCAGCTGAGTGTAAGGAGAAAGGTGGAAAGAAGCAGCTGAGGGTTAGGAGAAGGGTGGAAAGAAGCAGCTGAGTGTAAGGGGTGGAAAGAAGCAGCTGAGTGTAAGGAGAAGGGTGGAAATAAGCAGCTGAGTGTAAGGAGGAGGGTGGGAAGAAGCAGCTGAGTGTAAGGAGAAGGGTGGAAAGAAGCCGCTGAGTGTAAGAGAAGGGTGGAAAGAAGCAGCTGCGTGTAAGTAGAAGGGTGGAAAGAAGCAGATGGGTGTAAGGAGAAGGGTGGAAAGAAGCAGCTGAGTGTAAGGAGAAGGGTGGAAAGAAGCTGCTGAGTTTAAGGGGTAGAAAGAAGCAGCTGAGTGTAAGGAGAAGGGTGGAAAGAAGCAGCTGAGTGTAAGGAGAAGGGTGGAAAGAAGCAGCTGAGTGTAAGGAGAAGGGAGGAAAGAAGCAGCTGAGTGTAAGGGGTGGAAAGAAGAAGCTGAGTGTAAGGAGAAAGGTGGAAAGAAGCAGCTGAGTGTAAGGAGAAGGGTGGAAAAAAGCAGCTGAGTGTAAGGGGTGGAAAGAAGCAGCTGAGTGTAAGGAGAAGGGTGGAAAGAAGCAGCTGAGTATAAGGAAGAGGGTGGGAAGAAGCAGCTGAGTGTAAGGAGAAGGGTGGAAAGAGGAGCTGAGTGTAAGGAGAAGGGTGGAAAGAAGCAGCTGAGTGTAAGGAGAAGGGTGGAAAGAAGCAGCTGAGTGTAAGGAGAAGGGTGGAAAGAAGCAGCTGAGTGTAAGAGAAGGGTGGAAAGAAGTAGCTGAGTGTAAGGAGAAGGGTGGAAAGAAGCAGCTGAGTGTAAGGGGTGGAAAGAAGCAGCTGAGTGTAAGGGGTGGAAAGAAGCAGCTGAGTGTAAGGAGAAGGATGGAAAGAAGCAGATGAGTGTAAGGAGAAGGGTGGAAAGAAGCAGCTGAGTGTAAGGAGAAGGGTGGAAAGAAGGAGCTGAGTGTAAGGGGTGGAAAGAAGCAGCTGAGTATAAGGAGAAGGGTGGAAAGAAGTAGCTGAGTGTAAGGGGTGGAAAGAAGCAGCTGAGTGTAAGGAGAAGGGTGGAAAGAAGCAGCTGAGTGTAAGGAGAAGGGTGGGAAGAAGCAGCTGAGTGTAAGGAGAAGGGTGGAAAGAAGCAGCTGAGTGTAAGGAGAAGGGTGGAAAGAAGCAGCTGAGTGTAAGAGAAGGGTGGAAAGAAGCAGCTGAGTGTAAGGGTTAGAAAGAAGCAGCTGAGTGTAAGGAGAAGGGTGGAAAGAAGCAGCTGAGTGTAAGGGTTAGAAAGAAGCAGCTGAGTGTAAGGAGAAAGGTGGAAAGAAGCAGATGAGTGTAAGGAGAAAGGTGGAAAGAAACAGCTGAGTGTAAGGAGAAGGTTGGAAAGAAGCAGCTGAGTGTGAGGAGAAGGGTGGAAAGAAGCAGCTGAGTGTAAGGACATGGGTGGAAAGAAGCCGCTGAGTGTAAGGAGAAGGGTAGAAAGAAGCAGCTGAGTGTAAGGAGAAGGGTGGAAAGAAGCAGTTGAGTGTAAGGGGTGGAAAGAAGCAGCTGAGTGTAAGGGGTGGAAAGAAGCAGCTGAGTGTAAGGAGAAGGGTGGAAAGAAGCAGCTGAGTTTAAGGAGAAGGGTGGAAAAAAGCAGCTGAGTGTAAGGGGTGGAAAGAAGCAGCTAAGTGTAAGGAGAAGGGTGGAAAGAAGCAGCTGAGTGTAAGGAGAAGGGTGGAAAGAAGCAGCTGAGTGTAAGGAGAAGGGTGGAAAGAAGCCGCTGAGTGTAAGGAGAAGGGTGGAAAGAAGCAGCTGAGTGTAAGGAGAAGGGTGGAAAGAAGCAGCTGAGTGTAAGGAGAAGGGTGGAAAGAAGCAGCTGGGTGTAAGGGGTGGGAAGAAGCAGCTGAGTGTAAGGAGAAGAGTGGAAAGAAGCAGCTGAGTGTAAGGAGAAGGGTGGAAAGAAGCAGCTGAGTGTAAGGAGAAGGGTGGAAAGAAACAGCTGAGTGTAAGGGGTGGAAAGAAGCAGCTGAGTGTAAGGAGAAGGGTGGAAAGAAGCAGCTGAGTGTAAGGAGAAGGGTGGAAAGAAGCAGCTGAGTGTAAGGAGAAGGGTGGAAAGAAGCAGCTGAGTGTAAGGAGAAGGGTGGAAAGAAGGAGCTGAGTGTAAGGGGTGGAAAGAAGCAGCTGAGTATAAGGAGAAGGGTGGAAAGAAGTAGCTGAGTGTAAGGGGTGGAAAGAAGCAGCTGAGTGTAAGGGGTGGAAAGAAGCAGCTGAGTCTAAGGAGAAGGATGGAAAGAAGCAGATGAGTGTAAGGAGAAGGGTGGAAAGAAGCAGCTGAGTGTAAGGAGAAGGGTGGAAAGAAGGAGCTGAGTGTAAGGGGTGGAAAGAAGCAGCTGAGTATAAGGAGAAGGGTGGAAAGAAGTAGCTGAGTGTAAGGGGTGGAAAGAAGCAGCTGAGTGTAAGGAGAAGGGTGGAAAGAAGCAGCTGAGTGTAAGGAGAAGGGTGGGAAGAAGCAGCTGAGTGTAAGGAGAAGGGTGGAAAGAAGCAGCTGAGTGTAAGGAGAAGGGTGGAAAGAAGCAGCTGAGTGTAAGAGAAGGGTGGAAAGAAGCAGCTGAGTGTAAGGGTTAGAAAGAAGCAGCTGAGTGTAAGGAGAAGGGTGGAAAGAAGCAGCTGAGTGTAAGGGTTAGAAAGAAGCAGCTGAGTGTAAGGAGAAAGGTGGAAAGAAGCAGATGAGTGTAAGGAGAAAGGTGGAAAGAAACAGCTGAGTGTAAGGAGAAGGTTGGAAAGAAGCAGCTGAGTGTGAGGAGAAGGGTGGAAAGAAGCAGCTGAGTGTAAGGACATGGGTGGAAAGAAGCCGCTGAGTGTAAGGAGAAGGGTAGAAAGAAGCAGCTGAGTGTAAGGAGAAGGGTGGAAAGAAGCAGTTGAGTGTAAGGGGTGGAAAGAAGCAGCTGAGTGTAAGGGGTGGAAAGAAGCAGCTGAGTGTAAGGAGAAGGGTGGAAAGAAGCAGCTGAGTTTAAGGAGAAGGGTGGAAAAAAGCAGCTGAGTGTAAGGGGTGGAAAGAAGCAGCTAAGTGTAAGGAGAAGGGTGGAAAGAAGCAGCTGAGTGTAAGGAGAAGGGTGGAAAGAAGCAGCTGAGTGTAAGGAGAAGGGTGGAAAGAAGCCGCTGAGTGTAAGGAGAAGGGTGGAAAGAAGCAGCTGAGTGTAAGGAGAAGGGTGGAAAGAAGCAGCTGAGTGTAAGGAGAAGGGTGGAAAGAAGCAGCTGGGTGTAAGGGGTGGGAAGAAGCAGCTGAGTGTAAGGAGAAGAGTGGAAAGAAGCAGCTGAGTGTAAGGAGAAGGGTGGAAAGAAGCAGCTGAGTGTAAGGAGAAGGGTGGAAAGAAACAGCTGAGTGTAAGGGGTGGAAAGAAGCAGCTGAGTGTAAGGAGAAGGGTGGAAAGAAGCAGCTGAGTGTAAGGAGAAGGGTGGAAAGAAGCAGCTGAGTGTAAGGAGAAGGGTGGAAAGAAGCAGCTGAGTGTAAGGGGTGGAAAGAAGAAGCTGAGTGTAATGAGAAAGGTGGAAAGAAGCAGCTGAGTGTAAGGAGAAGGGTGGAAAAAAGCAGCTGAGTGTAAGGGGTGGAAAGAAGCAGCTGAGTGTAAGGAGAAGGGTGGAAAGAAGCAGATGGGTGTAAGGAGAAGGGTGGAAAGAAGCAGCTGAGTGTAAGGAGAAGGGTGGAAAGAAGCTGCTGAGTTTAAGGGGTAGAAAGAAGCAGCTGAGTGTAAGGAGAAGGGTGGAAAGAAGCAGCTGAGTGTAAGGAGAAGGGTGGAAAGAAGCAGCTGAGGGTAAGAAGAAGGGTGGAAAGAAGCAGCTGAGTGTAAGGAGAAGGGTGGAAAGAAGCAGCTGAGTGTAAGGGGTGGGAAGAAGCAGCTGAGTGTAAGGAGAAGGGTGGAAAGAAGCAGCTGAGTGTAAGGAAAAGGTTGGAAAGAAGCAGCTGAGTGTAAGGAAAAGGGTGGAAAGAAGCAGCTGAGTGTAAGGAGAAGGGTGGAAAGAAGCAGCTGAGTGTAAGGGGTGGAAAGAAGCAGCTGAGTGTAAGGAGAAGGGTGGAAAGAAGCAGCTGAGTGTAAGGAGAAGGGTGGAAAGAAGCAGCTGAGTGTAAGGAGAAGGGTGGAAAGAAGCAGCTGAGTTTAAGGAGAGGGTGGAAAGAAGCAGCTGAGTGTAAGGGGTGGGAAGAAGCAGCTGAGTGTAAGGAGAAGAGTGGAAAGAAGCAGCTGAGTGTAAGGAGAAGGGTGGAAAGAAGCAGCTGAGTATAAGGAGAAGGGTGGAAAGAAGCAGCTGAGTGTAAGGAGAAGGTTGGAAAGAAGCAGCTGAGTGTAAGGAGAAGGGTGGAAAGAAGCAGCTGAGTGTAAGGAGAAAGGTGGAAAGAAGCAGCTGAGTGTAAGGAGAAAGGTGGAAAGAAGCAGCTGAGGGTTAGGAGAAGGGTGGAAAGAAGCAGCTGAGTGTAAGGGGTGGAAAGAAGCAGCTGAGTGTAAGGAGAAGGGTGGAAATAAGCAGCTGAGTGTAAGGAGGAGGGTGGGAAGAAGCAGCTGAGTGTAAGGAGAAGGGTGGAAAGAAGCCGCTGAGTGTAAGAGAAGGGTGGAAAGAAGCAGCTGAGTGTAAGTAGAAGGGTGGAAAGAAGCAGATGGGTGTAAGGAGAAGGGTGGAAAGAAGCAGCTGAGTGTAAGGAGAAGGGTGGAAAGAAGCTGCTGAGTTTAAGGGGTAGAAAGAAGCAGCTGAGTGTAAGGAGAAGGGTGGAAAGAAGCAGCTGAGTGTAAGGAGAAGGGTGGAAAGAAGCAGCTGAGTGTAAGGAGAAGGGAGGAAAGAAGCAGCTGAGTGTAAGGGGTGGAAAGAAGAAGCTGAGTGTAAGGAGAAAGGTGGAAAGAAGCAGCTGAGTGTAAGGAGAAGGGTGGAAAAAAGCAGCTGAGTGTAAGGGGTGGAAAGAAGCAGCTGAGTGTAAGGAGAAGGGTGGAAAGAAGCAGCTGAGTATAAGGAAGAGGGTGGGAAGAAGCAGCTGAGTGTAAGGAGAAGGGTGGAAAGAGGAGCTGAGTGTAAGGAGAAGGGTGGAAAGAAGCAGCTGAGTGTAAGGAGAAGGGTGGAAAGAAGCAGCTGAGTGTAAGGAGAAGGATGGAAAGAAGCAGCTGAGTGTAAGAGAAGGGTGGAAAGAAGTAGCTGAGTGTAAGGAGAAGGGTGGAAAGAAGCAGCTGAGTGTAAGGGGTGGAAAGAAGCAGCTGAGTGTAAGGAGAAGGATGGAAAGAAGCAGATGAGTGTAAGGAGAAGGGTGGAAAGAAGCAGCTGAGTGTAAGGAGAAGGGTGGAAAGAAGGAGCTGAGTGTAAGGGGTGGAAAGAAGCAGCTGAGTATAAGGAGAAGGGTGGAAAGAAGTAGCTGAGTGTAAGGGGTGGAAAGAAGCAGCTGAGTGTAAGGAGAAGGGTGGAAAGAAGCAGCTGAGTGTAAGGAGAAGGGTGGGAAGAAGCAGCTGAGTGTAAGGAGAAGGGTGGAAAGAAGCAGCTGAGTGTAGGAGAAGGGTGGAAAGAAGCAGCTGAGTGTAAGAGAAGGGTGGAAAGAAGCAGCTGAGTGTAAGGGTTAGAAAGAAGCAGCTGAGTGTAAGGAGAAGGGTGGAAAGAAGCAGCTGAGTGTAAGGGTTAGAAAGAAGCAGCTGAGTGTAAGGAGAAAGGTGGAAAGAAGCAGATGAGTGTAAGGAGAAAGGTGGAAAGAAACAGCTGAGTGTAAGGAGAAGGTTGGAAAGAAGCAGCTGAGTGTGAGGAGAAGGGTGGAAAGAAGCAGCTGAGTGTAAGGACATGGGTGGAAAGAAGCCGCTGAGTGTAAGGAGAAGGGTAGAAAGAAGCAGCTGAGTGTAAGGAGAAGGGTGGAAAGAAGCAGTTGAGTGTAAGGGGTGGAAAGAAGCAGCTGAGTGTAAGGGGTGGAAAGAAGCAGCTGAGTGTAAGGAGAAGGGTGGAAAGAAGCAGCTGAGTTTAAGGAGAAGGGTGGAAAAAAGCAGCTGAGTGTAAGGGGTGGAAAGAAGCAGCTAAGTGTAAGGAGAAGGGTGGAAAGAAGCAGCTGAGTGTAAGGAGAAGGGTGGAAAGAAGCAGCTGAGTGTAAGGAGAAGGGTGGAAAGAAGCCGCTGAGTGTAAGGAGAAGGGTGGAAAGAAGCAGCTGAGTGTAAGGAGAAGGGTGGAAAGAAGCAGCTGGGTGTAAGGGGTGGGAAGAAGCAGCTGAGTGTAAGGAGAAGAGTGGAAAGAAGCAGCTGAGTGTAAGGAGAAGGGTGGAAAGAAGCAGCTGAGTGTAAGGAGAAGGGTGGAAAGAAACAGCTGAGTGTAAGGGGTGGAAAGAAGCAGCTGAGTGTAAGGAGAAGGGTGGAAAGAAGCAGCTGAGTGTAAGGAGAAGGGTGGAAAGAAGCAGCTGAGTGTAAGGAGAAGGGTGGAAAGAAGCAGCTGAGTGTAAGGAGAAGGGTGGAAAGAAGGAGCTGAGTGTAAGGGGTGGAAAGAAGCAGCTGAGTATAAGGAGAAGGGTGGAAAGAAGTAGCTGAGTGTAAGGGGTGGAAAGAAGCAGCTGAGTGTAAGGGGTGGAAAGAAGCAGCTGAGTCTAAGGAGAAGGATGGAAAGAAGCAGATGAGTGTAAGGAGAAGGGTGGAAAGAAGCAGCTGAGTGTAAGGAGAAGGGTGGAAAGAAGGAGCTGAGTGTAAGGGGTGGAAAGAAGCAGCTGAGTATAAGGAGAAGGGTGGAAAGAAGTAGCTGAGTGTAAGGGGTGGAAAGAAGCAGCTGAGTGTAAGGAGAAGGGTGGAAAGAAGCAGCTGAGTGTAAGGAGAAGGGTGGGAAGAAGCAGCTGAGTGTAAGGAGAAGGGTGGAAAGAAGCAGCTGAGTGTAAGGAGAAGGGTGGAAAGAAGCAGCTGAGTGTAAGAGAAGGGTGGAAAGAAGCAGCTGAGTGTAAGGGTTAGAAAGAAGCAGCTGAGTGTAAGGAGAAGGGTGGAAAGAAGCAGCTGAGTGTAAGGGTTAGAAAGAAGCAGCTGAGTGTAAGGAGAAAGGTGGAAAGAAGCAGATGAGTGTAAGGAGAAAGGTGGAAAGAAACAGCTGAGTGTAAGGAGAAGGTTGGAAAGAAGCAGCTGAGTGTGAGGAGAAGGGTGGAAAGAAGCAGCTGAGTGTAAGGACATGGGTGGAAAGAAGCCGCTGAGTGTAAGGAGAAGGGTAGAAAGAAGCAGCTGAGTGTAAGGAGAAGGGTGGAAAGAAGCAGTTGAGTGTAAGGGGTGGAAAGAAGCAGCTGAGTGTAAGGGGTGGAAAGAAGCAGCTGAGTGTAAGGAGAAGGGTGGAAAGAAGCAGCTGAGTTTAAGGAGAAGGGTGGAAAAAAGCAGCTGAGTGTAAGGGGTGGAAAGAAGCAGCTAAGTGTAAGGAGAAGGGTGGAAAGAAGCAGCTGAGTGTAAGGAGAAGGGTGGAAAGAAGCAGCTGAGTGTAAGGAGAAGGGTGGAAAGAAGCCGCTGAGTGTAAGGAGAAGGGTGGAAAGAAGCAGCTGAGTGTAAGGAGAAGGGTGGAAAGAAGCAGCTGAGTGTAAGGAGAAGGGTGGAAAGAAGCAGCTGGGTGTAAGGGGTGGGAAGAAGCAGCTGAGTGTAAGGAGAAGAGTGGAAAGAAGCAGCTGAGTGTAAGGAGAAGGGTGGAAAGAAGCAGCTGAGTGTAAGGAGAAGGGTGGAAAGAAACAGCTGAGTGTAAGGGGTGGAAAGAAGCAGCTGAGTGTAAGGAGAAGGGTGGAAAGAAGCAGCTGAGTGTAAGGAGAAGGGTGGAAAGAAGCAGCTGAGTGTAAGGAGAAGGGTGGAAAGAAGCAGCTGAGTGTAAGGGGTGGAAAGAAGAAGCTGGGTGTAATGAGAAAGGTGGAAAGAAGCAGCTGAGTGTAAGGAGAAGGGTGGAAAAAAGCAGCTGAGTGTAAGGGGTGGAAAGAAGCAGCTGAGTGTAAGGAGAAGGGTGGAAAGAAGCAGATGGGTGTAAGGAGAAGGGTGGAAAGAAGCAGCTGAGTGTAAGGAGAAGGGTGGAAAGAAGCTGCTGAGTTTAAGGGGTAGAAAGAAGCAGCTGAGTGTAAGGAGAAGGGTGGAAAGAAGCAGCTGAGTGTAAGGAGAAGGGTGGAAAGAAGCAGCTGAGGGTAAGAAGAAGGGTGGAAAGAAGCAGCTGAGTGTAAGGAGAAGGGTGGAAAGAAGCAGCTGAGTGTAAGGGGTGGGAAGAAGCAGCTGAGTGTAAGGAGAAGAGTGGAAAGAAGCAGCTGAGTGTAAGGAGAAGGGTGGAAAGAAGCAGCTGAGTGTAAGGAAAAGGTTGGAAAGAAGCAGCTGAGTGTAAGGAAAAGGGTGGAAAGAAGCAGCTGAGGGTTAGGAGAAGGGTGGAAAGAAGCAGCTGAGTGTAAGGGGTGGAAAGAAGCAGCTGAGTGTAAGGAGAAGGGTGGAAATAAGCAGCTGAGTGTAAGGAGGAGGGTGGGAAGAAGCAGCTGAGTGTAAGGAGAAGGGTGGAAAGAAGCAGCTGAGTGTAAGGAGAAGGGTGGAAAGAAGCCGCTGAGTGTAAGAGAAGGGTGGAAAGAAGCAGCTGAGTGTAAGTAGAAGGGTGGAAAGAAGCAGATGGGTGTAAGGAGAAGGGTGGAAAGAAGCAGCTGAGTGTAAGGAGAAGGGTGGAAAGAAGCTGCTGAGTTTAAGGGGTGGAAAGAAGCAGCTGAGTGTAAGGAGAAGGGTGGAAAGAAGCAGCTGAGTGTAAGGAGAAGGGTGGAAAGAAGCAGCTGAGGGTAAGAAGAAGGGTGGAAAGAAGCAGCTGAGTGTAAGGAGAAGGGTGGAAAGAAGCAGCTGAGTGTAAGGGGTGGGAAGAAGCAGCTGAGTGTAAGGAGAAGAGTGGAAAGAAGCAGCTGAGTGTAAGGAGAAGGGTGGAAAGAAGCAGCTGAGTGTAAAGAGAAGGGTGGAAAGAAGCAGCTGAGTGTAAGGGGTGGAAAGAAGCAGCTGAGTGTAAGGAGAAGGGTGGAAAGAAGCAGCTGAGTGTAAGGAGAAGGGTGGAAAGAAGCAGCTGAGTGTAAGGAGAAGGGAGGAAAGAAGCAGCTGAGTGTAAGGGGTGGAAAGAAGAAGCTGAGTGTAAGGAGAAAGGTGGAAAGAAGCAGCTGAGTGTAAGGAGAAGGGTGGAAAAAAGCAGCTGAGTGTAAGGGGTGGAAAGAAGCAGCTGAGTGTAAGGAGAAGGGTGGAAAGAAGCAGCTGAGTATAAGGAGGAGGGTGGGAAGAAGCAGCTGAGTGTAAGGAGAAGGGTGGAAAGAGGAGCTGAGTGTAAGGAGAAGGGTGGAAAGAAGCAGCTGAGTGTAAGGGGTGGAAAGAAGCAGCTGAGTGTAAGGAGAAGGGTGGAAAGAAGCAGCTGAGTGTAAGGAGAAGGGTGGAAAGAAGCAGCTGAGTGTAAGGAGAAGGGTGGAAAGAAGCAGCTGAGTGTAAAGAGAAGGGTGGAAAGAAGCAGCTGAGTGTAAGGGAAGGGAAGAAGCAGCTGAGTGTAAGGAGAAGAGTGGAAAGAAGCAGCTGAGTGTAAGGAGAAGGTGGAAAGAAGCAACTGAGTGTAAGGAGAAGGTTGGAAAGAAGCAGCTGAGTGTAAGGAGAAGGGTGGAAAGAAGCAGCTGAGTGTAAGGGGTGGAAAGAAGCAGCTGAGTGTAAGGAGAAAGGTGGAAAGAAGCAGCTGAGGGTTAGGAGAAGGGTGGAAAGAAGCAGCTGAGTGGAAGGGGTGGAAAGAAGCAGCTGAGTGTAAGGAGAAGGGTGGAAAGAAGCAGCTGAGTGTAAGGAGAAGGGTGGAAAGAAGCAGCTGAGTGTAAGGAGAAGGGTGGAAAGAAAAGAAGCAGCTGAGTGTAAGAGAAGGGTGGAAAGAAGCAGATGGGTGTAAGGAGAAGGGTGGAAAGAAGCAGCTGAGTGTAAGGAGAAGGGTGGAAAGAAGCTGCTGAGTTTAAGGGGTGGAAAGAAGCAGCTGAGTGTAAGGAGAAGGGTGGAAAGAAGCAGCTGAGTGTAAGGAGAAGGGTGGAAAGAAGCAGCTGAGTGTTAGGAGGGGGTGGGAAGAAGCAGCTGAGTGTAAGGAGAAGGGTGGAAAGAAGCAGCTGAGTGTAAAGAGACGGGTGGAAAGAAGCAGCTGAGTGTAAGGGGTGGAAAGAAGCAGCTGAGTGTAAGGGGTGGAAAGAAGCAGCTGAGTGTAAGGAAAAGGGTGGAAAGAAGCCGCTGGGTGTAAGGAGAAGGGTGGAAAGAAGCAGCTGAGTGTAAGGAGAAGGATGGAAAGAAGCAGATGAGTGTAAGGAGAAGGGTGGAAAGAAGCAGCTGAGTGTAAGGAGAAGGGTGGAAAGAAGGAGCTGAGTGTAAGGGGTGGAAAGAAGCAGCTGAGTGTAAGGAGAAGGGTGGAAAGAAGCAGCTGAGTGTAAGGAGAAGGGTGGAAAGAAGCAGCTGAGTGTAAGGGGTGGAAAGAAGCAGCTGAGTGTAAGGAGAAGGGTGGAAAGAAGCAGCTGAGTGTAAGAGAAGGGTGGAAAGAAGCAGCTGAGTGTAAGGGTTGGAAAGAAGCAGCTGAGTGTAAGGAGAAGGGTGGAAAGAAGCAGCTGAGTGTACGTAGAAGGGTGGAAAGAAGCTGATGAGTGTAAGGAGAAGGGTGGAAAGAAGCAACTGAGTGTAAGGAGAAGGGTGGAAAGAATCAGCTGAGTGTAAGGAGAATGATGGAAAGAAGCAGATGAGTGTAAGGAGAATGGTGGAAAGAAGCAGATGAGTGTAAGTAGAAGGGTGGAAAGAAGCAGCTGAGTGTAAGGAGAAGGGTGGAAAGAAGCAGCTGAGTGTAAGGAGAAGGAGAAGGGTGGAAAGAAGCAGCTGAGTGTAAGGAGAAGGGTGGAAAGAAGCAACTGAGTGTAAGGAGAAGGGTGGAAAGAAGCAGCTGGAAAGAAGCAGCTGAGTGTAAGGGGTGGAAAGAAGCAGCTGAGTGTAAGGAGAAAGGTGGAAAGAAGCAGCTGAGTGTAAGGAGAAGGGTGGAAAGAAGCAGCTGAGTGTAAGGGGTGGACAGAAGCAGCTGAGTGTAAGGAGAAGTGGGGAAAGAAGTAGCTGAGTGTAAGGAGAAGGGTGGGAAGAAGCAGCTGAGTGTAAGGAGAAGGGTTGAAAGAAGCAGCTGAGTGTAAGGGGTGGAAAGAAGCAGCTGAGTGTACGGGGTGGAAAGAAGCAGCTGAGTGTAAGGAGAAGGGTGGAAAGAAGCAGATGAGTGTAAGGAGAAGGGTGGAAAGAAGCAGCTGGGTGTAAGAGAAGGGTGGAAAGAAGCAGCTGAGTGTAAGGGTTGGAAAGAAGCAGCTGATGTAAGGAGAAGGGTGGAAAGAAGCAGCTGAGTGTAAGTAGAAGGGTGGAAAGAAGCAGATGAGTGTAAGGAGAGGGGTGGAAAGAAGCAGCTGAGTGTAAGGAGAAGGGTGGAAAGAAGCAGCAGAGTGTAAGGAGAAGGTTGGAAAGAAGCAGCTGAGTGTAAGGAGAAGGGTGGAAAGAAGCAGCTGAGTGTAAGGGGTGGAAAGAAGCAGCTGAGTGTAAGGAGAAAGGTGGAAAGAAGCAGCTGAGGGTTAGGAGAAGGGTGGAAAGAAGCAGCTGAGTGTAAGGGGTGGAAAGAAGCAGCTGAGTGTAAGGAGGAGGGTGGAAAGAAGCAGCTGAGTGTAAGGAGGAGGGTGGGAAGAAGCAGCTGAGTGTAAGGAGAAGGGTGGAAAGAAGCAGCTGAGTGTAAGGAAAAGGGTGGAAAGAAGCAGCTGAGTGTAAGGAGAAGGGTGGAAAGAAGCCGCTGAGTGTAAGAGAAGGGTGGAAAGAAGCAGCTGAGTGTAAGTAGAAGGGTGGAAAGAAGCAGATGGGTGTAAGGAGAAGGGTGGAAAGAAGCAGCTGAGTGTAAGGAGAAGGGTGGAAAGAAGCTGCTGAGTTTAAGGGGTGGAAAGAAGCAGCTGAGTGTAAGGAGAAGGGTGGAAGGAAGCAGCTGAGTGTAAGGAGAAGGGTGGAAAGAAGCAGCTGAGTGTAAGGAGAAGGGTGGAAAAAAGCAGCTGAGTGTAAGGGGTGGAAAGAAGCAGCTAAGTGTAAGGAGAAGGGTGGGAAGAAGCAGCTGAGTGTAAGGAGAAGGGTGGAAAGAAGCAGCTGAGTGTAAGGAGAAGGGTAGAAAGAAGCAGCTGCGTGTAAGGAGAAGGGTGGAAAGAAGCCGCTGAGTGTAAGGAGAAGGGTGGAAAGAAGCAGCTGAGTGTAAGGAGAAGGGTGGAAAGAAGCAGCTGAGGGTAAGAAGAAGGGTGGAAAGAAGCAGCTGAGTGTAAGGAGAAGGGTGGAAAGAAGCAGCTGAGTGTAAGGGGTGGGAAGAAGCAGCTGAGTGTAAGGAGAAGAGTGGAAAGAAGCAGCTGAGTGTAAGGAGAAGGGTGGAAAGAAGCAGCTGAGTGTAAGGAGAAGGGTGGAAAGAAGCAGCTGAGTGTAAGGGGTGGAAAGAAGCAGCTGAGTGTAAGGAGAAGGGTGGAAAGAAGCAGCTGAGTGTAAGGAGAAGGGTGGAAAGAAGCAGCTGAGTGTAAGGGGTGGAAAGAAGAAGCTGAGTGTAAGGAGAAAGGTGGAAAGAAGCAGCTGAGTGTAAGGAGAAGGGTGGAAAAAAGCAGCTGAGTGTAAGGGGTGGAAAGAAGCAGCTGAGTGTAAGGAGAAGGGTGGAAAGAAGCAGCTGAGTGTAAGGAGGAGGGTGGGAAGAAGCAGCTGAGTGTAAGGAGAAGGGTGGAAAGAAGCAGCCGAGTGTAAGGAGAAGGGTGGAAAGAAGCAGCTGAGTGTAAGGGGTGGAAAGAAGCAGCTGAGTGTAAGGAGAAGGGTGGAAAGAAGCAGCTGAGTGTAAGGAGAAGGGTGGAAAGAAACAGCTGAGTGTAAGAGAAGGGTGGAAAGAAGCAGCTGAGTGTAAGGAGAAGGGTGGAAAGAAGCTGCTGAGTTTAAGGGGTGGAAAGAAGCAGCTGAGTGTAAGGAGAAGGGTGGAAAGAAGCAGCTGAGTGTAAGGAGAAGGGTGGAAAGAAGCAGCTGAGTGTTAGGAGGGGGTGGGAAGAAGCAGCTGAGTGTAAGGAGAAGGGTGGAAAGAAGCAGCTGAGTGTAAAGAGACGGGTGGAAAGAAGCAGCTGAGTGTAAGGGGTGGAAAGAAGCAGCTGAGTGTAAGGGGTGGAAAGAAGCAGCTGAGTGTAAGGGGTGGAAAGAAGCAGCTGAGTGTAAGGGGTGGAAAGAAGCAGCTGAGTGTAAGGAAAAGGGTGGAAAGAAGCCGCTGGGTGTAAGGAGAAGGGTGGAAAGAAGCAGCTGAGTGTAAGGAGAAGGATGGAAAGAAGCAGATGAGTGTAAGGAGAAGGGTGGAAAGAAGCAGCTGAGTGTAAGGAGAAGGGTGGAAAGAAGGAGCTGAGTGTAAGGGGTGGAAAGAAGCAGCTGAGTGTAAGGAGAAGGGTGGAAAGAAGCAGCTGAGTGTAAGGAGAAGGGTGGAAAGAAGCAGCTGAGTGTAAGGGGTGGAAAGAAGCAGCTGAGTGTAAGGAGAAGGGTGGAAAGAAGCAGCTGAGTGTAAGAGAAGGGTGGAAAGAAGCAGCTGAGTGTAAGGGTTGGAAAGAAGCAGCTGAGTGTAAGGAGAAGGGTGGAAAGAAGCAGCTGAGTGTACGTAGAAGGGTGGAAAGAAGCTGATGAGTGTAAGGAGAAGGGTGGAAAGAAGCAACTGAGTGTAAGGAGAAGGGTGGAAAGAATCAGCTGAGTGTAAGGAGAATGATGGAAAGAAGCAGATGAGTGTAAGGAGAATGGTGGAAAGAAGCAGATGAGTGTAAGGAGAAGGGTGGAAAGAAGCAGCTGAGTGTAAGGAGAAGGGTGGAAAGAAGCAGCTGAGTGTAAGGAGAAGGAGAAGGGTGGAAAGAAGCAGCTGAGTGTAAGGAGAAGGGTGGAAAGAAGCAGCTGAGTTTAAGGAGAAGGGTGGAAAGAAGCAACTGAGTGTAAGGAGAAGGGTGGAAAGAAGCAGCTGAGTGTAAGGGGTGGAAAGAAGCAGCTGAGTGTAAGGAGAAAGGTGGAAAGAAGCAGCTGAGTGTAAGGAGAAGGGTGGAAAGAAGCAGCTGTGTGTAAGGGGTGGACAGAAGCAGCTGAGTGTAAGGAGAAGTGGGGAAAGAAGCAGCTGAGTGTAAGGAGAAGGGTGGGAAGAAGCAGCTGAGTGTAAGGAGAAGGGTTGAAAGAAGCAGCTGAGTGTAAGGGGTGGAAAGAAGCAGCTGAGTGTACGGGGTGGAAAGAAGCAGCTGAGTGTAAGGAGAAGGGTGGAAAGAAGCAGATGAGTGTAAGGAGAAGGGTGGAAAGAAGCAGCTGGGTGTAAGAGAAGGGTGGAAAGAAGCAGCTGAGTGTAAGGGTTGGAAAGAAGCAGCTGATGTAAGGAGAAGGGTGGAAAGAAGCAGCTGAGTGTAAGTAGAAGGGTGGAAAGAAGCAGATGAGTGTAAGGAGAGGGGTGGAAAGAAGCAGCTGAGTGTAAGGAGAAGGGTGGAAAGAAGCAGCTGAGTGTAAGGAGAAGGTTGGAAAGAAGCAGCTGAGTGTAAGGAGAAGGGTGGAAAGAAGCAGCTGAGTGTAAGAGGTGGAAAGAAGCAGCTGAGGGTTAGGAGAAGGGTGGAAAGAAGCAGCTGAGTGTAAGGGGTGGAAAGAAGCAGCTGAGTGTAAGGAGGAGGGTGGAAAGAAGCAGCTGAGTGTAAGGAGGAGGGTGGGAAGAAGCAGCTGAGTGTAAGGAGAAGGGTGGAAAGAAGCAGCTGAGTGTAAGAGAAGGGTGGAAAGAAGCAGCTGAGTGTAAGTAGAAGGGTGGAAAGAAGCAGATGGGTGTAAGGAGAAGGGTGGAAAGAAGCAGCTGAGTGTAAGGAGAAGGGTGGAAAGAAGCTGCTGAGTTTAAGGGGTGGAAAGAAGCAGCTGAGTGTAAGGAGAAGGGTGGAAGGAAGCAGCTGAGTGTAAGGAGAAGGGTGGAAAGAAGCAGCTGAGTGTAAGGAGAAGGGTGGAAAAAAGCAGCTGAGTGTAAGGGGTGGAAAGAAGCAGCTAAGTGTAAGGAGAAGGGTGGGAAGAAGCAGCTGAGTGTAAGGAGAAGGGTGGAAAGAAGCAGCTGAGTGTAAGGAGAAGGGTAGAAAGAAGCAGCTGCGTGTAAGGAGAAGGGTGGAAAGAAGCCGCTGAGTGTAAGGAGAAGGGTGGAAAGAAGCAGCTGAGTGTAAGGAGAAGGGTGGAAAGAAGCAGCTGAGGGTAAGAAGAAGGGTGGAAAGAAGCAGCTGAGTGTAAGGAGAAGGGTGGAAAGAAGCAGCTGAGTGTAAGGGGTGGGAAGAAGCAGCTGAGTGTAAGGAGAAGAGTGGAAAGAAGCAGCTGAGTGTAAGGAGAAGGGTGGAAAGAAGCAGCTGAGTGTAAGGAGAAGGGTGGAAAGAAGCAGCTGAGTGTAAGGGGTGGAAAGAAGCAGCTGAGTGTAAGGAGAAGGGTGGAAAGAAGCAGCTGAGTGTAAGTAGAAGGGTGGAAAGAAGCTGATGAGTGTAAGGAGAAGGGTGGAAAGAAGCAACTGAGTGTAAGGAGAAGGGTGGAAAGAAGCAGAAGAGTGTAAGGAGAAGGGTGGAAAGAAGCAGTTGAGTGTAAGGGGTGGAAAGAAGAAGCTGAGTGTAAGGGGTGGAAAGAAGCAGCTGAGTGTAAGGAGAAGGGTGGAAAGAAGCAGCTGAGTTTAAGGAGAAGGGTGGAAAAAAGCAGCTGAGTGTAAGGGGTGGAAAGAAGCAGCTAAGTGTAAGGAGAAGGGTGGAAAGAAGCAGCTGAGTGTAAGGAGAAGGGTGGAAAGAAGCAGCTGAGTGTAAGGAGAAGGGTGGAAAGAAGCCGCTGAGTGTAAGGAGAAGGGTGGAAAGAAGCAGCTGAGTGTAAGGAGAAGGGTGGAAAGAAGCAGCTGATGGTAAGAAGAAGGGTGGAAAGAAGCAGCTGGGTGTAAGGGGTGGGAAGAAGCAGCTGAGTGTAAGGAGAAGAGTGGAAAGAAGCAGCTGAGTGTAAGGAGAAGGGTGGAAAGAAGCAGCTGAGTGTAAGGAGAAGGGTGGAAAGAAGCAGCTGAGTGTAAGGGGTGGAAAGAAGCAGCTGAGTGTAAGGAGAAGGGTGGAAAGAAGCAGCTGAGTGTAAGGAGAAGGGTGGAAAGAAGCAGCTGAGTGTAAGGGGTGGAAAGAAGAAGCTGAGTGTAAGGAGAAAGGTGGAAAGAAGCAGCTGAGTGTAAGGAGAAGGGTGGAAAAAAGCAGCTGAGTGTAAGGGGTGGAAAGAAGCAGCTGAGTGTAAGGAGAAGGGTGGAAAGAAGCAGCTGAGTGTAAGGAGGAGGGTGGGAAGAAGCAGCTGAGTGTAAGGAGAAGGGTGGAAAGAAGCAGCTGAGTGTAAGAGAAGGGTGGAAAGAAGCAGCTGAGTGTAAGGGTTAGAAAGAAGCAGCTGAGTGTAAGGAGAAGGGTGGAAAGAAGCAGCTGAGTGTAAGTAGAAGGGTGGAAAGAAGCTGATGAGTGTAAGGAGAAGGGTGGAAAGAAGCAACTGAGTGTAAGGAGAAGGGTGGAAAGAAGCAGAAGAGTGTAAGGAGAAGGGTGGAAAGAAGCAACTGAGTGTAAGGAGAAGGGTGGAAAGAAGCAGCTGAGTGTAAGGAGAAAGGTGGAAAGAAGCAGATGAGTGTAAGGAGAAGGTTGGAAAGAAGCAGCTGAGTGTGAGGAGAAGGGTGGAAAGAAGCAGCTGAGTGTAAGGACATGGGTGGAAAGAAGCAGCTGAGTGTAAGGAGAAGGGTGGAAAGAAGCAGTTGAGTGTAAGGGGTGGAAAGAAGCAGCTGAGTGTAAGGGGTGGAAAGAAGCAGCTGAGTGTAAGGAGAAGGGTGGAAAGAAGCAGCTGAGTTTAAGGAGAAGGGTGGAAAAAAGCAGCTGAGTGTAAGGGGTGGAAAGAAGCAGCTAAGTGTAAGGAGAAGGGTGGAAAGAAGCAGCTGAGTGTAAGGAGAAGGGTGGAAAGAAGCAGCTGAGTGTAAGGAGAAGGGTGGAAAGAAGCCGCTGAGTGTAAGGAGAAGGGTGGAAAGAAGCAGCTGAGTGTAAGGAGAAGGGTGGAAAGAAGCAGCTGAGGGTAAGAAGAAGGGTGGAAAGAAGCAGCTGGGTGTAAGGGGTGGGAAGAAGCAGCTGAGTGTAAGGAGAAGAGTGGAAAGAAGCAGCTGAGTGTAAGGAGAAGGGTGGAAAGAAGCAGCTGAGTGTAAGGAGAAGGGTGGAAAGAAGCAGCTGAGTGTAAGGGGTGGAAAGAAGCAGCTGAGTGTAAGGAGAAGGGTGGAAAGAAGCAGCTGAGTGTAAGGAGAAGGGTGGAAAGAAGCAGCTGAGTGTAAGGGGTGGAAAGAAGAAGCTGAGTGTAAGGAGAAAGGTGGAAAGAAGCAGCTGAGTGTAAGGAGAAGGGTGGAAAAAAGCAGCTGAGTGTAAGGGGTGGAAAGAAGCAGCTGAGTGTAAGGAGAAGGGTGGAAAGAAGCAGCTGAGTGTAAGGAGGAGGGTGGGAAGAAGCAGCTGAGTGTAAGGAGAAGGGTGGAAAGAAGCAGCTGAGTGTAAGGGGTGGAAAGAAGCAGCTGAGTGTAAGGAGAAGGGTGGAAAGAAGCAGCTGAGTGTAAGGAGAAGGGTGGAAAGAAGCAGCTGAGTGTAAGGAGAAGGGTGGAAAGAAGCAGCTGAGTTTAAGGAGAGGGTGGAAAGAAGCAGCTGAGTGTAAGGGGTGGGAAGAAGCAGCTGAGTGTAAGGAGAAGAGTGGAAAGAAGCAGCTGAGTGTAAGGAGAAGGGTGGAAAGAAGCAGCTGAGTATAAGGAGAAGGGTGGAAAGAAGCAGCTGAGTGTAAGGAGAAGGTTGGAAAGAAGCAGCTGAGTGTAAGGAGAAGGGTGGAAAGAAGCAGCTGAGTGTAAGGAGAAAGGTGGAAAGAAGCAGCTGAGTGTAAGGAGAAAGGTGGAAAGAAGCAGCTGAGGGTTAGGAGAAGGGTGGAAAGAAGCAGCTGAGTGTAAGGGGTGGAAAGAAGCAGCTGAGTGTAAGGAGAAGGGTGGAAATAAGCAGCTGAGTGTAAGGAGGAGGGTGGGAAGAAGCAGCTGAGTGTAAGGAGAAGGGTGGAAAGAAGCCGCTGAGTGTAAGAGAAGGGTGGAAAGAAGCAGCTGAGTGTAAGTAGAAGGGTGGAAAGAAGCAGATGGGTGTAAGGAGAAGGGTGGAAAGAAGCTGCTGAGTTTAAGGGGTAGAAAGAAGCAGCTGAGTGTAAGGAGAAGGGTGGAAAGAAGCAGCTGAGTGTAAGGAGAAGGGTGGAAAGAAGCAGCTGAGTGTAAGGAGAAGGGAGGAAAGAAGCAGCTGAGTGTAAGGGGTGGAAAGAAGAAGCTGAGTGTAAGGAGAAAGGTGGAAAGAAGCAGCTGAGTGTAAGGAGAAGGGTGGAAAAAAGCAGCTGAGTGTAAGGGGTGGAAAGAAGCAGCTGAGTGTAAGGAGAAGGGTGGAAAGAAGCAGCTGAGTATAAGGAAGAGGGTGGGAAGAAGCAGCTGAGTGTAAGGAGAAGGGTGGAAAGAGGAGCTGAGTGTAAGGAGAAGGGTGGAAAGAAGCAGCTGAGTGTAAGGAGAAGGGTGGAAAGATGCAGCTGAGTGTAAGGAGAAGGGTGGAAAGAAGCAGCTGAGTGTAAGAGAAGGGTGGAAAGAAGTAGCTGAGTGTAAGGAGAAGGGTGGAAAGAAGCAGCTGAGTGTAAGGGGTGGAAAGAAGCAGCTGAGTGTAAGGGGTGGAAAGAAGCAGCTGAGTGTAAGGAGAAGGATGGAAAGAAGCAGATGAGTGTAAGGAGAAGGGTGGAAAGAAGCAGCTGAGTGTAAGGAGAAGGGTGGAAAGAAGGAGCTGAGTGTAAGGGGTGGAAAGAAGCAGCTGAGTATAAGGAGAAGGGTGGAAAGAAGTAGCTGAGTGTAAGGGGTGGAAAGAAGCAGCTGAGTGTAAGGAGAAGGGTGGAAAGAAGCAGCTGAGTGTAAGGAGAAGGGTGGGAAGAAGCAGCTGAGTGTAAGGAGAAGGGTGGAAAGAAGCAGCTGAGTGTAAGAGAAGGGTGGAAAGAAGCAGCTGAGTGTAAGGGTTAGAAAGAAGCAGCTGAGTGTAAGGAGAAGGGTGGAAAGAAGCAGCTGAGTGTAAGGGTTAGAAAGAAGCAGCTGAGTGTAAGGAGAAAGGTGGAAAGAAGCAGATGAGTGTAAGGAGAAAGGTGGAAAGAAACAGCTGAGTGTAAGGAGAAGGTTGGAAAGAAGCAGCTGAGTGTGAGGAGAAGGGTGGAAAGAAGCAGCTGAGTGTAAGGACATGGGTGGAAAGAAGCCGCTGAGTGTAAGGAGAAGGGTAGAAAGAAGCAGCTGAGTGTAAGGAGAAAGGTGGAAAGAAGCAGATGAGTGTAAGGAGAAAGGTGGAAAGAAACAGCTGAGTGTAAGGAGAAGGTTGGAAAGAAGCAGCTGAGTGTGAGGAGAAGGGTGGAAAGAAGCAGCTGAGTGTAAGGACATGGGTGGAAAGAAGCCGCTGAGTGTAAGGAGAAGGGTAGAAAGAAGCAGCTGAGTGTAAGGAGAAGGGTGGAAAGAAGCAGTTGAGTGTAAGGGGTGGAAAGAAGCAGCTGAGTGTAAGGGGTGGAAAGAAGCAGCTGAGTGTAAGGAGAAGGGTGGAAAGAAGCAGCTGAGTTTAAGGAGAAGGGTGGAAAAAAGCAGCTGAGTGTAAGGGGTGGAAAGAAGCAGCTAAGTGTAAGGAGAAGGGTGGAAAGAAGCAGCTGAGTGTAAGGAGAAGGGTGGAAAGAAGCAGCTGAGTGTAAGGAGAAGGGTGGAAAGAAGCCGCTGAGTGTAAGGAGAAGGGTGGAAAGAAGCAGCTGAGTGTAAGGAGAAGGGTGGAAAGAAGCAGCTGAGTGTAAGGAGAAGGGTGGAAAGAAGCAGCTGGGTGTAAGGGGTGGGAAGAAGCAGCTGAGTGTAAGGAGAAGAGTGGAAAGAAGCAGCTGAGTGTAAGGAGAAGGGTGGAAAGAAGCAGCTGAGTGTAAGGAGAAGGGTGGAAAGAAACAGCTGAGTGTAAGGGGTGGAAAGAAGCAGCTGAGTGTAAGGAGAAGGGTGGAAAGAAGCAGCTGAGTGTAAGGAGAAGGGTGGAAAGAAGCAGCTGAGTGTAAGGAGAAGGGTGGAAAGAAGCAGCTGAGTGTAAGGGGTGGAAAGAAGCAGCTGAGTATAAGGAGAAGGGTGGAAAGAAGTAGCTGAGTGTAAGGGGTGGAAAGAAGCAGCTGAGTGTAAGGGGTGGAAAGAAGCAGCTGAGTGTAAGGAGAAGGATGGAAAGAAGCAGATGAGTGTAAGGAGAAGGGTGGAAAGAAGCAGCTGAGTGTAAGGAGAAGGGTGGAAAGAAGGAGCTGAGTGTAAGGGGTGGAAAGAAGCAGCTGAGTATAAGGAGAAGGGTGGAAAGAAGTAGCTGAGTGTAAGGGGTGGAAAGAAGCAGCTGAGTGTAAGGAGAAGGGTGGAAAGAAGCAGCTGAGTGTAAGGAGAAGGGTGGGAAGAAGCAGCTGAGTGTAAGGAGAAGGGTGGAAAGAAGCAGCTGAGTGTAACGAGAAGGGTGGAAAGAAGCAGCTGAGTGTAAGAGAAGGGTGGAAAGAAGCAGCTGAGTGTAAGGGTTAGAAAGAAGCAGCTGAGTGTAAGGAGAAGGGTGGAAAGAAGCAGCTGAGTGTAAGGGTTAGAAAGAAGCAGCTGAGTGTAAGGAGAAAGGTGGAAAGAAGCAGATGAGTGTAAGGAGAAAGGTGGAAAGAAACAGCTGAGTGTAAGGAGAAGGTTGGAAAGAAGCAGCTGAGTGTGAGGAGAAGGGTGGAAAGAAGCAGCTGAGTGTAAGGACATGGGTGGAAAGAAGCCGCTGAGTGTAAGGAGAAGGGTAGAAAGAAGCAGCTGAGTGTAAGGAGAAGGGTGGAAAGAAGCAGTTGAGTGTAAGGGGTGGAAAGAAGCAGCTGAGTGTAAGGGGTGGAAAGAAGCAGCTGAGTGTAAGGAGAAGGGTGGAAAGAAGCAGCTGAGTTTAAGGAGAAGGGTGGAAAAAAGCAGCTGAGTGTAAGGGGTGGAAAGAAGCAGCTAAGTGTAAGGAGAAGGGTGGAAAGAAGCAGCTGAGTGTAAGGAGAAGGGTGGAAAGAAGCAGCTGAGTGTAAGGAGAAGGGTGGAAAGAAGCCGCTGAGTGTAAGGAGAAGGGTGGAAAGAAGCAGCTGAGTGTAAGGAGAAGGGTGGAAAGAAGCAGCTGAGTGTAAGGAGAAGGGTGGAAAGAAGCAGCTGGGTGTAAGGGGTGGGAAGAAGCAGCTGAGTGTAAGGAGAAGAGTGGAAAGAAGCAGCTGAGTGTAAGGAGAAGGGTGGAAAGAAGCAGCTGAGTGTAAGGAGAAGGGTGGAAAGAAACAGCTGAGTGTAAGGGGTGGAAAGAAGCAGCTGAGTGTAAGGAGAAGGGTGGAAAGAAGCAGCTGAGTGTAAGGAGAAGGGTGGAAAGAAGCAGCTGAGTGTAAGGAAAAGGGTGGAAAGAAGCAGCTGAGTGTAAGGGGTGGAAAGAAGAAGCTGAGTGTAATGAGAAAGGTGGAAAGAAGCAGCTGAGTGTAAGGAGAAGGGTGGAAAAAAGCAGCTGAGTGTAAGGGGTGGAAAGAAGCAGCTGAGTGTAAGGAGAAGGGTGGAAAGAAGCAGATGGGTGTAAGGAGAAGGGTGGAAAGAAGCAGCTGAGTGTAAGGAGAAGGGTGGAAAGAAGCTGCTGAGTTTAAGGGGTAGAAAGAAGCAGCTGAGTGTAAGGAGAAGGGTGGAAAGAAGCAGCTGAGTGTAAGGAGAAGGGTGGAAAGAAGCAGCTGAGGGTAAGAAGAAGGGTGGAAAGAAGCAGCTGAGTGTAAGGAGAAGGGTGGAAAGAAGCAGCTGAGTGTAAGGGGTGGGAAGAAGCAGCTGAGTGTAAGGAGAAGAGTGGAAAGAAGCAGCTGAGTGTAAGGAGAAGGGTGGAAAGAAGCAGCTGAGTGTAAGGAAAAGGTTGGAAAGAAGCAGCTGAGTGTAAGGAAAAGGGTGGAAAGAAGCAGCTGAGAGTAAGGAGAAAGGTGGAAAGAAGCAGCTGAGGGTTAGGAGAAGGTTGGAAAGAAGCAGCTGAGTGTAAGGGGTGGAAAGAAGCAGCTGAGTGTAAGGAGAAGGGTGGAAATAAGCAGCTGAGTGTAAGGAGGAGGGTGGGAAGAAGCAGCTGAGTGTAAGGAGAAGGGTGGAAAGAAGCAGCTGAGTGTAAGGAGAAGGGTGGAAAGAAGCCGCTGAGTGTAAGAGAAGGGTGGAAAGAAGCAGCTGAGTGTAAGTAGAAGGGTGGAAAGAAGCAGATGGGTGTAAGGAGAAGGGTGGAAAGAAGCAGCTGAGTGTAAGGAGAAGGGTGGAAAGAAGCTGCTGAGTTTAAGGGGTGGAAAGAAGCAGCTGAGTGTAAGGAGAAGGGTGGAAAGAAGCAGCTGAGTGTAAGGAGAAGGGTGGAAAGAAGCAGCTGAGGGTAAGAAGAAGGGTGGAAAGAAGCAGCTGAGTGTAAGGAGAAGGGTGGAAAGAAGCAGCTGAGTGTAAGGGGTGGGAAGAAGCAGCTGAGTGTAAGGAGAAGAGTGGAAAGAAGCAGCTGAGTGTAAGGAGAAGGGTGGAAAGAAGCAGCTGAGTGTAAAGAGAAGGGTGGAAAGAAGCAGCTGAGTGTAAGGGGTGGAAAGAAGCAGCTGAGTGTAAGGAGAAGGGTGGAAAGAAGCAGCTGAGTGTAAGGAGAGGGGTGGAAAGAAGCAGCTGAGTGTAAGGAGAAGGGAGGAAAGAAGCAGCTGAGTGTAAGGGGTGGAAAGAAGAAGCTGAGTGTAAGGAGAAAGGTGGAAAGAAGCAGCTGAGTGTAAGGAGAAGGGTGGAAAAAAGCAGCTGAGTGTAAGGGGTGGAAAGAAGCAGCTGAGTGTAAGGAGAAGGGTGGAAAGAAGCAGCTGAGTATAAGGAGGAGGGTGGGAAGAAGCAGCTGAGTGTAAGGAGAAGGGTGGAAAGAGGAGCTGAGTGTAAGGAGAAGGGTGGAAAGAAGCAGCTGAGTGTAAGGGGTGGAAAGAAGCAGCTGAGTGTAAGGAGAAGGGTGGAAAGAAGCAGCTGAGTGTAAGGAGAAGGGTGGAAAGAAGCAGCTGAGTGTAAGGAGAAGGGTGGAAAGAAGCAGCTGAGTGTAAGAGAAGGGTGGAAAGAAGCAGCTGAGTGTAAAGAGAAGGGTGGAAAGAAGCAGCTGAGTGTAAGGGAAGGGAAGAAGCAGCTGAGTGTAAGGAGAAGAGTGGAAAGAAGCAGCTGAGTGTAAGGAGAAGGTGGAAAGAAGCAACTGAGTGTAAGGAGAAGGTTGGAAAGAAGCAGCTGAGTGTAAGGAGAAGGGTGGAAAGAAGCAGCTGAGTGTAAGGGGTGGAAAGAAGCAGCTGAGTGTAAGGAGAAAGGTGGAAAGAAGCAGCTGAGGGTTAGGAGAAGGGTGGAAAGAAGCAGCTGAGTGGAAGGGGTGGAAAGAAGCAGCTGAGTGTAAGGAGAAGGGTGGAAAGAAGCAGCTGAGTGTAAGGAGGAGGGTGGGAAGAAGCAGCTGAGTGTAAGGAGAAGGGTGGAAAGAAGCAGCTGAGTGTAAGGAGAAGGGTGGAAAGAAGCAGCTGAGTGTAAGGAGAAGGGTGGAAAGAAAAGAAGCAGCTGAGTGTAAGAGAAGGGTGGAAAGAAGCAGATGGGTGTAAGGAGAAGGGTGGAAAGAAGCAGCTGAGTGTAAGGAGAAGGGTGGAAAGAAGCTGCTGAGTTTAAGGGGTGGAAAGAAGCAGCTGAGTGTAAGGAGAAGGGTGGAAAGAAGCAGCTGAGTGTAAGGAGAAGGGTGGAAAGAAGCAGCTGAGTGTTAGGAGGGGGTGGGAAGAAGCAGCTGAGTGTAAGGAGAAGGGTGGAAAGAAGCAGCTGAGTGTAAAGAGACGGGTGGAAAGAAGCAGCTGAGTGTAAGGGGTGGAAAGAAGCAGCTGAGTGTAAGGGGTGGAAAGAAGCAGCCGAGTGTAAGGAAAAGGGTGGAAAGAAGCCGCTGGGTGTAAGGAGAAGGGTGGAAAGAAGCAGCTGAGTGTAAGGAGAAGGATGGAAAGAAGCAGATGAGTGTAAGGAGAAGGGTGGAAAGAAGCAGCTGAGTGTAAGGAGAAGGGTGGAAAGAAGGAGCTGAGTGTAAGGGGTGGAAAGAAGCAGCTGAGTGTAAGGAGAAGGGTGGAAAGAAGCAGCTGAGTGTAAGGAGAAGGGTGGAAAGAAGCAGCTGAGTGTAAGGGGTGGAAAGAAGCAGCTGAGTGTAAGGAGAAGGGTGGAAAGAAGCAGCTGAGTGTAAGAGAAGGGTGGAAAGAAGCAGCTGAGTGTAAGGGTTGGAAAGAAGCAGCTGAGTGTAAGGAGAAGGGTGGAAAGAAGCAGCTGAGTGTACGTAGAAGGGTGGAAAGAAGCTGATGAGTGTAAGGAGAAGGGTGGAAAGAAGCAACTGAGTGTAAGGAGAAGGGTGGAAAGAATCAGCTGAGTGTAAGGAGAATGATGGAAAGAAGCAGATGAGTGTAAGGAGAATGGTGGAAAGAAGCAGATGAGTGTAAGGAGAAGGGTGGAAAGAAGCAGCTGAGTGTAAGGAGAAGGGTGGAAAGAAGCAGCTGAGTGTAAGGAGAAGGGTGGAAAGAAGCAGCTGAGTGTAAGGAGAAGGGTGGAAAGAAGCAGCTGAGTGTAAGGAGAAGGGTGGAAAGAAGCCGCTGAGTGTAAGGAGAAGGGTGGAAAGAAGCAGCTGAGTGTAAGGAGAAGGGTGGAAAGAAGCAGCTGAGGGTAAGAAGAAGGGTGGAAAGAAGCAGCTGGGTGTAAGGGGTGGGAAGAAGCAGCTGAGTGTAAGGAGAAGAGTGGAAAGAAGCAGCTGAGTGTAAGGAGAAGGGTGGAAAGAAGCAGCTGAGTGTAAGGAGAAGGGTGGAAAGAAGCAGCTGAGTGTAAGGGGTGGAAAGAAGCAGCTGAGTGTAAGGAGAAGGGTGGAAAGAAGCAGCTGAGTGTAAGGAGAAGGGTGGAAAGAAGCAGCTGAGTGTAAGGGGTGGAAAGAAGAAGCTGAGTGTAAGGAGAAAGGTGGAAAGAAGCAGCTGAGTGTAAGGAGAAGGGTGGAAAAAAGCAGCTGAGTGTAAGGGGTGGAAAGAAGCAGCTGAGTGTAAGGAGAAGGGTGGAAAGAAGCAGCTGAGTGTAAGGAGGAGGGTGGGAAGAAGCAGCTGAGTGTAAGGAGAAGGGTGGAAAGAAGCAGCTGAGTGTAAGGGGTGGAAAGAAGCAGCTGAGTGTAAGGAGAAGGGTGGAAAGAAGCAGCTGAGTGTAAGGAGAAGGGTGGAAAGAAGCAGCTGAGTGTAAGGAGAAGGGTGGAAAGAAGCAGCTGAGTTTAAGGAGAGGGTGGAAAGAAGCAGCTGAGTGTAAGGGGTGGGAAGAAGCAGCTGAGTGTAAGGAGAAGAGTGGAAAGAAGCAGCTGAGTGTAAGGAGAAGGGTGGAAAGAAGCAGCTGAGTATAAGGAGAAGGGTGGAAAGAAGCAGCTGAGTGTAAGGAGAAGGTTGGAAAGAAGCAGCTGAGTGTAAGGAGAAGGGTGGAAAGAAGCAGCTGAGTATAAGGAGAAGAGTGGAAAGAAGCAGCTGAGTGTAAGGAGAAGGGTGGAAAGAAGCAGCTGAGTATAAGGAGAAGGGTGGAAAGAAGCAGCTGAGGGTTAGGAGAAGGGTGGAAAGAAGCAGCTGAGTGTAAGGGGTGGAAAGAAGCAGCTGAGTGTAAGGAGAAGGGTGGAAATAAGCAGCTGAGTGTAAGGAGGAGGGTGGGAAGAAGCAGCTGAGTGTAAGGAGAAGGGTGGAAAGAAGCCGCTGAGTGTAAGAGAAGGGTGGAAAGAAGCAGCTGAGTGTAAGTAGAAGGGTGGAAAGAAGCAGATGGGTGTAAGGAGAAGGGTGGAAAGAAGCAGCTGAGTGTAAGGAGAAGGGTGGAAAGAAGCTGCTGAGTTTAAGGGGTAGAAAGAAGCAGCTGAGTGTAAGGAGAAGGGTGGAAAGAAGCAGCTGAGTGTAAGGAGAAGGGTGGAAAGAAGCAGCTGAGTGTAAGGAGAAGGGAGGAAAGAAGCAGCTGAGTGTAAGGGGTGGAAAGAAGAAGCTGAGTGTAAGGAGAAAGGTGGAAAGAAGCAGCTGAGTGTAAGGAGAAGGGTGGAAAAAAGCAGCTGAGTGTAAGGGGTGGAAAGAAGCAGCTGAGTGTAAGGAGAAGGGTGGAAAGAAGCAGCTGAGTATAAGGAAGAGGGTGGGAAGAAGCAGCTGAGTGTAAGGAGAAGGGTGGAAAGAGGAGCTGAGTGTAAGGAGAAGGGTGGAAAGAAGCAGCTGAGTGTAAGGAGAAGGGTGGAAAGATGCAGCTGAGTGTAAGGAGAAGGGTGGAAAGAAGCAGCTGAGTGTAAGAGAAGGGTGGAAAGAAGTAGCTGAGTGTAAGGAGAAGGGTGGAAAGAAGCAGCTGAGTGTAAGGGGTGGAAAGAAGCAGCTGAGTGTAAGGGGTGGAAAGAAGCAGCTGAGTGTAAGGAGAAGGATGGAAAGAAGCAGATGAGTGTAAGGAGAAGGGTGGAAAGAAGCAGCTGAGTGTAAGGAGAAGGGTGGAAAGAAGGAGCTGAGTGTAAGGGGTGGAAAGAAGCAGCTGAGTATAAGGAGAAGGGTGGAAAGAAGTAGCTGAGTGTAAGGGGTGGAAAGAAGCAGCTGAGTGTAAGGAGAAGGGTGGAAAGAAGCAGCTGAGTGTAAGGAGAAGGGTGGGAAGAAGCAGCTGAGTGTAAGGAGAAGGGTGGAAAGAAGCAGCTGAGTGTAAGAGAAGGGTGGAAAGAAGCAGCTGAGTGTAAGGGTTAGAAAGAAGCAGCTGAGTGTAAGGAGAAGGGTGGAAAGAAGCAGCTGAGTGTAAGGGTTAGAAAGAAGCAGCTGAGTGTAAGGAGAAAGGTGGAAAGAAGCAGATGAGTGTAAGGAGAAAGGTGGAAAGAAACAGCTGAGTGTAAGGAGAAGGTTGGAAAGAAGCAGCTGAGTGTGAGGAGAAGGGTGGAAAGAAGCAGCTGAGTGTAAGGACATGGGTGGAAAGAAGCCGCTGAGTGTAAGGAGAAGGGTAGAAAGAAGCAGCTGAGTGTAAGGAGAAAGGTGGAAAGAAGCAGATGAGTGTAAGGAGAAAGGTGGAAAGAAACAGCTGAGTGTAAGGAGAAGGTTGGAAAGAAGCAGCTGAGTGTGAGGAGAAGGGTGGAAAGAAGCAGCTGAGTGTAAGGACATGGGTGGAAAGAAGCCGCTGAGTGTAAGGAGAAGGGTAGAAAGAAGCAGCTGAGTGTAAGGAGAAGGGTGGAAAGAAGCAGTTGAGTGTAAGGGGTGGAAAGAAGCAGCTGAGTGTAAGGGGTGGAAAGAAGCAGCTGAGTGTAAGGAGAAGGGTGGAAAGAAGCAGCTGAGTTTAAGGAGAAGGGTGGAAAAAAGCAGCTGAGTGTAAGGGGTGGAAAGAAGCAGCTAAGTGTAAGGAGAAGGGTGGAAAGAAGCAGCTGAGTGTAAGGAGAAGGGTGGAAAGAAGCAGCTGAGTGTAAGGAGAAGGGTGGAAAGAAGCCGCTGAGTGTAAGGAGAAGGGTGGAAAGAAGCAGCTGAGTGTAAGGAGAAGGGTGGAAAGAAGCAGCTGAGTGTAAGGAGAAGGGTGGAAAGAAGCAGCTGGGTGTAAGGGGTGGGAAGAAGCAGCTGAGTGTAAGGAGAAGAGTGGAAAGAAGCAGCTGAGTGTAAGGAGAAGGGTGGAAAGAAGCAGCTGAGTGTAAGGAGAAGGGTGGAAAGAAACAGCTGAGTGTAAGGGGTGGAAAGAAGCAGCTGAGTGTAAGGAGAAGGGTGGAAAGAAGCAGCTGAGTGTAAGGAGAAGGGTGGAAAGAAGCAGCTGAGTGTAAGGAGAAGGGTGGAAAGAAGCAGCTGAGTGTAAGGAGAAGGGTGGAAAGAAGGAGCTGAGTGTAAGGGGTGGAAAGAAGCAGCTGAGTATAAGGAGAAGGGTGGAAAGAAGTAGCTGAGTGTAAGGGGTGGAAAGAAGCAGCTGAGTGTAAGGGGTGGAAAGAAGCAGCTGAGTGTAAGGAGAAGGATGGAAAGAAGCAGATGAGTGTAAGGAGAAGGGTGGAAAGAAGCAGCTGAGTGTAAGGAGAAGGGTGGAAAGAAGGAGCTGAGTGTAAGGGGTGGAAAGAAGCAGCTGAGTATAAGGAGAAGGGTGGAAAGAAGTAGCTGAGTGTAAGGGGTGGAAAGAAGCAGCTGAGTGTAAGGAGAAGGGTGGAAAGAAGCAGCTGAGTGTAAGGAGAAGGGTGGGAAGAAGCAGCTGAGTGTAAGGAGAAGGGTGGAAAGAAGCAGCTGAGTGTAACGAGAAGGGTGGAAAGAAGCAGCTGAGTGTAAGAGAAGGGTGGAAAGAAGCAGCTGAGTGTAAGGGTTAGAAAGAAGCAGCTGAGTGTAAGGAGAAGGGTGGAAAGAAGCAGCTGAGTGTAAGGGTTAGAAAGAAGCAGCTGAGTGTAAGGAGAAAGGTGGAAAGAAGCAGATGAGTGTAAGGAGAAAGGTGGAAAGAAACAGCTGAGTGTAAGGAGAAGGTTGGAAAGAAGCAGCTGAGTGTGAGGAGAAGGGTGGAAAGAAGCAGCTGAGTGTAAGGACATGGGTGGAAAGAAGCCGCTGAGTGTAAGGAGAAGGGTAGAAAGAAGCAGCTGAGTGTAAGGAGAAGGGTGGAAAGAAGCAGTTGAGTGTAAGGGGTGGAAAGAAGCAGCTGAGTGTAAGGGGTGGAAAGAAGCAGCTGAGTGTAAGGAGAAGGGTGGAAAGAAGCAGCTGAGTTTAAGGAGAAGGGTGGAAAAAAGCAGCTGAGTGTAAGGGGTGGAAAGAAGCAGCTAAGTGTAAGGAGAAGGGTGGAAAGAAGCAGCTGAGTGTAAGGAGAAGGGTGGAAAGAAGCCGCTGAGTGTAAGGAGAAGGGTGGAAAGAAGCAGCTGAGTGTAAGGAGAAGGGTGGAAAGAAGCAGCTGAGTGTAAGGAGAAGGGTGGAAAGAAGCAGCTGGGTGTAAGGGGTGGGAAGAAGCAGCTGAGTGTAAGGAGAAGAGTGGAAAGAAGCAGCTGAGTGTAAGGAGAAGGGTGGAAAGAAGCAGCTGAGTGTAAGGAGAAGGGTGGAAAGAAACAGCTGAGTGTAAGGGGTGGAAAGAAGCAGCTGAGTGTAAGGAGAAGGGTGGAAAGAAGCAGCTGAGTGTAAGGAGAAGGGTGGAAAGAAGCAGCTGAGTGTAAGGAAAAGGGTGGAAAGAAGCAGCTGAGTGTAAGGGGTGGAAAGAAGAAGCTGAGTGTAATGAGAAAGGTGGAAAGAAGCAGCTGAGTGTAAGGAGAAGGGTGGAAAAAAGCAGCTGAGTGTAAGGGGTGGAAAGAAGCAGCTGAGTGTAAGGAGAAGGGTGGAAAGAAGCAGATGGGTGTAAGGAGAAGGGTGGAAAGAAGCAGCTGAGTGTAAGGAGAAGGGTGGAAAGAAGCTGCTGAGTTTAAGGGGTAGAAAGAAGCAGCTGAGTGTAAGGAGAAGGGTGGAAAGAAGCAGCTGAGTGTAAGGAGAAGGGTGGAAAGAAGCAGCTGAGGGTAAGAAGAAGGGTGGAAAGAAGCAGCTGAGTGTAAGGAGAAGGGTGGAAAGAAGCAGCTGAGTGTAAGGGGTGGGAAGAAGCAGCTGAGTGTAAGGAGAAGAGTGGAAAGAAGCAGCTGAGTGTAAGGAGAAGGGTGGAAAGAAGCAGCTGAGTGTAAGGAAAAGGTTGGAAAGAAGCAGCTGAGTGTAAGGAAAAGGGTGGAAAGAAGCAGCTGAGAGTAAGGAGAAAGGTGGAAAGAAGCAGCTGAGGGTTAGGAGAAGGTTGGAAAGAAGCAGCTGAGTGTAAGGGGTGGAAAGAAGCAGCTGAGTGTAAGGAGAAGGGTGGAAATAAGCAGCTGAGTGTAAGGAGGAGGGTGGGAAGAAGCAGCTGAGTGTAAGGAGAAGGGTGGAAAGAAGCAGCTGAGTGTAAGGAGAAGGGTGGAAAGAAGCCGCTGAGTGTAAGAGAAGGGTGGAAAGAAGCAGCTGAGTGTAAGTAGAAGGGTGGAAAGAAGCAGATGGGTGTAAGGAGAAGGGTGGAAAGAAGCAGCTGAGTGTAAGGAGAAGGGTGGAAAGAAGCTGCTGAGTTTAAGGGGTGGAAAGAAGCAGCTGAGTGTAAGGAGAAGGGTGGAAAGAAGCAGCTGAGTGTAAGGAGAAGGGTGGAAAGAAGCAGCTGAGGGTAAGAAGAAGGGTGGAAAGAAGCAGCTGAGTGTAAGGAGAAGGGTGGAAAGAAGCAGCTGAGTGTAAGGGGTGGGAAGAAGCAGCTGAGTGTAAGGAGAAGAGTGGAAAGAAGCAGCTGAGTGTAAGGAGAAGGGTGGAAAGAAGCAGCTGAGTGTAAAGAGAAGGGTGGAAAGAAGCAGCTGAGTGTAAGGGGTGGAAAGAAGCAGCTGAGTGTAAGGAGAAGGGTGGAAAGAAGCAGCTGAGTGTAAGGAGAGGGGTGGAAAGAAGCAGCTGAGTGTAAGGAGAAGGGAGGAAAGAAGCAGCTGAGTGTAAGGGGTGGAAAGAAGAAGCTGAGTGTAAGGAGAAAGGTGGAAAGAAGCAGCTGAGTGTAAGGAGAAGGGTGGAAAAAAGCAGCTGAGTGTAAGGGGTGGAAAGAAGCAGCTGAGTGTAAGGAGAAGGGTGGAAAGAAGCAGCTGAGTATAAGGAGGAGGGTGGGAAGAAGCAGCTGAGTGTAAGGAGAAGGGTGGAAAGAGGAGCTGAGTGTAAGGAGAAGGGTGGAAAGAAGCAGCTGAGTGTAAGGGGTGGAAAGAAGCAGCTGAGTGTAAGGAGAAGGGTGGAAAGAAGCAGCTGAGTGTAAGGAGAAGGGTGGAAAGAAGCAGCTGAGTGTAAGGAGAAGGGTGGAAAGAAGCAGCTGAGTGTAAGAGAAGGGTGGAAAGAAGCAGCTGAGTGTAAAGAGAAGGGTGGAAAGAAGCAGCTGAGTGTAAGGGAAGGGAAGAAGCAGCTGAGTGTAAGGAGAAGAGTGGAAAGAAGCAGCTGAGTGTAAGGAGAAGGTGGAAAGAAGCAACTGAGTGTAAGGAGAAGGTTGGAAAGAAGCAGCTGAGTGTAAGGAGAAGGGTGGAAAGAAGCAGCTGAGTGTAAGGGGTGGAAAGAAGCAGCTGAGTGTAAGGAGAAAGGTGGAAAGAAGCAGCTGAGGGTTAGGAGAAGGGTGGAAAGAAGCAGCTGAGTGGAAGGGGTGGAAAGAAGCAGCTGAGTGTAAGGAGAAGGGTGGAAAGAAGCAGCTGAGTGTAAGGAGGAGGGTGGGAAGAAGCAGCTGAGTGTAAGGAGAAGGGTGGAAAGAAGCAGCTGAGTGTAAGGAGAAGGGTGGAAAGAAGCAGCTGAGTGTAAGGAGAAGGGTGGAAAGAAAAGAAGCAGCTGAGTGTAAGAGAAGGGTGGAAAGAAGCAGATGGGTGTAAGGAGAAGGGTGGAAAGAAGCAGCTGAGTGTAAGGAGAAGGGTGGAAAGAAGCTGCTGAGTTTAAGGGGTGGAAAGAAGCAGCTGAGTGTAAGGAGAAGGGTGGAAAGAAGCAGCTGAGTGTAAGGAGAAGGGTGGAAAGAAGCAGCTGAGTGTTAGGAGGGGGTGGGAAGAAGCAGCTGAGTGTAAGGAGAAGGGTGGAAAGAAGCAGCTGAGTGTAAAGAGACGGGTGGAAAGAAGCAGCTGAGTGTAAGGGGTGGAAAGAAGCAGCTGAGTGTAAGGGGTGGAAAGAAGCAGCTGAGTGTAAGGAAAAGGGTGGAAAGAAGCCGCTGGGTGTAAGGAGAAGGGTGGAAAGAAGCAGCTGAGTGTAAGGAGAAGGATGGAAAGAAGCAGATGAGTGTAAGGAGAAGGGTGGAAAGAAGCAGCTGAGTGTAAGGAGAAGGGTGGAAAGAAGGAGCTGAGTGTAAGGGGTGGAAAGAAGCAGCTGAGTGTAAGGAGAAGGGTGGAAAGAAGCAGCTGAGTGTAAGGAGAAGGGTGGAAAGAAGCAGCTGAGTGTAAGGGGTGGAAAGAAGCAGCTGAGTGTAAGGAGAAGGGTGGAAAGAAGCAGCTGAGTGTAAGAGAAGGGTGGAAAGAAGCAGCTGAGTGTAAGGGTTGGAAAGAAGCAGCTGAGTGTAAGGAGAAGGGTGGAAAGAAGCAGCTGAGTGTACGTAGAAGGGTGGAAAGAAGCTGATGAGTGTAAGGAGAAGGGTGGAAAGAAGCAACTGAGTGTAAGGAGAAGGGTGGAAAGAATCAGCTGAGTGTAAGGAGAATGATGGAAAGAAGCAGATGAGTGTAAGGAGAATGGTGGAAAGAAGCAGATGAGTGTAAGGAGAAGGGTGGAAAGAAGCAGCTGAGTGTAAGGAGAAGGGTGGAAAGAAGCAGCTGAGTGTAAGGAGAAGGAGAAGGGTGGAAAGAAGCAGCTGAGTGTAAGGAGAAGGGTGGAAAGAAGCAACTGAGTGTAAGGAGAAGGGTGGAAAGAAGCAGCTGGAAAGAAGCAGCTGAGTGTAAGGGGTGGAAAGAAGCAGCTGAGTGTAAGGAGAAAGGTGGAAAGAAGCAGCTGAGTGTAAGGAGAAGGGTGGAAAGAAGCAGCTGAGTGTAAGGGGTGGACAGAAGCAGCTGAGTGTAAGGAGAAGTGGGGAAAGAAGTAGCTGAGTGTAAGGAGAAGGGTGGGAAGAAGCAGCTGAGTGTAAGGAGAAGGGTTGAAAGAAGCAGCTGAGTGTAAGGGGTGGAAAGAAGCAGCTGAGTGTACGGGGTGGAAAGAAGCAGCTGAGTGTAAGGAGAAGGGTGGAAAGAAGCAGATGAGTGTAAGGAGAAGGGTGGAAAGAAGCAGCTGGGTGTAAGAGAAGGGTGGAAAGAAGCAGCTGAGTGTAAGGGTTGGAAAGAAGCAGCTGATGTAAGGAGAAGGGTGGAAAGAAGCAGCTGAGTGTAAGTAGAAGGGTGGAAAGAAGCAGATGAGTGTAAGGAGAGGGGTGGAAAGAAGCAGCTGAGTGTAAGGAGAAGGGTGGAAAGAAGCAGCTGAGTGTAAGGAGAAGGTTGGAAAGAAGCAGCTGAGTGTAAGGAGAAGGGTGGAAAGAAGCAGCTGAGTGTAAGGGGTGGAAAGAAGCAGCTGAGTGTAAGGAGAAAGGTGGAAAGAAGCAGCTGAGGGTTAGGAGAAGGGTGGAAAGAAGCAGCTGAGTGTAAGGGGTGGAAAGAAGCAGCTGAGTGTAAGGAGGAGGGTGGAAAGAAGCAGCTGAGTGTAAGGAGAAGGGTGGAAAGAAGCAGCTGAGTGTAAGGAAAAGGGTGGAAAGAAGCAGCTGAGTGTAAGGAGAAGGGTGGAAAGAAGCCGCTGAGTGTAAGAGAAGGGTGGAAAGAAGCAGCTGAGTGTAAGTAGAAGGGTGGAAAGAAGCAGATGGGTGTAAGGAGAAGGGTGGAAAGAAGCAGCTGAGTGTAAGGAGAAGGGTGGAAAGAAGCTGCTGAGTTTAAGGGGTGGAAAGAAGCAGCTGAGTGTAAGGAGAAGGGTGGAAGGAAGCAGCTGAGTGTAAGGAGAAGGGTGGAAAGAAGCAGCTGAGTGTAAGGAGAAGGGTGGAAAAAAGCAGCTGAGTGTAAGGGGTGGAAAGAAGCAGCTAAGTGTAAGGAGAAGGGTGGGAAGAAGCAGCTGAGTGTAAGGATAAGGGTGGAAAGAAGCAGCTGAGTGTAAGGAGAAGGGTAGAAAGAAGCAGCTGCGTGTAAGGAGAAGGGTGGAAAGAAGCCGCTGAGTGTAAGGAGAAGGGTGGAAAGAAGCAGCTGAGTGTAAGGAGAAGGGTGGAAAGAAGCAGCTGAGGGTAAGAAGAAGGGTGGAAAGAAGCAGCTGAGTGTAAGGAGAAGGGTGGAAAGAAGCAGCTGAGTGTAAGGGGTGGGAAGAAGCAGCTGAGTGTAAGGAGAAGAGTGGAAAGAAGCAGCTGAGTGTAAGGAGAAGGGTGGAAAGAAGAAGCTGAGTGTAAGGAGAAGGGTGGAAAGAAGCAGCTGAGTGTAAGGGGTGGAAAGAAGCAGCTGAGTGTAAGGAGAAGGGTGGAAAGAAGCAGCTGAGTGTAAGGAGAAGGGTGGAAAGAAGCAGCTGAGTGTAAGGGGTGGAAAGAAGAAGCTGAGTGTAAGGAGAAAGGTGGAAAGAAGCAGCTGAGTGTAAGGAGAAGGGTGGAAAGAAGCAGCTGAGTGTAAGGAGAAGGGTGGAAAGAAGCAGCTGAGTGTTAGGAGGGGGTGGGAAGAAGCAGCTGAGTGTAAGGAGAAGGGTGGAAAGAAGCAGCTGAGTGTAAAGAGACGGGTGGAAAGAAGCAGCTGAGTGTAAGGGGTGGAAAGAAGCAGCTGAGTGTAAGGGGTGGAAAGAAGCAGCTGAGTGTAAGGAAAAGGGTGGAAAGAAGCCGCTGGGTGTAAGGAGAAGGGTGGAAAGAAGCAGCTGAGTGTAAGGAGAAGGATGGAAAGAAGCAGATGAGTGTAAGGAGAAGGGTGGAAAGAAGCAGCTGAGTGTAAGGAGAAGGGTGGAAAGAAGGAGCTGAGTGTAAGGGGTGGAAAGAAGCAGCTGAGTGTAAGGAGAAGGGTGGAAAGAAGCAGCTGAGTGTAAGGAGAAGGGTGGAATGAAGCAGCTGAGTGTAAGGGGTGGAAAGAAGCAGCTGAGTGTAAGGAGAAGGGTGGAAAGAAGCAGCTGAGTGTAAGAGAAGGGTGGAAAGAAGCAGCTGAGTGTAAGGGTTGGAAAGAAGCAGCTGAGTGTAAGGAGAAGGGTGGAAAGAAGCAGCTGAGTGTACGTAGAAGGGTGGAAAGAAGCTGATGAGTGTAAGGAGAAGGGTGGAAAGAAGCAACTGAGTGTAAGGAGAAGGGTGGAAAGAATCAGCTGAGTGTAAGGAGAATGATGGAAAGAAGCAGATGAGTGTAAGGAGAATGGTGGAAAGAAGCAGATGAGTGTAAGGAGAAGGGTGGAAAGAAGCAGCTGAGTGTAAGGAGAAGGGTGGAAAGAAGCAGCTGAGTGTAAGGAGAAGGAGAAGGGTGGAAAGAAGCAGCTGAGTGTAAGGAGAAGGGTGGAAAGAAGCAGCTGAGTTTAAGGAGAAGGGTGGAAAGAAGCAACTGAGTGTAAGGAGAAGGGTGGAAAGAAGCAGCTGAGTGTAAGGGGTGGAAAGAAGCAGCTGAGTGTAAGGAGAAAGGTGGAAAGAAGCAGCTGAGTGTAAGGAGAAGGGTGGAAAGAAGCAGCTGAGTGTAAGGGGTGGACAGAAGCAGCTGAGTGTAAGGAGAAGTGGGGAAAGAAGCAGCTGAGTGTAAGGAGAAGGGTGGGAAGAAGCAGCTGAGTGTAAGGAGAAGGGTTGAAAGAAGCAGCTGAGTGTAAGGGGTGGAAAGAAGCAGCTGAGTGTACGGGGTGGAAAGAAGCAGCTGAGTGTAAGGAGAAGGGTGGAAAGAAGCAGATGAGTGTAAGGAGAAGGGTGGAAAGAAGCAGCTGGGTGTAAGAGAAGGGTGGAAAGAAGCAGCTGAGTGTAAGGGTTGGAAAGAAGCAGCTGATGTAAGGAGAAGGGTGGAAAGAAGCAGCTGAGTGTAAGTAGAAGGGTGGAAAGAAGCAGATGAGTGTAAGGAGAGGGGTGGAAAGAAGCAGCTGAGTGTAAGGAGAAGGGTGGAAAGAAGCAGCTGAGTGTAAGGAGAAGGTTGGAAAGAAGCAGCTGAGTGTAAGGAGAAGGGTGGAAAGAAGCAGCTGAGTGTAAGGGGTGGAAAGAAGCAGCTGAGTGTAAGGAGAAAGGTGGAAAGAAGCAGCTGAGGGTTAGGAGAAGGGTGGAAAGAAGCAGCTGAGTGTAAGGGGTGGAAAGAAGCAGCTGAGTGTAAGGAGGAGGGTGGAAAGAAGCAGCTGAGTGTAAGGAGGAGGGTGGGAAGAAGCAGCTGAGTGTAAGGAGAAGGGTGGAAAGAAGCAGCTGAGTGTAAGGAAAAGGGTGGAAAGAAGCAGCTGAGTGTAAGAGAAGGGTGGAAAGAAGCAGCTGAGTGTAAGTAGAAGGGTGGAAAGAAGCAGATGGGTGTAAGGAGAAGGGTGGAAAGAAGCAGCTGAGTGTAAGGAGAAGGGTGGAAAGAAGCTGCTGAGTTTAAGGGGTGGAAAGAAGCAGCTGAGTGTAAGGAGAAGGGTGGAAGGAAGCAGCTGAGTGTAAGGAGAAGGGTGGAAAGAAGCAGCTGAGTGTAAGGAGAAGGGTGGAAAAAAGCAGCTGAGTGTAAGGGGTGGAAAGAAGCAGCTAAGTGTAAGGAGAAGGGTGGGAAGAAGCAGCTGAGTGTAAGGAGAAGGGTGGAAAGAAGCAGCTGAGTGTAAGGAGAAGGGTAGAAAGAAGCAGCTGCGTGTAAGGAGAAGGGTGGAAAGAAGCCGCTGAGTGTAAGGAGAAGGGTGGAAAGAAGCAGCTGAGTGTAAGGAGAAGGGTGGAAAGAAGCAGCTGAGGGTAAGAAGAAGGGTGGAAAGAAGCAGCTGAGTGTAAGGAGAAGGGTGGAAAGAAGCAGCTGAGTGTAAGGGGTGGGAAGAAGCAGCTGAGTGTAAGGAGAAGAGTGGAAAGAAGCAGCTGAGTGTAAGGAGAAGGGTGGAAAGAAGCAGCTGAGTGTAAGGAGAAGGGTGGAAAGAAGCAGCTGAGTGTAAGGGGTGGAAAGAAGCAGCTGAGTGTAAGGAGAAGGGTGGAAAGAAGCAGCTGAGTGTAAGTAGAAGGGTGGAAAGAAGCTGATGAGTGTAAGGAGAAGGGTGGAAAGAAGCTACTGAGTGTAAGGAGAAGGGTGGAAAGAAGCAGAAGAGTGTAAGGAGAAGGGTGGAAAGAAGCAGTTGAGTGTAAGGGGTGGAAAGAAGAAGCTGAGTGTAAGGGGTGGAAAGAAGCAGCTGAGTGTAAGGAGAAGGGTGGAAAGAAGCAGCTGAGTTTAAGGAGAAGGGTGGAAAAAAGCAGCTGAGTGTAAGGGGTGGAAAGAAGCAGCTAAGTGTAAGGAGAAGGGTGGAAAGAAGCAGCTGAGTGTAAGGAGAAGGGTGGAAAGAAGCAGCTGAGTGTAAGGAGAAGGGTGGAAAGAAGCCGCTGAGTGTAAGGAGAAGGGTGGAAAGAAGCAGCTGAGTGTAAGGAGAAGGGTGGAAAGAAGCAGCTGAGGGTAAGAAGAAGGGTGGAAAGAAGCAGCTGGGTGTAAGGGGTGGGAAGAAGCAGCTGAGTGTAAGGAGAAGAGTGGAAAGAAGCAGCTGAGTGTAAGGAGAAGGGTTGAAAGAAGCAGCTGAGTGTAAGGGGTGGAAAGAAGCAGCTGAGTGTACGGGGTGGAAAGAAGCAGCTGAGTGTAAGGAGAAGGGTGGAAAGAAGCAGATGAGTGTAAGGAGAAGGGTGGAAAGAAGCAGCTGGGTGTAAGAGAAGGGTGGAAAGAAGCAGCTGAGTGTAAGGGTTGGAAAGAAGCAGCTGATGTAAGGAGAAGGGTGGAAAGAAGCAGCTGAGTGTAAGTAGAAGGGTGGAAAGAAGCAGATGAGTGTAAGGAGAGGGGTGGAAAGAAGCAGCTGAGTGTAAGGAGAAGGGTGGAAAGAAGCAGCTGAGTGTAAGGAGAAGGTTGGAAAGAAGCAGCTGAGTGTAAGGAGAAGGGTGGAAAGAAGCAGCTGAGTGTAAGGGGTGGAAAGAAGCAGCTGAGTGTAAGGAGAAAGGTGGAAAGAAGCAGCTGAGGGTTAGGAGAAGGGTGGAAAGAAGCAGCTGAGTGTAAGGGGTGGAAAGAAGCAGCTGAGTGTAAGGAGGAGGGTGGAAAGAAGCAGCTGAGTGTAAGGAGGAGGGTGGGAAGAAGCAGCTGAGTGTAAGGAGAAGGGTGGAAAGAAGCAGCTGAGTGTAAGGAAAAGGGTGGAAAGAAGCAGCTAGAGAAGGGTGGAAAGAAGCAGCTGAGTGTAAGTAGAAGGGTGGAAAGAAGCAGATGGGTGTAAGGAGAAGGGTGGAAAGAAGCAGCTGAGTGTAAGGAGAAGGGTGGAAAGAAGCTGCTGAGTTTAAGGGGTGGAAAGAAGCAGCTGAGTGTAAGGAGAAGGGTGGAAGGAAGCAGCTGAGTGTAAGGAGAAGGGTGGAAAGAAGCAGCTGAGTGTAAGGAGAAGGGTGGAAAAAAGCAGCTGAGTGTAAGGGGTGGAAAGAAGCAGCTAAGTGTAAGGAGAAGGGTGGGAAGAAGCAGCTGAGTGTAAGGAGAAGGGTGGAAAGAAGCAGCTGAGTGTAAGGAGAAGGGTAGAAAGAAGCAGCTGCGTGTAAGGAGAAGGGTGGAAAGAAGCCGCTGAGTGTAAGGAGAAGGGTGGAAAGAAGCAGCTGAGTGTAAGGAGAAGGGTGGAAAGAAGCAGCTGAGGGTAAGAAGAAGGGTGGAAAGAAGCAGCTGAGTGTAAGGAGAAGGGTGGAAAGAAGCAGCTGAGTGTAAGGGGTGGGAAGAAGCAGCTGAGTGTAAGGAGAAGAGTGGAAAGAAGCAGCTGAGTGTAAGGAGAAGGGTGGAAAGAAGCAGCTGAGTGTAAGGAGAAGGGTGGAAAGAAGCAGCTGAGTGTAAGGGGTGGAAAGAAGCAGCTGAGTGTAAGGAGAAGGGTGGAAAGAAGCAGCTGAGTGTAAGGAGAAGGGTGGAAAGAAGCAGCTGAGTGTAAGGGGTGGAAAGAAGAAGCTGAGTGTAAGGAGAAAGGTGGAAAGAAGCAGCTGAGTGTAAGGAGAAGGGTGGAAAAAAGCAGCTGAGTGTAAGGGGTGGAAAGAAGCAGCTGAGTGTAAGGAGAAGGGTGGAAAGAAGCAGCTGAGTGTAAGGAGGAGGGTGGGAAGAAGCAGCTGAGTGTAAGGAGAAGGGTGGAAAGAAGCAGCCGAGTGTAAGGAGAAGGGTGGAAAGAAGCAGCTGAGTGTAAGGGGTGGAAAGAAGCAGCTGAGTGTAAGGAGAAGGGTGGAAAGAAGCAGCTGAGTGTAAGGAGAAGGGTGGAAAGAAGCAGCTGAGTGTAAGAGAAGGGTGGAAAGAAGCAGCTGAGTGTAAGGAGAAGGGTGGAAAGAAGCTGCTGAGTTTAAGGGGTGGAAAGAAGCAGCTGAGTGTAAGGAGAAGGGTGGAAAGAAGCAGCTGAGTGTAAGGAGAAGGGTGGAAAGAAGCAGCTGAGTGTTAGGAGGGGGTGGGAAGAAGCAGCTGAGTGTAAGGAGAAGGGTGGAAAGAAGCAGCTGAGTGTAAAGAGACGGGTGGAAAGAAGCAGCTGAGTGTAAGGGGTGGAAAGAAGCAGCTGAGTGTAAGGGGTGGAAAGAAGCAGCTGAGTGTAAGGAAACGGGTGGAAAGAAGCCACTGGGTGTAAGGAGAAGGGTGGAAAGAAGCAGCTGAGTGTAAGGAGAAGGATGGAAAGAAGCAGATGAGTGTAAGGAGAAGGGTGGAAAGAAGCAGCTGAGTGTAAGGAGAAGGGTGGAAAGAAGGAGCTGAGTGTAAGGGGTGGAAAGAAGCAGCTGAGTGTAAGGAGAAGGGTGGAAAGAAGCAGCTGAGTGTAAGGAGAAGGGTGGAAAGAAGCAGCTGAGTGTAAGGGGTGGAAAGAAGCAGCTGAGTGTAAGGAGAAGGGTGGAAAGAAGCAGCTGAGTGTAAGAGAAGGGTGGAAAGAAGCAGCTGAGTGTAAGGGTTGGAAAGAAGCAGCTGAGTGTAAGGAGAAGGGTGGAAAGAAGCAGCTGAGTGTACGTAGAAGGGTGGAAAGAAGCTGATGAGTGTAAGGAGAAGGGTGGAAAGAAGCAACTGAGTGTAAGGAGAAGGGTGGAAAGAATCAGCTGAGTGTAAGGAGAATGATGGAAAGAAGCAGATGAGTGTAAGGAGAATGGTGGAAAGAAGCAGATGAGTGTAAGGAGAAGGGTGGAAAGAAGCAGCTGAGTGTAAGGAGAAGGGTGGAAAGAAGCAGCTGAGTGTAAGGAGAAGGAGAAGGGTGGAAAGAAGCAGCTGAGTGTAAGGAGAAGGGTGGAAAGAAGCAGCTGAGTTTAAGGAGAAGGGTGGAAAGAAGCAACTGAGTGTAAGGAGAAGGGTGGAAAGAAGCAGCTGAGTGTAAGGGGTGGAAAGAAGCAGCTGAGTGTAAGGAGAAAGGTGGAAAGAAGCAGCTGAGTGTAAGGAGAAGGGTGGAAAGAAGCAGCTGTGTGTAAGGGGTGGACAGAAGCAGCTGAGTGTAAGGAGAAGTGGGGAAAGAAGCAGCTGAGTGTAAGGAGAAGGGTGGGAAGAAGCAGCTGAGTGTAAGGAGAAGGGTTGAAAGAAGCAGCTGAGTGTAAGGGGTGGAAAGAAGCAGCTGAGTGTACGGGGTGGAAAGAAGCAGCTGAGTGTAAGGAGAAGGGTGGAAAGAAGCAGATGAGTGTAAGGAGAAGGGTGGAAAGAAGCAGCTGGGTGTAAGAGAAGGGTGGAAAGAAGCAGCTGAGTGTAAGGGTTGGAAAGAAGCAGCTGATGTAAGGAGAAGGGTGGAAAGAAGCAGCTGAGTGTAAGTAGAAGGGTGGAAAGAAGCAGATGAGTGTAAGGAGAGGGGTGGAAAGAAGCAGCTGAGTGTAAGGAGAAGGGTGGAAAGAAGCAGCTGAGTGTAAGGAGAAGGTTGGAAAGAAGCAGCTGAGTGTAAGGAGAAGGGTGGAAAGAAGCAGCTGAGTGTAAGGGGTGGAAAGAAGCAGCTGAGTGTAAGCAGAAAGGTGGAAAGAAGCAGCTGAGGGTTAGGAGAAGGGTGGAAAGAAGCAGCTGAGTGTAAGGGGTGGAAAGAAGCAGCTGAGTGTAAGGAGGAGGGTGGAAAGAAGCAGCTGAGTGTAAGGAGGAGGGTGGGAAGAAGCAGCTGAGTGTAAGGAGAAGGGTGGAAAGAAGCAGCTGAGTGTAAGGAAAAGGGTGGAAAGAAGCAGCTGAGTGTAAGAGAAGGGTGGAAAGAAGCAGCTGAGTGTAAGTAGAAGGGTGGAAAGAAGCAGATGGGTGTAAGGAGAAGGGTGGAAAGAAGCAGCTGAGTGTAAGGAGAAGGGTGGAAAGAAGCTGCTGAGTTTAAGGGGTGGAAAGAAGCAGCTGAGTGTAAGGAGAAGGGTGGAAGGAAGCAGCTGAGTGTAAGGAGAAGGGTGGAAAGAAGCAGCTGAGTGTAAGGAGAAGGGTGGAAAAAAGCAGCTGAGTGTAAGGGGTGGAAAGAAGCAGCTAAGTGTAAGGAGAAGGGTGGGAAGAAGCAGCTGAGTGTAAGGAGAAGGGTGGAAAGAAGCAGCTGAGTGTAAGGAGAAGGGTAGAAAGAAGCAGCTGCGTGTAAGGAGAAGGGTGGAAAGAAGCCGCTGAGTGTAAGGAGAAGGGTGGAAAGAAGCAGCTGAGTGTAAGGAGAAGGGTGGAAAGAAGCAGCTGAGGGTAAGAAGAAGGGTGGAAAGAAGCAGCTGAGTGTAAGGAGAAGGGTGGAAAGAAGCAGCTGAGTGTAAGGGGTGGGAAGAAGCAGCTGAGTGTAAGGAGAAGAGTGGAAAGAAGCAGCTGAGTGTAAGGAGAAGGGTGGAAAGAAGCAGCTGAGTGTAAGGAGAAGGGTGGAAAGAAGCAGCTGAGTGTAAGGGGTGGAAAGAAGCAGCTGAGTGTAAGGAGAAGGGTGGAAAGAAGCAGCTGAGTGTAAGTAGAAGGGTGGAAAGAAGCTGATGAGTGTAAGGAGAAGGGTGGAAAGAAGCAACTGAGTGTAAGGAGAAGGGTGGAAAGAAGCAGAAGAGTGTAAGGAGAAGGGTGGAAAGAAGCAGTTGAGTGTAAGGGGTGGAAAGAAGAAGCTGAGTGTAAGGGGTGGAAAGAAGCAGCTGAGTGTAAGGAGAAGGGTGGAAAGAAGCAGCTGAGTTTAAGGAGAAGGGTGGAAAAAAGCAGCTGAGTGTAAGGGGTGGAAAGAAGCAGCTAAGTGTAAGGAGAAGGGTGGAAAGAAGCAGCTGAGTGTAAGGAGAAGGGTGGAAAGAAGCCGCTGAGTGTAAGGAGAAGGGTGGAAAGAAGCAGCTGAGTGTAAGGAGAAGGTTGGAAAGAAGCAGCTGAGTGTAAGGAGAAGGGTGGAAAGAAGCAGCTGAGTGTAAGGGGTGGAAAGAAGCAGCTGAGTGTAAGGAGAAAGGTGGAAAGAAGCAGCTGAGGGTTAGGAGAAGGGTGGAAAGAAGCAGCTGAGTGTAAGGGGTGGAAAGAAGCAGCTGAGTGTAAGGAGGAGGGTGGAAAGAAGCAGCTGAGTGTAAGGAGGAGGGTGGGAAGAAGCAGCTGAGTGTAAGGAGAAGGGTGGAAAGAAGCAGCTGAGTGTAAGGAAAAGGGTGGAAAGAAGCAGCTGAGTGTAAGAGAAGGGTGGAAAGAAGCAGCTGAGTGTAAGTAGAAGGGTGGAAAGAAGCAGATGGGTGTAAGGAGAAGGGTGGAAAGAAGCAGCTGAGTGTAAGGAGAAGGGTGGAAAGAAGCTGCTGAGTTTAAGGGGTGGAAAGAAGCAGCTGAGTGTAAGGAGAAGGGTGGAAGGAAGCAGCTGAGTGTAAGGAGAAGGGTGGAAAGAAGCAGCTGAGTGTAAGGAGAAGGGTGGAAAAAAGCAGCTGAGTGTAAGGGGTGGAAAGAAGCAGCTAAGTGTAAGGAGAAGGGTGGGAAGAAGCAGCTGAGTGTAAGGAGAAGGGTGGAAAGAAGCAGCTGAGTGTAAGGAGAAGGGTAGAAAGAAGCAGCTGCGTGTAAGGAGAAGGGTGGAAAGAAGCCGCTGAGTGTAAGGAGAAGGGTGGAAAGAAGCAGCTGAGTGTAAGGAGAAGGGTGGAAAGAAGCAGCTGAGGGTAAGAAGAAGGGTGGAAAGAAGCAGCTGAGTGTAAGGAGAAGGGTGGAAAGAAGCAGCTGAGTGTAAGGGGTGGGAAGAAGCAGCTGAGTGTAAGGAGAAGAGTGGAAAGAAGCAGCTGAGTGTAAGGAGAAGGGTGGAAAGAAGCAGCTGAGTGTAAGGAGAAGGGTGGAAAGAAGCAGCTGAGTGTAAGGGGTGGAAAGAAGCAGCTGAGTGTAAGTAGAAGGGTGGAAAGAAGCAGCTGAGTGTAAGTAGAAGGGTGGAAAGAAGCTGATGAGTGTAAGGAGAAGGGTGGAAAGAAGCAACTGAGTGTAAGGAGAAGGGTGGAAAGAAGCAGAAGAGTGTAAGGAGAAGGGTGGAAAGAAGCAGTTGAGTGTAAGGGGTGGAAAGAAGAAGCTGAGTGTAAGGGGTGGAAAGAAGCAGCTGAGTGTAAGGAGAAGGGTGGAAAGAAGCAGCTGAGTTTAAGGAGAAGGGTGGAAAAAAGCAGCTGAGTGTAAGGGGTGGAAAGAAGCAGCTAAGTGTAAGGAGAAGGGTGGAAAGAAGCAGCTGAGTGTAAGGAGAAGGGTGGAAAGAAGCAGCTGAGTGTAAGGAGAAGGGTGGAAAGAAGCCGCTGAGTGTAAGGAGAAGGGTGGAAAGAAGCAGCTGAGTGTAAGGAGAAGGGTGGAAAGAAGCAGCTGAGGGTAAGAAGAAGGGTGGAAAGAAGCAGCTGGGTGTAAGGGGTGGGAAGAAGCAGCTGAGTGTAAGGAGAAGAGTGGAAAGAAGCAGCTGAGTGTAAGGAGAAGGGTTGAAAGAAGCAGCTGAGTGTAAGGGGTGGAAAGAAGCAGCTGAGTGTACGGGGTGGAAAGAAGCAGCTGAGTGTAAGGAGAAGGGTGGAAAGAAGCAGATGAGTGTAAGGAGAAGGGTGGAAAGAAGCAGCTGGGTGTAAGAGAAGGGTGGAAAGAAGCAGCTGAGTGTAAGGGTTGGAAAGAAGCAGCTGATGTAAGGAGAAGGGTGGAAAGAAGCAGCTGAGTGTAAGTAGAAGGGTGGAAAGAAGCAGATGAGTGTAAGGAGAGGGGTGGAAAGAAGCAGCTGAGTGTAAGGAGAAGGGTGGAAAGAAGCAGCTGAGTGTAAGGAGAAGGTTGGAAAGAAGCAGCTGAGTGTAAGGAGAAGGGTGGAAAGAAGCAGCTGAGTGTAAGGGGTGGAAAGAAGCAGCTGAGTGTAAGGAGAAAGGTGGAAAGAAGCAGCTGAGGGTTAGGAGAAGGGTGGAAAGAAGCAGCTGAGTGTAAGGGGTGGAAAGAAGCAGCTGAGTGTAAGGAGGAGGGTGGAAAGAAGCAGCTGAGTGTAAGGAGGAGGGTGGGAAGAAGCAGCTGAGTGTAAGGAGAAGGGTGGAAAGAAGCAGCTGAGTGTAAGGAAAAGGGTGGAAAGAAGCAGCTGAGTGTAAGGAGAAGGGTGGAAAGAAGCCGCTGAGTGTAAGAGAAGGGTGGAAAGAAGCAGCTGAGTGTAAGTAGAAGGGTGGAAAGAAGCAGATGGGTGTAAGGAGAAGGGTGGAAAGAAGCAGCTGAGTGTAAGGAGAAGGGTGGAAAGAAGCTGCTGAGTTTAAGGGGTGGAAAGAAGCAGCTGAGTGTAAGGAGAAGGGTGGAAGGAAGCAGCTGAGTGTAAGGAGAAGGGTGGAAAGAAGCAGCTGAGTGTAAGGAGAAGGGTGGAAAAAAGCAGCTGAGTGTAAGGGGTGGAAAGAAGCAGCTAAGTGTAAGGAGAAGGGTGGGAAGAAGCAGCTGAGTGTAAGGAGAAGGGTGGAAAGAAGCAGCTGAGTGTAAGGAGAAGGGTAGAAAGAAGCAGCTGCGTGTAAGGAGAAGGGTGGAAAGAAGCCGCTGAGTGTAAGGAGAAGGGTGGAAAGAAGCAGCTGAGTGTAAGGAGAAGGGTGGAAAGAAGCAGCTGAGGGTAAGAAGAAGGGTGGAAAGAAGCAGCTGAGTGTAAGGAGAAGGGTGGAAAGAAGCAGCTGAGTGTAAGGGGTGGGAAGAAGCAGCTGAGTGTAAGGAGAAGAGTGGAAAGAAGCAGCTGAGTGTAAGGAGAAGGGTGGAAAGAAGCAGCTGAGTGTAAGGAGAAGGGTGGAAAGAAGCAGCTGAGTGTAAGGGGTGGAAAGAAGCAGCTGAGTGTAAGGAGAAGGGTGGAAAGAAGCAGCTGAGTGTAAGGAGAAGGGTGGAAAGAAGCAGCTGAGTGTAAGGGGTGGAAAGAAGAAGCTGAGTGTAAGGAGAAAGGTGGAAAGAAGCAGCTGAGTGTAAGGAGAAGGGTGGAAAAAAGCAGCTGAGTGTAAGGGGTGGAAAGAAGCAGCTGAGTGTAAGGAGAAGGGTGGAAAGAAGCAGCAGAGTGTAAGGAGGAGGGTGGGAAGAAGCAGCTGAGTGTAAGGAGAAGGGTGGAAAGAAGCAGCCGAGTGTAAGGAGAAGGGTGGAAAGAAGCAGCTGAGTGTAAGGGGTGGAAAGAAGCAGCTGAGTGTAAGGAGAAGGGTGGAAAGAAGCAGCTGAGTGTAAGGAGAAGGGTGGAAAGAAGCAGCTGAGTGTAAGAGAAGGGTGGAAAGAAGCAGCTGAGTGTAAGGAGAAGGGTGGAAAGAAGCTGCTGAGTTTAAGGGGTGGAAAGAAGCAGCTGAGTGTAAGGAGAAGGGTGGAAAGAAGCAGCTGAGTGTAAGGAGAAGGGTGGAAAGAAGCAGCTGAGTGTTAGGAGGGGGTGGGAAGAAGCAGCTGAGTGTAAGGAGAAGGGTGGAAAGAAGCAGCTGAGTGTAAAGAGACGGGTGGAAAGAAGCAGCTGAGTGTAAGGGGTGGAAAGAAGCAGCTGAGTGTAAGGGGTGGAAAGAAGCAGCTGAGTGTAAGGAAAAGGGTGGAAAGAAGCCGCTGGGTGTAAGGAGAAGGGTGGAAAGAAGCAGCTGAGTGTAAGGAGAAGGATGGAAAGAAGCAGATGAGTGTAAGGAGAAGGGTGGAAAGAAGCAGCTGAGTGTAAGGAGAAGGGTGGAAAGAAGGAGCTGAGTGTAAGGGGTGGAAAGAAGCAGCTGAGTGTAAGGAGAAGGGTGGAAAGAAGCAGCTGAGTGTAAGGAGAAGGGTGGAAAGAAGCAGCTGAGTGTAAGGGGTGGAAAGAAGCAGCTGAGTGTAAGGAGAAGGGTGGAAAGAAGCAGCTGAGTGTAAGAGAAGGGTGGAAAGAAGCAGCTGAGTGTAAGGGTTGGAAAGAAGCAGCTGAGTGTAAGGAGAAGGGTGGAAAGAAGCAGCTGAGTGTACGTAGAAGGGTGGAAAGAAGCTGATGAGTGTAAGGAGAAGGGTGGAAAGAAGCAACTGAGTGTAAGGAGAAGGGTGGAAAGAATCAGCTGAGTGTAAGGAGAATGATGGAAAGAAGCAGATGAGTGTAAGGAGAATGGTGGAAAGAAGCAGATGAGTGTAAGGAGAAGGGTGGAAAGAAGCAGCTGAGTGTAAGGAGAAGGGTGGAAAGAAGCAGCTGAGTGTAAGGAGAAGGAGAAGGGTGGAAAGAAGCAGCTGAGTGTAAGGAGAAGGGTGGAAAGAAGCAGCTGAGTTTAAGGAGAAGGGTGGAAAGAAGCAACTGAGTGTAAGGAGAAGGGTGGAAAGAAGCAGCTGAGTGTAAGGGGTGGAAAGAAGCAGCTGAGTGTAAGGAGAAAGGTGGAAAGAAGCAGCTGAGTGTAAGGAGAAGGGTGGAAAGAAGCAGCTGTGTGTAAGGGGTGGACAGAAGCAGCTGAGTGTAAGGAGAAGTGGGGAAAGAAGCAGCTGAGTGTAAGGAGAAGGGTGGGAAGAAGCAGCTGAGTGTAAGGAGAAGGGTTGAAAGAAGCAGCTGAGTGTAAGGGGTGGAAAGAAGCAGCTGAGTGTACGGGGTGGAAAGAAGCAGCTGAGTGTAAGGAGAAGGGTGGAAAGAAGCAGATGAGTGTAAGGAGAAGGGTGGAAAGAAGCAGCTGGGTGTAAGAGAAGGGTGGAAAGAAGCAGCTGAGTGTAAGGGTTGGAAAGAAGCAGCTGATGTAAGGAGAAGGGTGGAAAGAAGCAGCTGAGTGTAAGTAGAAGGGTGGAAAGAAGCAGATGAGTGTAAGGAGAGGGGTGGAAAGAAGCAGCTGAGTGTAAGGAGAAGGGTGGAAAGAAGCAGCTGAGTGTAAGGAGAAGGTTGGAAAGAAGCAGCTGAGTGTAAGGAGAAGGGTGGAAAGAAGCAGCTGAGTGTAAGGGGTGGAAAGAAGCAGCTGAGTGTAAGGAGAAAGGTGGAAAGAAGCAGCTGAGGGTTAGGAGAAGGGTGGAAAGAAGCAGCTGAGTGTAAGGGGTGGAAAGAAGCAGCTGAGTGTAAGGAGGAGGGTGGAAAGAAGCAGCTGAGTGTAAGGAGAAGGGTGGAAAGAAGCAGCTGAGTGTAAGGAAAAGGGTGGAAAGAAGCAGCTGAGTGTAAGAGAAGGGTGGAAAGAAGCAGCTGAGTGTAAGTAGAAGGGTGGAAAGAAGCAGATGGATGTAAGGAGAAGGGTGGAAAGAAGCAGCTGAGTGTAAGGAGAAGGGTGGAAAGAAGCTGCTGAGTTTAAGGGGTGGAAAGAAGCAGCTGAGTGTAAGGAGAAGGGTGGAAGGAAGCAGCTGAGTGTAAGGAGAAGGGTGGAAAGAAGCAGCTGAGTGTAAGGAGAAGGGTGGAAAAAAGCAGCTGAGTGTAAGGGGTGGAAAGAAGCAGCTAAGTGTAAGGAGAAGGGTGGGAAGAAGCAGCTGAGTGTAAGGAGAAGGGTGGAAAGAAGCAGCTGAGTGTAAGGAGAAGGGTAGAAAGAAGCAGCTGCGTGTAAGGAGAAGGGTGGAAAGAAGCCGCTGAGTGTAAGGAGAAGGGTGGAAAGAAGCAGCTGAGTGTAAGGAGAAGGGTGGAAAGAAGCAGCTGAGGGTAAGAAGAAGGGTGGAAAGAAGCAGCTGAGTGTAAGGAGAAGGGTGGAAAGAAGCAGCTGAGTGTAAGGGGTGGGAAGAAGCAGCTGAGTGTAAGGAGAAGAGTGGAAAGAAGCAGCTGAGTGTAAGGAGAAGGGTGGAAAGAAGCAGCTGAGTGTAAGGAGAAGGGTGGAAAGAAGCAGCTGAGTGTAAGGGGTGGAAAGAAGCAGCTGAGTGTAAGGAGAAGGGTGGAAAGAAGCAGCTGAGTGTAAGTAGAAGGGTGGAAAGAAGCTGATGAGTGTAAGGAGAAGGGTGGAAAGAAGCAACTGAGTGTAAGGAGAAGGGTGGAAAGAAGCAGAAGAGTGTAAGGAGAAGGGTGGAAAGAAGCAGTTGAGTGTAAGGGGTGGAAAGAAGAAGCTGAGTGTAAGGGGTGGAAAGAAGCAGCTGAGTGTAAGGAGAAGGGTGGAAAGAAGCAGCTGAGTTTAAGGAGAAGGGTGGAAAAAAGCAGCTGAGTGTAAGGGGTGGAAAGAAGCAGCTAAGTGTAAGGAGAAGGGTGGAAAGAAGCAGCTGAGTGTAAGGAGAAGGGTGGAAAGAAGCAGCTGAGTGTAAGGAGAAGGGTGGAAAGAAGCCGCTGAGTGTAAGGAGAAGGGTGGAAAGAAGCAGCTGAGTGTAAGGAGAAGGGTGGAAAGAAGCAGCTGAGGGTAAGAAGAAGGGTGGAAAGAAGCAGCTGGGTGTAAGGGGTGGGAAGAAGCAGCTGAGTGTAAGGAGAAGAGTGGAAAGAAGCAGCTGAGTGTAAGGAGAAGGGTGGAAAGAAGCAGCTGAGTGTAAGGAGAAGGGTGGAAAGAAGCAGCTGAGTGTAAGGGGTGGAAAGAAGCAGCTGAGTGTAAGGAGAAGGGTGGAAAGAAGCAGCTGAGTGTAAGGAGAAGGGTGGAAAGAAGCAGCTGAGTGTAAGGGGTGGAAAGAAGAAGCTGAGTGTAAGGAGAAAGGTGGAAAGAAGCAGCTGAGTGTAAGGAGAAGGGTGGAAAAAAGCAGCTGAGTGTAAGGGGTGGAAAGAAGCAGCTGAGTGTAAGGAGAAGGGTGGAAAGAAGCAGCTGAGTGTAAGGAGGAGGGTGGGAAGAAGCAGCTGAGTGTAAGGAGAAGGGTGGAAAGAAGCAGCTGAGTGTAAGAGAAGGGTGGAAAGAAGCAGCTGAGTGTAAGGGTTAGAAAGAAGCAGCTGAGTGTAAGGAGAAGGGTGGAAAGAAGCAGCTGAGTGTAAGTAGAAGGGTGGAAAGAAGCTGATGAGTGTAAGGAGAAGGGTGGAAAGAAGCAACTGAGTGTAAGGAGAAGGGTGGAAAGAAGCAGAAGAGTGTAAGGAGAAGGGTGGAAAGAAGCAACTGAGTGTAAGGAGAAGGGTGGAAAGAAGCAGCTGAGTGTAAGGAGAAAGGTGGAAAGAAGCAGATGAGTGTAAGGAGAAGGTTGGAAAGAAGCAGCTGAGTGTGAGGAGAAGGGTGGAAAGAAGCAGCTGAGTGTAAGGACATGGGTGGAAAGAAGCAGCTGAGTGTAAGGAGAAGGGTGGAAAGAAGCAGTTGAGTGTAAGGGGTGGAAAGAAGCAGCTGAGTGTAAGGGGTGGAAAGAAGCAGCTGAGTGTAAGGAGAAGGGTGGAAAGAAGCAGCTGAGTTTAAGGAGAAGGGTGGAAAAAAGCAGCTGAGTGTAAGGGGTGGAAAGAAGCAGCTAAGTGTAAGGAGAAGGGTGGAAAGAAGCAGCTGAGTGTAAGGAGAAGGGTGGAAAGAAGCAGCTGAGTGTAAGGAGAAGGGTGGAAAGAAGCCGCTGAGTGTAAGGAGAAGGGTGGAAAGAAGCAGCTGAGTGTAAGGAGAAGGGTGGAAAGAAGCAGCTGAGGGTAAGAAGAAGGGTGGAAAGAAGCAGCTGGGTGTAAGGGGTGGGACGAAGCAGCTGAGTGTAAGGAGAAGAGTGGAAAGAAGCAGCTGAGTGTAAGGAGAAGGGTGGAAAGAAGCAGCTGAGTGTAAGGAGAAGGGTGGAAAGAAGCAGCTGAGTGTAAGGGGTGGAAAGAAGCAGCTGAGTGTAAGGAGAAGGGTGGAAAGAAGCAGCTGAGTGTAAGGAGAAGGGTGGAAAGAAGCAGCTGAGTGTAAGGGGTGGAAAGAAGAAGCTGAGTGTAAGGAGAAAGGTGGAAAGAAGCAGCTGAGTGTAAGGAGAAGGGTGGAAAAAAGCAGCTGAGTGTAAGGGGTGGAAAGAAGCAGCTGAGTGTAAGGAGAAGGGTGGAAAGAAGCAGCTGAGTGTAAGGAGGAGGGTGGGAAGAAGCAGCTGAGTGTAAGGAGAAGGGTGGAAAGAAGCAGCTGAGTGTAAGGAGAAGGGTGGAAAGAAGCAGCTGAGTGTAAGGAGAAGGGTGGAAAGAAGCAGCTGAGTGTAAGGAGAAGGGTGGAAAGAAGCAGCTGAGTGTAAGGAGAAGGGTGGAAAGAAGCAGCTGAGTTTAAGGAGAGGGTGGAAAGAAGCAGCTGAGTGTAAGGGGTGGGAAGAAGCAGCTGAGTGTAAGGAGAAGAGTGGAAAGAAGCAGCTGAGTGTAAGGAGAAGGGTGGAAAGAAGCAGCTGAGTATAAGGAGAAGGGTGGAAAGAAGCAGCTGAGTGTAAGGAGAAGGTTGGAAAGAAGCAGCTGAGTGTAAGGAGAAGGGTGGAAAGAAGCAGCTGAGTGTAAGGAGAAAGGTGGAAAGAAGCAGCTGAGGGTTAGGAGAAGGGTGGAAAGAAGCAGCTGAGTGTAAGGGGTGGAAAGAAGCAGCTGAGTGTAAGGAGAAGGGTGGAAATAAGCAGCTGAGTGTAAGGAGGAGGGTGGGAAGAAGCAGCTGAGTGTAAGGAGAAGGGTGGAAAGAAGCCGCTGAGTGTAAGAGAAGGGTGGAAAGAAGCAGCTGAGTGTAAGTAGAAGGGTGGAAAGAAGCAGATGGGTGTAAGGAGAAGGGTGGAAAGAAGCAGCTGAGTGTAAGGAGAAGGGTGGAAAGAAGCTGCTGAGTTTAAGGGGTAGAAAGAAGCAGCTGAGTGTAAGGAGAAGGGTGGAAAGAAGCAGCTGAGTGTAAGGAGAAGGGTGGAAAGAAGCAGCTGAGTGTAAGGAGAAGGGAGGAAAGAAGCAGCTGAGTGTAAGGGGTGGAAAGAAGAAGCTGAGTGTAAGGAGAAAGGTGGAAAGAAGCAGCTGAGTGTAAGGAGAAGGGTGGAAAAAAGCAGCTGAGTGTAAGGGGTGGAAAGAAGCAGCTGAGTGTAAGGAGAAGGGTGGAAAGAAGCAGCTGAGTATAAGGAAGAGGGTGGGAAGAAGCAGCTGAGTGTAAGGAGAAGGGTGGAAAGAGGAGCTGAGTGTAAGGAGAAGGGTGGAAAGAAGCAGCTGAGTGTAAGGAGAAGGGTGGAAAGAAGCAGCTGAGTGTAAGGAGAAGGGTGGAAAGAAGCAGCTGAGTGTAAGAGAAGGGTGGAAAGAAGTAGCTGAGTGTAAGGAGAAGGGTGGAAAGAAGCAGCTGAGTGTAAGGGGTGGAAAGAAGCAGCTGAGTGTAAGGGGTGGAAAGAAGCAGATGAGTGTAAGGAGAAGGATGGAAAGAAGCAGCTGAGTGTAAGGAGAAGGGTGGAAAGAAGGAGCTGAGTGTAAGGGGTGGAAAGAAGCAGCTGAGTATAAGGAGAAGGGTGGAAAGAAGTAGCTGAGTGTAAGGGGTGGAAAGAAGCAGCTGAGTGTAAGGAGAAGGGTGGAAAGAAGCAGCTGAGTGTAAGGAGAAGGGTGGGAAGAAGCAGCTGAGTGTAAGGAGAAGGGTGGAAAGAAGCAGCTGAGTGTAAGGAGAAGGGTGGAAAGAAGCAGCTGAGTGTAAGAGAAGGGTGGAAAGAAGCAGCTGAGTGTAAGGGTTAGAAAGAAGCAGCTGAGTGTAAGGAGAAGGGTGGAAAGAAGCAGCTGAGTGTAAGGGTTAGAAAGAAGCAGCTGAGTGTAAGGAGAAAGGTGGAAAGAAGCAGATGAGTGTAAGGAGAAAGGTGGAAAGAAACAGCTGAGTGTAAGGAGAAGGTTGGAAAGAAGCAGCTGAGTGTGAGGAGAAGGGTGGAAAGAAGCAGCTGAGTGTAAGGACATGGGTGGAAAGAAGCCGCTGAGTGTAAGGAGAAGGGTAGAAAGAAGCAGCTGAGTGTAAGGAGAAGGGTGGAAAGAAGCAGTTGAGTGTAAGGGGTGGAAAGAAGCAGCTGAGTGTAAGGGGTGGAAAGAAGCAGCTGAGTGTAAGGAGAAGGGTGGAAAGAAGCAGCTGAGTTTAAGGAGAAGGGTGGAAAAAAGCAGCTGAGTGTAAGGGGTGGAAAGAAGCAGCTAAGTGTAAGGAGAAGGGTGGAAAGAAGCAGCTGAGTGTAAGGAGAAGGGTGGAAAGAAGCAGCTGAGTGTAAGGAGAAGGGTGGAAAGAAGCCGCTGAGTGTAAGGAGAAGGGTGGAAAGAAGCAGCTGAGTGTAAGGAGAAGGGTGGAAAGAAGCAGCTGAGTGTAAGGAGAAGGGTGGAAAGAAGCAGCTGGGTGTAAGGGGTGGGAAGAAGCAGCTGAGTGTAAGGAGAAGAGTGGAAAGAAGCAGCTGAGTGTAAGGAGAAGGGTGGAAAGAAGCAGCTGAGTGTAAGGAGAAGGGTGGAAAGAAACAGCTGAGTGTAAGGGGTGGAAAGAAGCAGCTGAGTGTAAGGAGAAGGGTGGAAAGAAGCAGCTGAGTGTAAGGAGAAGGGTGGAAAGAAGCAGCTGAGTGTAAGGAGAAGGGTGGAAAGAAGCAGCTGAGTGTAAGGAGAAGGGTGGAAAGAAGGAGCTGAGTGTAAGGGGTGGAAAGAAGCAGCTGAGTATAAGGAGAAGGGTGGAAAGAAGTAGCTGAGTGTAAGGGGTGGAAAGAAGCAGCTGAGTGTAAGGGGTGGAAAGAAGCAGCTGAGTGTAAGGAGAAGGATGGAAAGAAGCAGATGAGTGTAAGGAGAAGGGTGGAAAGAAGCAGCTGAGTGTAAGGAGAAGGGTGGAAAGAAGGAGCTGAGTGTAAGGGGTGGAAAGAAGCAGCTGAGTATAAGGAGAAGGGTGGAAAGAAGTAGCTGAGTGTAAGGGGTGGAAAGAAGCAGCTGAGTGTAAGGAGAAGGGTGGAAAGAAGCAGCTGAGTGTAAGGAGAAGGGTGGGAAGAAGCAGCTGAGTGTAAGGAGAAGGGTGGAAAGAAGCAGCTGAGTGTAACGAGAAGGGTGGAAAGAAGCAGCTGAGTGTAAGAGAAGGGTGGAAAGAAGCAGCTGAGTGTAAGGGTTAGAAAGAAGCAGCTGAGTGTAAGGAGAAGGGTGGAAAGAAGCAGCTGAGTGTAAGGGTTAGAAAGAAGCAGCTGAGTGTAAGGAGAAAGGTGGAAAGAAGCAGATGAGTGTAAGGAGAAAGGTGGAAAGAAACAGCTGAGTGTAAGGAGAAGGTTGGAAAGAAGCAGCTGAGTGTGAGGAGAAGGGTGGAAAGAAGCAGCTGAGTGTAAGGACATGGGTGGAAAGAAGCCGCTGAGTGTAAGGAGAAGGGTAGAAAGAAGCAGCTGAGTGTAAGGAGAAGGGTGGAAAGAAGCAGTTGAGTGTAAGGGGTGGAAAGAAGCAGCTGAGTGTAAGGGGTGGAAAGAAGCAGCTGAGTGTAAGGAGAAGGGTGGAAAGAAGCAGCTGAGTTTAAGGAGAAGGGTGGAAAAAAGCAGCTGAGTGTAAGGGGTGGAAAGAAGCAGCTAAGTGTAAGGAGAAGGGTGGAAAGAAGCAGCTGAGTGTAAGGAGAAGGGTGGAAAGAAGCAGCTGAGTGTAAGGAGAAGGGTGGAAAGAAGCCGCTGAGTGTAAGGAGAAGGGTGGAAAGAAGCAGCTGAGTGTAAGGAGAAGGGTGGAAAGAAGCAGCTGAGTGTAAGGAGAAGGGTGGAAAGAAGCAGCTGGGTGTAAGGGGTGGGAAGAAGCAGCTGAGTGTAAGGAGAAGAGTGGAAAGAAGCAGCTGAGTGTAAGGAGAAGGGTGGAAAGAAGCAGCTGAGTGTAAGGAGAAGGGTGGAAAGAAACAGCTGAGTGTAAGGGGTGGAAAGAAGCAGCTGAGTGTAAGGAGAAGGGTGGAAAGAAGCAGCTGAGTGTAAGGAGAAGGGTGGAAAGAAGCAGCTGAGTGTAAGGAGAAGGGTGGAAAGAAGCAGCTGAGTGTAAGGGGTGGAAAGAAGAAGCTGAGTGTAATGAGAAAGGTGGAAAGAAGCAGCTGAGTGTAAGGAGAAGGGTGGAAAAAAGCAGCTGAGTGTAAGGGGTGGAAAGAAGCAGCTGAGTGTAAGGAGAAGGGTGGAAAGAAGCAGATGGGTGTAAGGAGAAGGGTGGAAAGAAGCAGCTGAGTGTAAGGAGAAGGGTGGAAAGAAGCTGCTGAGTTTAAGGGGTAGAAAGAAGCAGCTGAGTGTAAGGAGAAGGGTGGAAAGAAGCAGCTGAGTGTAAGGAGAAGGGTGGAAAGAAGCAGCTGAGGGTAAGAAGAAGGGTGGAAAGAAGCAGCTGAGTGTAAGGAGAAGGGTGGAAAGAAGCAGCTGAGTGTAAGGGGTGGGAAGAAGCAGCTGAGTGTAAGGAGAAGAGTGGAAAGAAGCAGCTGAGTGTAAGGAGAAGGGTGGAAAGAAGCAGCTGAGTGTAAGGAAAAGGTTGGAAAGAAGCAGCTGAGTGTAAGGAAAAGGGTGGAAAGAAGCAGCTGAGAGTAAGGAGAAAGGTGGAAAGAAGCAGCTGAGGGTTAGGAGAAGGTTGGAAAGAAGCAGCTGAGTGTAAGGGGTGGAAAGAAGCAGCTGAGTGTAAGGAGAAGGGTGGAAATAAGCAGCTGAGTGTAAGGAGGAGGGTGGGAAGAAGCAGCTGAGTGTAAGGAGAAGGGTGGAAAGAAGCAGCTGAGTGTAAGGAGAAGGGTGGAAAGAAGCCGCTGAGTGTAAGAGAAGGGTGGAAAGAAGCAGCTGAGTGTAAGTAGAAGGGTGGAAAGAAGCAGATGGGTGTAAGGAGAAGGGTGGAAAGAAGCAGCTGAGTGTAAGGAGAAGGGTGGAAAGAAGCTGCTGAGTTTAAGGGGTGGAAAGAAGCAGCTGAGTGTAAGGAGAAGGGTGGAAAGAAGCAGCTGAGTGTAAGGAGAAGGGTGGAAAGAAGCAGCTGAGGGTAAGAAGAAGGGTGGAAAGAAGCAGCTGAGTGTAAGGAGAAGGGTGGAAAGAAGCAGCTGAGTGTAAGGGGTGGGAAGAAGCAGCTGAGTGTAAGGAGAAGAGTGGAAAGAAGCAGCTGAGTGTAAGGAGAAGGGTGGAAAGAAGCAGCTGAGTGTAAAGAGAAGGGTGGAAAGAAGCAGCTGAGTGTAAGGGGTGGAAAGAAGCAGCTGAGTGTAAGGAGAAGGGTGGAAAGAAGCAGCTGAGTGTAAGGAGAGGGGTGGAAAGAAGCAGCTGAGTGTAAGGAGAAGGGAGGAAAGAAGCAGCTGAGTGTAAGGGGTGGAAAGAAGAAGCTGAGTGTAAGGAGAAAGGTGGAAAGAAGCAGCTGAGTGTAAGGAGAAGGGTGGAAAAAAGCAGCTGAGTGTAAGGGGTGGAAAGAAGCAGCTGAGTGTAAGGAGAAGGGTGGAAAGAAGCAGCTGAGTATAAGGAGGAGGGTGGGAAGAAGCAGCTGAGTGTAAGGAGAAGGGTGGAAAGAGGAGCTGAGTGTAAGGAGAAGGGTGGAAAGAAGCAGCTGAGTGTAAGGGGTGGAAAGAAGCAGCTGAGTGTAAGGAGAAGGGTGGAAAGAAGCAGCTGAGTGTAAGGAGAAGGGTGGAAAGAAGCAGCTGAGTGTAAGGAGAAGGGTGGAAAGAAGCAGCTGAGTGTAAGAGAAGGGTGGAAAGAAGCAGCTGAGTGTAAAGAGAAGGGTGGAAAGAAGCAGCTGAGTGTAAGGGAAGGGAAGAAGCAGCTGAGTGTAAGGAGAAGAGTGGAAAGAAGCAGCTGAGTGTAAGGAGAAGGTGGAAAGAAGCAACTGAGTGTAAGGAGAAGGTTGGAAAGAAGCAGCTGAGTGTAAGGAGAAGGGTGGAAAGAAGCAGCTGAGTGTAAGGGGTGGAAAGAAGCAGCTGAGTGTAAGGAGAAAGGTGGAAAGAAGCAGCTGAGGGTTAGGAGAAGGGTGGAAAGAAGCAGCTGAGTGGAAGGGGTGGAAAGAAGCAGCTGAGTGTAAGGAGAAGGGTGGAAAGAAGCAGCTGAGTGTAAGGAGGAGGGTGGGAAGAAGCAGCTGAGTGTAAGGAGAAGGGTGGAAAGAAGCAGCTGAGTGTAAGGAGAAGGGTGGAAAGAAGCAGCTGAGTGTAAGGAGAAGGGTGGAAAGAAAAGAAGCAGCTGAGTGTAAGAGAAGGGTGGAAAGAAGCAGATGGGTGTAAGGAGAAGGGTGGAAAGAAGCAGCTGAGTGTAAGGAGAAGGGTGGAAAGAAGCTGCTGAGTTTAAGGGGTGGAAAGAAGCAGCTGAGTGTAAGGAGAAGGGTGGAAAGAATCAGCTGAGTGTAAGGAGAAGGGTGGAAAGAAGCAGCTGAGTGTTAGGAGGGGGTGGGAAGAAGCAGCTGAGTGTAAGGAGAAGGGTGGAAAGAAGCAGCTGAGTGTAAAGAGACGGGTGGAAAGAAGCAGCTGAGTGTAAGGGGTGGAAAGAAGCAGCTGAGTGTAAGGGGTGGAAAGAAGCAGCTGAGTGTAAGGAAAAGGGTGGAAAGAAGCCGCTGGGTGTAAGGAGAAGGGTGGAAAGAAGCAGCTGAGTGTAAGGAGAAGGATGGAAAGAAGCAGATGAGTGTAAGGAGAAGGGTGGAAAGAAGCAGCTGAGTGTAAGGAGAAGGGTGGAAAGAAGGAGCTGAGTGTAAGGGGTGGAAAGAAGCAGCTGAGTGTAAGGAGAAGGGTGGAAAGAAGCAGCTGAGTGTAAGGAGAAGGGTGGAAAGAAGCAGCTGAGTGTAAGGGGTGGAAAGAAGCAGCTGAGTGTAAGGAGAAGGGTGGAAAGAAGCAGCTGAGTGTAAGAGAAGGGTGGAAAGAAGCAGCTGAGTGTAAGGGTTGGAAAGAAGCAGCTGAGTGTAAGGAGAAGGGTGGAAAGAAGCAGCTGAGTGTACGTAGAAGGGTGGAAAGAAGCTGATGAGTGTAAGGAGAAGGGTGGAAAGAAGCAACTGAGTGTAAGGAGAAGGGTGGAAAGAATCAGCTGAGTGTAAGGAGAATGATGGAAAGAAGCAGATGAGTGTAAGGAGAATGGTGGAAAGAAGCAGATGAGTGTAAGGAGAAGGGTGGAAAGAAGCAGCTGAGTGTAAGGAGAAGGGTGGAAAGAAGCAGCTGAGTGTAAGGAGAAGGAGAAGGGTGGAAAGAAGCAGCTGAGTGTAAGGAGAAGGGTGGAAAGAAGCAACTGAGTGTAAGGAGAAGGGTGGAAAGAAGCAGCTGGAAAGAAGCAGCTGAGTGTAAGGGGTGGAAAGAAGCAGCTGAGTGTAAGGAGAAAGGTGGAAAGAAGCAGCTGAGTGTAAGGAGAAGGGTGGAAAGAAGCAGCTGAGTGTAAGGGGTGGACAGAAGCAACTGAGTGTAAGGAGAAGTGGGGAAAGAAGTAGCTGAGTGTAAGGAGAAGGGTGGGAAGAAGCAGCTGAGTGTAAGGAGAAGGGTTGAAAGAAGCAGCTGAGTGTAAGGGGTGGAAAGAAGCAGCTGAGTGTACGGGGTGGAAAGAAGCAGCTGAGTGTAAGGAGAAGGGTGGAAAGAAGCAGATGAGTGTAAGGAGAAGGGTGGAAAGAAGCAGCTGGGTGTAAGAGAAGGGTGGAAAGAAGCAGCTGAGTGTAAGGGTTGGAAAGAAGCAGCTGATGTAAGGAGAAGGGTGGAAAGAAGCAGCTGAGTGTAAGTAGAAGGGTGGAAAGAAGCAGATGAGTGTAAGGAGAGGGGTGGAAAGAAGCAGCTGAGTGTAAGGAGAAGGGTGGAAAGAAGCAGCTGAGTGTAAGGAGAAGGTTGGAAAGAAGCAGCTGAGTGTAAGGAGAAGGGTGGAAAGAAGCAGCTGAGTGTAAGGGGTGGAAAGAAGCAGCTGAGTGTAAGGAGAAAGGTGGAAAGAAGCAGCTGAGGGTTAGGAGAAGGGTGGAAAGAAGCAGCTGAGTGTAAGGGGTGGAAAGAAGCAGCTGAGTGTAAGGAGGAGGGTGGAAAGAAGCAGCTGAGTGTAAGGAGGAGGGTGGGAAGAAGCAGCTGAGTGTAAGGAGAAGGGTGGAAAGAAGCAGCTGAGTGTAAGGAAAAGGGTGGAAAGAAGCAGCTGAGTGTAAGGAGAAGGGTGGAAAGAAGCCGCTGAGTGTAAGAGAAGGGTGGAAAGAAGCAGCTGAGTGTAAGTAGAAGGGTGGAAAGAAGCAGATGGGTGTAAGGAGAAGGGTGGAAAGAAGCAGCTGAGTGTAAGGAGAAGGGTGGAAAGAAGCTGCTGAGTTTAAGGGGTGGAAAGAAGCAGCTGAGTGTAAGGAGAAGGGTGGAAGGAAGCAGCTGAGTGTAAGGAGAAGGGTGGAAAGAAGCAGCTGAGTGTAAGGAGAAGGGTGGAAAAAAGCAGCTGAGTGTAAGGGGTGGAAAGAAGCAGCTAAGTGTAAGGAGAAGGGTGGGAAGAAGCAGCTGAGTGTAAGGAGAAGGGTGGAAAGAAGCAGCTGAGTGTAAGGAGAAGGGTAGAAAGAAGCAGCTGCGTGTAAGGAGAAGGGTGGAAAGAAGCCGCTGAGTGTAAGGAGAAGGGTGGAAAGAAGCAGCTGAGTGTAAGGAGAAGGGTGGAAAGAAGCAGCTGAGGGTAAGAAGAAGGGTGGAAAGAAGCAGCTGAGTGTAAGGAGAAGGGTGGAAAGAAGCAGCTGAGTGTAAGGGGTGGGAAGAAGCAGCTGAGTGTAAGGAGAAGAGTGGAAAGAAGCAGCTGAGTGTAAGGAGAAGGGTGGAAAGAAGCAGCTGAGTGTAAGGAGAAGGGTGGAAAGAAGCAGCTGAGTGTAAGGGGTGGAAAGAAGCAGCTGAGTGTAAGGAGAAGGGTGGAAAGAAGCAGCTGAGTGTAAGGAGAAGGGTGGAAAGAAGCAGCTGAGTGTAAGGGGTGGAAAGAAGAAGCTGAGTGTAAGGAGAAAGGTGGAAAGAAGCAGCTGAGTGTAAGGAGAAGGGTGGAAAAAAGCAGCTGAGTGTAAGGGGTGGAAAGAAGCAGCTGAGTGTAAGGAGAAGGGTGGAAAGAAGCAGCTGAGTGTAAGGAGGAGGGTGGGAAGAAGCAGCTGAGTGTAAGGAGAAGGGTGGAAAGAAGCAGCCGAGTGTAAGGAGAAGGGTGGAAAGAAGCAGCTGAGTGTAAGGGGTGGAAAGAAGCAGCTGAGTGTAAGGAGAAGGGTGGAAAGAAGCAGCTGAGTGTAAGGAGAAGGGTGGAAAGAAGCAGCTGAGTGTAAGGAGAAGGGTGGAAAGAAGCAGCTGAGTGTAAGAGAAGGGTGGAAAGAAGCAGCTGAGTGTAAGGAGAAGGGTGGAAAGAAGCTGCTGAGTTTAAGGGGTGGAAAGAAGCAGCTGAGTGTAAGGAGAAGGGTGGAAAGAAGCAGCTGAGTGTAAGGAGAAGGGTGGAAAGAAGCAGCTGAGTGTTAGGAGGGGGTGGGAAGAAGCAGCTGAGTGTAAGGAGAAGGGTGGAAAGAAGCAGCTGAGTGTAAAGAGACGGGTGGAAAGAAGCAGCTGAGTGTAAGGGGTGGAAAGAAGCAGCTGAGTGTAAGGGGTGGAAAGAAGCAGCTGAGTGTAAGGAAAAGGGTGGAAAGAAGCCGCTGGGTGTAAGGAGAAGGGTGGAAAGAAGCAGCTGAGTGTAAGGAGAAGGATGGAAAGAAGCAGATGAGTGTAAGGAGAAGGGTGGAAAGAAGCAGCTGAGTGTAAGGAGAAGGGTGGAAAGAAGGAGCTGAGTGTAAGGGGTGGAAAGAAGCAGCTGAGTGTAAGGAGAAGGGTGGAAAGAAGCAGCTGAGTGTAAGGAGAAGGGTGGAATGAAGCAGCTGAGTGTAAGGGGTGGAAAGAAGCAGCTGAGTGTAAGGAGAAGGGTGGAAAGAAGCAGCTGAGTGTAAGAGAAGGGTGGAAAGAAGCAGCTGAGTGTAAGGGTTGGAAAGAAGCAGCTGAGTGTAAGGAGAAGGGTGGAAAGAAGCAGCTGAGTGTACGTAGAAGGGTGGAAAGAAGCTGATGAGTGTAAGGAGAAGGGTGGAAAGAAGCAACTGAGTGTAAGGAGAAGGGTGGAAAGAATCAGCTGAGTGTAAGGAGAATGATGGAAAGAAGCAGATGAGTGTAAGGAGAATGGTGGAAAGAAGCAGATGAGTGTAAGGAGAAGGGTGGAAAGAAGCAGCTGAGTGTAAGGAGAAGGGTGGAAAGAAGCAGCTGAGTTTAAGGAGAAGGGTGGAAAGAAGCAACTGAGTGTAAGGAGAAGGGTGGAAAGAAGCAGCTGAGTGTAAGGGTTGGAAAGAAGCAGCTGATGTAAGGAGAAGGGTGGAAAGAAGCAGCTGAGTGTAAGTAGAAGGGTGGAAAGAAGCAGATGAGTGTAAGGAGAGGGGTGGAAAGAAGCAGCTGAGTGTAAGGAGAAGGGTGGAAAGAAGCAGCTGAGTGTAAGGAGAAGGTTGGAAAGAAGCAGCTGAGTGTAAGGAGAAGGGTGGAAAGAAGCAGCTGAGTGTAAGGGGTGGAAAGAAGCAGCTGAGTGTAAGGAGAAAGGTGGAAAGAAGCAGCTGAGGGTTAGGAGAAGGGTGGAAAGAAGCAGCTGAGTGTAAGGGGTGGAAAGAAGCAGCTGAGTGTAAGGAGGAGGGTGGAAAGAAGCAGCTGAGTGTAAGGAGGAGGGTGGGAAGAAGCAGCTGAGTGTAAGGAGAAGGGTGGAAAGAAGCAGCTGAGTGTAAGGAAAAGGGTGGAAAGAAGCAGCTGAGTGTAAGAGAAGGGTGGAAAGAAGCAGCTGAGTGTAAGTAGAAGGGTGGAAAGAAGCAGATGGGTGTAAGGAGAAGGGTGGAAAGAAGCAGCTGAGTGTAAGGAGAAGGGTGGAAAGAAGCTGCTGAGTTTAAGGGGTGGAAAGAAGCAGCTGAGTGTAAGGAGAAGGGTGGAAGGAAGCAGCTGAGTGTAAGGAGAAGGGTGGAAAGAAGCAGCTGAGTGTAAGGAGAAGGGTGGAAAAAAGCAGCTGAGTGTAAGGGGTGGAAAGAAGCAGCTAAGTGTAAGGAGAAGGGTGGGAAGAAGCAGCTGAGTGTAAGGAGAAGGGTGGAAAGAAGCAGCTGAGTGTAAGGAGAAGGGTAGAAAGAAGCAGCTGCGTGTAAGGAGAAGGGTGGAAAGAAGCCGCTGAGTGTAAGGAGAAGGGTGGAAAGAAGCAGCTGAGTGTAAGGAGAAGGGTGGAAAGAAGCAGCTGAGGGTAAGAAGAAGGGTGGAAAGAAGCAGCTGAGTGTAAGGAGAAGGGTGGAAAGAAGCAGCTGAGTGTAAGGGGTGGGAAGAAGCAGCTGAGTGTAAGGAGAAGAGTGGAAAGAAGCAGCTGAGTGTAAGGAGAAGGGTGGAAAGAAGCAGCTGAGTGTAAGGAGAAGGGTGGAAAGAAGCAGCTGAGTGTAAGGGGTGGAAAGAAGCAGCTGAGTGTAAGGAGAAGGGTGGAAAGAAGCAGCTGAGTGTAAGTAGAAGGGTGGAAAGAAGCTGATGAGTGTAAGGAGAAGGGTGGAAAGAAGCAACTGAGTGTAAGGAGAAGGGTGGAAAGAAGCAGAAGAGTGTAAGGAGAAGGGTGGAAAGAAGCAGTTGAGTGTAAGGGGTGGAAAGAAGAAGCTGAGTGTAAGGGGTGGAAAGAAGCAGCTGAGTGTAAGGAGAAGGGTGGAAAGAAGCAGCTGAGTTTAAGGAGAAGGGTGGAAAAAAGCAGCTGAGTGTAAGGGGTGGAAAGAAGCAGCTAAGTGTAAGGAGAAGGGTGGAAAGAAGCAGCTGAGTGTAAGGAGAAGGGTGGAAAGAAGCAGCTGAGTGTAAGGAGAAGGGTGGAAAGAAGCCGCTGAGTGTAAGGAGAAGGGTGGAAAGAAGCAGCTGAGTGTAAGGAGAAGGGTGGAAAGAAGCAGCTGAGGGTAAGAAGAAGGGTGGAAAGAAGCAGCTGGGTGTAAGGGGTGGGAAGAAGCAGCTGAGTGTAAGGAGAAGAGTGGAAAGAAGCAGCTGAGTGTAAGGAGAAGGGTGGAAAGAAGCAGCTGAGTGTAAGGAGAAGGGTGGAAAGAAGCAGCTGAGTGTAAGGGGTGGAAAGAAGCAGCTGAGTGTAAGGAGAAGGGTGGAAAGAAGCAGCTGAGTGTAAGGAGAAGGGTGGAAAGAAGCAGCTGAGTGTAAGGGGTGGAAAGAAGAAGCTGAGTGTAAGGAGAAAGGTGGAAAGAAGCAGCTGAGTGTAAGGAGAAGGGTGGAAAAAAGCAGCTGAGTGTAAGGGGTGGAAAGAAGCAGCTGAGTGTAAGGAGAAGGGTGGAAAGAAGCAGCTGAGTGTAAGGAGGAGGGTGGGAAGAAGCAGCTGAGTGTAAGGAGAAGGGTGGAAAGAAGCAGCTGAGTGTAAGGGGTGGAAAGAAGCAGCTGAGTGTAAGGAGAAGGGTGGAAAGAAGCAGCTGAGTGTAAGGAGAAGGGTGGAAAGAAGCAGCTGAGTGTAAGGAGAAGGGTGGAAAGAAGCAGCTGAGTTTAAGGAGAGGGTGGAAAGAAGCAGCTGAGTGTAAGGGGTGGGAAGAAGCAGCTGAGTGTAAGGAGAAGAGTGGAAAGAAGCAGCTGAGTGTAAGGAGAAGGGTGGAAAGAAGCAGCTGAGTATAAGGAGAAGGGTGGAAAGAAGCAGCTGAGTGTAAGGAGAAGGTTGGAAAGAAGCAGCTGAGTGTAAGGAGAAGGGTGGAAAGAAGCAGCTGAGTGTAAGGAGAAAGGTGGAAAGAAGCAGCTGAGTGTAAGGAGAAAGGTGGAAAGAAGCAGCTGAGGGTTAGGAGAAGGGTGGAAAGAAGCAGCTGAGTGTAAGGGGTGGAAAGAAGCAGCTGAGTGTAAGGAGAAGGGTGGAAATAAGCAGCTGAGTGTAAGGAGGAGGGTGGGAAGAAGCAGCTGAGTGTAAGGAGAAGGGTGGAAAGAAGGCGCTGAGTGTAGGAGAAGGGTGGAAAGAAGCAGCTGAGTGTAAGTAGAAGGGTGGAAAGAAGCAGATGGGTGTAAGGAGAAGGGTGGAAAGAAGCAGCTGAGTGTAAGGAGAAGGGTGGAAAGAAGCTGCTGAGTTTAAGGGGTAGAAAGAAGCAGCTGAGTGTAAGGAGAAGGGTGGAAAGAAGCAGCTGAGTGTAAGGAGAAGGGTGGAAAGAAGCAGCTGAGTGTAAGGAGAATGGAGGAAAGAAGCAGCTGAGTGTAAGGGGTGGAAAGAAGAAGCTGAGTGTAAGGAGAAAGGTGGAAAGAAGCAGCTGAGTGTAAGGAGAAGGGTGGAAAAAAGCAGCTGAGTGTAAGGGGTGGAAAGAAGCAGCTGAGTGTAAGGAGAAGGGTGGAAAGAAGCAGCTGAGTATAAGGAAGAGGGTGGGAAGAAGCAGCTGAGTGTAAGGAGAAGGGTGGAAAGAGGAGCTGAGTGTAAGGAGAAGGGTGGAAAGAAGCAGCTGAGTGTAAGGAGAAGGGTGGAAAGAAGCAGCTGAGTGTAAGGAGAAGGGTGGAAAGAAGCAGCTGAGTGTAAGAGAAGGGTGGAAAGAAGTAGCTGAGTGTAAGGAGAAGGGTGGAAAGAAGCAGCTGAGTGTAAGGGGTGGAAAGAAGCAGCTGAGTGTAAGGGGTGGAAAGAAGCAGCTGAGTGTAAGGAGAAGGATGGAAAGAAGCAGATGAGTGTAAGGAGAAGGGTGGAAAGAAGCAGCTGAGTGTAAGGAGAAGGGTGGAAAGAAGGAGCTGAGTGTAAGGGGTGGAAAGAAGCAGCTGAGTATAAGGAGAAGGGTGGAAAGAAGTAGCTGAGTGTAAGGGGTGGAAAGAAGCAGCTGAGTGTAAGGAGAAGGGTGGAAAGAAGCAGCTGAGTGTAAGGAGAAGGGTGGGAAGAAGCAGCTGAGTGTAAGGAGAAGGGTGGAAAGAAGCAGCTGAGTGTAAGGAGAAGGGTGGAAAGAAGCAGCTGAGTGTAAGAGAAGGGTGGAAAGAAGCAGCTGAGTGTAAGGGTTAGAAAGAAGCAGCTGAGTGTAAGGAGAAGGGTGGAAAGAAGCAGCTGAGTGTAAGGGTTAGAAAGAAGCAGCTGAGTGTAAGGAGAAAGGTGGAAAGAAGCAGATGAGTGTAAGGAGAAAGGTGGAAAGAAACAGCTGAGTGTAAGGAGAAGGTTGGAAAGAAGCAGCTGAGTGTGAGGAGAAGGGTGGAAAGAAGCAGCTGAGTGTAAGGACATGGGTGGAAAGAAGCCGCTGAGTGTAAGGAGAAGGGTAGAAAGAAGCAGCTGAGTGTAAGGAGAAGGGTGGAAAGAAGCAGTTGAGTGTAAGGGGTGGAAAGAAGCAGCTGAGTGTAAGGGGTGGAAAGAAGCAGCTGAGTGTAAGGAGAAGGGTGGAAAGAAGCAGCTGAGTTTAAGGAGAAGGGTGGAAAAAAGAAGCTGAGTGTAAGGGGTGGAAAGAAGCAGCTAAGTGTAAGGAGAAGGGTGGAAAGAAGCAGCTGTGTGTAAGGAGAAGGGTGGAAAGAAGCAGCTGAGTGTAAGGAGAAGGGTGGAAAGAAGCCGCTGAGTGTAAGGAGAAGGGTGGAAAGAAGCAGCTGAGTGTAAGGAGAAGGGTGGAAAGAAGCAGCTGAGTGTAAGGAGAAGGGTGGAAAGAAGCAGCTGGGTGTAAGGGGTGGGAAGAAGCAGCTGAGTGTAAGGAGAAGAGTGGAAAGAAGCAGCTGAGTGTAAGGAGAAGGGTGGAAAGAAGCAGCTGAGTGTAAGGAGAAGGGTGGAAAGAAACAGCTGAGTGTAAGGGGTGGAAAGAAGCAGCTGAGTGTAAGGAGAAGGGTGGAAAGAAGCAGCTGAGTGTAAGGAGAAGGGTGGAAAGAAGCAGCTGAGTGTAAGGAGAAGGGTGGAAAGAAGCAGCTGAGTGTAAGGGGTGGAAATAAGAAGCTGAGTGTAATGAGAAAGGTGGAAAGAAGCAGCTGAGTGTAAGGAGAAGGGTGGAAAAAAGCAGCTGAGTGTAAGGGGTGGAAAGAAGCAGCTGAGTGTAAGAAGAAGGGTGGAAAGAAGCAGATGGGTGTAAGGAGAAGGGTGGAAAGAAGCAGCTGAGTGTAAGGAGAAGGGTGGAAAGAAGCTGCTGAGTTTAAGGGGTAGAAAGAAGCAGCTGAGTGTAAGGAGAAGGGTGGAAAGAAGCAGCTGAGTGTAAGGAGAAGGGTGGAAAGAAGCAGCTGAGTGTAAGGAGAAGGGTGGAAAGAAGCAGCTGAGTGTAAGGGGTGGGAAGAAGCAGCTGAGTGTAAGGAGAAGAGTGGAAAGAAGCAGCTGAGTGTAAGGAGAAGGGTGGAAAGAAGCAGCTGAGTGTAAGGAAAAGGTTGGAAAGAAGCAGCTGAGTGTAAGGAAAAGGGTGGAAAGAAGCAGCTGAGAGTAAGGAGAAAGGTGGAAAGAAGCAGCTGAGGGTTAGGAGAAGGGTGGAAAGAAGCAGCTGAGTGTAAGGGGTGGAAAGAAGCAGCTGAGTGTAAGGAGAAGGGTGGAAATAAGCAGCTGAGTGTAAGGAGGAGGGTGGGAAGAAGCAGCTGAGTGTAAGGAGAAGGGTGGAAAGAAGCAGCTGAGTGTAAGGAGAAGGGTGGAAAGAAGCCGCTGAGTGTAAGAGAAGGGTGGAAAGAAGCAGCTGAGTGTAAGTAGAAGGGTGGAAAGAAGCAGATGGGTGTAAGGAGAAGGGTGGAAAGAAGCAGCTGAGTGTAAGGAGAAGGGTGGAAAGAAGCTGCTGAGTTTAAGGGGTGGAAAGAAGCAGCTGAGTGTAAGGAGAAGGGTGGAAAGAAGCAGCTGAGTGTAAGGAGAAGGGTGGAAAGAAGCAGCTGAGGGTAAGAAGAAGGGTGGAAAGAAGCAGCTGAGTGTAAGGAGAAGGGTGGAAAGAAGCAGCTGAGTGTAAGGGGTGGGAAGAAGCAGCTGAGTGTAAGGAGAAGAGTGGAAAGAAGCAGCTGAGTGTAAGGAGAAGGGTGGAAAGAAGCAGCTGAGTGTAAAGAGAAGGGTGGAAAGAAGCAGCTGAGTGTAAGGAGAAGGGTGGAAAGAAGCAGCTGAGTGTAAGGAGAAGGGAGGAAAGAAGCAGCTGAGTGTAAGGGGTGGAAAGAAGAAGCTGAGTGTAAGGAGAAAGGTGGAAAGAAGCAGCTGAGTGTAAGGAGAAGGGTGGAAAAAAGCAGCTGAGTGTAAGGGGTGGAAAGAAGCAGCTGAGTGTAAGGAGAAGGGTGGAAAGAAGCAGCTGAGTATAAGGAGGAGGGTGGGAAGAAGCAGCTGAGTGTAAGGAGAAGGGTGGAAAGAGGAGCTGAGTGTAAGGAGAAGGGTGGAAAGAAGCAGCTGAGTGTAAGGAGAAGGGTGGAAAGAAGCAGCTGAGTGTAAAGCAGCTGAGTGTAAGGAGAAGGGTGGAAAGAAGCAGCTGAGTGTAAGGAGAAGGGTGGAAAGAAGCAGCTGAGTGTAAGAGAAGGGTGGAAAGAAGCAGCTGAGTGTAAAGAGAAGGGTGGAAAGAAGCAGCTGAGTGTAAGGGAAGGGAAGAAGCAGCTGAGTGTAAGGAGAAGAGTGGAAAGAAGCAGCTGAGTGTAAGGAGAAGGGTGGAAAGAAGCAACTGAGTGTAAGGAGAAGGTTGGAAAGAAGCAGCTGAGTGTAAGGAGAAGGGTGGAAAGAAGCAGCTGAGTGTAAGGGGTGGAAAGAAGCAGCTGAGTGTAAGGAGAAAGGTGGAAAGAAGCAGCTGAGGGTTAGGAGAAGGGTGGAAAGAAGCAGCTGAGTGGAAGGGGTGGAAAGAAGCAGCTGAGTGTAAGGAGAAGGGTGGAAAGAAGCAGCTGAGTGTAAGGAGGAGGGTGGGAAGAAGCAGCTGAGTGTAAGGAGAAGGGTGGAAAGAAGCAGCTGAGTGTAAGGAGAAGGGTGGAAAGAAGCAGCTGAGTGTAAGGAGAAGGGAGGAAAGAAGCAGCTGAGTGTAAGGGGTGGAAAGAAGAAGCTGAGTGTAAGGAGAAAGGTGGAAAGAAGCAGCTGAGTGTAAGGAGAAGGGTGGAAAAAAGCAGCTGAGTGTAAGGGGTGGAAAGAAGCAGCTGAGTGTAAGGAGAAGGGTGGAAAGAAGCAGCTGAGTATAAGGAGGAGGGTGGGAAGAAGCAGCTGAGTGTAAGGAGAAGGGTGGAAAGAGGAGCTGAGTGTAAGGAGAAGGGTGCAAAGAAGCAGCTGAGTGTAAGGGGTGGAAAGAAGCAGCTGAGTGTAAGGAGAAGGGTGGAAAGAAGCAGCTGAGTGTAAGGAGAAGGGTGGAAAGAAGCAGCTGAGTGTAAGAGAAGGGTGGAAAGAAGCAGCTGAGTGTAAAGAGAAGGGTGGAAAGAAGCAGCTGAGTGTAAGGGAAGGGAAGAAGCAGCTGAGTGTAAGGAGAAGAGTGGAAAGAAGCAGCTGAGTGTAAGGAGAAGGGTGGAAAGAAGCAACTGAGTGTAAGGAGAAGGTTGGAAAGAAGCAGCTGAGTGTAAGGAGAAGGGTGGAAAGAAGCAGCTGAGTGTAAGGGGTGGAAAGAAGCAGCTGAGTGTAAGGAGAAAGGTGGAAAGAAGCAGCTGAGGGTTAGGAGAAGGGTGGAAAGAAGCAGCTGAGTGGAAGGGGTGGAAAGAAGCAGCTGAGTGTAAGGAGAAGGGTGGAAAGAAGCAGCTGAGTGTAAGGAGGAGGGTGGGAAGAAGCAGCTGAGTGTAAGGAGAAGGGTGGAAAGAAGCAGCTGAGTGTAAGGAGAAGGGTGGAAAGAAGCAGCTGAGTGTAAGGAGAAGGGTGGAAAGAAAAGAAGCAGCTGAGTGTAAGAGAAGGGTGGAAAGAAGCAGATGGGTGTAAGGAGAAGGGTGGAAAGAAGCAGCTGAGTGTAAGGAGAAGGGTGGAAAGAAGCTGCTGAGTTTAAGGGGTGGAAAGAAGCAGCTGAGTGTAAGGAGAAGGGTGGAAAGAAGCAGCTGAGTGTAAGGAGAAGGGTGGAAAGAAGCAGCTGAGTGTTAGGAGGGGGTGGGAAGAAGCAGCTGAGTGTAAGGAGAAGGGTGGAAAGAAGCAGCTGAGTGTAAAGAGACGGGTGGAAAGAAGCAGCTGAGTGTAAGGGGTGGAAAGAAGCAGCTGAGTGTAAGGGGTGGAAAGAAGCAGCTGAGTGTAAGGAAAAGGGTGGAAAGAAGCCGCTGGGTGTAAGGAGAAGGGTGGAAAGAAGCAGCTGAGTGTAAGGAGAAGGATGGAAAGAAGCAGATGAGTGTAAGGAGAAGGGTGGAAAGAAGCAGCTGAGTGTAAGGAGAAGGGTGGAAAGAAGGAGCTGAGTGTAAGGGGTGGAAAGAAGCAGCTGAGTGTAAGGAGAAGGGTGGAAAGAAGCAGCTGAGTGTAAGGAGAAGGGTGGAAAGAAGCAGCTGAGTGTAAGGGGTGGAAAGAAGCAGCTGAGTGTAAGGAGAAGGGTGGAAAGAAGCAGCTGAGTGTAAGAGAAGGGTGGAAAGAAGCAGCTGAGTGTAAGGGTTGGAAAGAAGCAGCTGAGTGTAAGGAGAAGGGTGGAAAGAAGCAGCTGAGTGTACGTAGAAGGGTGGAAAGAAGCTGATGAGTGTAAGGAGAAGGGTGGAAAGAAGCAACTGAGTGTAAGGAGAAGGGTGGAAAGAATCAGCTGAGTGTAAGGAGAATGATGGAAAGAAGCAGATGAGTGTAAGGAGAATGGTGGAAAGAAGCAGATGAGTGTAAGGAGAAGGGTGGAAAGAAGCAGCTGAGTGTAAGGAGAAGGGTGGAAAGAAGCAGCTGAGTGTAAGGAGAAGGAGAAGGGTGGAAAGAAGCAGCTGAGTGTAAGGAGAAGGGTGGAAAGAAGCAGCTGAGTTTAAGGAGAAGGGTGGAAAGAAGCAACTGAGTGTAAGGAGAAGGGTGGAAAGAAGCAGCTGGAAAGAAGCAGCTGAGTGTAAGGGGTGGAAAGAAGCAGCTGAGTGTAAGGAGAAAGGTGGAAAGAAGCAGCTGAGTGTAAGGAGAAGGGTGGAAAGAAGCAGCTGAGTGTAAGGGGTGGACAGAAGCAGCTGAGTGTAAGGAGAAGTGGGGAAAGAAGTAGCTGAGTGTAAGGAGAAGGGTGGGAAGAAGCAGCTGAGTGTAAGGAGAAGGGTTGAAAGAAGCAGCTGAGTGTAAGGGGTGGAAAGAAGCAGCTGAGTGTACGGGGTGGAAAGAAGCAGCTGAGTGTAAGGAGAAGGGTGGAAAGAAGCAGATGAGTGTAAGGAGAAGGGTGGAAAGAAGCAGCTGGGTGTAAGAGAAGGGTGGAAAGAAGCAGCTGAGTGTAAGGGTTGGAAAGAAGCAGCTGATGTAAGGAGAAGGGTGGAAAGAAGCAGCTGAGTGTAAGTAGAAGGGTGGAAAGAAGCAGATGAGTGTAAGGAGAGGGGTGGAAAGAAGCAGCTGAGTGTAAGGAGAAGGGTGGAAAGAAGCAGCTGAGTGTAAGGAGAAGGTTGGAAAGAAGCAGCTGAGTGTAAGGAGAAGGGTGGAAAGAAGCAGCTGAGTGTAAGGGGTGGAAAGAAGCAGCTGAGTGTAAGGAGAAAGGTGGAAAGAAGCAGCTGAGGGTTAGGAGAAGGGTGGAAAGAAGCAGCTGAGTGTAAGGGGTGGAAAGAAGCAGCTGAGTGTAAGGAGGAGGGTGGAAAGAAGCAGCTGAGTGTAAGGAGGAGGGTGGGAAGAAGCAGCTGAGTGTAAGGAGAAGGGTGGAAAGAAGCAGCTGAGTATAAGGAAAAGGGTGGAAAGAAGCAGCTGAGTGTAAGGAGAAGGGTGGAAAGAAGCCGCTGAGTGTAAGAGAAGGGTGGAAAGAAGCAGCTGAGTGTAAGTAGAAGGGTGGAAAGAAGCAGATGGGTGTAAGGAGAAGGGTGGAAAGAAGCAGCTGAGTGTAAGGAGAAGGGTGGAAAGAAGCTGCTGAGTTTAAGGGGTGGAAAGAAGCAGCTGAGTGTAAGGAGAAGGGTGGAAGGAAGCAGCTGAGTGTAAGGAGAAGGGTGGAAAGAAGCAGCTGAGTGTAAGGAGAAGGGTGGAAAAAAGCAGCTGAGTGTAAGGGGTGGAAAGAAGCAGCTAAGTGTAAGGAGAAGGGTGGGAAGAAGCAGCTGAGTGTAAGGAGAAGGGTGGAAAGAAGCAGCTGAGTGTAAGGAGAAGGGTAGAAAGAAGCAGCTGCGTGTAAGGAGAAGGGTGGAAAGAAGCCGCTGAGTGTAAGGAGAAGGGTGGAAAGAAGCAGGTGAGTGTAAGGAGAAGGGTGGAAAGAAGCAGCTGAGGGTAAGAAGAAGGGTGGAAAGAAGCAGCTGAGTGTAAGGAGAAGGGTGGAAAGAAGCAGCTGAGTGTAAGGGGTGGGAAGAAGCAGCTGAGTGTAAGGAGAAGAGTGGAAAGAAGCAGCTGAGTGTAAGGAGAAGGGTGGAAAGAAGCAGCTGAGTGTAAGGAGAAGGGTGGAAAGAAGCAGCTAAGTGTAAGGAGAAGGGTGGAAAGAAGCAGCTGAGTGTAAGGAGAAGGGTGGAAAGAAGCAGCTGAGTGTAAGGTGTGGAAAGAAGAAGCTGAGTGTAAGGAGAAGGGTGGAAGGAAGCAGCTGAGTGTAAGGAGAAGGGTGGAAAGAAGCAGCTGAGTGTAAGGAGAAGGGTGGAAAAAAGCAGCTGAGTGTAAGGGGTGGAAAGAAGCAGCTAAGTGTAAGGAGAAGGGTGGGAAGAAGCAGCTGAGTGTAAGGAGAAGGGTGGAAAGAAGCAGCTGAGGGTAAGAAGAAGGGTGGAAAGAAGCAGCTGAGTGTAAGGAGAAGGGTGGAAAGAAGCAGCTGAGTGTAAGGGGTGGGAAGAAGCAGCTGAGTGTAAGGAGAAGAGTGGAAAGAAGCAGCTGAGTGTAAGGAGAAGGGTGGAAAGAAGCAGCTGAGTGTAAGGAGAAGGGTGGAAAGAAGCAGCTGAGTGTAAGGGGTGGAAAGAAGCAGCTGAGTGTAAGGAGAAGGGTGGAAAGAAGCAGCTGAGTGTAAGGAGAAGGGTGGAAAGAAGCAGCTGAGTGTAAGGGGTGGAAAGAAGAAGCTGAGTGTAAGGAGAAAGGTGGAAAGAAGCAGCTGAGTGTAAGGAGAAGGGTGGAAAAAAGCAGCTGAGTGTAAGGGGTGGAAAGAAGCAGCTGAGTGTAAGGAGAAGGGTGGAAAGAAGCAGCTGAGTGTAAGGAGGAGGGTGGGAAGAAGCAGCTGAGTGTAAGGAGAAGGGTGGAAAGAAGCAGCCGAGTGTAAGGAGAAGGGTGGAAAGAAGCAGCTGAGTGTAAGGGGTGGAAAGAAGCAGCTGAGTGTAAGGAGAAGGGTGGAAAGAAGCAGCTGAGTGTAAGGAGAAGGGTGGAAAGAAGCAGCTGAGTGTAAGGAGAAGGGTGGAAAGAAGCAGCTGAGTGTAAGAGAAGGGTGGAAAGAAGCAGCTGAGTGTAAGGAGAAGGGTGGAAAGAAGCTGCTGAGTTTAAGGGGTGGAAAGAAGCAGCTGAGTGTAAGGAGAAGGGTGGAAAGAAGCAGCTGAGTGTAAGGAGAAGGGTGGAAAGAAGCAGCTGAGTGTTAGGAGGGGGTGGGAAGAAGCAGCTGAGTGTAAGGAGAAGGGTAGAAAGAAGCAGCTGAGTGTAAAGAGACGGGTGGAAAGAAGCAGCTGAGTGTAAGGGGTGGAAAGAAGCAGCTGAGTGTAAGGGGTGGAAAGAAGCAGCTGAGTGTAAGGAAAAGGGTGGAAAGAAGCCACTGGGTGTAATGAGAAGGGTGGAAAGAAGCAGCTGAGTGTAAGGAGAAGGATGGAAAGAAGCAGATGAATGTAAGGAGAAGGGTGGAAAGAAGCAGCTGAGTGTAAGGAGAATGGTGGAAAGAAGGAGCTGAGTGTAAGGGGTGGAAAGAAGCAGCTGAGTGTAAGGAGAAGGGTGGAAAGAAGCAGCTGAGTGTAAGGAGAAGGGTGGAAAGAAGCAGCTGAGTGTAAGGGGTGGAAAGAAGCAGCTGAGTGTAAGGAGAAGGGTGGAAAGAAGCAGCTGAGTGTAAGAGAAGGGTGGAAAGAAGCAGCTGAGTGTAAGGGTTGGAAAGAAGCAGCTGAGTGTAAGGAGAAGGGTGGAAAGAAGCAGCTGAGTGTACGTAGAAGGGTGGAAAGAAGCTGATGAGTGTAAGGAGAAGGGTGGAAAGAAGCAACTGAGTGTAAGGAGAAGGGTGCAAAGAATCAGCTGAGTGTAAGGAGAATGATGGAAAGAAGCAGATGAGTGTAAGGAGAATGGTGGAAAGAAGCAGATGAGTGTAAGGAGAAGGGTGGAAAGAAGCAGCTGAGTGTAAGGAGAAGGGTGGAAAGAAGCAGCTGAGTGTAAGGAGAAGGAGAAGGGTGGAAAGAAGCAGCTGAGTGTAAGGAGAAGGGTGGAAAGAAGCAGCTGAGTTTAAGGAGAAGGGTGGAAAGAAGCAACTGAGTGTAAGGAGAAGGGTGGAAAGAAGCAGCTGAGTGTAAGGGGTGGAAAGAAGCAGCTGAGTGTAAGGAGAAAGGTGGAAAGAAGCAGCTGAGTGTAAGGAGAAGGGTGGAAAGAAGCAGCTGAGTGTAAGGGGTGGACAGAAGCAGCTGAGTGTAAGGAGAAGTGGGGAAAAAAGCAGCTGAGTGTAAGGAGAAGGGTGGGAAGAAGCAGCTGAGTGTAAGGAGAAGGGTTGAAAGAAGCAGCTGAGTGTAAGGGGTGGAAAGAAGCAGCTGAGTGTACGGGGTGGAAAGAAGCAGCTGAGTGTAAGGAGAAGGGTGGAAAGAAGCAGATGAGTGTAAGGAGAAGGGTGGAAAGAAGCAGCTGGGTGTAAGAGAAGGGTGGAAAGAAGCAGCTGAGTGTAAGGGTTGGAAAGAAGCAGCTGATGTAAGGAGAAGGGTGGAAAGAAGCAGCTGAGTGTAAGTAGAAGGGTGGAAAGAAGCAGATGAGTGTAAGGAGAGGGGTGGAAAGAAGCAGCTGAGTGTAAGGAGAAGGGTGGAAAGAAGCAGCTGAGTGTAAGGAGAAGGTTGGAAAGAAGCAGCTGAGTGTAAGGAGAAGGGTGGAAAGAAGCAGCTGAGTGTAAGGGGTGGAAAGAAGCAGCTGAGTGTAAGGAGAAAGGTGGAAAGAAGCAGCTGAGGGTTAGGAGAAGGGTGGAAAGAAGCAGCTGAGTGTAAGGGGTGGAAAGAAGCAGCTGAGTGTAAGGAGGAGGGTGGAAAGAAGCAGCTGAGTGTAAGGAGGAGGGTGGGAAGAAGCAGCTGAGTGTAAGGAGAAGGGTGGAAAGAAGCAGCTGAGTGTAAGGAAAAGGGTGGAAAGAAGCAGCTGAGTGTAAGAGAAGGGTGGAAAGAAGCAGCTGAGTGTAAGTAGAAGGGTGGAAAGAAGCAGATGGGTGTAAGGAGAAGGGTGGAAAGAAGCAGCTGAGTGTAAGGAGAAGGGTGGAAAGAAGCTGCTGAGTTTAAGGGGTGGAAAGAAGCAGCTGAGTGTAAGGAGAAGGGTGGAAGGAAGCAGCTGAGTGTAAGGAGAAGGGTGGAAAGAAGCAGCTGAGTGTAAGGAGAAGGGTGGAAAAAAGCAGCTGAGTGTAAGGGGTGGAAAGAAGCAGCTAAGTGTAAGGAGAAGGGTGGGAAGAAGCAGCTGAGTGTAAGGAGAAGGGTGGAAAGAAGCAGCTGAGTGTAAGGAGAAGGGTAGAAAGAAGCAGCTGCGTGTAAGGAGAAGGGTGGAAAGAAGCCGCTGAGTGTAAGGAGAAGGGTGGAAAGAAGCAGCTGAGGGTAAGAAGAAGGGTGGAAAGAAGCAGCTGAGTGTAAGGAGAAGGGTGGAAAGAAGCAGCTGAGTGTAAGGGGTGGGAAGAAGCAGCTGAGTGTAAGGAGAAGAGTGGAAAGAAGCAGCTGAGTGTAAGGAGAAGGGTGGAAAGAAGCAGCTGAGTGTAAGGAGAAGGGTGGAAAGAAGCAGCTGAGTGTAAGGGGTGGAAAGAAGCAGCTGAGTGTAAGGAGAAGGGTGGAAAGAAGCAGCTGAGTGTAAGTAGAAGGGTGGAAAGAAGCTGATGAGTGTAAGGAGAAGGGTGGAAAGAAGCAACTGAGTGTAAGGAGAAGGGTGGAAAGAAGCAGAAGAGTGTAAGGAGAAGGGTGGAAAGAAGCAGTTGGTTGTAAGGGGTGGAAAGAAGAAGCTGAGTGTAAGGGGTGGAAAGAAGCAGCTGAGTGTAAGGAGAAGGGTGGAAAGAAGCAGCTGAGTTTAAGGAGAAGGGTGGAAAAAAGCAGCTGAGTGTAAGGGGTGGAAAGAAGCAGCTAAGTGTAAGGAGAAGGGTGGAAAGAAGCAGCTGAGTGTAAGGAGAAGGGTGGAAAGAAGCAGCTGAGTGTAAGGAGAAGGGTGGAAAGAAGCCGCTGAGTGTAAGGAGAAGGGTGGAAAGAAGCAGCTGAGTGTAAGGAGAAGGGTGGAAAGAAGCAGCTGAGGGTAAGAAGAAGGGTGGAAAGAAGCAGCTGGGTGTAAGGGGTGGGAAGAAGCAGCTGAGTGTAAGGAGAAGAGTGGAAAGAAGCAGCTGAGTGTAAGGAGAAGGGTGGAAAGAAGCAGCTGAGTGTAAGGAGAAGGGTGGAAAGAAGCAGCTGAGTGTAAGGGGTGGAAAGAAGCAGCTGAGTGTAAGGAGAAGGGTGGAAAGAAGCAGCTGAGTGTAAGGAGAAGGGTGGAAAGAAGCAGCTGAGTGTAAGGGGTGGAAAGAAGAAGCTGAGTGTAAGGAGAAAGGTGGAAAGAAGCAGCTGAGTGTAAGGAGAAGGGTGGAAAAAAGCAGCTGAGTGTAAGGGGTGGAAAGAAGCAGCTGAGTGTAAGGAGAAGGGTGGAAAGAAGCAGCTGAGTGTAAGGAGGAGGGTGGGAAGAAGCAGCTGAGTGTAAGGAGAAGGGTGGAAAGAAGCAGCTGAGTGTAAGGGGTGGAAAGAAGCAGCTGAGTGTAAGGAGTAGGGTGGAAAGAAGCAGCTGAGTGTAAGGAGAAGGGTGGAAAGAAGCAGCTGAGTGTAAGGAGAAGGGTGGAAAGAAGCAGCTGAGTTTAAGGAGAGGGTGGAAAGAAGCAGCTGAGTGTAAGGGGTGGGAAGAAGCAGCTGAGTGTAAGGAGAAGAGTGGAAAGAAGCAGCTGAGTGTAAGGAGAAGGGTGGAAAGAAGCAGCTGAGTATAAGGAGAAGGGTGGAAAGAAGCAGCTGAGTGTAAGGAGAAGGTTGGAAAGAAGCAGCTGAGTGTAAGGAGAAAGGTGGAAAGAAGCAGCTGAGTGTAAGGAGAAAGGTGGAAAGAAGCAGCTGAGGGTTAGGAGAAGGGTGGAAAGAAGCAGCTGAGTGTAAGGGGTGGAAAGAAGCAGCTGAGTGTAAGGAGAAGGGTGGAAATAAGCAGCTGAGTGTAAGGAGGAGGGTGGGAAGAAGCAGCTGAGTGTAAGGAGAAGGGTGGAAAGAAGCCGCTGAGTGTAAGAGAAGGGTGGAAAGAAGCAGCTGAGTGTAAGTAGAAGGGTGGAAAGAAGCAGATGGGTGTAAGGAGAAGGGTGGAAAGAAGCAGCTGAGTGTAAGGAGAAGGGTGGAAAGAAGCTGCTGAGTTTAAGGGGTAGAAAGAAGCAGCTGAGTGTAAGGAGAAGGGTGGAAAGAAGCAGCTGAGTGTAAGGAGAAGGGTGGAAAGAAGCAGCTGAGTGTAAGGAGAAGGGAGGAAAGAAGCAGCTGAGTGTAAGGGGTGGAAAGAAGAAGCTGAGTGTAAGGAGAAAGGTGGAAAGAAGCAGCTGAGTGTAAGGAGAAGGGTGGAAAAAAGCAGCTGAGTGTAAGGGGTGGAAAGAAGCAGCTGAGTGTAAGGAGAAGGGTGGAAAGAAGCAGCTGAGTATAAGGAAGAGGGTGGGAAGAAGCAGCTGAGTGTAAGGAGAAGGGTGGAAAGAGGAGCTGAGTGTAAGGAGAAGGGTGGAAAGAAGCAGCTGAGTGTAAGGAGAAGGGTGGAAAGAAGCAGCTGAGTGTAAGGAGAAGGGTGGAAAGAAGCAGCTGAGTGTAAGAGAAGGGTGGAAAGAAGTAGCTGAGTGTAAGGAGAAGGGTGGAAAGAAGCAGCTGAGTGTAAGGGGTGGAAAGAAGCAGCTGAGTGTAAGGGGTGGAAAGAAGCAGCTGAGTGTAAGGAGAAGGATGGAAAGAAGCAGATGAGTGTAAGGAGAAGGGTGGAAAGAAGCAGCTGAGTGTAAGGAGAAGGGTGGAAAGAAGGAGCTGAGTGTAAGGGGTGGAAAGAAGCAGCTGAGTATAAGGAGAAGGGTGGAAAGAAGTAGCTGAGTGTAAGGGGTGGAAAGAAGCAGCTGAGTGTAAGGAGAAGGGTGGAAAGAAGCAGCTGAGTGTAAGGAGAAGGGTGGGAAGAAGCAGCTGAGTGTAAGGAGAAGGGTGGAAAGAAGCAGCTGAGTGTAAGGAGAAGGGTGGAAAGAAGCAGCTGAGTGTAAGAGAAGGGTGGAAAGAAGCAGCTGAGTGTAAGGGTTAGAAAGAAGCAGCTGAGTGTAAGGAGAAGGGTGGAAAGAAGCAGCTGAGTGTAAGGGTTAGAAAGAAGCAGCTGAGTGTAAGGAGAAAGGTGGAAAGAAGCAGATGAGTGTAAGGAGAAAGGTGGAAAGAAACAGCTGAGTGTAAGGAGAAGGTTGGAAAGAAGCAGCTGAGTGTGAGGAGAAGGGTGGAAAGAAGCAGCTGAGTGTAAGGACATGGGTGGAAAGAAGCCGCTGAGTGTAAGGAGAAGGGTAGAAAGAAGCAGCTGAGTGTAAGGAGAAGGGTGGAAAGAAGCAGTTGAGTGTAAGGGGTGGAAAGAGGCAGCTGAGTGTAAGGGGTGGAAAGAAGCAGCTGAGTGTAAGGAGAAGGGTGGAAAGAAGCAGCTGAGTTTAAGGAGAAGGGTGGAAAAAAGCAGCTGAGTGTAAGGGGTGGAAAGAAGCAGCTAAGTGTAAGGAGAAGGGTGGAAAGAAGCAGCTGAGTGTAAGGAGAAGGGTGGAAAGAAGCAGCTGAGTGTAAGGAGAAGGGTGGAAAGAAGCCGCTGAGTGTAAGGAGAAGGGTGGAAAGAAGCAGCTGAGTGTAAGGAGAAGGGTGGAAAGAAGCAGCTGAGTGTAAGGAGAAGGGTGGAAAGAAGCAGCTGGGTGTAAGGGGTGGGAAGAAGCAGCTGAGTGTAAGGAGAAGAGTGGAAAGAAGCAGCTGAGTGTAAGGAGAAGGGTGGAAAGAAGCAGCTGAGTGTAAGGAGAAGGGTGGAAAGAAACAGCTGAGTGTAAGGGGTGGAAAGAAGCAGCTGAGTGTAAGGAGAAGGGTGGAAAGAAGCAGCTGAATGTAAGGAGAAGGGTGGAAAGAAGCAGCTGAGTGTAAGGAGAAGGGTGGAAAGAAGCAGCTGAGTGTAAGGGGTGGAAAGAAGAAGCTGAGTGTAATGAGAAAGGTGGAAAGAAGCAGCTGAGTGTAAGGAGAAGGGTGGAAAAAAGCAGCTGAGTGTAAGGGGTGGAAAGAAGCAGCTGAGTGTAAGGAGAAGGGTGAAAAGAAGCAGATGGGTGTAAGGAGAAGGGTGGAAAGAAGCAGCTGAGTGTAAGGAGAAGGGTGGAAAGAAGCTGCTGAGTTTAAGGGGTAGAAAGAAGCAGCTGAGTGTAAGGAGAAGGGTGGAAAGAAGCAGCTGAGTGTAAGGAGAAGGGTGGAAAGAAGCAGCTGAGGGTAAGAAGAAGGGTGGAAAGAAGCAGCTGAGTGTAAGGAGAAGGGTGGAAAGAAGCAGCTGAGTGTAAGGGGTGGGAAGAAGCAGCTGAGTGTAAGGAGAAGAGTGGAAAGAAGCAGCTGAGTGTAAGGAGAAGGGTGGAAAGAAGCAGCTGAGTGTAAGGAAAAGGTTGGAAAGAAGCAGCTGAGTGTAAGGAAAAGGGTGGAAAGAAGCAGCTGAGAGTAAGGAGAAAGGTGGAAAGAAGCAGCTGAGGGTTAGGAGAAGGGTGGAAAGAAGCAGCTGAGTGTAAGGGGTGGAAAGAAGCAGCTGAGTGTAAGGAGAAGGGTGGAAATAAGCAGCTGAGTGTAAGGAGGAGGGTGGGAAGAAGCAGCTGAGTGTAAGGAGAAGGGTGGAAAGAAGCAGCTGAGTGTAAGGAGAAGGGTGGAAAGAAGCCGCTGAGTGTAAGAGAAGGGTGGAAAGAAGCAGCTGAGTGTAAGTAGAAGGGTGGAAAGAAGCAGATGGGTGTAAGGAGAAGGGTGGAAAGAAGCAGCTGAGTGTAAGGAGAAGGGTGGAAAGAAGCTGCTGAGTTTAAGGGGTGGAAAGAAGCAGCTGAGTGTAAGGAGAAGGGTGGAAAGAAGCAGCTGAGTGTAAGGAGAAGGGTGGAAAGAAGCAGCTGAGGGTAAGAAGAAGGGTGGAAAGAAGCAGCTGAGTGTAAGGAGAAGGGTGGAAAGAAGCAGCTGAGTGTAAGGGGTGGGAAGAAGCAGCTGAGTGTAAGGAGAAGAGTGGAAAGAAGCAGCTGAGTGTAAGGAGAAGGGTGGAAAGAAGCAGCTGAGTGTAAAGAGAAGGGTGGAAAGAAGCAGCTGAGTGTAAGGAGAAGGGTGGAAAGAAGCAGCTGAGTGTAAGGAGAAGGGAGGAAAGAAGCAGCTGAGTGTAAGGGGTGGAAAGAAGAAGCTGAGTGTAAGGAGAAAGGTGGAAAGAAGCAGCTGAGTGTAAGGAGAAGGGTGGAAAAAAGCAGCTGAGTGTAAGGGGTGGAAAGAAGCAGCTGAGTGTAAGGAGAAGGGTGGAAAGAAGCAGCTGAGTATAAGGAGGAGGGTGGGAAGAAGCAGCTGAGTGTAAGGAGAAGGGTGGAAAGAGGAGCTGAGTGTAAGGAGAAGGGTGGAAAGAAGCAGCTGAGTGTAAGGGGTGGAAAGAAGCAGCTGAGTGTAAGGAGAAGGGTGGAAAGAAGCAGCTGAGTGTAAGGAGAAGGGTGGAAAGAAGCAGCTGAGTGTAAGGAGAAGGGTGGAAAGAAGCAGCTGAGTGTAAGAGAAGGGTGGAAAGAAGCAGCTGAGTGTAAAGAGAAGGGTGGAAAGAAGCAGCTGAGTGTAAGGGAAGGGAAGAAGCAGCTGAGTGTAAGGAGAAGAGTGGAAAGAAGCAGCTGAGTGTAAGGAGAAGGGTGGAAAGAAGCAACTGAGTGTAAGGAGAAGGTTGGAAAGAAGCAGCTGAGTGTAAGGAGAAGGGTGGAAAGAAGCAGCTGAGTGTAAGGGGTGGAAAGAAGCAGCTGAGTGTAAGGAGAAAGGTGGAAAGAAGCAGCTGAGGGTTAGGAGAAGGGTGGAAAGAAGCAGCTGAGTGGAAGGGGTGGAAAGAAGCAGCTGAGTGTAAGGAGAAGGGTGGAAAGAAGCAGCTGAGTGTAAGGAGGAGGGTGGGAAGAAGCAGCTGAGTGTAAGGAGAAGGGTGGAAAGAAGCAGCTGAGTGTAAGGAGAAGGGTGGAAAGAAGCAGCTGAGTGTAAGGAGAAGGGAGGAAAGAAGCAGCTGAGTGTAAGGGGTGGAAAGAAGAAGCTGAGTGTAAGGAGAAAGGTGGAAAGAAGCAGCTGAGTGTAAGGAGAAGGGTGGAAAAAAGCAGCTGAGTGTAAGGGGTGGAAAGAAGCAGCTGAGTGTAAGGAGAAGGGTGGAAAGAAGCAGCTGAGTATAAGGAGGAGGGTGGGAAGAAGCAGCTGAGTGTAAGGAGAAGGGTGGAAAGAGGAGCTGAGTGTAAGGAGAAGGGTGGAAAGAAGCAGCTGAGTGTAAGGGGTGGAAAGAAGCAGCTGAGTGTAAGGAGAAGGGTGGAAAGAAGCAGCTGAGTGTAAGGAGAAGGGTGGAAAGAAGCAGCTGAGTGTAAGGAGAAGGGTGGAAAGAAGCAGCTGAGTGTAAGAGAAGGGTGGAAAGAAGCAGCTGAGTGTAAAGAGAAGGGTGGAAAGAAGCAGCTGAGTGTAAGGGAAGGGAAGAAGCAGCTGAGTGTAAGGAGAAGAGTGGAAAGAAGCAGCTGAGTGTAAGGAGAAGGGTGGAAAGAAGCAGCTGAGTGTAAGGAGAAGGGTGGAAAGAAGCAGCTGAGTGTAAGGGGTGGAAAGAAGCAGCTGAGTGTAAGGAGAAAGGTGGAAAGAAGCAGCTGAGGGTTAGGAGAAGGGTGGAAAGAAGCAGCTGAGTGGAAGGGGTGGAAAGAAGCAGCTGAGTGTAAGGAGAAGGGTGGAAAGAAGCAGCTGAGTGTAAGGAGGAGGGTGGGAAGAAGCAGCTGAGTGTAAGGAGAAGGGTGGAAAGAAGCAGCTGAGTGTAAGGAGAAGGGTGGAAAGAAGCAGCTGAGTGTAAGGAGAAGGGTGGAAAGAAAAGAAGCAGCTGAGTGTAAGAGAAGGGTGGAAAGAAGCAGATGGGTGTAAGGAGAAGGGTGGAAAGAAGCAGCTGAGTGTAAGGAGAAGGGTGGAAAGAAGCTGCTGAGTTTAAGGGGTGGAAAGAAGCAGCTGAGTGTAAGGAGAAGGGTGGAAAGAAGCAGCTGAGTGTAAGGAGAAGGGTGGAAAGAAGCAGCTGAGTGTTAGGAGGGGGTGGGAAGAAGCAGCTGAGTGTAAGGAGAAGGGTGGAAAGAAGCAGCTGAGTGTAAAGAGACGGGTGGAAAGAAGCAGCTGAGTGTAAGGGGTGGAAAGAAGCAGCTGAGTGTAAGGGGTGGAAAGAAGCAGCTGAGTGTAAGGAAAAGGGTGGAAAGAAGCCGCTGGGTGTAAGGAGAAGGGTGGAAAGAAGCAGCTGAGTGTAAGGAGAAGGATGGAAAGAAGCAGATGAGTGTAAGGAGAAGGGTGGAAAGAAGCAGCTGAGTGTAAGGAGAAGGGTGGAAAGAAGGAGCTGAGTGTAAGGGGTGGAAAGAAGCAGCTGAGTGTAAGGAGAAGGGTGGAAAGAAGCAGCTGAGTGTAAGGAGAAGGGTGGAAAGAAGCAGCTGAGTGTAAGGGGTGGAAAGAAGCAGCTGAGTGTAAGGAGAAGGGTGGAAAGAAGCAGCTGAGTGTAAGAGAAGGGTGGAAAGAAGCAGCTGAGTGTAAGGGTTGGAAAGAAGCAGCTGAGTGTAAGGAGAAGGGTGGAAAGAAGCAGCTGAGTGTACGTAGAAGGGTGGAAAGAAGCTGATGAGTGTAAGGAGAAGGGTGGAAAGAAGCAACTGAGTGTAAGGAGAAGGGTGGAAAGAATCAGCTGAGTGTAAGGAGAATGATGGAAAGAAGCAGATGAGTGTAAGGAGAATGGTGGAAAGAAGCAGATGAGTGTAAGGAGAAGGGTGGAAAGAAGCAGCTGAGTGTAAGGAGAAGGGTGGAAAGAAGCAGCTGAGTGTAAGGAGAAGGAGAAGGGTGGAAAGAAGCAGCTGAGTGTAAGGAGAAGGGTGGAAAGAAGCAGCTGAGTTTAAGGAGAAGGGTGGAAAGAAGCAACTGAGTGTAAGGAGAAGGGTGGAAAGAAGCAGCTGGAAAGAAGCAGCTGAGTGTAAGGGGTGGAAAGAAGCAGCTGAGTGTAAGGAGAAGGGTGGAAAGAAGCAGCTGAGTGTAAGGGGTGGACAGAAGCAGCTGAGTGTAAGGAGAAGTGGGGAAAGAAGTAGCTGAGTGTAAGGAGAAGGGTGGGAAGAAGCAGCTGAGTGTAAGGAGAAGGGTTGAAAGAAGCAGCTGAGTGTAAGGGGTGGAAAGAAGCAGCTGAGTGTACGGGGTGGAAAGAAGCAGCTGAGTGTAAGGAGAAGGGTGGAAAGAAGCAGATGAGTGTAAGGAGAAGGGTGGAAAGAAGCAGATGAGTGTAAGGAGAAGGGTGGAAAGAAGCAGCTGGGTGTAAGAGAAGGGTGGAAAGAAGCAGCTGAGTGTAAGGGTTGGAAAGAAGCAGCTGATGTAAGGAGAAGGGTGGAAAGAAGCAGCTGAGTGTAAGTAGAAGGGTGGAAAGAAGCAGATGAGTGTAAGGAGAGGGGTGGAAAGAAGCAGCTGAGTGTAAGGAGAAGGGTGGAAAGAAGCAGCTGAGTGTAAGGAGAAGGTTGGAAAGAAGCAGCTGAGTGTAAGGAGAAGGGTGGAAAGAAGCAGCTGAGTGTAAGGGGTGGAAAGAAGCAGCTGAGTGTAAGGAGAAAGGTGGAAAGAAGCAGCTGAGGGTTAGGAGAAGGGTGGAAAGAAGCAGCTGAGTGTAAGGGGTGGAAAGAAGCAGCTGAGTGTAAGGAGGAGGGTGGAAAGAAGCAGCTGAGTGTAAGGAGGAGGGTGGGAAGAAGCAGCTGAGTGTAAGGAGAAGGGTGGAAAGAAGCAGCTGAGTGTAAGGAAAAGGGTGGAAAGAAGCAGCTGAGTGTAAGGAGAAGGGTGGAAAGAAGCCGCTGAGTGTAAGAGAAGGGTGGAAAGAAGCAGCTGAGTGTAAGTAGAAGGGTGGAAAGAAGCAGATGGGTGTAAGGAGAAGGGTGGAAAGAAGCAGCTGAGTGTAAGGAGAAGGGTGGAAAGAAGCTGCTGAGTTTAAGGGGTGGAAAGAAGCAGCTGAGTGTAAGGAGAAGGGTGGAAGGAAGCAGCTGAGTGTAAGGAGAAGGGTGGAAAGAAGCAGCTGAGTGTAAGGAGAAGGGTGGAAAAAAGCAGCTGAGTGTAAGGGGTGGAAAGAAGCAGCTAAGTGTAAGGAGAAGGGTGGGAAGAAGCAGCTGAGTGTAAGGAGAAGGGTGGAAAGAAGCAGCTGAGTGTAAGGAGAAGGGTAGAAAGAAGCAGCTGCGTGTAAGGAGAAGGGTGGAAAGAAGCCGCTGAGTGTAAGGAGAAGGGTGGAAAGAAGCAGCTGAGTGTAAGGAGAAGGGTGGAAAGAAGCAGCTGAGGGTAAGAAGAAGGGTGGAAAGAAGCAGCTGAGTGTAAGGAGAAGGGTGGAAAGAAGCAGCTGAGTGTAAGGGGTGGGAAGAAGCAGCTGAGTGTAAGGAGAAGAGTGGAAAGAAGCAGCTGAGTGTAAGGAGAAGGGTGGAAAGAAGCAGCTGAGTGTAAGGAGAAGGGTGGAAAGAAGCAGCTGAGTGTAAGGAGAAGGGTGGAAAGAAGCAGCTGAGTGTAAGGAGAAAGGTGGAAAGAAGCAGCTGAGTGTAAGGAGAAGGGTGGAAAGAAGCAGCTGAGTGTAAGGGGTGGAAAGAAGAAGCTGAGTGTAAGGAGAAAGGTGGAAAGAAGCAGCTGAGTGTAAGGAGAAGGGTGGAAAAAAGCAGCTGAGTGTAAGGGGTGGAAAGAAGCAGCTGAGTGTAAGGAGAAGGGTGGAAAGAAGCAGCTGAGTGTAAGGAGGAGGGTGGGAAGAAGCAGCTGAGTGTAAGGAGAAGGGTGGAAAGAAGCAGCCGAGTGTAAGGAGAAGGGTGGAAAGAAGCAGCTGAGTGTAAGGGGTGGAAAGAAGCAGCTGAGTGTAAGGAGAAGGGTGGAAAGAAGCAGCTGAGTGTAAGGAGAAGGGTGGAAAGAAGCAGCTGAGTGTAAGAGAAGGGTGGAAAGAAGCAGCTGAGTGTAAGGAGAAGGGTGGAAAGAAGCTGCTGAGTTTAAGGGGTGGAAAGAAGCAGCTGAGTGTAAGGAGAAGGGTGGAAAGAAGCAGCTGAGTGTAAGGAGAAGGGTGGAAAGAAGCAGCTGAGTGTTAGGAGGGGGTGGGAAGAAGCAGCTGAGTGTAAGGAGAAGGGTGGAAAGAAGCAGCTGAGTGTAAAGAGACGGGTGGAAAGAAGCAGCTGAGTGTAAGGGGTGGAAAGAAGCAGCTGAGTGTAAGGGGTGGAAAGAAGCAGCTGAGTGTAAGGAAAAGGGTAGAAAGAAGCCGCTGGGTGTAAGGAGAAGGGTGGAAAGAAGCAGCTGAGTGTAAGGAGAAGGATGGAAAGAAGCAGATGAGTGTAAGGAGAAGGGTGGAAAGAAGCAGCTGAGTGTAAGGAGAAGGGTGGAAAGAAGGAGCTGAGTGTAAGGGGTGGAAAGAAGCAGCTGAGTGTAAGGAGAAGGGTGGAAAGAAGCAGCTGAGTGTAAGGAGAAGGGTGGAAAGAAGCAGCTGAGTGTAAGGGGTGGAAAGAAGCAGCTGAGTGTAAGGAGAAGGGTGGAAAGAAGCAGCTGAGTGTAAGAGAAGGGTGGAAAGAAGCAGCTGAGTGTAAGGGTTGGAAAGAAGCAGCTGAGTGTAAGGAGAAGGGTGGAAAGAAGCAGCTGAGTGTACGTAGAAGGGTGGAAAGAAGCTGATGAGTGTAAGGAGAAGGGTGGAAAGAAGCAACTGAGTGTAAGGAGAAGGGTGGAAAGAATCAGCTGAGTGTAAGGAGAATGATGGAAAGAAGCAGATGAGTGTAAGGAGAATGGTGGAAAGAAGCAGATGAGTGTAAGGAGAAGGGTGGAAAGAAGCAGCTGAGTGTAAGGAGAAGGGTGGAAAGAAGCAGCTGAGTGTAAGGAGAAGGAGAAGGGTGGAAAGAAGCAGCTGAGTGTAAGGAGAAGGGTGGAAAGAAGCAGCTGAGTTTAAGGAGAAGGGTGGAAAGAAGCAACTGAGTGTAAGGAGAAGGGTGGAAAGAAGCAGCTGAGTGTAAGGGGTGGAAAGAAGCAGCTGAGTGTAAGGAGAAAGGTGGAAAGAAGCAGCTGAGTGTAAGGAGAAGGGTGGAAAGAAGCAGCTGAGTGTAAGGGGTGGACAGAAGCAGCTGAGTGTAAGGAGAAGTGGGGAAAGAAGCAGCTGAGTGTAAGGAGAAGGGTGGGAAGAAGCAGCTGAGTGTAAGGAGAAGGGTTGAAAGAAGCAGCTGAGTGTAAGGGGTGGAAAGAAGCAGCTGAGTGTACGGGGTGGAAAGAAGCAGCTGAGTGTAAGGAGAAGGGTGGAAAGAAGCAGATGAGTGTAAGGAGAAGGGTGGAAAGAAGCAGCTGGGTGTAAGAGAAGGGTGGAAAGAAGCAGCTGAGTGTAAGGGTTGGAAAGAAGCAGCTGATGTAAGGAGAAGGGTGGAAAGAAGCAGCTGAGTGTAAGTAGAAGGGTGGAAAGAAGCAGATGAGTGTAAGGAGAGGGGTGGAAAGAAGCAGCTGAGTGTAAGGAGAAGGGTGGAAAGAAGCAGCTGAGTGTAAGGAGAAGGTTGGAAAGAAGCAGCTGAGTGTAAGGAGAAGGGTGGAAAGAAGCAGCTGAGTGTAAGGGGTGGAAAGAAGCAGCTGAGTGTAAGGAGAAAGGTGGAAAGAAGCAGCTGAGGGTTAGGAGAAGGGTGGAAAGAAGCAGCTGAGTGTAAGGGGTGGAAAGAAGCAGCTGAGTGTAAGGAGGAGGGTGGAAAGAAGCAGCTGAGTGTAAGGAGGAGGGTGGGAAGAAGCAGCTGAGTGTAAGGAGAAGGGTGGAAAGAAGCAGCTGAGTGTAAGGAAAAGGGTGGAAAGAAGCAGCTGAGTGTAAGAGAAGGGTGGAAAGAAGCAGCTGAGTGTAAGTAGAAGGGTGGAAAGAAGCAGATGGGTGTAAGGAGAAGGGTGGAAAGAAGCAGCTGAGTGTAAGGAGAAGGGTGGAAAGAAGCTGCTGAGTTTAAGGGGTGGAAAGAAGCAGCTGAGTGTAAGGAGAAGGGTGGAAGGAAGCAGCTGAGTGTAAGGAGAAGGGTGGAAAGAAGCAGCTGAGTGTAAGGAGAAGGGTGGAAAAAAGCAGCTGAGTGTAAGGGGTGGAAAGAAGCAGCTAAGTGTAAGGAGAAGGGTGGGAAGAAGCAGCTGAGTGTAAGGAGAAGGGTGGAAAGAAGCAGCTGAGTGTAAGGAGAAGGGTAGAAAGAAGCAGCTGCGTGTAAGGAGAAGGGTGGAAAGAAGCCGCTGAGTGTAAGGAGAAGGGTGGAAAGAAGCAGCTGAGTGTAAGGAGAAGGGTGGAAAGAAGCAGCTGAGGGTAAGAAGAAGGGTGGAAAGAAGCAGCTGAGTGTAAGGAGAAGGGTGGAAAGAAGCAGCTGAGTGTAAGGGGTGGGAAGAAGCAGCTGAGTGTAAGGAGAAGAGTGGAAAGAAGCAGCTGAGTGTAAGGAGAAGGGTGGAAAGAAGCAGCTGAGTGTAAGGAGAAGGGTGGAAAGAAGCAGCTGAGTGTAAGGGGTGGAAAGAAGCAGCTGAGTGTAAGGAGAAGGGTGGAAAGAAGCAGCTGAGTGTAAGGAGAAGGGTGGAAAGAAGCAGCTGAGTGTAAGGGGTGGAAAGAAGAAGCTGAGTGTAAGGAGAAAGGTGGAAAGAAGCAGCTGAGTGTAAGGAGAAGGGTGGAAAAAAGCAGCTGAGTGTAAGGGGTGGAAAGAAGCAGCTGAGTGTAAGGAGAAGGGTGGAAAGAAGCAGCTGAGTGTAAGGAGGAGGGTGAGAAGAAGCAGCTGAGTGTAAGGAGAAGGGTGGAAAGAAGCAGCCGAGTGTAAGGAGAAGGGTGGAAAGAAGCAGCTGAGTGTAAGGGGTGGAAAGAAGCAGCTGAGTGTAAGGAGAAGGGTGGAAAGAAGCAGCTGAGTGTAAGGAGAAGGGTGGAAAGAAGCAGCTGAGTGTAAGGAGAAGGGTGGAAAGAAGCAGCTGAGTGTAAGGAGAAGGGTGGAAAGAAGCAGCTGAGTGTAAGGGAAGGGAAGAAGCAGCTGAGTGTAAGGAGAAGAGTGGAAAGAAGCAGCTGAGTGTAAGGAGAAGGGTGGAAAGAAGCAGCTGAGTGTAAGGAGAAGGTTGGAAAGAAGCAGCTGAGTGTAAGGAGAAGGGTGGAAAGAAGCAGCTGAGTGTAAGGGGTGGAAAGAAGCAGCTGAGTGTAAGGAGAAAGGTGGAAAGAAGCAGCTGAGGGTTAGGAGAAGGGTGGAAAGAAGCAGCTGAGTGGAAGGGGTGGAAAGAAGCAGCTGAGTGTAAGGAGAAGGGTGGGAAGAAGCAGCTGAGTGTAAGGAGAAGGGTGGAAAGAAGCAGCTGAGTGTAAGGAGAAGGGTGGAAAGAAGCAGCTGAGTGTAAGAGAAGGGTGGAAAGAAGCAGATGGGTGTAAGGAGAAGGGTGGAAAGAAGCAGCTGAGTGTAAGGAGAAGGGTGGAAAGAAGCTGCTGAGTTTAAGGGGTGGAAAGAAGCAGCTGAGTGTAAGGAGAAGGGTGGAAAGAAGCAGCTGAGTGTTAGGAGGGGGTGGGAAGAAGCAGCTGAGTGTAAGGAGAAGGGTGGAAAGAAGCAGCTGAGTGTAAAGAGAAGGGTGGAAAGAAGCAGCTGAGTGTAAGGGGTGGAAAGAAGCAGCTGAGTGTAAGGGGTGGAAAGAAGCAGCTGAGTGTAAGGAAAAGGGTGGAAAGAAGCCGCTGGGTGTAAGGAGAAGGGTGGAAAGAAGCAGCTGAGTGTAAGGAGAAGGATGGAAAGAAGCAGATGAGTGTAAGGAGAAGGGTGGAAAGAAGCAGCTGAGTGTAAGGAGAAGGGTGGAAAGAAGGAGCTGAGTGTAAGGAGAAGGGTGGAAAGAAGCAGCTGAGTGTAAGGAGAAGGGTGGAAAGAAGCAGCTGAGTGTAAGGTGTGGAAAGAAGCAGCTGAGTGTAAGGAGAAGGGTGGAAAGAAGCAGCTGAGTGTAAGGAGAAGGGTGGAAAGAAGCAGCTGAGTGTAAGAGAAGGGTGGAAAGAAGCAGCTGAGTGTAAGGGTTGGAAAGAAGCAGCTGAGTGTAAGGAGAAGGGTGGAAAGAAGCAGCTGAGTGTACGTAGAGGGTGGAAAGAAGCTGATGAGTGTAAGGAGAAGGGTGGAAAGAAGCAACTGAGTGTAAGGAGAAGGGTGGAAAGAAGCAGCTGAGTGTAAGGAGAATGGTGGAAAGAAGCAGATGAGTGTAAGGAGAATGGTGGAAAGAAGCAGAGGAGTGTAAGGAGAAGGGTGGAAAGAAGCAGAAGAGTTTAAGGAGAAGGGTGGAAAGAAGCAACTGAGTGTAAGGAGAAGGGTGGAAAGAAGCAGATGAGTGTAAGGAGAAAGGTGGAAAGAAACAGCTGAGTGTAAGGAGAAGGTTGGAAAGAAGCAGCTGAGTGTGAGGAGAAGGGAGGAAAGAAACAGCTGAGTGTAAGGAGATGGGTGGAAAGAAGCAGCTGAGTGTAAGGAGAAGGGTAGAAAGAAGCAGCTGAGTGTAAGGAGAAGGGTGGAAAGAAGCTGTTGAGTGTAAGGGGTGGGAAGAAGCAGCTGAGTGTAAGGAGAAGGGTGGAAAGAAGCAGCTGAGTGTAAGGAGAAGGGTGGAAAGAAGCAGCTGAGTGTAAGGAGAAGGGTGGAAAGAAGCCGCTGAGTGTAAGAGAAGGGTGGAAAGAAGCAGCTGAGTGTAAGTAGAAGGGTGGAAAGAAGCAGATGGGTGTAAGGAGAAGGGTGGAAAGAAGCAGCTGAGTGTAAGGAGAAGGGTGGAAAGAAGCTGCTGAGTTTAAGGGGTGGAAAGAAGCAGCTGAGTGTAAGGAGAAGGGTGGAAAGAAGCAGCTGAGTGTAAGGAGAAGGGTGGAAAGAAGCAGCTGAGTGTAAGGGGTGGAAAGAAGAAGCTGCGTGTAAGGAGAAAGGTGGAAAGAAGCAGCTGAGTGTAAGGAGAAGGGTGGAAAAAAGCAGCTGAGTGTAAGGGGTGGAAAGAAGCAGCTGAGTGTAAGGAGAAGGGTGGAAAGAAGCAGCTGAGTGTAAGGAGGAGGGTGGGAAGAAGCAGCTGAATGTAAGGAGAAGGGTGGAAAGAAGCAGCCGAGTGTAAGGAGAAGGTTGGAAAGAAGCAGCTGAGTGTAAGGGGTGGAAAGAAGCAGCTGAGTGTAAGGAGAAGGGTGGAAAGAAGCAGCTGAGTGTAAGGAGAAGGGTGGAAAGAAGCAGCTGAGTGTAAGGAGAAGGGTGGAAAGAAGCAGCTGAGTGTAAGAGAAGGGTGGAAAGAAGCAGCTGAGTGTAAGGAGAAGGGTGGAAAGAAGCAGCTGAGTGTAAGGGAAGGGAAGAAGCAGCTGAGTGTAAGGAGAAGAGTGGAAAGAAGCAGCTGAGTGTAAGGAGAAGGGTGGAAAGAAGCAGCTGAGTGTAAGGAGAAGGTTGGAAAGAAGCAGCTGAGTGTAAGGAGAAGGGTGGAAAGAAGCAGCTGAGTGTAAGGGGTGGAAAGAAGCAGCTGAGTGTAAGGAGAAAGGTGGAAAGAAGCAGCTGAGGGTTAGGAGAAGGGTGGAAAGAAGCAGCTGAGTGGAAGGGGTGGAAAGAAGCAGCTGAGTGTAAGGAGAAGGGTGGAAAGAAGCAGCTGAGTGTAAGGAGGAGGGTGGGAAGAAGCAGCTGAGTGTAAGGAGAAGGGTGGAAAGAAGCAGCTGAGTGTAAGAGAAGGGTGGAAAGAAGCAGATGGGTGTAAGGAGAAGGGTGGAAAGAAGCAGCTGAGTGTAAGGAGAAGGGTGGAAAGAAGCTGCTGAGTTTAAGGGGTGGAAAGAAGCAGCTGAGTGTAAGGAGAAGGGTGGAAAGAAGCAGCTGAGTGTAAGGAGAAGGGTGGAAAGAAGCAGCTGAGTGTTAGGAGGGGGTGGGAAGAAGCAGCTGAGTGTAAGGAGAAGGGTGGAAAGAACCAGCTGAGTGTAAAGAGAAGGGTGGAAAGAAGCAGATGAGTGTAAGGAGAAGGGTGGAAAGAAGCAGCTGAGTGTAAGGAGAAGGGTGGAAAGAAGGAGCTGAGTGTAAGGGGTGGAAAGAAGCAGCTGAGTGTAAGGAGAAGGGTGGAAAGAAGCAGCTGAGTGTAAGGAGAAGGGTGGAAAGAAGCAGCTGAGTGTAAGGGGTGGAAAGAAGCAGCTGAGTGTAAGGAGAAGGGTGGAAAGAAGCAGCTGAGTGTAAGAGAAGGGTGGAAAGAAGCAGCTGAGTGTAAGGGTTGGAAAGAAGCAGCTGAGTGTAAGGAGAAGGGTGGAAAGAAGCAGCTGAGTGTACGTAGAAGGGTGGAAAGAAGCTGATGAGTGTAAGGAGAAGGGTGGAAAGAAGCAACTGAGTGTAAGGAGAAGGGTGGAAAGAATCAGCTGAGTGTAAGGAGAATGATGGAAAGAAGCAGATGAGTGTAAGGAGAATGGTGGAAAGAAGCAGATGAGTGTAAGGAGAAGGGTGGAAAGAAGCAGCTGAGTGTAAGGAGAAGGGTGGAAAGAAGCAGCTGAGTGTAAGGAGAAGGAGAAGGGTGGAAAGAAGCAGCTGAGTGTAAGGAGAAGGGTGGAAAGAAGCAGCTGAGTTTAAGGAGAAGGGTGGAAAGAAGCAACTGAGTGTAAGGAGAAGGGTGGAAAGAAGCAGCTGAGTGTAAGGGGTGGAAAGAAGCAGCTGAGTGTAAGGAGAAAGGTGGAAAGAAGCAGCTGAGTGTAAGGAGAAGGGTGGAAAGAAGCAGCTGAGTGTAAGGGGTGGACAGAAGCAGCTGAGTGTAAGGAGAAGTGGGGAAAGAAGCAGCTGAGTGTAAGGAGAAGGGTGGGAAGAAGCAGCTGAGTGTAAGGAGAAGGGTTGAAAGAAGCAGCTGAGTGTAAGGGGTGGAAAGAAGCAGCTGAGTGTACGGGGTGGAAAGAAGCAGCTGAGTGTAAGGAGAAGGGTGGAAAGAAGCAGATGAGTGTAAGGAGAAGGGTGGAAAGAAGCAGCTGGGTGTAAGAGAAGGGTGGAAAGAAGCAGCTGAGTGTAAGGGTTGGAAAGAAGCAGCTGATGTAAGGAGAAGGGTGGAAAGAAGCAGCTGAGTGTAAGTAGAAGGGTGGAAAGAAGCAGATGAGTGTAAGGAGAGGGGTGGAAAGAAGCAGCTGAGTGTAAGGAGAAGGGTGGAAAGAAGCAGCTGAGTGTAAGGAGAAGGTTGGAAAGAAGCAGCTGAGTGTAAGGAGAAGGGTGGAAAGAAGCAGCTGAGTGTAAGGGGTAGAAAGAAGCAGCTGAGTGTAAGGAGAAAGGTGGAAAGAAGCAGCTGAGGGTTAGGAGAAGGGTGGAAAGAAGCAGCTGAGTGTAAGGGGTGGAAAGAAGCAGCTGAGTGTAAGGAGGAGGGTGGAAAGAAGCAGCTGAGTGTAAGGAGGAGGGTGGGAAGAAGCAGCTGAGTGTAAGGAGAAGGGTGGAAAGAAGCAGCTGAGTGTAAGGAAAAGGGTGGAAAGAAGCAGCTGAGTGTAAGAGAAGGGTGGAAAGAAGCAGCTGAGTGTAAGTAGAAGGGTGGAAAGAAGCAGATGGGTGTAAGGAGAAGGGTGGAAAGAAGCAGCTGAGTGTAAGGAGAAGGGTGGAAAGAAGCTGCTGAGTTTAAGGGGTGGAAAGAAGCAGCTGAGTGTAAGGAGAAGGGTGGAAGGAAGCAGCTGAGTGTAAGGAGAAGGGTGGAAAGAAGCAGCTGAGTGTAAGGAGAAGGGTGGAAAAAAGCAGCTGAGTGTAAGGGGTGGAAAGAAGCAGCTAAGTGTAAGGAGAAGGGTGGGAAGAAGCAGCTGAGTGTAAGGAGAAGGGTGGAAAGAAGCAGCTGAGTGTAAGGAGAAGGGTAGAAAGAAGCAGCTGCGTGTAAGGAGAAGGGTGGAAAGAAGCCGCTGAGTGTAAGGAGAAGGGTGGAAAGAAGCAGCTGAGTGTAAGGAGAAGGGTGGAAAGAAGCAGCTGAGGGTAAGAAGAAGGGTGGAAAGAAGCAGCTGAGTGTAAGGAGAAGGGTGGAAAGAAGCAGCTGAGTGTAAGGGGTGGGAAGAAGCAGCTGAGTGTAAGGAGAAGAGTGGAAAGAAGCAGCTGAGTGTAAGGAGAAGGGTGGAAAGAAGCAGCTGAGTGTAAGGAGAAGGGTGGAAAGAAGCAGCTGAGTGTAAGGGGTGGAAAGAAGCAGCTGAGTGTAAGGAGAAGGGTGGAAAGAAGCAGCTGAGTGTAAGGAGAAGGGTGGAAAGAAGCAGCTGAGTGTAAGGGGTGGAAAGAAGAAGCTGAGTGTAAGGAGAAAGGTGGAAAGAAGCAGCTGAGTGTAAGGAGAAGGGTGGAAAAAAGCAGCTGAGTGTAAGGGGTGGAAAGAAGCAGCTGAGTGTAAGGAGAAGGGTGGAAAGAAGCAGCTGAGTGTAAGGAGGAGGGTGAGAAGAAGCAGCTGAGTGTAAGGAGAAGGGTGGAAAGAAGCAGCCGAGTGTAAGGAGAAGGGTGGAAAGAAGCAGCTGAGTGTAAGGGGTGGAAAGAAGCAGCTGAGTGTAAGGAGAAGGGTGGAAAGAAGCAGCTGAGTGTAAGGAGAAGGGTGGAAAGAAGCAGCTGAGTGTAAGGAGAAGGGTGGAAAGAAGCAGCTGAGTGTAAGAGAAGGGTGGAAAGAAGCAGCTGAGTGTAAGGAGAAGGGTGGAAAGAAGCAGCTGAGTGTAAGGGAAGGGAAGAAGCAGCTGAGTGTAAGGAGAAGAGTGGAAAGAAGCAGCTGAGTGTAAGGAGAAGGGTGGAAAGAAGCAGCTGAGTGTAAGGAGAAGGTTGGAAAGAAGCAGCTGAGTGTAAGGAGAAGGGTGGAAAGAAGCAGCTGAGTGTAAGGGGTGGAAAGAAGCAGCTGAGTGTAAGGAGAAAGGTGGAAAGAAGCAGCTGAGGGTTAGGAGAAGGGTGGAAAGAAGCAGCTGAGTGGAAGGGGTGGAAAGAAGCAGCTGAGTGTAAGGAGAAGGGTGGGAAGAAGCAGCTGAGTGTAAGGAGAAGGGTGGAAAGAAGCAGCTGAGTGTAAGGAGAAGGGTGGAAAGAAGCAGCTGAGTGTAAGAGAAGGGTGGAAAGAAGCAGATGGGTGTAAGGAGAAGGGTGGAAAGAAGCAGCTGAGTGTAAGGAGAAGGGTGGAAAGAAGCTGCTGAGTTTAAGGGGTGGAAAGAAGCAGCTGAGTGTAAGGAGAAGGGTGGAAAGAAGCAGCTGAGTGTTAGGAGGGGGTGGGAAGAAGCAGCTGAGTGTAAGGAGAAGGGTGGAAAGAAGCAGCTGAGTGTAAAGAGAAGGGTGGAAAGAAGCAGCTGAGTGTAAGGGGTGGAAAGAAGCAGCTGAGTGTAAGGGGTGGAAAGAAGCAGCTGAGTGTAAGGAAAAGGGTGGAAAGAAGCCGCTGGGTGTAAGGAGAAGGGTGGAAAGAAGCAGCTGAGTGTAAGGAGAAGGATGGAAAGAAGCAGATGAGTGTAAGGAGAAGGGTGGAAAGAAGCAGCTGAGTGTAAGGAGAAGGGTGGAAAGAAGGAGCTGAGTGTAAGGAGAAGGGTGGAAAGAAGCAGCTGAGTGTAAGGAGAAGGGTGGAAAGAAGCAGCTGAGTGTAAGGTGTGGAAAGAAGCAGCTGAGTGTAAGGAGAAGGGTGGAAAGAAGCAGCTGAGTGTAAGGAGAAGGGTGGAAAGAAGCAGCTGAGTGTAAGAGAAGGGTGGAAAGAAGCAGCTGAGTGTAAGGGTTGGAAAGAAGCAGCTGAGTGTAAGGAGAAGGGTGGAAAGAAGCAGCTGAGTGTACGTAGAGGGTGGAAAGAAGCTGATGAGTGTAAGGAGAAGGGTGGAAAGAAGCAACTGAGTGTAAGGAGAAGGGTGGAAAGAAGCAGCTGAGTGTAAGGAGAATGGTGGAAAGAAGCAGATGAGTGTAAGGAGAATGGTGGAAAGAAGCAGAGGAGTGTAAGGAGAAGGGTGGAAAGAAGCAGAAGAGTTTAAGGAGAAGGGTGGAAAGAAGCAACTGAGTGTAAGGAGAAGGGTGGAAAGAAGCAGATGAGTGTAAGGAGAAAGGTGGAAAGAAACAGCTGAGTGTAAGGAGAAGGTTGGAAAGAAGCAGCTGAGTGTGAGGAGAAGGGAGGAAAGAAACAGCTGAGTGTAAGGAGATGGGTGGAAAGAAGCAGCTGAGTGTAAGGAGAAGGGTAGAAAGAAGCAGCTGAGTGTAAGGAGAAGGGTGGAAAGAAGCTGTTGAGTGTAAGGGGTGGGAAGAAGCAGCTGAGTGTAAGGAGAAGGGTGGAAAGAAGCAGCTGAGTGTAAGGAGAAGGGTGGAAAGAAGCAGCTGAGTGTAAGGAGAAGGGTGGAAAGAAGCCGCTGAGTGTAAGAGAAGGGTGGAAAGAAGCAGCTGAGTGTAAGTAGAAGGGTGGAAAGAAGCAGATGGGTGTAAGGAGAAGGGTGGAAAGAAGCAGCTGAGTGTAAGGAGAAGGGTGGAAAGAAGCTGCTGAGTTTAAGGGGTGGAAAGAAGCAGCTGAGTGTAAGGAGAAGGGTGGAAAGAAGCAGCTGAGTGTAAGGAGAAGGGTGGAAAGAAGCAGCTGAGTGTAAGGGGTGGAAAGAAGAAGCTGCGTGTAAGGAGAAAGGTGGAAAGAAGCAGCTGAGTGTAAGGAGAAGGGTGGAAAAAAGCAGCTGAGTGTAAGGGGTGGAAAGAAGCAGCTGAGTGTAAGGAGAAGGGTGGAAAGAAGCAGCTGAGTGTAAGGAGGAGGGTGGGAAGAAGCAGCTGAATGTAAGGAGAAGGGTGGAAAGAAGCAGCCGAGTGTAAGGAGAAGGTTGGAAAGAAGCAGCTGAGTGTAAGGGGTGGAAAGAAGCAGCTGAGTGTAAGGAGAAGGGTGGAAAGAAGCAGCTGAGTGTAAGGAGAAGGGTGGAAAGAAGCAGCTGAGTGTAAGGAGAAGGGTGGAAAGAAGCAGCTGAGTGTAAGAGAAGGGTGGAAAGAAGCAGCTGAGTGTAAGGAGAAGGGTGGAAAGAAGCAGCTGAGTGTAAGGGAAGGGAAGAAGCAGCTGAGTGTAAGGAGAAGAGTGGAAAGAAGCAGCTGAGTGTAAGGAGAAGGGTGGAAAGAAGCAGCTGAGTGTAAGGAGAAGGTTGGAAAGAAGCAGCTGAGTGTAAGGAGAAGGGTGGAAAGAAGCAGCTGAGTGTAAGGGGTGGAAAGAAGCAGCTGAGTGTAAGGAGAAAGGTGGAAAGAAGCAGCTGAGGGTTAGGAGAAGGGTGGAAAGAAGCAGCTGAGTGGAAGGGGTGGAAAGAAGCAGCTGAGTGTAAGGAGAAGGGTGGAAAGAAGCAGCTGAGTGTAAGGAGGAGGGTGGGAAGAAGCAGCTGAGTGTAAGGAGAAGGGTGGAAAGAAGCAGCTGAGTGTAAGAGAAGGGTGGAAAGAAGCAGATGGGTGTAAGGAGAAGGGTGGAAAGAAGCAGCTGAGTGTAAGGAGAAGGGTGGAAAGAAGCTGCTGAGTTTAAGGGGTGGAAAGAAGCAGCTGAGTGTAAGGAGAAGGGTGGAAAGAAGCAGCTGAGTGTAAGGAGAAGGGTGGAAAGAAGCAGCTGAGTGTTAGGAGGGGGTGGGAAGAAGCAGCTGAGTGTAAGGAGAAGGGTGGAAAGAAGCAGCTGAGTGTAAAGAGAAGGGTGGAAAGAAGCAGCTGAGTGTAAGGGGTGGAAAGAAGCAGCTGAGTGTAAGGGGTGGAAAGAAGCAGCTGAGTGTAAGGAAAAGGGTGGAAAGAAGCCGCTGGGTGTAAGGAGAAGGGTGGAAAGAAGCAGCTGAGTGTAAGGAGAAGGATGGAAAGAAGCAGATGAGTGTAAGGAGAAGGGTGGAAAGAAGCAGCTGAGTGTAAGGAGAAGGGTGGAAAGAAGGAGCTGAGTGTAAGGGGTGAAAAGAAGCAGCTGAGTGTAAGGAGAAGGGTGGAAAGAAGCAGCTGAGTGTAAGGAGAAGGGTGGAAAGAAGCAGCTGAGTGTAAGGGGTGGAAAGAAGCAGCTGAGTGTAAGGAGAAGGGTGGAAAGAAGCAGCTGAGTGTAAGGAGAAGGGTGGAAAGAAGCAGCTGAGTGTAAGAGAAGGGTGGAAAGAAGTAGCTGAGTGTAAGGGTTGGAAAGAAGCAGCTGAGTGTAAGGAGAAGGGTGGAAAGAAGCAGCTGAGTGTACGTAGAGGGTGGAAAGAAGCTGATGAGTGTAAGGAGAAGGGTGGAAAGAAGCAGCTGAGTGTACGTAGAGGGTGGAAAGAAGCTGATGAGTGTAAGGAGAAGGGTGGAAAGAAGCAACTGAGTGTAAGGAGAAGGGTGGAAAGAAGCAGCTGAGTGTAAGGAGAATGGTGGAAAGAAGCAGATGAGTGTAAGGAGAATGGTGGAAAGAAGCAGATGAGTGTAAGGAGAAGGGTGGAAAGAAGCAGAAGAGTTTAAGGAGAAGGGTGGAAAGAAGCAACTGAGTGTAAGGAGAAGGGTGGAAAGAAGCAGCTGAGTGTAAGGAGAATGGTGGAAAGAAGCAGATGAGTGTAAGGAGAAGGGAGGAAAGAAACAGCTGAGTGTAAGGAGATGGGTGGAAAGAAGCAGCTGAGTGTAAGGAGAAGGGTGGAAAGAAGCAGCTGAGTGTAAGGAGAAGGGTGGAAAGAAACTGTTGAGTGTAAGGGGTGGAAAGAAGCAGCTGAGTGTAAGGAGAAAGGTGGAAAGAAGCAGCTGAGTGTAAGGAGAAGGGTGGAAAGAAGCAGCTGAGTGTAAGGGGTGGACAGAAGCAGCTGAGTGTAAGGAGAAGTGGGGAAAGAAGCAGCTGAGTGTAAGGAGAAGGGTGGAAAGAAGCAGCTGAGTGTAAGGAGAAGGGTTGAAAGAAGCAGCTGAGTGTAAGGGGTGGAAAGAAGCAGCTGAGTGTAAGGGGTGAAAAGAAGCAGCTGAGTGTAAGGAGAAGGGTGGAAAGAAGCAGATGAGTGTAAGGAGAAGGGTGGAAAGAAGCAGCTGGGTGTAAGAGAAGGGTGGAAAGAAGCAGCTGAGTGTAAGGGTTGGAAAGAAGCAGCTGATGTAAGGAGAAGGGTGGAAAGAAGCAGCTGAGTGTAAGTAGAAGGGTGGAAAGAAGCAGATGAGTGTAAGGAGAGGGGTGGAAAGAAGCAGCTGAGTGTAAGGAGAAGGGTGAAAAGAAGCAGCTGAGTGTAAGGGGTGGAAAGAAGCAGCTGAGTGTAAGGAGAAGGGTGGAAAGAAGCAGCTGAGTGTAAGGAGAAGGGTGGAAAGAAGCAGCTGAGTGTAAGGGGTAGAAAGAAGCAGCTGAGTGTAAGGAGAAGGGTGGAAAGAAGCAGATGAGTGTAAGGAGAAGGGTGGAAAGAAGCAGCTGGGTGTAAGAGAAGGGTGGAAAGAAGCAGCTGAGTGTAAGGGTTGGAAAGAAGCAGCTGATGTAAGGAGAAGGGTAGAAAGAAGCAGCTGAGTGTAAGTAGAAGGGTGGAAAGAAGCAGATGAGTGTAAGGAGAGGGGTGGAAAGAAGCAGCTGAGTGTAAGGAGAAGGGTGAAAAGAAGCAGCTGAGTGTAAGGGGTGGAAAGAAGCAGCTGAGTGTAAGGAGAAGGGTGGAAAGAAGCAGCTGAGTGTAAGAGAAGGGTGGAAAGAAGCAGCTGAGTGTAAGGGTTGGAAAGAAGCAGCTGAGTGTAAGGAGAAGGGTGGAAAGAAGCAGCTGAGTGTAAGGAGAAGGGTGGAAAGAAGCAGCTGAGTGTAAGAGAAGGGTGGAAAGAAGCAGCTGAGTGTAAGGGTTGGAAAGAAGCAGCTGAGTGTAAGGAGAAGGGTGGAAAGAAGCAGCTGAGTGTACGTAGAGGGGTGGAAAGAAGCTGATGAGTGTAAGGAGAAGGGTGGAAAGAAGCAACTGAGTGTAAGGAGAAGGGTGGAAAGAAGCAGCTGAGTGTAAGGAGAATGGTGGAAAGAAGCAGATGAGTGTAAGGAGAATGGTGGAAAGAAGCAGATGAGTGTAAGGAGAAGGGTGGAAAGAAGCAGAAGAGTTTAAGGAGAAGGGTGGAAAGAAGCAACTGAGTGTAAGGAGAAGGGTGGAAAGAAGCAGCTGAGTGTAAGGAGAATGGTGGAAAGAAGCAGATGAGTGTAAGGAGAAATGTGGAAAGAAACAGCTGAGTGTAAGGAGAAGGTTGGAAAGAAGCAGCTGAGTGTGAGGAGAAGGGAGGAAAGAAGCAGCTGAGTGTAAGGAGATGGGTGAAAAGAAGCAGCTGAGTGTAAGGAGAAGGGTAGAAAGAAGCAGCTGAGTGTAAGGAGAAGGGTGGGAAGAAGCAGTTGAGTGTAAGGGGTGGAAAGAAGCAGCTGAGTGTAAGGAGAAAGGTGGAAAGAAGCAGCTGAGTGTAAGGAGAAGGGTGGAAAGAAGCAGCTGAGTGTAAGGGGTGGAAAGAAGCAGCTGAGTGTAAGGAGAAGGGTTGAAAGAAGCAGATGAGTGTAAGGAGAAGGGTGGAAAGAAGCAGCTGGGGGTAAGAGAAGGGTGGAAAGAAGCAGCTGAGTGTAAGGGTTGGAAAGAAGCAGCTGATGTAAGGAGAAGGGTGGAAAGAAGCAGCTGAGTGTAAGTAGAAGGGTGGAAAGAAGCAGATGAGTGTAAGGAGAGGGGTGGAAAGAAGCAGCTGAGTGTAAGGAGAAGGGTGAAAAGAAGCAGCTGAGTGTAAGGGGTGGAAAGAAGCAGCTGAGTGTAAGGAGAAGGGTGGAAAGAAGCAGCTGAGTGTAAGGAGAAGGGTGGGAAGAAGCAGGCGAGTGCAAGGAGAAGGGTGGAAAGAAGCAGTTGAGTGTAAGGAGAAGGGTGGAAAGAAGCAGCTGAGTGTAAGAGAAGGGTGGGAAGAATCTGCTGAGTGTAAGTAGAAGGGTGGAAAGAAGCAGCTGAGTGTAAGGGGTAGAAAGAAGCAGCTGAGTGTAAGGAGAAGGGTGGAAAGAGGCAGCTGAGTGTAAGGAGAAGGGTGGGAAGAAGCAGTTGAGTGTAAGGAGAAGGGTGGAAAGAAGCAGCTGAGTGTAAGAGAAGGGTGGAAAGAAGCTGCTGAGTGTAAGTAGAAGGGTGGAAAGAAGCAGCTGAGTGTAAGGGGTAGAAAGAAGCAGCTGAGTGTAAGGAGAAGGGTGGAAAGAAGCAGCTGAGTGTAAGAGAATGGTGGAAAGAAGCAGCTGAGTGTAAGGGTTGGAAAGAAGCAGCTGAGTGTAAGGAGAAGGGTGGAAAGAAGCAGCTGAGTGTAAGGAGAAGGGTGGAAAGAAGCAGCTGAGTGTAAGGAGAAGGGTGGAAAGAAGCAGCTGAGTGTAAGAGAAGGGTGGAAAGAAGCAGCTGAGTGTAAGGAGAAGGGTGGTAAGAAGCAGCTGAGTGTACGTAGAGGGGTGGAAAGAAGCTGATGAGTGTAAGGAGAAGGGTGGAAAGAAGCAACTGAGTGTAAGGAGAAGGGTGGAAAGAAGCAGCTGAGTGTAAGGAGAATGGTGGAAAGAAGCAGATGAGTGTAAGGAGAATGGTGGAAAGAAGCAGATGAGTGTAAGGAGAAGGGTGGAAAGAAGCAGAAGAGTTTAAGGAGAAGGGTGGAAAGAAGCAACTGAGTGTAAGGAGAAGGGTGGAAAGAAGCAGCTGAGTGTAAGGAGAATGGTGGAAAGAAGCAGATGAGTGTAAGGAGAAAGGTGGAAAGAAACAGCTGAGTGTAAGGAGAAGGTTGGAAAGAAGCAGCTGAGTGTGAGGAGAAGGGAGGAAAGAAGCAGCTGAGTGTAAGGAGAAGGGTGAAAAGAAGCAGCTGAGTGTAAGGAGAAGGGTAGAAAGAAGCAGCTGAGTGTAAGGAGAAGGGTGGGAAGAAGCAGTTGAGTGAAAGGGGTGGAAAGAAGCAGCTGAGTGTAAGGAGAAAGGTGGAAAGAAGCAGCTGAGTGTAAGGAGAAGGGTGGAAAGAAGCAGCTGAGTGTAAGGGGTGGACAGAAGCAGCTGAGTGTAAGGAGAAGTGGGGAAAGAAGCAGCTGAGTGTAAGGAGAAGGGTGGGAAGAAGCAGCTGAGTGTAAGGAGTAGGGTTGAAAGAAGCAGCTGAGTGTAAGGGGTGGAAAGAAGCAGCTGAGTGTAAGGGGTGGAAAGAAGCAGCTGAGTGTAAGGAGAAGGGTTGAAAGAAGCTGATGAGTGTAAGGAGAAGGGTGGAAAGAAGCAGCTGGGTGTAAGAGAAGGGTGGAAAGAAGCAGCTGAGTGTAAGGGTTGGAAAGAAGCAGCTGATGTAAGGAGAAGGGTGGAAAGAAGCAGCTGAGTGTAAGTAGAAGGGTGGAAAGAAGCAGATGAGTGTAAGGAGAGGGGTGGAAAGAAGCAGCTGGGTGTAAGGAGAAGGGTGAAAAGAAGCAGCTGAGTGTAAGGGGTGGAAAGAAGCAGCTGAGTGTAAGGAGAAGGGTGGAAAGAAGCAGCTGAGTGTAAGGAGAAGGGTGGGAAGAAGCAGGCGAGTGCAAGGAGAAGGGTGGAAAGAAGCAGTTGAGTGTAAGGAGAAGGGTGGAAAGAAGCAGCTGAGTGTAAGAGAAGGGTGGAAAGAATCTGCTGAGTGTAAGTAGAAGGGTGGAAAGAAGCAGCTGAGTGTAAGGGGTAGAAAGAAGCAGCTGAGTGTAAGGAGAAGGGTGGAAAGAGGCAGCTGAGTGTAAGGAGAAGGGTGGGAAGAAGCAGTTGAGTGTAAGGAGAAGGGTGGAAAGAAGCAGCTGAGTGTAAGAGAAGGGTGGAAAGAAGCTGCTGAGTGTAAGTAGAAGGGTGGAAAGAAGCAGCTGAGTGTAAGGGGTAGAAAGAAGCAGCTGAGTGTAAGGAGAAGGGTGGAAAGAAGCAGCTGAGTGTAAGGAGAAGGGTGGGAAGAAGCAGCTGAGTGCAAGGTGAAGGGTGGAAAGAAGCAGCTGAGTGTAAGGAGAAGGGTGGAAAGAAGCAGCTGAGTGTAAGAGAAGGGTGGAAAGAAGCAGCTGAGTGTAAGGGTTGGAACGAAGCAGCTGAGTAAAAGGAGAAGGGTGGAAAGAAGCAGCTGAGTATAAGTAGAAGGGTGGAAAGAAGCTGCTGAGTGTAAGAGAAGGGTGGAAAGAAGCAGCTGAGTGTAAGGGGTAGAAAGAAGCAGCTGAGTGTAAGGAGAAGGGTGGAAAGAAGCAGCTGAGTGTAAGGAGAAGGGTGGGAAGAAGCAGTTGAGTGTAAGGAGAAGGGTGGAAAGAAGCAGCTGAGTGTAAGAGAAGGGTGGAAAGAAGCTGCTGAGTGTAAGTAGAAGGGTGGAAAGAAGCAGCTGAGTGTAAGGGGTAGAAAGAAGCAGCTGAGTGTAAGGAGAAGGGTGGAAAGAAGCAGCTGAGTGTAAGGAGAAGGGTGGGAAGAAGCAGCTGAGTGCAAGGTGAAGGGTGGAAAGAAGCAGCTGAGTGTAAGGAGAAGGGTGGAAAGAAGCAGCTGAGTGTAAGAAGAAGGGTGGAAAGAAGCAGCTGAGTGTAAGGGTTGGAACGAAGCAGCTGAGTATAAGGAGAAAGGTGGAAAGAAGCAGCTGAGTATAAGTAGAAGGGTGGAAAGAAGCAGATGAGTTTAAGGAGAAGGGTGGAAAGAAGCAGCTGATTGTAAGGGGTGGAAAGAAGCAGCTGAGTGTAAGGAGAAGGGTGGAAAGAAGCAGCTGAATGTGAGGAGAAGGGTGGAAAGAAGCAGCTGAGTGAAAGGAGAAGGGTTGAAAGAAGCAGCTGAGTGTAGGGAGAATGGTGGAAAGAAGCAGCTGAGTGTAAGGAGAAGGGTGGAAAGAAGCAGATGAGTGTAAGGAGAAGGGTGGAAAGAAGCAGCTGAGTGTAAGGAGAAGGGTTGAAAGAAGCAGCTGAGTGTAAGGAGAAGGGTGGAAAGAAGCAATTGAGTGTAAAGAGACTGGTGGAAAGAAGCCGCTGAGTGTAAGGAGAAAGGTGGAAAGAAGCAGCTGAGGGTAAGGAAAAGGGTGGAAAGAAGCAGCTGAGTGTAAGGAGAAGGGTGGAAAGAAGCAGGTGGAAAGAAGCAGCTGAGTGTAAGGAGAAGGGTGGAAAGAAGCAGCTGAGTGTAAGGAGAAAGTTGGAAAGAAGCAGCTGATTGTATTGAGAAGGGTGGAAAGAAGCAATTGAGTGTAAAGAGACTGGTGGAAAGAAGCAGATGAGTGTAAGGAGAAAGGTGGAAAGAAGCAGCTGAGGGTAAGGAGAAGGGTGGAAAGAAGCAGCTGAGTGTAAGGAGAAGGGTGGAAAGAAGCAGGTGGAAAGAAGCAGCTGAGTGTAAGGAGAAGGGTGGAAAGAAGCAGCTGAGTGTAAGGAGAAGGGTGGAAAGAAGCATTTGAGTGTAAGGAGAATGGTGGAAAGAAGCAGCTGAATGTAAGGAGAAGGGTGGAGCAAAGCATCTGACTTTAAGGTGATGGATGAACCTGTTAAGGTCACTTACCTGTCGTTTTTTCCGCAGAAACAATGCTAGACCTCCACTCTCCTCTAAGACAATTCCCAACCAGTATTACTGCTCTGAGTCAGTGGATTTTCCAGTATGGAAGGGGGAGAGATACAAGAGAGAAAAAGTTCCTTAACTTCAAGATCTGGTGTAGGGAACCTACTAGAGGTCTTCTCCAAATCTGATTGCTGTGGGTCTCCTGTCAGATCGCAGCTCGTCTCAGACCAAGGCTGTGTCAGTCACTATTCACTGGGGATGAGAGGGCGAGAGACATTTTAGTTTACCCCATAACAACACTTGCTGTACTTTACACTAGTGCAGTATGGCAACTGTCTTGTGATTACATTATTTGTGAACTTACAGCTTGTGACTTAAAGTTAAATACTCTGGACTAGATCTTTGCTTCTGATCCTCCTCGGTGCCGGAACAGGAACCTCCTCATTCAAAGTATCAACTGAATCCTTCGTCCTTTACAAATTCTTAGTACTTGTAGATAAATAAATCAAATGTCTCTCTTATTGTTCCAGGAGTATCAGAGGTTCATATAAATGAAATGTCTTTCAGTCCCTGGTTGTCTGTTAGGGCACTAACCTTGCGTGTGGGGAGTCATTCTTTCTGCCCTGATCACCTCCCATTTGTTGACTGATTATGGTGTTAACTGACTCGGACTGTGCCATGGGCCCTGATAACCAGGCCCAGGGCCAGTGCTCTGATTCAAAAGGTATATGGTAAGTAGATATTATTACAATTGGCACTGACAACCTATCTGCAAGTCCCTAGTATAGGGCAGGGCATGTAGCTTTAGAGTCCCAGCAGCTTAGAGGCATTCATGTGTGCACTGCTGTGTGGCCTGCGGCATTTTAAAGGCTGCTTTTAAACTAAGGTATTACCTAGGTATACCAGGGTAGGGTGCCATGTAAAAATAATCAGGGACATTTTAAGAGATGTTTGATAAGCTCTTGTGTGGGAAAAACTGCCAATGTTGGTTTTTCCCATTGTAGCCCTTTTAGCTCCATAAGCTGACATACTGTAATACAGTGTAACTATTGACAGAGCTAAAATAAGATTTCAAGGGCTTGAAAGATTATAAATGATAAATCCAGCAACATGCCACTTTTGAATCTATCATAACTAGTACAGAACTTCCTTTTCTATGAGCCTAAATCCAGACGTCTACCAGCCTCTCCTGATTGGCCAGTCTTGCCAGGCTGAGCCCAACCTCATTGATGAGGTGATAAGTGGCCTGCTTAGAGACAGAGGTAAAAAGATAGGGGAGCTCAGCTTCTGCAGAGAACAGACCAGGAAGGGGGCTGGGTAAATCACACTGTCCTGCTGAAACCCAGAGCTCAAGACTAACTGGAGTTGATCAGGGGCTCCCTCAAAAAGGCTCTCTTTCCAAATCGAAGCCAAGCGAGTTCTAGTGGTTCGGGCATGATGACGAGAGATTACCAGCTAGGGTTATTCATAATTCACCATACTCACCTGGGCCTATAAACATACACACTATATAATACAATACAATACAACAACATTTGTAGAGTGCGCTACCTACCCATGAGTGTCTCAAGGTGCTGGAGGGGGGGGGGCTGCTACTGATCAAAGAGCCAGGTCTTGAGAAGTCTTCTGAAGGTCGGTAGGTCCTGGGTCTGTCGTAGGTGGGTGGGGAGAGAGTTCCAGGTCTTGGCTGCGAGGTAGGAGAAGGATCTGCCGCCGGCGGAGGATTTTCGGATGCGAGGGGTTGTGGCGAGGGCGTGGCTGGCCGAGCGGAGGCTGCGGGTGGGGTGGGGAAGCTGAGTCGGTTGTTGAGGTATTTGGGTCCTGTGTGTGTGGATGAGGAGCTTGAAGGTGATCCTCTTGTTTACAGGGAGCCAGTGTAGGTCTCTCAGGTGGGGTGTGATGTGGCAGTGTCGTGGGGTGTCGAGGATCAGTCGGGCTGCGGCGTTCTGGATGCGTTGGAGCCGTCCCAGGAGCTTGGTTGTTGTTCCTGCGTAGAGGGCGTTCCCGTAGTCCAGTCTACAGGTGACAAGGGCGTGGGTGACGGTTTAGCTCGTGTCAAAGGGGATCCATTTGAAGATTCTGCAGAGCATTCGGAGGGTGTTAAAGCAAGACGCGGAGACAGCGTTGACTTGCTGTGTCATGGAGAGGGTGGAGTTGAGGATGATACCCAGGTTGCGTGCGTGTTTAGTGGGTTCTGGTGGAGTTCCTAGCGAAGTGGGCCACCAGCAGTCGCCCCAGGCTGAGGGGGTGGAGCCGAGATGAGGACCTCTGTCTTGTCTGAATTAAGTTTCAGCCTGCTGTCCTTCATCCATTCGGCGATGGCCTTCATTCCTCTGTGGAAGTTGTCTTTGGCGGTGAGGGGGTCTTCTGTGAGGGATATGATCAGCTGGGTGTCATCGGCATAGGAGATGATGTTGAGGTTGTGTCGTCGTGCTACCTGGGCGAGCGGTGCTATGTAGATATTGAACAGTGTTGGGCTGAGGAAGGATCCCTGTGGGAGCCGTAGATGATCTCGGTGGTCTTTAAGCGGAATGGTGGGAGGCGGACGCTCTAGGTTCTGCCGGAGAGGAAGGATGTGGACCCTGCCAGGGCCTTCTCTTGCATTCCGGCGTCGTGGAGCGTGCTGTCAGGATGCGGTGGCAGACCGTGTTCAAGGCTGCTGATAAGTCCAGGAGGATGAGGGCGCTGTTTCCCCTTTGTCCATCAGGATCCTGATGCCGTCAGTGGCGGCGATGAGGGCGGTCTCGGTGCTGTGGTTGTTGCGGAAGCCGGACTGGGATGGGTCCAGGATGTTGTTGGCTTCGAAGTGGAGGGTCAGCTGTCTGTTGATGATCTTCTCTGTGACTTTCGCCGGGAAGGGGGAGCAGGGAGATGGGCCGAAAGTTCTTGAGGTCCTTGGGGTCTGCCTTCGGTTTCTTCAGTAGGGCGTTGATCTCAGCGTGTTTCCAGCTCTCCGGGAAGGTAGCTGTCTCGAAGGAGGTGTTGATGATTTTCTGGAGGTGTGGTGCGATGACTGTGCCGGCTTTGTTGAAGATGTGATGGGGACATGGGTCCGATGGGGATCTGGAGTGGATGGAGTTCATGGTCTTGATGGTGTCTTCCTCGCTGACGTTGGCCCAGGTGGTCAGGCAGCTGGTTAGGGCAGAGGTCGCGGGGGTGGTGTCAGCGGAGGGTGTGTCGGAGTTGAAGCTGTCATGGATGTCGGTGATCTTCCGGTGAAAGAAGGTGGCTAGTGAGTCGCAAAGGTCTTGTGAAGGTGGGATGTCGTTGGTGTTGGAGCTGGGGTTGGAGAGTTCTCTCACGATGCTAAAGAGCTCTTTGGAGTTGTGTGCGTTGTTGTCCAGGCGGTCCTTGAAGGTGGTCCTCTTGGCGGTCCTGATGAGTTGGTGGTGATTTCGGGTGGCATTTTTGTGGGCTGTGTGGCTGTCTGGCGTTCGGTCGCGAAGCAATCTCTTCTCTAGCCTTCGACAGGTGTGTTTGGAGGCCCGGAGGTCATTGGTAAACCATGCGGCTTTCTTGTTGGTGCGGTTGGTTGTGGAGGTCTTGAGGGGGCGAGGGTGTCTGCGCAGTTGTTGATCCAATTGTTAAGGTTGCTGGTGGTGGTGTCGGGGTCGGCTGTGTCGTCGGGTAGATTGAGGGCGAGGTTGGTGATCAGTTGTTCCTCTGTGATCTTGCCCCAGCGGCGGCGTGGTAGCTGTTGGGTGCGGTGGTGTGTGGTGGGTTTCCTAAAGGTGAAGTGGACGCATCTGTGGTCGGTCTATTGGGGTTCGGTGGTGTGGTTGAAGGAGACGTGGGGACTTGCGGAGAAGATGGGGTCCAGCGTGTGTCTGGCAGCATGGGTTGGGGTCGTCACGAGCTGTTTGAGTCCGAGGTTGGCAAGGTTGTCGATCAGGGCGGTGGAGTTGGCGTAGTTGTTGTTTTCGAGGTGGATGTTCTGGGCCCCCAGGAGGATGTAGTCTGTGGATCCGAGGGCGTGGGTGCTGACGAGGTCGGCAATGGTGTCACTGAACTGTGGTTGTGGTCCGGGTGGTCTGTAGACGAGTGTTCCTCTGAGGGTGGTGTTGGGGTCGGTGTGGATCTGGAAATGCATGTGCTCGGCGGTGGTGAGGGTGTCGTTGGTGTTGGTCGAGACTCTGAGGGTGTCCTTGTGGATGATGGCTATTCCTCCTCCCACTCCGTTGGTGCGGTTTCTTCAGGAGATCTTGTAGCCCTGTGGGATAGCTATGGCGATGTCTGGCGCTGAGGTGTCGTTCAGCCAGGTCTCCGTCAGGAAGGCGACGTCGGGGCGGTGGAGTCTAGGAGGTCCCAGAGTTTGGCGGCATGCTTGCGAGCGGAGCGGGTGTTGAGGAGGATGCAACGGATGTGGTTGGGTTTTCAGGTTGGTGGTTTGGCAGGGTGGATGCTGGTGAAGCTACAGTTCCAGCAGGTGAATGCCCTTGGGTGTTCTTCGGGGTTGCTTGGTGGCAGGAGCGATCTGGGTCGATGTTGAGTGCGTGGAGGTTGCTGAAGTCGTAGTGAAGTCTGGTGTTGCAGCTGCCTCGGGAACCAGGGGTTCTGGCGCTGGGCGCGGGCCAGGCACGGACGGGTGCAGACGGGCTTGCGCGCCAATGGCACGCCCGCTGCCCGCGTCCGCTGCACTTACGCGTGGCGTCCTCCATTAAAGGCAAAGTGGGAGGGAGGAGCAGCTGGGAGGCGGGAGCAGGGTGGCCAATGGGCGAAGGGGGATGGGGACGGGCCGGGACACAGAAGGCAAGGGGGCAGGCCTCAGGAGTGCAGCGGCGAAGAGCAGGGAGCGGGGTGGATACAGAGGGCAGGGGCGCTAGGGATGACCACGAAGGTGATACGAAAAGAGGTCCAAAAACTAAACTAAACAGATTAAGGGGGTACAATAAATTACAATAATTACAGGAAAGGCACAAGCAGACAACAAGGCACAGAGCAGTCAGCAGAGGTACAACCAGTCACCAGGACGAGACCACTGGAGCGCGTCAGCGGCGTGCTCTCGACAGTGGCAGCAGGGGTCAAGGGTCAAGGGAGCACAGGAGGAGCCGTGCGGTGAGGGGAGCGACCTGACCTGCGAACAGTGAGGAAATATAGATTTTTGGTCATGTTATGTTCCCTAGCGCGAACCCCACCGACTCCATGTATCAGCTTAAAGTACATGTAACTTCCCTCCCGTGTCAGCTATGAAGACGCAAATACATTTGCGTCCAACGTCAACATGTCTTCTTTCAGACCCACCCTGAATGGGTTGAATAGTACGTTCCTAAGTATGCCATGCCAACGTCTTTTTGTGGTGTACTTCTCCATTTTCAGCCCTAGCTGAGTAGGCCATGAATTTCTGCCACCGAGCCTCTTTTCTGGCTTCTGACTCCGAGGGCCTCAGCCCAGGCTGCCTCTGTACCCGTGAACTCTGACTTACTTTCAGCGCGGCCCCTCGCGCTCAGCTCAGCCTGTTTTCTGCCAAGACTGACTTCAACCTTCGAGTTATCTGTTCCGCTCCCCGAAAATACATTCCTGCCTGCTAGCTTCAGTAAACATCCCTCTTCAGCTGCAGGGCCAAAGGGCCGACCTGTCTCTGTGCAAGTAATTCAAGTAATTCATAGCTCCCGTTACCATGCTACCATGGAAGGCCCCACGCTTCTCATGCAGACACTCAGGCGCTTATACACGCACTCACAGTCAGTATAGAATAGCTTCTGCCCTAGAGACCTTTCTGCCCAGATAGCTAAGTTCCCAAACATCCGATATCAGATATGATAGAAGCACAAGTTGATCTGACATGCCAGACTTCTGTCTCTTTCCGTCAGTGTAAATGTCAAGTCCCCTGCACCCTCCAGCTTCACGTCATTCACACGTCATGCAGCTGCGCGCGCATCCAAGCTTCCGATTTCTGCTGACATTGCAACATTTCTGTTAGTGCCACCCCTTTTGTGACACCTATCTGTGACGTTTCTAGCACACACCTCCAGTTCACGCCTAGTCTACGCCTCTTGATTACGTACTAGTAACACGTGTATACTGTTATCTTGTCTTCTCTCAGCTGTTACGCCTACTGCATTACTTCTTATGGTATGAATTAAGTATATAAGCTATGTATTGACATTAAAAGAGCGCTCTATCCCTTCTGACACCCTTGTGGTGGTCAGAATCCGATATCCTGGTCATGACCATTCCTTTTTAAGGAATAAAACCCCTAAGAACTCTAACACCACGGACTCTGTTTCTTTCTTTCCGATTTGAGTTATTATTGATTAAGTACTTACCTGCATAGAAATTAAGAGAGTAAATAAATTATTTACGTAAACAGGGTCAATGGTCACCAGCCCTGACTATAAGCCAGTAATCTATTTTCTGCCGCTGCCAATCAGGAATTAATTTACTTGATGAAGAAGTGTGGCTCAATGGTTAGAGCGGCAGACCTTGATGCAGAGCGCTGGCCAGGGACCAGGGTTCGATTCCCGCCTCTGCGAGATCGGGCTTAAATTCCTCTGACCGGTTATTCTCGCCTCAGTGCCGAATCTAAGCATGGGCCCCACGCTGCAACTCTGGGCAATAGCTTGCTTAGTCTCCACAACGGCCCCCGATACACGAGGGATGCCTGGTTTCACCATGGGATGCCCAGGAGTGGACACCTCACAAGGAAAAGCCAGGAGGGGTTCCCTTGTGGTAGGAGTACAAGCGCCGGGATGCTTACGGGTTACTGTTCGCGCTATACAAATACAACACATTTACACATTCACACATTTACTTATTCATGTACACCATGACTTACCAATTCCTTGTCACCTTGAAATATAATTTACTTAGGCCAATGAATCAGGTTGTTAGCATAGTAGGCATAAACAATTAATTGACCTTATTTTATAGACTGATCACAGGTTCTGAAGAGTTTTAAAACCTATATCTATGCAATACTTTGTGAGTCAAACACCAGAGGAGAGGAGGTATGTGCCTCCTCTCAATGGAATAAACTCCCCATCTCCATTCGGATGATACAGGAGGAGCTACCTTTTCGTAAAGCACTGAAAACATGTCTTTTCTGCTAAACTCACCCGTGTAAGAATCAGCAAACGTGCAGAAGCTCCGGGATACCCCGTTGGGGTAGCTGCGCTCTAAACAAAATACACTAAATAAATAAATACCAATACATGTCAATCACCAGTTTCTCAAGAATAAAAATAATGATAGGAGCAAAAATCTTTAAAGACTTAGTAGATTCTTTAGACATTGGTACCTGGGAAGGTTGGAGAAGGGAAACGGTACAAGGACATACCACACAGATTTATATTTACCTAGAATGGTGCGAGGACCAACCCCTGGCTAGGGCTAGAAAGAAAGGGCTCCCGACTAGTCAGGAGCCAAGAGGACAGGACTGGTGCAGGTCAGTACAGGTAACACCCCTCCCTGCAGCTACTCTCATTCACTTCTAGATAAATTGATTCTTCTCCTTCAGCAATCTCCCGATTCTTCTTTCAGAGTGCTTGATAAGCACTCTGAGCACCGCAACATCCACAATCTCTTTCAGCAAACGTTGGGTCAGTGACAAGTCTGTGACAAGTTAGACAATCTATCTGACTAAGCCTACCTCAGTTATATTATTCTCAGTGTATGTACCTCCTTCAAATGTTTCAATATTCGTGTATTCCCTGCATTCGACTGGTCAATGGGATGGGGAGAGGTCATCACACCATACTAATATGAAGTCATCTTCTTGGAGAAGACCGTCAACATACAACTGAGCTGCTACCTCGAGGAGAACCGCATCCTGGACCCGCCCCAGTCCGAGTTCGGCAACATCGACATTACTGCCCTCATTGCCGCCACCGATGACATCAGGACCCTGCTGGACAATGGCAAAACCATGGCCCTCATCCTCCTGGACCTGTCAGCCGTCTTTGACACTGTCTGTCACTACACCCTATGCACACGCCTCCACGATGTTGGGATCCAAGACAATGCCCTGGGCTAGACCACCTCCTTCCTCTCCGGCAGAACCCAGAGAGTCCGCCTCCCCCTTACCGCTCTGAAGCCACCGAGATCATATGCAACATACTCCAAGGCTCATCACTCAGCCCAACTTTTTTCAACATCTACAAGGCACCGCTCGCCCCCGTTGCCCGACTACACGACCTCAACATCATCTCCCTCTCACTCACCAAGGACCGCCTCACTGCCAAAACCAACCTCCACGGAGGAATGAAAGCCATCGCTGAGTGGATCAAGAACAGCCGTCTGAAGCTAAACTCGGACAAGACAGAAGTCCTCATAATCGGCTCCACTCCCTCGGTCTTGGATGACTCCTGGTGGCCGACCGCACTGGGAACAGCACCAACACCTACCGACCATGCACGCAACCTGGGATTCATCCTCGACTCCACACTTTCCATAACAAAGCAGGTCAACACCATCTCATCCTCCTGCTTCAACACCCTCCGCATGGTCCGCAAGATCTAATGATGGATCCCCAACAAAACAAGAAGAACGGTCACCCAGGCCCTCTTCAGTAGCAGGTTTGACTACGGAAACGCCCACTATGCAGGAGCCCCAGCCATACATCTGAAACACCTACAACACATTCAAAACACCTCTGCATGCCTGATCATCGACATCCCTCACTGCAGCCCCATCACACCCCACCTGAGAGGCCTGCACTGGCTTCCCATCAACAAGAGGATCACCTTCAAGCTACTCACCCATGCACACAAGGCACTCCACATCACCGGACCAGCATACCTCAATAGAAGACTCACCCTCTACACCCCCAACCGCCAGCTCCACTCCGCCGACCTTGACCTCGCCACCGTCCCCTGTATCCGAAGAGCAACCTCCGGTGGCAGATCGTTCTCCCACCTCACCGCCAAGACCTGGAACATCCTCCCCATCTTCCTACCACAGACCCAGGACCTACTGACCTTCAGCAGACTACTCAAGACCTGGCTATTCGAGCAGTAGCAGCATCCCCCCACAGCTCCTTGAGACCCTCACGGGTATGTAATATGCTTTACAAGTGTTCTGATTGATTGGTTGATTGGTTGGTTGATTGATTTGGTTTAATTATTCTATGTTCCCGCCCTTAAATTTACTTTCCAAAGCTTTATTCCTCCCATCAACATTCACATTACTTCATATACAATGCATAACATTTAAGCAAGTGTTCTTCCCCACTCCGGGTCAATAGGTAAAGTTATAAGGCGCATCGCGGGTAAGATGGGACGTGGCAATCCTTCAATGTCTTCATTCGAGGTCTTTCAGTGCTTTTCAATGCATGCGTGTAACTTTCAGAATGTAGATTCCAGTCACCCTCCAGGCCCAAATATGAACTAATAATAAAGTTAAAGAAGAACATGTCAGAGTACAAAAATAAATGAATGCACTGTATACCACTTATTTGTGCTCTAATCCTATACATTTATTTTATTTTATAGCAAGATATGCGAGGTTTAATTTGAGCAAAAGCATATGCATTAGCATGTGAAGTTCAAAGTGGCCATTTTGGCTACTACTGCGCAGCTGCAAGGAATTCCCACCAAAAGCAAAATACGTTATACTACGTAGATGCAGTAGACGCATGCGTAGAAGAGTTCCTGCGTTTTCAGCAGCCATATTAGACACTTGGATTGCTGATTAGTAAAGCACATTTAAAAGCTTCCCCAAGATGAACTAGAATGTTGTGTAATGCAGTCATTAGTAAATACAAACAAGAAGATTAGTTTATTACATGGTATTTCGAGAGAATTGAGTCCGAGCAAGTTTCTTTACATATGAAACCTAGCTCCATCAATCTCCTCTTTGATCACATTCTATGCCATCACTAATTTCAGAACCAGATGCCAACTTTAGCAACTTCCCATTTCAATTGTTGCAATCCCTTTAGAATGTTCCTTTCCCTTTTTCTTTTGTTAACCTTTCATTATTTTGTAAATGTCTCCTTTTATTTCTTTAAGTTGAATTTCATCATATTTTCTTTTCCTTTCTTTTTCATTCACTTCATACCATATGATTTTTCTGCAGCATTTGCACCAACTAATTATCATTAAAAATAATAGAGTTATACCTATTATTGGCATCAGTATTTTGCCTACAATACTTTCCCTACATTAGAAAACCAACTACTCATAGAAGAAATACAATCAGTTAGTTTCTTCCATGCACTGTTAACTTCCAGTGGTTTCAATTCTTCTCCCAAATTTGCGATATTTTTGACATACCCCCAATTTCAACACTTTTGTCAGGTATATAGGTGCAACAATGTTGCACCTTCAACATTTTACAGACTCCATCCTCTTTTGCCAATAATATATCAAGAGCAAGTCGATTTTGCAAAACCATAGACCGTAACTAACTCGGTATTGATCAATAAGAAACTTCCAGCAGTGTCAGTCGATAGGCAATCAACCACGGTGGATAATTTACGAATGATTTGTGTATTCAGAATTACTCCCACTGAAAGTAATAATGCACTGAATATATCTCCTACAATTTCTGAAAAACAAGCTCTTTTCTTACGTGTTAGTCCATTATTTTCTTCATTACTTCCAGTGATTTTTTTTACATGGTATACCTTTGGGAATACTTCTCGAAATAGCAACTCCCATACCAGTGGTCAGGCAGCTCAAAATAAGTCTTATTTTCACAAATATAATAAACTCCAGGAAATGCTGGGTCAGTTCTCCCTTTAAGTCCCAAACCCCCAATTATCAGGAAATTGTGTTCACATCCACCGGAACCAATAAATATATTGTTATACTCTGTTTTTAACTTATGGAGATAGATTTTCCCTTTCTTTTCAAGGTCAAGGGACATAGCAGCATGAGCCTTGACAGTTGTAATAAGGTCCTCTCTCTCAGCCCACTTAGGTATCTGAGGTTTCGGTTCAGTAGCTCTTCTATGGAAATCCTGCCTCCTTTTCTCTACTAAATTCAAAAACATCTTTTCTTCTTCTTGTAACTTACATGCTAAATTGTGGTTATGTGTTCAGCTATATCTTTTGTCTTTGTCTTCATTATTAGAAAATATTAACTCATCTACTGCTCAGGACAGGGTTAATTTTCTTACGCAAAGGAATTTCAGAAAAAACCACATCTATGTTAGAATACCACTACTGCAATTTTCCAGTTCTATACAATAAACTAGGTAAAATACTACATGAAAAACCATAGGTCTGGGGTAAGTGGTGATAGGTTACTCCTTCTGCTCCAGATGTTGGCGATTTCATACACACATAGCAATCACTAATGTTGATACCAGCAGGCTGCTGAGGAGAGTGACCTGAGGAACATGGCGGAAGGCTGACGCCGTCCGTGGGGAGCTCCGGTCCGGTCGAGTGATTCCCTTCTGCAATGCTACTCAACAAAGGCATCCTAACGGTGAGCTGATGCTTGGAATCTCCGTATTTCTGTAATTCTCCTCTAAATTCCTTTTTCGTCTCCCGCTTTCCTTCTGCTGTTGGATCACGAATCAAGACCGAGAACGCCCGGCGCTAGGACCGCGAGGGAATCAGGTGGAGTCATGGGCCTGCTCTGGTGGAGCCCATGGACCTGCTCTGGTGGAGCCCATGGACCTGCTCTGGTGGAGCCCATGGACCTGCTCTGGTGGAGCCCATGGACCTGCTCTGGTGGAGCCAAGGACCTGTGGAGCCCATGGACCTGCTCTGGTGGAGTCCATGGACCTGTGGAGCCCATGGACCTCTTCAGGTGGAGCAATGGACCTGCTCTGGTGGAGCCCATAGACCTGCTCTGGTGGAGCCCATGGACCTGCTCTGGTAGAGCCCTTGGACCTGCTCTGGTGGAGCCCTTGGACCTGGGCTGGTGGAGCCCATGGACCTGCTCTGGTGTAGTGTTGGACCTGCTCTGGTGGAGCCCATGGACCTGCTCTGGTGGAGCCCATGGACCTGCTCTGGTGGAGCCCATGGACCTGTGGAGCCCATGGACCTGCTCTGGTGGAGCCCATGGACCTGCTCTGGTGGAGCCGAGGAATGGGAACTGTCCATAAGTGTTCAGTTTGCTCCGTGTTGGAAATATTTCCATTGACCTCACTGATCCCCTATAAGACAACGCTAAGGTTTTCTAATGTACTCTGAAATCAGTGAATAACTACAATGAGAAGCAGCGCTGTGGTTGTGGCGTTTCTATTGGAGAACCAGAGTTGGGCAGTAATTGTCAACATAAGGAACCGCTACTTGCTTTCTCCATCACTGTTCACTGGTGCTCAGACATGACGTAGGGCTTTGTGTACAGTGTCCGTAAAGTCACAGGTTTGTTTTCATTTATGTCACGGGTCATACATCATACATCTGTTGTTTCTGCTGTCCTTCTTTAATCATCCCTGCGCCTCTGACACTGCAGACGCTTCGGCATTCACATGTAACACTCAAGATCCTGGTCTTGGGCCTGCGGTGAAACAGCCCCCCATGGACTGTGAGTACATCAGTGGCACACAATCTTCAGAGACCCTCAGGGAGAGAGGGTTGTCAAGGCCCCCTCCCTCCTGCTGGAGCAGAGGTTTGGGAAGCACAAGTCCCTGAGATGTGCCTGTCCCTGCAGGGCCCCTGAGGCTCTCTGAAGCTCCATAAAGCCAGCCTTGTTCTTGCTGCTTTGCAGGTGCTGTCGCTGCAGATCTGTCTCAGCCTTGGAGGAGGTGCAGGGGTTGGGTGTGTCAGTCTCACACTAGGAAGGAGTGGGACTCTGCTCACCTTCCTGGTGGAGGAGCAGTGGAGATCTGCCACTTTCCTGGTGGAGGAGGAGAGGAGATCTGCTCACCTTCCTGGTGGAGGAGCAGTGGAAATCTGCTCACCTTCCTGGTGGAGGAGGAGAGGAGATCTGCTCACCTTCCTGCAGGAGGAGGAGTGGAGATCTGCTCACCTTCCTGGTGGAGGAGGAGTGGAGATCTGCTCACCTTCCTAGTGGAGGAGTGGAGATCTGCTCACCTTCCTGGTGGAGGAGCAGTGGAGATCTGCTCACCTTCATGGTGGAGGAGCAGTGGAGATCTGCTCACCTTCCTGGTGGAGGAGGAGTGGAGATCTGCTCACCTTCCTGGTGGAGGAGGAGTGGAGATCTGCTCACCTTCCTAGTGGAGGAGTGGAGATCTGCTCACCTTCCTGGTGGAGGAGCAGTGGAGATCTGCTCACCTTCCTGGTGGAGGAGCAGTGGAGATCTGCTCACCTTCCTGGTGGAGGAGCAGTGGAGATCTGCTCACCTTCCTGGTGGAGGAGCAGTGGAGATCTGCTCACCTTCCTGGTGGAGGAGGAGTGGAGATCTGCTCACCTTCCTAGTGGAGGAGTGGAGATCTGCTCACCTTCCTGGTGGAGGAGCAGTGGAGATCTGCTCACCTTCATGGTGGAGGAGCAGTGGAGATCTGCTCACCTTCCTGGTGGAGGAGGAGTGGAGATCTGCTCACCTTCCTGGTGGAGGAGGAGTGGAGATCTGCTCACCTTCCTAGTGGAGGAGTGGAGATCTGCTCACCTTCCTGGTGGAGGAGCAGTGGAGATCTGCTCACCTTCCTGGTGGAGGAGCAGTGGAGATCTGCTCACCTTCCTGGTGGAGGAGCAGTGGAGATCTGCTCACCTTCCTGGTGGAGGAGCAGTGGAGATCTGCTCTGGAAGGGAAGGGCTCAATCTCAGAGAGCTGGAATGGAGATGGGGACAAATAGGACATCATTCAGTCCCCTCTGTTGTACAGATGTAGCTTAATATCAACCACAGGGTTTCTCATATCACAACTGCATCGATTTTTGCATGTAATATTGGGTGGGTCTTTGTGCAGCCTGCACCTGCTCGGACATGCACTGCGCTTAGTTTGTGGTGTCAATAATGTTGATAAAATGTAGGTGCCGCATTGAATATTTAACAAGCACATTCAGAATGCAAATGGGTTTAGATGTATGGCTTTAAAACACACCATGTTGACTACTGTTCTCCGTCTCCATACCACACTGTTGTGTGCATTTACTGCATTAGTGTACGTAAACTTACTACTGCAAGCATGACGCAAGAGTGTGCACACACCAGGTACTGGTATATACTCATGTTTCTTTGGTTTGCCCTTGTAATGTACTGGGTCACATGTACAACTTGCTTTACATGCAAACCTCTACAGTTGTATGTGCACAGCACTCTCGTCCTCACATGTTGACTATTGGTTGATGTACATAATATTCAGTGTGCCCTGATATGCACTGGTTGTGTGCATAGCACACAGGGCTGCATGTGTATAGTGCTGATCTGCATGAGTTGCACATAGATGCACACGTGTATCATTCTGCTTCATATCTACATCATACTGGTTCACCTGTGTAACAGACTTGTGTCTACAACTGAATGGTCTGACAGCATGCCATGTGTTTTACGTGCAGGTTGTCCTGGTTGCATGTATAGTCCACTTTGAATGTTCACCACAGCTCACTGGTAGACTAGACATGTATGACTGCATGTTTCCCTTGATTAACAAGTTTATTATAAAGAGCAGCTTTCTTGGGGCCACAAGCGCTCAGCCACCTCAGTGTTCTCAAGATGTGAGGCACCTGCTGTAAAGTTGTGAGGCTGTGAGGCACTTGCTGTGAGGCTGTGAGGCACCTGCTGTGAAGTTGTGAGGCTGTGAGGCACTTGCTGTGAGGCACCTGCTGTGAAGCTTAGGGGCTGTGAGGCACTTGCTATGAAGCTGTCAAGCTGTGAAATGAAATGAAAATGTCATTTATAGAGCGCTGTAGCTACCCTGAGGCTTCCTAGTGCTGCGGACTTGTGCTTGTTGGGGCAGTGTTGAAAATTAGACGATTTTTTTAAAGAGCAGGGTTTTTAGTGGTTTGCGGAAAGATAAGAGATTGGGCTCTGCGTGCAGATGGTAGGGGAGGGAGTTCCAGAGCATTGAGGCGTTGTATGAAAAGGATCTGCCTCCGCATCTGGCTCTCTAATCCTGGGTACCGTCCCCAGGAGAGAGGATGATGATCTGAGCTGTCTAGCAGGGCTGTATGAAGTAATCAATGAGTGGTTGATGACAGCTCCAGTTTTCCAGTATGCTCGGTGTGTTGTACAGAGGGTCCTGAACTCAAATCGTTGTCTGACCGAGAGCCAGTGAAGGCTCTTCAGGCCAGTTTTCACAGAAAGTCGGCGAGGGATTTGAAGTAGTGCTTGAGCTGCACAGTTTTGTATGATCTGGAGCATGTTCAAGGTGGATTGGGGGCCCCTAGATACAAGGCATTCCCAAAGTCCAACCTGGAGAGAACAAGCCCCTGGATCCTTATCTTTCTAGCTTGGAAAGGCAATAAGGGGAGAATCTTCCGCATGAGCCTGAGTCGGCCAAAACAGGTAGCTGATAGTTTTGCAGCTTGGGCATTAAAATTGAGGGGTTTGTCCAACCATATGCCTAGGCTCTTGATTTTCTCCTTTGGTGTGGGGGGAGAGCCGAGTGACTTGATCGAGGGCGGCGAGGGATTGCCTAGGAGCATAAGCTCAGTTTTTTCTCCATTGAGTTTGAGGCACAACGAGGTCATCCATTTGGAGACCTCCTCCAGGCATGCCCTGAGATTGTTGGAGGCACTTGCTGTTTTTGCTTTTTCCATGTGTGTTCATGTACAGGAAGGTTTCCCTTCCTGTACATAAGCAAACCTTTTTTTTGAAATGCCATGTTGTAACTTACATGTGTGCTGCATGAAGCATGTAAGTTACTAAATGGCATTTTAGGGTTGTTTATGTACAGGAAGGGGCCCCTTCCTACACATAAACAAACCTCCCTGCTCGCACACTCTTGGACTCTGGTGCAAGGGTTCATGTGTTGGCGTTAAGTCATGAGACTTAGCGCCATCGCAGGGGGAAACGCCAGGCTGCACCACATTCTTGAGAATAGGGAGCAGCCTTGCGTTTCCGAAGTGGTGAGGAAAGGTGTTAAGCCAAGGAGGCTAACGCCTCTCTCCTCCACTTCCTAGATAATATGCCCCATTATTTATTATAGTTGAATTTAAACAACAAGTACTTACAGTTCAGGTGCTGTTTCATTACCTGTGCAGGCAATGGCGTCACTGCATGTTTGTCACCAACTGCACACCTTGAAGTGGAACATTTAATGTGTTTTTCCTTTGTTGATTCCCTAAAGCAATTCACTGGGAAATAAACGGCGTGGCCCTTTCTTATGCAAACCTCCATCTGTCCACATTTTGATTTGTAGATGTTGGTATTACAAAGATAAGTGATGAATTAATTATCTTTATCCCAGCAACATGAATCACTTTAGAAGCAGGCTGGCCTCATGTATCTGATTCATTGATAGCATTTTATTCACAATGTTTGAAGCAAAATTAACATGGAGGGAAACGTCAGACCTTTCCAGCTGCCCGCGCTTTATACTCCGAGGAGGGGGTTAACGTTGGGGAGGGGGGGGGGGGGCTGGAATCCCAAATATGTGGAGGTGGAGTGAGTGTTGAGGTGTCCTTCAGTGGAAACTCTGATTGCCACATTATCCCTATCGCACTCTTTGTAAAAAGGCACCAATTCTACTTGTGGTCTCTCCCACAGCCAACACATTCTCAGCAGAAGGCATACCATGTCCTCCGCAGATAGGGGGTGCTTACCACTAGCGCTTCGAGGCGGGGACTGTTACGTCAGCAGGGCTGAAATATTGTCTTTAGTTGCAAGGTAAGGTTGACCTTAACATCAGGTTCTGAGGAATTACCAAAGAAACCGTACTTCTGGGGGGAGGGCATTGCCATTAATAGCACATTGCTCCCTGTGGAGTCCTGAACCTTCTTGTGACTCACATTCTACATGCTTTGGAATGTGGGGTCTGTTGCCAGGCACTGGGTTGGAACTGTTTGTGTGGCAGTTAAGCCGGTCCTTTGACTGGATGGGTCTCTGCTGCTTCGTGTCCTAATAAAGCTTCCTTCAACTCAACATTTGTGTCTCCTGCTGTCCTTACTGAGGGGACTACTTCCACATTTTGGCGACGACCTACCGACGCAGCTGACAAGTCTTCTACTGCGGAACTGACACGATTCTCACCACAGAGACCCCAACAGTTATCATCTTTATAACCACCCTCTTCCTCAAGAACATCAGAGAACAAGCGACGCGCTGTGAGGTTAAATCTTGTTTTACTCACCCTCTTCATTCTTTGACAAGATCTCAAATCAGTCATCTTCCGGGGTCCAGAGCTTCTTTTCAAGTAAGGAGGAACTGTGGTTGGTTTGGGACTTCTCCACTTTCATCTCTGTGTCCTCTTGACCTCGTTGTCTCTTGAATTTGAGGGGTCCCTGGGCAAGAGAGGGTCCAGTTCTTGAGGGTCCCCGCACACGACAAAAGTCCCGCACACAAGAAACCCGTGCTATCTGGTCAATGATGCTCCCGTCAAAATGCTCTTGGATGGAGAGCCAGCTCTAGCTCTGTGGATGCAGGACATGTGAGCTGGCAGAAAGGGTGCACTGAGTATGGATGCTGATGAGGCTACCCAGGTAGGTGGGGACCAAGATTGTGTAGCACCTTGTATGTGTAAGTGAGAAGTTTGAAGAAAGCGGGTTTGTGTACTGGGAGCCAGTATATATATTTTGAGGTGGTTGGCAGGCTGTGTGTAGGGTTGAGTAAGTGCATGAGTCTGGCTGATGCGTTTTGAATGACCTGGAGATGTTAGTTCAGGTTAGCAGTGATGCCAATGTAGGGGGTCTTGCTGTAATCCGGTTTGCTTGTTATCAGGGCCTGGGTGACTTTTATCCGGGTCTCTTTGAGGCTATTATTGCATTGACTTGGATGGCCATTAAGAGTTGTTTGTCCACCACTATGCTGAGGTTCCTGGTGTGATAGGGTGAGTTGGGTGTGTGTACGACTTTGGTGGACTTTGGCAGGCCACCAGGACGGAGATCACAGAGAGGTGTCCTTTCTTGTTGGAGTTGAGCTTAAGACTAATGATCTTCATCCATTTAGCGACTTCATAAATGCAGATGGCGAAGGGGTCTGCGTGTTGGGTATGGCATCAGAAAGGGGGTAAATAGTTATCATCTGCATACTTTATTATGTTGAGTCCATGGGTTTGCATGATACCAGTGGCCAGAGTCATGTATATGTTGAACAGTGGTAGAAGGATTAGTCCTGAGGGACTCTGCAGATCAGTTTGGTGGCAGTAGAGGTGTATCGTGTCAGCCTAATCGATTGGGTGCAGCCTCATGAAGGAAGGAGGCAATCCTTTGCAGAGCAGGTTCTCTTAACCAGAGTACTAGAGGTGTTGGATAAGCTGTGTCGGTGGTGGCAGTGAGGGGAGTTTCGGTAATTTGGTTGGGTCTAAAGCCCAATTGGGAGGAGTTGAAGAGATGGTTGTCATTAAGGTAGTTTAATAATCTGTTGAGGAGATTTCCTCAGGTTTTCAGTAGATAGAAAATAGGAGAGATAAGTCTGTAATTTGGCAGTATTTTCAGATTAGTCAACGGTTTCATCAGGAGAGGAACAATGTTGGCATGTTTCCAAGCTTCCTGAGAAGGTTGTCATGGTGAGGAAGTTGTTGAGGATCGCGGTGAGCGTAGAGCAGATTGGGTGGAGCCCTGTGGTGAAAGTGAAGTGTGGTTAGGGGTCTGATGGGGCTCCGGAGTGGGTGGATCACATGGCTGAGTCTATTTCCATTGTAGAGCTTGTGGCCCAGCATGTGAGGGAGATTCCTGGGTGGATCATCTTTTTGGGTTTTAAGGTGGTGAGGGTGAATAGGTATGGTTGGCTGGCAAGGTTGATGTATATATTGATGATTTTGTCATAGTAGTGAGCGAGTTTGTTGCAGACGTCCTGCAAGGGTGGTGATGGTGGTGGAGCTGGCAGCGGGGAAGTGACGTCTATTACTGTTGTTGATATCTTTGGCATCATTGGAGGTGTTCACGATTCGGTCAGTCAGGGTAGAGTGCTTGATGTCTCTGATTGTAGATGATAGTGTCAGAGGGCTGGTTTGAAGGGGTTTCTGTTGAGTTTGCATGTGTGCGTCTCTGGTGGAGCTCCAGCTGCTTGCTAGAGTGTGGGGTCTTCCATGTACCAGCCTGCCTGCAGTCTTGTCATGGAGTTGGCAGTGATTTTGAAAGGGCCCAGGAAGGCTCTTCAAGTGTTGAATTGTGTGATGGATCCAGGGTTCTGACCTCTAAAACATGTAGAAAATGGCTAATCAATAATTGGCATTTTAAACCTTTCTAGAAGGCATAGTATATGGTGCAGAAATACACCAATGGCAGGAAAAGGTAAATGTCACCAGTGGACTGCAGCACTAAGTGTGCCACCCCTTGTGTGGTAGAGAAAACATGGCTTCAGACCGACCATTATAGACAGAGAGCTGCAGTGTAAGACCTGCCATGCAGCCCATTAAAATGACCCTTTTTAATAGAAAAAAACTCCCTTATAAATATTAGTGGCTCACACACTTATAACCTTGTAGTCCACAAGGTAGGTGTATGTATTTAAAATTGTCTAGGAATCTACTTTTCACATATATTTACCCTGTCCTAGGAATTGTTTTTATCAATTTTGTCAGGGGGTCCTTGTTATTCACATGTATTTAAAATTGGAACACATAGAAAATGAATGTTGCCAGGTCCCTACAGTGACGAGGCCTTAAAAACTAATTTCACTGTGGCAGGTCTAGCTGTCCTATAAATAAATTGATTACAGATTAAAATCTGAATACTGAATCTATGGAATTGGACCAGCTAGTAAAATAATGAGATCAGTATTTTAAAACTCAAAGTTAATGGTGAAGTTGGACTCTTAAAAAATATTAAGGAAAATGACTTTTTGAAAGTTACCATTTACATAGGACTGTCAGAAGGCTAATTAGCAAGCTTGTGCTGAAACCTCGGCATAAATGTGAAAAAGAGGGAAATTGCCCTCCCAGGATCAATCAACAGGCTGACCTTAATGGACAGGGATGACTTCTCTGAACTCCACAGAACATTCAGAAGGTCGTGGTCATCTTGCTTGGCAGGTCTGTGGAGCCACATGTAACACTTTGGGCCCATTTGAGCAGGATGCTAAGACAGTTCAGTTCGTATGTATCCACTGTATGACTGCTGAAGGACATTGCATGTTTCCTACCACTTTTCCGTCTTGTTGTGGGTACAGTGCCTCCTTCAAACTGTATTTTAGTGTTCAAGGTGGGAGGAGTCTGGTGATTTTTTGTGTCATTTAGTAGTGTTATGGTTTGGTCTCATGAACAGGTATTCAACAATGCTAAAAGAAGCACCACTCTGGGTACCCCTAGCACCCAAATACTAAAGCTTTGCTGGTAAACAACAGACAAAGCATATGGGATACCAATTATGGGACCTGCACAGGAAAACTTACTAGTTCAACTATAATGTTAACCTGAGGACCAGAACAGCACATGGTTTTGCACTTGGATCTTCGGCCACAGGAAGTCAATTGCTAACAGAAAAGAGGGAGAAACTGAAACAAACCCTGTACTGAACACATTGGCTGTTGAGCAACCTTAGAATGAGCGAACTCAACTTGTGTAGGGTTAACCGCCGGAATCATCTCTGTAAAATTCTCAAAGAAGACAAGGCCAAACAGTCAATTTCTGTGTAAATTGTTTGACGTAAATTGACTAATAGAAATTTGCTACCAACAATGAGAGCTAAAAAAAGTGCATTTTGGTAAAATGATTGCAAAGCAGGATTTCTAGCACAATTTCACTAAAAAGTGAGTAACGAGATGTATGTACTACAGACAATTAAAAGAAAATGGTTGTGCGATATCTTGTGGGCTAACATACTCAGAAATATTTTTCTATTCTGTGTGCATCGCCAAAAAACAGGTGGTAAGACACAGAGAATAGAAAAAATACCACATACATTACCACACAGTAGGTTACAACGCGGACTTTACATCGTCCGTGTTGTTACGACGCATGGCTTTACATCACAAGTCGTTTTCCGATCTGTACTAGATGGCGCGCTGGACTTAGGAATCGTATAAATTAGGATTCCTACTCCAGATAGCGTAACAGTAGGGAATATGCTGGACTTAAAATCCAAGACATTCCTTGGTGTTGCGCGATCTAGCGCAAGTCGTAGAAACGACTAGCTATGCAAAGCCACGCGTGTTAACAATGTGGGCGATGTAACATCTTCATTGTAACCTACCCGCGTGATATTGACGGATGTATGGCGGTATAACGCATACTTTCACAACGCATACCATTACAACGCAACTTTTACAACACAGGATCCATTACAACGAATACCTTTACAATGCATGACATTACGTAGCAGATGCTATTACAACGCAAGCCATTACAACGTAAGTATAGGTAAGCATATTATTTTTTTTTAAATGTAATTAAATAATATTTACTTAATTAATATTAAAATTACTTAAATTAATTAATTTAATTTATTTACAGTACTATTTTTAAAACTAAACCCTTAAAATACCCCTGTACCCCAAAACCCAAACCTAGCCCTAAACCCTAAAAATACCCCTGTACTCCATAACCCAAACCTAGCCCTGAACCCTAAAAATACCCCTGTACCCCAAAACCCAAACCTAGCCCTGAACCCTTAAAATACCCCTGTACCCCAAAACCCAAACCTAGCCCTAAACCCTAAAAATACCCCTGTACCCCATAACCCAAACCTAGCCCTGATTCCTAAAAACACACCTGTACCCCACAACCCAAACCTAACCCTAAACCCTAAAAATACCCCTGTACCCCATAACCCAAACCTAGCCATGAATCCTAAAAATACCCCTGTACCCCATAACCCAAACCTAGCCCTGAACCCTAAAAATACATCTGTACCCTAAAACCCAAACCTAGCCCTGAACCCTAAAAATACCCCTGTACCCCAAAACCCAAACCTAGCCCTAAACCCTAAAAATACCCCTGTACCCCATAACCCAAACCTAGCCCTGAACCCTAAAAATACCCCTGTACCCCAAAACCCAAAGCTAGCCCTGAACCCTAAAAATACCCCTGTACCCCATAACCCAAAGCTAGCCCTGAACCCTAAAAATACCCAAACACCCCAAAACATATACCTCAGTACCCCAAAACATATACTCCTATACTCATAGTTCCTTTTTAAAATTACTTAAATTAATATATTTATTTATTTTTAATATTAATTAAATAAATTAAATAATATTATGAATTAAATAAAAGTTTAAATAAAATTATATACTTACCTATACTTACGTTGTAATGGCATGCGTTGTAATAGCATCTGCTATGTAATGTCATGCGTTGTAAAGGCATTCGTTGTAATGGATCCTGCGTTGTAAAAGTTGCGTTGTAATGGTAGTGCGTTGTAAAAGATGCGTTGTAATGGCTGTTTACCGATATTGACAGTGTTATGAATGCTGTTTCCCCTGTGAAAAAAGTTATCTGAGTATTTGTGTCGATAATGCATTCATGATGGGATTTATTTTAATATTGTTCACTGATGAAGCAGTTTCCGCGAAACACATGTTGGTTGTTTTTGATTAATGAAGTTTACATGCCAGCTTTACAAATATCTCAAATTGTTTTCTACAAATCTCCAAGTCAATTGGTGGCGGAATCTCATTGACAAATATAAATGAGTGAGTCATACACATCTTTCAGGCCTCTGCAACCCTTGTTTTAAAAAAATGATTTGCGTTGGTCTTATGGGGATGAATAGAGATTTGAACTGGGGAGTGAACTTACACTGTCCTGGCCCACACAGCATGGAAGATTTCAATCTATTTCTGACCCACTAATATATTGATAGAAACATGAGCATGTCAGATTCTGAACATCCAGATGTTTCACTCTGACATAGTTATTTTTATTGGAGGGAGGAAATAAAGTCACACCCTACAAACAGAAACTTGCCATTTTCATGTCCTGCAAAGCCCTGTTCAAATTTATATTAACCCGTTTACTGCGGCGAACATTTTGCCGCGTTGCGAGTGTGCGACAGAGTAGGCGGGGCTGTGTCGGCCAACAGTCGTACGCAGCACCCAGAAGGTGGTGCTCACGTCGCCCAGCACAGAAGGGGTTAAATGCCTCTTTGATCCACAAACAGGATATGATGCAACATGAAATGGTTTTGTAGATCTCAAAATTTCCCAATTGATCTTCATTCTGTAGCCACAGAGTAAGAGTGAGCGAGTTAATTACTTTGCTGGCAGCAAAGTAACAATGCCATCGCCTATCCCGACTCTCTGAACACGAGGAACCACCACCAAATGAGTGTTGAAGGATCGAAGGGACATAACAGAACAACTGGAATTCGAAAAGAAGAAAGATAGGACCTTTGAAGGGGCCTGACATTACGCTGAAGGAGTAGGGAGCCTTAGCTCGCTCTCCTGCCAAAGAACCCCTATCCAGTGCTATCCTGACACAATTGGGGGGTCCTGAGGCTAGCAAAAAGAGAGACCAGACACCCACTAAGGTGCTGACATGTATACACTGGTAGCAGGGGCTGTAGGAGTGAAGAGAAGCACTCCACGCACAGAGAGGCAAAAAGGTGACCCTGGGGACGCAGTGGACCCCTGATCTGGAATCAACAGAGAGAGGCAACGGGCAACCCGGAGCCCCCGGAGGACTGAGCGGGGGCAGGCTTCGAGGTCCGGCTTCCCCCCACTGGAATAAGGCCCCCCATAAGGTAGAGCTGTGGGCTGAGCCTTAACATCTGGACTTCTCCATTGGAAACAAAGGGGGTCGCAAGACACCGGAGGCCGGGCCGGGAACTCAGCAGCAAATGAGGGCCGACATCCGACTGTGCTGCATACCACAGAAAGAGGCTGCTGCTGGGGCCTGGGGATATCAGAGGGGCTCACAGGCGGTTCTGCCCCAGAAACACTACACAGAAGGTGAGCCTTGCTGTCTCGCCTAGCACTCTGGGGTACAGGAGGACACCCGACTGGGGAACCTGAGGCCTGGTCTTGAGCCGCTGACACCCAGCTGTGCCACACAGAGATGCTGGAGACTCCCACCAGATCCCAAGGACTAATAAGAGACTGACACGACACCCCGCAAGGAAAATACAGATAAAGAGAGGGTGCGATCGGGGAAGGAGAAGAACAAACTTTGATGGCAGTCTCACTAGTGGTGGCAAACTCCACACAATAAGGATAGTCAATAATTAGCCGCATAACAGAAGAGAGGGAGAAGGCAAGTGCCCTACAGCACAGGGCAGCATAAAATGAAAGTGACCACCCCGCCAGAGAGTACGGGTGCAGCGGGATAGTGCAGCACACAAGGCAGAACCGGTTACGGCCCAAAAATTGAACTGAACCCCTGCAAGACAGAGGGGCACACAAATGAGAAATGAAGGGGGGAGCTGGAAAGCTAAATAATTAAGGGTTAGACCTCCATTTCTGAGACCCTTAGGAGCAGGGCCACAACAGGACTTGAGGATTACCGCATCAACAGGGGAGAAGAGAGGAGCCAATGCACTTCTGCTCTGCCTGGATATAAAGGAGCCCTCTCGGGCGCTCCACATGACTAGCAAGACCCTCGAAGTGGATATGGACATCATAGCTATACACCACTTGGAAACTAAACCCCAAACCATACTGGGCTGTGGGCGGACAGAGCACAATGAAAAGAGGCAGGAGACTCAATAGGAGAAACCTGCACGGATAAAGAGGGGCCACCATGGGGAAGATGTCCAGTAGAAAAGATCCAGAACAGTAGGTACAAGCAACCAATGACCTAGGAGGACCTGAATTGAGGGCATACCATTGTGGCACTGGGAGAGTATCCTCAGATGTCCCCACACTCCAAGACATACTCTAAGCCATTGAGTCTTCAACGAGATCAGTGGAAGTGAAAATCGAGACCTGGAACTGCTGAGGGTGGACCATAGGTGATTGGTGGAACAAGTCACAATGACCGCAAGGGATATCCACAACATGAAACTTTCGCTGGCCACAACAGCCAATAGACTCTCAGACATGGAGAAACGTGTACAAACTCTGTAGCTCAGAACAGAAGAAGCTGAAAACAGGTCAAGTCGCAACAACCTGGGAATCGTTGGCCTGCTGGAAAAAATCGAGGGGGCTAACATGGTTGCATACCTAGAAGACTGGATCCACACCCAGGTGGCAGAAGAAGGTCTCTCTCCCTACTTTGCTCTAGAGCGAGCATATAGAGTACCAGTGAGTGCACCCCTGCCTGGGGGACCCCTAAGACCAATGGTGACATGCCTACTATTTTACAAAGACAGAGACAATGTGCTAGGTGAAGCCCGATTGAAGTGCCAACTTGTAGTGAACAATAGCACATTTCGAATCTTCCCAGATTTCTATCCAGTGGTCTAGAACAGAGGGCATCCTACGTGGCTGACAAAAAGAAACTGCGCCAGCTGGGCTTACAATACTCAATGATGTTCCCAGCTAAACTGAGAGTGGCCACAACTGAGGGGACGCAATTCTTTCCTACACCACAGGAGGTATGGGACTGGATTGATCAACAAGCACCACAGGAGCATTGCATCTCCAGACAGGACATGCTGGAAAGAGTTACAAGAAAAAGGGGTCACGAGGACCTGGGTAAGGAACGGTAAAGGAAAAATGGTCCCAGTGGACACAAATTTGAAACAAAGGGAAAAATTGTACACATCGACAACACCTGTTAAAACAATTACAAACAATATTCTTCCTGTTAACCATATCTTATTCACGTCATGGGCAGGAGCAAAAGGCACATAATTGATGGACGGAATGCAGAACAAATTAAAACATTCACCCCCAGTCAAGAGATCTGGGTTAAATCCATCATTCTTGTGCTCACCATGCCACCCCAGTTTAGAGCTGCCATATGTAAAACAGTCTTGACCCTGTGCCCAATGGGAACAGTCCAGCCCAAAATGCCAGGCCAGATCCTCCCTGGACAGGAAACAAGCACCCCAGGACCGGTTTCGGGATTTCACCCTTCTTCAACCAGAATAGCTTGACTCCAGTGGTATGGAGAGCACGGGACCCAAGTCTGGGCATACCCGTCCCACTCGGGGTGACAAATGCAAAAACAATTGATGGACAGAATGCAGAACAGAATGCGGCAGCCCTCTGGAACTCTCTGCCGGCCTCTCTCCGCTCCATCCCCGATTTGCTCCCTTTTAGGAAGGCATTAAAAACCTTCCTTTTCTCTACAACTTAGGCCTATTTCTTTTATCTTCTCTGATGTGTTGTGTTCTCAATTCTCCAAAGCGCCGGGACGCCACTTGGCTGCGGCATCCGTGCGCTATACAAAAATTAAATAACATAACATAACAATGTCATACATTCACCCGAGTACAGAGATATGGGTCTTAATTCATATTTTTTTTGCTCTTGCTCACGATGCCATTCCAATTTGAACCCAGCCATGTGCAAATCAGTCTTGACCCTGTGCCCCATGGGAACAGTCCAGCCCATACTTCCATGACAGGTCCTCCCTGGACTGGAAACAAGCATCCTAGGACCGGTTTCAGGGTTTTACCCCTCGTCAGCCAGGATAGCTTGACTCCAGTGGCATGGAGAGCACGGGACCCACGTCTGGGCATACCCGTCCCACTCGGGGTGACATATGCAAAATCAACAATTGATGGACTGTGGCATCTTTAATGTTCAGAATTTCCGAGCCATACGAGATGTAGGGTAGGAATTTGGCGGCAATCACTTTTAGCAGGTGACTGGTAGAGCAGCCTATAAGTTTTTTTCTTAAGATCTTGAAAGCGAATAATAGTTGTTTGGCTTTCAAGCGTCCTTTGTCAAAATGTAGCTTGAAGTTAAGCTTGCAATCTAGCTGAAAGCCGAGTTATTTGTAGGAAGCTACCCGGGTCAGTGCTTGCTATCCAATTATCGGGAACATTTATGCTTTTTTGGTGATTTATTGTGCTTGGAGAAACACATAACTTTTGTTTTTAGATGGTTAATCGTAAGTTGGTTCAGGGTGGTATAGGCTCCTAATTCCGTGACCAGTTTCTGCATGCCAACAGGAGTTTGTGCTAGCAAAACAATGTTGTCCGCAAATTGGATACACGGTGTCGGTATTTTGCCCAATTTGGGGGGATCGGCTTGATTTAACCAAAGGTGCTTATCAAGTTCATAGGTGTAAATGTTAAATAGACAGGGTGCTAAAACGCAACCCTGTTTTAGCCCATTAAGTGTTGGTATCTTGCCGGTTAAGCTGCACCCATCTTTCTTGATTTTGGCGCACGTATGTGAATAGAGATTGATGATGGCCTCCAGGAGTTTGGGCAGGACCCCCCAGTCTTGCATTTTTGCCCATAAATTATCTCTTGAAACTTTATTGAAGGTCGATTTGAGGTCAATAAAGCAGGCATACAAAGGCCTAGATTTTGCAAAGGTTTGTTTGACCAGGTGAGTAACCGCGGATATATTAGTGAGGGTGCCCATCCCTGCCCGAAATCAAGTCTGCATGCAGGGTAATAGGTTTGTTTGGCTAACCCAAGCCTCTAACTCCACCAAAAGATTTGATGCATTTATTTTCGCCTCCACATCTATTAGTGCAATCAACCTATAATTGGAAGAATCCGAGGGGGAACCTGACTTGTGGATTTGATTAGGAATACTTCCTCTCCAGGACTCAGGAATCAGACTGGAGGCTATAGCTTGGTATAAAGAGGAGTCAGGGGACAAGACAAAAATGAGGGGTCATGCCGAAACAGGGCACTTGGTAGTCCATTAGGACCTGGAGCACCCTCTGATTTTAATTTTTTTATGATTTTTAGTACTTGTTCTTCTAAAAACAACACAGAAACTTCGGGTGATTCGTGGATCAGGATGTTGTTAACTTGTCCTTCACCATCGGCCCCCTTCCTTGTTGATTTTTTGCTATTTGGAGCAATTGAAGATGGAGTTTCGTTACATAAGTGTTTGATATGGGCTCGCCAAGTGACATGCATTACGTCTGAGTTATGATGTCGGTTCCTGACGTTAATTGCCTGATTGATGTGTTCCCAAAAGAGCTTGGAGTCCCTTAGTTTACATGCATGGAGAAGGTTCACTCAAATGTGTTCGTGTTTTTTGGCCGTTTTTGTGTCCCTTTTTAGCTCCTTTCTTGCTTTTGAGATTAGGAGCAGGAGTTCCTAGGGGTGTTCTGGTCCCCGGGCTCATAGTTGTCTTAGGTACTTATTTAGTTGTTTTTGTTTCCTCAGGCTTTTAGTGAACCAGACTGCCCATTTTGGGCTTCCTGCTTTATGGTCGTAGGCATGTTATGAACATTTTTGTTTACCTCATGAATGAAAGACTCCCAGGCCTTTAAACTCAATGTTTCGAGGTTGAATCTTTCCATGAGATTGGTATATGTACTTGTGATGTCCTCAATGTAGTTCTTTTTCCAGCAAAGGCGTTTTAGGTTATAACATTGTGTTTCAAAAGACATCGCCTTTGCTTTCGCTGGAATTGCGAAGGTTCCTGATAGAGTGAAAGATCGCGGTTGATGATCGCTTTCCGCCCTATCTTTTATTTGAAAGTTCACAATACACGGGAGAAGGTCATAATCCGTGAAGATGTAGTCAATGGTTGAGTGTGTTGTTGGGGTATCCCTTGTGTGTGCTGCGGGCCAGTCTGTCAGGCTTCGACCATTGAGTACACACATTGAGAGGTCATCCAGGCGGGATGCGAATCTCTTACAGAGTGTGTCCTGTCAATTAAGGGCTGATGTGGATTGCGATGAAATTCTACCCGGGGGCGTTGATGGTCGACCAGTGAGGCGACAGCACGGAAAACTTTGGACCCCCAACCAATAAGAAAAGGGCCACCCGAGAACAGTTGCCCGACAACAAGGAACCTTTTTAAACCACACCAACTGCAATTCACGCAACGTGATATACCTTCTCACATGCACGTGTGGCCTCCGATATGTTGGGATGACAACACGCAAAGTCAAGACTAGAATAACAGAGCATCGCAGTACCATAAGATGCAAGAAAAACATCAGCAGACTGACTAACCACTTTATCACCCACTGCCACACACCCAACGACCTAAACTGGACGGTCATTGAGCAAATTCCAGAAAGCACAATTGACAACGACAAGAAACTTCTGAGCAAAGAGCAGCGATGGTTATATCGCCTTTCAACAGCTACCCAGGGGCTTAATGACGCCATCCCTTGGAATTCCCTGACATGTCCATGACTCAAAGGATTATACCTACATCACCACCCTGTAAACCTACCAGGGCTGGCACTTCTCCACTTACCACGGATTATAAAGAACCCTCTTGTAACATATCTCCCCTGAGATAGAGCCCCACAGTTCTTAGTACTGGGTCAATGGTGCCCCCCATGAGCATGTTAATAGTACCACCCATAATCTCGCACCCTGGCAGTATTAACACACCCCGCCAGCGCCTACGGTTTTAGTGCATCACCCAGGCACTTCACCCTAACTCCACCATTGTGCTAACAGTTCAGCGCATTGGCAAATTACTATCATCCATAAATTAATCATTTTGCGCGCCAGCGGGATTATTGCCTCCTGCCAGCGCCAATATCCAGTGGATCACCCTGGCACCTCATGTGCTAATAATTCAGCGCCCCGCGCCCACGCAAGCGCACTGGAACACATACGCGCGCCTCTCGCAATGCGCATGCGCGGAGACAAGACTAGCGCCCGCACATGCGCACCACTACCGCTGGTAACACGCATGCGCGAACGCGACTCGCGTGTAGCAGAGCACAACCGGGCGCCCCCGCGAGCACCATGACTCAACAGTTTGAGTCTCTCTACCCTTTCCTCCACTATGCAGATGCAAGCAATTACCCAATTAACCACGGTATAAAACGCTTGGCGATACCGGTCATTACCTACCGGTATGCGAAGGAGGCAATACAGGTCCAGAGCAGGCCCTACCCAGAAAAGCTGTGAGTATGACTGAACAACCACCACGACCACTGGTAAGCGCTACCTTTTCTCCCTTGCAGGTCTCCTAATCAAAGTGGCCAAAACCTTTCTTTCCCACTGGGTCAACTCCTTGCCTCTTCACAACCTTGGAGCATAATACTGCTTAAACTAACGTAAGAAACAATCTTGCGCCCTTTCTTCACATATATACACTATGGTTGTGATTATCGTGTTTTAGCCACTCCGCCCTCGAACTACAAGTGCGAACCTCACCCTAATGGTACCACCAATACCATTACACTAGCAGCCGCCTATAGCCTGCACCCTCCTCGCTATAGAGTTGGCAGTCAGATGTATATAATGCAATACATTCAAGTGACTCTCTTTTCTCCTTGTGTGTTTTGTCCTTGTCCATATGTTACATGTACAGGTGTTTTGAGAAGGGAATTCCCCTCTCACACATAGATAAACACTTTAGGGCATGTATACACATAGTCTGAATTACACACCCACTAGTTTAATCACATACACTTATTTTTATTTAGTCGTGAAGAAAGCCAGCATATTCATAAGGCACTGGCTGAAACATGTTGACTCACCAATGGATGTGGGAGGTCGTAACTCGCCTCTAACATCCAACAGCCTTATTTTTAACCGCTGACGGTGGCCCAGGTATTAAAGTCTAATTCACCTTCAGGTATTGGGACCCCCGCCAAGCCGTTTTAATGTCACATTCACAACACTCTTCACCGCACACTCAGCGACATACCTGCTCCGCTGTAACCAGGCGTCGAAGCATACCCGGGACACGCTAGGTGTCACTGGGTGGGCCCGATGATGAAGCATGCCACCAACTAGGTTGGTGGGTGAGGGCTTCATGAGCACACCAACCAGGTGCTCCTATCCCATGACAAAACATACCTGAGTCCTTAAACTTTTTGTTAAACTCATAATGCATTAAGCTAGTCTCTTTTTGATTAACTATATATAAACCCCGGGGATAAGGACTAGCTTTCTGGTCCTCTCTCTCTCTCTTGATACGCAGTTATATATCCAGTTTTGCAATTCTATTTTGTGACCGAGGTGTATACTGTACTGACTAAACTTTTCTGTCTAACTGTTAGTGTCTCACTCTTTTTGGTTTCATGCCTATTAATTTTTAGGTGTTTTATCTTATTCCTTTTTAATTATCTTTTTTTATGAATTGTATGAATTAATGTGTCTTTTTTAATCATAATATTATGTGTACAAATAAACATATGTGATATTTTTTTTTATATAACTTGTGTACCTGTTGCTTTCCCTATTATATATGGTCAAATTAAAGGAGGCATGAATTTGAGACTTTTCTGATAGAAGTGTGTGATGTGTGAACATTAACGTTGTTTCTTGAAAAGTTTCTACCCCAAGGGATTTTCTTCTTTTCACTGTACACTTTTTCCTGCCATGTTGTAGATTCATGTTGAAGTCGACCGACAATATGAGTGTTTGTACAAAATCTCGGGGGCCTGAGAGGAAGAGAAATCAAGAGAATTCCTTGCTCCACTATCCCTTCCCACTCTGACCGACGACGATGCAGACCAGTTGTGGGCAGAAATCTCAGAGCACGAGGTTAGGGAAGCTTTTAAAGGGCTAGCCAGGGGTAAGACCCCGGGAACAGATGGGCTCCCCATAGAGTTCTATGCCACATACATTGGAACTGGCCGCAAGGCTTTTGGAAATGTATGCAGCAGCTGGAGAGGAGGGCTACTCCAAAAGGCCACATGAGAAGCACTGGTAATCCCATTGCTCAAGCCAGACAATTCCCCCTTCGAATGCGTGCCCTATAGGCCATTATCAATGCTCAACCTGGATTTTAAAATATTGAGCAAACTGTTGGCATTGAGACTCTGCCATATAGGACTACTCTTGTCCACCCAGACCAGGCGGAGTTCATCCCGGGAAGAAACACAACCCTAAATATCAGACGGCTTCTTTCCATACTAGAAGAGGGGGGAGGCGAGGAACGAGAGTGAGCTATCTTAGCCATAGATATAGAAAAGGCATTTAATAGCCTTGAATGGGGATTTCTCTGTGCGGTGCTAAAGAATATGGGAGTGGGACAAGGCTTTATAAGGTGGGCGCGTATGATGTTCTCGAAGCTACAGGCCAGGGTGCGCACTGCCCGCATGATATCAGAGCAGTATTGGTTTGAGAGGGGAACATGCCAGGTGTGCCCCCCTCCCCCCTGCTTTTTGCCTTGGTCATGGAACCCTTGGTCTGTCTAGCTCACACATGTGATAAATACCGAGGCCTGTGCCTGGGAGAACAGGCACACCATAGCGCGATGTATACCAATGATCTTCTCTTATTCCTGAAGACCCAGAGGGGGAGTTGCGAGGGTCCAGAGACATGATGGAGGAGTTTGGGTCCCAATCAGGGCTTAGAGTTAACTGGAAACAGTCTCACCTTTTCTCACTAGAAGGAGGTAGACACCCGCCAGAGGGACAGGGGGTACTGCCATGGGATCCTCGCTGCTTTAGGTTCCTGGGGGTTACAATATATCATTTGCAGACCAACATACTAGAAGGGAACATAGAGAGGTCATTATGCTCATTAAAGGACAGCATGGCTTCCTGGGGGGACTCCCCATATCTGTGGCAGGTAGGATCGCCCTGCTAAAGATGGTGACTCTCCCCAGCCTGCTTTACTTCTTAATCACACTGCCTGTAAGGGTGCCAAGGGTGTGGTTCCGAGGGTATGACTTATGCTCGCCATCCTTATTGGGGGACTGGCCAACGAAGGGTGGCCCTGGCGACACTGAAGCGGCCAGAGGCAGAGGGAGGACTAACTGTCCCAGACTTCGAATCATATTACCGGACACGGCAACTATAGAGGCTTACACAGTGGATAGCCGGGAGACTGACACCATTCAGGGAGGTGGGCCATTTTACCCCAGAAGGAGACATACTATAGCACACCTGAGAATCACAAGGACGCCGCGGGAAGCACGACAGAACACTAAGTGATAAGACGGTGCTAGAATACGTGCCTCAAAACACACGGACCCAATGACCCCACTCCCTGAACCTCCCAATGATCACATTCCAAGCATTACCACATGGGGGACAGTGGAGGGTCTGGAGGACTGGACGCAGGCAGGGGCAACAAAAGTGGGAGATTTATACAGGGAGAGGGAACTGATACCATTCAACATATTTACTAAGGAGTGGGGTATCTCACAAGGCCAGTTTGTGCTACATAAAGTGATCAATGATCCTATAAAAAAAAGGCACTGGGGAGTAGGCAACATAGAGCCGGAACATCACTCCACGTGTGGTTACATGTGAACAGCAGGGGACACCATAAAAGCCATCACTTGTCTCCATAGAGCAATAGGCAGGGACTCCATCAGGCCTCTGGCATTACTGAGAGACGGATAGACAGAAGACCTAGGCAGGCCCTTAGAGGACAAAGAGTGGGAGAACATAATGGATAGAAAACTCAGAGTCTCAAGAAACGCACATTTCAGGTTGATCAGGTTCTATATTCTACACCGGGCATACCTTAACCCAAATCATATTAACCGCTTCTTCCACAGGGAAGATGCGGGAAGCCCGAGATGCGGAGAAGTGGGTTTGGAACCTCCTACATATGATATGGAGCTGCCAGGTCCTGAAGTACCATAAAAATATAACATAAAGAGCTATACTTACCAATAGCCCTAAAACCAATTACCAAATAACCAGTCAGTTGGCAGTGAAGAAAGTTCAATCGTTTATTTAGCAAAATACTCTATAGAGGAGCCTCTCCAACCCTCACCCATCAGGTGTGTGGAGAAGACTGCTGGCTTACACTCAAGACTGCACATGTATACTTTCAGCTTAGTACATGAAGTCACCGTAAATGGAAAAACACCACTTGGCTCCTGGGCCTCTATGAAGGACCATATATGGCACACATGATTGGTTCAAAGCTCTGCTCAGTTATGTTTGGGGGGGTCAGGAGGGGTGACTCCCTTTGGTCCCGGTGCCCGGGAGTGTAGGCACGGCGCCTCCAGGAAGGCGCTTATCGCACCCAAAGCCAGATGCGACCTTGAGTCCCAGGACAGAGGAAGACTAGTTTGCCTTCAGCTGCTCTCATTAATTCAAATAGACTGGGACCTGACAACTTCTGGAAAGTAACACGTGATCACAGCTCATTCTGACACAGGCAGGCAAAAATGGCGTCCATATGGTTCTCGGCCTACTCTATGTCAATACAACGAACTAACAGAATAAACCTTTTCCTACTAACTAAAGCAGATAGACGTTATGCAATATGCATGTAAGACATAGAGAATATATAGATACATCATGCTAACACAATATATACATGTCTAACACTGCTAGTATAGGGGAAATCTGATTTTTATCCCTCAGTCCTGACTCCTTATTGGCAGGCAGTGGCGAATGAAACAGCCCGAGTTATCGACCCAGTGGTCCCGTGCACACCAACACACTGCCTTCTTAACACAGCTAAAGCAAAGGTCACCGATAAATTCCATGACTTGGCTTTCATTCTAGCCAAGCGATAAATCACTAGTCGATGGACAGCACAGTCATTTTATCCGGTACTACAAGTCAAGTCAAGTCAAGTCAAAAAATGTATATAGCGCGCTACATACCCAGAGGGTCTCAAGGCGCTTGAAGAGGGGTGGTGAATTACTTGTCAAATATCCACGTTTTAAGTTGTTTTCTGAATGCTAGGTGGTTCTGAGTAAGGCGAAGGTAAGTGGGAAGTGAGTTCCAGGTTTTGGCTGCCAGGTAGGAGAAGGATCTACCTCCCATGGTGGTTTTGTTGATGCGAGGTACCGTGGCAAGGGCTTGGTTGGATGATCGTAACTGGCGGGAGGGGGCGCAGAAGGACAGTCGTGTGTTGAGGCATTCGGGTCCGATGTCGTAGAGTGCTTTGTGTGCGTGGGTTAGGAGCCGGAAAGTGATCCTCTTATTGACAGGGAGCCAGTGGAGGTTTTTCAGGTGACCAGAGATATGTTCTTTACGCGGGATGTCTAATATGAGCCTGGCTGAAGCGTTCTGGATTCGTTGGAGTTTATTCTGGAGTTTAGCGGTAGTGCCGGCATAGAGGGTGTTTCCGTAGTCCAGTCGGCTCGTGACCAGAGCGTGAGTGACCGTTTTCCTAGTTTTGGTGGGGATCCAACGAAATGTTTTTTTGAGCATGCGAAGAATGTTGAAGCAGGATGAAGAGACGGCGTTGACTTGTCTGTTCATCGAAAGTGAGGAATCCAGGATGACGCCCAGGTTCCGTGCGTGGTCCGTCGGGATGGGTGCTTTTCCAAGGGCTTCTGGCCACCAAGAGTCGTCCCAGGCAGAGGGGGAGGTACCTAAGATAAGGACTTCTGTTTTATCTGAGTTCAGTTTCAGACGGCTGTGTTTCATCCATTCGGCTACTTCTTTCATTCCTTCGTGTAGGTTAGTTTTGGCGGTGCTAGGGTCATTGGTGAGTGATAGAATCAGTTGAGTGTCATCCGCGTAGGAGATAATGTTGAGGTTGTGTTGGCGTGCGATGGCCGCAAGGGGGCTCATGTATACGTTGAAAAGGGTGCGACTGAGTGAGGACCCTTGGGGTACGCCGCAGATGACTTCAGTGGCCTCTGAGATGAATGGTGGGAGGCGGACTCTCTGGGTTCTTCCGGTGAGGAACGAGGTGATCCATTCCAGTGCTTTTCCTTGTATTCCGATGTTCTTGAGGCGCTGTAGAAGGGTGCTATGGCAGACTGTGTCGAAGGCTGCGGAGAGGTCAAGGAGGATGAGGGCGACTGTGTCTCCATTGTCCAGGAGAGTTCGAATGTCGTCTGTTGCTGCGATGAGGGCGGTTTCAGTGCTGTGCTTGGCTCGGAAGCCGAATTGTGAGGAGTCGAGGGATTTGTTTGTTTCGAGGAAGGCGGCGAGCTGGTTGTTGACCGCTTTCTCGATGACTTTGGCTGGGAATGGAAGGAGCGAGATAGGGCGGTAGTTTTTGAGTTTGGTGGGGTCAGCTGTGGGTTTCTTCAGAAGGGCGCTGAGTTCGGCGTGTTTCCAGCTTTCCAGGAATGTTGCGGAGTCGAGGGAGCAGTTGATGCTGTCTCGGAGGTGCGGTGCTATGATGGAGTCTGCTTTGTTAAAGATGTGGTGAGGGCATGGGTCTGTGGGGGATCCTGAGTGGTTAGAGTTCATCAGACGGATGGTGTCCTCAGTGGAGATTGGTTTCCAGTCATTGAGGGTGTTCAAGGGAGGTGGGGGTCCTGCAGGGGGATGGTTGGGTTGGTCTTCAGGTTGGTTGTCGAAGCTGTTGTGGATGTCTGCAATTTTGTTGTGGAAGAATGAGGCTAGGGAGTTGCAGAGGGCTTGAGAGGGGGTGATGTCGTTGGAGTTGGCCGAAGGATTGGTAAATTCCTTGACGATGTTGAATAGTTCCTTGCTGTTGTGGGCGTTGTTGTCTAGTCGGTCCTTAAAAGCGGCTTTCTTGGCATTTCGGACCAGTTGGTGGTGTGTGCGGGTGGCGTTTTTTAAGGCGTCCTTGGTGCTGGTGGTTGGGTCTTTTTTCCAGACCTTCTCAAGGGAGCGGCAGAGTTTCTTGGATTTCTTAAGGTCATCGTTGAACCAGGAGGCCTTCTTGCTGCCAAGTTTGATTTGTCTTTTTTTCAGTGGTGCTAGGATGTTGGCGCCATTGGATAACCATAGAGTGAGGTTGGTGGCGGCTTGGTCGGGGTTTGAGGAATGGGCTGGGGGGTTTAGAAGAAGCGATGAGGAGATCTGGTCGATGGTGATTTTGTTCCAGTTTCGTTGCAGAGTTGGTTGGGGGTGGTTGTTGGGTTTGGGCTTGTTGTAGGAAAAGTGAACGCAGCTGTGGTCAGTCCAAAGGAGAGCCGTGGTGTGGCTGAAGGAGACATGATTGCTGGAGGTGAAGATAGGGTCGAGTGTGTGACCTGCGATGTGGGTGGGGGTAGTGACAAGTTGTTTAAGTCCGAGGTTGGCGAGGTTGTCCAAAAGGGTGGTGGAATTGCGGTCGTTGTTCTTTTCAAGGTGAAAGTTGAGGTCTCCCAGAAGGATGTAATCTTTGGAGGGGAGCGCGTGTGGAGTGATGAAGTCCGTGATGTCCTCACTAAATTGTGCACGGGGTCCTGGAGGTCTGTAAAGGAGGGTGCCTCTGAGTGTGGTCTTAGGGTCGATGTGGATCTGGAAGTGAAGGTGTTCAGAGTTGGCGAGATTGACGTCTGAGCTGGTTGAGATGTGGATGGATTTCTTATGGACGATAGCGATTCCTCCTCCTGTGTGGCCGGTACGGTCCTTGCGTATGATCTTGTAATCTTCTGGGATGGCAATGGTGATGTCTGGGGCAGAAGAGGCGTTCATCCATGTTTCTGTTAGGAAGGCGACGTCCGGAGAGATGGTGTCTAGTAGATTCCATAGGTCAATGGCGTGCCTGTGGACCGATCGGGTGTTGAGCAAGATGCATTGTAGGTGGCTGGGGTCGGATATCTGTGGTGTGATCGTAGTGGAGTTGTTGTCGGTGCCGTTGAATTTGCAGGAGTTGCATGAGAAAGGTCCGTGGGTTTGTCCGGGGGCGGCTTGGACGCAGTTGGGGGAGCGGCCGGGGTTAAGGGCTAGGAGGGTGGTGGCGTCGTAGGTAATGTGGGAGGGGTGGGCATGACAAGGGCCAGGGGGTATGGCGCTGGGCGCAGGTCCAGGCGCGGACGGGTGCAGACGGGCTTACCTTTGGCGCACCGACTGGGGCGCGGTCGCTGCGCGTGAACGCTGCGCGTAGGGATCTTGGTCATATATGGATAGTGGAGGGGGAGGGGCGAGGGCGGAGCAGCTGGGAGGCGGGAGGCGGGGTGGATATCCGGGGAGGGAAGTCTAAATAACAACAACAACAGACTAAACAAGATGGCAGTCGGCCAAATCCAATGCAGAGATGGGGGCACAAAGTATTAATGACACGCTCAAACTAACAAACAAATTCGGGCACAGACAATCAAATCAAATTATTGAGAGACAAGGCAATGCAGACAGAGCTCAGCGTTTCAGCACGGTAAGGAGGCTAGCGCTGTGTAATAATGCTAATTGGTGCAAGTGGGACAAGCGCTACGCTGTGAAACTAACTGCGCAACTACTGAGGTATTGGAGCGCTATGGGAATGATTATTTAAGATTAAATCGGGCGCTCACAACAAATTAAGGCAGGGAATAATAATTAAATAATATCGGCCGCTATACAGGTCAATAGCTGAGATCGGGCGCTGTGGGAGTGAATAAAAGCGATCGGGTGCAGCTCAGAGCAGGTTACAATACCGCACTTAGGTCGGGGAGGCAGCTTGAGGTGGAGCGGACGCGTCTGATGAGTCTTTGCACTACTGATCTATGGCACTAGGAAGGCTGTAAGGGGCAGATATTCTAGTGCATTCTCTTGTGGAAGGTGCAAGTGGACACAAATGTTCCAGGTTAGAGTGGGTCATCTGTAATCTAGGACCGATCCCAGCATTCTAACCTCAGGGGCTAGGGAGGGAGCAATGACTTAAGGCAATCAGTCCCAGGAGCATCAGGTGTTGCATCGCCCCCCTAGCATTCAACGTATAAACAATTGTCACCCATGTGTCTAACACTAATAGTCACCAAGGCACACAACAGTTTGAGTGTTGGCTGCACATGCCATGGATGACCTGATGGACGGGGCCCATAGGTCCACACAGACTTTGAATACGGTGGGACTGAGAGATGAGCCCTGTGGCATTCTGTGCTGTCAGGAAGGCTGGAAAGGATAGAGGGAGCCAGATTGAGCTCCGGCCTCTACGGGGTGCATTTATCGTACTTTCATGCTCCCCTTGCGGCACTGCGTGAAAGGGAAGGGAGAGGAATGTGCCACATTTAACGTCATACAGTGCATTCTTGTTCTTTCCTTGTGCTGGTCTACTTTTGGCAGGCTAGCCCCAACGAAGGGAGCTTGGAACCAAGGTGCAAGGGTGCCTCCATTGGAAGCAGGATGATTTTCTTGTGCCGGGAGGGACACCTTCTTTCACAAAAACAATCCTGAGAGGCATTTTCCTATTTCAATTAGGGTTGGATGGAACTCACAGAATTCGACCTAGCCAGTGCTCGTATTAAACAGCCTGGTGTTTGAGCTGCATTCACTGGCATGCCAGAGGCAGGTGTCCTTGCACGCTGAATTGCATAACTGCGGCAATGTGATGTCATGTGGAAGGGTAAGTCTGAGGCTGAACACATGGTGCTTGAATCAGTGAGATAACCTGCAGCCATGGGGAGTGAACCATTTGTAACCTGATTGAGGTTAAAGTCTTGGTTGTTCTGCTACCTCCACAGCTTTGGGAATGCCTCCCTTTGCTGCATGACCTCCAGGGTCACTCTGTGCCCCTTGGCCAGTAAAGGGTGATGGCTTCAGCTCTCAATCACATTCAGATTAGCATGCGTTCTTCCTCACACTGACTGGGCCAGCCAATGAAGGATGCTGAGGATGTGTACTTTCCACCCATGAAAGACAAAAACTAGACCAGAACTTAGTTTTTGATTAGAGCAATGTTGCATGCAGTACCGTCATTGTTTATGAGCATAGTTCAAAGTGTTTGGTATGCATTTACTGCAATGTATGTATTGGCAAGTAGTGTACAAGTGGCTAGATGTGCACAGTACATCTCAAGTTATCGTGACCAGAGCTCCTGTTAGCGGTATCCAGTGAACAGCAAACATGGTGAACTCTAGACTAAGAAAATGCTACCTATTGAGAGGCTGACACTTGCTTTGTATTCAAGGGGCAGTACTGAGTAGAATTGCTTGCTGGTGCATCCTATCCCACCAGAGCTCAGCTCGTGACAGTAGCTCCACTCACTAGCAGTAAATATCACTGTACCTGCTGCTGTCAGCCCCGGCATCCAGCTCTGCGCTGTCAGCAGCTAGCACCTGAGTTACCAGTCCTGGAGCAGGAGAGGATTCCATGGCAACAGGTGTTGGTCTTTTCTTGGCAGACCTAAGTTTTATGTCATGGAGGAAAAGGCAGGATTTGCGAACAGAGCATAAGTTGCTGACCTGGTGCTGAGACTGGGCACTAAGCACGAACAGTTTAGGGAATCGGAGCTGATGAATGCAAGCAGTGTGCTGTCTGAAGAGCTCAAACAGTGCAGTGAAAGTCAAAGTCAGGGAGGATGTGCCAGTAAACTTTGGCACGTGGTGGTAGCAGAGTTTTTGCCAAACTCCATGATCCAAGCTGAGCATGGAGTGGCAAAACTCTACAAACGCCGCTGGGGGACTGGAGTTTACCACCCACCCTTACATTCTGCGGGGCCGATTCACAGAACTAACTTAAGACAAAATCCTAAACTTACTACTTTTGGTATTCACAGAAGGCATTTAGTAAAGTTAGGATTTTGTCTTATGTTTGAGTTAAGACAGACTTAAGACAAACTTAAGACAAACTCAAGACAGACTTAAGACAGACTTAAGGCAGACTTAAGACAAACTTATGACATACTTAAGACAGACTTAAGACAGACTTAAGGCAGACTTAAGACAAACTTAGGACATACTTAAGACAGACTTAAGACAGACTTAAGACAGACTTAAGACATACTTAAGACAAACTCAAGACAGACTTAAGACAAACTTAAGACAAACTCAAGACAGACTTAGGTTAGGATTTTGTCTTAAGTCTGTCTTAACTGAAACTTAAGATAAAATCCTAACTTTACTAGTACTAAATGCCTTCTGTGAATACCACAAGTAGTACGTTTTGGATTTTGTCTTAAGTTAGTTCTGTGAATCGGGCCCTGCGTGTGCTGCAAAATGCAGCGCACATAGAAAGATGACAAAACTAGGACAAAGAACGATATGTTTCCTTGTTACGCCTTCCCTGGGGATGTGTAGCATTTTGGCGCATTCCTAGGACTATTGTTAAGGGTAAATCTGGGAATGTACCCCAATCCATGGATGGCTGCGTCGGAACACCCACGCTCCATCCATGGAACGCCTCCCTCGGGCAGAGTAACCCAACGCCGTGATATGCTCTGCTTTGCGTAACTCCAGATTTATGAAGCCGCGCAGGCCAGGCAAGGATGCCTTGCTGGATTGATACATCTGACTTTAGAGTTGCGTCGCCGTTGTGCCCCTGTGCGGATGGGCATGGGTACAATGGTGACCCCGATTTAAGAGTGACCCCTGAATTCCTTGAGGTAATGAGAAGCATTGGAGCAGATTCTACTGACATAGGCTCCCATTGGCTGTCAAAAAAGAGCACAGATGTAAATCTTCCACTGGTGCAGGGGTATTTGTAGCTTAGTGAGGCTCTCTTTGACTTTATTCGGATTATCCTTGTGGCTAGACATTTCTGCTGAATGTTGGCACTTCTAGTGTCATGCACACCTATGTACCCCTGATGAATTATTCAAAGTGTGGTTGATTATTAATCAATATTATTTTTTCTCCGCAGGTAAGGAATATCTATTCAATGGAAAAGGAAAATGAAACCTGTGTGACTGACTTTATCCTCCTAGGTTTTTCCTATAGTCCACATACCAAAACATTGCTGTTTGTGGGGCTCCTATTAGTTTATCTGATCTCCGTAACTGCGAACAGCCTTTTCATCCTTGTTACCCTCACTGATTCTCACCTTAACTCACCTATGTACTTCTTTCTTTGTAATTTGGCATTTCTGGATCTCTACTACTCCTCCGTTAGTTCTCCCACTATCCTAGAAGGTCTCCTCGTTCAGAAGATTACCATTGTTTATGCACAATGTATAACCCAAATGTACTTGGGCCTCTCTTTGGGTCAAACTGAATGTTTCCTTCTGGCAGTGATGGCCTGGGATCGCTATACTGCGATATGCAACCCCTTAAGTTATCAACAGATCATAAACAGAAGAGCCTGTGTCAAGCTCGCCATCTTCACCTGGGCCGGTGGATTCCTTTTTGCTCTGTCATCTGTGTTAGTTCTCCCTGTGACATATTTTTGTGGGCACATTATTGACCACATTGTCTGTGAAGCTGAAGCTCTCTCACGACTGACATGCATGAATACTCTTTATACAAATATTTCAACTCTGGTTTCAGCATTTCTCACTCTTGTTTTTCCTCTTTGCATAATTCTTTTCACTTATCTGAGAATCATCTTCACCATACTACGAATGCCGAGGACAGATACAAGACACAAGGCATTCACAACCTGTGGGTCACATCTGGTGGTTGTTACTCTCTTCTATGGAACAGCCATGGGGGTTTATTTGAAACCAAAGTCAAGTGCCCAATCCCAGAATCACAAGTTAACTTCTGTATTCTATGGCATGGTGGTTCCAGCACTTAACCCTCTGATTTACACTCTTAGGAACACGGAAGTGAAGAAGGCTGTGCAACATTTTTGTTCCATGAACATGCAGATAAGCACATAGACTATATGCTACCACACAGAGTGAACAACCAATTCTTTCCAACAGCTAGTTTATCTTCCATATTTGTTTTTTTGCCTGTCCAGTTGTCTTTCTTTGTTTAATCTCTTTTCTTTCCTCTTGGATCTATTGTAGGTGCCTCTTGAAAGGGATAAGGAAGAGCCTGATATTATGTGGAAGGATTATGTGGCAGGTCTCATTACATCAGTTCAAGGTGGTAACTGCTATGACAGAGAATATATGACTTAATAGGGAGTTCACAGTGAGATTGTTTTATTTGCATTTTTAATTTTGTTGTGCATCCTGAGCTATGAAACTAAACCTTTGCCTATGGCACCTGGTGAACCTTGCACTGCAGCCATGCATTGGACAACTCCTGACACTTCTATCTTCTTGGATCTGTTCCTGTCCAGTATTTTTTCACTCTGCATGGATTGTAACAAGTATTTCTAGAGGGAATGGAGCACATTGCATTCACTTGAAAAAGGCTTTGCAAAAATGCATCGTCTTTTGTGCACAATAAAGTATTGTGCTGACCTGAGGTGTGCAGCTTTGTTTTTCCTGGATTTCCTGGAATTGTATGTGGAATTGCCCAATTTATAATTTATGATTGCGGGGGCACGTGGGGGACACCTCTGCGGCTTGTTTTTTGATGTGTGGGTCCTCCAAGGACGCCCAATCCCAGGGGACCGCCACCCCCCGGGGCTCTTCTGAAATATTCGTGGTGGCACACAGCCTCCCATAGCCCTAAGGACTGTCAACCCCTGGGGCTTGTTTTATAATGTGTGGGGGGGGCCTCCAAGGCCCCCCAATCCCCGGGGATCGCCAACCCCAGGGTTTTTAAAAATATTTGCGGGCACATGGTCCCCCTGCTGCCCCGGGGACCACCACCCCCTGGGGCTCATTTTTAAAAAAAAACCTGTGTGGGGGTTCGAGACCCCCACACGCCCCGGGGACCTCTACCTCCCTGGGGCACTAAATATGTAAATTTGGGGGTCCGTTATGGATCCCCGAGCCCCGGGGACCACCACCTACCCGAAGCTTTAAACACATTGGTAGAGGGGCCGTGTGGCCCCCCCTCCTGGAGCCTGTGATGGCCCTAGGGACCAACACCCCCCCAGGGCCATCTCCTGCAGTGTCCTTGGGTGCCCACTCCCGGGACACTCCTGTTTGCAATGACAGGGCAGGAGCCGTGCAGCTCCTGCCCTGTCATTGCCAACTCTGCTTTGGATTTTGGAAGCGAGAGCAGGTTTCCTACTCGCTTCCAAAACCCAAAGCAGATTGCTTTTCCACACAGGGAGCTGCATGTCAGCAGCTCACCGTGTGGAAAAGCAATGCTGGCTCCTGCAGGAGGTGGGGAGCCAGCGGGACGGTGGGGGAATTGGGGTTCCACCCACGGTCCGCAATCGACAGGCCAGAAGTGGCCCGGGAGGGGGTCACGTGGCCCCCTCAGCTTTAAAAAATAAAATATAAACACACAGCAGGCCGGCCCCAGGGAATGGGGTCCGCACTGGGCCATAAATGGCTTGAGGAGGGGGGCTACATGGCCCCCTTCCTGTTTATTTTTTTTTACAATAGGGGTGAGGCCCAGGGGATGGGGTCCCCAGGGCACAAAAAGTGTAAAAAGAAGGGCCTGTGGTGCATACTGGAGGTACCTGGTGGGCCAGTTGGCCGCCAGGGACTCATAGGATTCAAGGGGACTTAATCCCCCACGTGTTTGCACACATGTCACATCAGGTCCCTCCCTGCAGCACTCTGAAAACTCGCCCCCTGGGATTAATTCCTCTTGAATACTGATGGTCCCTGGGGGCCAACTAGTCCACCAGGTTCCTCCAGTAAGCGCTAGGGAGCTTTGTTGCAGAGAGGTGGTCCTTTTTACAACACTCTGCAACACAGTTCTGTAGTGCTTACAGGAGGTAGCTGGTGGGCTATTTGGCCCCCAGGGACCCTGAAGATTCAAGGGGACTTAATCCCCCAACTTAAAACGCGCCACCGGGCATGTTTGCAAACTTGTCACATCAGCCCATGCCCGTCCCTGCACCACTGTGCAAACGCGCCCCCTGGTGCGTTGTAAATTGGGGGTAAAGTCCCCTTGAGTCCTGAGGGTCCCTGGGGGCCAACTAGCCCACCAGCTATATTCAGTAAGTGCCATAGAGCTGAGTTGCAGAGTGGTGTTCAGAGGCCACGCCCCTTTTTACACTTCTCTGCAATGCAACTCTGTGGCGCTTACTGGAGGTACCTGGTGAGCTAGTTGGATCCTAGGGACCTTCAGGGTTTATGGGGGCTTAATCATCCAACTTAATACGAGCCATGTGGCGTGTTTGCACAGTGTTAACGGCAGGGGGCGGGCATGATGTGACAAGTGTGCAAACGCGCTCCGTGGCACGTTGTAAGGTGGGGGATTAGGTCCCCTTGAATCCTGAGGGTCCCTTGGGTCCAACTAGCCCACCAAGTACCACCAGTAAGTGCCACAGAGCTGCGTTAGCCAGACTTGTGGTCCCTGGGAGTCCGACTGTCACCGTCTCCGCTTCTTCGAGAAGCTGCATGCTGAGTCCCCTTTCAACGGCAGGTATCTGGTACGCAACGGGTCGCGTAGGCCCCAGCCTTGAACTCAGTCAGTGCCACTCTCTGGTGAATACGTTATTGGATTTTTTGAGTCTCTACTAGTTTATGTGCATTGTAGTTTGTTGAAACGCATTGAGAGTCTTGAGTTGAACCTTAGATAAAGATATTACTTTTCTATAATTAATTGAGTTGTGTCCCTTTTGTAGTGTTGTTACTGCCTTACTGTGCATGGTCATAAATGCTTCACACACTGCCTCTGAGGTAGGCCTAACTGCTCGTGCTACGTTACCACAGGGTTGAGTAGGGGTTATCAAAGGGGGTAACCCACTTGCCCTGACTTAGGAAGAAGGGTCCCTATTTGGACATTGGCACCAGCCATTGCCAACTAGAGACCCCCATTTCTAACATTGGTGGCAGCGGTGGGTTCAGGACTTGCATTTATGATTCACGTACAATAACTGGTAGACACCACTATTGAGCGCAGACCAAAGCGCAGCCTCTAAGTTATTTTTAGTTGGTTGTTCTAGTATTGAATTGTTGATAGCAGCCATGAGTACTGCTAATATGAGAAAGCCAACGTCCAATGCTTTGGAGGATCTCACCTTTGAGGAGGAAAGGTTAGATACCTATACTGCTAGACAGCTGCAGTCATTTTGTAAGCAATTCACAGTCCCCGTGATTGGCCTCTCTAAGAAGGAGGGGTACCAGAAGGCGCTCAAGGTCTGGTGGGAAGCGAGAGATTCTGCTGGGGATGAGGAAGAGAATGCTGGAGGGCAGCAGGATGATGCAGTAGAGGGGGGTGTAGAAAAAGGTAGGGCTATGACCTTTCTCAAGATTTGCCCGGCGCTAACCGCCTTTGTACCATTCAAATTACCAAGCAATGAGGCAGGCGCCGGAGACCAGAAGGCAGGAAACAGAAGTTTTATTCCGACGGAGCAGAACACATCAGATCAGACAACAAGGTATCGTCTCGAGGTGCTCTAACAGCCTCTCTGAGGCCTGGCCTCTTATACACTGGTTTATGGCATGTGACCTTTCTTTATTATAATCATGACATTGTGAAGTAAGGAAAAAGACATCCCCATAATCCTCGTGTCAATCCCACCCCCATATACCTTCACAATAGAGGTCCTCAACCTGCTGATAAGAGGAGGGGGTCATCACGCAGCTGAGTGTTTCGCCAAGTCTTAGGATGTGTGCGCCTGATCATGTCCCAGGGGGTGGGGAGGCCCTGATCAACAGTGTGTTCTTTGAAGAGGGGCGACTCCATACAATGAGGGGCAGTAAATGGTATCTCCCGGCTTAGGCAATGGCCTCGGACCTGTGTGGACAGTCGGACATGGGGTAAGGGGTCATCAAAGGAGTGGTATTCATGCCGCGTGGACAATTGAGCGCGGAGGGAAGGTTTGTCAACAGAGGGGCATTCATGGGAGGAGAGGAGGTGCTGGTCAGGCGCTGGCGTGACTCCCAAGGACAGGGTCATGCAGAAGGGTTAGGCTCATGAGAGGGAGGGAGGGGGAGCCAGGATGCGCGGAGGATGCTTGCTGGGTCAGAGGGGCGCGCTGACGATAGATCGCGGACAGGGAGACCATGATACCTAAAATGGCCGTTTTGCGCGCTGTACGTGGGTGACAAGCTGGCGCAGATGATGTTTAGCTCGCAAACTAAAATTCCACAGTCCTCCCTTTTAACATGTCTCGCCAACTTGTCAGTTCGGATTTATCCCCATAAGGCCAAGTATTTCTACTTCATAGAGGGGACTCATGTGCTCATTTCGGAAGTCCAAAGTCTTTGGGCACATACAGTTCGAAACAAGGCCGCACAAAGATGGCAGACATTGGATACCTAAGCAACACCCACATAATATCACAACAGGTATCAGCACGAAGGAAAACAACCTCCAACCCCAGTTCTTCAAAGTGTCCCAAAACCAGCTCCCAAGCGACCATCCTTCCTGTTCTTGGTGAACCTCTGAGGAAAGTCTGTGGAGGTGTTCAATGGCTTTGTAGACTGAAGGCGAGTTATCTGGCACGTAGGTGCAGCAGCTAGATCCGATGATGCGGCATGCTCCTCCTCGGTCGGCTAGGACCACGTCTAGGACTAGACGGTTTTGAAGGGTCACAAGACGGACCGCCTGAAGCTCCGCCGTGTTGTTGGCGAGGATGCCAGCCGTGATGTTGATCGTTGTTTCTACTGCCTGGGTCAGGTGTCGGATAGCGCGGCTGTTTGCCATTGGGCCCCACAGGGGAACAAGTCCCTTTGCTGCATCTAGGAACTGGGCTCCAGTGGAGTCGGCTTGTCCGATGTCATCTGCACGCCTCTGCCGGTGATGGTTGGTAGGGGCTACATATGTGGGTGGAAGAACGAAGGCAATGTAACAGATACCCTTCCAACCTTTCGGGAGCCAGGTGTAAGCTTTGGTGCCACAAACAAAGTACATATTTGGAGAGGCGACAAAAGAAGGGGAGTCAACTGAGTCCAGTGTTCTGGTGATTCGGCAGGAACTGTGACCCACCAGCTGCGTTCCCTGGCCTTCGAGGCACACAAGGCCAGTGACATTGATAAGAGACAGAGCCACAGTCAGGGTGGCGGTAGTTTGTTTTTGCAGATGAGAGAAGGTGGTTCTGGCTGGATTGTGGAGCACCTGTACTTCGACTCGTTCTTTGGCTGGAATGTCTTTAAGGAAGGTGGCGCCTGTGAGCGCAGGACACAGGGCAGCAGAGGTCTTTCCGGTTTTGTTCAGCCAGAACCCAGAGTAGAAGTGCGACACTGTCTGGCTGGAAGTGGTGTTGTCCTTGTGGCTCTCTTGCATGAGGATCAACCAGGCGAGGCAGGAGCCGTGAACTGAGAAAGGAGAAGGGATGAAGGGGATGGAGTGTCCTGTGGCATGCGGGAGCAACCCGCAGATCCAGCAGTTCGTAGGATTTGCAGCAAGGTTGTGTTGGTGCAACAGTTGCACGAAGGAATTGTTCCAGAATTCCCTGCGCCTTTCTCGGAGCTGAGGCGACAGAGAGATTAGGTGATGCTCCTTCAGGGGTGTTGGCTGTGCAGTAGGTAGCAATGCCTCATGAGCCGGTGTGCTTTCCTCCAGAATCCAGAAGGAGGTCATGAGGAGGAGGCAGAAGAGGAAGACAATAAAGAGGGCGATTGTCTTTGATTTGTGCAAATTGTCAGTCTTTGGGTTTCTATAGTGGGTATTTCCTGTTTCTTCCATCATCTTCTTATCTGGCGCTTCCATCATCTTCTTATCTGGCGCTTCCATCACCTTCAAGGGGCTCGGTAGCGGGCAGAACCACAGACTTTGTTTAGCTTCTCTCCCGGCAACCCTTGGTTGTGCTTAGGTCACCGTTCTGAGATTCAACTTAGTCCGCGGCCTACTTAGCCGAAGCTCCCTCCTTTCGACGCAGGAAATACCCTTCTCTGGATGGCACAGTGGGATCAGAGAATTTTGCAAGTTCAAGTGCCTCAGTATCGGGATAACAGTTCAATGTCGGTCGGTCTTTGTTCAGGAGCTCTTCTTGGGTGTTGACGTTTTCGGTTGTGGCCAGGTTCGCAGAGACCTTTCGGCAGTGATGTGCGTGCAGCCAGTGCCTCTTCCCCTCCACTCGAAGCGCCGTCCGCGTGGTAATCAGCACTTGCCAGGGGCCCGTCCACCGGGGTTCCAGACTCTTGGTCCGCTGGAAATTTCGTATTAGGACGAAATCTCCCGGTCGGATGTCGTGGCCGGGGCCCCTGGAAGCATCGGGGATGGCCTGCTGCACCTGTTGATGAATGACAGACAACGTCTTAGTTAATTTGCACAAATAATCGGACAGTAGGACATCCGGGACGTCATGAATGGAGGTCGGTTTGGGAGCAGTCCAGAGGTTCATCGGTCGCCCGAACACAACCTCGTAGGGGGTCAAATGGTGTTTGGTGGGGGTAGAGCGCATCGATAGCAGGGCCAGAGGGAGAGCGTCTGGCCATTTAAGCCCGGTGGTTGCCACTATTTTTGACAATTTCAATTTCAGTGTGGCATTATGGCGTTCCACCAGGCCGGCGGATTGGGGGTGGAAGACTGCGTGGAATCTCTGTTTCACCCCCAATCCCTTTAGGATTAGTTGGATAACCTCAGCTATGAAGTGGGGGCCATTGTCGCTCCATAAAATTCGACAAAGGCCATAGCGGGGGAAAAATTCTTTCAGTAGTACTTTGGCAGTAGTCATGGCAGTGTTGTCACGGGTTGGATAGGCTTCTACCCATTTGCTGAAGGCACATACGATGACTAATACATACTTCAAGCCCTGGCATCTCTCTAGTTGGATGTAGTCCATCTGAAGGACCTCAAAGGGGTGATTGGGGGTCCCAAACCCTCCCCGGGGTACCACAGTTCCTTTCCCGGGGTTGTGTTGCAAACAGATAAGGCACTGTTGGACTAGGCGTCTAGCTGAGTTGGGGATTTTGTCGTTGTGCCAGACTTTGGAAATGAGTTCGATCATGGGTGCAGATCCTATGTGTGCGGGGGAATGTGCCATAGTCAGTATGGGGATCAGGTATGAGTCAGGCAGCAACCATCTGTTTGCATCTTTTGTTCGCCAGCAGCCCTCATCATCCTTCAAACCCACCCCTGCCCATTCAGTCAGTTCGTGAGGGGTGCTGGCCGACTGGATGTCCCTGATCATTTCCCTTGCATCAGTCCATTTCTCTGCTTGTGACCTGGTCACATACATGCGTGTTACCGTCCTATTCTCAGCTGTGGTTCGTGCAGTGATGTCGGCCAGTGCATTCCCTTGTCCGACTAAGTCTGTCACCCTTTTGTGTGCCTGACATTTGATCACCGCTAATCGTTTGGGGAGGAGAACTGCTTCAATCAGGGCGGAGACTAGATCTCCGTGGAGGATGGGGGTGCCGTGGGACGTCAGGAATCCCCTCTCCCTCCACAGGAGCCCAAAATGGTGGACCACCCCGAAGGCATGCTGGCTGTCTGTATATACGTTCGCGGTGGTTCCTGTGGCTATGATGCATGCTCGGGTGAGGGCTATCAGCTCTGCTGCCTGGGCAGATCGTTGTGTGATGCAGGCTGTTTCAACTACTGTTCGGGCTGTCGTTACTGCATAGGCAGCTGAAGTGGTGCCATCTGGGAGTTTGATGCATGAGCCGTCTACCCATAGCTCTCCATCGGGGTCAGTGAAAGCAGTGTCTCGGAGGTCAACTCTACTCCTAGTTTGTTCGTCCGTGAGGGTCACACAGTCGTGTATGGGAGGAACGTCAGGGTCATTTTCAGGCAGGGGCAACAATGTGGCAGGATTCAAAGTCGTGCATCTCTTTAGTGTGATGTGGGGTGCAAGTAGCGTCAATTCGTACCCAGTCAGTCGTGCGCTAGTCAAATGTTGAGTCTTGGTTTGGTTCAGAAGGGTGTCGACAGCATGGGGTACTAACACGGTGAGAGAGTTTGAAAGTACAATTCCCTCGCTCTGACGGATAGAGACAGCAGCGGCAGCTACTGCTCGAAGGCAGGCAGGCAATGCTCTGGCTACAGGATCAAGAGTGGCGGAGAAGTAGGCACAAGGGCGCTGCTTAGGACCAATCGATTGAGTTAGGACAGACAATGCGCATCCCTCCCTTTCGTGGGTGAAGAGGGAGAAGGGTTTGGAGTAATCCGGGGTTCCGAGGACGGGTGCTGAGCAGAGTGCATCCCGTAATTCCTTAAAGGAGGCTTGGCACTCAGTGGTCCAAGGAAACGGGGAGGGGACATCTTTGGTCAACAGGGCAAGTAGTGGTTTCACAATGAGCCTGTAATTAGGTAACCACTGTCTGCAGAAAGAAGTTAGGCCAACCAAAGAGCGGACTTGCTTTTGTGTTTTTGGGACGGGGGTGTCTAGGATGGTTTGGATTCGGTCGGGCGTGAGTTTCCTCCCGTCTTTGGACAGGAGATGGCCTAGGTATGTCACTTGTGGCTGGCAGAACTGCAACTTCTTTTTGGAGACTTTATGGCCATTTTCTGCAAGAAAGTGTAGGAGTTGGACAGAGGCTGTAGTTGCAAGTGGGGTGGTGTCGGCTGCCAAAAGGATATCATCAACATATTGGATCAACACCACTCCATCTGGTAGCTGGAAGGCATCCAGCTGTCTTTTGAGGGCCTGGCTGTAAATGCTCAGGCTTTCAGTGTACCCCTGGGGAGCTCTACAAAATCGGTACGAGCGGGATTTTAGGGTGAAGCCGAAGAGATAACGGCTGTCTGGGTGGATGGGGATAGAGAAAAACGCATTCTTGAGGTCGATAACAGTGAAGGTGGTGGCAGTGGACGGGATGAGGGTCAGAATGGTGGTGATGTCTGAGACCACGGGGTATTGGGGTACAACCACTTTGTTAATCTCTCGCAGGTCGATGATGAAGCGGTATGCTTTCTCATCTCCTTCACCTTGTTTCTTAACAATAGGTAGGATTGGGCTGTTACAGACGTTGCTAACCACCTCTTCAACCACTCCTGCATCCACCAGAGATTGAATGATCGCTACCAGTGCCTTCTCGCCCTTGGGGGATATCCGATATTGTGGGAGTTTCGGGAGCATAGCGTCCTGTCTTACAGTTATATGAATGGGGTCAATCATCATTCGTCCCACATCAGAGTCATTTTTGGCCCATAGGTACGGAGGCAGGGTATTAAGCAAGGACAGGTCAGCATCAGTTATGGAGCACATGTGTCGTGTCGGGCAAGATTTGGGTATATCTGGGTTGTCGTACAGGATGACTCGGATTCCATCTGGGGAACACCTAATGGTAGCTCGAAAATGTTTCAGTAAGTCGATGCCCATGATGGCGTCAGGGGAGTTGGTGGAGAGCAGAAATGTCATGTCAGTAGTGTTGTTTTCTAGGTCAAAGGTGATAGGCACGGACAGGGGGTTAGTGGAGGGCGTCCCATCGAAACCTATCGATGTAATGTGTGAGCCAGACAAGGGTGCCCTTGGAATCAGTCGTTTCGATAACACACTACGTGTCGCCCCAGTGTCTACCAAAAATGGAGACTCTGTACCCAGGACCTTAGCGGTGACATAAGGACCTTGCTGGTCAACACAGAGCTCGACTGGATCCCTCCCTTGCCCCTGGCAGTCCTATGCAAAATCAGGGGTATTCTCACCATCAGATACTTGATACTGGTTCTGTCGGGGACGGTCAAATGTGTTCGGTCTCCCTGATCTGTCATTGTTGGTGTCGTTTGCGTGCCCTCGTCCTTGTTCCCTATTTCTTGGTCCGCCCGCTACATCCTTGGGGTCCCTATTTCTGTTCATCTCTAGCAGGACCGGACACTGTGATTTCCAATGGCCGAATCCTTTGCAAAAGGCACACTGGTCATTGCTAATGTCTCTTCGTCCAGTGTGGGGTGTTGGGGTGTAGTCTTTAGGAGGTATATTTCTAGAGGTGGTCGATTGGTAGTTCCCCCTTTGGTGTTCTCGTCCTACCGCTAGACCTTGTATCTGGGCTATCATCACCCTTTCCTTTAAATCTTTTTTCTTCTTCTCGGACGCCCTATCATTCTCATTCTTTTGGTGCTCGTAATACTGGGCCATCTGAAGGATAGCTGCGGGTTTGGAGGCCCCCCAACTACTCTCACTTGTCTGCAGCTTTTGGGAGACCTCTTGTGATAGGCCCTTTACATAATTTTGTACAAACAGGTGCTGTCCGGTTGCGGTGGTCATGTCTTGGCCACTGTAGTCGGAGAACACTGTCTCGAATCGGGAGAAGTACTCTGACACATCTTCCTGGGGTTTCTGACGACAGGCCGTTACTACCGACCAATCTACCTTCTTCTCTGGGATCAGTGTCTTTAATTTCTGAACTAATTTGTCTGGAAGTTCTAATATGTCCTTTACTGGTTTCCTTCCAGGCTCTCGCTGTCTATCTAGTTTACTGAGTTGGTTCCAGGTATGTCCAAACAGATCCGTGTGGTCAGCCTTCCGGATTTGCTTCCACACGTCAGCTGGCAGGCATAACCCGAAAAACAAGTCAATGTCCGCTAAAGTCATTATCGTCGAACCCAAGGCTGTGCCCAATTCGGTATAGAATGCTGTCGGGTTCTTTCTTAAATCGGGAAGAGTTTGTTTAAAGGTTAGGATATCTTGTCGGTCCCATGGTTGGTAAACCCAATTGTACACAACCCTCCCTTTTGCATCTGCATTATTAATATCATCGCTTGTTCCCTGACCACGTGGCGGGATCCAGTAAGGGGCCGCTTCTCTGATAGGCATCATAGTATTGGCTACTTCTACCGAGGCCGTTTTAGGGACGGTAACCTTGGCTTCTGGTTTTTGTTCCGTGAGGTGGCGGAGGACTTCAAGTATCTGCATGAAGAGTTCCGTCGCCTCACATTCAGTCCCATCTCCAACATCAATCTTCCTATACAGCGTTGTTAGTTTAGCGGGACCCTTACTTTGATACCTATCTTCATATGCATTCAGGGTGTGGTAGCTGAATCGCAAGATGAAATGCCGTCTGTGGCTGTCGGCATGTGAATTATATACGCTCATTGTGTAGTCTTCGCTCTCCCTTCGTTCTACTAATGTCTTTGCTATTTTGTCAATCCCATCCCGCTCATCTTTGCTCAACCTATTTGGTCTGGCTGGTGGTTGTTTGCTAGCCTCGGGGTCGTCTGACGATGTTGTTAATGTGGCTGGTGCAGAGGCCGTGAGGGCTGGTGCACTAGCGCTAAGGTCACTTTCGCTCGCACTCGGGGCTTGCAAGCTTTGTTGGCAGGGGGCATATGGAGGGGGCATGTAGATGATTGGGGGACCTAGCAGTAACTCATCGTTCGCCCGTTGTTTGGAGGGCAATTCAGGGTAGAGTGCAGAGGGGGTCCTCACAGGACATTGACCTGTCGACCCTGATTCCTGGTTTTGTGCAGCTTCTTTTCTTTCTTTTATTTCTTCTTCTAGTTGCTTAGCGGCTAGGTGGGCTGCCTTTCGTAATTCTTTCCCTATTTTTGCTTCTTCCCTTTTCTTTCGTTGTTCCGTTTCTTTGCGCCACATGCCTATACTGTCGAGCATAGTGGGCGTGGTCTTATTCTTCTGGAGCGCTATTTCTAATGTTTTTATTTTATTTTCATTAAAGGAACCTATCAGTGGCCACTGACTTTCGGGGTTCTTCTTTGTATATTTATGCCATAACTTAGTATAAGCTATAGCGACTAGTCCATGCTTAGTGAACATGTCCTTATTAGGGGTGCCCTTCAGTGGAGCTGGATGGTTCATCTCTAATAAGCGGTCCGGGCTGTACAGGCTACCAATCAGTGGGGAGAAGATAGGCATGACGGATTACAACGGGGACAAAAGTCTGCACTACCTATCTTATCACGGCGGGCAAAGACTAGGCAGAATATTTCTATTCTCCGTTGTTTGCCGGCGGTGAATACCTCAAAAGAACCAATACCGAACAATCAATGTTCGGTCAATCAAACAATCAGTGGGGAGAATAAGTGGGTGCGAAAAAGGTCTGCGTTACCCACTCTTTCTCTACCTGCAAAGAGAGACCTTGTTCTTCCCTGTTTGCGGACAAAGAATCTCCAGACAATAATCCACGAACGATAGTTCGGGAAAACAGTGGGGGAGGAAGATAGGCACGATGGATTACAATGGGGACAAAAGTCTGCGTTACCTATCCTTCACTGCTTGCAAAGAGAGAGCCTGTTGTTTTCTCCGTTTGCAGACGGTGAATCTCCAGAGGTTTCAACAAAGCGTAATACTAGTATTATCCAAACCAAACAATCATTCCATAATTTGTCGTGTTTTACACGACCTTACCCGGACCGCATGGACGGTTTCCTGTCTTCCGAATCCAGCGCCCGATCGTCCTCTCCTCTTCGTGATGTTCGTGGCACTCCTGATGGTTCCCAGTCAGGACCGTAGATCACTCGAGAGAGGTCTGTTCGGAATTAGTGAAGGTCGGATGATCGGCTGTCAGACGAGGGTCTATCGGACACGAGCTCTTCCCGATCGTTGCAGTCGTTCACTCTGTCGTCGGGACCTCTCCCACTGGATCCACGTGTCGCTGATGGGCCCCACGCTTTGGGACGCCAATTGTAGAAAAAGGTAGGGCTATGACCTTTCTCAAGATTTGCCCGGCGCTAACCGCCTTTGTACCATTCAAATTACCAAGCAATGAGGCAGGCGCCGGAGACCAGAAGGCAGGAAACAGAAGTTTTATTCCGACAGAGCAGAACACATCAGATCAGACAACAAGGTATCGTCTCGAGGTGCTCTAACAGCCTCTCTGAGGCCTGGCCTCTTATACACTGGTTTATGGCATGTGACCTTTCTTTATTATAATCATGACATTGTGAAGTAAGGAAAAAGACATCCCCATAATCCTCGTGTCAATCCCACCCCCATATACCTTCACAATAGAGGTCCTCAACCTGCTGATAAGAGGAGGGGGTCATCACGCAGCTGAGTGTTTCGCCAAGTCTTAGGATGTGTGCGCCTGATCATGTCCCAGGGGGTGGGGAGGCCCTGATCAACAGTGTGTTCTTTGAAGAGGGGCGACTCCATACAATGAGGGGCAGTAAATGGTATCTCCCGGCTTAGGCAATGGCCTCGGACCTGTGTGGACAGTCGGACATGGGGTAAGGGGTCATCAAAGGAGTGGTATTCATGCCGCGTGGACAATTGAGCGCGGAGGGAAGGTTTGTCAACAGAGGGGCATTCATGGGAGGAGAGGAGGTGCTGGTCAGGCGCTGGCGTGACTCCCAAGGACAGGGTCATGCAGAAGGGTTAGGCTCATGAGAGGGAGGGAGGGGGAGCCAGGATGCGCGGAGGATGCTTGCTGGGTCAGAGGGGCGCGCTGACGATAGATCGCAGACAGGGAGACCATGATACCTAAAATGGCCGTTGTGCGCGCTGTACGTGGGTGACAAGCTGGCGCAGATGATGTTTAGCTCGCAAACTAAAATTCCACAGGGGAGCTAGAACACCCTCCAATCCAGGTACTAGTGTACCCAAAGGAGCCTGACCCCAGAAGAGCTGGAGGACAGGGTGAGAGATAGGAGGAATAGTTTGGAGATGGCTAAATTGGAAGATCAGAAGGACCTTGAGATAAAGAAGTTAGACATTGATAGGAATAGATTGTCAATTGAACTTGAGAAAATGAAAATCGAGCATGAGAGAATGTTGAGGGAGATAGGGATCAGGGCGAGGAATGTCCTGGTCTCCCCCTCTGGTAGCAGCACACCTTTAGTAACTCCTGAGAGTAGAGTTTATATTCCTAAAGATGTCATTAAGGATTTTCACAAGAGTGAGGATATTGGGCAATGGTTTGCCGCATATGAGATAGCAATGGGGTCCCACCGGGTCCCTGAGAAGGATTGGGGAGCTGGGTTGTGGGGATGCTTTGTGAGTGATGTTAGGGATTCCCTGTTGGACCTGCCTGAGAGCAGGATGGTGTATGCCCATATGAAAGAAGCTTTGATGACACTTTATGGTTTGACCCCAGACATGTACAGGCAGAGGATTTGAACCTGTAAGAAGTTAGAGGGTACCACATGGGTTGTATATGTGTCTTATTTCTGCAGAGCAATGGATCGCTGGGTAAAAGGTAGCAAATTGAAAACTTTTGAGCAATTGTATGATTTGTTTGTGTGGGAGAATTTTTCGAGTAACTGTTTTCCAGAGCTATGCCAGTACCTGGTTGATAGCAAGATGACCAACCCTAGGAAGCTTGCTGAGGAGGCAGACCGCTGGGTGAGCACCCGGGTCCACAGAGGTTTTGTGGGAGACTTTGCCAGAGGTGGGCAGGGTCCCCAACAGAAAAGTGGAGGGACAAGGGTAAGCCGAGGGAATTCTAGAAAGGGCCCCAAAGTAATTCCCAAGGGAACCAAACAGTGGTGTCCCAGCCTCCCCCGGAGAAGAAGCCAGTGTCCCCGACAGGTAGGCCTGTTCAGAGGGGGCCACTCACTTGCTTCAAGTGTGGTCAAGTGGGCCACCAGTATTATGATCCTCAGTGTCCCCAGAGGGACCCCAATGCATCCCCTCGTGCACCACCCCGTGCACCATCCCACCATATTGCCAGTGTAGCCCTGGGGGAGAGGAGGTGAAGGTCCAAGGTGGGTGGGATCCTGTAGAGTTAACCCTTGTCTCCGTAGGAGACTTTGAGAAAGTCCCTAACCCCACACTGCCTAATAACACTAAGAAGTACCAGCAGTGGGTGACCATCAATGGCTGTAGGGTGGAGGCTCTCAGGGACACAGGAGCTAGTGTGACTGCTGTCAGCTCCAGGTTGGTGTACAAAGAGCAGGTTGTCTCCCATTCCTTCTGGCCTGTAGTGTCAGTAGACAATTCAGAGAGCCAGTGTGAGGTGGCTCAGTTTCCCTTCGAGTGGGGGGTCTCAACTACTCTTCAAGTGGCTCTGAGGCCTGCCGTGCCTGTAGACTGTCTGTTGGGCAATGATCTAGAGAGCTCCCTGTGGGCTACGGTGGAGAGAAAGTCTCATTTGGAAATGTTGGGCCTGCCTGAGTAAGCGTGTGCGACCACTCGTCCATGACAGCTCAGAAGGGTGTTCAAGAGGGCCTGGAGCCTGACAGTATGGCCCAGGCCCCTACCTTAAAGAGAAGGGATAGGGGTCACGGGAAACCGTCCTGAAGCCCCACTTTGAGAGGTATGAAGTGGGCATGCTTCTGGCCACAGATGCTGGGATGGAGGAGAAAAGCGAGCCCCTTCCTGTCCTTCTGTGTGCCAAGGAGCGAGATGGATCAGTGGAGGGTATGGTCCTGTCCTCCACGCTGACTCTTGAGCAGCGGAACGATTGTCCCCAACTATTGGGACAATTCAGTGATCTGTTCTCCCTGGTGCCTAGTGTCACTTATTGGTGTGTCCATGACGTGGACACGGGGGACAGTCCTCCCATTAAGCACAAGGCTTACAGAGTGACTGACTGGGTAAGGGCCTACATTAAGGATGAGTTTACCAAAATGTGTGCCCTTGGGGTGATTGAGTCCTCTAGCAGCCCATGGTCCAGCTCAGTGGTCCTGGTCCCGAATGTGAGAAGTTGGCCTTGCATATGCTGTCCACTACTCTAGTGGGCACCTTTCACCAGTCCAAATGACCCTTATTGATGGTAGGATAAAGACAACCTTAATAGAAAGCTATCCCAGTGGTAGCTGTGGAGAGCAGCCTTCAGGCTAAGTCTTGAAGGAATGTAAAACAGCTTGTTTTACCAGTCTATAATCTAGTGAGTGACCAAATGAAAGGAGAACCACACCAGGTATATATATAAAATATATGTATTTATTCTAAGCTCATCCCACTAGTCTCTTTATGAGGCTAGAGGCCAAAGTACATACAGTAAACTCAACAGCACACAGTAAATTAGCACAATATACGTTGAGCCCTAGGGGCATACCAAACCATATTTCAATAAAGTGGTATAAGAACCACGAATTGCACAGATACAAGGCCTAGAGCCTGTAGAACTGCTGGGGCCACCAGGAACCACCCAAAGTAGTGAGCTAGTGACACAGGGGACCCACGTGGGACACGTGCATTGTCTAAACACAGCCGCGAATCACCCATGACTTCAATGGGGACAGTTGCAGTTGGAAATTTAAAGATAAAGGACACTTAGAGGAGGACTTGAAGCAAACCCCTTGAGACTTAAGGGTTTCTAGAGCCAACAACCACTGGAGCACCTGAGAACTCGAGTTACCTCACCAAGGGAAGCCGGGTGCATAGGTGTCTTTTGGTGTCGGGTTTTGTCGTCGTTTTCAATGGTGATCTGCTGCAAAGTGCTGCTGGCGTCCAAGAGGAAAGTGTCGGGAGGGATACAAGCATGGATCGGAGATATGAAGGGAGGCGTGGCTTGGGCGCCGATGGCGATGGTCGCCTGAGAGCTCGGCTCCGGGACTGAGCCCGTGATTATCCTGTAAATCGGAGGCTGCGGGGCACCCCGACCCCAGCATTTTGCTGATCGGCCCGACAGAGACCTGCCGGGGCCCTTGGCGGAGTCCGAACGAGCGGTGACCCGGCGAAAATCGGAGTTTGTGGAACTGCGGAGCGCGACCCAACATGGCGCCCGGACTTCATTGTCCCCTCGGCCGGGTCCATTAGACTGATGGAACATCACTAGCAGCGACGTGACCCCTACTCTGCCATCTCCCAGAGTTGTGAGGGACTGGACATCGGTCAGATCGGCCCTTTCAACGAGGATCGCACTCGGACGAGCAAATGCCCCTGCCATAGTGGGTCACGCACGAGGGCGCCTGGAGATCTCGACGGGGACCCCACTCCCTACACCGCACTTGGCTACTTTTTCCTGGCCGACCCACTTCCATGGGAGGCGCAACCCTCTGGCGCCGCAGATCACCTGGAGGAGCTGGTGACCTCCACTCCGGGACTTTATCGGCCGCGCGGGCCTGCCCGACCTGGCGACGATTGTCTCCGCCTACTCCTCAGTGTCCTCAGACGACGCGGTGGTGGCACGAACCGAAGCCGAGGAGGCCCAACAGGCCCTGGAGACAGGATTTTTCAGCACTCGACCTGAGGTCCAGCGACCGGGAAGGTCATAGCCGGCGCTTGCACTCGGAGAAGCCTACTCCTGGATCCGCACGGGGTGCTCCCAGCGACATGGGGAAACCTAGGGGAGCCAAGGGGGCTACCCCAGCCGTCTCGGACTCAGAGTCCCAGGACAGGGAGGAACGTGGCGACCCGAAGAGTTCTGGCGGTGCATCGATGCAGCAGCAATTTGACCGCGTCTTGGAGGCGATAGTGACCACGCGCTCGGCCCTCCAGCAAGACATTGCCCAGGTGGCGACAAGCCTCGGCCTCCTTAGAGCAGATCATGGCAAACTCTCGGACAGGGTCAAGGAAGTGGAGGGCTCGGTGAAAACCTTGGAGCCGGCGCAGCGAACCTTGGCTGTGACTATGAAGGATGCCCTGTCCCGGATTACGGCCCTGGAGCAGGGAGCGGAGGATGCGGAAGGCCGCAACAGGAGGAATAACATTCGGGTGGTGGGCCTGCCGGAAAAGATTGAGGATGGCGACATGGTGGCATACTTGGAAGCCTGGCTCCGAGACACGGTGGCCCCTGAGGGTCTCTCCTCTTTTTACACCCTGGAGCGCGCCCACAGAGTCCCAGCGAGGCCACCACAACAGGGTCGGGCCCCGCGACCGGTGGTGGCAAGGTTGTTGCATTTTCGGGACAGAGACCTCATCCTCAATGCCGCCAGACACAATGGTCCATTCAAAGTGGCGAACAGCCAGGTGAACATCTTCCCGGACTAAACTTATGACACTCAACGTAGACGGTTTTCCTTTCTGGCGGTCAAGCGCGAGCTCAGGAGCGAGGGCATTCAATACTCGCTCCTATTTCCTGCGAGGCTCCGCATAATTGTTGATGACAAGACTCAATTCTTTGATACCCCGGAGGATGTCTGCAACTGGCTCGAACTCTACAGAGCGGGGAAAGATGGCTTCGGCTCCTCATCACAGCAGGCGGCGGAGCCGGAGCAGAGACGGCGATCCAAAAGAATTCGGAGTCGTCGTGGCCGCTCAGGCGGACCCTCGACTTCGGAGACATCAACGGAGCGGAAGGGTGTGCTAGAGGTGTTGTCTGCGCTGTCCGGCTCACGGGACGATGCCATTGAGGAGGAAGCGGACCCTGGCGACGAGGGGGTGCCAACGGACTCCGAGGAATCGGTGACTGATAGCGTCCCTGTGCCGGTGATCACACCGAAATCGGTGGAGGACCTTCTAGACGGACAGGGGTAACGGGGTGAGCTACTTCTTTTTGGGAGGGGGCCCGGCACGGGGGTGGTGGGTGCCGACACTTGATGCTGATTCCCGGTGGAGGGGGGCTGGGGTGCCTTGTTTTTGCCCCGAGCATGTTTGGCACTGTTTTGGGCATGTCTTAGTCCTGGTGGCCTGAGCGTCGAGGGCCCACTGCCTCCGCCCGGCCCGCACCTGGCCCTTAAGGCCTTCCTACGGTGGCGACCGCAGGATTAGTAGGGGATAGTGGGTTTTTGGAGGGTATGGTTTGGATGGGAACTAGATGGTGCTATTTGGGTCCTGTTCTGGGGGGGGCGGATGGGGGTTTGGTTCATGTTTGGGTTGTTAAGTTTTGGTTGGGGAAAATAGCCGCCATCAGTGCTGGAATGATTGATGTCCTTTCTTTGTTGGGACCCAGGTGGGGAGACTTTGCGAGAACGATCTGGGACAATGGATAATGTTGCTAATCTGAAATGTGTTACTTGGAACGTGCGGGGGCTTCATACCATGTCTAGGCGGCACAAAGTCCACGCTTATTTAGTGCGTAGGGGGGTGCAAATGGCGCTGCTGCAGGAAACACATCTGAACAAGGCGGAAGGGGCGGCGCTACAGCGTAGATGGAGGGGGCAGGTCTTTTGCACATCGTACTCCGCGTATGCCAGAGGGGCGCTGATTTGGGTTAGAGCTGGGGTCCCCTTCCAGGTCACGAAAACAGTGATTGATCCAGAGGGGCGATATGTGGCCATTTCGGGCACTCTGGGAGGGAGGGACCTAAACGTTTGCTGTGTGTACGCTCCTAATGTATACCAGACTGCCTTCCTTTCCAGGTTATCGGGCTCGTTGGCCCACTTCTTCTCTGGGCCCCTTCTGCTCGGTGGAGATTTCAACTCGGTAGTAGATGTAGACACTGACCGATCGCATCCACCCCTGCCTGATTCTCCGGTTCGCCGCGTGGCTAAGGGTCGTGGGGACTGGCAGACTCATTGGGGTTTAACGGATATCTGGAGGGCGCAGCACCCCACAACTAGGGACTATTCCTACTTCTCGAGCCTCCATGAGCTGCACGTTAGACTGGACGGGTTTCTTGGCTCGCCAGAACTAGTTTCGGCGGCGGTCCGGTCTGAATACTTGACCAGGACCGTATCAGATCATAACCCCCTCCTGCTGGACCTTCGTTGGTTCCTCGGGGTGCCTGCGGTGCCCACCTGGAAGTTACGGCCCGAGATCCTTGAGGACAGTGTTTTCAGGGCGGACTTAGGCGATAGGATCTCGGAGTACTTTGCGTCCAACGGTGGCACTGCGAGCTCGAGAGCGCTAGAGTGGGACGCTTTTAAGGTGGTAGTGAGGGGATACTGTATTTCTAAAAAGGTCGGCATGAGGCGAATTATCCTCGCCGACCTAGATGCAGCGGACCGGAAACTCCGCGAGCTGGAACTCCGCCGCCCCGGACACTCTGAATTGCAGATACGCGCAGCGGAGGCGAAGGAGGCGGTGGCGGCGGAGGTCGAACGGCTTCGCTGTTTTGACTACAAGGCCTATACGGTTCGCTCCATCGCAGAGGGAGATAGGTCGAGCGCACTGCTGGCATGGCTGGCCAACCCTACGCGCCAGTCCTCACTGACGACGTCCATGCGCAAGGCAGACGGGACTGTGGTGTGCACTCAACCTGAGATTCTGAGTTGCTACCGGCAATATTACGAAAGTCTATACCGCAGTCGCTCTACCCGAGACCCTGATTCGCTTAATCAATATCTGCAGCCTCTGGAGCTCCGGACAGTGGAGCAGGACGTGGCGAAAGCCCTGGGGTCCGACATAGAATTGGGAGAGATCCGTAGCGCCATTAAACAAATGGCGAGGAACAAGACCCCGGGCCTAGACGGCCTTCCGGTGGAGTTCTACGCAGCTTATGCTGATCTACTAGCCCCTAGGTTATTGATAGTCTACAAAGAGGCGAAGAGGCTTGGGCGACTCCCGGGCTCGATGTGCGAGGCCTTGATGGTTCCCCTCCTCAAGCCCGGAAGGGACTCATCCGATCCGGGGTCTTACCGTCCCTTATCAATGCTGACGGTTGACTATAAAATACTGAGCAGCATCTTGGCCTCGAGACTGCTGGGACACATGAGCTCCTTGGTACATGAGGACCAGGCTGGATTCATCCCTAGACGTAACACGACCATGAACATCCGCAGGTTGTTCCGCTTGCTGGGAGAACCGCTTGTCGACGCCCCGTGCCCGGTTGTCTTATCGGTGGACTTGGAGAAGGCTTTTGACAGCCTGGAATGGGACTACCTTGGTGCAGTGCTACGGAGGTTCGGCCTCGGCGAGGGCTTCATCAGATGGACCAAGGTTCTATATGCCTCTGCATCGGCCAGGGTTCGAGCGGGACCGCTCATTTCCTCACAGTATCAGGTGGAGAGAGGCACGAGGCAGGGATGTTCATTATCCCCGCTTCTCTTTGCGCTGGCGGTGGAGCCACTCGCGTTGCACATCCGGTCGGGAGCCCATTATACGGGCCTGTGGACTTCTTCGGGCCCGCACTACATTTCGCTGTATGCAGACGATCTGCTGCTCTTTCTCGAAGACCCGTTTGTTGCCTTGCATGGAGCTGCGACGGCGCTCACGGAGTTTGGGGAGGTCTCGGGCCTCCGGGTGAACTGGACAAAGACCTGTCTCTTCCCGGTTCGCAAGGGCACCCCTAACCCTGCTCTCAGTAGAGAGATTAGGTGGGAACCTGACTGCTTTAAATACCTAGGGGTGTACGTCTATCATGAACCCTCTGACCTACTGGATGGGAACATTGCCCGCGGCACTCGAGCGCTTCGAGGCAGCATGGATTTCTGGTCCACGCTACCGCTTTCGGTGGCAGGGCGGATCGCTTTGCTCAAAATGGTGGCGCTTCCCCGGTTGTTATATTATTTCCGGACGCTGCCAATCTGGGTCCCACCGGCCACGTTTCGACTATTACGATCTATGGTGGTCGGATTCCTCTGGGGCTCGGGCCGCCGGCGGGTGGCCCTCAAGACCCTGATGAGGCCGAAGGATGAGGGTGGGCTTGCAGTGCCGGACTTTGAGAAGTATTATTTGGCGGCGCAGCTCCAGACCTTCACCCAGGAGATCGCCCGGGAATTCCGGGGCCCAGAGGACAAAAGGGGTACGGGTATGGCCAGGCATGTTCTCTCCTTCATAGCGCTGCGACAACGTTTGGCCTTACAGGACTTGTCGCTTGAGGAGCGGACCGTTCGCCAGTGTTGGAACCGAGCTCACGCCCGGGGCCACCTGAGAATACCGTATGCGCCCGAAATACCTTTGGGGATGCTGACGGCTCTGCCCCATGGCGGCGATTGGTCACGGTTGGCGAACTGGGAGGACGCAGGCTTACAGCTGATAGGTGACCTATACGAGGACGGGGCGCTCTTGCCCTTTCAGGAGCTCATAGATCGCTTCGAGATTCCTCGCGGCGACTTCCTGTTGCACTCGGCCCTTATCCGAGCGATTCAGGCGCACTGGAAACATGGGCAGGAAGAACCCCCTTTATCTCCGGTGTGCCAATACGTGATGATGTCTGCGGGCACGGTGAAGGCGGTCACTTGCCTTTATGGCAGACTGATCAATGAGGGGCTGGCTCCCCTCACTACTCTGAGATCCCGTTGGGAGGTGGACATTGGCAAGGAGATCCCGGAGACGACCTGGTCCCAGCTGGTGCGGCGAGCCTGGAAGGGCACACGCCACGCCCGCTTTCAATTGGTCCACTACTATGTGCTCCACAGAGCTTATTTGACCCCGGTGAAAATCAGGCGATATTTTGCCACGAATTCAGCGGACTGCCCCAGGTGCCCGGCCCAGGAGGCGGACCTTCTCCACATGTTGTGGACCTGCCCGGGATTATCATCATATTGGGTAGAAGTGGGGAAGACCCTGGAGGAGGTGACGGGGAGATCCTTATCGATGGACGCGGCGGTGGGACTCCTACACTGGTTCCCTCACACCCCCAAGAACAAAATATCCAGCAAGTTCATCGATCTGGGGCTACTCCTTGCTAAGCGGGAGGTGACCAGGAACTGGAAGGCACGAGCTGGTCCGACGGGAAGCAGGTGGCACAGCGAACTTTTGAAGTGGGCGGCGGGAGAGAGCACACTGAGATATCAGCTAGCTTGGAGGCAGCGTAATGAGAAGGCACAAGAAGCAGCGCTAGAGTGGGAAACGTTAGTACAGGCCCTAAGGGATTATTGCGCCCCCAGTGACTCTGACAGTGAGGATGCAGCTCACCCCATGTCCCATTAGATGATTGAACTTTTCAGCTCTGTTGCTTTCCCCATGGGTCCTTTAACAGATCCTGTTGCGGTAGTTTCCGTGCGCTGATGGCGGGGTTGGGTAGGGGTTTCTTGGATTTTTAGTGTTTTGAGGGTGGGGTTTTTTCTTTCTGGGTTTATAGGCTTGTTTGGAAAAGCAGATGACAGATTGTGGATCATCCGGACCAGCTTTGACACCCTGCTGAGCCCCCATTGACTTTCGCCGCCCGACCCCAGGGTTGTGGGCTGAATGGCTGTGTACGAGAAATACGGCGGGGGGGCGGAGGGTTGTGTCTCATTGATATTGCTCGTTTTATAATGCTGGTCGATTATGTAACGATTTACTGATTCCTGCAATAAAAATATATTTAAAAAAAAAAAAAAAAATGGATCGGAGATATGAAGAACCTGAAAGCAGAGGGGACAGAGTCTGGGTCACTTGCCAGTGACCAGGAGGACGATAGGCAGATGCCTACAGATGTTCGGTGATTTCAAGTGAAGAAGGTGAAGCTTGGCTCTTAAGCCACGAGGTCCTGGAGATGTCGATGACAACCAGGAGCTGCATTCAAGCTGTCCCACAAAGGATTTTGAGTGCTGCGGTGTTGGTGCCCGGATTTCACCCAACAAGCCTTGGCAACAGCAACCCACGCAGAAAGCAGAGATAGGCTTCAGTGAAGACCAGCAGGGTCTTGGAGACTCACCACTTGGTATGGAGGCAGGGCACATCTGGAGCAACCAGAGAAGTCCAAGGAAAATCAGAATGGCCTTCATGGGGACCCAACAGTCAATGGACCAATGATCGCGAAGGAGCCTCAAGCAGAAATACAAGAAGTGAGCTCACGGAACACTCGTGGAATGTAGGCCCGCAGTCTTCGGTGCAAATGATGCTCAGGAATTGGGCTACAAGTAACCCAAAGCACAACTTCAGGAAAGATCAAGAAGTTAATGCACTTAGCAAATGTGCACAGTGTCAGGAGTTCCGGTTCCATGTCACTTTTGAGGGCTGCGGGTCTCAGCTTTGCTGGGGACTCGGTCGGCCTTCGAGAAGTCTGGAAATCCTCTTCCAGGGCTGCAAATACTTTGGAGTCTGGCGGGAGCTTCGGAGATGCAGACTGGCAAATGCTTCATTGGTGCCGGTTTGAACAGGGGAGTCACTCCTTGACCCCAAGGGAGATTCTTCTGTCCTCTAATCGTTAGTAGAGCGTCGAAGTTCCAGGATTCCATTTCAGAGTTTCATCCAGGTGTAATCTAAAGTCATGTTGCCAGGGATCCCATACTTATACTAAGAAAAGGGATTTGACATACTCTGGGGAACCCACATATGGGAGGGTCTGGAAAGAGGGGTGGCTACACCCATTTCCTTTGTCCAGTTTCATGCCAGAGCAGGGCCTGAGTGCCCCTGAAACCGGTTTGAACTGGACTATGCGCAGGGACATCAAATGTTCCCCCAGTGCAGACATCAAAGAATTCTCAGAGTGCACCCACCCAGCCCCAATACACTAAAGCCTGACTGGGAGGTGGTTGCACCTCCCTGTGATAGGAAACCTATTTTCCAGGCCTCCCCTGCCGGATTTTCAGTCAGGAGCAGGAGGCCAGACTCATGTCTGTGGCAGCAGCATCCATTTTGTGATGCTGGGTGTTGGACTTAGCCCTTTTAGCAGGTTCACCCCTAAACTTTTTGCTTTTAAATGTGACCTAATTTTAGTTATTTTGGGCTTCTGCGCACTTTTACCCTGTGTCCCAGTGCAAAGTGCGTGCGCAGTCTGAGTGCGTGTGGTGAGATTGCCCTGCCCTCCCATATTTTATTTATTTATTTTATTTTGAAAGTTTTATATAGCGCGAACAAGATCTTTGCAGATATCAGAGCGCTTTACAAAGCAGGGAATACCAACAAGAGAGTGAAGCTCAGGTCATTAGGGAGTAAAGTAAAACAGGTACATCAATAATGCAAGTATTACAGATAGATGTGTGCATAGATAGTCAGGTAAGTCAATAATACAGGTAAAACACATAGTCGTAGGGATCCAGCAGGATAATACAGATTGGTGCAGAGTCTTTACCGATCACGTTAATAGGTCAAGTGAATTTGGCCATGAGAATAGCTTTTACTTCTTTCTTAAAAAGTGTGATGGAGGAGATGAGCCTGGTTTCAGGAGGGAGTGAGTTCCAGATCCTGGGTGCCATTCCTGAGAAAGAGCGTTTATACGTTTTTTCCTTACGGAATCTTCGAGGTTTTAGCAGAAGATTGTTTGTGCTTCTGGTGGTTCTGGAGCCACCAGAGATTGACAACTTCTGAGCGAGGTATCCGGGAGAGCTCAGATGTACAGCCTTGTGTGTCATGCAGGCGATTTTCAGATGAATTCTGGCTTCCAAAGGCAGCCAGTTCAAGGATTTTAAGTCAGGGGAGATATGCGAGTGTTTTTTTGACCACGTGATGAGTCTCGCTGCAGCGTTTAGAGAAGCTCTTAGGGGTGCAGTAGTGGTTAACGGTAGACCGCAGAGGGCGATGCTGCCGTATTCAATTCGCGGGATTACTAGTGCTTGTACTGCAGTTTGGAAGTCTTTGGCTGGCAGGAAGGGTTTAAGTTTCCTCAGGGTATTGATTTGGAAGTTTGCTCCCTTAGTAGCCTTGCTGATATGATGCTGCATGTTGAGATTGGAGTCGAGAGTTATGCCTAAAGATTTTGCTGAATCTACTATGGTGGGTTGGACATTGAGTGCAGTTAGCTGTTTAAGCCAGGATTGAGTGGTAGAGATCTTCGCGGGAGGTGAGATCAGAAGGAATTCTGTTTTCAGGGCATTGAGTTTGAGATGATTATCGGCAAGCCAGGATTGGGTGCTTCTGATCGTTGAGTTCAGGAGTAAAATGTAATTGGGGGATTGTAATTTGAGATATAGTTGGGTGTTATCTGCGTACATGTGAAAAAGTACATTGGATGCTTGTAGCAAGGTGGTGAGAGGGTCCATAACTAGGTTGAACAAAGTTGGTGATAGGGAGGATCCTTGGGGGACGCCTAACGAAACAGGTATTGGCGAGGACATCAGGTTGTTACTCTTGAATTTCTGCGACCTGTTGTGTAAAAAGGAGGTGAACCACTTGAGAACAGTCCCAGATATACCCATTCTTGTGTTCAAAAGATCGAGTAAATTCTCATGTTTAACAGTGTCGAATGCTGAAGAGAGATCAAGAAGGATGAGGAGGCAGGTATCATTTTGATCTAGGATTTGAAGGGCATCGTCAATTATGTGAGTCATAGCAGTTTCAGTACTGTGTCCTGCTCGGAAGCCTGATTGATGAGGTTTGAGGAGATCAAACTGATCAATGTGTTTAGTCAGTTGTAGTTGCGTGCATTTTTCCAATAGTTTGGCGAGAGTGGGAATATTGGTAATGGGACGGTAGTTGTTTAGGTCGGATGGGTCGACCGTAGGTTTCTTTAGTAAAGGTGTGACTTGTCCAACTTTGAGGGAGTCAGGGATGGTTCCTTCTTGGAGCGAGCTGTTGATAATTTTAGTCCAGAGTGGAAGGAGCAATGGAGTGAAATCTTTGACAGCTAGCGGGGAGGGGATCCGTGAGGTGTTTGGAGGGTTTCAAGGTGCTGAGCAGTTTGCCTATTTCTTCTTCGGAGTAGGTGTCAAAGGAAGACCATGTAGCATTGTTTTTTGGTTCAGTGGGTGTTATGCAGTTGGGTGTGGTGAAGAGGCTTGCGTCAGTGCGGAGATCACTCTTAATGTTGTCAGTTTTTTGGGTAAAGAAAGCGGCGAAGTCTTCACAGGAGGGTGCTTCGCACAAAGTGCTGAGAGGTTGGGGTTGTTCCTTGGCTTGTGTTCTGATTAGCGCAAACAGTTTTCTTGGGCGGTTTTTTGCTTGGTCGAGCTGGAGTCTGAAGAAGTTTGCTTTTGAGCGCTTTATTTTCCTGAAGTAGGCGTTTCTCTTTTTCTTCAGGGTTTTCAGGTGCAATGCAGATGGAGCTGTTCTCCAGGTGCGCTCTGCCATTCGCATGGCTCGTCTATCTTCATTGAGACTCCCGTCGTACCATGGATTGGAGATTTTAGCGGAGACTCTTTTTAGTTGCAAGGGAGCAGCCTCATTAATTATTGAGGTCATGGCGTTGAGATAGTGGTCAGTCAAGGATTGGACATCTGTAGCGCCCGTAGGAGGGAGCACGAGGTCGCGGCTGTTCGAGGGTATGGAGGATGGGTTGAGTTTTTTCAGGTCTCTTTTCCAGACTTTAGGTCTGGAGGATTGACCCGTGTTGAGTTTGACTTTTTCATTGATGATGAATGTGACAATATGATGGTCTGACCAGTCACATGGTTGGATAGACTCAAGTTGGATGGCGTCCTCTTTGGCGATGATCAGGTCGAGGATAGAGCCTTTCTCGTGGGTCGGGCTGTTGCATATTTGGGTGAGGTCTAGGGCGTCGAGGAAGTTTTTAAGACTATTTACCACCGCATCATTGTGATCGTTCCAGTGGAGGTTGAAGTCACCAAGGTATATTTGGCTGAGCTGTCGTCCGGCGTTGGTTGAAATCATGTCCATGATTTGTTGGACGAAGGGGAGGTTGTCTTTGGGTGGGTGGTAAATGCCGTGAAGAGAGCATATCGGTTTGCCCTCACTGATAATGTCAAGGCAGATGTATTCGTAGGAAGTTGGGGAGGGTAGGGACGATGCAGAGACTTTCAGCACAGAAAGGTTGTTCCTGTATATGCATGCGATTCCTCCACCTATCTTACCGGACCTGTCAAGCCTAATGATGTGGTAGTTGGGGGGAACCAGAATGTCCATTATAGGTGTAGAAGATTCGGTTAGCCAGGTTTCAGTCAAGATGGTTAGGTCAAGGTCCAATGTTAGGATTAGATCAGCGATGGCGGAGGAGTGTCTAGAAGCCGATCTGGAGTTTAGGAGTGTGCATTTGAGACGGGGTGTGTCAGGGGAGGTAGATGGTACTAGAGAGATTGGGACTTTTCTAAGGTTATTCGGGACGGAGATTCTGTTGTTTAGTGTAGAGGGTCTACTGGGATTTGAGTGTATCGTGGGAATGGGGAGGTGCGAGGCGGTTGGGTTGTTTAGGGCAGCTGGGTCGTAGGAGCGGAGGAGGGTGAGAGTGTCGAGATCCGAAAGAGGGTTGCATGTGCGACGGGGGCAGTTATTGCGATTGTGGGCAGGGATCGTTGTCCAGTGTGGGCGACGGGTGCGGTTGTTGCGATTGTGGGCGTGGATCGCGGTCCTGTGTGATGGATGTAGCTTGGGAGCGTTATCAGGACGGGTGGAGAGCAGGTTGAGAGGGGGGGTGGTGGTGAGTGAGGTGTGTCTGGGGGGTGTGATGAGTAGCTCTTTGATGGTGTGAATGTCTTCTTTGATGGTGTGGATGTCTTCTTTGAGCTGAAGGAGGGAGGACATAATCTTGTCCAGCGTGGGATAGGTATGAGTGCTGGGGGTGGCAATCGTGGGTGAGTGGCTGACCTGGGGATTATCGTGCAGGAGGGAGGGTGGGTTTGTGTTCACGCAGGGCTCCGTGGTGTCGGCGTATGGGATGGTGTTAGGGAGGAGAGAGGGTATGGGGGCGATGGGAGTGGATGAGGTGCGGGGGGTTATGGTGGCGTAGAGGGGGGCATTGGTAGCAGGCGTAGAGAGCGGGGTGGAGGTGGAGTGTATGTTGGTGGTGATGGGGGAGCCTGAATGGTAGTGAGGGCTGAGAGTGGGGGGTAAAATGGGGTCAGGGATGGTCCTGTCGTGGGTAGGGGGAGTTATGATAATAGGTGTGGTGTGCCCTGCGTGGTTGATTAGCGGGTGGTAGTGGGGACTGAGGGTGGGGGGGGACAAAGAGTGGGATTTGTCGTTATGCGTGTCGTTCTGGTGCTGATCTAGGTTAGAGGAGTTGTGGGTGGGAGTTGTTATGTCAAGGGAGAGAGGAATGGGAGTGGTATGTGTGGGAGTCCAAGGGTTAGTGTTAGAGGGGCGGCTAGTGTATGAGGGGGAGCGATTTGTGACTGTGATTGAGGAATGTGGGGTGATAACAGCAGGTAGGTGATTGACTAGGGTGCTGGGGTTAGAGGTGAGGTGCGTGTCGTTCTGGTGCTGAGCTAGGTTAGAAGGGTTGTGGGTGGGGGCTGTGATGTCAGGAGAGATAGTGCTGGAGGAGTTATGGGTAGAGGTCCGCAGCTTGGAAAGGTGCTCTTTGAACTTGGGGAACAGGTTGTCTAGTAGTTCCAGGTTCTTGTCTATGGATTGAATTAGGACAATCCCGTTATTGTAGATAGTAATGGTGGTTCTGCCAGGGAAGAGTTGGGATGGTGTGATGGAGAGAGTTAGGCCATGAGCGGTTTTCCTGGTGGTGGAGACGGTGAGTAGGGTGAGGAACGCTTTTCTCCATTGAGCTCTGCGTGAGGTGTGGAAGATGATATCAATGTTCAGGGCTCCATTGACCGGTGAGAAGTAGGTGTTGGAAAAGGGGGTTTCAGGGTGGGACCTCAGGAAGTTGTGTTTGAAGCGTTTAGCGCTTTTTGGTGAGAGTGGATGGGTAGTTGATTCTATATGTGTGCTTGCCGATGAGATCCATGTTGGGGTGGCTGTATAGGTGGGTGTGGGAGGAGGAACGATAGTAATACACATGTGCAAAAACAACAGTCAACCGTAGGTTACATAGCACAAAAGAGACACTAGTGAGTGGCCAAGATTAGCCTATATGAGAGGTAGCAATCGGTGCAGTCCGGGAGTAAACAGTGAGTGGATGCAGCTTACAAAAATGTACAAGATATATGAGGTAGCAATCAGTTAAATGGAACCAAAGTGACGCTAGTGAATGGCCAAAAATAACCAAAATGTAAGAGGTAGCATCGGTGTAATCCAGGAATAGAAAGTGAATGGGTGCAGCTTACAAATGAACAAAGTATATGAGGTAGCAATCAGTGCATAATAGGGATAAAAGTGAGATGGGTTAAGCTTACAAAATATAGATATGCAAATATGAATAAAATACTGAAGATATACTGGAATAAAATACTAAAGATATACTGGAACCAATATAGGTGCAAACAGAAGGCTACAATAGACAATATGACTCTAGTGAGCAACCGGTAAAATATGAGGTCGCGATCGGTGCACTACCGGTGGGGAAAAAGTGAAAATGGGTGCAGGTTACACAAAATGTATAAAATACCATTAGAAATATAATACTGCAATAAAGGCAGACACTTAATCGCACGAGGATTTAGATACAGAGCTATGTAAAGTCTGTGGTGGGTGAGATTGGTATAAAAAGGCCAGTTCCTAGGTTATGTTCAAGTGGTGGGAATGACTAGTCCAAGATGGCCGCCAAAGCGAGAGAGAGACTAGACCAAGATGGCCATCAAATAGGGGAGATCAAGTCGATAGTCCTCTTTTGTTGTTGTTGCTTTTAGAGCAGGGGAGGGCAATTTCAGTTTCTATATGAGCAAGCCCAATTCCTAGCTTGCTGGGAGGGAGTCTTATCTCTGCTTTGCAGATTCCTGACCGCGTTGGTATGAGGCCTCATGGTCAACTGTTAGGCAGGAGGGCGATTTATGGCTCCAGTTTATGGCCCCCAGACATATTGGCCAATGGTGAGTGAGGAGACCGCAAAGCCCGCGAAAATGCAAAGCCTACAATGCATTCTGGGCATAAAATGAAAGACCGGCATGAATGTTTGAAGTAGTAGTTTTGCGTGCAGAAACCGGTATGAGTATATGTTAAAATTGTTTTGAAATAGCTTAGCGTTCAGTTACCTTCTGGTCGTCAGGCTGCACAAAGCTGCTTCAAGTCAGGCCCCTCCAAAGCAGAGCTGCGCAGTGGCCGACCAGACACACAAACAGAGCATACCGGAGGCGCTCTAAAAGTCGATTGGCCATAGGAATGCATGGTGGATATATGTGTCCATGGTAGTTCCTGATGTGAGAGGAGTGCAGGGGCGAGTTTGGTATGTGCGAACTCGTGAGATTAAATGCTGTGCGGTGGTGTGCGTAGATTGAATGTGTCTAGTGTACAGGTGCCACTTCTGGAAGTTGGCAGGTCTGTGCAGTGAATGTGATTTGACTGTCTGGCTTGTGAGTGGCTGGAGCTGGCTGGTGTGCCTGGCTCCAGGAGTTAGGATGGGTCTGCCCCGGTGGTGAATGGGGAGATCTGCAGGTTGATGGGAGGGAGGAGTTGCACCTGGGACCTGAATAGGGCTGGGCCTTTCCTTCACAATGCTGGCTCCGGCCCCTGTGGTGTGACTGATGTCTCTAGCCTGTCCTCTGAATAGGGAGAGGGGCTGAACAAAACAAAGTGCTCCAGGCCAGTGCTTTCCTTTCACAATGCTGGCGTGCACTCCTGTGTGGTGTCTGTTGTCTCTGCCCTGCACCTGGAGACAAAGGAAAATGTGAATAAAAAGGGGCTGTTACCCCGTGAAAAATGTTCACTCTTGTTCCTGACTTGAGGGGGGCCTGCTGCTGCTGGGCGCCAGGAGGAACCACCACTGGGGACTGCCTCCCTGCTGGAGGGCTCTGTGAGCTTGCCCTTGGGCCCAGCCTTTGCCTCCCCCTTTTGCCTTCTGGAAAACTTTCGCTGGAACTATTTGTTACAGCACCTGGGAAGTGCTGGGCCTTCACTTGCCTAAAGGAGCGCTCTACCTTTTCTTCTTGTGGCTGCAGCGCGGAGCTGCGATCCTCTCTAAGAGGGAATCCCCAGTGTGGGGATCCCCCTAAAAGTGTGCCTTGCCGAGCGGGTGCCTACCTCGCGTTTATAGTGACTGGCTGATCGATATTCAGCGTGGGAGCCCACCCAGCATATATGCCATGTTTCTTATCCCTAGCGGGTGCCCACCCCGCCAGGAACTTTGTGCTGCTTGGTCATATTCCTAGCGGGTGTCCACCACGCCAGGGACTTGTGCATTTAAACGGGTGCCTACCCCGTATTGTGCTGAAGGAATCACTGCCGTGCCGGGGGCTTCATTGAGAGGGCCGCGCCACCATTGGCTAATGCGCCCCGAAGCCTGGAGGCTTGTCCCGAGGGCTGTGCTCCCATTGGCTGAGGCGCCCCCTGAACTGGGAGGCTTGCAGCAAAGGCCGCGCTGCCATTGATCGAGGCACCCCTGAGCCTGGGGGCCCGACGCATCAGGCCGCGCTGCCATTGGCTGCCCGCCGGAGAAGAAACCGGAAGCCGACAGGAGCCCACCCCGCGCTCCGGTGCACAAGGGTAACGCGGGAAAGAAGAGTGCTGCCGCGAGGCAGAGGCAGGCACGACCGGAACCAGGAAGCTCTGAGGCGTCCTACAAGCAGGGCTCCCACAGCCGCGGTGTGATCCCTGCATGTGCTGAAGGACTTCTCTACCTGCAGGTTCCCGAGGAGAAAGAGAGTCAAAAGGGAAATCCCTGGAGTCTACTTGTTCACCTATGTCCTAAGCCCTGTCTTGTCAGGGAGGAGGGACCTATGGTGTACTGTATATCGAATAATTTAAAAAGGCTTCCACAAAGAAATAGAATCGTTAACAATCTGATTTTATTAAAAGCCAATGTCTAGGCAAGTAAATAAACAGAACAAATTCATATAAATCAATACAATGCAGTTTAAAATTCAAGGAATATACCTTGAAAAGATCATACACAGATAAAAACAAAATTACACAGACATAGTGGTAAAATGCACAATCGATTCAGACATATCTACAACATATAAACAGTTTATGAGCTAAGGACAAGAATACAAAAATACATATCATGCCAAAAACCCCTTGTATCACTGTGGCTCACAGATATTTCTGCCACCATATTCTCTTAGATCCAACAGCCTCAACTACTTAAACTCATGTAAACATTAGTAATAGAGTTAGATATCCATCTAAGGTTTACTAGGCCCTGACTGGATTCTTTTTGTCATAAAACAGTGCGTCGACGCGTTTCGGTGCAGTACAGTTGATTATGTGGCACCTTCCTCAGGACTTTTCTTGCTGGGGTTTCAAGAAGTGATTAAATACACCGTATCTGTAGATACATGAAAAGAAACGTATGGAGTCACTAATCGTACATGGTATCAGTTACTCTTTGTTCAGTCTATCTTGACTATCTTGACTTCTCCTATGTTAGAAGGGTTTTGCTTATTTCCCAATGTGGATAAGGTTCCAGTGTCGCATCTCAGTTATTATATAGTTGATTAACGGAGACAACTCTGAATACTGATGACAATCGGATACAACAGAGGACTCAATTTTGTTTATGCTATACATTACATCTAGCATACGACCGAGCCATATTCACGGTATGTATCTAAAACATATAACATTCTATTCCCTCCGAGTCGTTTTCAATGTGGAAGACCGGTTTTGTTACTACTTGAAACTAGGGAATAGGGGTCCTATGTAGAGTAGAAGGGGTTCAGACTCACCCCCATCTAGTGTAGGATACGTTCCAGTATAGGATCAGCTTTGCGCTACGCCTGGGTTCTGCAGGCTTTTAATATAGATGTGTCCTGTCGAATGATAGTCATGTGTTATCAAGGGTTATCAACAGATATATGGTAACTTCTGGTAGGGTAATTATGTTGTTCTAGTTACCTCTCCCCTGTAATAGGAGCTCCTTCTCTTGGGGTTTCTTCCTTTCGTATTCTAAGACTTTTTCACAGTTTAGTAAGGTATCTCTAGGAGTAAAAGATATTATAACTTATCTGGGTCTTGTCTATATTACTGTTCATAACCTAATGGTTAATGTGTGTATGTCTTACCTCTGGATATTTTAGAGCATTCTTTGAACGGGCATAGGATGTTGTTGGTATTCTCCAGAACTGGATATGTTCTATCAAAGTAGATACAGAAAACGATTTAATACTGTTTCTGCCCACCTGTCTAGTTTGTCTTTTTGTCCAGTCTTTTGTTGGGGAAATACAATCCCTACACTTCTTTGCACTCGTTTACACAGTTTGTCTGCTAGTGCCCAGTCTACACAGTTTGCATGTAAATATTTATCTATGGGACAAGGATACAATATTTTATGTTATACACCTTCAGATTTTATATAAAATAGACTAATCTGGCTAAAGGTGGTGCTACGCTACTTTAAACCAGTCCCACCCACCATTTATTATTGCCAGGAGACTTAGGTATGGAGGCTGGATATACTCCCTTCCCCCTATTTTCTAGGTTGCTGGTAAGCCAACTTCATTAAAAGGACCTAGGACCAATAACAACCCTGGTGTGGAAAATCTATGCTGGGTTACCAAGGGTGGATGGTGTACCCTCGACAGGAAACGGGGGCTCAGGGGTCTCTTACCTCGATGTCACCGAAATCACGCGTCTGCCTCGCTCCCTTCACTCGCTCTGGTGATTAATTTTGGTGCCTCTATTTATTTGTGGACATGAGTGTGTAATTGAAAGCACCTGGCTGAACGCGCGATGTTGACGTGCCTCGATTAACTCAACCAACGTGGGCGCCATTTTAGAGTGGTGAAGCGGTGCATGATTCCTATGGAATCACCTTACTCCTTAATACTAATGCTACGGGACAGAGTATTGCCTGTGCCTCTATCTTGCTTTCGGATGTTAAAATAACTGGCAAGGGAATACTGGCTCTACATGACTCGAGGAACGGATCCCTCGTGTGCGCCATCTATGAATGTTAAAGCGGCGCGTTATTTGTATAGTATGCCTGCCACCTTTTTACTAGTGCTGAGAAGCATAACATGACCAGTGTTGCTGCTTCATTTTCGGGTACAAGGATATGTGTCAGGAGGGAATTGGCTCTAAATGTCAAAACGCGGTACCCTGGGAACATGATCCACCATGGGCGCCATGTTTGAATGGTGACCTAACGTACCTCACAGTTCAATAATCCTGTTACTGACCTTGCATATTAGCTAGTTTAGTACTTCATTATCTGTGGCACTAGGCTGGATAAAGGAGCCTATTTCTCTATCTAAAAGGGGCTCACCGGAGTGTTTAAATTTCATAGTAAATTCCTGCTGTATTACTTGGCGTTGCATTTCTAATTGTAAGGGGGCATCCTTCTAATTATAGCGGGGCATACTTTTAAGAGTGCTTTTTAGATGTTAGATTATAGGTACGCTATCAGTTGTAAGTTAGAAACTTCCTACATAGATGGTATACTACGCCCATATAGTTTAGCAATCGATGTTCGCTTATAAGGGGCATGCTTGAAGAATGGACTGTTAGGTCTAAGCATCTTACATAAGCACATATGTTGTGAGGCATTCAGTTCCTAGTTTGACTGGCTAGATGAGGGCCTCCCACTCTTCCCTGGAATTCAATCCCTTCCTGATGGTATTGAACTTGACCATATACCATTGTTCTTGTTGTTTGCGTCTCATCGTACTATCGCCTGATCTAGTTAGTTCTCTTATTCTTTCTAGGATGACCCATCTAAGGTCTCTGGCTGTGTGTCCATTTTCCTTCCAATGTGACACCAGGGGGACATTTTCCTTGTTGTTTTTGATCGCGGATTTGTGTTCCCCTATTCTGAGCCTAACTTCTCGGCTGGTTTCTCCTATATATGCCTGGTCACATGGGCACAGGATCAAATATACAGCGTTCTTAGTTCTGCAATTGTTCAAGGTGGTGATAGTGTGTGTGGTTCCATTGTGTTCCACTGTCTTGGTTACTATACATAGCTCGCAAACACAACAGTTACCGCACTTGTTATTCCCAACTGCCTTTTGGCCACTCAAGGTAGTTTGGGTCTCGATGCTGTCCTCCCTGTACGTATACACAAGATTGGACCTCAGATTCTTGTTCTTCCTGTATGCATATAGGGGACGCTCGAGGGGAGTTGCATCTGGACCATTGTTCAGAATTTTCCAGTTATGATTTATGATGTTCTTAACTTGGTTAGCTATCACTGAGTGTTGGCTCACCATCACTATTTTGTCCTGTGTTTTCTTGGTGCCAGCCTTCTTGATTAGACAGTCCCTGTCGTAGTATCGTGCTCTTTTGAGCGAATGGTCAATCAGTTTTTTCGGATAGCCTCGGTCTTTGAATTTCTTTTTCATGTTTTCATGTCTTTTGAAACAAAAGGACCCAAAAAGACCAAAGTTAGTTGGTTTGACGCAGCCTGTACAAAGGCATATTCAAACCTGAAGCATGCACTACACGCTCCAGAGAAAGATAGGGTGCTGGTTAAGGAGTGTAGATATATTTACAAGCAGGCACTAAGAAAGAGGAAAGAGGCCCTAAAACAAGAGCTTTGGAATTCCCTGTGTGAGGCCTCGTTGAGTGGAGATATAGCAGCTTTTTGGAAAGTTGTAAATTCCCCTTTTTTGAATGATAAAACCACTGGTACAATAGAGGTGGCAATAACAGAAGATGAATGGGTGAAACACTTCAGTGAATTATATTCTGAGGAAGGTGCATTAGCGGACTCTACATTTTATGAATTGCCTAATGGAGAAGCACCCCTCCATAAGAATACCCTGGTACATGAATTCACGGTAGAAGAAGTCAGTGCCAGTATAAATGCAAGCCTGGGGGGCAAAGCACCCGGCCCTGATGGGGTACCGGTGGACCTCTATAAGAATAACATCGAGTTATGGGCCCCGATTCTCGCAAGGGTTTTTAACTTCACGTTCCAGTATGCTTCTTTTTCATCTTGGCAGGAATCTTTAATAGTCCCTATTTTTAAAAAAGGTGACAGACTTAGCTGTCATTGTTATCGTCCGATTTCGCTCTTGGACTCTACCATTAAAGTTTTTGGTAGAGTCATTTTAAATAGGCTACAACTATGGGCTGAAGAAAACAGGATAATCAGCGATTTGCAATATGGATTCAGGAAGGGGCTTGGGACAACTGAACAGTGTCTGAACTTATATATTTTAAAAGAGAAATACACAAAGGTTAAGGGGGGTTGTCTGTTTTTAACATTTGTAGATTTAACCTCCGCATTTGATTGCGTATCACATAGTAAGCTCTGGATTGTTATGAAAAAGATGGGGGTAGACACAGCAATTATTAACTTTTTAAGGGAACTATATCAGGGCGCATCTGCAAGAGTTAGATTTGGAATAGGGGGGGAATGTACTGCACCCTTTGCTATTTCTCGAGGTGTACGACAAGGCTGTGTGATGGCCCCATTCCTTTTCACACTTTATATAAATAATCTTGAGGAAACTCTGATAAAGGAATGTAGGGATTTGCCTATGGTGAGGGAAAGACCAGTGCCTGCATTGTTATATGCCGACGATGCGGTTTTAATGGCTCGAACCCCACGGGCCCTACAAGCCTTGGTCTCCTCTTTTGCAGATTTTATGAACGGCTTAAATTTAAAGATAAATTGCGCAAAAACTTTCACCATGACTTGCGGTACAGGCGCAACTAAGAAGAAGAAAGCTGTTCTTATTGGCCAGACTTCAGTTGAGTTTACCCCAACTTTCTCCTACCTAGGAGTTTTATTTGACTACACTGGAAAGTGGAATACTACTATTAAGACTAGAAAGCTGTTATTTTGTAAATCTATAGCGGCTCTTAAAAATTTCAGTCATAAACTGGGTAAAAAACCTACGGGGGAAATGTTAAACGTGTATAGGGCTACTTGCGTAGCTATAGTGACCTATGGAGCAGGTCTTTGGGGGTTTGCCAATGTGACATCGCTGCAGGTGGTGGAGAATCTTTTTATGAAACAACTCTTGGCTCTCCCTAAAAGTGCCTCTACGTATGCTTGTCATACAGAACTGGGGGAGCCATATTTAGAAGATATCATTAAGACAGCCCCAATACTGTTATGGCATAGAGTTTGGACAACGGATGAATGCCAGTTAAATCGCCTAATCTTGAATGATGTGTTATGCCTGGAAAAGAAAGACAACATTTTCTGGCTGTCGTATGTGAAGCAATTTTTTGTGGATTTAGATATGGTACATTATTTTAATGACCCATTGTCTTTAGCTAACATTTCAAGGAAATCCTTGCAGAAAATGTGTATGGTATTCCTTCAGGATAAGAGAGCATTTAAAGAGTTAAAAAAGGTAACTGTGACTGCTCACCAACAAACGGTTATTTCAAGGAAAATGCAGCCATATCTAAAGCTGACACTGAGTGAACATGAGAGGTTTTTATTAACCCGTCTTAGATTTAACCTACTGTTTCGCATATTTAGCTACCCCAAAATGAATGATTGGTCGAAACAGCTGGCAAAATGCCCTTGCGATGATGTATCAGAGCAATCAGATATGCATATTCTTTTCTTTTGTAAATTTTATATGGATTCTAGACGCAGATTAGTTGTCCCCCTACTGAAGATCATGTGTGTTAATCGTTGTCGCCCTGCCTTTTTAGCTGTACAGCAATTGGATAATATTTTAACTGTCGTATTTATTTCCTCATTTTTGAAAAGTGCTCTTAAAATACGCAAATTAATGGTGTTATGAATTTTTGATGAACTATTTACTGGAGAGCGGAATAAGAAAATAATGATTTGTATATGGATTTATGATAACAAGTGTATGAATTATTATTATTATTATTGTACTTTTGAGAATTTGCTAAATTGTTTATTCTGGATTGTGATTTTATCTGTACTTTCATGGTTATTAAGTTTCTTTAATAGCCGAATAAAGAAATTTTGATTTGGCATGTTTATGGAAGTCTGCTAGCTCCGTACAGTTCCTCCTAAGCCGAAGGAACTCTCCGAATGGTATCGAGTCCTTCTGGCTTTTTGGGTGGTAACTGGAGTAATGTAGAATTGTGTTCCGGTCTGACTCTTTCTTATATAGCTCTACTTTTAGTTGTTTGTCCTCGCTCTTAATGCAGATATCTAGGAAATTGACCCTAGACCTGCTGTACGCTGCTGTGAATCTCAGGTTTGGGTCCCCCAGATTGAGCCAGGCAAGGAATTCTTCCAATAACTCTTCTGTTCCTAGCCAGATAAAAAATATATCGTCAATGAAGCGGGCCCAGTTTCGAATATTTTCGAAAAATGGGCTCACTTCATTGTATATGTGCCTGTTCTCAAATAGGCTCACATATATGCATGCTAAGCTGGGCGCACATGTCGCGCCCATGCTGGTCCCCTTCTTTTGGATATACAGATCTTTTTTAAAGAGGAAAATGTTGTTAAGGAGTACCATAGAGACACACTGGACAATAAATTCTTTGTTACCCCCTATTATGTCGGTCTCTTCCAGGAGGTTCCTCACTGCCACAATGGTGTCCTTTTGTGGTATGTTGGTGTAGAGTGACTCTACATCGAGAGTCACCATCAGTTCCTTTTCCTCATTGAACGGGGTCCCTTCCACTTTGGCTATCATATCCGCCGTGTCTCGGATATACGATTTTTGCTCAGCTACTAATGGCTTAAGGAATCTGTCCGCATACTGGCTCAGGGGTTCGAGTAATGAGTCGATGGATGCCACTATTGGTCTTAGCGGGGGATCATTGAGGCTTTTATGGACTTTTGGCAGTCCATAAAAGGCAGGGGTTTTTGGATTAGTATTGTTAAGGAATTTCCACTCTTCGTCAGTTATTTTGCTCTCTTCCAGAGCTGTCAGGAGCAATTGTTCCACTTCTTTTTTTAGTTTATTCAACCTGGATTGCGGAACTTTCGAATAGTGCAGTTCATTACTTAGAAGGGTCAGTGCTCTTTGGTCGTAGTTGTCGGTGTCAAATACTACTACTCCTCCCCCTTTGTCCGCAGGTTTTATTGTTATGCTACTGTCACTGGACAAGGATTTGATGGCCTCCCTTTGATCCTTCGTGATATTATGTTCTTGGAAGTGCTTTTTCTCCAGTAGAAGACCTATCTCTATTTTTACGATGGATTCAAAAATTTCCAAGTTTTTATCGACCATGCCCAGGCTGGGGGTAAAGGTGGATTTAGTTCTCAGACCCGAGTCTAGGGGTTGTTCTCTGAATGGCCTGTTCTCAAAAAACCGGCGTAGGCGGATTTTACGGAAGAAGGCTCTTAGATCCTTCTCAAGTTGAAATTTGTTTATGCCAGTTGTGGGAACAAAATTGAACCCCATCCCTAAGACTTGCTTCTCTGTGTTTGTTAGTGTCCTGTGGGATAGGTTTATAATTGGCGTTTTTTCTAGTGCCAATAGACTTTGTTCCTGGTTCTTTTGTATTCCTGAGGGGCCGGGGTTTGCTGGTACTCTTGCTCCTGCTCTCTTTGGGCTGGTCTCCTCGTATACTGACCTCTCCCCCTTCCCCGGAAATTCCCCCTGCTCTTCTGTGGGCGCTGCTCTAAAAAAGGGGTTTCATATTCCCTATTTTGTCCTGCATACTCTACATCTTCTCTACATTGTTCCTTATCTTCTATGCTACTCTCTGATGTACCCGAGAAGTGTACATGTCTGTGTCTTCTCGGCTGAAACCTTGTTTGGAATCTAGGTTTAGGGCCCTCATTTCTATTATATTCGGCCTTCTCTGTGTAGTAGTCCTTTCTCAGAAATGGGTATACAACCTCCTGACTGAATTTATTTATGTCCTTTCTGAGTTTTTGAGTCTTCCGGTTAGTTAGGTATTCACAGTATCCTTTCATGTCATGATTTATCTCCTCTAGTCTTTTTTTCGCATCCTCCACTACATTGCTGTCTAGTAAGACCTTCTCTAGTTCCTCCATCTCTTTTATTTCTATCAGGACAGTGGTTTGTGCAGTTTCGATGATGACTAGCATAAGATCCCTGCTGCACCTATTACAGATGAAGGTCCATGTTTCCAGGAACTTTTGGTTTTCCACAAACAACCCTGGTTCGTTGCGGATTTGGAGACCTATTGGTATCTTCCCTGCCCTGACATATTGCGTCATAAAGTCGGCATGCAGTTCTGTTCTGATAATTTTCTTTTTCAGGTTAATGAGTTGGTTCCATTTCTACCCCCCATTGGGAAGGACTGTGATATTATTGCTCCCGCAGTTGGAGCTCAATACTTTGTTAAGTTGTTCCTCACTAAAGCCAAAGGTCTTTAGTGTATCCATTAGATGATTGGAGGGCGACTATTGGGTTTTATTGGGGTAGGGAAAACTGTAATAGTCAACACAAAAAACCTAATCTCTCCAGCACAAGGCCGTACTTAACTGATTTCAAAAAAGAGAGGGTACCCCACTTTCACCAGGGAACAGGGTAGGAAGACAGAGAGTCAAAAGGGAAATCCCTGGAGTCTACTTGTTCACCTATGTCCTAAGCCCTGTCTTGTCAGGGAGGAGGGACATATGGTGTACTGTATATCGAATAATTTAAAAAGGCTTCCACAAAGAAATAGAATCGTTAACAATCTGATTTTATTAAAAGCCAATGTCTAGGCAAGTAAATAAACAGAACAAATTCATATAAATCAATACAATGCAGTTTAAAATTCAAGGAATATACCTTGAAAAGATCATACACAGATAAAAACAAAATTACACAGACATAGTGGTAAAATGCACAATCGATTCAGACATATCTACAACATATAAACAGTTTATGAGCTAAGGACAAGAATACAAAAATACATATCATGCCAAAAACCCCTTGTATCACTGTGGCTCACAGATATCTCTGCCACCAGATTCTCTTAGATCCAACAGCCTCAACTACTTAAACTCATGTAAACATTAGTAATAGAGTTAGATATCCATCTAAGGTTTACTAGGCCCTGACTGGATTCTTTTTGTCATAAAACAGTGCGTCGATGCGTTTCGGTGCAGTACAGTTGATTATGTGGCACCTTCCTCAGGACTTTTCTTGCTGGGGTTTCAAGAAGTGGTTAAATACACCGTATCTGTAGATACATGAAAAGAAACGTATGGAGTCACTAATCGTACATGGTATCAGTTACTCTTTGTTCAGTCTATCTTGACTATCTTGACTTCTCCTATGTTAGAAGGGTTTTGCTTATTTCCCAATGTGGATAAGGTTCCAGTGTCGCATCTCAGTTATTATATAGTTGATTAACGGAGACAACTCTGAATACTGATGACAATCGGATACAACAGAGTACTCAATTTTGTTTATGCTATACATTACATCTAGCATACGACCGAGCCACCAAAATGAATCACCAGAGTGAGTGAAGGGAACGAGGCAGACGCGTGATTTCGGTGACATCGAGGTAAGAGACCCCTGAGCCCCCGTTTCCTGTCGAGGGTACCCCATCCACCCTTGGTACCCCAGCATAGATTTTCCACACCATGGTTGTTATTGGTCCTAGGTCCTTTTAATGAAGTTGGTTTACCAGCAACCTAGAAAATAGGGGGAAGGGAGTATATCCAGCCTCCATACCTAAGTCTCCTGGCAATAATAAATGGTGGGTGGGACTGGTTTAAAGTAGCGTAGCACCACCTTTAGCCAGATTAGTCTATTTTATATAAAATCTGAAGGTGTATAACATAAAATATTGTATCCTTGTCCCATAGATAAATATTTACATGCAAACTGTGTAGACTGGACACTAGCAGACAAACTGTGTAAACGAGTGCGAAGTAGTGTAGGGATTGTATTTCCCCAACAAAAGACTGGACAAAAAGACAAACTAGACAGGTGGGCAGAAACAGTATTAAATCGTTTTCTGTATCTACTTTGATAGAACATATCCAGTTCTGGAGAATACCAACAACATCCTATGCCCGTTCAAAGAATGCTCTAAAATATCCAGAGGTAAGACATACACACATTAACCTTTAGGTTATGAACAGTAATATAGACAAGACCCAGATAAGCTATAATATCTTTTACTCCTAGAGATACCTTACTAAACTGTGAAAAAGTCTTAGAATACGAAAGGAAGAAACCCCAAGAGAAGGAGCTCCTATTACAGGGGAGAGGTAACTAGAACAACATAATTACCCTACCAGAAGTTACCATATATCTGTTGATAACCCTTGATAACACATGACTATCATTCGACAGGACACATCTATATTAAAAGCCTGCAGAACCCAGGCGTAGCGCAAAGCTGATCCTATACTGGAACGTATCCTACACTAGATGGGGGTGAGTCTGAACCCCTTCTACTCTACATAGGACCCCTATTCCCTAGTTTCAAGTAGTAACAAAACCGGTCTTCCACATTGAAAACGACTCGGAGGGAATAGAATGTTATATATTTTAGATACATACCGTGAATATGGCTCGGTCGTATGCTAGATGTAATGTATAGCATAAACAAAATTGAGTCCTCTGTTGTATCCGATTGTCATCAGTATTCAGAGTTGTCTCCGTTAATCAACTATATAATAACTGAGATGCGACACTGGAACCTGATCCACATTGGGAAATAAGCAAAACCCTTCTAACATAGGAGAAGTCAAGATAGTCAAGATAGACTGAACAAAGAGTAACTGATACCATGTACGATTAGTGACTCCATACGTTTCTTTTCATGTATCTACAGATACGGTGTATTTAACCACTTCTTTAAACCCCAGCAAGAAAAGTCCTGAGGAAGGTGCCACATAATCAACTGTACTGCACCGAAACGCGTCGACGCACTGTTTTATGACAAAAAGAATCCAGTCAGGGCCTAGTAAACCTTAGATGGATATCTAACTCTATTACTAATGTTTACATGAGTTTAAGTAGTTGAGGCTGTTGGATCTAAGAGAATCTGGTGGCAGAGATATCTGTGAGCCACAGTGATACAAGGGGTTTTTGGCATGATATGTATTTTTGTATTCTTGTCCTTAGCTCATAAACTGTTTATATGTTGTAGATATGTCTGAACCGATTGTGCATTTTACCACTATGTCTGTGTAATTTTGTTTTTATCTGTGTATGATCTTTTCAAGGTATATTCCTTGAATTTTAAACTGCATTGTATTGAATTATATGAATTTGTTCTGTTTATTTACTTGCCTAGACATTGGCTTTTAATAAAATCAGATTGTTAACGATTCTATTTCTTTGTGGAAGCCTTTTTAAATTATTCGATATACAGTACACCTTAGGTCCCTCCTCCCTGACAAGACAGGGCTTAGGACATAGGTGAACAAGTAGACTCCAGGGATTTCCCTTTTGACTCTCTGTCTTCCTACCCTGTTCCCTGGTGAAAGTGGGGTACCCTCTCTTTTTTGAAATCCCAAGGAGAAAGACCCGTCCAGAGAACCACAAGAGGAGTCCCGCGAGACCGGTGAGTGGGACTCTGTGTGAGGTGGTTGGGGGGGTGTCGGGGCACACCTTTGGTGCCCGACCCCGTGACCTGGTGCCCATTTCTCTGTCCTGCTGCCCCGCTGGACAGTGGGCAGCAGCAACATTTGGGGGCTTTTTAGTCCCCAGAGCGGGACTCCAACGTGAGGGCTAGTCCGTCCCCTGTGCTGGGGCTAAGTTTCCCTCAGTGGCGCCGCCATAGCGGGCCACTGCAACATGGGGTGCATTTGTGTTAAGAGTCCCCCGAGTGGGGCTCACCAGCCAGTTGTGCCCGTGCCGATTTTCCCAGCTGCCCCGCCTGACAGTAGGCAGCTGCACCATTCCTTTTGGGGATTTTGAAGTTAAAGTCCCAGAGAAGGGTCCAAAGGCACGCTGGTGCCCATGCGCAGTTCCACAGCTGCCCAGCAATTCGTGGGCAGCTGCAACATTTAGACTGTGCACATCTTGTTGATCTAACAGCTGCCCAGCAAGTAGTGGGCAGCTGCTACATTTAGGCCCCTGTTGCGCACTCTTCTTTTGCTGCCTGCGCAGCCAGCCCTGACACTGTTGGACAAAGGGTGTTTGAGCCCCACGGAAGGTCAGTTAGCCTGGGGTCACTATCTAATGTGATTTTTGCGCAAGGTGATTGCCTACTGTGTTTATGATAATAATTGCCTAATGTGATTTATGCGTAATGTGCAATGCGTTTATGCCTGCTATACCTCTAACTGCGTTTTCATGCTTAGGAGGTTGTTTTGCCTAGTATAGTTCATGCTAGTGAGTTTATGTTTCCCTACGGGATCTATGCCTATGGTGATTAGTATTGCGTAGTGTGTACCTACCTTTTACCAGTGGTTACTGGTTGTGTCCTACAATTGTTATTTTGTGCTACAATTATTCTATGTTCTAGAAGTGCTATTTCTACTAAGTGCCATTTCTACTAAGTGCTGATTCTGACAGTGGCCCATGTGGCCCTGTCATGTGTATATAATCCCCTGTAAATACTGCCCACTGCCAGTTGGCACAGTGTATCTGTGTGATTATGAACTAATGTGTTTATGGTACTACAAAAGCTATTTTTATATATATAACCTTGTGTGGAGTTCTTTTTTGTGGTGTGCCTAGTGTGTTGCTGCTGTGTGAGTGTGTTGCACAAATGCTTCACCAGCATCCGGCCCACCAGCCCACCTACCAAAGAACCCAACTTCCTCAGATACATTCTGCTCAACACCCGCTCCACCCACAAACATGACGTTGAACTCTGGGACCTACTCGACACCAACGCCCCAGATGTCGCCTTCCTGACAGAGACCTGGCTGAACTCCTCCTCGGCACCTGACATCACCATAGCCATCCCGGAAGGCTACAAGATCACCCGCAAGGACCCCACCCACAGAGTAGGAGGAGGAATAGCCATTGTCCACAGGCACACTCCCAAAATCTCGACAGATACCGACGACACCCTCAGCACCGCCGAACACATGCATTTCTAGATCCACACCGACTCAAACACCACCCTCAGAGGAACCCTCATCTACAGACCCCCCCGGACCCTGACCACAGTTCAGCAACTCCATCACCGACTTCATCAGCACACACGCCCTCGCCTCCACGGATTACATCCTCCTCGGGGACCTGAGCTTCCACCTCGAGAACAACAACAACTCCAACTCTTCCACCCTGATCAACAACCTCGCCAACCTCGGACTCAGACCACTCGTCACAACACCCACCCACTCTGCCGGCCACACGCTGAACCCCATCTTCTCAGCAAGCTCCCACGTCTTCTTCAACCGCACCATCGAACTCCACTGGACCGACCACAGCTGCATCCACTTCACCTTCTGGAAACCTACCACACACCCCCCCACAAAGCAGATGCCCCACCGCCGCTGGAGCAAAGTCACGAGGACCAGCTAACCACCGTCCTCATCCAGAGCCCACCCGCAGACCCAACCGACCCCGACGCCACAGCCCGTAGCCTCAGACAGTGGATCGACGACTGCGCCAACACCCTCGCACTGCTCAAGCCCTCCAACTTCCACACCAGCAAGAGAGCCAGCGTGTTCACCAAAGACCTCCAGGCCTCCAAGCGAACCTGCCAAAAACTCGAAAAAAACTGGATCCGTGAATGAGCACTGGAAAGCTACACAGCCCACAAGAACGCCACCCGCAGGCACCACCACTTCATCAGATCCGCCAAAAGGACCTACTTCAAAGACCACCTAGACAACAATGCACACAACAGCAAAGAGCTCTTCAACATCGTGAAGAAACTGTCCAAACTCAGCTCCAACACGAACAACAGCCCACCTTCGCAAGACCTGTGGTACTCACTGGCCACCTTCTTCCATCGCAAGATCGCAAACAACCACGACAGCTTTGATGCCGTCACCACCCCGGTAACCGCTTAGACCCCCGCTCCCGCGACCACCACCCGCACCAACCGCCTGCTCGCCTGGACCAATATCAATGACGACGACACTGTTAGAAATGGGATCTCTGGCTGGCCAAGGCTAGCGCCAAAGACAGTCAGAGACCACCACTCTAAGTCAGGGCAAGGGAATAACACGCCAAGATAACCCCTGCTCACCCCCTTGGTAACGTGACACGAGCAGTAAGGCTAATCTCGGAGGCTATGTAGGTTAAGTGTTTACGCGCGCACCCAGCAACAACACCCAAGGCCCACCACAAAGGAAACTCCACACAAGGTTATATAAAAAATAGCCTTTGTATTATACCAAAACACATTAGATAAACACACACTTTACAATGTGCCAACAGGCACGGCCAGAATTTACAGGGGATGTGTACAAGACAGGGCCACATGGACCACTTTCAGGAATAGTCACTTTTTAGAACTAGCACTTAGAACACAGAATATAAATCACTGTAGCACAAAATAGAAATCAGAGCACACAACCAGTAATCACTGGTAACAGATAAGTACCACCTACACAACCCTAACCACCTTAGGAGAATGTTACTCAGGGAACCAGGACCTGACTAGCAACACCTGTACTAGGAAGAAGAACCACCTAAGTATCACCATACATTTAGGGGTATAGGCACATTACACATGATGCATCACAACACATTCAGAGGTGTAGGGAAGGAAAACACATGATGCATAACATACATTCAGCGGTGTAGGAGAACACAATTGCGCAGAAATCACATTAGTCACCACCTGTGACTGTCCCTAGGCCAACTGGCCTCGCAGGGGCTAGGACGCCCTGTGTCCCAATGTCAGGGGCCTAAACAGAGCAGCTTCCCACTAAGTGCTGGGCAGCTGTGTAGATAATGAGGGGGCCAACTTGGTAGCCTCGCAGGCTCTGAACAAACCAACTGACTGTCCCCTTGGAGCCTCGCTGGGCTCTAAAGCAAAGTGATGCCCCCTAGAGCCTCCCTGGCTCTGCACAACAATGTGGTGAAAGGTTGGAGTGGCCCGCTGCCTTCTGGGGCAGCTCTACCACACCAGACGAATGCCCCCTTGAGCCTCTCTGGGCTCTCGAAAACAACTGGGGCGCCTGAGCCCCTCGTGGGCTCTCAAAAACAATTGTGGCGGCTGAGCCCCTCGTGGACTCCTCAACAAATGGGGCCTCTGAAGACGGGTGAGCCTTTCTTGGCTCTAGAAACAGTATCTACCCCCGGGGGCCCTCGTGGGCCTCTAAATTCAAAGATGCCGCCTTAGTACGCATCCGGCGTACGACGGGTAACCGGTCAGGTGCGGTTTTGTACGCTTCTAGCGTACGCTGTCCCAGGAAGTGAGGCGGCCTCTGTACGCCGCGAACGTACTTCCCACCACCCTGCGAAAGGAGGGGGGCGGGCACCGGCAATGTGCCCCGACGGCCCCCCTTCTCCAACACTCACCGGGTCAGGCGGCGGCCGTGGAAGGAGAGCTCCCGCTCCTCGGGACTCTCTGATGCTGCAGGCAGACTCTTCACTTTCCCCGGGGCTCTCCCTTCACTCGGGAGCCTCGGGAAGGACACAGCAGGCTGCTTCCTGCTTCTTCACTTTCCCCCAGCCAATCGGAGCGCGGCGCTGGCGCTGGGTCCAATCCCAGCGCGGCGCGGCTCGTGATGCTGCGGGCAGGCTTCTCAGGGGCTGGGGAGACTCGGGCTTGCGGCGGTGATCTCCCGGGCAAACGAGAGTTAGGCTCCCTCTTGAATTTAAATATAACGTGAGGTGGGCCCTCGCTAGCACAAATGAAGCGATCCCAAGTGTTAAAGGCAAATAAAGGGCTCCCCAAGCGCTATAAGCAAAATAAAGTGCTCTTAAGCGCTAGAAGCAAAATAAAGCACTCCCAGGCGCTAGGGGCCCAAAAGTCAGCAATAAAGTCCTTCAGGTAGGTAGGGGGGCAAGGCTGGGCCCAGAGCCAGCTCACTGGGCCTCCAGGCAGGGAGGCAGTCCAAGTGGCGGTCCTCCTGGCACCCAGAAGCTGCCCCCCTCAGCTTGGATCAGGAAGAGAACAATTTGTAAGGGGACACAGCCCCTTTTTATCCTAAGAAATCCTTTGTCTGGCTTCAGGGTGAGGGGAAAAACCAGTCGCAGCTGGTTTGTGAGCACTCTTGATGTGCTCAGCCCCTCACTCTATTCACTGGCAGGGCTAGGGACATTAGACGCACCACAGGGGGTGGAGCCAGCATTGTTTGGGGGAAGCCCAGCCCTATTCAGGACCCAGGTGCACACCTCCCCATCCATCAGCATGCTAATCACCACACTCACCACCGGGCAGACCCATCCAGACTCCTGGAGCCAGGCTCACCAGCCAGCTCCAGCCAATCACGTTCCAGCACACTCACTGCACACGCACACCCATGTCTAGAAGTGGCACTTCCACACTAGACACATACACGCCGCATATATCATTGCGCAGCATTCAATCACACAAGTCCGCACATACCAGACTCGAGCCTGCTCACCTCACGCATTAGGAACTACCAGGGACACAGACATTCCCCATGCATTCCTATAGGAGGGCAGGCCAACCTTACTCCACGCACTCAGAGTGCGCACGCACTTTTCACTGGGACACAGTGAAAGAGCGCAGAAACCAAAAATCACTACCACCAATTCACATTCAAAAGGCAAAAAGTTTAGGGGTGAACCTGCCAGAAGGGCCAAGTCCAACACAACCCCCTTAAAGCCAAAATGCAGGGGAGACCAATCACCACCTCGATGGACTTCCCTGCTTGGGGCGATAGAACACGGACGCGGGCCCGCAACTGCAGGGACACCCTCCTGTTCTACGCCAAAGTGAACCCATGGGGTTCCTTTTAACACCACTGTCTGGACCAACTGGGTTACCCCACTGGTACTCCCAAGCTGTCCGCAGCCAGGACCAGGCCCTGGACCACCCAGGTGCCAGTGGTCCTTGCCTATTCGCAGAGTGGGGGGTAGGAACCCCTGGCACATATTAGCCATTTCCACTCTTCCTGTCTGCAGGACAGGAATAGACTGCCACTGGTTCTCCAGCCTAGTGTCTACAACCTCAGGCAGACCAGGAGTCTCAGGGAAGGCTCTCCTCCCCCTACCTCTTCTCCTAGGGTTCCTCCTCCTCCGGCGAGGGGTACACCTGGAACGCCATTCCAACCCAGGGTTTAACCCCTAAGGTTGCACCGGGGTCAGAGGTGGGCTCTCCCACCCTCTGCATCCCCTTCCAGAGTCCTGCTCCCTACCCACTGGGGTGGTACCTCTGGAAGAAGAACCGGTCAGGACACTGATTACAGTCGTACTTCCCTCCAGGTCAGGCGGATCCTGAACCTGGCCTTCCAACCTCTGGTCTAGAACCTTTGGTGGAATAATTGCCTGGCCCTCCAGGACTTCTGGGGATTTACACACCATCCCCCTGAGGCTAACAAATGACACATATGTTGTGTGACTGTCTGTCTGGCGCAGATCTCCCGTCCCCTGTCCACCTGACAGTGCGCGAAGATCACCCAGAACAGAAGTGGCGTCACCATGGTCACTACACGGGAACTCAACCCAACTGGGTAGTCCCTGACCCACTGGTTCTTCCACTGGGGAACTCATACCCCAATCACTCCTCACACTGGACTCCTGTACCCTCACTACCAGAGCGGTACTGCCAGACTCTAGAACCACAGGAGCCCTGTTTATAGGCGCTCCAGGACCTCTACTCACTAGGAGATCTTCCTCAAGTGGAGTAACAGGACAGCCTAGGTCCCCAACCTGGTGTTCCCTACAGATACCATCCAAGTCCTGAGGCAGAGCTTCGTGCATCTGGGGACCCTCGGTCACCCTCTTACTCCTGCTCCACTGAGCCAGGCAGTAAGCCCCTACACCCTCCTCGCTATCCTGGGACCTAGCTGGGCTACACTGAGCCTCTTCCACCATGCTGGGCTGGAAGATACCTGAACCACTACTTTTGGAATCACTCCCTAATGACTCTAGAGAACCTCTAGCACTTTCCAATCTGTCTGCTTCCCTTGCAAGATCCCAAGGATCACAGGTCTCCAACCGCAACAGGTGTTGCCGCAACTCCGGCCAACAACGACTGAGCACCTGCTCCTTGAGAATAAGATCAAACATTTGTCAAAATCAGGTCCCGTGGGAACCTCTAACCACTCAATCAGTGCACACTGACAGTCCCCTGCAAACTCCTCCCAAGACTGGTGAGACAGTTTCCTACTGTCCCTGAACTTCAACCTATACTCCTCTTCTGGAGAAACAAGTACCATACTCTGGGGAGTGGGACTGCTCGCACTGGGCTCTATATAGCTGCCACCACTGGACTAAACCCGCTCTGGGGATTCCAGAATATTAAAACTGCATGCAGGGGATAGTCTACCTTCTAGGGCTATCTTCTTCCTGGTCAAGGCCTTCTCAGCCTTTGCAATTCTCTGTTGCACACCCAGCTGCGCTATCTCTCTGGCATGCTCTAACCTGCTGGTGCTCCCTCTCTTCCCTCCTATCCAACCACTCATCTGGGGACTGGGAAAGGGATGGGGCGCTGCCCCCTACACTGGACCCAGCAAGGGACTCCCTACCTATGGGGTCTTTACTCTCTACTGGCGTCCAGATACTGTCATCTTCTTCCTCCTCTTATGAATCTTCAGGGCTCCCCACAGACCCACCACCCTCATGGTATGAGGCCCAGGCCCTTTCCTCACTGTGCTCAAGATCCCATTGATTCTTATAATGTAGGATCAGGCTGTCCTTAATTTCGGACTGAGTGTATGACTCATCCACCCCTATGTCTCTCTCTCTACAGAACCTTTCCAACTCCCATATACTGTAATTAGATAGATCACAGAAATCAAAAGCAGACTCCATTTTGGCAGACGTTCTGAGAAAAGATTACACAGGGAACCTAGGGGTCTGAGCTTAACAGGAGCACACAATTCACAAGGTATTCAGCAAGTTCCATACCCCAGAGAACTCACCCTCACTTGTCCAGCGCAACACACCATTCATCCACACACAACCCCCCCCCTCAGACTGGTAAGGCAGTTTCTACCACCCCTGATTCCTCAACCTGACCACACGTGACACAGGTACCAACTCTGGGCACAGGGTGGGGAACAAATGTACTGGACACAATTACACAATGATACCTTTAGGAGAAGAAATATGGAACTTAAAAAAAAACAATAATCCCCAAAATGTGGTCATCTAAAATGCAGAGTTTTGTAGTGTGGCCAGTTGCCACTGCGGTACAACGTACACACAAATCCGGATCCTCACCGCCTGCCACCAATGTTAGAAATGGGATCTCTGGCTGGCCAAGGCTTGCGCCAAAGACAGTCAGAGACCACCACTCTAATTCAGGGCAAGGGAATTACACGCCAAGATAACCCCTGCTCACCCCCTTGATAACGTCACACGAGCAGTAAGGCTAATCTCGGAGGCTATGTAGGTTAAGTGTTTGCGCGCGCACCCATCAACAACACCCAAGGCCCACCACAAAGGAAACTCCACACAAGGTTATATAAAAAATAGCCTTTGTATTATACCAAAACACATTAGATAAACACACACTTTACAATGTGCCAACAGGCACGGCCAGAATTTACAGGAGATATGTACAAGACAGGGCCACATGGACCACTGTCAGGAATAGTCACTTTTTAGAACTAGCACTTAGAACATAGAATATAAATCACTGTAGCACAAAATAGAAATCAGAGCACACAACCAGTAATCACTGGTAACAGATAAGTACCACCTACACAACCCTAACCACCTTAGGAGAATGTTACGCAGGGAACCAGGACCTCACTAGCAACACCTGTACTAGGAAGAAGAACCACCTAAGTATCACCATACATTTAGGGGTATAGGCACATTACACATGATGCATCACAACCCATTCAGAGGTGTAGGGAAGGAAAACACATGATGCATAACATACATTCAGCGGTGTAGGAGAACACAATTGCGCAGAAATCACATTAGTCACCACCTGTGACTGTCCCTAGGCCAACTGGCCTCGCAGGGGCTAGGACGCCCTGTGTCCCAATGTCAGGGGCCTAAACAGAGCAGCTGCCCACTAAGCGCTGGGCAGCCGTGTAGATAATGAGGGGGCCAACTTGGGAGCCTTGCAGGCTCTGAACAAACCAACTGACTGTCCCCTTGGAGCCTCGCTGGGCTCTAAAGCAAAGTGATGCCCCCTAGACGCTCCCTGGCTCTGCAAAACAATGAGGGGCAAGGTGGGAGCAGCCTGCCGCCTTCTGGGGCCGCTCTACCACGCCAGACGAAGGCCCCCTTGAGCCTCTCTGGGCTCTCGAAAACAACTGGGGCGCCTGAGCCCCTCGTGGGCTCTCAAAAACAATTGTGGTGGCTGAGCCCCTCGTGGACTCCTCAACAAATGGGGCCTTTGAAGATGGGGGAGCCTTTCTGGGCTCTAGAAACAGTATCTCCGGGGGCCCTCGTGGGCCTCTAAACTCAAAGATGCCGCCTTAGTACGCCTCCGGCGTACGACGCGTACCCGGCCAGGTGCGGTTTTGTACACTTCTAGCGTACGCTTTCCGAGGATGTGAAGCGGCCTCTGTACGCCGCTAACGTACTTCCCACCACCCTGCAAAAGGAGGGAGGCGGGCACCGGCAATTGTCCCCCGATGCCCCCCTTCTCCAACACTCACCGGGTCTGGCGGTGGCCGTGGAAGGAGAGCTCCCGCTCCTCGGGTCTCTCCGATGCTGCAGCCAGACTCTTCTCTTTCCCCGGGGCTCTCCCTTCACTCGGGAGCCTCGGGAAGGACACAGCAGGCTGCTTCCTGCTTCTTCACTTTCCCCCAGCCAATCGGAGCGCGGCGCTGGCACTGGGTCCAATCCCAGCGCGGCGCGGCTCGTGATGCTGCGGGCAGGCTTCTGAGGGGCTGGGGAGACTCAGGCTTGCGACTGTGATCTCCCGGGCAAACGAGGGGTAGGCTCCCTCTTGAATTTAAATATAACGCGAGGTGGGAACTCGCTAGCACAAATGAAGCGCTCCCAAGCGCTATAATCAAAATTAAGCGCTCTTAAGCGCTAGAAGCAAAATAAAGCGCTCCCAGGCGCTAGGGGCCCAAAAGTCAGTAATAAAGTCCTTCAGGTAGGCAGGGGGCAAGGCTGGGCCCAGAGCCAGCTCACTGGGCCTCCAGGCAGGGAGGCAGTCCAAGTGGCGGTCCTCCTGGCACCCAGCAGCAGCCCCCCTCAGCTTGGATCAGGAAGAGAACAAATTGTAAGGGGACACAGCCCCTTTTTATCCTAAGAAATCCTTTGTCTGGCTTCAGGGTGAGGGGAAAAACCAGTCGCAGCTAGTTTGTGGGCACTCCTAATGTGCTCAGCCCCTCACTCTATTCACTGGCAGGGCTAGGGACATTAGACGCACCACAGGGGGCGGAGCCAGCATTATGTGGGGAAATCCCAGCCCTATTCAGGACCCAGGTGCACCCCTCCCCAGCCATCAGCATGCTAATATCCACACTCACCACCGGGCAGACCCATCCAGACTCCTGGAGCCAGGCTCACCAGCCAGCTCCAGCCAATCACGTGCCAGCACACTCACTGCACACAGACACCCATGTCTAGAAGTGGCACTTCCACACTAAACACATACACGCCACATACATCATTGCCCAGCATTCAAGCACACAAGTCCGCACATACCAGACTCGAGCCTGCACACCTCACGCATAAGGAACTACCAGGCACACAGACATTCCCCATGCATTCCTATGGGAGGGCAGGCCATCCTTACTCCATGCACTCAGAGTGCGCACGCACTTTCCACTGGGACACAGTGAAAATGCGCAGAAACCAAAAATCACTACCACCAATTCACATTCAAAAAGCAAAAAGTTTAGGGGTGAACCTGCCAGAAGGGCCAAGTCCAACAGACACCATCAAGATCATAAACACCATCCACTCCGGATCCCTGGAAGACCCCTGCCCACACCACATCTTTAACAAAGCCGGCAACATCATCGCACCCCATCTCTGGAAAACCATCAACACCTCCTTCGAGACAGCGACCTTCCCGGTGAGCTGGAAGCACGCAGAGATCAACGCCTTACTCAAGAAACCCAAGGCAGACCCCAAGGACCTAAAAGACGTCCAGCCCATCTCCCTGCTCGCGTTTCCGGTGAAGGTCATCGAAAAGGCCATCAACAAACAACTGACCAGCTTCTTCGAGGAGAACTGGATCCTGGACCCGTCCCAGTCCGGGTTCCGCAGCAACCACAGCACCGAAACTGCCCTCAACGCCACCACTGACGACATCAGGACCCTGCTTGACAACTGAGAAACTGAAGACCTCATCCTCCTGGACCTGTCAGCCACCTTCAACACAGTCTGCCACCGCACACTACGAACACGCCTCCACGATGCCGGAATCCAAAAGAAGGTCCTGGATTGAACCACCTCCTTCCTCACCAGCAGAACGCAGAGCGTTTGCCTCCCCCTTCTGCTCCGAAGCCACTGAGATCATCTGCGGCGTACCCCAAGGCTCATCCCTCAGCCCGCCGCTGTTCAACGTTAACATGGCACCGCTCGCCCACGTCACACGACGTCACGACCTCAACATAATCTCCTACGCCGATGACACCCAGCTGATTCTCTCCCCAACCAAAGACCCCCACACCGCCAAAATCAACCTCCATGAAGGAATGAAGGCTGTCGCTGACTGGATGAGAAACAGCCAGCTGAAGCTGAACTCGGACAAGACAGAGGTCCTCATCCTCGGAGCTACCCCCTTGGCCTGAGACGACTCCTGGTGACCGTCTGCACTAGGAGCACCCCCTACCATGCACGCAACCTAGGGGTCATCCTCGACTCAACCCTGTCCATGACGAAGCAGGTCAACGCTGTCTCCTCCTCCTGCTTCAACACCCTCTGCATGCTTTGCAGGATCTACAAGTGGATCCCCACCGAAACAAGAAGGACTGTCACCCAGGCCCTCGTCAGCAGTGGACTTGACTACGGAAACACACTCTGCGCGGACCCCCGGCCAAACTCCTGAAACGGCTCCAACGCATCCAGAACACCTCTGCACGCCTGATCCTCAACATCCGTCGCTACAGCCACATCACACCCCACTTGAGAGACCTGCACTGGCTCCCCATCAACAAGAGGATAACCTTCAAACTCCTCCCACATGCACTCAAGGTACTTCACAACACCAGACCAGCATACCTCAACAGCCGACTCAGCATATACACCCCCACCGCCAGCTCTGTTCCGCATACTGCGCCCTCGCCACCGTCCCCTGCATCTGAAGAGTGACCACCAGCGGCAGATCATTTTCCCACCCCGCCGCCAAGACATGGAACAACCTCCTCAACCGCCTGCGGCAAACCGAATAACTTCTAACCTTCAGGAGGCTTCTCAAGACCTGGCTCTTCAAACAGTAGCAGCCTCCTCCCCCCAGCGCCTTGAGACCCTCACGGGTATGTAGCGCGCTTCATAAATGGTATGATTGATTGATTGATTGATTGAGGTATTACCAACCTCCTGGCTGCACCAGGCTTGGGGTCTCTACACTCTGAATACAGGAGTCCATCATCCCAATAAACTTTATGGGTGCCACTAGCATTCCCAGCAGCCACAGCTGCCGCCTGCTGTCTGAGGGGTTCAAGAGAAGGGCAGCTCAGCTGCTCCTGGCTCAGATCTGCCCTAGAAGGGCCCCCTGTCCACAGGAACTCAACCTGATCAGGCTCAAGCTCATCTGGGACAGTTCCTTCCTCAAGAGACTGATCTTCTTTCTGAGTCAGGGGGTAAGGCACTGCCTTGACCCTACTGCTCCTTTTCTTGGAAGGCACCTGGTCCATTATTCCTGAATCCAGGGCCTGTTCAGTGTTAGACATTTTGGCCTGTGACCTAGTTTTGAATATCCAACACGGATGCGTCTACACTAGTGTAATACCATAGAGCCAAACGAATACCATGAGGACTCCAGCTGTCAATACGCCCTGTGATGTTCAGATTCCATCTCAACCCAAAGTTTATGGATAAATGGTTCTCTATATTGAACAAATGTTCATTGGATTTGATCTTACTCGTCATTGAGGAATTGTCCAGAACAATTAGAGAATTGGATGAAGACATTTTTAACATAAAAACAGAAATAGAAAGAAGGTTGGAAACTGACACTTGGGCCACTACTCTGGTACATCTCGATCAAAAATTAGAACGGTACAGTAAAGAATTACAAGAGGGCAAAATTTGAAAGTACCGTAGGGACACCATAGACTACAAGCTTAATGAGGTATATACATGGGATGAAATTTATGCGAGGAGACGTTTTAATGACAACAAGAAAACTATCTCGTCTTCGGAAGAAAGCGTCGCTACAGAACAGACCATGATACATCCATTAATCGACCACCGGTTACAAAGACTATCCTCACTACTACAGGTCCCACAACCATATCCACACCAACGGGGGATTCACAACTACCCACTACATCCACAACACCATTTTTATCTCAGGTTACGGATTACGGGCAACCACCATTACTAGTCACAACAACCACAGCAGTAACTGCTGCAAAACAAGGAGAGGACGAGGGAGGCAAAACTTGTAGTTTGATCATTATCATTTTGTCTACAAAACGGTCAACACAACAAACAGCTACACTCAATAAAGGTATGACATTTGTGCCTACAAAGATGACCACGAGACATAACACAGATATTGCACTTTAAAAATGTATGCGCAAGTTACACCTACAACATTATTTTGCAAACATAGTGCAAGATCTACAAGAAGATCTAGAAGCTTGGTCATCTAAATTCAAGCCCAAAAGCAACTACCAAGCCCAAGTCTCACACAAGATCTTGGATACGTTTGAAAACATAGTGAAACATGATCTTTCCCAGCTACAATACAATAAAACAAGAGCCTCTAATTTAACAGAGCATGAGAAACGTAGAATTTGTTCGATAGCTAACAATACCACTCTGACTTTAAAACCTGCAGACAAGGGCGGCGCATAGGTAGTTATGGACACTACTTATTACGAACAAAAAGTCTATGAGCATGCACTTGACACTGCCACATATTTGTGTCTCAAAACTAACCCTACCATTCCCCTGCAAATCATCTTACAATCAATCCTGCAACAAGCTGAAGAAACAGGATGTATTAATTCATCATTAAAATCCTACCTAACGGTCAACAATCCACTCAGACCTAAAATTTATATGACACCAAAGATCCATAAACATCCCACTGACCCGCCATTACGTCCGATTGTTTCTGGATGTAGTTCCATTTTTGACCCGCTAGGGAGATATTTGGACCATTTCCTTCAGCAGTTTGTACAGAGTTGGTGTATGTACACAAAGGACACCACAGATTTCTTAAACAAACTTCAAATCATGCTTTTTTTTTTCAAGAACAATGGACACTGTGTACCATCGATGTTACAGCCCTGTATACTTCCACAGCACATTCAGAGGGCATCGAAGCGGTAAAATGGGCACTCCTTAAAATGGTACTACCTGACACACAATGTGTCTTTTTATTGAAACTTCTCTGTTTCTGTCTTTATAACAATTACTTTCAGTGGAAAGAGAAATTCTATGGCCAACTAACCAGTACTTCAATGGGGTTTTCGGGTGCAAATGCAAACATTTTCTTGTCAAAATTTAAGAATGACTACATTTTAACCAATAAGAACTGGACTAGATGATTGGCTTAATACTGCAGGTTTATTGCTGCATATTTATCATCTGGACACAGCCACGGAATGACTTGGAAAATGTAATTATAGAACTCAACATCCGGAACCCAAGAATCCAATTAACACACAACATCAACAGCAATCAAGTTAACTTTCTTGATGTGTTGATACGAAAAAAACAGAATGATCACAAACTCAGTACTGAAATCTTCACCAAACCAACCGACAGAAATAGCACCTTGCATCCTACTAGTTTTCATCCCAGAAGCCTCATCACTCATCTGCCATATTCACAATTCTTGCGAATAAAAAGGATATGCTCCCAATCATGCGGTCAGGTGCAACCCTTTACCTAACAATTCATCAATTAAGTAACGTATAATTACGCTACCGCTCGCCCTCTCCTTCATACCACGGAAGCGTGGGATGGCGAGAGAGGAAGCAAGGACTGCATGACTTCATCTAAGTACGGCATAGTCGCCTGACCACAATTACTTTCCACCGACAATGACTGCATTTGGAGGCTTTTTCTTTCCCCAAAGAGCTATGAATATAAGACTCTGTATTTCTCTCTTTTTCACACTGACAGATGAAAGTTTCATTTTACCTCTCGACCCGAAGGCTCACGGGGCATTGACTCCTTACGTTTCTAGTATGTACTTTCCTTTGTTTCCCAACAAAGTCCCACATTTTCTCCCGCTAGAAACAACCTACTCTAAATTTACCATATAGAGTGTGTGTTTTCTGTTTTATGTTTGTTTCGTTGTGTATTGTCCCTCCCCCGTCCTTTTCCAGAACAGGTCACAGCACTTATGTTTAACTGTAGAATATTATGTCTACCAAAGTCACTGTGCGTCACCTTTTTTCTCCGTTAGGTGATCTGTGTCTGCGCATTGGGAAGAGCATGTGAAGTAACTGTGCTCTCTTTTACAGGCTTATTCTCGGAAAAACTGACAGAGCTTTACAAAACATAAACTCGTACCACATAGGTATTGTATTTTAAACCACTTGTATATATTTTTCTTCACATATTGATAGGAACATAGTGAGTGACAGAGGGATCTTACTTCGTCCTGACGAAGAAGCTTTTACGGCTTCGAAACATGTTGACACCCCCAGGAGAATCAGCACATAACTAGCGTGATCTCTCCGACTCACCCTTTTTAACAGTACCAGCCTCTGACCAAATAAAGTTTTTGAATCCGTAAGGCCAGGTATTTTTTAATATCACCTTTTCATTCACCCCTGGCCCTTTCCATCACAACAAATACACCTCACATAGCACTTACAAAATCAAAGTGCTCCAGCATAGTCGCCTGTCGCAGCACGCCAGACCCCGATGATGAAGCATGACACCAAGGGCCCTTTTGGTGTGTGAGGGGTATTTTAACAGATACTGTGTATGCCTTACACCTCTAGACATACAAAAACCTCTTAGAGGTGGATCTTTTTGTTTTCTAACCCATTGCATGGAGGAGGATGCATCCACCATAGTACTCTTATGAGCACTACCTCTTCACTCCCTAACCCTCGATCTTTGATCCATATGCTACCAATCAGCAACGGCAACCACGATGATTGAGTCATACAAAGCATGGTTTGAACAACGAGGATACCCTCTAGAAATTTTACAGAAGAGAGTATCTAGATTAGGAACAAAAGAACGCACATTTCTATTTTTTAAAACGCCAAGGAGTCCACGAATGTCACCCACCTTTGTATCAAGGTACTTAATCCTGTCTATGCAAATAAATAAAATCATCAGCAAGAGATGGGAGTTGCTTCAAAATGAACCCGACTTTAATGGCATATTCCGAGATAAACCTACATTTGCATACACTCGAGCAAAAAATCTTCAAGAGTTGATAAATCACCAGTTCAAATTAAACTTAAACAGATCCACAAAGGAACCACAGAGTGTTACAATTGCATACACTGCAATAATATAATCACAGGTGCGATACTTATACATCCAGTAACAGGCAAACACATACAACTACGGCATACCTGAGATTGTAACACCACCAATATAATATATTGTTTGAAATGCCCGTGCGGGAAAGCCTATATTGGTAACACAGAACACAAGTTCAAAAGCCGGTTAACTGAGCATAAGAGCACAATACGCACAGGCAATACAACCTCGAGCGTAGCTGTACACTAGTTAGAAACTCAGCACAATATATCTCAGATTAGAGCCCAAATTGTAGAAGCAGTGCGTAAACTTGAAGGTATAGATAATAGCAAAAAACTTCTGCTAAGGGAAATATATGGGATTGATTATTTAGAGACTCTGTCCTCGAAGGGGTTGAATGATAAAATTGATATGAGTTGTTATTTGTAACCATCTGTTTGTGATTTTTGCATGTTCTAACATGTTCATTTGATGTATTTGCAAGTTAAAGGTATATGCTTTTACATTTCTTTTCATTGTACTGAGCAACCCCATTTCTTATTCTGGGCACCATCCGCAACATGTCATACCGTCCCTGAAATGCTCAGGTTGCCTGTAAATCTTATTTTTAACAGGCAGACTGTCCCCAGTGTCCACTTCATGAGTGCACCACAACACGTCATTACACATCAGGTACTAATCACTGCAGCGCCCATTCTTTAAGGTGACAGCAGCACTAGCCTGGGCTTTCCCTGCCTTACTTCATTGTGCTTGGACTGTTGACCTGTAGAGGGCTGCATTCTATGCATTTTCTTGGCACTTTTTTCTGTCCTCATTGCCATTATGATCGATTGACATGGGTCGAGTATCTACAAGAGTCCCCACATTGCAATTTTACTTTTACGTTGGCAGTTTAGCACAGGCATGTTGCGATGACATTGTTATCTTCGGATAAAGTGACCGTGAACATGCTACATGCTTCCTCACGGTCACTCTTCAACCACCCACCCGGACTCCTCTGGTCACATGTCTTAGTCCAGGCATAATAGACCGGTGAGTGTGAGTCCACTCTTTAACAGGGACATCCTTTCTAAAGGTATTTGATTCACAGCGTTTTATGATGTGCGCTCGGTGAACACTTTTGTGTTTGCATATCAGAAAGTCATTTGTCAGGTTGCGTTTCGTGCAGCGGAAGTCCTACTGATTACTGCATCCTATGACCATTTAAGGTATGCGGAGCACATATGTGTGTAAGTACACACAAGATGGGGGCACAGACACTACTTGTATCTTTTTTAAAGGAAGCCTTCCTCTCTCTCTTGGTGGTACAAAGCTGTCCACAACACGTGCTCTTTTTCTATATGATGTGTAGTCTTTCTAGCATTTTCTCCCATATTAACTGCATGACACTTCCACCATTCTTTCTGCATTATCTTTCGGTGTTGTACTCGGAGATCTACCTTCATGAATTAATTCATTTTTTGATTTTTTTAAATCTGTGATATACTGCATTGTAGTAAAACGCATTGTAATTCTTTTGTGTCTAGAATACCCCCCTGAGGAAGGGACCTGCGTGTCCCGAAATGCATTGGGCCATTTGAAAACTATGCTTCAAGCAATAAGGAATTTGCAAAGCCAGAATCAATGGGACTATGAAGCACTATATATTTATTGATTTAATAACCTGTTTGGTTTAGGCAATTTTGTAATGGTATAGTGCATTAATAAAGGCATTGATGTAATAAAGAAAGTATTACCGTTTATGTTTTCAAGCTCAACAATACAAGACTTATTTTATAAAACTTGGGTTTAGGTTTTTTTTCACAGTTGTTTACAACTTCAAGTACAGTAGTAGAACGTTCAGTTCATTAGGAACAGTGCACACTACAATCCGGGTTTTTTCTGTTAGGTTTGCTAGTCACAGCAAACACATGTGCAGAGATCCCTAGCATTTCTGCATGGGTCCTGAGCTCCACTTCAGACCAGGCTGAAGTCTCTAAATCATTGTCAATCGAGCATTCAACAGGGAGGTCTGCACTTACCACAATCTTCTTGAGGCCAGTTACCCCTCCCCAGGAGAAATTGACAACTGCCAGGGCATGGTTGGTCCTGACATTGCTAGCATGGGTCACTTGGTAAAGTTCACCAAGTATGATCTGTCCAGGGTCCACAAGGTCTTGTGTCACCATTGTGACACTTGCTCCTGTGTCCCTGAATGCCATAGTCTCCTTTCCATTTAGCAAAGGCTGCTGTTTGTATTTGCCCAGGTGACTGGAACTCACACAGGAGCCCATGTCCATGCCTCCATCACAGACTAACACAGCCTGAGTTGGTATTCTGACTAGGCCAGAGTCCATCTCAGAACCCAGGGTTAACCCTACTACAACCTTCTGCAGAGTACCACCACTTGGAGCTGAACTAGGGGGCACAGTTGCCTTAAGGGCAATGGTGGCTGGAGTTGAGTCTTTTGGCCTAGTGCAATCACTAGTCCAGTGGGGGTTCTGCTTACAGATTTTACACCACAGTTCCTTTTGGCCTTTCTTCTTGGAAGATTGGGATTCCCCACCATTAGAAGATTGTTGGGGACCTTGTGAAGAGTTCTGGTCTTTACCCTTCTCCCCACCCTTATTAGGATCTTGCTTCTTCCGGTCACCACCTTGGTTCTGTACCTTCTGCTTCACCCTGGTTCTGACCCATTTGTCTGCCTTCTTTCCCAATTCTTGGGGAGAGGTCGGATCAGAGTCCACCAGGTGCTGAAGCAACCACTGATTCTAACAGTTATTCAGGATCTTATTCCTCATAATTAAGTTGTACAATCCTGTATAATCACACACTTTGCTGACCAGTAACCAGCCCTCCCTCCTGAGCCTTAGTAGCACAATCAACAAAGTCAACCTAGTCCTGAGTCTGAGCCCTTTGGGAATCTCTGAACTTTATTCTATGTTGCTCAGTGGTTAGGCCAAACCCCTCAATCAGAGCACTCTTCAGGACTGTACAATCATCAGCATCCTCTTCTCTTACAGTGAGGTCCTTGTCTCTACCTTTGTCTGCAAAGGAGAGCCACAAGATCGCTGCCCACTGCTCCTAAGGGACCTTCTGAACTTTGCAGGCCCTCTCCAGCGCAGTTATCCATTTGTGGATGTCACCCACACTCTAGTAGGGAGGGACAATCTTGTTTAGGTTCCTATGGTCATGAGATCTTTCTCTACCACTAGGAAAGTTGCTGCCACCATGGGGCTCTAGTCCCATCTTTTTTCTAGCTTTTTCAAGCTCTAGGGACTCCCTTTCTAAGACTACTTGCTGTATCCTTATTCTCAGTTGAGCTTCTTGAAGTCTCATCTGACTCTTCTCCTTGGAGGTGTCCCTCCTATGAGAAGAGACAGAAGTCCCTATAGATACACTAGAATGGTTAGATTCCTCAGAAGGAGATCTAGGCCTTCTTGGTATACCTCCTTGATTTTAAATCTACCTCCTAGGTCACCTGCAAGCCTCAATCTAAAACTCCTTCATTGGCTTCCTATTAGGAAAAGAGGGCACTTTAAAATCATGTTTCTAACACACAGAAGCTTTTATGGCACTGGTCCTGGCTATTTAGAAAACAAAACTAAAAGATATCAGCCCACCAGAATTTTGAGGTCCAGCTCTAACCCTCTCCTCACCCCTCTACAAGTCCGTACTGTGCAAAATGGAGGCCGCTCCTTTTCACATCTTGCTCCTCATCTTTGGAATAAGCTACCGCTCTATCTTTCATCCATCTCAGACAACCAGCGCTTTCTCAGAGAATTAAAGACATGGCTGCTCTAAATTAAGTCTGGCCTAAACCCAGCTAGTGGAATCTTCTGTGAGCGCCATGAGACCTAACGGTGATTTGTGCGCTATATAAGACTCTTTGACTTTAACTTTAACAACTCTTCCAGGGGGGGAGAAGATAGGACCCACTGGGCCTCCATCTCCCTCTCCAGTAGGAGCGGCACTATCCAGGTCAAGGTCATTGTCACCTTCCTGGTCAGCATCAGAGACTGATTCCTGTGGGATTGTATCACTGGGCTCTTCCTCCTCTGCTGATCCCATCCCACGGCCGACCCTCTCAGGCTCTGAAGCCTTTTTAAGATCATCTCGCAGTAGTACCTCCTAGAGGCATTGGGTTTTGGCACTTTTGCCTGTCTTCAGTTTCCTGTTAGTACACAGAGCCCTTAACTCTAAGAAAGGTAATGTGTCATACTTGGATGTCTGTAATGTACTGACATCTGGCAGGGACCCACTGGTTCCTGGCCCTGAAGACATTACTAGTGAGGTGTGGCGTATGCACCTACCTACTCTAGTTGTTATCTACTAAACTCTCTTGAGTTGTAGAAAGGGTGTGCTAAGCTCTTGACACACAACTCTAAGTTCAGTAGAACTTACTGTATTTAAGCTTGTATTATATGTACCTCATGTACCTTTAGTGGTTTTCAAATGATTAATCACTTGAGATTATCTGGTAAAACAATGGCCAGCTGGAATCCCACAGGCTGCACAACAATGTGAGAAGTTGGCCTGGCATATGCTGTACACTATTCTAGTGGGCACCTTGCACCCGTCCAAACGACCCTTATTGATGGTAGGTTAAAGAAAACCTATATAGAAAGCTACCCTAGTGGTAGCTGTGGAGAGCAGCCTTCAGGCTAAATCTTGGAGGAATGTAAATCAGCTTGTTTTACCAGTCTATAATCTTGTGAATGAACAAATGACAGGAACCACACCAGGTATATATATATAAAATATATGTTTTTATTCTAAACACATCCCACTAGTCTCCTTATGAGGCTAGAGGCAAAAGTACATACAGCAAACTCAATAACACACAGTAAATTAGCACAATATACATTGAGCCCTATGGGCGTACCAAACCATATATCAATACAGTGGTATAAGAACCATGACTTGTATAGATACAAGGCCTAGAGCCTGTTGAACCGCTGGGGCCACCAGGAATCACCCAAAGTGACACAGGGGACCCACGGGGACGTGTGCAGTGTCTAAACACAGCTGCGAATCACCATTAACTTCTATGTGGAAAGTTGCAGTTGGAAATTTAAAGATAAAGGACACTTAGAGGATACTTGCAGCAAATCCCTTGAGACTTAAGGGGTTCTAGAGCCAACACCTACAGGAACACCGGTGTTCTCGAGTTACCTCACCCAGGGAAGACGGGTGCATAGGTGTCTTTTGGTGTCGGGTTTTGTCATTGTTTTCAATGGCGATCTGCAGCAAAGTGCTGCTGGCATCCAAGAGGAAAGTGTCTGGAGGGATCCAAGCCTGGATTGGAGATGTGAAGAAACTTAAAGCAGAGGGGACAGAGTCTGGGTCACTTGCCAGTGACCAGGAGGACGATAGGCGGATGCACACCAATGTTGGGTGATTTCAGGTGAAGAAGATGAAGCTTGACTCTTCAGCCACGAGGTACCGGAGATGTTGATGACAACCAGGAGCTGGAGTCGAGCTGTCCCACAAAGGATGTCGAGTGCTGCCATGTCGGTGCCCGGACTGGACCTAACAAGCTTTGGGAACAGCAACCCACACAGAAAGCAGAGATAGGCTTTGGTGCAGCCCCGCAAGGTCTGGGAGACTCACCATTTGGCAGGGAGTCAGGGCATGTCTGGAGCAACCAGGGAAGCCCAAGGAAAATCAGTATGGTCTTCGTGGGGACCCATCAGTCAACAGACCAGGGATCGCGAAGGAGCCTCAAGCAGAAATGCAAGAAGCAGGCTCACAGAACACCCGTGGAGTTTAGGCCCACAGTCTTTGGTGCAGATGATGCTTGGGGTTTGGGATATAAGTAAACCAAAGCACAACTTCAGGAAAGATCGGGAAGTCAATGCACAATGCAAATGTGCACTGTGTCATAAGTTCCGGTTCGACGTTATTCGTGAGGGCTGTGGGTCTCAGCTTTGCTGGGGACTCGGGTTGGCCTTCACGAAGGCTGAAAATCCTCTTCATGGGCTGCAAATACTTCAGAGTCCGGCAGGAACTTCAGAAATGCAAACCGGCAAATTCTTTGTTGGTGCCTGTTTGAACAGGGGAGTCACTCCTTGACCTCAAGGGAGATTCTTCCATCCTCTACTCTTTAGTAGTGCGTTGAAGTTCCAAGATTTCATTTCAGAGTTTCATCCATGTGTAATCTAAAGTCCTGTTGCCAGGGATCCTATACTTATACTAAATAAAGGGGTTGGACATACTCTGGGGACCCACCTATGGGAGGGTCTGGAAAGAGGGGTGGCTACACCCATTTCCTTTGTCCAGTTTCACGCCAGAGCAGGGGCTGAGTGCCCCTGCAACTGGTTTGTACTGGACTATGCACAAGGACACCAAATGTGCCCCCTGTTCAGACATCAAATCACTCTCAGAGTGCACCCACCAAGCCACAATACACTAAAGCCAGTCTGGGAGGTGGTTACACCTCCCTGTGGCAGGAAACCTATTGTCCAGGCCTCCCCTGCCGGATTTTTGGTCAGCAGCAGGTGGCCAGACACGTGTCTGTGGCTGCAGCATCCATTTTGTGATGATGGAGCTCGTTTAAAATAATACCGGGCAGACCAGTGTGTACATGTCTCTCCCTCTAGAAGAGTGGGATTCTACCCCCGCCGCAAAGACTGGCGGGAGGTAGGATTCTAAAGTGTTTGACACCAAACGCAACATGTTTCCATGCAGCCATTCCAAAGTTAGCATTTACCGCGAGGATATAATGCACTTAAGAGTATATGGTCTGGCTGCATCACAGAACAGCCTCAGAGAATGGATTCCGAAAGCTGCAGAGGCGTCCTGCTCATGCATGGGAACCCTCTCACACAAAACCAAGCACTCTACTTTCAGGATTGTTAAGGCCTGCCATAGGAGTGACTGATAGGTTTATATGTGTCAGTGATTTAAAGGAAGATATAGGTAACCTAAATCTTAGTAAGGGGTGCATGCACCACCCTACACAGGCTGCAGTAGCAGACCTGTTGTGTCATTTTGGAAGGCTTCCCAGGGGTGGCATAATACATGCTTCAGCCCCTGGTAAGCCTTGGGTGCACCTATGCCCTTGGTACCTAAGGTACCATATACTAGGGGCTCACAAGGGTACCCCAGTAACCAAACTGGAGTGTACCTAAAGTACATGCAATCAATTTACAGAGGAAGCAGCTAGGCAGGGGTTCTGGATAGCAGGGCCCCAGCCAGACTAAAATCGAAAAACAGTGAAACACCAGCAAAAAGTGGGGGTAACCATAGTAAGCAGATCCTTCTCTCCTACAGTTATTTCCCCGGGAACAGAGGTTGAGTGCCATTGCGTGTGAGGCATTTGCTGTGGTCTGAGCACTGAAGAAGCTGAGACCATACTTGTTTGGGACTCACTTCTGGGTTCAGACAGACCACAGGCCCCTTAGATGGTTGATGCAGATGAGGGGTTTGACCTGGAATCATTGGCGTGGGTCTCAATTCCTCTGTACACTTCCTATCTTTTATGTTGGTTGGATTTAGATGCCCTGGGTGCTGTGCCTCCGCTAATCAGTGCCACAACGCGAAGGCTCCCTGTGTAAAGATGACTGTGAATTGGGATAATCATAATGCCTAGGTCTGTGTAGCATGTTCTATTAGCGAGTTTTCCTCCATTTCACTGTTTACTATTATGAATTTATCCTTTCTCTTAGGCCACAATGGGTAGGCTGAGGATTACCTTCCATAATCCTATCTGACCCTAGGAACCTGATAGGAAATTCGAATTTGATATGTTTAAGCTCAGGACATTGAGCTACACCTTTTAGTGAGGACCTTTTATATATCCCATGTTCAAAAATGCCTCTTCTGGAAATGCGCTATTTTCTGGCCTACGCTTTCCTGTAGGCTTTGCTAATATGTGTATTGGCCGTCTGGTTTTGGAGCAGCAGGGCCAGCTGGGTCAGTCCTGGCTGAAGAGAGAGATCGGCATTCAGCGCATGGGGAGGGGTAACTCTCTGATTTGAGCAGGGCCGTTCCTGGCAAGGTGAATGATGGCTCCATCAGGATGTCGCCTCATAAATGAGGTGTTCCATGATCCCACCGAACTGGTTCTGGCTGGACTGGGTGATTTGTGACTTTAGAGAACAAAGACTTTTTAGGTATAAAATGCTGCGCTGGAACCTCGTTCATGTGTGTTCCTTCTGGATGTCAAGACAAAACTCTGTCCGAGTGAAGAGAGTAAAGGACTTTACAACTTTCACCAAGCTTGCTTAAGAAATTACCAGAGGGCCAGAATCGAGAGCGCTTCCTGCTGAAGTTTCAGTGACATTAGACTTCACCCCGTCAGCCGTCGGAATCCCTGTGTGAGGAATTCTACTTGCAGGTGAGGCCTCCATCGAGTAATCAGGAGCCTCTAGTTCTACTGTGAGGAGCGCGGACTGGTAACCCTTGTTCACTGAATGTGTGTAGGCCGCTGCAGCTAAGAGAGAGTTGCCACCGCTGAGTACTCATCATTGTGCCAGCCTGGTCGAGATCATCCTTTGTCCTTTGGGCCGCCGCAGCTAAGAGAGAGCTGCTGCCGCTGAGTGCCCGCACCTTTGCCAACTGTGCATCACTGTGATTTGTCCTGTGGGCGGCCGCACCTAGGAGAGAGCTGCTGCCGCTGAGTGCCCGCACCTTTGCCGACTGCATCATCAGGATTTGTCCTGTGGGCCGCCGCACCTAAGAGAGAGCTGCTGCCAAGAAGTACCCGCACCTTTGCCAACTGTGTATCATCGTGATTTGTCCTGTGAGCCATCAAAAGTGGGGGGTATGGGGAGCACTTCGATACTTTTCAAGTTCCATCATTTTTACTAGTTTCTCATTTGCCTGCTGGTAGGATTAGTGCCAAAACCCTGTGGCACCTGTGAATAAGTCCATGAAAGGGCCAGTATGTTGCCCAAACCGACCGCACTTTTGCATAGCGCCTCTCTGGCTAACATTTTCTTCATTATAAGTGTTTTAATCCAGTATTTTTCTTCTTTAACCATTTTTAATCGGTTTATCTAAAATATTTCATCCTTTGTTTCCATCCACGAACGGGATATTTATGCCATTTTTCCAGTTTCTAGTGCGAATGCTATGCGCATCCGAGCCTTTTGCATAAACACGACATATGCACGGGTTCTTCCAAAACAGCGTTTATTTAAAACCAATGCATTTCGAGCATCTAGTGCTCTTCGTCAGGGTACGCTGCAAACAATACAGAAACACATGTGTATTAACTTCATTACAATGCAACGTCATACTACATCACTCCTTGTTGCTTGACACCCAATTGACAGACTAAACTGAATATGACGGCGTTCTGAAAATATAGTTTATCAAGACAGTCTCTGCAATCTTTCTGAGCTAATCACCCTTTTTTAAAAAAAACAAACGTGTGAACATGTAAGCACCAACGCTTTTAACTAGATATTTCTTCTCCTTATCGTGCGTAATCCTTCTGCTCTCTACGTTACCACCCTGTGTATTCTCTCTTCCCGTCCTATATTACCTCTCCACCTTCCATACTACGTTCTCTCTCCGCTTCCCAGCAGTAAAACACTCATATCATATTCAGTTTAGTCTTTCAATTGGGTGTCAAGCAACAAGGAGTGATGTAGTGTGACGTTGCATTGTAATGAAGTTAATACACATGTGTTTCTGTATTGTTTGCAGCGTACCCTGACGAAGAGCACTAGATGCTCGAAATGCATTGGTTTTAAATAAACGCTGTTTTGGAAGAACCCGTGCATCTGTCGTGTTTATGCAAAAGGCTCGGATGCGCATAGCATTCGCACTAGAAACTGGAAAAATGGCATAAATATCCCGTTCGTGGACGGAAACAAAGGATGAAATATTTTGGATAAACAGATTAAAAATGGTTAAAGAAAAAAAATACTGGATTAAAACACTTATAATGAAGAAAATGTTAGCCAGAGAGGCGCTATGCAAAAGTGCGGTCGGTTGGGGCAACATACTGGCCCCTTCATGGACTTGTCCTGTGGGCCGCCACAGCTAAGAGAGAGCTGCTGCCGCTCAGTGCCCGCACCTTTGCCAACTTTGCCTCATCGTAATTTGTCATGTGGGCCGTCGCAGGTAAGGGAGAGCTACAGCCGCTGTGTGCCCGCATCTTGTTCACCATTGTTGAGGATTGTCGCTATCATCTCGTGAGCTGCCGCAGCTAAGAGAGACCAGGGATCGCGAAGCGACCTCAAAAGAGAAAGACAATAGCAATCGCTACTCAGCGTTCAAGGTTACACACTCTAATGTGCACTGGCTGATTCTGGATCTATTATTAGCCAAATCAGTGCTCAACTCCCTGGAGGCCGCTGCTGTAAGCCTACCTAATTACAAAACATCAACACAATGAAAGGAGCACATATATTACAAATATTTGATAGCAATAAATTATTGAAAGTTCTGAGAACTGATCCAATCCACAGGCCTGTAATTATTATCAAGAATGTCTCTTTATTATTTATTTATTTTCAACAGTTCACATCTTTTCAGATGATCATTTTCTGATTTCCACAATTCTTCATCAATTTTTCATTAATTTTTCACAAATCTTAACAAAAACAGCCACAGCCTACGCGTTTTGTCCTAACACAGGACTTCGTCACGGCTTAATAAATGTAATCGGTTGATTGCGGTCTCGAAACTCCTCCCATACCTTTTAACTAAAATATTCTTCTGTGCATGACCTAATTTTTAATCTGGAGAAGTGGATAAGAAAATTCTACTCAATTTTGACAACAGAAATGTCACACCAGGCCCGCCCCCTCCCTTCACCACTGTGCAATCAGGCCCCCTGGTTGGTTTTAAGTTAGGGGATTAATTCCCCTTGAATCCTGAGGGTCTCTGGGGGCCAACTAGCCCACCAGGTACCTCCAGTAAGCATCACAGTTCTGCGTTGCAGAGAGGTATAAAAAGGACCGTGGCCCTGGACCACCTCTCAGCAACGCAGCTCTGCGGCGTTTACTGGAGGTACCTGGTGGGCTGGTAACAGGTTATCCAGCTCCTTAACTGATTATAAGTATAGGAGCTGTGTCCCCAGGACTTTAGATTATCCTGGAATGAAACTTTGATACAGATCTCTTGGACCTTTGACATTCTATTCTGACTAGAAGATGGAAGACATCTCCCTTGTGGTCAAGGAATGACCACCCTGTGCAAACAGGCACCACCAGTAACTTGCTGGTCTGCTTTGTCGATGCTCCCGACGGAACCCAAAGACTCAGTGACTCAAGACATAGACTTCCAGTCATCTCTCACCCTGCTCTACAATCCCAGCAAAGCTGAGACCCGCAGTGGACACGAGAGACGTGGGACGAGAACTCCTGTACATCCTGCATTTTGCTAACTGCTCAACTCCCAAGGTACCCTCGCAGTTGTGCATTAGGGTAGGAGAAGCCCCAGACCCGAGCACCATTTGCACCAAAGCTCAGCCCTCCACACTCCATGAGTGCTGCGTGGGGCCTGCCTTTGCATTTTAGCTCAACGCATCTTCCCGGTTCCTAGTCCATTGGCTAGTTCGCCCCCTGAAGACTTTTCTTTGAACTTAAACTGCTTTCCGGGTTGCTCCAGCTTTCCTGCAAAGGAGAAGTGCCCCAGACCTTGCTGGTCTGACTCGAAGTCAATCTTCATCTCCTGCATGGATTGCGTTTGCCAAGACTTGTTGGGTCCAATCCGAATACCGACACTACAGTCAACTAGATCCTTTATAACGCAGCTTGAATCCAGCTCCTGGTTGTTGTCGATGCCTCCTGGTCCTCGTGGCTGCAGAGACAATCTTCACTTGTTCACCTGAAATCACCCAACATCGCCTGGTTACTTCCTGGTTCCTTCCTGGTCACTGGCTAGTGACCCAGACTCTGTCCCCTCTGCTTTCATGTTCTTCAGATCTTTGATCCATCCTTGGATCCACACAGACATTCTTAACCTCGACGCCTGCAGCACTTCTTTGCAGATCTCCATTGAAATCGACAACGAAACCCGACATCAAAAGACACTTATGCACCCGGCTTCTGTGGGTGAGGTAACACTGGTCCACTGGTAGCACCGAGGTGTTTGGCCCTCCAAGGGTCCTAGTCTAAAAGGGTTCCATCGTAGTTAATTCAAAAGTGTCCTTAATCTTTAAAATTGTAACTTGTACTTTTCCCATAGAAAGTCAATGGTAACCCGCGGCTGTGTTTAGACACTGCACGCGTCTCCCGTGGGCCTCCTACTTCCTAACCTTTGGTTGTTTAGAGTAGCCCCAGTGATTCCCCAGGCCCCAGGCCTTCTTTCTATTCCAGACGTGGTTATTATACCACTATTTTAGTATATGGTTTTAGACGCCCCTAGGGCTGAACTGTATTTGTGCAACTTATCGTATGCTAATTGAGTAACTTGTTATGTACTTTTTCCTCTGACCTCATAAAGAGTTCAGAGGGGTTGTGTTAGTAATAAATACATATATATTTTGTATATACCTTGTGTGTTGTCCTTTCATTTGGTATTCAAGGGATTAGAATTGGTAAAACAAACGGCTTCACATGCTCTTTAGAGTTAAGCCTAAGACTGCTGGTCCATGCTACCACTAGGATAGCTTGTCTATAAGGTTGACTTTACAACCACCATCAATAAGGGTCGATTTAGACTGGTGCAAGGTGCCACTAGAACTAGTGACATCATATGCCAGGCTAACTTCCCACACTGTGTTTTACAAACACAAGACACATAGCTAGGCATTACACATGGTGGTTGTAAATGTAAATGTAAATGTACAGGTATTTCTATAGCACAAATCACCAACCGGTCTCTAAGCGCTTGCTTAGGGAACCCGTCCTGGTATTCCCCTGTGAGATAACCCCGGCAGGGTATCCGCAAGGTGAACGCCAGGCATCCCACCACAAGGGGCCGTTGTGGAGATTAAGCAAGCTATTGCCCAGAGTCGCAGAGTGTGAACCCGTGAATCGAGTAGGCACCGGAGCGAGAATTGTCGAGTCCATGGACATTTTAGGACTCAAGACCCCGCCGAGCCGGGAATTGAACCCTGGTCCCGGGCTGACCTCTGCTTCCAGGTCTGCCTCCTCTAATCAGTGAGCCACACTCCTCCACTTGACTTTACTTGACTTTACAACCACCATCAATAAGGGTTGATTTAGACTAGTGCAAGGTGCCCACTAGAACTAGTGGACATCATATGCCAGGCTATCTTCTCATATTCACCTCTCTTCAACGCAGCTCTGTGGTGCTTACTGGAGGTAGCTGGTAGGCTAGTAGGCCCCATGGGACTCTCAGGAATCAAGGGGACTTAATCCCCCAATTTACAATGCTCCAGGTGGCGCGTTTGCACAGCGGTGCAGGGAGGGGGTGTGGCCTGATGTGACAAGTGTGCAAATGCGCCCTGTGGCTCGTTTTAAGTTGTGGGATTAAGTCCCCTTTAATCCTGAGTCTCTCTGGGGGACCAACTAGCCCACCAGGTACTTCCAGTAAGCGCCACAGAGTTGCGTTGCAGAGAGGTGGTCCAATGCCACGCTCCATTTTTACACCACTCTGCAACGCAGCTCTGTGGTGCTTACTGGAGGTAGCTGGTGGGCTAGTTGGCCCCCAGGGACCCTCAGGACTCAAGGGGACTTAATATCCCAATTTACAATGCTCCAGGGGGCACGTTTGCCCAGTGGTGCAGGAAGGGGGCAGGGCCTGATGTGACAAGTGTACACATGAACCCTGTGGTGCACTTTAAGTTGGGTATTAGGTCCCCTTGAATCCTAAAGGTCCCTGGATGCCAACTAGTCCACCAGGTTCCTCCAGTACACACCAGGGAGCTGTGTTGCAGCGAGGTGTTCAGATGCCACGCCCCTTTGTACACCTCTCTGCAACACAGCTCTCTGGTGCTAACTGGAGGTACCTGGTGGGCTAGTTTGTCCCCAGGGACCATCAAGACTCAAGGGGAGTTAAATCTCCCAACTTAAAACACACCAGGGGGGCGCGTTTGCACAGTGTTGAAGGGAGGGGGCGGGCCTGAGATAGTAAGTGTTCATATGCACCTCCTGGCACATTGTAAATTGGGGTATTAAGTCCAATTCAATCTTGAGAGTCCCTGGGGTGAATTAGCCCACCAGGTACTTCCAGTATGCACCAGGGAGCTCGTTACAGAGAGGTGTTGAGAGGCCATGCCCCTTTTTACACCTCTCTGCAATGCAGCTCTGTGGCACTTACTGGAGGTAGCTGGTGGGCTAGTTGGCCTGCAGGGACCCTCAGGACTCAAGACAATTTATTCCCCCAATTTACAACGCTCCAGGTGGCGCATTTGCACAGTGGTGCAGGGAGGGGGCATGGCCTTATGAGACAAGTGTGCAAACACGCCCTGTGGCGCATTTTAAATTGGGGGATTAAGTCCCCTTGAATCCTGAGGGTCCCTGGCGACCAACGAGCCCACCAAGTACTTTCAGTATGCGCCAGGGAGCTGCGTTACAGAGAGGTGTTGCGAGGCCATGCCCCTTTTTACACAACTCTGCAATGCAGCTCTGTGGCGCTTACTAGAGGTCGCTGGTGGGCTTGTTGGCCCACAGGGACCCTCAGGACTCAAGGGGATTTAATCCCCCAATTTACAACGCACCAGGGGGTGCGTTTGCACAGTGGTGCAGGGAGGGGTGTGGCCTGATGTGACAAGTGTGCAAACACGCCCACCAACTCCAACAGAGTCAACAAGATGATTAGGTCACAGGGCCTAGCACTTCGACAGGTTCATCCGCATCTACCCACACTGGACAAATTATTCCAGAGTTCGCTGGACTTGAGCAGTGCTGCATAAAATGCAACAAACTACTTTGTGCTGGAGAGCAATCTGTTGAATCTGTTGTCGTTGCTGCAAGGAACCACTGATGTTACATTTTGTTTTTTTGTTTTTGCAAAGAATTTATAATTGCAAAATTTTTTGAAAAGTTTTTTCGGTTCATGCTGTTGATTTTTAGGTCTCGGCCTGATCCAGCGCATGCGCTATCCTCGGCCGAGACATTTTGGGGCTCTCAGAAATGCTACTATGCTGGCGATCAGCTTGCTAGAATGTGCACAAGAGCGCGTTATAGTAAGCTGATCAGCCACAAAGTAGCATTTGTGGTGACATCCGGAGGCTCTCAGCTCTCCTGCATCCTCTGTTGTGCCAGGGGTTATCTGCGGCTCAGGAGGCGTCCTCAGGACCAGGTGTATGTTGCCCCTTCAGTCCTCTGATCTCCCAGGATTCGCCGCTGCTCCAGAAGTTCTCTGCTCACCTGGAGTTCCCCGTCCCACTGGCGTCCTCAGCTGGGATGTCTTATCTGCGGCTCCGCAGCCGGCTGCCCTGTTGTTCTGTGCATCCCATGGGGTTCTCCCCTGTTCCAGGAGGTGGTCGGCTCTTGCAGGAGTGAAGTGCTTCTCCAGAAGCTTGTGGCTGTTCCAAGGGTGCTCTACTGCGCCGGGGCTATGCGTCCTGCGCCTCCAAGGCCTTCCCTTCCCAGATAGCTCTCCTTCTTTCACACGGCTGCCCAATGATCTCTTGATAGCGAGGCCCGATCACCAAAGTTGGTTCCCGCCGCCTCAGATGACGGGAGAGATGTCGACGGTGGTGCCCAGTAGTCTCCGCTCCTGGTGCCGCTGGCAGGACGCAGCCCGTCCGCCTCCACGGCAAGGCCCATCACTTCTGGCGCGCGTGTCGGCTTTCTGGTCTTTTCATTTATATTTCACGCCATAGCTCGAGAGGTTCATTATCCGGGTCTGTCCTTTTGCCTTGAAAGAAGGTCTCATAAGGCAGCATACCACCTCGGACTGGGCGCACCGCGACCTCAACCCACATTTATGGCTCGAGCGAGAAACCCACGCGCCTTAACAGCACAGCTTTGCACCGCTGGACTTCAGCAGCTACATCGAATGTGCAATGTTTTCTCATTGCCATACATTGCTGGTTAGCAAGAACTGTGGTTTTGGCTTTTCTAAGCGCTATAATAATAGGAACTACCCTCACTAAAGAGCCTCAACAGCAGGTTAATGAAATATCAGCTGCAATCCCTGAACTGGATTGGCTGTGCGCGCGCCCTCGCTATGAAGACGGCTCCATTTCTGAAACCTTATTGGTTTACCCATGGGCTTCCGTCACTCAAGTTTCTGCGCCCTCTGTAGACCATGCGGCGCCGCCCTCTAGATGCCAGGACGGATGCCCTCCTTTTACAGTTCTCCACCTCAGTCTTCATACACTGTAAACTCTACGAGCCTTTTAAAATATTAACCATATGTTTCTCTGCGCGCTGAACCCCTGCATTTCCTCGATCCATCACTGCACCCCGTAACCTACTCTCCCCCCTGCATTTTTTAAAGCATATTTCCTCGTTAACCACCACACTGTAAAATTAAGAATGATAGTCCATTCGTAGTTGGTAACTTCATGTAAATTTATTGAAGATAGAAGTTACAGGAAATTAAGTATATAAATGAAGAACCAAACCAGGAGCAGCCTGTATTTCGCTCAGCCCATCGATCAACTGACTCCAAGCTCACTAATTCACAACATTCCAACAGACACATAAGCACATTACATCATCTCTCTTTTTTTAATAATGAAAAGGAGAAACTGAGATGAGAAGATAAAGTAGTGAATGGAGGAAACAATGAAGAAGACTGGAAAAACAAATAAGAGAGACTAAAGACAACTCAATCACCCATCTCCCTTTTCCCAAAAACAAACAACCAAAACACTCCCACAACACGAACAGGAAGCGCCTCAGGTACAAAGATCATGAAAGCTGGCCGGGCCGACATGAAATAATACAAGAGTACAATCTGAAAAGAAAACATGACACCGTATAAACACCACATAAGTAGAAGTGGGGACACACCATGAAACAGTATACACATAAAATGTTAAACGCATTAAATGGATGAGGACACACCACATAAGCAGATGTGACACACCATGAAACAGTATTTATTTATTTTATTTATTTAGCTGTTTTATAACGCGCTCTGTTACTACCAGAGTATCCTGGCGCGAAAGAGGGGAAACAGCAGGTGGCCAAAAGAAAATAGAGGATTCTAAAAAAGTCTAGTAAGCAGATCTGAAAAGATGCGTCTTCAGTGCCTTCTTAAAAGGAACAAAATTCTGGATCAATTTCAAAGATAAAGGCAAAGTGTTCCAGGTCGAAGCCGCGAGAACGGCAATTGACTGGCCTCCAAGGCGCACTCGTCGAAAACGGGGTACCCTCAGAAAATTACAGTCAAAGAATGAGTGGGGGTGTAGCGACGGAATCTTTTTTTCAGATAGGAAGGCCCAAGATTATTGACTGCTTTAAATGCTAGTGTTAGGATTTTAAAGGTAATCCTTTGAGCCACCGACAGCCAATGAAGTTCCTTCAAATGGATACGTACACTCTCTCTACTAGGCACGTTGCATAGAAGTCTCGCCGTCGCATTTTGGATGATCTGTAATCTTGCGACTAGAAAGGCTGGCGTTCCACTAAGAAGAGAGTTGGCATAATCGAGCCGAGATAATATTAAAGCTCTCGCAACCGACTCTCTTGCTGAAGAAGGAAGATAAGGAAAGAACTTTCTCATAGCCTTGAGAGATCCGAAGCACAGCCCTGTGAGTTTTTTTATGTGTGCCTCAAACCTCAGATCCTCCCCAAACCATACACCCAAGTTCTTTGCAGGGATGGTAACTGAACTTGGTTGGGGAAAATCAGAAGGCCATAAGAGTTCTCTAAAATTGGGCGGAAATTGGCCATACAACAACATTTCAGTTTTGTCTTTGTTGCATTTTAACTGTGCCATAGCTAACCGCAGAACGACAAGAACAAATGACCTCAGTGTTGAGTGCTTCATCGGGCCATGTAAATAAGAGTTGCGTTTCGTCTGCATACGCTATAACTTTGGCCCCCATTTGTTCGGCCAGCACAATGAGTGGAGTAAGGTACACATTAAAAAGCAAGGGACTTAATGTGGACCCCTGGGGAACCCCAGTAGTAAGATGTTAGGCCGAGGAAGAAAAAGGTGGGATCCAAACCTGCTGGGACCTATCGGACAAAATAGATTTCACCCATTCTAATGCTGAGCCCAGCACACCAATCTCAGCCAATCGAGACAGGAGGAGTGAGTGCGGGACAGTGTCGAACGCGGCAGAGAGGTCCAATAAAATTAGAGCCGCTCTGCCGCCACTGTCCAAACACTCTCTAATTGCCTCTGTGATCTCCACCAAGGCCGACTCCGTGCTATGAGCTGCACGAAAGCCGGACTGAGCAGGGTGGAGAGCCTCCGATGATTCCACAAAGGCATTCGGCTGACAGAAGGCAAGTTTCTCTCCAATTTTTGCCATGGCTGGAAGCAGAGATATGGGTCTATAGTTGCCTGGCACAGCAGGATCGGCGCCCGTTTTCTTCAACAAAGGAAGAAGCTTTGCCTGTTTACATTCCTCTGGAACCTTGGATGTTTTAAAGGATAGACCCATTATTTGTGAGACCTCTAATGCCACTGATTCTGCCACTTCAGCCAACACCCGGGCCGGGCAAATATCACCGGGGGCAACGGATCTCAAAGATTTAATTGCAAACAAGGTGTCTTCTACTGAGGGGGGGGTAAATCTCTTCATAGTGTAAATAGGCGGTACTATAGAGCTAACATTATCAGCAAGCTTGCTCTCCCCACTGACTGCTCTAAGACTCTGCTGTATTTTAGCAATTTTTGTTAGAAAAAAAGAGGAAAGGTTCTCACACCATTCAGTAGAGGGTTTCACCGCTATTTGTTCAGCACAAGGGGAGAGAAAGCTCTTAACTATGGAAAAAATTTCCTGACTGTTATTATTAGCTTTCTCAATTCTTCTGGCAAAGTATTCAGATTATGCAGTTTAATACTTGCATAGTAATCCCGTTGTGCCGAGCGGTAAGCTACCTTGGCTTGTGGGCAATAGACCACCCTCCATGCTCGCTCCAATTTCTTACAAGCAAGTTTAAGAATGCGTAATTGGGGCGAATACCAGGGTTGCGAGGGAGTCATCCTATCTCTACCCGATTTCGACCCTTTCGATGAGGCGGAGATCCTGCTCTCATCCAACCATCAAAAACTTGAAGTGCCGGATCCAATTCCCCTCCCAGGATGGGTCTATTTTGATCTAGCCAGGTATTAAAATTACCTACATTAATCACCGTAAAGAAACAGATGAGGACACACCACTCAGATGAGGACACACCACATAAGTAGATCTGGGGACACACCATGAAACAGTATGAAAGAAATAGATGAGGACACACCACTCAGACGAGGACACACCACATAAGTAAATGTGGGGACACACCATGATGTGGGGAACACACCATGAAAACAATATAACACACAAAGAAACGTGTGCAACAGTAAAAATGTGTGTTAAACACATTAAATAGATGGGGACACACCACACATAAGTAGATGTGGGGACGCACCATAAAAACAGTACAACATGTGCATAAATTGCAATACATGAAATGTACCTGTGGAGCTTAAAAGCTTGGTGTGGTTAAGAGTATAAAGACGAATGCATTTGCATTTCTAAATTACCACACCTAATAAATACCATCAATTTAAAGAACAGTGCACAGTCAAATACATTTGCATTTCAAACAACCTGAGGAGCTTAAAAGCTTGTACCTGTGGAGCTTAAAAGCTTGGTGAGGTTAATAGTACACAGACAAATGCATTTGCATTTCTAAAGAACCACACGTAATAAATACCATCAATTTAAAGAACAGTGAACAGTCAAATGCATTTGCATTTTTAAGGGACTACAAGTAATAACCTATACGTTTTAAGAACAGTGCACAGACGAATGCATTTACATTCGTGTGGTTAAAAGTGCAGAGGAGAATGCATTTGCACTTTTCCCCTCCTCTCTTTTTTTAAACAGTAGAAGCATGAGCCCACTATAAAATATCAAGAATATTTGAAGAACTACCACCTGAAATATGAACTACTACCTGATATATATATGTATATAAACATATACATGTATATATATTTGTTTAGATCACACCGTAAAATCCAATTCAGTGTGGGGTAGGTGAGGCATGGAGACTAACTATGGCTGTAAAATCACTTCATTTTATACATGCCTGTATACAAATCTTGAAAGGCTTATAGTAAAATACTTATTCTGAAATCACCGTAAAATTCAAATCATTAAGAACTTATGAATAATGTAACTGTAAATATAATGTAAGTGTAGAGTAATAGCATCTTCACAATAGAGGTAACACTTAACGGAACTTTCGACGTCTGCATTATCAATCTCTAATTCACATAAGCATATAAATTCTATGTCAGGACGGAGGCGAGGTTTATGCAGTCCTTTCTTCTCTTTATTATAATCAGCACTTTAAAGAAAACCCAATCAAAACATTTTCATCGAACCACAACTCCCATGAGCACATGGGATACGGTGTCCATAGTAACCAACAGCCAATCAGGGATCCGTCCGCTGTATAACTAGCCATGACGTCCTATCCTCTTCCTCTTTCTTCTCTGCTCGTCAGATAAGTCACCCTCTTTTACTTTTCTGACATATTGCGTGTTTTTGATAAATTTAGTGTTTTACTTAGTGCCTGTGCAGTAGCGCTTACTCTTTGGTGCGCTTTTTCTCCTTTTAGGCATTACGGCAGTTCGATGAGCGTCAGGTGCTGCTCGCGCCGTCTCTGCCGTGCGATCGCTGGCTCTGTGGAGAGCGTCCTCGCTTTCCCTCGGCCCTGTGGGGCGCCACCGCAATGATTAAAGCTGCGCTCGCGGTTCTTGCCTTACGGGACGGATCGCTGAGGCGGGAGTTTCCTACCTCACCAACCCTCGCCTCTGACACCGGCTCGATGTACTCATTTGCGCTGTGTGCGCAGTGCCAACTGGTGGCGGCTTTCAGTCACCGCAGCTAAAATCGGACGGCGGTACTGCCTGAGCACCGGCGAGGGGGCTACCTTGTGAGTTTAATTAAGGTGTTACTGTGCTCACACCCTCATTGAAATGCAGACTGTTGAGCAGTCAAACCTCCCCATTCAGGAGGCGGAACAAATGAGCTGCACCCAACCCTTGCCACCGGCGGTTGGTTGCACGCTTTCGCAGGCGCTGGACACGGTGCTGGCACCTTTGAGGGAGAGAGTGGATGCCCTCGCACAGCGTCTCCCCGGGATGTTTAGTGGCGCAGGTCCTGCGGACCGCGGAACCAAAGGTGTGCAGGGTGGTGGGAAGAAGTCAGCGAAGCGTCACGCGGGGCACTTGGAGGAGTTCGATCGCTTGAGGGACTCCTTCCGCAAGAGTGCACGAACGCTCAAAACATTACCCTGCCGGGAGGGATTTTTCCCCGGAGAGGATGGCGACGAAGTCGCCCCGGACTCTGACCAGGAGGATGGTTTCCCCTTGGAGGGAGAGGGTGTTACCGACGATGATGATTCCTCGACCGACAAGGATGGCTACTCGGGACGTCCCTGACATCCTGCGTCCCATTCTTCGGAATCCATGGAGGGGGATGACAAGACCCCAGATATGTTCGATCCCACAAGGATCTACCACCCGAGATCGTCGGAGTGCATCCCAGACCCTAAGGTAGCTGCGTACGTAGCTGGTAAGGTACGCCAATCTCTAGACAAAGAGGTTAGGACCCGCATGTGGGGTGAATGCCCTCGACCTAAACTGGAAGGCAGAGTGGCAGCCACTCCAGACATTGATGAAAAGCTCTATGCGTTCTTCGCTAAATTTATTAAGGACCCTAGGAGGGGCATAGATCGATCCTGACGCAACTGCCAGGATAAACTCCTGGACGCCGTGGGTCCCGTGACCCAGATTATCCAGTTAGCCGAGAGGGCCAAGGAGTCGGGGACGGCGATGTTTACGGAGGTCGTGGCAGGTTGGGCACAGAGAGCCCTATGCTTCCTGGGCAACGTGAACTGTGCGTTGGCAGCAGAGCGAAGGAGATCTCTCCTCATCAAGATCGATCCAAAGCTCGGAGATCTAGCCACTTCGGAGGCAGGCCCTATTGCACAAGGCAAACTCTTTGGAGAACCTTTTATAAAGGAACTAAATAAGTTCGTCACGACTTTCTCTGCTTTAGACAGAGCTCAAACTTCCATCAAGAAAATTTTCCCCTGACGGGTTTTTGCAGGGGCCGGAGGAGGACGGGGTCGCTCCTCCGGCCGCCAATCCCAGCAAGGCCCTAACAACAAAACCCAGCAGCGCCGTAAGAACGGCTGGAATGACGGTCGCCAGGGGAACTAGGCTATCACGGCGGTGCCAATGCACCGGGAGGCCCATCCGGTGAGTGTTACCCTTTTTTCCCCATCCGTTCTGAGGGGGAGGCTACGGGATCACCTCCACAAATGGTGCAAAATCTCCTCAGACCCTTGGGTTCTCCAGACGGTCAGGGGCTTCCGGATAGAATTCTATGGCACTCCTCACCAGAGGGTTCGCCCTCGCCCCTTGGTTTTTTCCACAGAAGACAGACTTCTTATCGAAAATGAGATCACAGAACTCCTCAAAAAAGGTGCGATTCGCAGAACACACCTTCACACTGCGGGGTTCTTGAGCAACATTTTTCTGGTCCAGAAGAAGGACAAGGGGTTTCGCCCGGTCATCAATTTACAGGAGTTCAATGAATGGCTGGTTTACCGCCATTTGAAGGTGGAGGGAATCCATCTGTTACGCGACATTCTCCTACAGGGGGATTGGATGGTTCGCCTGGACTTGAAGGACGCGTACCTCACAGTACCGATCTTTCCCCCTCACAGGCACTTCCTGCAGTTCTTATGGAACGAGGAGGTCTTCGAATTTCAAGCCCTCCCATTCGGTCTCTCGTCGGCCCCTTGGTGCTTTACGAAGCTCCTTCGGCCGGTGGTGGAGACGCTACGCAAGAGAGGCGTGCGGATGATCATATATCTCGACGACATCCTGATCATGGATCAGTCCCCGGAACGACTTCGGTCTCACTTGACCATGACTATTGCCCTGCTCCAAGAACTGGGGTTTGTAGTGAATGCTCAGAAGTCGGAACTTCTTCCGAGGAGACAGATTACCTTTCTGGGCTTCCTCATAGATTCCGACACGGCCTGCCTCAGCCTCCCGCAGCAGAAGGTGAACAAGATCTGCAAGGAACTCTCCCAGACTCTGCGGAAGGACAGTATCTCCCTTCGGCACCTGGCTCGAATAGTGGACCTTCTATCATCCTCGATTCAGGTGATTTTTCCGGGCCCGTTGCATTACAGGGCACTTCAGCGCCTGAAGGCGCAACACCTCCGAAAGGGACTTACTTACTCCAAACTCATCTCCCTTACAGAGAAAACGAGGACGGAGCTGCGATGGTGGATAGAGCATATGAGTGCATGGAACGGGAAAGCGATCTTCGGATCCAGCCCGGACCTGATCATCGATTCGGATGCCAGCAGAGCGGGCTGGGGAGCCCGTTGCGGCAATGTCACCATGGGGGGCCGGTGGTCGGACGACGAGCTACAGCTTCACATCAACTGCCTGGAGCTTCTAGCGGGCTCCTTCGCGGTGAAGTCTCTGACACAAAACCAGGTGTTGTGCTGCATCCTGCTGCGCATGGACAACGTGTCGGCGGTACAGTATATCAATCGCCTGGGCGGGCCTCGGTCCAAGGCGCTGGCGAACCTGGCGAAAGACTTCTGGCATTATTGCCTAGAGAAACGGATTTCAGTCTCGGCGGAATATCTCCCGGGCACGCAGAACTCGATCGCGGACTGGCATTCCAGGAATTTCCAGGATTTCAGCGATTGGAGGCTGCTCCCTGCGGTCTTCCAAGCTTTGATGGAGACTTGGGGACCGTTCTCACTGGACCTGTTTGCTTCCCGGCTCAACCGTCAACTTCCGAGGTTCGTGAGCTGGAGGCCGGACCCGGAAGCGATCGCGGTCGATGATTTCTTACAGAACTGGTCGACGGAACAGGCGTACGCCTTTCCCCCTTTCCTCATGATTCCTCGAGTAGCGGCACAAGTACGCCGACAACGAGCCTCACTTCTGGCGGGCTCAGGCCTGGTTTCCCCCACTGCTAGAGCTGTCGTGGGATTGTTCGATTCGTCTGCCCTTGTTCCCGTCGCTACTTTCGGGGCCCCTGGAAGAAGGGCACCCGCTGGTGCTTCAGGAAACCTTAATCCTCATGGCGTGGAGGATTTCCGGGGACGTTGGCAGGACGGGCGCCTTTCGGCGGGCGCTGAGGAACTCATCAGCAGAGCCTGGGCCCCAGGTACCGTCAAGAGGTACCGATCGGCATGGCAGCGGTGGCGTCGTTGGTGTCTGGGAAGACACGCCGATCCCGTGGGGGATGACGTTACCCACATTCTGAATTTTCTGGCTGAACTAGCCCAATCGGGTTTGGCCTATCGGTCCATCAACTCTTTCAGGTCCGCTATTTCGGCGGGACATTCTCACATCGACGGCAGGCCAGTGGGGGAGCACCCTTGGGTTTGCAAGCTCATGAAGGGTGTCAGACTTTCCACACCCCCAGAACCCAGGTATCACAATCTCTGGGATGTCAACATCATCGTCAGGTTCCTTAGCTCCTGGCATGACAACCAGTATCTGAACACGAAAGAACTGTCATCTAAACTGGCGATTTTGCTGTGTCTAGTCTCATGTAAGCGAGTTTCTGACGTGCGTGCATTGGATATCACGGCACGTGTATTCACTCCGGAGGGAGTGACTTTCACGGTTGCTAGACGAACCAAAACTAGCATCAGGTCAGTGTCCTACCCGACGTTTCCGGATCATCCGAAGTTGTGTGTGGTGCATTGCCTCAAGGGGTACGACGATATGACAACGGATTGCCGCCCTCCTGGGGAGCGGCAGCTCCTCATAGCACTGCAGAAGCCTTTTAAGGCGGTTTCGGCTCTGTCTATTGCTAGGTGGGTCTGTTGGATCATGACCGAAGCGGGAATAGATGTGACCAGATTTGGAGCTCAGTCCGTGAGGGGAGCCATGGCCTCTAAGGCCATTCAGGTGGGCGGTAGGCTAGAGGACATCATGGCAGCAGCAGACTGGTCCTCGGAGTCTACATTCAAAAAGTTTTACTTCAAGCCCATCTATGGCGTGGCAGAGCTTGTGGTGGATAAGCTTTGAAACTGCATAATCCTCGCCTCTGTCCTGACATAGAATGAAAAATTTCCTAGCTAACGTAACGGAAAGTTTCAATTCTATTAAGGACTAGGAGGTGAGGATTATCCCTCCTGAGACTGGCCGGTCTCGTCCCACCCATACACCTTCGTACTTCAGTAAGTATTAATTTTACGATTTGCTTCAATGCTATGCTAATGCAATGACTTGAGTTGAAACTGTATATTTTTTGAATTCATGTTTGAAACCCGGTAATGTTCAAATTGTCAAGCTATATTGATTCTGGTGCATGCTGTGTACTGCCTTTTGCCTTCCTTCTTGTAAGAAGAGCTGGATAACGGTCTTCTTGTTTGGTTTATGACAAGAACAGAAGGATTGAAGAATGTTTCCTGGGGTTCTGCCTCACAGAGAAGAAGAGGAAGAGGATAGGACGTCATGGCTAGTTATACAGCGGACGGATCCATGATTGGCTGTTGGTTACTATGGACACTGTATCCCATGTGCTCATGGGAGTTGTGGTTCGATAAAAATGTTTTGATTGGTTTTTCTTTAAAGTGCTGATTATAATAAAGAGAAGAAAGGACTGCATAATCCTCGCCTCCTAGTCCTTAATAGAATTGAAACTTTCCGGTACGTTAGCTAGGAAATTTTTCATTCATCATCAAAGTGCAACGATGGAAAATAACCATTAGGTGGCAGTGTTGTGACAAATAAAAGTATTGTACTTTGATAAACAGCAGATCGAGGTGATGAGTTTCCAGAGAAAAGGACTTCAGTACTTGTGGAAAAACAATGGATAGAAAGCATGCCGGGAATCCGTGGAATGCAAGTCTGGAGAAACGGTGTCAGAGTAATGATGAAAGCTCCCACTGAAAACATCCTAACAGGAAATCCGTGTAAAGCGTCATCTGCATGTGAATGAAAAACACAACGGAAACCGAGTGAAAAGCATCTTGACATGACTCCACCAAATTGTACATACTCAAAATGGCGGCCTGTTTTTTACGTTGAGCCGGGTGGCTCATGGCTGAAGAATGCTACGAAATCTGCTGGACAGCTGTAGTGACGTTGAGAACTCGTCACAGAGGGAATCCAAGTAAGGCAGACTTGATCCATGTGATGGCTCGCGCTGACTTTGAAAGATGTGTTTTAAAACGGTGAGAGCGCAAGCAAGCACTATGTGGTATCAGGCTTTGAAATATCAAAAAAACATAAATAATGAAATGCTCACGGGTAATACTTTTCAAAACTATTGCTGTAGAAAATGTAAAGCTCTCTTACACCTGGTACGCTGCTGCAATGATGACTGTAAGACTCTCTTCTCCAAAGTTGAGAGTCACCCGTTCAGCTTTCCTTCCCCTTACTTGGTTTAGCCTTTCCTTCTCCAAACTGGGTTTATCGTAATCTACACCGCAACCGGAACTCGTCCTTGTAGCGGGTATTTAAGAAAAGGCCTCCTTCAGCAGAGCACTCACAAGGCCCACAGGAATTGGAATGCAGTTAGGACACGATAAAATCACTCTTGCGCTCCTTAAAGTTTAAGTTTTCCGCTTTCGAAAATACACCTCAATGCCCTCGATAAACTCTTCCTGTTTCAAGCTATTGCAGCTTTAAAGTTCCCCCCTGCTGCACTCTCAGCTGATTGTGTCTAGACGTGGCTCTAGGATGCAGATGTTTCTAGAAGTTTTCTCCTCCTGATTGCATAGTGCTCTGAAAGCTTTTGATCTCATTGATAATTTGCCTCATTTGTGACTTCCTGGCCTCATTGCACACATATCTTGCATTGCTGTCCATCCCTACAAACTGCGGGCCGGCTTCATCCACTCATTGTAAGCGCCCTGAACCCCGTTGTGGGTGGCAACTGCTCTCTGCGAGATAACATAAACAAAACACAAGCACTCCAGGCCTGGAGCGGGCTTCCATTGGAAGAAATAGTGGCCTTCAAACGCTTACCAAGTATGCAAGGGGCCCCAGGGCCAGTTACCTGCTACCTTACGACGCTGTTCATCCTGTTGGCCTGTTAATCCCAGACCTAAGGTTTGGTAGTCAAACGCTTCACGTTCTGGGCTCCTCCCTGCAGGACTCTTTACCTCCACATCTGAGGCCTTAGGATGACTTTACTAACCTCAGAAGGTCTCTGAAGTGTCACTCCTTCTCCCTGACATCTGATGAATGCTATTGTTTTCTTTTTGTGATACCCAAGTTGGCTCTTTCGGTCCTGGATGGTCAGACTCTGGGGTCTGCGCGAGCTCTCCCTTATGGCTTTCAGGGCCTTGTTCTTTAAATGCTTTGCCATCTTTTTGGGGGTATACTGGATGGTGGGCATTCCTGGTGTGTCACTCCCTGCTGGTGGACTACCTGGTTCTTCAACACCCGGTACCCATCCTTGAGTTGTACAAAATACCACCCTGCGGCCCAGAAACTAGTATATGTACTCATCCCAAAGTGCTTTGAGGCCACCATTGATATTAGCCTTAAAGTAAATTTACAATACAAAAAAATGGATTAGACTAAAAATATGGCCTCTGAAACGTGATGAGGATGGATTCCATCTAAGAAGAGAAAGGCCAGGAAATGGATAGCTTGATGGGCGGACTGGTGCTATGACTAGATCTTGACTGTACTCTTGTCCAAACACATGTGCGCAGTACATATGCAGCCCGACTATGCACAAAATCACTTGATAAGCAACTGGACGTCAATGGAGTCTCTCTTAGAGCAATGACAGTCTGAGTGAGGCTGCTCAGCAGAGCACACACGCATCTCTGCTGAAGGTGCATTCACCCACTGACCTCTAGTGCACTCACAATACCCACATACATTTGGCGAGAATTGAGTCAGAGATTGTTGACAAAAGGGCCCTGTGCGCTCCCTCGCTCCCAAAAAACCAAGCATTGGAAATGCAATAGGGCTCGCATTAGGAAAGTTTGAGCTATTGGTATTATAAATGATTTTTTTTAATTTATGCGTTATTTTGTAAAATAGCTAAATTAATAGCTTTGTCATTTGCGTTGTGGCCTAGTGACATGGCTGTACATGGTCACCAATTTTTTTTTTTAATATTTTGTCTTATTATCAGCAATAACGCAAAGATGGTATGCATCATGGTGGGATTTCATAGCAGAGGCGACGGGACATTGAATACAAAAAATGTCGACCTATGATATTACAAATCTTAGAAAACAACTTTTCAGCCAAATGTTATAGCCTACATATCTAAATTACATAGTTTTAGATGTATAGTTCTTCTGCAAGTCTTGCACAATTAATATTCTGCAATTTTTAGTCATTCGCATATTGTCTGAGCCTTGCTTTCTCCCTCTGCGAGTTCCCTCGTTCTCGTTAGTTGCGCATATTCAGCCATTTGTACAGCGTCTACATCGGCCATTTAAAGAGTCATAAACTTTGCAAAACTGGGCTAGAACATGACGGGAATGGAAGCAAAGAGGGGTAGTAAAGAGGATTAGCTCACGACAAGCCTTCACTCAAGGAAGCAAAGCAAACAGCTGAAGAAGAGAGAAAATGGCAGGAATCGAAGAGGAGGATGCAAGGAGAGGTACAGAGGGAGTTAATGATAGTAACGTTGAAAGTTCACCCTGACCAGCGGGAGGAAAGGAGAGACGAGGTGGAGAATGAGGAGAGGGACAAGGCTCCGTGGGAGGGGGAGCAAAGGTTTCTAAACACAGATGTGTTTAGTGCTGGGATGCATTGTTCACCTTGCCCTGTCAGGTGCAATAAACTTTAAACCAAATGCTCAATTTGTTATCCTTCTATCACATTAATTACACTGTTCATTCAGTCCTTCATCATCAAATGGTGTCAAAAATTAGTCATTCCATACTCTTACTTAAAGGTCATGCCAATTTATTTATTTATTTATATGCTTGTATAGCGCAAGAATCCAGCCCGAAAGGGTTATCTCCGCGCTTTGACAGCAGCAGGTCGCAAGAAACTGTAAAGGCAGCAATCCTAGAGTTATATCTCCTCAAACAGATTCGTCTTCAGCATTTTTCTAAAGGTGAGGTGTTTGGGGACCTGTCTTAAGTTGAGGGGCAGGTTGTTCCACAGAGCCGGCCCCACTGATGAGAGGGCTCTGCCGCCTTGTCTGGTTTTTTTAATGAAAGGTGTTTTGAGCAGGAGTAGATTACTTGACCGTAATTCTCGTTCTGGTTTGTAGGGTTGGAATAGTTTGGCTAGATATTTGGGGCCGTTTCCATATAAGCACTTATGTACAGTGCAGCAAATTTTGAATTTAACCCGTTGGCGTATGGGAAGCCAATATAGTTTTTTTAACAGGGGTCCGGAAGATGTTCTGGGGGGGGCATTCAGAATCAGTCTTGCCGCCGTGTTCTGGACCACCTGCAGACGATTGATGGCATCCTCATTGGCTTGTATCAGAAGCCCATTGCAATAGTCAAGGCGACTTATTACAAGGGCTTGCACCAGAGTCTTTCTGTAGGTGTCAGGCAGCAGGGGAAAGACTCGTCTGAGTAATCCAATGGTGCGAAAACAAGCACCAGCAATTGCATTTGCATGTTCTTTGAGGGTAAGGTTTTGGTCGAGTTTCACACCCAGATTTTTTTTTTTTTTTTTTTTTTTTTTTGAAAACCTTTATTGTGCTTTAAGTCAGAACAAATACGGGCCTACAACCTTCCGGCCGGCCACGAAAACATTTGTGCATTATTGCAGCGTTATGGCGACACAGTAATATCTGTCGTTTCAAGCAAGCATTACATGGAGTACACTGTACTTATCGCATTACCATGTCTCAGGATCGGTGAAGGTTAATTTTAAGGTTTTCATCGCAACAATTAAGATCAGGTCGTATTTCTCCGCACTGGTTTAAACAAGAAGAAAAAACTAGGGCCATGTAGGTGGGACTCAACAGTGAACACTCGGATCGATCAGTGCTGCTTGCAACAAGTGGGTCCCCACCAGAGGACGGTCACACAGTATGTACACCCCTAAGGAGGACGCAACATACCCAACCAACTCCGCGCCACCACCCATCCCCCAGTCTGCCTAACACGGGCCTAGGAAAAAGATTACATAAGAACAAAAGGCACCATAGAAAATAACACCAACTAAAATGTACCCCCCCACCCTACACACATGCAGAGGCTACGGCCTGCCCCCCCCCCCTAGCAGAGTGTTTTATCTCCCCAAAAAACCCGAAATGTAGCAAGAGAAGAGAAATTAAGAAGAAGAAAGAAAAGAGAAATGTAAGAGAAAGAGAGACATAATTCACATAAGTCCAGGGAGGGAAAGAAGAGTGTACCACCCAACTACTCCCAGAAAGGGGAAAGGGGAAAGCGGGGAGGAGCCCACCCAACAACCAAGCTCCCGGTCTCCCTCGCCGCCATTATATCCTGCGCCATGTACAACACAATGTCAAAAACTGTATGTCCGGCGAACCCGAATCAATAATACCCAGTACCTCAACACAGCCCAAGTCATCCCCCCCGCATACGAAGTGGACATCAGGAGAGATCATCAGCGACATATAGCAATCAACAGGACATTAGAGATTAATCAGCCAGTAGTGCAAAATGTGTACCAGTCCAGGTCTCCGCCAGCCGATCCAACCAAAGCGACAACAATCCTACCATCACCCCTGTCCGGACCGGCAGAAGTGTTCCAGGCCTATCCATCGCTGCGAGTCACCTGCGACCGGGACAAAGGGGCAAAATGGCCGCTCACGAAGGAAGGGATCAATGAGAACGCCTCGTGTCGGAGGGTTCCAATACCAGATGTAGTGTGCCGCAGCAGTGCCAGTGAGAAATGCAGCTAGGGTAGCAGTTGGCAAGGAAAGTAAAAAACTGGGTTCCGATAGACAGCTCACGGGCAGAATCACAGTTTCCAAAGTGATGGGCGTCTCCGCAACTGTATCCTCGTTGAAGAGCAGACATGTTACATTGTAACTGTGAGGACGCCGCACCACCGTCCCTTCACTCGGCAACCTCGCTTCCCGTCCAGGAGGGAGCAGGGGCGGCGGAAAATACTCCAGCCGGGACTGCCCCGTGGTAGTCATCGCCTCATCAAGTCTCCGGGCCAGCATCCGGGCAGTGCTCCTCATATCCACCCTCAACGCCACTAGGGCAGCCAGGACATCACCACGGGTCGGGTCACTCAGTTGCAAGCGCCGGACCTCACTATCCCGCTGCTCCCCCGGTACTTTCAATGGCACAGGAGCATATGGGCACTCAAGCACACTGTAGTCAGGGTCAGCCCGCTGCTCCGCAGGAAGAACAGGCGCCATGTTCACCACCACTGCAGGCAATTAGTAGCGAGACGGGGGTGTCCAAATAAGCCAGGATACAAAAATGCAGCCACCGGGGGGGGCTCCGAGCACAAATCGGGAACAGCACAGGGAGAGGCCCTCCACGTTGCTTGTGAGAACCGGCCGTCCACTGCGGGAAGACGCCTCAAAATGGAGTCTGTCCGTTCCTCATCAGAGTGGCAAAGGAGAGCAAGTCACGGGAGCCTTCAGCTTCTTCCACGACATAGTCAGCACAGAGGGGAGACCGATCCGGATGAAAGGGTCCGACTCCGGTCGCGCGGCCAGTGCAGTACACCCCCGTGGGCATCAGCGGTACCCCAGCTCGTCTTCCCGTCCACGTCCCTCGGCGTCCAGCGGCAGCCAGCAACACAGGGACCTGGAGAAGCGCTGGATGTCGAAGAAAACACCGGAACTGCTGCCAAACCCGCCGGCAAAGGTATCGGGAGAACGCCAGTTTCTGCAGCGCCGGTATCCCTCGGTGTTAGAGCGGCGCAGGTCAGGAGAAGTGAGCAGGATTGTTGAAAGAAGCCAGGCGGTTCGCGGAGCCGGGAGCTCAAGCGTCCGTCCCGTCCGCCATCTTGGCTCCTCCCCTCACACACCCAGATTTTTGATGGTAGGTTTAGGGGAGGGTACAGGTCCCAAGTCTTGGGGCCACCAATCGGGAGACCAAAGCATGCTGGCTTTCCCAAAACACATTACTTCGGTTTTCCCGATGTTGCACTGGAGGTAGTTGGCAGCCATCCAGTTGGAGATGGCCCTCATACCTTCCGCAAAATTTCCCCTAACATTAGGGTCGGGGGCATGGAAAGGGTAGAGGAGTTGAGTGTCGTCGGCATACGACACTGGAGTGAATCCGTACTTCCTCACAATCTCAGCAAGGGGGGCCACATATATATTGAATAATGTGGGGCTTAGGCATGAGCCCTGTGGCACCCCCTTAGTGAGCGCCCTAGAGATGGAATGGTAGGGGCCCAGGCTGACAGATTGTGAGCGCCCGGAAAGGAAACTCTCCAGCCATGCAAGTGCCTGACCTCTGATGCCCGCTCCTTGTAACCGGTTCAGCAAGATCTTATGAGAAACAGTATCGAAGGCAGCTGACAGGTCTAACAGCACCAGAATCATCGAGCCTCCTCTATCCTGTGACATCTTGATGTTATCGGTCACGGAGAGGAGTGCAGATTCGGTGCTGTAGTTGGGCCTGAACCCAGATTGGGATTGGTCCAGGCCCCCTGTCGCTTCGATAAAGCTAGAGATCTGAGAGTTGACATGTTTCTCAGCCAGTTTCGTCAGGAGGGGCAGGAGAGAAATAGGACGGAGGTTGGAGAGTTCAGTCCAGGGAGAGGTGGTATTCTTCCGTATCGGGTTCACAGTTGCCTCTTTCCACTGTTGTGGAAGCTTGCCTTCTTTAAAAGAAAGGTTAAGAATTTTAGTAATAATGGGACACAATGATCTGCTCAGGTTATTGGTTAACCTAGCCGGGAGAAGATCACAAGGAGATCCAGATTTCATGTTTCCCAGGAGTGTTTGAACTTCATTTTCTGTGACTTCTGGAATGATGTTAAAGCTCTCTGAAGGGGTTTCCTGACATAAGGTAGTAGAGTCTTCCGGGTTATTCGGGTGCTTGGCCAATATTTTATTGTAAATGGTGTCAATTTTGTCCTCAAAGAACTGGGAAATATTGTTGCATAGTTCTTGAGAGAAGGTATCCGGACTTTCGCATGCCAGGGGGTTAGTAAAAGTTTTGAGAATTTTGTATAGTTCTCTAGTGGAGTTAGCAGCTTCATCAAGCTGGGAGCGTAGGCTAGTTTTTCTTGCTTTTTTGATGTTATTATAGTAGGTGGATATGGCCTGCTGGTAGAGTGCCTTATTCTCGGGGGAGTGGTCCTTTCTCCATTGCTTTTCCAGTTTCCTGCATTTTTGTTTCTCTATTTTTAATGAGTCGGAATACCATATTTCTTTTTTGGTGGTCAGGGTTTTTTTGATAGTCTTTTGCGGGGCTAGAGAGTTTATGGTCTCTAAAAGAGAGCTATTTAATTTGGATAGAGCCAAATCGATGTCATCAGAATCGGAAATGATAGGTTCTTTCCAGGTTTGTTCAAAGGTAGATGAGGTAATTTTGTGCCATGCTCTTTTAGTGATGCTCATAGTGGCCGGGGGAGCAGAGGGTTTATTAAGTCTCAGAAAGGAGAATTCCAACATGCTGTGGTCAGACCAGCTGATGGATGTAGGGGGATGACAGTGTATAGAAGGGTGGTTAGTAAAAATCAAGTCCAGTGTATGGCCTTTCCTGTGAGTAGGGCCACAGTTTCTTAGGTGAAGACCCAAAAGAGCCAAATCATCGAGGAGAAGCTTGGTATTAGGGTCATCAGCAATATCTGCATGGAAGTTAAAATCGCCGAGAACAATAAAATTTTCTTTAGCTCTTAAGTATGGGGCTAATATTTCAGTTAAGGCGAGAGAAAAGCCAGCATTGGGGCCCGGAGGTCGATATACTAGGGCACCTTTCCAGTGTTCTTTAGTTTTAGTGTGAATTTTAAAAATCATGATTTCCATAGTCGGTAGAATAGTTTGTTCCATTATCGTAATATGGATGCTTTCTTTAAAAATGATGGCAATACCTCCACCAGTTTTTATAGGGCGGTCTTGTCTTAAAATTTTATATCCTTGAGGGATACCCAAAGTTATGGATGGAAGAGTGTGAGGCTTCAGCCAAGTTTCCGTAAGGAAACATATTTCCGGTTTTTGACTTTGGATAGTATCCCAAATCTCTAAATAATGTCGGGGCAGTGACCGAACATTCATGAGAAAACTTTTCCAACCTTTTATTCTTAAAGTGGCCTCATTGTCCCTAGCAGAACCAATAATAATGCCGTTGGAAGTGGCTTGGAATCTGCAGAGGGGACAAGAGAACGGGCCCTCGGGAAAAGGCCAATTGTCGCTGGCACACCTCCGTAAACTCGGTGGTTGGAGTGCTATCAAGGACTGCGAGGTGTACCTGATGCGAGTGTCTTTGGTTGGGGCCATGGTGGGAACAGGGTAGGGAGAGGGGCCCCTGGTCCCGTCCTGTCGCGGACGGGCGCAGACGGGCTTCTCTCTGGCGCCTCTCCGGCGCTTCACTGCGCGCGACCGCTGCGCGCTTTCAGTGACGAGGGGGCTAAATACCTTCAGGTTACAGCAACTAGAGCGCTGACCGCTCAGGCAAATGCGGAAGTGACCTGGCTCTGCCTGACCCGCCCTCCGCTCAACGGCACTGGTTGCCGAGTCGGACCGGGGCGGGCAGGACGCGATATCGAGCCCAGGCTATGCACAGATAGATTTTATTCTTATTGCCCCAATAGCGAGTAGCGCTTTCAATGCTAACAGAACTAATTAGGTTTAAAATGCAGCGTTAGTGGGATGCGTACATTTAAAACACAATTATCAAACTAAATAGTATGCAAGCATACAATATTAAAAATCATTAGCTGCAGTGTCAATTTCTGCGTACCAGTGCGCCAGCGGATCGGGAAGACGCTCTCACAGCCACCCTACCGCAGTGCACCGCCCGTTCCTCTCCGCCTAAATACCTTCAGGTTACAGCAACTAGAGCGCTGACCGCTCAGGCAAATGCGGAAGTGACCTGGCTCTGCCTGACCCGCCCTCCGCTCAACGGCACTGGTTGCCGAGTCGGACCGGGGCGGGCAGGACGCGATATCGAGCCCAGGCTATGCACAGATAGATTTTATTCTTATTGCCCCAATAGCGAGTAGCGCTTTCAATGCTAACAGAACTAATTAGGTTTAAAATGCAGCGTTAGTGGGATGCGTACATTTAAAACACAATTATCAAACTAAATAGTATGCAAGCATACAAGATTAAAAATCATTAGCTGCAGTGTCAATTTCTGCGTACCAGTGCGCCAGCGGATCGGGAAGACGCTCTCACAGCCCCCCTTGACCATGTATCATGAAATAAAACAATTTGCAAAAACCAGTTGCTTAATTCAATGCTTCATTCAAAAAACAGAAATGTGTTCAATTTATAGAATACAAAATACGTGCTTCAATTTACAAATCATATAAATTGCACAAGTCACGTGCTTCAGTTTCAAATACGATCCGAAAACAACATAGAAAAGGTCTTCTCATATTCTCATATCTTCCCAATGCATTTCGGTTCCTCGCACCTTCATCAGGGGAATTCTGTTAAAAAGCAAAACATGAACATAATGCTGATATGTATCTACATTCTTTGTATCCTTAAAACTATTGAATCACCTTTTCATTTCTCCACCTGTGCATACAGTGCTGTTTCATATATTGCATTCTGTGCTTTGAATATTAATTTATATCTCGGCCTCACCAGCTTTAAAAACGTTTGAACATGCATGTAGGACCTAAACTTATACCTGCCACCAAAGTGCAACTAGTGCACATCGTGTGCTTATGTGTGTGTAGTGCTACCTTACATCCTGGTTAAAACCACGTACTCTCAGCGTATACCCCATGCAAGCTGCAAGTAAATAAATAAAAGCCTTCTCAGTAAAGGCGTCCAACCGTGATAATGTCAATGCCCCGGTGCCCTCCCCTTGTTGATCGCCCATCTTGCTCTCTCATACCTTAAGGAACAGCTGGTAATCCCGTTATCTTTTCCCTTCAGTATTTCCGCTGCCGCCATCAAAAATGAAACGTCAGTACTGGCGTGTAGACGCCGTGGCCAAAGAAAGGGTTGCACCGATTGTAAAAAAGTTTGGATTAACATATAATTAATCGCAAAATAAGGTAAAAAAAAAGATGTGCAGGTTATCTATAGATGAAAAGAGGGAGCAAAGGGAAACACGAGAAGAGAAATCCAAACCAAAGTAGATGCATAAAAGGAGACACAGCCGGCGGCCGTGAAACTGAAAGTACGTCCAGCCGGCAGTGAATAATTAGGGGATGAGCGCACGCTGAGAAGCTACATTTGATGTGGTAATACGAGGCAGGAAGGCAGACGGCTGGTGGCATTGTGCACGTGCTTTTTAGGGCTTGCGCTTGCGCAATGACCTAAAAAGCACATGCACTGCAAGAAATCGCTAGTGGAACCGTGCTTGGTTAAACGCTGTTTAAGCCCCTATAGAGCTTCGCCAGCTCTGCACATGTGCACAGCAGGCGAGCCCTAAAAAAAACAGAGTGTCCGTTTTACTCCCAGCACTCGGTGAAAGAAAAGACTGCTAAAAATGTCTGAAGGGGAATGTTTTTCATGCCTGCTTTCTGATTATTTCACATCTATGCAGTGCCTTTGCACAGCGCAAGGAGGCTTTTTTGTGCAACTTGCACACCGTGATGGGAATGCATGCATTGTTTGGCCCCCAAATGAGCGTGTTCATATCACAGAGTGATAATGGATGCTTCCAAAATTAGCCGGGAGTGGACACCCTGTGCCGCTGGGTGTCGCGGCGCACGAGGCCTCGGGAAACAGCAGCAGCACAGCATAAGAACTTACTGTACGAACAGACACCGAGATTATAGATCGGGAACGGACCCAGCTGCTCCAGGTGGAGGAATACAGAGCTTCACGCTCTGAGAGCCTCAGCGCCTACACCCCTCGCGAGAGCCTCTCGGCGCCTCGAGCACCTCTGTCAGCTCTGAAAACGAGAGGGAGCGCTGAGGGCCTGAGATCAGACGCTGCGCCCGGTCTTCAACGAAATGCAAATGAAAGAGGGATCGAAATAGTGGGGAGGACTGAGGAGAACTGGAGGGAAGGGATGGAAATAGTCGAGAGCGCAGGGCGACGAGAAAAAATGGCGCCCGCCAGCTTCTGAATTTTTGGGATTTGGGGGTGTGGTTTTGCTGTCCTGAGTGACGGACGACGTCACTGTCTAAAGAACAGCAAAACTTACGTCCCCCAAATCCGAAAAAGACAGAGCCTATTCGGATGGACAGCTCTCTCCTCCAATGGCTGGCCTCTGTTTAGGAAGCCAGCTAATGGGAGAGAGGCAAAAACAGAGGCGGGACAAATAGTCCACACTAAGAAGCATTAAATCTCGGACTTCCGGTCTGCCTTTGGCAGACGGATATTACCTTGACCTAAAAAGCTCAGTGGGTTAATGTCTTCCCCTGCAGAAACTTTTGGATAGCATGCCAGCCACAGGTTCACTTTTCAGGTAGGCCACTTTGCCTCCAATCCTTTTGAGGTTGGCAAACCAAGCCCCGAGCCATGAGGTGATAATAACCCACGCTATTTACAGTGCGCACCATACATTATTGGCCAAACAGTCAGCCCACTTCAGCCACTGGTGCTGTTCACTGTAGTTGATGGCATTTTGCTTTTCCATATGGGCACATCCACTTAAAATGTGGTGCACTTTACTGTTGGAATCTGTACACTTATCTCTGCCTTGGTTTCGTCTCATTTCATAATTGTTACATTTATTTTTGTAAAAGGTAATTTTTACATATTGTTTTATTTCAAACATGGCAAAAAAAGAAAAATTACATGGCAAAATTTGGACTTTCATTACATTTAACGTTGTAATGCCTAATGCATATATTTGCCCAAAAAACTCACAAACCTATTGCCCATGCTAAAACTTGTTTTTAATTAAGGTGACCTGTACTCGTCAAAAGAAGCATGTGTACTGTGATACCCTCAAGTTGTTCTGGGGTAAGCTACAGTCATTGAACTTGTCACAAATATATTACAAAACAAGCATTGGCATAGCCAATAGGTCTCGCTTTTTAGTTATGCAGCACAAAATCCTTGTTGCAATAACATCAACTGTTGCATGGCTAAAAACTTATAAGGTCCAAAAGGCGAGACCTGTTGGCTATGCCAATGCTTGTTTGATTTTCTTGTTAAAAAAACACCCAAAAAATGAATAAGAGTTAAAAAAACACAAACAAATTCAAAAGAAGATAAAAATGGTTCTTTTTTAGAAACGACTATCTGGTTGAAAATAGACAAAATTGTATGTCTTGTACGAATTGCTGCAAGTGTAATATGTGAATCATTGTATGAGTTCATGAATACTACCTGAGTGAATGAAGGAGTACAGCAGTAATGTGTGGGTCATTGTATGAGTGCATGGATAGCGCCTGAGTGAATGGACAAATGCATGGGTTGTGCCTGGCAGATTGCATGAGTGCAGAAGTAATGTCTGAGTGATTAAATGAGTGCCTGGGTAGAGTCTGAGTGCATAGAAGAGTGCTTGGGTAGAGTCTGAGTGCATAGAAGAGTGCTTGGGTAGAGTCTGAGTGCATAGAAGAGTGCATGGGTAGAGTCTGAGTGCATAGAAGAGTGCATGGGTTTTGCTTGAGGGAATGGATAAATGCAAAAAGACTGCCTGAGTGATTAGATGATTGCAGGCGTAGTGCCTGGGTAATTGAAGGAGTGCATTGGTTGTAAGTGGCTGGTTGCATGACTGCAGGGGTAGTGTCTGGGTGTTTGGAGGAGTGCATGGGTGGTGCCTGAGTGATTGGATGAGTGCATGGGTAGTGTTTGAGAGAATGGATACGTGCATGGCTACTGTCTGAGGGAATTAGAGGATTGGAGAAGTGTATAGGTACTACCGGGTTGATTGCAAAAGTGTACAGGTAATGTCTAGCTAATTGCATGAGTGTGCAGATAGTGCCTGGGTGACTGGAGAAGTACATAGGTAGTGTCTGGGTGATATTATAACTGTATGCTAGGTGAAAATCAAGAAAATTGTCAACATGCAATTGGCCCGCCACCTCGAAGACAACAACATCTTGGACCCGTCCCAGTCCAGATTCAGACGAAACCACAGCACCGAGACAGCCCTCTTCGCCACCACAGACGACATCAGGCGCCAACTAGACAACGTCGAAACATCAGCCCTCATCCTCCTGGACCTGTCAGCCGCCTTCGACACGGTCTGCCATCTCACTCTAAAGACTCCCCTCCAAGAAGCCGGTATCCAAGAGAAGGCCCTTGACTGGACCACGTCCTTCCTCACCGGCAAAACCCAGAGCGTCTGCCTCCCCCCATTTGAACCAAAGCTACTGACAACATCTGCGACGTCCCCCAGGGCTCATTCCTCAACCCGACGCTGTTCAACGTCTACATGGCCCCTCTCTCACAAGTGGCCCGCCATCACGACCTCAACATCATCTCCTATGCCGACGACACCCAGCTCATCCTCTTCCTCACCAAGGGCCCACAGACCGCCAAAACCAACCTCCACGAGGGAATGAAGGCCGTCGCCGACTGGATGAGGAGCAGCCGTCTGAAACTGA